>NC_083581.1:14068312-15425812 GCF_027579695.1 Neoarius graeffei | reverse complement strand
AAAAAAATATATTTATAAAATACTAACAAAAGTAGTAATGAAACTACACACTTGTGGGCATCTATTTTGGGTGCGCCACATGCTCCCCAACTTCAAAAGTGGCTCCCGACACTTGCTACTAAGAGCTTAAATCACCCTAGATCAAAGACCCACTGGAAATCTCAACCATGTAAAGAAAGAAAAAAAAACATCTCAAACAAAACCTCAAGGTCAGTGTGAAGGGATGTCACATGTTCAGTAGTAGGGGATGAGGTAGGGGGGTGACAGGTAAGTAAAGGGGATCATGTGTGTGTGCTGAGCTGAATAAGGTGCGGGCTGAACAGCAGGAGGGGTGGGCTGGACAGCATAAGGAGTACACTGGGCAGAGTAAGGTGTGGTGTGGAGACTGTGAGGTGTAGGTGAGATAAGGTGAGGCGTAGGCTGAAGCAAGTGAGGTGTAGGTGAGATAAGGTGAGGCGTAGGCTGAAGCAAGTGAGGTGTAGGGAGAACAGGGTGGAATGTAGCCTGAGAATAAGGTGTAGGCTGGAGAGAGTGAGTTGTGGTCTGGAGAGAGTAAGGTGTAGGCTGGAGAGAGTGGAGTGTAGGCTGGGCAGAGTAGATAGCTGACTGTGGCCGTGGATGTGTGTGGTATGTCATCTGAGAATCTATTGTACTGACACTAGTGTATGGCTGAGATGAGGGTTGCCCGAGAGAAGTGTAGGTCAACATCTGGGGAGGGTGCCTTTCTCTGGTCAACCTTCTCAGTGCAGGCGGACTATCAGGCTGAGGCTCTTGCATCTCTTCGGCTGGGTCACTGGCCTGAGGCATCACCTGCTCCTCATGAGCCTGGGGTTCCCTCACTGGCGGTATGCACCCATCTGGTCCTCCTGGTACCTCCTCAGCATCAACCTGGTCATAGTCACTTGGCACAGAGAGCACTCCACTCGGCTCATCGCTGACCTGTGGCTCACTGATGGCACCTGGGTGATGTGTGACGGTCTCAAACTGTGGCACTTCTCTGGGTATCCGCAGCCAATAACCAGGTCCCTCTTCATCTGCCTCTGAGTCACTTGTCTCACTCTGTGTCCTTTCAACAGTTCTTGATGGTTGTGTTGTTTTTCTTTTTCTCTTCTGTGGTTCAACAGGCACGGACGTGGCTGGAAGCTCTACAGGTAAATCGTTTACTTGGAACAGCAGGTTTCTGTGAAGAGTGCGGACTGGCCAACCTCCAATTTCAGGACTCACTTTGTAAACAGGGTTGTCACCGACTTGCTCTCTGACAATGTAGATCATCTGTTCCCAATAGGGCTTCAACTTGCCGGGACCTCCTCTGTTTGCAAGGTTGCGGACAAGGACTCTGTCTCCAGGTTGAAGGGTGACACCTTTGTTTTGCCTGTCGTAGTACTGCTTGCCTTTCGCACTTGACTGCTGGCTGTTGCTGGCAGCTATACAGTAGGCTTCAGTCATCCTCTCTTTCCACTTCTCAGCAAATCCCCTCGGAGTGCTCGTCTCTTCCTCCGCAGTCAACCCAAAGAGAAGGTCAACAGGAAGGCGTGGATGGTGGCCGTACAACAGGAAGTAGGGAGAGTAGCCGGTAGCCTCATGCTTGGTGCAGTTGTATGCATGGATGACGTGGGACAGATGATCTTTCCAACATTCTCTGTCTCTTCAAGTGTGCGGAGCATTTGTAGCAGGGTTCGATTGAATCTCTCCGCAGGGTTGCCTTGAGGATGGTAGGGGGAGGTTCTGGAGTGTCTGACACCCGCCAGTTGTCTGAGAGTCTTGAACAACTCATTCTCGAACTCTCGACCTTGATCATGGTGGAGCTTGCTTGGGTAGCCGAATCGAGGGATGAAGTCATTGAAGATCTTGTCAGCAGCGGTCTTGCCAGCTTTGTTCTTCGTGGCGTATGCTTGTGCAAACCTGGTGAAGTGGTCAACAACAACCAGGATGTACTCGTACCCACCACGACTGGACTCAAGGTGGAGGAAGTCGATACAGACGAGTTCAAGAGGCGAGTTTGATGTTAGAGACCCCATTGGTGCTCGGTCGTGTGTGGCAGGCTTTTTCTGCTTGATGCAGCGACACTTCCTGGTGACATACTCTTCAATGTCTCTCTTCATGAAAGGCCAATAGAAGCGGTCTCTGGCTAGGCTTAATACTCTCTCGACACCCACATGCCCCATGTTGTCATACAGGTGTGTGAGTGCCGTCTGTCTGTAGATGGCAGGCAGAACCAGCTGCTTGCGGCCCAGTGCTTTCCTGTAAAGAAGGCCATTCTCCACACACAGCCTGCTCCATTCCCGTGACAGCTTCCTGGTGGGCTTGTCAAGCGTCTTTCTGGCTTCCTCAGTCAGCTCTGTCATTGTCTCCTTTAGAGGCAAGATCTTCCCAATGATGGGGTCTTTTCGCTGCTCACTTGCTAGTTCCTCAGGGCTGATCACTGTAAAGGGCGCGGGCTGACTCTGCGGCGGTTGTACGATGCTGAGGGCTGCCACCCACGCCACATCGCTCTGCTTGGCCATACTGCTCCCATCCCAGGTGGCACACACAGCTTCTTCTGACAGTCTTTCTGAGCATTCACTCATAAAGGAATCGATGTCAAGAGGACAGCGGGAGAGAGTGTCTGCATCGATGTTCAGCTTGCCTGGCCGGTACCTGATCTCGAAGTGGAAGTCTGCAAGCTCCCCTACCCAGAGATGGCCCACTGCATTCAGCTTTGCACTGCTCATGACGTACGTCAGGGGGTTGTTATCCGTGTACACTATAAAGTGTGGAGCATAGTACAAGTAGTCTCTGAATTTATCGCTGACTGCCCACTTCAAGGCCAGGAACTCGAGCTTTCCACTGTGGAGGTGGTAATTCCGTTCTGCTGCTGTTAACGTTCGTGATCCGTAGCCAATCACTCTCATTCTACCATCTTGGTTCTGGTAGAGGACTGCACCCAGGCCCAGCTGAGAAGCGTCAGTGTGGAGAACAAAGGGCTGGTCAAAGTTTGGGTAGGCCAACACTGGTGGATGTGTCAGGACATCAATGAGGCGCTCAAGAATCTGCCGGTGCTCAGCTTTCCACTCGACAGGTGTACGTGATGGGAGCTGGGGGCCCTTGGTCTTCTCTCTTGATGGCTTTGGTGACTCTTCCCCATGTTTCACCTGGAGGAGCTCATATAGTGGTCTTGCAATGCGGGAAAAGTCTTGGACATACGCTCGGTAGTAGCTGAGAAAGCCAAGCAACCTCCGAACATCTCCAACAGTCTGTGGTCTCTTGTCTCTCAGTGCATGCACAGCCTCCAGGTCTTTTGGATCCACCCTCACACCGTCTGCAGACACCAACCGGCCCACGTACCTGACCTCTTTGCAAAACAACTCACACTTCTCTGGCCTCAGTTTCACACCATGGCACTGCAGGGCTTGGAGAACACGGCGCAGCACCTCAACATGGTCATCAAAAGACTTGGAAAAACAGAGGACATCGTCCAGGTACGGTATGCAGCAGTCGTCTCTGAGTGTGTCAAGCATCTCCTCCATGCTCCGTTGGAAGGCTGCTGGTGCGTTGGATAGCCCAAACGGGATCCTGACCCACTCATAGAGCCCCCATGGCGTAGTGAACGCGGTCAGATGTCTTGAGCCCTCAGCGATGAAGCCTTGGTGGTAAGCTTTGCCTTGGTCTAAGATGGAGAACCAGTTATAGCCTCCGAGGGAGTCAATCAGGTGTTGAATGCGTGGGAGTGGGTGTCGGTCTGGAACAGTCTTTTTGTTGAGGAGTCTGTAGTCAATACAGAGACGGAGGGATCCATCCTTTTTCCTCACACAGACGATCGGTGCGGCATATGGCGACTGGGACTTCACAATCCATCCTTTCAATAGCAGCTCCTGTATGTATTCTTTGACTTCCTTGTACAGTGGCTTTGGGACTGACGCATAAGTTCTCTGAACAGGGATGTCATCTTTGAGTCAAATCGACATCTGGAGAGACAGGATGCATCCAATGTCCGTGCTGTCTTGGGCAAACGCAGCAGACTCCTCGTACAGCATTTTCCCAAGAACCTCTTGCTGTTCAGGGCTGAGGTGGTTGAGGTCAACAGGTGGATGCCAAAGGTTGGATGGGGAGGTACTAGGAGCAGTGACAGTGCTCACTTCAGCCCTCACTGTTCCAGGTGGTGTTGGTTCAGTTGACTGGGCATCTCTGGCTACCTCAAGGACCTTCATGTGCTGGATGAAGCCTAGCTGAGTTCTTTTGGGCAGGATGACTTCATGTTTTGTGTGGTTGGAGACTGGAACAGTCACACAAGGCCATCTGCCCTGACTGATTTCAAGCAGGTCTTCTCCCACACTGAGCTGTTTGAGGTTGGTGTTCTCTGCTGGTTCGTACAGGACGAGGTGGTAGGTGATATCAAAGGTAGGTGGAACCCTGCATCGCACATGCATGGTTTTTCCTGGAGGGATGGTGACGTATTCTCTGTTCACTCTTACAGTGGCAATACTGCAACCTGGTGGTTCTGTGGCTTGGATGAAATTTACCATGGCGGCAGCCTGCTCTTCTCCCACACCAAGGGCTTTGCATAGGAGACTGAGGACAATGGCTTGTGCATCAGCAGTGGATGCCTGACTGTTGATCATCTCCTGCAGTACATTAGCACCAAGCAGAGGCTGGGGAAGTGGCAGCTGACTGACCAGGAAGGGGACCTGCATGGTGAGGCTGGGATTGTTGTTGCCTGGGAGGTTGACAGTAAGCTCCACCCACCCATCATACGGAATGGACTGCCCGTTAACAGCTCGGAGGTTTAGACTTTCCCCGGTGTCAAGAAGCTCTTCCAGAGAACGTACTGGATGACTGGGGATGAACGCCTCTTTCCAGGATCTGTCGATGATGCTGACTTGTGATCCGGAGTCAAAAAGAACTGTGGAGGCATAGCCACTGATGAAGCAATTTAGCAGGCTCTTTCTACCGACCAGTGGCACAGTATAACTTGGATGTTGAGGTGGTGTTGATTTACTTGGTGAGTGTACATGGTTAGCTCTTCTCTCTCGATGACTCACCTTGAACTGCTGATGCCTGGGTGTCAGTACCTGGGACTGTAGCTCTGGGCTGGTCTCTGGTTGTCCCCCGTCAGAGACCGACTGGCGTTTCCCTGCTGCTGGCTTCTCTTCAAACAGCCTATCGCCTGATGCCCGGTGTCTCCACACACAAAGCAGTGGCTACAGCTCTGTAGGCTTTGCTGTGAGCAGCTAGTGCAGATGGGTGCCTTCCCTCTCTTCATAGCAGATGACTTGCTAGTAGGAGGGGGTGTCTGGAGAGGCTGAGGGGCAGGGAGGGGCCGATGGTGAGCTGGCAGGTGAGGCGCTGGAGTTCCTGAGTGGGGTGCCGCCATCACTGCTGTCTGCTGGTCCATCAAGGCTGCCACCATGTTGGTCAGAGCCTCCACCTTAGCATTCAGCTGCTGTATGGACTCACTGTCTCTGGTGTCAGCTGACCGGTCCCCTCCATCCGTCTGAACACTGTGTGCATGAGCTGTCTTCTGACGAGGGCCGTGACCGAGTCTGCGCTGGTGCTCATTCTCATCATTGATGATTTTCATGACATGGCAGAGAATCTCCTCATCAGTGACGTGGCTGTTGGAGAGGAATGGTCTAAGCCGCTGCCGAATGTCTGAATGCTTTGATCCCAGGCCCTGATAGATGGTGTGCAGGAAGACTTCTTGGATGGTTCTGGGGTCATAGCGGATGTCTGCGCTTGCCTGCCTTGACTGAAAGAGAATCTTCTGCTTGAGCCCAATCATGCGGTAAAGGAACTGCTGGGGAAACTCTTGGTCGTTCTGCTTAGCACACATAAGCTCCTGGAACAGTTCTGTGCTAGCCTTCTCACAGAGATGGGATCTGAGGAAGCCCTTGAGCTCACTGACAGTAAGTTCATCTTTGTTGATCAGCATGTTCTTGAAGATGCCGGGCTTGACTATCTTCAGCACCCCTCTAATCACCTCGGTCTCGGAGAAACCCTCTCGGACACCCTCATCAATCTGCTTACAAATGCTATTGTATGTGATGTCAGAGCTGTGGTCCCCAATCTGTCCCCCGTGTACTTTAAACTCCCTCCGCTGGAGGTAGGAGAGGTCCTTTAACGAGACCATTCCCCCCAAAGCTGAGTGTGACAGGGCGTGGTGTGGTGTTGGAAGCAGTGCTGGCTCACCTGCATGAGGCATGTATCTGTCAGTGCTGGTCATGCTTGTCAAGTGGGTGGTGAGAGGCTGGCTTATGGACTGACTCATGTTGCTGAGACCTGTGTGTTGTGTGCCATACAGTGTGGTGGTGGTGCCGGATGGAAAAGTAGTGTACTGTGTGTGGTTAGAAGATGGCAAGTCAGGTGCAGTGTGCTGTTGTGTGCCATGAAGTGCAGTAGTGGTGTTGGCTGATGGGAGAGCCATGTGCTGTGTGCTGCTAGGAGGTGGCAGATAGGGCGCAGCGTGTGTGTTGTCTACTGCTGGTGATGGGGCAGTAACCGTGTCTGTAATATGTGGTGCACCATCAGCTACAACAACAACTGAATCACACTTTGCAATAAGGTTACACACAAGATCATTCAACATCAACAGCTGACTCATACCCTCATCTTCTGAACTCTGCAAGCTGTCAGACTGCATGTACCTAAGAACATACCCCACACACCCCTCTTCATCAGAAGACTCCAGTGTGTTGACATCTTCGCTGTCTGTCACAATGTCCTTTGCAAGGTGGTATACTTGGGTACCTGAGAGCTTGTACAAGTTCTTGGTGATGCTCCAAACGAGGTGCTTGTGTGCGGTGGCCATGACGTGCTTCTCTGTTGACGCAGCAGTGCAGTTCCCTCTGGCAGAATGGACACTCCCAACGAGATCCGATCGCCCCCTTGGACACCCACCGGCTGTCGTCCTGGTTGCAGTCACGTTGCGCCGCCCCGCAGTGGCCTCGTGGTTCACTAGATCACTGGATCAGCTTCCCCATGGATGACGGAAGGAGATCCCAGACGAGCCCCCAAAATTTATTACGGGTCCCAAGAGTGGTACCACGGTAATAAAGATAAGTGTACCTGTAAACAGGTGCAGAAAAACAAGGAGAGATGACACAGGTTGTTTACAGTTGTTCCCCGAAAGTGCATCTCTTTATTTACTATCATTCATAGCAAAATATCTTTCTTTCTTTTGTGTCGTAGGTCAGTATCATCATGTTCAATACAATTACATTCATGTAATACAATTACATATACATATTCCAAACATTCCTACATTTACCCTGTCACCTTACACAAGTGATAAAAGGCCACTATGGCTGAATAGTGCAATAGCATGGAAGCTCCATTGTATTTAAAAGCAGGTTACCCGTAGCCACCTAGTAAACCACTTAAATAAACATTCATACTGAATGAGATTCTACAAAGTAGCAAATAGCACCGATAAAGATCTGGTTCATTACTGTAAAACACTCAAGTTACTTATAAAACAATAATATTAAAGTGTCAAAGTCATTACTATACTCAGTCAATATAATCTAGATGAAAACCATTCATTTCAGGGTCATAGCTTAGTTAATACTGTACACTCATTACCAAAAGATAACTGTTACATTAAAACTGTATTCCTTAACCTAGCGTCTTAATACTCTACAAAATACCCTTCATGAAGTTAAGGTATTTATTTATTTATTAACTTGTATTCCTTGTCACAATAATCATGTCTTACGACCAGTGTGTATTTACGGATTTACTCTTGAAACTTCGTTTAGCACCAGTGTTGCGTCAGTGTATATTAATTTATTTATACTCACTAAACTTCTTAAAATATCCCTTTCATCAAACCAGTGGGTGAGCATATCTATACTTGTTAAACTTGGTGAAATAATAACGGTAAAACCAGTGTCGGGGGGCTCAAAATATTACGTTAGCAGTTAGCTACAGTATCAATACAATCCCAAAGGATTCGGTAAGCTAAAAAGACGGCTGCTAGCCGGCTGAGGTATCTCAGTTTGCCGCCACGGAGGGCTCGCGGAACGACTGCTGAACGTTAACGGCAGCTAGCCGCTTCATACGATGGCAACTTTCTAATATAACTGTTATGCTAAAAGTTCAAAATAACACAAAAACAAGTGTTCAAACAAGCATCAGTTATGAGTAGTTTACGCTACAACAAGGACGGGGTTTTACCCAGTACTAACCTGTAAACAGGTGCAGAAAAACAAGGAGAGATGACACAGGTTGTTTACAGTTGTTCCCTGAAAGTGCATCTGAGGGACGAGCGAGGGTCCGCCCCCCTAAGCACTCCCCCCCCCGTGTCACACACTTGTGTTCCTACTGGGCACTAGGCCGTTCTAAAGTGATAATAGTAATAAAAAAAAATATTTATAAAATACTAACAAAAGTAGTAATGAAACTACACACTTGTGGGCATCTATTTTGGGTGCGCCACACTGAATATCAGCATGAGAGAGAATTGTCAATTGATATCAAGTAATTGACATTTCAGACATAATATGACCAACTATTCTGATTACTTTTCTCTGCTCATGGAAATGGATCCCAAAAAAGCTACACTCACTTTATCCAGGGCTGCCAACTTTTCAAAATTCCTTGGAGTGAGATTTTTTTTTTTGGGGGGGGGGTCGACGGCAAAATTTTTCCACACAAAAAAAAAGTGGGAATTTTGTATTCAGTTTGATATTCACTTGTCCCCCTGCATTCTGGTGTTTTGTTTGTGGGTCATCCAGCTGGAGATGGACAATGAAGGGGGGTGGGGGGGTTGAGATTTTGGATTTAGTAGATGTTTCTGCATTCTGGTGGATTTTTGGAGTGGCCTGCTGTGCCATACCTACATTCTTACACACCCTGACTTGCCAGGCCTTCAGCTAGTGGCCAACAAAAGCACCAAGTTTTGGCTTAAAAGCCCCCACACTAGAAAACTACAGATGACTGCCAATGTTCCTGTAGCCCTATAGACCTGTGTTTCATATTTAAAGGCAAGTTCATGTTTGAAAATATTACATCAGCTAAGCCTAAACACCTTCTGAATTGAAACTAAATGTTAAGTTTTTAATAACTGTTGCAAAAATAAGATTGTCCCTCACTGACAATTCATTATGCATTTAAGGGCTTTCCCCACCACTGGGTTCAGCAGAAGATTGGCATGGGGAAAAATATCAACAGCAAAAGAACAAATAAAATGCTTAAACAGTAAGCAAAATGTGCATGTGCTACAAGAAACATTAAAATGATTAAGTTTGAACAGTATTGAAACACAAAAAGCTGAACCTTGGCCATTGGTGGGAATGTGCACACAAAGTTGGGCTTAAAAATTTTGGTAATACTTAAATAGGCTATATTAATATATTTCTTATTAATTTATTTCTTATCTATGTTTCTTATTAGTAATAGAGCATTCATCAGGGCCTGTTATCTGACAAATATTCTCTACCTGTCTTGCCCTCTTTGAAACCCTGTCTCCTCAGTATATTGTTCTGTCTTTTTTTTTATTATTCACAACAAGTTCAACTTCTTTGATATTACAGGTGACCATGCTTTATTTACTTTAACTGAGCAATTACATACATCATTAATAATTAAAAATAAATACCCTGTAAATAAACAATAGGTATGGTGGCTAATGGCTCTTCTTGCATTTGTAATATTATCTCTTACTTGCTTTATTTTACAACATTTCCAGTATGGCTTCAAATAAAGTCATAAAGTATGATAACATACAGTAAACAAACTAAAAATGCTCCTTAATAAACGTGTGCTAAGGAGGTGCTTTCCTATGCTGCTTGTTGGGGAAGATAGAGGCTGCGGCATGGCAGTAGGCCTATAATGATTTAGCATGCCTAGTACACAGCTCTCGAAATGGCATTAAATATTCTCACAACACTTATAGGCTAAAACGATTAAGAAACTTTATATAAGTTCATAATTATGCCAGTAACGCCACACATCAGCGTACATATGTACAAACCTGTCTGAGACACCTGTCTTCAACTCAGATACCTTCTTCTCCCTCCTCTTCCTCTAAATTGACGGTAGGCAATTATCCAACTTCCGGCGAGTGCAGCATCATTAGATGCGCCACCTACCATAGGGGAGTGTGTACAGAAGGGAACACCTCTCTGTCTGTTTAGCCGTGTGTAAGGTGTAATTGATTGATCGCAAGTGGTTGGTGCGACGCAATAGGTAGCCTAGATCAGATAGATAAACTAGATTTTTTTCTAGCATGAGAAATCGGAGGTATGGCGTGTGAGCGTGTGAAGACAGTCAAATGCGTGTGTCTCATGCTCATTGCGTGAGAGTTGGCAGCCCAGCTTTATCGATCATCAGCTAGCTCGCTAGCTAGCTCAAATTGATTTGTACACTCTAATTTAGTAACTATTTTAAACTAGGAAGTGGAATTTTATTTGGTGAACACAGACAAGTGGAGAGATATACACAGTGAAATGCTTCAGTGCGGTAATAGGAAATATCAGCATTTTTTCAAAAAAATCATACACTCAACCAATCAAATTAATGGACCAGAATTAACTGCTGTATAATCATGTTTAAATTGGAAATTAGACACATTGTTGTAATTATGTTCGCAGACTTTCAACCTGTTACACTATTATACAATTTGGAATGTACTGGTTTTGCTAAGGTTCAAAATTTGTTTTCAACAAAGACCAAAGCAATATATCTTTCTTAAGAAACATCAGTCTATTCCTGTTTTGTGATCAAGGACATGAAGGTTATTCCATGCATCAGATTGCCAAGTCACTGAAAATTTCATTTTAAAAAGTGTCCACTGTTTTTGAAACAAGAGTGCAAAAATAATCTAATCAGGACAAAATAAGAAGGAAAAAGGTACAGGTGGCTTAGCTGGCTGTGTTCTTTAGTAGTACATGCCAAATATTAGTCATCTGCAACAGTGAAACATGACTCAGAGATGCTGATCTTAAAGGAAGAGTTGTAAAAAAAAAAGCACCCACATCTCAAAATGGGTCAATAAAAAGAAAAGGTTAAAATTGGCAAAACAACATAGAAATTGAACAAAGAATAACTAAAAAAGTGTATTATGGATGGATTTGCCTAAATTTGAGGCTTTTGGTTCAAAGAGGAGAAAATATGTGAGCTACTGAGCACATGAGAGTCTGCTGGAATAGTGCTTGATGCAAATTGGTTACCTGTCCAGGGTGTACCCCACCTCTCGCCCAATAACAGCTGTGATTGGCTCCAGCCTACCCCAACCCAAAATGGATAAATGCTACAGAGAATGAATGAAGGAATGAAGGAATGAAGGCTTGATCCTTTCTGTTAAGGATGGCAAAGGAAATGGTATGGGACTGCTTTGGTCCTTGCAACATAGGACATTTATACACAGTACCAGGAATACTGGAGCAGAATGGTTCCTAGTCTATTTTATATCATCATGTCACATCTCTTTTGATCAGTGCTTGACTAGTGCAGTAAGCCAGAGTACCTTCTTCCTTTCTGTGAGGAATAAATGAATAAATTTTAAATTTATAGCTGGAATTTACTTTTTATATTTCTGTAAAGCTGCTTTTGTGGCAATGTCCATTGTTAAAAGTGCTATACCAGTGTTGTAGTCGAGTCACTAAACCTCAAATCCGAGTCCAGTCTCAAGTCCCCAGTGTTCAAATCCGAGTCAAGTCCAAGTCATTAAAAAATAATTTCGAGTCGAGTTCACTATTGATCCGAGTTGAGTCTGAGAACAAGACTTCAACCACACCATTTGATGGTGGCTGTTTTAGCGCCATTAACAATAGTTTATTCCTGAATATGAAGTATGAACAGGTGAATGTGCATTCTCTGTCAGGGAGTGCAAAGTATTTTGTCAGAGATAGTTGGGAGACGGATGTAAGTGCAGAAGGTGTGTTTATTAATACAAGTGAAGACAGGTAAACAATCCAGAATGGCAGGCAAAATTGTAAAACAGTGAAACAGGCAATAGGTCGAACGAGGCACAAACAGGCTATCTTGGCAGAATCAAAGATGAGAAATAGGAAATCCAGGATCAGGAAACCAAACAAGGAAATAAGGCTCGGTAATGTGTCAGCAATGCAACTCAATACTTCACAAAGTAAGTGTGTTTTCACAGTTTTTATATAGGTGTGCTGATTGTGCCTTAATCCTGTGCAGTTGTGAGTTGTTTATGGTGATAGATCATTTACGGTGCGCACGCAAGAGTCTGCTTGGAGCATGCGCTGTCCAGAGCGCACCCAAGAGTCTATCTGATGCACGCACCAAGGCGCGCAGGTGTGACACATGATTTTTTGCATGAAATTAGTACAAAATTAATGTATATATAAATATCTTATGCCAAATTATTATGGCATGTTACAAAAAAAAAAGAAAAAAATCAGAGTCCTCTTTTCCAGTTTACGAGTCCTAATGCAGTTAATGCACAAGTCTGAGTCCAAGTTATCAGTGCTCAAGTCCAAGTCGAGTCACGAGTCCTTAAAATTAGGGCATGAGTCGGACTTGAGGCTGAGTCCTGGATTCAAGGACTCCAAGCCTGCGCTATGCAAATAAAATTGAATTGAATATTGAGCTCTTGTGGAAATGCTTCACCATAAGATCAGAGAAAAATACCCTACAACTCAGAAAACATGGATCAAATCCCACCTGAATATCCTCCAAGATTGACTGTTAGAATGCCAAGCAGTCTGCAAAGCTGTAATTGGTGGAAATGGTGGGTTCTTTGATGAATATGACAAATAAAGTTTGATGAATGGAACATCTCATCTCATCTCATTATCTCTGGCTGCTTTATCCTGTTCTACAGGGTCGCAGGCAAGCTGGAGCCTATCCCAGCTGACTACGGGCGAAAGGCGGGGTACACCCTGGACAAGTCGCCAGGTCATCACAGGGCTGACACATAGACACAGACAACCATTCACACTCACATTCACACCTACAGTCAATTTAGAGTCACCAGTTAACCTAACCTGCATGTCTTTGGACTGTGGGGGAAACCGGAGCACCCGGAGGAAACCCACGCGGACACAGGGAGAACATGCAAACTCCACACAGAAAGGCCCTCGCCGGCCACAGGGCTCAAACCCGGACCTTCTTGCTGTGAGACGACAGCGCTAACCACTACACCACCGTGCCACCATGAATGGAACAATTCTATGAATTTTTAAAAGAAAAAAAATCCAACATGTTGACTATGATCGCTGCTAAATACAATGGTGCCATAATACAAACATTGGTTATGATCCAAAAGCATCCCAATCTTTTGAATGCTAGTGTCTACATTTATATTTGAATACATTCATCATGAAAAGTGCTGATACAAAATGTAGTCCATCCGTGCATGTAGGTTACTACTAGGCAGCATCTATTCAGTTAAATCAAGACTTAGAAATCAAGCATAGAATGTGTATCTTACTGTAATATCTTAGCATTATAATTTAAAATACAGTATATATTAATTCTGTTCCATATTACATACTTACATATGACTGACTTACAGTGTTTACTTTTTTAGTTTAAGTCGGAATTTGACGGTTAGAAGCAAATGTTTATTTACAGTTAAATAAAAGCACTTTTTGTTTTGACATGAGCGGAATGCTCTAGTGGGTCAAGTTCATGGATATGAAAGCTCAGGAAGATTTAAAAACTACAAGCAACCTCGAAAATGAAATTTTTCGAAAGCCATGAGGAAGACCACGCAAACAATTAGATGTGAATGCAAAGGAACAGACTTTAGATGGGCAAGCAGTAACAAGAAAGCAAGGCAGACCAAAAGGATCAAGGAATAAAAATTGCAAGGAATGCAAGAAAATGTCAAGCTTAAGATATCTTTCGGCGAACAGCATTACGATATCCGATGATTTAATTTCTGAAAATGAAGATAATGAGGCTCAATAGTCGTTCAAATTCTGTAAAGCTGCTTTGCGACAATGTTTATTGTTAAAAGCGCTATACAAATAAACTTGATTTGATTTGATCAATATGCAGCCACTCAACCGAATCCTTGCCTATATTTGCATACTACTAATTCAAATTGTACCTCAAGGGAACCATTTGAAAGGAATGATAATGCCAAACAAGACAAAGCTCAATGCAAAATTCAGCCAAATCTTCCAAATTTTGATGTTCTTCCATCTGATTTTAACAATCGAATGTGGGGAAACATAAGTTATGAAGAACTTCGCACTAATATTAACGAAATATATGATCAGATAGTTCATTTCAGGAAGAACATTTTTAACATACCTAGTGGTAAGGCCGGAAAGTTGTTTATATCTGAGCTAACCTTTTGGCTGAAACAGTTTAATACAAATTCCGCACTTAACTCAATCACTTTGAAAGCTTTTATGGTATTACCTTCTTTAATTCTACAGAAACCTTCTGCAACATCAAGATCACAGTATCGTCATTGAACGTAGACTATTGCTTTGGAGACAAGGAGAGCTGAATCTTCTCATGAAGGAAGTAAAATTCATCCAAGGTAAACTGAAGAGCTCCAAGAAAGCTAAATCTATGGAGGAAATCTCAAAATGCTTTGCAAATCTAGTAATGCAAGGTAAACTCTGCTGCAATCAAGCTCCTAGACTGGGAAAGTTCTACTGGAGTACTTTCATTATCACCTGAAATGATGGAAGAATTGCAACTTAAACATCCACAAGCTGCTGATATAGCTGAAGATTCCCTTCTTCATGGTCCAATAGACACAGTCCCACCTTGTATCTTCGACCAAATTAACGAGAGTATGATATACATCTCAGCTTTGAAGACAAAAGGTTCCGCTGGCACATCGGTTATGGACGCAGAGCTTTACCGGCGAATCTTATGCTCGAAAAGCTTTAACTCGGAAGGAAAACTGTTGAGAGAAGAAATAGCAATGATGACAAGAAACTTGCTGAAAACGTCCTATCATTCATTGTTACTTGAAGGTTATACTTCTTGTAGGTTGATACCATTTGATAAGAACCCCGGCATATGCCCTATAGGAATTGGAGAGGTACTGAGACGAATTATAGGGAAAGCTATCTCTGATTTCTTTAAAGACGAAATTAAAGAAGCAGCAGGCCCTTTGCAAGTGTGTGCAGGTTTCAATGCTGGAGCTGAAGCAGGCATACATGCTATGGGAGAGATCTTTATTGATGAAGATACAGATGGGGTACTACTATTCGATGCAAGCAATGCTTTTAATCAAATGAACCTATCCGTTGCCTTGCATAGCATCCAGATCTCCTGCAAAGAAATATCTATATACTTGATTAGAAGCCCTTCAAGGCTTTTTGTTCAAGGTGGTAGTGAAATTGCATCTAAGGAAGGCACCACTCAAGGCGATCCACTTGCGATGCCCTGGTACTCAATTAACACTTCTCTGATCATCAATATGCTATGAATGTGTAGACCAACTGTCAAGCAAGTATGGTTTGCTGATGACTCTGCTGGAGCTGGAAGGATCACTACGTTACATGATTGGTATGAACAACTTTGTGAAGAAGGAGCAAAGTACAGTTACAATGTCAATGGGTCTAAAAGTTGGTTGGTTGTTAAGTCAAAAGATCTAGCGTCTGAAGCTGATATGGTTTTTGAGGGTAAAGTGAATGTTTCAACAGAAGGTAAACGTCATCTTGGTGCCATTATTGGTTTAAAAGAGTACAAAGATCAGTACTGCAGTAAGAAAGTCTCTAAATGGAAACAAGAATTAGAACTACTCTCAGAAATCGCAAAAAGCCAGCCACAGTCAGCATATATTGCCTACACTAAGGCCTACAAATTTAAGTTTATGTTCTACTTGCGAACAATTGAATCATTTGAAGAATATGTAGATCCTATTCAAGATGTCTTGAGCAAAAGTTTTCTGCCTACAGTATTCTGTTTGGTCAAGAGGAATTACTGCCACCCGCTTTACTGGAAGTTGTCACTTTGCCTCCAGCATTGGGGGGCTTAGGAGTACAATCATTAAAAGATGAAGCACCAATGCAGTTTGCAGCATCGAAGGCAATATCTGCTCCTCATGTGCAGTCCATCAAAGAACAAAGTATGAAATCCTCACATTCAACAGAAGAGCTAAAGATGCAGCAAAAATCTTTGAAATCAGCGCATCTGAAGGCCAAGTTGAATTACTTGGATGCAATATCACCACCTGACTTATTACCACATATAATTCAAGCAAGAGACAAGGGAGCAAGTTCGTAGCTTAACGCACTACCTCTGAAAGAACAAGGATTATCACTAAATAAGCAAGAATTTAGAGACTCCTTGCATTTACGCTACAACTTACCATTGACGGAACTGCCCAGCCATTGCACATGTAGAACAGCTTTCTCAGTGAATCATGCTATATCTTGTAAAAAAGGGGATTTTGTAGCTCAAAGACATGACGGAGTTCGAGACCGACTTACAAATTTGCTCAACAAAGTCTGCATTAATGTTGAAGCTGAACCTCAGCTTATTCCATTGGATGGCGAAAAATTTGATCTACAGTCTACAAACATAAGTCCTGAGGCTAGGCTGGACATAAAAGCTGGCGGTTTCTGGAGTAGAGGAGTTACTGCATTTTTTGATGTTCGCGTTACGCATGTTAACTCTTCTAGTAATTCAAACAAAAACACCACCAATATTTTCAAAGATCAAGAGAAAGAGAAAAAAGAAAATACCAACAAAGAATTCTAGATGTCAAGATGGGTACTTTCACACCTTTAATCTTTGGAACAAATGGAGGAATGGGGGGTGAATGTCAGCTCTTTCTAAAGAACTTAGTAAATAAGCTAACTTTGAAAACAGAAGAAAACTATGCTTCTACCATGTCGTGGGTGTGTACTCATTTGAGATTTGAAATCCTCAGATGAACTTTATTATGTGTAAGAGGATCTAGAACCCCTTTTAAGAACAATAAGGTTATTTGTGATGATTTTAATTTGAACAGTTTTATTGCAGATATTAATTAAAGTTTAATTTTTAATCTTTTTTTAAATCTAAAGAAATTATTATTATGGGGACTATATTTATCCTGTATTATTATTATTATTATTATTATTATTATTATTATTATTATTATTTCCCAGTTTTAGTGTTGTGCTTATGTGATTCTGTTCCATATTGGGTGGAGATATACTGTACTGCTGTGGAAAAATTAAGAGACCACTTTTAATGGTGACTACAGTAATTACCAAGAGACAAGGAGGGAGTTCATCACTCTTTTTATAAACCAGTGAGCCTGGAGTACACATGGAAGCTTGGTTGTCCATGCTGAATAAATGTCTTTAGCTGTATTGTATATTGTTTGGCTAAACAAGTATTATTTCTGAATACAGTTACAGGCCACTTTAATAGGAACTTCTTCTTGATTCTAAGATTCCCATTCTTGGCTGGCCGGAGTGGAACCCAATGTGGTCTTCTGCTGTTGCATGCTGAGATGCTTTTCTACTCATCACAGTTGTAAAGAGTGATTATATGAGTTACTATAGGCTTCCAAGCAGCTCAAACCAGTCTGGCCATTTTCCTCTGACCTCTCTTATTGTTGTAATCAGGGATAATTTTGGGGGCTTCTCCCCTTATGCATGAATGTTGTGTGGTGCGCACCTCAACACGCATGCGTGGTTACTGGGGCGACGTTGGCTCTCATGTACTTGACCTGAAGTTGAATAAAGATGCACTGGAATGTTCCCGAGTGCAAGGAACGAAGTAAATGACTCTGTCATCTTTATAAGGAGTTTAAGTTGCAACAAACTGGTGACGAGGATAAACTTGGCTTTCGTTGGACTTTTTTTTTTGTGTGTGTGTGTGTGTGCTGACTCTGTCAGTTACTGGGTGTGGTTAGGTTTCCCCTAGTGGTAGTTTTAGGTACTGCAGCTTTAATTTGTAGTCACTTCCTGTTATATGCATGAGGCACTTCCTGTTTCAACTATGCCTGTTACAAGCCATATACAAATGTGCTCCTCCAGAGATTCAGCTGTTTTAACCTTGGAGTGGAACCAACGGTGAGTTATTGCTGCACATCGTTGTTGTAGTCGTTTAAGATTATTGTGGTGTTGAAAGTGATGATCAAAATGCTTAATTTAAGTTAAAACGAGATTGTTGTTAATTATGTTAATGCTAATCGCTAATCATCGTTAGCAATGCTAGTTAGCCACACTGTTGAATCATTTAGCTTATTGTTAAGCCTTATTTACAACATGCTATACATTTTGTGTGAAACGTTGCTAGTTAGTATATTTTCACTTTACCTGTTTACTTACCTGTGTAAATAGTTTCCTGTAAGAAAAAGATGTTAGATGTTAAATTGTTATACTTATCTGATTTACCTACCTAATCTACAACCTGTAAAGAAATTACTTACCTGATTCAGTACCTGTGAAGGAAAAGTAGATTGTAACCAGTGTGTTGCATGTATTTTATTCCTTTTGTAACATTTTGTATATTTCATTTGTGTTTCAGTTTTACAAATAATCAAAGCACCAGAAGATTTCAGTAAATTAATCAGTTAACCTGGAATCAAGCCTACTGGTCTTTATTGTTGTTCGCTATCTGTCTACAATACCCCAGAAGTATTATCCAGGACAGAATAGTGTGTGTGTGCGCCCCTGTTTAATCTAATGGACTGAAACCGCGGTCTAAAATCACAACTCTGGGATGAGTGAATTGACATGGCAACGTTTGGGAAGATTGATGCTTTTGATTCTAACACGGAGCAATGGAGCAGGTATGCAGAAAGACTGAACTTTTACTTCGTTGCTAATGGCATTTCTGACGGTGATAAGAAGAGAGCCATACTTTTAACGGTGTGCGGGCCGGTTGTTTATGGAGTGCTGTGTGACTTAATTGCACCAGCTGCCCCCGCGGACATGTCTTTTGATGATTTAGTAGCCAAGCTACAGGAACACTACGATCCAAAGAACAATGTCATAGTGGAAAGGTTCAAGTTTCAGTCATGCACACGCAGCTGTGATGAATCTGTGAACTCGCTTGTTGCTTGTTTGAAACATCAGGCTGCGCGCTGTGAATTCGCAGCCATGTTGGAAGAAAGATTGAGGGATCAGCTGGTGTGGGGCATAAATATGGAGCAGCTCCAGAAATGTCTCTTAGCAGTCTCGAATTTAACATGGGGGAAGGCATTAGAAATGTGCTTGGCTTTTGAAATGGCAGAGAAGGGGGCTTTAACCTTACAGTCCTCAAAAGATATCAACAAAGTGGCATCACATTATCAGTCTAGTAAGGCTAGGAGGGGGCCTAGCACCAAAGTAGCGACATCTCAGTCACAGCACTGCTACAGATGTGGTGAGGCCTACAGGCCTGACAGCTGCCAATTTAAAGATGTAGAGTGCCACTACTGCAGTAAGCGGGGCCACATCGCCCGCTGGTGTCACAAAAAGGAACGTGACAGTCAGAGCCCTATGCCTGGCCAGGTTGGGGCCAATGCAATCACTGAGCAGTTGGACGTACAGGCTGACAGTGTGGAAGAAGACATTGCATATGTCCTTGCCGTGACAGAGAAAGCAAGGGACAAAAGTAACCATTAGTGTGGACGACAGTGTGCCACCGCGTTTCTGCAAAGCCCGGCCAGTTCCACTGGCCTTGCAAAAGAAAATCGAAACAGAGTTAACTCGGCTAATGGAATCGGGAATCCTCCAACCTGTGACTTACTCAGAGTGGGCTGCTCTGATCGTGCCAGTTCTAAAAGGAGATGGCTCCATCCGCATCTGTGGTGACTATAAACTGACAGTGAATGTGGCATCTCGAGTGGAGCACTACCCGCTCCCACGCATCGACAAACTGTTCGCCAAGCTAGCTGGAGGCATCTGTTTCTCCAAGTTAGATATGTCCTATGCTTATCAGCAGCTGGTTTTAGCAGAAGACTCATGGAAGCTGGTGACAATCAATACCCACTGTGGCTTGTTCCAGTACACACGCCTTCCATTTGGTGTGTCATCCGCATGTGCCATTTTTCAGAGGGCGATGGAGGGCTTGCTTGCAGGGATAGACCATGCTGCTGTTTACCTCGACAACATACTATTGACGGGTGTCAGTGAGGCTCAACACCTGCATACCCTAGACCTAGTGTTGTTGCGACTAGAGGGAGCAGAGCTTTGACTAAAAAGGTCCAAATGTGTTTTTATGGCCCCTGAGGTGGAATATCTGGGCCATAAGATTTCAGCAAGGGGGTACAGCCCCTGGAAAAGAAAGTACAGGCAATCAAAGATGCTCCAAGGCCGCAGAATGTCAGCGAGCTCCGAGCATATCTGGGCATGCTCAACTATTATAGACTTTTCCTTCCGGAATTAGCCTCGGTGCTCGCCCCCTTGCATGCCCTGCTCTGGGCAGGAGCGAAGTGGGAGTGGATTGCTGTACATGCCAAAGCGTTCAAGAAATCAAAGGCCATGCTGACATCAGAGGAGCTGCTGGCTCACTACGACCCTACACTACCGCTGGTGATTGCTGCTGACGCTTCACCATTTGGTCTGGGCACGGTGCTGTCGCACAAGTACCAAGATGGAACCGAACGGCCAGTATGCTTTACCTCCCAAGCCCTCGCTCCAGCCGAAAGGAAGTACACCCAAGTGGAAAAGGAGGCTTTGGCCGTGATCTACGCTGTTAAGAAATTCCACCAGTTTGTCTATGGGCACAAATTCGCAATCTAAACAGATCACAAGCCCCTTCTCGGGTTGCTGGGGGAGCTGAAAAATATACAGCCCACAGCCTCGGCACGCCTGCAAAGGTGGGCTCTCCTCCTGATGCAATACCAATACACCCTGACCTACAAACCGGGGGCACTGATTGCGCATGCAGATGGGTTGAGTAGGCTGCCATTGCCTCACAATGCACCAGACCCCCCCACTCCCCCACAGCTGGTGTGTCTGATGCAGCAGCTTCAGACGGCGCCCATCACAAGTGGACAGCTAAAGGATTGGACCCGACAGGACCCCCTGTTGGCCTGAGTATGCCAATATGTGATGGGGGGTTGGCCTCTGACATGTCCGACAAGTGAGTTGCTGCCATATTTCAAGAGGCATGACAAACTCACTGTTGAAGGCGGGGTTCTGTTATGGGTGCTCCGTGTCATAATTCCTCCATGGGGGTGGCAAGCCCTAATGGAGGAGCTGCATGAGGCTCACCCTGGGGCATCGCGAATGAAAGCTGTAGTGCGTGCGTACATGTGGTGGCCTGTGCTGGATGTGGCCCTAGAAGATCTAGTGAAGTCCTGCACAGCTTGCCAGCAAATCAGGAACGCCCCTCCAGCAGCTCCCATGTGTCCATGGGAGTGGCCTGGCAAGCCTTGGACATGCCTACATGTCGATTATGCTGGCCCCTTTTTAGGTGAAATGTTCCTGGTGCTGGTCGACTCTCACTCCAAGTGGTTGGAAGTGTTTCCAGTGAGATCCGCCGCTTCAACAGCTACTGTGGACCATCTGCGTGATGTGTTCAGTACACATGGCCTCCCACACACTGTTGTCAGATAATGCCTCTGTCTTCACCAGCTCTGAATTTGAGGAGTTTCTAAAGGTGAATGGTGTTCGCCACCTGACCTCTGCCCCCTATCACTCATCCTCCAAAGGGCTGGTGGAGAGGGCAGTGCAGACACTAAAGAAATCATTGAAGAAGATGGCAGGGGGGACACTAAGGGCAAGGCTTGCAAGATTCCTGGCGACATACCGGTTCACTCCACATGCCACCACCGGGCTGTCTCCAGCAGAGATGCTGTTTGGTCGGCATGTGCACACCAGATGGGATCTGCTGCGACCGGATGTACAAGCGAAGGTTCTCCGTGGTCAAGAGATGATGGTAGCCAACTCTAAAAGGAACGCAGTCATTCAAGATATCCCACTCAGGGCCGCTGTGTGGGGCAGAGACTTCTCTGGATGGGAAAAGTGGCTGCCAGGCACCGTGATCGACAAGACGGGGCCACTGTCTTACAGGGTGGAGGTAGCAGGGAATGTGTGGCATAGGCATGTCGACCACCTGCTATGCAGAAGCACCTCTCATCAAGCCAGACAGGACTGGGAGCTGGAGAGCAGTGACCAGCCCGAGCCTGTTCCTCCAGCAGACACCGCTGTGGAGCCGTCAGATGCAGACGAGGTTCCAGGCCTGGAGTCGGCAGAAGCAGATGACACCAAGCCTGCTGTTGTGCCCCAGAGATCATCTAGAGTGAGGAAAGTACCTTCTCATTTAGATTTGTAGTTGTAGTTAGGGCGGAGGGCCTCAAGACGGGGGCATAATAATCCCCCGGCCTATCCGCGAGAGTGAGGGCAGTCTACCCGTCCCTCTCGGGTAGTTCTAGTTCATGTGTTCAGTTATTTTAGTAGTTATGAAAAAAAAAATAAGAAAAGAAAATATGCTGGGGTTCCTTGTTTGGACTATGGGGGGAGGGATGTTGTAATCATGGATAATTTTGGGGGCTTCTCCCCTTACGCATGAATGTTGTGTGGTGCGCACCTCAACGCGCATGCGTGGTTACTTGGGCGATGTTGGCTCTCATGTACTTGACCTGAAGTTGAATAAAGATGCACCGGAATGTTCCCGAGTGCAAGGAATGAAGTAAATGACTCCGTCGTCTTTATAAGGAGTTTAAGTTGCAACACTTATCAACAAGACGTTTCCACCCACAGAACCGTCACTCACTCAGTGTATTTTTTTTGTTTGTTTGTTTTTCACACCATTCTGTATAATCTCTGTTGTGTGTGAAAATCCCAGGAGATCAGCAGTTTCTGAAATACTCAAACCAGTCCATCTGACACCAACACCCATGCCACAATGAAAGTCACAGAGAGTCACAATTTTTCCCATTTTGATGTTTGAAGTGAACATTAACAGAAGCTCTTGATTTGTATCTGCATGATTTTATGCATTGTGCTGCTGTCAAGGGATTGGCTGATGAGATAAATGCATAAAACTGCAGGCGGATGGGTGTCCCTAATAAAGTGGATGGTGAGTGTATATATCTAAGAATGTAACATAATATGTACTGTAACATACTACATAATTAAATATAAACATAAGCCCATGAACTGTAATTATCATATTAACGCCTATGAACTTTCACAAAAGGGCACCTGGCTACATGCTGCTGCTACACATCATGTGCTAAGGACCCCAGAGCTGCCTAAAGGCCTACTTGACTGACTTAAATTCACATCCTAATGGATGGGGAAATTCTTTAAAAAATATTTTTTTCAGTATACTGTATTTTGGATCGGAAAGTAAAGCAAAATACCCAGTGCAACATCACCAGTTTAATATCATATAAGCTGCTGTGTTGTCTTGAGTCATCGTATTGCTGCTACATTAACAGTGCAATGTTGAAAGAGTATGCTCATATATATTCAACCAAATCTGTGGTAATAAGTGCCAAGCTCTGCCTACTAAAAAAATAAAATAAAATAAAAAGAATATATGAGCGGCACGGTGGTGTAGTGGTTAGCGCTGTCGCCTCACAGCAAGAAGGTCCGGGTTCGAGCCCCGTGGCCGGTGAGGGCCTTTCTGTGCAGAGTTTGCATGTTCTCCCCATGTCCGCGTGGGTTTCCTCCGGGTGCTCCGGTTTCCCCCACAGTCCAAAGACATGCAGGTTAGGTTAACTGGTGACTCTAAATTGACCGTAGGTGTGAATGTGAGTGTGAATGGTTGTCTATGTGTCAGCCCTGTGATGACCTGGCGACTTGTCCAGGGTGTACCCCGCCTTTCACCCGTAGTCAGCTGGGATAGGCTCCAGCTTGCCTGCGACCCTGTAGAACAGGATAAAGCAGCTAGAGATAATGAGATAAGAGAAGAATATATGAATACCATTAAAAAGGTCAAAGGTCGTGAAAGACTCCTGAATGACAAGAGTGTGTGTGTGGGGGGACCTAATCTTCATTCAACACAGCTGGGTCACTGCTTGAAAGATCAACCCAGATGCCAATTTGCTGCACTTTTATTTTGTGAAAAATTACCACTGCTAATTTAAATTGCAAATGCAAGTAACCATTCTGGAACACTCTGAAGATATTCAATGCAAAAACAAAAAGATCTCAAAGCAGATTTATTGCCATTGCACAGTACTAAATTGAGAAATGCAGTTTATAAGCTTCATAATTCTACATATAGAAATGGTGTAATAAGTATCATCATTACAATAAGGTTTAATGGATGCATTCATTGATTCATCTTAAGGAAGTGCTTTATGATGGTCACAGTCATGGTGAATCCAGAGTCTATCCTGTGAACACTGGCCATGAGGGAGGAATACATTCCTGGATAGTATGCCAGACCATGCACACATATTCACACCAACTTATAGTTGTCAATCCACTTATCTGGATGTTTCTGGGAGCTGGGAGGAAACCAGAATAACCCAGAGTTAAGTCACATTGACATATGGAGAACATGGGGAAACTCAGTACAGACAGTAACCTGAGCTCAGGATCAAACCGGGAACTCTGAAGCTCTGAGACTGCAACACTACCCTCAATGTATGCAGATAATCTCAATACTATATACTACAGTTCAACATACATTATAAAAGTATATGAAAAATCTATAGTACAATAATCATTAATGGCTAACAGCCATGTCTGGAATGTTCAGTAATAGTTATGTCGTGCCAAAGATAGATCTGGGCCATGCTAATTTCCTCATTATTGATCCAAATCCAGCAAATGTGCAGCCATAATAAGAATATACAGTATATCATTTGCAAGAAAATAAAAATAATGAAACACTCATAGGCTGTGTTCATTCGTGCAGAGAGAACGCTGTTGCTGCAAAGCTATAAAGCATGAATGAGAGCATTGGCATCGTGGTAATGTGCACACGTTACTCTCCTCTAGGTGCCTCCTAGTTCTTTATTTCATCCTACAATTGAAATGTGTAACAGTGCAGGAGAGCGAAAGAGGAGAAATTGGTTTCAGAAGGGTGAAAGTACAGACACTGAATAAGCACAAAGAAACTTTTCTTTTTACAGATGAAGGGAATATTATATGATTTTGTTTAATATACAGTGCACACACTATATATGTGGGTACTTCAAAAAGTTTTCAGTCTCACCCAGAAACAGGGGGCATAACTCATTTTGGGACATAAGTGTATACATAACTATATAAGCCACTGTCCACAAAAACTCAAATGAAAAAAGCAATCAAAGAAAAAAGGGGAGGAAAGCTCCACACAGCACAAGTAGCAGGGGCAGAAGCAGCCAAATGTGGCTTTGAACTGTTGCCCCATGCACCTTAGACCCCGGTCACACCGCCCGAACTTTGCTGGAGCGTTCCTGGAGCGGTGAAAAAAATTCATCACCGCTTGTAACCGTTCACCACCGTTTAACAAAAGTTGGCTCCCGTTAAAGCAACGCCGTATATGCTCGGCCACCGCTGATGTTTCTCGAGGGGCTCTGCTACCGCTCCGAAAGTTTTGAGCTGCACAAAATATTGCGAGCGGTGAGGAGGGGGCAATTTTCCGCCCCGGCAAAGTTCACCCCCACTCCACCAACGCCCAGTCAAAGTTTGGCACCGCTAGACGCAAGTTCGTGGACGCTTGGGTCCGCTAGGCCAACGCAGAAATCTTGAACGCTGGACCACCGCTGCTTCGCCAGCGTTGCCCGGGCGGCGATTAAACGTTGCACAAACTTCGGTGGAGCGGTTGTAAGCGTTTTACGAGCGGACACGGGGTTGCTGGAACGGTGTCGGGCGTTGAAGCAGCTATCCATGGTGGTGATGAACTTTGGTTTGGCGTTGGTATAGAGGTGTCGGAGCGGGACCAGAATTTGGCTATAAATACGGGGAGAAATGGACCAGGAGCTCATTTGGAATCGAGCTGCCGTTGAGTTCAGACCTCATCTATATCGAATTTGCTCAAAGTTACAGTAAAACTGTATCACCATGGATGCTGAGAGACTTGCTATGATTGGTGCACTAGTCCAGCAGCAGAATCAGAACCTCCTCAGATTGCAACAAGCTGTTGACAGATTTTTTGATTTGATTTTATTCGATCATAATGTAAAATGAAGTACAAAATACATTAAAATCAGGATTACACAAGAAAGCGCAAGCACTTATTTCCATTGTGGTCCCATTAAAACACGTAAAACAGCAATGGCAACGTTATGATTTGACTTAATATTGACTCACTGTACTATGTAAATGGTGAAAATAATAATAATAATAATAACCACAACCACAATAATAATAATAAATTGACTTAAATTGACTAGACTAGTAGACAATGAAAATGCATTGTATAGACTAGACTGGAATTTGATTATAAAATTTGATTTCAAAAAGTATGACTAGTACCTATGGATAACAATTATAAAGTAAAATGTTGTATATATTAATAGTAAATATTAAATGATTAAATAATGATAAAGATAATATAATAGCAAATAATAATAACATTAAGGAAAAGACAGCAAAAACATAATGAAAATAGAAATAATCTGACTGACAGCAAACAATAAACAAAAAATAAAGTAATATGAATGATAATAAAAAAGTATAAAGTAATATAAATAATATTAATAACAAACGTTTTTATAGATAAAAATATGATAAGATCAACTAAACAATAGTGAAAAAAGGGGAAAAGCTATACAGACAACAGAACAGTAATAAGAATTTTAACTAGAAAAAAAAAGGAGAAGAGAGAGAAGAAGGAGAGACAGAGTTGTGTGGGTCAGACAGTGGATACTGAGAAGGCCTGAACATGGACTGTATGACAAGCTGATGGTGGAGCTTCTATCAAAATTCTATCAGAACTTGTATCAAAACGATCCGTTCAGCTCCGTAGTCACAAGCGGTATGCAGCTATAGTGGCATATAAACCAACTTTATACCCCCGCCGAGCCAAAGCCCGCATGCGCAGAACGCCGCTATACCAACGCTCGCGTCACCGCTAAACCAACGCTCGCTACCGCTAAACCAATGCTAAAGCAACGCCGGCTTCAGCGGTGCACCGCTAAGCCAACGCCCGTGTTTTCGATTTTTTTCCCCATTTTGTGCGCGGTGACGAGCGTTGTCGAAATTCGGCCCCCCCTCCCTACCGTTCAAGGAACGCTCCAGCAAAGTTCGGGCGGTGTGACCGGGGCCTTACTCAACCAACCCAAAACTGTCTGACTTCTATGTGTTTCCCAAACTGAAATCCCACTCACGTGGTCACCATTTTCAGAGTGAAAATGAAGTCATCCATGCTGTTAAGGGGTATTCGGAGACTCAAGATGTAAGCTACTTCCGTGAAGGGATAGTGAAGCTTGAACATCAGTGGAACAAGTTATAGGAGACTATTTTGAAAAATAATGCAAGAACAATCTTTCTCCTGTAAGGTTTCCGGAGTAAGGCTGAGAACTATTTGAAGTATGCTTGTATACAGATAGAAGGGGAACTCATGGAACAACGTAATCTCATCTCATTATCTCATCTCATCTCATCTCATTATCTCTAGCCACTTTATCCTGTTCTACAGGGTCGCAGGCAAGCTGGAGCCTATCCCAGCTGACTATGGGCGAAAGGCAGGGTACACCCTGGACAAGTTGCCAGGTCATCACAGGGCTGGAACAACGTAATGCAGGGGGAAAAATAATTTACACTCACTTTTATTTTGTTACACAAGGTCAAGCAGTGTGTGCTTCCGGCCATATTGCCACATTTCCTAGCCATGGTCTCTGGTGAAAGTAGACCATGCAGCTTCTGAAGAAATCACAGCAGAGACTATTTCTTGAGAAGGCTGAGGAAGTTTGGCATGCCAACCAAAATCCTCAGCAACTTCTACAGATGCACAGTCAAGAGTGTCATCACCAGTTCCATCACAGTGTGGTATGGAAACTGCACTGCTCAGGACAGGAAGACTCTCCAGTGGGTGATAAAGACTGCCCAGTCCATCTCTGGAACAGCCTTCCCATCACTACAAGGCATATACAGTGGTGCTTGAAAGTTTGTGAACCCTTTAGAATTTTCTATATTTCTGCATAAATATGACCTAAAACATCAACAGATTTTCACACAAGTCCTAAAAGTAGATAAAGAGAACCCAGTTAAACACATGAGACAAAAATATTCTACTTGGTCATTTATTTATTGAGGAAAATGATCCAATATTACATATCTGTGAGTGGCAAAAGTATGTGAACCTTTGCTTTCAGTATCTGGTGTGACCCCCTTGTGCAGCAATAACTGCAACTAAACATTTGCGGTAACTGTTGATCAGTCCTGCACACTGGCTTGGAGGAATTTTAGCCCATTCCTCCGTACAGAACAGCTTCAACTCTGGGATGTTGGTGGGTTTCCTCAAATGAACTGCTCGCTTCAGGTCCTCCCACAACATTTCCATTGGATTAAGGTCAGGACTTTGACTTGGCCATTCCAAAACATTAACTTTATCCCTCTTTAACCATTTCTTTGGTAGAACGACTTGTGTGCTTAGGGTTGTTGTCTTGCTGCATGATCCACCTTCTCTTGAGATTCACTTCATGGACAGATGTCCTGACATTTTCCTTTCAAATTCGCTGGTATAATTCAGAATTCATTGTTCCATAAATGATGGCAAGCCGTCCTGGCCCAGATGCAGTAAAACAGGCCCAAACCATGATACTGCCACCACCATGTTTCACAGATGGGATAAGGTTCTGATGCTGGAATGCAGTGCTTTCCTTTCTCCAAACATAACGCTTCTCATTTAAACCAAAAAGTTCTATTTCGGTCTCATCCGTCCACAAAACATTTTTCCAATGACCTTCTGGCTTGTCGACATGATCTTTTGCAAACTGCAGACAAGCAGCAATGTTCTTTTTGGATAGCAGTGGCTTTCCTCTTGCAACCCTGCCATGCACACCATTGTTGTTCAGTGTTCTCCTGATGGTGGACTCATGAACCTTAACATTAGCCAATGTGAGAGAGGCCTTCAGTTGCTTAGAAGTTACCCTGGGGTCTTTTGTGACCTCACCAACTATTACACGCCTTGCTCTTGGAGTGATCTTTGCTGGTCGACCACTCCTGGGGAGGGTAACAATGGTCTTGTATTTCCTCCATTTGTACACAATCTGTCTGACTGTAGATTGGTGGAGTCAAAACTCTTTAGAGATGGTTTTGTAACCTTTTCCAGCCTGATGAGCATCAACAACGCTTTTTCTGAGGTCCTCAGAAATCTCCTTTGTTTGTGCCATGATACACTTCCACAAACATGTGTTGTGAAGATCAGACTTTGATAGATCTGACTTTGATTGATCCACTCATACCTGATTGTCATCCCATTAATTGAAAACACCTGACTCTAATTTCACCTTTAAATTAACTGCTAATCCTAGAGGTTCACATACTTTTGCCACTCACAGATATGTAATATTGGATCATTTTCCTCAATAAATAAATGACCAAGTAGAATATTTTTGTCTCTTTTGCTTAACTGGGTTCTCTTTATCTACTTTTAGGACTTGTGTGAAAATCTGATGATGTTTTAGATCATATTTATGCAGAAATAGAGAAAATTCTAAAGGGTTCTCAAACTTTCAAGCACCACTGTATAACACCAGGGTCATCAAGAGGGCCCATAACATTAAGGACAACACACACCCACAACACAGTCTCTTTACACTCCTGCCGTCAGAGAGACGCTACCGGAGTGTCAAATCAAGGACTACAAGACTCACAAACAGTTTCTATCCACAGGCTATCAGGCTCATGAACAATACAACACACTAAATACTGCACTCCCCATTCTCCAGCATCCCCACTGCAGCTACCTATTTGTACAAAGCACAGTCACTTTACAAATTAACTCAGTTTTTTGGGCACTTCTCTTACCTATTTATTTTTACCACTTTTACTACTTTTTTGTGTGTGCATATATGTGTTTGTTGAGTGTATGTGTTATTGTTGTGTGCAAGGACAGCAGAAAAGTAAGAATTTCATTGCATTGTCTGAACCTCCATGTTTTTACTATGCATATGACAATAAACTTCTTGAATCTTGAAAATTCTGAAGGTTTTCTCAGTGTTTTGAAGAAATACGTGTCAAAGCGGGTTTTTAGGGCTATTTGAAAGAATTTTTTTCAATCACTGAGCTATGTGTGTAAATCACAAACTCCAACTTTATATTACTTTAATATAAAGGAAGGTGGATCACGGCAGGTCAGTCAGACAAGTTGCCAAGTCATATGGTAGTCAAGTTCATATTATTGAAATTGATAGTAATGTTTTTGTAAAGTTTGTGGTTCAAGTGTGTGTTTGTTTGTATATGTTGCTTATATAAAAGTATGCTTATTCCAACTTGTCAGGAAATGTGGTGTTGAGATGGATGGAAGTGCAGGAAGGTTTTATTTTCAAATGCACTATGTACAGACAACCCATGAGGCAGGATCAGAGTAATGAAACTTAGACAAATGAAACTAAACCAGAGTGGCACCAGAGCCTGAGCTTAGGTGGGGGCTTGGGCTCGGGTTGGGCCTTGAACTGGCGCATGAGGATGGACAGGGACTCAGGCAGAGACACTGGCTTGGGTGTGGACTCAGACATGGATTCAGGCATTAGCATGAGTTCAGACATAGACTTGGGCTCAGGCTTTGACATTGACCTGGGCTCTGGACTGGGCTTGGGCTCTTGATTAGACATGGAACTGGGCTCCAGACTGGACTTGGACATGGGCTTGGGCTCTGGACATGACATGGGCACTGGACAGGACATAGACTTGGGCTTGGGATCTGGACAGGACTTGAACATGGATTTGGGCTCTGGATAGGACTTAGACACGTGTTCTGTACTAGGCATGGACTTGGACTCTGGACTAGGCATGGATTTGGGTTCAGGCTCTGGACAGGACATGGACTTGAACTTGGCACTGGACTTGGACATGGACTCTGGCTCCAGACAGGACATGGACTTGGGCTCCAGACTGGACTTGTGCTCCTGACTGGACTTGGGCATAGATATTGTTTCAGGCATGGACATGGACTTGAGCATGGGCATGGACCCTGGCATTGGCATGGGCATGAATTTGAACATGGGCATGGACTCAGGCATGACTCTGGGCTTGAGCATAGGCATGGAGCCAGGCATGACTCTGGTCTTGAACATGAGCATGGACCCTGATGTGAGCATGGGCATGAATTTGAACATGGGCATGGACTAAGGCATCAACATGGGCATGGACTCAGGCATGACTCTAGGCTTGAGCATGGGCATGGACCCTGACATCAGTATGGGCATGAACTCAAACATAGACATGAACACAGGCATCGCCATGGACTCTGGCATGACTCTGAGCTTGATCATGGGAATGGACTCAGGCATTGGCATGGGCATGAATTCCAAGATGGCCATGGACTCAGGCATGACTCTGGGCTTGAGCATGAGCATGGACACTGATGTCAGCATGGGCATGAATTCAAACATGGGCAAGGACACCAGAGTTAGCATGGGCATGGACTGGGATATGGGCTTTGATCATGGCACAGGCACTGGAGTGATGACGTCTTCCCTGAAGCCTGGTGGCAGAGTGAAGAGCTCATCCCCATTGAAGCTTTGTGGCAGAGTGATGACATCTTTAAAGGCAGGTGGTGGAGTGAGCAATGGAGCAGAGGCTGCCCCAGTGACACAGGCTCTGGCACTGGCTTTGGAGTGAAGGCCACCCTATTGGCCTCTGGAGCTGGCTCTGGAGCGGAAGCTGCCTTGTCAGCATCCCGAGTCTCACCCCCCCCCAAAAAAAATGTATGGGGTCCTCCTTCTTGGAGGACTGGAACCAGGACTTGAGCTCCTCCCTGAATGACTGGAAGCTCTGGAGGCATGGATGCTGCATGCCAGTCTGGTGAGCCAAAAATCATGCAGCTAACATGCTCTGGAGATTTGGGGTCTACCAAGTCCTCATGAAAGAAGCTTCACTGCAGCAAAAACCCAATAGGCAGCTGCTCCACCTCATCATATGGCACCAGTATGTCCAGCCCCAACCGCTAAAGAAAAACAATAGATTCCAATAGATTCCAGCAGCAATAGATTCCAGCTTTTACGCAGCACATCTGTAACCTCCCACTATATCACCAACCTCCCACTACATGGGCAAAATACTCTGTCAGCAAATGCAACATTGAGACAGATGTAAGTGCAGGGAGGTTTGATTTACAAATGTGCTATGTACAGACAAACCATGAGGCAAGGTCATAGTAATGAAACTTAGACAAATGAAACTAAAACAGAGTCATAAACCAGAGCAATAAAACAGAGTACATAAACAGCTCCTCTATGGGGAACTCAGCCACAACAAGCCCTCTGTCAGTGGCCAGAGAAAGCATTTCAAGGACAATCTGAAAGACTTCTCAATTGACACCAAGTCCTGGAAATCTCTGGCAGCAGACCAACCAGCCTGGCATGGTCTCATCTGGCAAGGAGCCAAAGCAGCAGAAAAGTGATGCACCTCCATGGCCATTGAGAAGCGGCAACTTTACAAGGCAAGAACGTCCAACACCCACAGTGTGCCACCCACACTGGTGCTCTACCTATGGGAGAGGGTTCCTTGCTTGGATTGGTCTTATCAGCCATTTTTGGGTTCACACCAGATCACCCTCAATGGACATGGTCATCTTGGAAACCGAAGGATGAACAACAACAACAGTCAGGCAGAGGTCAAGCAGGGTGCAAATGTGGTCCATGGTGAGGTTTGTTCTGTCTGGTAAGGTGCTGTCTTGAAGAAGTCATTTCCTAACCGATTCGACTGATTCTGTGGTGGGAAATTGGGAATGCAGGTAAAAAGAGAAGTGACATCATAGGAAACCATGGTTTCATCTAGCTTTAGGTCTGCAACTTTAGTGACAAAATCTTGGGAGTTATTGACCTGATGTGGTGTGTTTCCGACAAGGGGAGCCAAAATAGTGGCTAGGTGTTTGGCAATGTTATAGGTGACTGAGTTTATGCTGCTGCTGATGGGTCTGAGTGGAGCTCCTTCCTTGTGAATCTTGGGGAATCCATAAATGAGAGTAATAGCTTCCCCAGAGTACAGTCTGTAGTACAGAGATCTGTTGATGGCATGGTCCTTTTCTCGTTGTTGTAGGCAGCTCACAACTTTTTTTTTGTAACTGTTGGTGGGATCCTGCCTCAGGGTTTCATAGATGGTTGTGTCGCTGAGGAGACTGGTCATCTTTGAGTGGTAACCCACTGTGTTTAGCACCACTCTGCATGTCCCTTTGTCAGCAGGAAATATACTCCCTTCATCTCTGTTTCCTGCTGACAAAGGGAGATGCACAGTGGTGTTAAACACAGCGGACTACCATGCAAAGATGACCAGTTTTCTCAGCGACACAACCACCTATGAAACCTTGAGGCAGCAACAACAAATTTGCAAAAAATAAAAATGGGGGAGGGGAACGGTCTCTGACTGTCATTTGCGTTTATGCGCCAAATGTTAGTTCAAAGTACCTGGCCTTCTTGGAGTCCTTGAATGGGGTGCTAGACAGTGCACCACAAGGGGACTCCGTTGTTTTACTGGGGGACTTCAATGCTCACGTGGATACTTGGAGGGGTGTGATTGGGAGGAATGTCCTGCCCGATCTGAACCCAAGTGGTGTTCAGTTGTTGGACTTCTGTGCCATGCATGGTTTAGCCATAGCAAACACCATGTTTGAGTATAAGGGTGTCTATAAGTGCACATGGCACAAGGACAACCTAGGCTGTAGGTCGATGATTGACTTTGTAGTCGTTTCATCTGAGCTACGACCATATGTCTTGGACACTCGGGTGAAGAGAGGAGCAGAGCTGTTAACTGATCGCTACCTGGTGGCGAGCTGGATCAGATGGTGGGGGAGGAGGCTGACAGACCTGGCAGGCCCAAACGAGTAGTGAGGGTATGCTGGGAACGTCTGGCAGAGGCTCCCGTCCATCGGATCTTCAACTGCCACATCCGGCAGAGCTTCAACTGCATACCAGGGGAGGGTGGGGACATTGAGTCCAAGTGGACCATGTTCCACACCTCCATTGCTGAGGCGGCCATGCAGAGCTGTGGCTGAAAGGTTGTTGGTGCCTGTCGTGGTGGTAATCCCCGAACCCGGTGGTGGACATCTGTAGTGAGGGGAGCTGTCAAGCTGAAGAAGGAGTCCCATCAGGCTTGGTTAGCCTGTGGGTCTCCAGAGGCAGCTGACAGATACCGACGGGCCAAGCAGAATGTGGCTCTGGCAGTCACTGAAGCAAAAACTCGGGTGTGAGAGGAGTTCAGCGAGATCATGGAAAGTGACTTTCAGTTGGCCTCGAAGAGATTCTGGCAAACTGTCTGGTGGCTCAGGAAGGGAAAGCAGTGCTCTGTCCCAGCTGTTTACAGTGAGGAAGGAGTGTTGTTGACCTCAACTGGGGACATCATCCGACAGTGGAAGGAATACTTTGAGGGTCTCCTCAATCCCAACTTCATGTTGTCTGAGGAGGATGCAGAGTCTGAGGGTGCTTGGGAGGACTCACCCATCACAGGGGCGGAGGTTGCTGAGGTGGTTAAAAAGCTCCTTAGTGGCCAGGCTCTGGGGGTGGATGAGATTCGTCCTGAGTTCCTGAAGGCACTGAATGTTGTTGGGCTGTCTTGGCTAACACACCTCTTCAACATTGCGTGGAGGTCGGGGACAGTGCCTCTGGATTGGCAGACTTTTTAAAAAGGGGGACCAGAGAGTATGTTCCAACTAATAGGGGGATCACACTTCTCAGCCTCCCTGGGAAAGCCTATGCTGGGGTGCTGGAGAGGAGAGTCCAGTCAATAGTTGAACCTCGGATTCAGGAGGAGCAATGTGGTTTTCGTCCTGGTCATGGAACACTGGACCAGCTCTTTACCCTTGCAAGGGTACTGGAGGGTGCATGGGAGTTTGCCCAACTGGTCTACAAGTGTTTTGTGGACCTGGAGAAGGCTTACAACTGTGTCCCTCGTGGTGCCCTGTGGGGGGTGCTTCAGGAGTATGGGGTTCAGGGCCCACTACTGCAGGCCATTCGGTCCCTGTATGACCAGAGCAGGAGTTTGGTTCGCATTGCCAGCAATAAGTCAGACTTGTTCCCAGTGCATGTTGGACTCAGACAGGGCTGACCTTTATCACCAGTTCTGTTCATAACTTTTATGGACAGAATTTCTAGGGGCAGCCAAGGGGTGGAGGGTGTCTGGTTTGGTGGCAGCAGGATCACAATCTCTGCTTTTTGTGGATGATGTGGTCCTGTTGGCTTCATCAATCTGTGACTTACAGCATGCGCTGGGATGGTTTGCAGCTGAATGCGAAATGGCTGGGATGAGGATCAGCACCTCCAAGTCCATGACCATGGCACTCAGCCAGAAATGGGTGGGGGGAGTTGCTACCTAAAGTGGAGGAGTTTAAGTATCACAAGTGAGGGTAAGGGGGAACGGGAGTTGGACAGACAGATTGGGGTGGCGTCAACAGTGATGCAGATGCTAAACCGGTCGGTGGTGGTAAAGAGAGAGCTGAGCCAAAAGGCAAAGCTCTCAATTTACTGGTCCATCTACATTCTCACTTTCACCTATGGTCACGAGCTATGGGCAGTGACCAAAAGAATGAGCTCATGGATACAAGCAGTACAAATGAGTTTTCTCTGCAGGGTGGCTGGGCTATCCCTTAGAGACAGGGTGAGAAGCTTGGTCATTTGGGAGAGACTCAGAGTAGAACTGCTGCTTCTCCACATCAAAAAGAATCAGTTGAGGTGGTTCGGGCACCTTGTTAGGATGCCCCCAGGATGCCTTCCCTGGAATACCAAGCTGGTGGAGGTGGCCGGGGAGAGGGAAGTGTGGGCAACTCTGCTTAGGCTGCTACCCCCACGACCTGGATCTGGAGAAGCAGTAGAAGATGGATGGATGGATGGATGGATGGCAAAATAAAAATGCTCCATTTTTCAAAATCCAGTGAATGTGGACAGAATAAAACAGCTATTCCATTTGGCTGGCATGGTGGTGGAGTGGTTAGCACTGTTGCCTCACAGCAAGAAGGTTCTGGGTTCAAACCCAGTGGCTGATGGGTGCTTTTTTTATATGGAGTTTGCATGTTCTTCTCATGTCAGTGTGGGTTTCTGCTGGGTGCTCTGGTTTCCCCCACAGTCCAAAGGCATGCAGGTTATGCTCACTGATGGCTCTAAATTGATGATAAGTGTGAATGAAGGTTTGTATCTATGTGTCAGCCCTGCGATGACCTGGCGACTTGTCCAGGGTGTACCCTGCCTCTTGCCCATAGGCAGCTAAAGGGAAACCCAGTAATTATAATTAATGATTGTAGGTGAAGTAAAAGGTAAATTAAGTACAAAATATTTTATAGTGAAACAGGAAATCAGTCTCCTACATAATAATAATAATAATAATAATAATAATAGGGGCAGCACGGTGGTGTAGTGGTTAGCACTGTTGCCTCACAGCAAGAAGGTCCAGGTTTGAGCCCTGTGGCCAGCAAGGGCCTTTCTGTGTGGAGTTTGCATGTTCTCCCCGTGTCCGTGTGGGTTTCCTCCGGGTGCTCCAGTTTCCTCCACAGTCCAAAGACATGCAGGTTAGGTTAACTGGTGACTCTAAATTGACCATGAGTGTGAATGGTTGTCTATGTGTCAGCCCTGTGATGACCTGGTGACTTGTCCAGGGTGTACCCCGCCTTTTGCCTGTAGTCAGCTGGGATAGGCTCCAGCTTGCCTGCAACCCTGTAGAACAGGATAAAACAGCTAGAAATAATGAGATAATAATAATAATAATAATGCATTATCAGTGGAAGCATACCTGAGTGGATGGTAGAAGGAAGAATAACTCTTATAATGAAGAACAAAAAAAAGGCCCAATAGTTGATAACTACAGGCCAATTGCATGTTTAAACCTATTGTTGTAAGTGTTAACTGGAATCTTTGCAGACAAGACTTACAAGCACTTCCTTACTACAAACCTACTACTGGTTGAACAGAAAGGAGGACAGAGAGGATCACAGTGGACAAAAGACCACCTCGCAATATATAGCGCTGTATTGCAAAACTGGAAGAGCCGGTTAACCAATCTATGCATGTCATGGGTTGATTTCAAGAAAGCATATGACATGGTGCCTCGTTTGTGGGTTCTGAAGTGCTTAAAGATGTTTGGCATTGCTAATAACATCATTGCTATCATAGAATCCAGCATGCCAAACTGGAGAACCAACCGCTATGCCAACAATCAACATCTTGGAACAGTAGCTATGAAGAGCGAGAGCTTCCAAGGAAACACTGTCTCACCATTACTTTTTTATAATAGCCTTGAGACCACTGTCAATGGTCTTGAACAAGTCAGGATTTGGATACCATCTTGAAAAGAACAGACCAGTGATCAATCACTTACATGGACAATCTGAAATTGTTTGCAAAATCAAAAGACCAGATCGATTTCTTGGCAAGAACAGTACATCTATGCTGAAAAGACATAGGAATGGAATTTGGCATATCCAAGTATGCTGTTGTTACAATGAAGAGAGGTAAGATCAAAGAGCTTGTGGTATTGAGCTCCCCAATGCTGAAACAATATCTGACCCTGAAGAAAGTGAATATAAGTATCTAGGGATTCTGGAGCTAGGTATGATTCGGGCTACACAGATGAAGGAAACAATAAAGGATACTTACACCTAGAGATTGAAGTTATTAGTAAAATCCAAACTCAATGGACGTAACCTGGTAACTGCTTTTAACATTGGGGCAGATGCAGTTATAAGATATAGTGCAGTCATTGTGGGATGGATGAAAGCTGAGTTCGAGGAATTAGACCAGAAGACCAGGAAAATGATGGAGAAGTATGGCGCTCTGCATCCCAAGGCAAATGTTGTATCTGCCACAGAAAGTAGCAGGTAGAGGAGTCATCAGGATTGAAGAATGTGTTGCAAGCAAAAGGAGGGCCCTGGATTTGTACCTGTGCAATAGTGAGGAACCACTCCTTAAAATGTAGCAGCAACAAGTAATATCAGGAAAGAAGAGATAGAAGGAAAGGATGAGTACAAAAGGAGGTTGATTGATGAAAAGATAAGAATAAGAGAGACTATGCCTCTGCATGGACAGTTTGAAGGAGAAACCAAGGAAAAGAAAACCAAAGCATCATGGAATTGGCTAATGAAAGGAGACCTGAAGAGAGAAATGTAAAGCTTACTGATGGCCGCACAGGACCAAACCCTCAACATCAACTCAATCTGGAAACACACATACAAACTGGGAGACTCTGACAAATGTAGATTGTGTGGCAAGCAAGTTGAATCTATCACCCATGTGATAAGCAAGTGCACAATGCTTGCACAGAAAGATTATAAGTGTCAACATGAGTATGCCAACATTTACATTGGTGTCTGAGCAAAAAATACAGATTTGAAACAGCTGAGAAATCGTACCAACATATTCCAGAGAAAGTCATAGAAAACAAGGAGGTTAAAATGTGGAACTTTACTATCCAGACTGATAGGGTGCTATAGCACACAATACCAAACATTACTCTCATAAAGAAAAAAGAGAACAAATGCTTCATCATCAATGTGGCTGTACCTACTGACCATTACATTGAATAGAAAGAAGTCGAGAAGATTGACAGTTACTCTCAACTGAGATTAGAGAGAGCAAGACTGGAATAAAGAGTCAACTGTAGTTCTGGTGGCAATTGGAGCCTTAAGTTCCATACAAAAGAAGCTAGATTACTACATGGAAAAGATAGAAATAACAACAAACGTCACCACCTTACAAAAGCATGTTCGTCTAGGATCAGCTAACATGATCAGAAAGGTGCTGTCTGTCTAAGGTTGTGAAGACTTGATAGACACGCATAAGAACAACTTCCAGTTTATTATGACCTTAACTGTGTAAAAACAAGTTTTTAATAATAATAGGTTTGGATCCTGTGAGGGAAATTTAATGGACGAACATTATTATTCATGTTTCTGTATGTTGAGCTCAAGTGACTTAGTGTACTGAGAAGAGATATTTTCCACATGCTGTAATCGCCTTTCTGTGGCCTTGGTGGTAATGAGCAGGGTGCTTGAGTTCGTCCTAACTACGCATCTTCTCATGATGTAACCACCTTTCCTGACCTTTGTGGTGATAAGCAGGGAGCTTGAGTTCTCCCTGCTTGCATCTGCCTGCAAGTACCAAAGCATGACAGGTGCACTCATTAGTAAAGCTTCATAGAAAATCTTGAGCCAATCATGTGAAGACATGGGCAGTAACGCAAATGCCTTTAGAGTATATAGATAACAGCCACTAAAACACAACTCAGAGCATGAGCACACTCTCACATCACTAGAGGTGATGTTCTGTTTTAATTTTCTTCCTTTCCTATCTTATATGATTATCCTATGATTTACCATAATAAATAACTGAAAAGACAACTGCTAAGCATTCTGAAGTGTTTATTAGAAATTTCCATTACAATTTGGCGCCCCTGGGTGGGCCCTATGCGTCTGATCCTCGGATGACGGAACACTCCCAAGGCTACGGTGCGGAGCTGAGAACTCGGACGAGAGACCAGGCCATCAGGGCTCACCAAACCAGTAAGTGATAACTTTGCATTCTTGTGTAAAGAAATTAGTGGAAACAGTATTTAAATAATGATACAAGAAATGGACAGAGATTTGTCCTAGTCAATGAAGACTGATATAAGAGATGGACAGAGATTGTCCCAGTCAAGGAAGACTGATATAAGAGACGGACAGAAGTTTGTCCGAGCCCAGGAGGACTGCTAAGCTGTGGTACCATCAATATGTTTGCTGAAATGGATAAAACACAATTTTGAGACAATAAACTGTGAGTAGTTTATTGGGTTGTGTAAGAGAAAAATCCACACAAGTGACGACTGGGTAACGGCTCACCTACTTGACCGAGGGAAGTACGGGTGCGTGTCTCGACGGACTCACGTTCAGTGATTCATAACTGGGAGAGAATTGAGTTTTGCTCCCTTTGTTCTGTGTGAACAACTGGCCCGTCGGAGGAACGGGATAGAGAGGTTTGATTATGAAGTCGCAAAGACATACCGGTGTGCACGCAAAATATTGATGAATTAATAGAGTACTGTCCTCCTCCAAATTCTGAAACAGAGAAACAGATTTTGTACTCATGCGTGAGTTGTCTTTGAGGTTGTTGTGCTAAATGATACCTACTTTAGTTTAAGGCAAATGTCAGATAAATTGTTTACTAATAAGAACACACCTAAAGGATTATTGTGTCGCATTTTTGGACATAGTCCAACCTGTTCTTCTTGTGATCCTGATGAAGAAACTCAGCCTCTGTTGTCACAGCCTATTAATATAACAGTGTACAATGGGGAACAGAAGCAGCAAGTTAGGGAAAGGAAAGGAAGAAGCAAGTAAGCCTGAGGCTACATGTGCTATAATAAGAAGTGGGTGTTCCGATGACAACCCAAACATCAGGTTTATGAAAACCTCGTATGGAGAGGATTGTTTGGCACAGTTTGACATATGGGTAAAGGACTTAGGATTCCCTGAAAAGGGCAGTTTTAGTCCCAGGCAGATAGGACAGTTAGAAGAAAAGTTGAAACAGAAGGAAAAAGAAGAGTCTGCAGATAATGTTAAGTTCTTAGGGGACTGGAGGGCGTTTTCTGCATGGAAAGAAGAAACACTTAAGTGAGAGTACAAAAGAGAGAAACGACAGGCAGGGCTCTCACCCTCTTCTCAGTGTTTGAAATTTCAGATGGACCCTGACCTGGAGTCTGCCCCACCACCCTGACACACACTGCCTCCTCAACAAGGCGGAGCATCATTCCCACAAGCGCCTCACCCATAGAGAAGGGGAGAAGTCAAGACAAAGAAAAAACTGAGCCTCTGGAATCTCCTCCAGCCTACCAGCCGCCTCCAGCGTCAACGCCTCCCCTCGCTTCTCCATCACACACGAGATCCGGTCTTGCATATGGCGATGGAAAAGACACTCTCCTGGACCTGACCATGTGCTCACCAGTGGGTCCACAAGGCCATAACCTAAAGTCTGAAGTCCTTCATCTTCCACAGATGGAAGTGGCTGGAGCTGATGACATACTTTTAGTCCACAGAAAGCATGGCTTCTCTTCCCAGTGTGAGAGAGGTAGGAGGAAAGAGATTTGGTAATGAGCTGTTGATATTTTGCAGAGAATTCTGACCAACCACCCATGAACTTCACCGCCTACTCATGATCAAGATGGGTATAAATTGGAACAAAGATTCCAAAGAGTGGCTGGAAGCTGACCAGCGAGCAACTACACCAGACTGGAGCGTGGCTGGCAATGGTGAGTATAGAGATACCATCACTGCTCTCTGTGCTCATCTGGACAGTTCTTTTCCCTTGAACATAGACATGACTAAACGCCCGGTCACACAGCACTCCGCGTCTATATCACGTACAAAAAGATACAAAAATCTGGTGGACGTGGTCGTAAGTGGTAATTTTTGGTCAATTTTGGCTTTGCCGTTGCATTGTACAGGGTATGGCCGTCGGCGGCTGTTTCACTGCTGCAGCACTGCCTAAGCACAGCTAACCAAGTCCAGCCACGTGTAAGGCTAAAAATAGGTTCGCACGTGTTCGAACGCAGGGGAAAAAAGCGACAAGTTACCACGGATAACCGCGGCCTCATCGCGTCTGTAGCACTGCCGATCACGTGTTGAGCGCGGACGTAAAATGGGCACTCCACTGCCATAGCACTGCCAAATCACGGGTAACCGCGGCTCAGCGGAAGAGTGGCTTGCTGCGCATATAAAAGCGGTTGCGCACAGCTGTGTGCAGGGCTGGTTTCAGTCTCTGCACAATTTCATCGTACATCGCAGGAGGCATCCTCATAAAGTTCTGAAAGGCTCTTGGATCTTCGTTACGCAGCTCGACCATGAGACGGTCGTAAAGCCCAAGCTGAGGTCTCCTCGCAATCCAGTCACGCACCCAGATGTTCCGTACCACCCTCCTCCTCCTCCTCCTCCTCCTTCTTCTTCTTCTTCTCTCAGCAAGGATATGTTGAGCCTGTATCAGTTGGTTCTGTTGGTGCTGGAGCATTAAGATGAGGACATCACAGTGTTGAGGGTTCATGTTCACCCCTTGACATCTAGACTGCAAGTGCCGAGGTCTCAGAAAATTACGGTATTTATACATGCCGCAAATCAGAAGTGATTAGACAGTGATCAATCGAATTTAGAACTTGTTTGAGACGTCGTTTAACGGGCTTAGACAGTGCTATGTACGTGGAAAAATCCATTTATCAGCGATAAGCCGCTAAACACACGCTATATCCCGTGATACCAACGCATAACACCCGTCCGATGACCGTGCTCTGCCTGTGATAGACCGCCAAACTTTCGCGTCTTACCACGTCTCCCCAAGTTTTAACTAGACAGGGACACTCTAACGAGTGCAAACCCCGCCTTTTCCCTATTAAAATACATTGGGCGAAAATTTCGAAGTTCTGCCATGACCTTGACCTTTGACCTTTGACCTCCAAAATTTAATGGTTTCCTTCCTGGGTGATTGGCAACACGTACAAAATTTGGTCCAAATCGATCCATTGGTTCTTGAGATATCTTGCAGACAGACAGACAGACAGACAGACAGACACACAGACTGACGCAGGTGAAAATAATAACCCCTCCGACTACTGTCGGCGGGGTTAATAACAGCCGGGACACTGATTATCACGTGTTTTTCCACGTGTGTTGCACGTCTTTACCACGTGTGCCGGCCGTGGTTGTCTGCGGTCTAAAGTTTTGAGCAGTCCAAAACTTTTTGCCGCATCCGACGCCGTTCCGATTTTCCCCTGCGTCCTGTCACGTCTGTATATCGACTGTAACACATCTTACCTTCGACATCAACACGAACAACATCGTCTGCTTCACGGGAGAGCACTTTTTGACGGGTTTTGGCCATGATAAAGCCGTAAAGCGCTGTGTGACCGGGCCTTAAGATCAGTATGTGTAAGCAAGAAGATAGAGAAGGTGTGTCAGCGTTTCTCGCCCGTCTCACCACCATGCATGAGAAACACAGTGGCCTGACCAGACCTGTGATCTTGGCTGGAGTGGAAGACACTCCTGAGGTCTGGGAAGCGCACCTGTGGAACAGTTTCATGAACAGAATGTGGCAGCAGTCTGTGAATGGAGGGTGGGGTCGGGGAAGGTAAGTGGCTAGGTCATTACACCTGATGTTAATTTGTGTGTGTGTGTGTGTGTGTGTGTGTATGTGTGTGTTGCAGGGATGGAGTATAAAGGGAGGGGGAGAGGAGAGAAGAGGGTCGCTCCCCAACCAGACGACTGATGGGTGTGTGCGTGTCTGTGTGACTGGGAGTTTGTTAAAAAAGCTGAAAAGCTGCAAATAAAGAGTTTTGTGAAACTCAGTTCTGGCCTGCCGTACTTCTGTGCTCCACCCACCCGCTCAACATACTACGGTGGTGCCGAAACCCGGGACGCATAGAAGGGAACCTCCCCATGGAGTCCTCCCCGTTCAAGGAGCTCATCCTTGCCCTTGCTACCGCCCAGCAGAACCAGCATCAACAGCTGATCACCCTCCGGAAGGAGCAGCAGCAGCGCTTCGAAGCCTCGATGCTGGCCCAGCGGGAAGATCGCCAGGCGTTCCGGCACTGGCTCACGTCAGCAGGGCAACTGGCCACTGCTGCTGCCACCACCCTCACGAAGATGGGACCACAGGACGATCCGGAAGCATTCCTCGCTCTCTTTGAGCAAACAGCCGAGGCGTGGGGGTGGCCGCTGGAGCAGCATGTGGCGCGCCTCCTCCCACTCCTAACTGGCGAGGCGCAGATCGCAGCACAGCAGCTCCCTGCTGACAGCCGGCTGGTCTTTGCTGACCTGAGGAAAGCCATCCTGCAGCGGCTCGGCCGCTCCCCAGAGCAACACCGTCAGTGCTTCCGGACGCTGACACTGGAGGAGGTCGGCCGGCCATTTGCATTCCGCCAGCAACTCCGGGATGCCTGCCGGCGGTGGGTGAGGGTGGAAGACGCGACGCCGAGGAGATCATCGATCTGGTGGCACTGGAGCAGTTTATCTCTCAACTTCCGGAAGGAACGGAGGAATGGGTCCAGTGTCACCGCCTGGCCATCGAGCTGGCGGAGGACCATCTGGAGGCGGCGCTGACGGCAGGCAGACAAGGTGCCTCCCCTCGCTTCTCTTCCCCCTCTCTCTCTCCCTCTCTCTCTCCTGTCTCTTGTCCCCCTCCCCACCCTGTTCCCCTGCCACGAAGGTGGCGGCTGGCTCCTCCCCAGCTGGCCCATCGCACCCATGGTGTCCTCCTATCTCCCTCTTCTGTGTCTGTGTTGTCTCTCCCTCAGGTGAGTGACACCCATAACACCAGTGCAGAGGGAAAGCCTGGGCCGGTGTGCTGGCGCGGTGGGGAATCGGAGCGTCTCCCAAATCAGAGCCCCGCAAGGGAGGTGGGGGCTGTCATCTGGATCCCCGATGTGCCAGAAACTGCCCCTGATCCGGCCGGAGCATATCGCGTACCGGTGAGTATTCAAGGGGATACATATCACGCTTTGGTGGATTCCGGTTGCAATCAGACCTCAATTCACCAATGCCTGGTGCAAGGTGAGGCATTGAGGGGAGCACAAGTGGTGAAAGTGTTGTGTGTGCACGGGGATGTTCACCATTATCCTCTAGTGTCTGCCCATATTCTATTCCGGGGCCAAACGCATAAAATGGAGGCGGCGGTTAATCCTCGTCTTACCCACTCGTTGATCTTGGGTACTGATTGGCTGGGATTTAAAGAATTAATGGAATATTTAACATGCAGTGGGTCCTGCCCTAGTAGGTCACGGGAAGATCCTGGTGTGGCATTGGCTGGAGAAGCTGTCACAGAGCCATCTGCGTCAACACCGCATCGGAGTGAGGAGCACTCCGTTCCTCCTCCCTCTCTCGGGGATTCCCTTGGGGATTTCCTGTTAGAGCAGTCGCAAGACAAGACTCTGCGGCATGCGTTTGACCAAGTGAGAGTAATCGATGGTCAAACTCTTCAGCCGAGCGCAGTGCCAACCTTCCCCAATTTTGCTATTATGAAAGATAGATTGTACCGAGTGACGCAGGACACTCAAACCAAGGAACGAGTAACCCAGTTATTAATCCCAAAGACCTGTAGGGAACTCGTATTCCATGAGGCTCACTTTAATCCCATGGCTGGACACTTGGGGCAAGACAAAACACCAGCCTGAATAATGGCCTAGTTCTATTGGCCCGGTTCTATTGGCCTGGGATTCGCGGGGATGTCCTTTGTAGGTGCATTTGGGTAATTGAGTGATCAATCTCATTGAATCGTTTTCATTGAATCAGTCTAATATTATCATTAAATCAGTCATGGAATCAGTCTCATTAATTAATACCATTAATTTTGGTGCTTAATAATAAATTACCAAACAGCTAAATTATGGTATATTCCAAATTATTATGATCACTTATCATATTACATAAACCATATGCACCTTTGAATTCTTGGAGATTGGGTACTTTGAAGATATTGGAATGCAAATAAATACACAGTTTCAATAATAAATAAATTTATTATAACAAAGATAAAAATGGATAATAACAGTTGAAATCATTATATACAGATATGATATGATGTGTGTGTGTGTGTGAAAGGCCCTATGGCCTGAGCAGAAGGCTAGAGTGGGATGCTAGCTAAGTATGTTTGTGTGTGTCCACGTGGTGTAGGGATCACCACGTGGGATTTGAGGAGAACAAAGGAATTAGCCTTGTGTTGCTAAGGTGAGACAAAGGAATGCTAGCTAAGGTGTGTTTGTGAGTGGCCACGTGTGGAGGCCTAGATTAGCCTTGTGTTTGGCTAAGGCAAAGGAATGCTAGCTAAGGTGTGTTTGTGTGTGTGGGGGAGGACCACCACGTGGTAAGGCCTATGGCCTAGCAAAAGAAAGGCTAGCGTGGGTTGCTAGCTAAGGTAAAGGAAAGCTAGCTAAGGTGTGTTTGTGAGTGGCCAAGTGTTTGTGTAGGCCTAGATTAACCTCGTGTGGCTAAGCTAAGACAAAGGGAAGCTAGCTCATAACACTACTAAATCCACTGAAATCTTGATGAGGTCAAGATGTGTGATAAGGAAATTAAAGTGTTATTGAGGAATAGAGAAGATTTACACGAGATTATGAGAAGATGTCCTGAGACTTTTGGAGTTATCACCGTTGTGGAGATCTCCATGAAGCACAGGGAATTTCTTGGAGAGGCTGAGTTCACAGGAGCCCGTAGAGACTTCTGTAGAAAAACAAAGAATTCTTGGTCCGACGCTTCGTAGCTCGTGGGAAGGAAATCTTTGTAGAACAAGGTGCACAGCGCTTCAGTTAAAAAAGGGTCCAGCCGCTTTCTCAACTTTGAATTAAAACTGCTTGGGCAGCAGTCATGACGTAACTTCTAATACGAATAAAACCGGTTGTAACTCGACTTGAGTTAAAGATCGCGCGACTCTGGAGTCTACCTTGGCCAAGGGTAAGAAAGAAATTGTGCTAAATCATGGATCTTGCAAGAAAGAGGTCTTTTTCTGGTTTGCTCGGGTGAAGCCAGCCATTCCTCCTTGTGTCCATGTTGAATTCACGGCGCCGAAAGAGGAGGAGCTAGGAGTTCCCGGGTTTCTTATGCTTTCATGGAGGATGTGACATTGGTGATCCCGCCCCCGCGTGATGCAGGTCAACGCGGAAGTTGGCTCATGGGAAATGTAGTTGCTTAAAAGGGACTGTACCTACAATCCCCCTTTTGGTCTCAGGGGTATGATGGAGGCATAGCACTGAGAGCACAGTACCGTACAGTCCACATGTCCATAGTCCTTGAGGTAGCCTTGCTCTGCACAGTCCATGGTGTCCTGTGAAAACTGTGTAAACTCATGAGTTCCAGTAAGACAGCTGGAGGCAGAGTCATTTTGGGCACATACTCAGGCTATGGGCATTTTGGGCATATAATTACTCTAGCTAACTATGTCAAAGTCACATCTAAAAAAAAAAATTAAACATTGAACATGAAACATATATACTTAATTTCCTACGCATAAAAAAAAACAAGAAAAGAGAAGAAATGAAGGAAGGAAAGAAGTATTAGTGTTTGGGTTGGTAAACCTAATCTTCTAGAAAGGTGTTGGGTTGGTGAACCTAATCTTCTGGAGAATTAATAGCAGCGGGTGGTCTGGCCAGAAAGCGTGCGCTACTGCGGCTAAAGCTGTCAGGGACGCAGACCATCTTATCCAGCTTGGCATGTAGTGTTGTTATGTATTTTATGTGAAAATGTGACTGGGAATGTTGGTGTATGCTTATGGGTGAGTGAGGCGTACAAGCTAGGTGGACAGGATGGGCCTAGCTGTCGTCCACCCCCTTTTGGAGTGAGGACTGTTCAAAAGGCTTGATTTGATTGCCATGGAGTTTGATTAGGCCTGGATGTCCGAATATGATACGCGATGGGGGACAGTTTTCCCATGATCGAAAGGTCTCGACCAAGGTGGTAGGAACTTCGAGATTCGGGCGTAGTAGGCCTTTTGTCCTTTTATGCTCAAATCGAGATTCTTTTGGACACATGTAAAGGTTGATTGTAGGTGGCGTTATAGGTCAGCGACATTTTGATGTGCGGTGTATGCAGTTACAACACTCATGTCCTCTGGTCTGTACAGGAGATGCAGGGAGAGAACCATCTCTCGCCCAGTCATCATCTCAGAGGGTGTGACTCCAGTGGTGCCATGAGGGGTGGACCTAATGGCCCTTAGCACCAGGGGAAGTTTCACATCCCAATCTTTACCATGGTGGGTGACATACTTTCGCAGCATGATCACAATGGTCTGAATGGTCCGTTCAACCTGACCAGAGGATTGAGGGTGGTGCGCGATATGGGGTTTCGCCTCAACGCCTAACATGTTCCACAGCGCAGCCATTACACCAGCAGGGAAATGGGTGCCTGTAGACGAGTCGATGGATAGAGGGAGCTTTTTCAAAGAATTGTGGCCACTAGGGGGAGTTGCGATGTCGGGTGTTTCAACACCAGACTCTGTGTGCAAAGACATGAACTGAAGTTCATCAGAAATTTGGTCTCACGTGGCGCTTGGTTGGTCGGTGTTTGCACTAATCTCATCGCAATGGGTTTGTGCATGTTTTGTGGGGTTCAACGATGGCGGGGTCGTGATTTTTGTGAAGCTGACTAAGTTTATGTTGCAGGGTTTGGTTGGGATATAGTCACCTTGTGAGGGCCATGTCTGAGAGATGGTGGTGAAGACTTTAGTGCACGTGAGAGGTGCGTTTTGTGGGTTTGCCTTCACCACCAGGGGGGGCCCTACATCCTGACCCTCGCCTGCTGTTTCAGAGGGATCTCCTCCTTTCACGAGATCTACTCACGGTTCCTGGCCTAGTCATGCCAGCGGGTAGCTTTTGTCATTTTTCTTGAGCTCTTTTATCTTATCTGTTGAGGGGTCAGACCTCTGTTGTAACAGTTCTTTAATCTCAGCCAACTGGGCTTTCAAAGAGTTCAGCTCTGAGCGGAACTCACCAGGTTGGTCTGAGTCACTGTCTCGGTCACCTCTACCCCTACGTGGACAGCTATGGTTGGAGCGCTCCTGCCATTTCCGGCCAGAGCGGGGATGACGATCTTGCTGCCAACCATTTTATTCCTTATGACCATGCTCATCTAATGAACGGTTGTCATGGTCACTATGGCCTTGCCATTGGTCTCTCCTGGCCTTACCTTGCCAATTCTCCAGCTCACCCTTGTGATGGCTCGGCAAGGGGCGGTTTGGACCGTAGTTTCTCCAGTTGGGTCCCCTTTTTGGAGCTTCCCTTCCTTCTAAGGTTAGCGGGGGCCCGTTTGCACCCTGGAGACTAAGGACTCTGGGATCATCATCATTTCTGTCTGTGTGTTTGACAATGGTCTCCCAGGTCATTTGGGCTAGTTGCCTAATTTCCCTCATCGAGTAGCAACCTTGCCGACATGTCAGTGTGACTTGATTCCGCACACATGGATGGAAGTTATGTAAGAAAAGGGATTTGAAGCCTCTATCTCCTTCTAAACCTGGTGTGTTGCTACCCTGGAAGTAGGCGGTACGTAGCCATCTATAATACTCACGAGGTGCCTCAGACCGTTTCTGTTTGATTTGTATAGTACACAATGTTGCGGAGGTTTCATCCGTGTATGGCGCATATTCTTCCCTCATGTAATTGCAAAGTTTCAAGTAACTATCGTGAACATTTGGGGGTAGTGTCTCTAAAAAGGCACGAACGCTGCTACTGGAGGTCTTCCAGATTAGCTTAAGTTTTTCTCATGTTGTGGCATTCAGCAGGTCCATCAGGCATCGGTCAATTTCTTGCAAATAATCATTTACATTTGTTCTTTTATTGTAGGGGTTAGCAGCACCCTCGAATCGCTTGACATCTTGGGCAAGTAGGTCAATTTGCCGTATGTGGAGGGCTTGGTGCACGTCCTTGTGCAGCCTCCTTCCGTCTCCTGAGTACTCACTATCTGAGCTACTCTGGAATCGCTCCCATTTCACATGAGATGCGTAGTCTGAGTCATCCGAAGATGGATCAGGGATACTGTAGCACACTGACCTGGGTGTGCTACGGGCCTGGGCTCAGGATGAGTGCATCTTGGCTAAACGACGGAGTCGAGTAGCGAGTTGATGGAGTTTGGCGGGATGTCTGGTTCCCGACCAGGTAATCCACAGTGTCCGGTTTGGACGCCTCTTCCCGCTCTGAGCTTCGGCACATTGTTGGGGGTCTTTCACGCCCCTCGTGCCCTTCTTGGAGGGTCTGCTCCTTGGCAGCCCTTTTAGCAGCCTTTTTGGCTTTTTCTAGCCTTTTGGTGCAATCAAGGGAGTTTTTCAAGAGCTCACACTCCCTATGTAAATCATTGACATCAGCTGCCAGCTCGGCGTTGCTGGTGGTCAGCCTGTCAACCTCTCCGCGGAGGGATCTGATCTCTAGATCAGTATACTGGAAGTGTAAAAGGAATAGCTTACCTAGTGCCTCTTCGACACTAATAGTTGTTCTCTTTGGATCTCTCATATGTTTTATTGAGTTGACTATGTTAATTTGGCATTCACACCTACTCATGTCCTTAATGCTTGCCCTTTCGGAAGCAGAGCAGTGAATGAGGTCGGTGATGACGTCAAAGAGAGACACATCTTGAGCGTTGTCTTCAATTTATGAGACACAAGGGGATGCCATTTTGCTTAGGTTGGATATTGGATGATCAATTAATGAGTTAATTTACTAATTAATTTTTATTAATTAATATTAACTATATAATTAATTAATCAGTTGATAAAGTTTGTTTTGCTTGAAAATGCTCTCTTATCCTAAGTTATGAATAGGTTATTAGTATTTGAGATATGGTTATCACGCTACTGTTAACCGTTTAACACACCTGGGGATATACTTTAGCAGTTGCTTAAACAAACTGATGGTTTATCTGTTGTTGCAGCAATATTCAAGAAGTCAACAAACCAATCTCCTTACACGGGGCACCAATTTAATGTAGGTGCATTTGGGTAATTGGGAATTGTTTTCATTGAATCAGTCTCATATTATCATTAAATCAGTCATGGAATCAGTCTCATTAATTAATACCATTAATTTTGGTGCTTAATAATAAATTACCAAACAGCTAAATTATGGTATATTCCAAATTATTATGATCACTTATCATATTACATAAATCACATGCACCTTTGAATTCTTGGAGATTGGGTACTTCGAAGATATTGGAACATAAATAAACACACAGTTTCAATAATAAATGAATTTATTATAACAAAGATAAAAATGGATAATAACAGTTGAAATCATTATATACAAATATGGTGTGTGTGTGTGTGTGTGTGTGTGTGTGTGTGTGTGTGTGTGTGAAAGGCCCTATGGCCTGAGCAGAAGGCTAGCGTGGGATGCTAGCTAGGTATGTTCATGTGTGTCCACGTGGTGTAGGGATCACCACGTGGAATTTGAGGAGAACAAAGGAATTAGCCTTGTGTTGCTAAGCTGAGACAAAGGAATGCTAGCTAAGGTGTGTTTGTGAGTGGCCACGTGTGGAGGCCTAGATTAGCCTTGTGTTTAGCTAAGGCAAAGGAATGCTAGCTAAGATGTCTGTGAATATTCTCAGTCATCCAGGTCATAGTAACTATGGGTGGTAAAAGAGAGCATCTGGACTTGCTTGAAGATTCTTGAAGATGTTTCACCTCTCATCCGAAAGGCTTCTTCAGTTCTGCCGGACTGGTAGGGAGTATCAGGTATTTATCCTCTCATGGATGAAAAGCTCATTTAAGGTGTCGTTGAGTCATCCTGTTGGTGTGGGTCACTGGGGGCTGAACGTGAATAGCCTTGAGAGTCGTTAGAGTGATCAATGGATTGCCCGTTAAGGTGATCAATGGAATGCTGATTCTCTCTGTCCTCCTGTGAGCCACTGAAAACAGCTGGGTTTTGTTGTGCATTCAGTTGTCTGGGAAGTGTGCCAAGGACTGCATTGTAGGTGGCTGATAAATTATGTCTTAGACCCCCACCTCTGTTCAGTGATGGCCGTTCCAGGTTGACAAAAATGGCTTCTTTAACTCCTCGCTCATACCAACGATCCTCTCTGGCTAAAATACGTACGTTGGAATCCTGAAATGAGTGTCCTTTGTTGTTAAGATGAAGGTAGACAGCAGAGTCCTGGCCTGAGGAACTGGCTCTCCTGTGTTGAGCCATACGCCTGTGAAGCGGTTGCTTGGTTTCCCCAATATACGAGTCCGTGCATTGCTCACTGCACTGAATTGCATACACCATGTTGTCCTGTTTGTGTCTGGGTATTCTGTCCTTAGGGTGGACCAATTTCTGCTTCAGGTGTTACTGGGTCTGAAACGTACCGGAATGTTGTGTTTGTAGAAGATCCTCCTGAGTTTCTCAGATAGACCAGAAATGTAGGGAATGACAATGTTCTTGCGTTTGTTCCTGTTATCCTCCTTGTCCGTTATGTTCCTTTTCCTGCTCTTGAAGAAAGACCAGTTGGGATACCCACAGTTCTGAAGTGCTTTCCTGATGTGATTCTGCTCCTTCTCTTTTCCCTCTACTGTTGTAGGGATGTTCTGAGCCCTGTGTTGCAAGGTCCTAATGACCCCCAATTTGTGTTCCAGTGGGTGGTGAGAATCGAAGAGTAGGTACTGGTCCGTGTGTGTGGGTTTTCGGTAGACCTCGATGCTAAGGCTTCTGTCTTGTCTAATGTGTACATCACAATCCAAGAAGGCTAGATTATTCCCACTTACGTCCTCCCGAGTGAAATTGATGTTGATATCCACTGCATTGATGTGTTTAGAGAAGGCTTCCACTTCATGGGCTTTGATTTTAACCCAGGTGTCATTAATGCTAGCTAAGGTGTGTTTGTGTGTGGGGGGGAGGACCACCATGTGGTAAGGCCTATGGCCTAGCAAAAGAAAGGCTAGCGTGGGTTGCTAGCTAAGGTAAAGGAAAGCTAGCTAAGGTGTGTTTGTGAGTGGCCACGTGTTTGTGTAGGCCTAGATTAACCTCGTGTGGCTAAGCTAAGACAAAGGGAAGCTAGCTCATAACACTACTAAATCCACTGAAATCTTGATGAGGTCAAGATGTGTGATAAGGAAATTAAAGTGTTAGTGAGGAATAGAGAAGCATGTACAGCCTATCTGTTAAACAATTGAGAGAACATATAACAATTAATTAAATTCGACATGCTGCGTGTCTACATTGTAAACAAACCATTCCTGAGTTTAAATTCACACTACTTCAATAAAAGCTAAATTCCTAAGACTAGGTTTTTTATTATGCCCAAAAATGCCAGTCTTACATGAGATTATGAGAAGATGTCCCAAGACTTTTGGAGTTTTCACCGTTGTGGAGATCTCCGTGAAGCACAGGGAATTTCTTGGAGAGGCTGAGTTCACAGGAACCCGTAGAGACTTCTGTAGAAAAACAAAGAATTCTTGGTCCGACGCTTCGTAGCTCGTGGGAAGGAAATCTTGGTAGAACAAGGTGCACAGCGCTTCAGTTAAAAAAGGGTCCAGCCGCTTTCTCAACTTTGAATTAAAACTGCTTGGGCAGCAGTCATGACATAACTTCTAATACGAATAAAACCGTTTGTAATTCGACTTGAGTTAAAGATCACGTGACTCTGGAGTCTACCTTGGCCAAGGGTAAGAAAGAAATCGCGCTAAATCATGGATCTTGCAAGAAAGAGGTCTTTTTCTGGTTTGCTCGGGTGAAGTAAGCGATTCCTCCTTGTGTCCGCATTGAATTCACGGCGCCGAAAGAGGAGGAGCTAGGAGTTTCCAGGTTTCTTATGCTTTCATGGAGGATGTGACGTTGGTGATCCCGCTCCCGCGTGACGCAGGTCAATGTGGAAGTTGGCTCATGGGAAATGTAGTTGCTTAAAAGGGACTGTACCTACACCGTTGGTGGTGTGTGGCGTGCCATGAATGCCAATTAGTAAATCCCGTGGCCACTCCAAACGCGCCGTTGCACCCTCTTCCTCTAATTGAGACCCCGTTTGAGTGAATTGGGATGGATCTCGTCAGGCCATTAGATTGGTCAGCACGGGGATATCGCTTTATTTTAGTTCTGGTGGACTATGCTACGCGATATCCAGAGGCAGTGCCTCTCCACAATATCTCAGCACGCAGTATTGCGGAAGCGCTCTTCCGCGTTATCTCCTGGGTCAGGATTCCGAAAGAAATCCTGACAGACCAAGGCACCTCGTTTATGTCATGCACACTGCGCAAGCTGTATGGGTTACTGGGGATTAAGTCCATCCGCACCAGTGTATATCACCCACAAATGGATGGATTACTAGAGCGATTCAACCAGACACTCAAAAACATAATCCAGAAATTCGTTAGTGAAGATGCGCGTAATTGGGATAAGTGGCTCGAACCCCTGTTGTTCGCAATACGAGAGGTCCCACAAGCCTCCACAGGGTTTTCTCCCTTCGAATTAGTATATGGGCATAAGCCACGTGGCATTCTGGATGTGCTGCGGGAAAATTGGGAGGAAGGACCTTTACCGAGTAAAAATGAAATCCAGTACATTCTTGAACTGCACTCAAAACTCCACACTCTCACGCAATTAACACAGGAGAATTTATGGCAGGCACAAGAACATCAAAGCCGGCTGTACGACAGGGGCACGGGCCTTAGAGAATTCACGCTGGGAGAAAAAGTACTCGTATTATTGCCAATGTCGAGTTCTAAATTAGTCACTAAGTGGCAAGGGCCCTTCGAGGTCACATGGCGAGTCGGGGATGTCGACTGTGAGGTAAAGCGAATGGATAGGGGCGGGCCACTGCAAGTATACCACCTCAACCTTTTAAAATGCTGGAATGAGGGGGTCCCCATAGCATTGGCTTCAGTCATCCCAGAGAAGGCGGAGCTGGGGCCGGAGGTAAAAAAGATAACATCGCGGACCACTCCGGTCCCTTGTGGAGACCACCTCTCGCCGACCCAACTCACGGAGGTAGCCAGGTTGCAGAAGGAATTTTCCGACGTGTTCTCACCCCTTCCAGGTCATACCCACCTCATAGAACACCACATTGAAACGCCCCTGGGGGTGGTAGTGCATAGCCGCCCTTACTGCTTGCCCGAACACAAGAAAAAGGTGGTTCGGGATGAATTCAAGGCCATGCTTGAAATGGGCATAATCGAGGAGTCCCACATTGACTGGAGCAGCCCAGTGGTCCTGGTTCCCAAGACTGATGGGTCGGTCCGGTTCTGTGTGGACTATAGAAAGGTCAACGTGGTGTCTAAATTTGACGCGTACCCAATGCCTCGCGATGAGTTGCTTGATCGGTTAGGCACTGCTCGCTTTTATTCAACACTGGATCTAACCAAGGGATATTGGCAGATCCCCTTGACTCCTCTATCCGGAGAGAAAACAGCCTTTTCCACACCATTTGGTTTACACCAATTTGTCACGCTCCCCTTTGAGTTATTTGGGGCACCTGCTACGTTCCAGCGGCTTATGGACAGGGTCCTCCGCCCTCATGCTGCCTATGCGGCCGCCTATCTAGCCAACATAATAATCTATAGTCATGATTGGCCACAGCACTTGGAACACCTGAGGGCTGTTCTAAAGTCGCTGAGGCAAGTGGGCCTCACATCTAACCCGAAAAAGTGTGCGATTGGGCGGGTGGAAGTATGGTATCTGGGGTTCCACTTGGGTCATGGGCAGGTGCGTCCCCAAATTAACAAGACTGCAGCGATTGCGGCCTGCCCGAGGCCCAAGACCAAAAAGGAGGTGAGGCGGTTCTTGGGGCTGGCTGGCTATTATCGTAGGTTTATACCTAACTATTTGGACGTCACCAGCCCGCTAACCGACCTCACTAAAAAGGGGGCTCCAGATCCGGTCCAGTGGACGGAGCAGTGCCAACAGGCCTTCTTGGAGGTAAAAGCTGCACTGTGTGGGGGGCCACTTTTACACTCCCCTGACTTCTCTCTCCCCTTTATTTTACAGACTGATGTATCGGACAGGGGGCTGGGGGCCGTTTTGTCCCAGGAGGTGGAGGGTGAGGAGCGCCCGGTGCTGTACATCAGCCGGAAGCTGTCGATGCGCAAGAGCAAGTACAGCACAATTGAAAAGGAGTGTCTCGCCATCAAGTGGGTGGTCCTCGCCCTCCGATACTACCTGCTGGGGTGCCCTTTCACTCTCTGTTAGGACCACATGCCCCTCCAGTGGCTCCACCGCATGAAGGATGCCAATGCGCGGATCACCCTTTGGTATCTCGCGCTCCAGCCATTTAAGTTCGAGGTGATCCACAGGCCAGGGGCGCAGATGGTGGTGGCGGACTTCCTGTCCCGTCAGGGGGGGTAGTCAGCTTCAGGCTGGACAGCTCCCCGGCCTGAGTCGGGCGGTAGGGGTATGTGGCAGCGGGGGTGTGGCCAAGCAGCAGTCTGTGAATGGAGGGTGGGGTCGGGGAAGGTAAGTGGTCATTACACCTGATGTTAATTTGTGTGTGTGTGTGTGTGTGTGCATGTATGTGTTGCAGGGATGGAGTATAAAGGGAGGGGGAGAGGAGAGAAGAGGGTCGCTCCCCAACCAGACGACTGATGGGTGTGTGCGTGTCTGTGTGACTGGGAGTTTGTTAAAAAAGCTGAAAAGCTGCAAATAAAGAGTTTTGTGAAACTCAGTTCTGGCCTGCCGTACTTCTGTGCTCCACCCACCCACTCAGCATACTACACAGAATGAATCCAGCAGTGGCCAAGTCAGTAAAGCAGCTCTGTCTCCTGTGGGAAACCGCCAGCCTCACCAAGATCGAGCAGTATGCTGTGCATGCAGAAAAGCTGCTGAAAGAGAAGACAAAGTCAGCACAAAGAGACCAAGACCTACACGCAGCCACTCTCACTCTTTTCCAGGCTGTTCAGCCAAAGAGGAAGAAGAAGAGGAAGAGGTCGAGGTAGGGGCTGAGACAGGATGACCTGGAGTGACTTATCCTGGATAAAAGGTGCAACCTGCTACAACTGCAATCAGAAGGGACACATTGCTCGAAATTGTCTCCACAGTAGCAGCCAGAGGCCCTGTGAGGAGTACAGCAAAGCAGACTGATGGGCGGACTCCGGGAACGGGCCCCACACAGAGAACAGGGGAAGTAACACACACACACCTGATGATACACATACACATAGACAGGAGCTTTCACATAACGTTAAACACATTAGTAGCAGCAACTGCATGCAACAGCAAGACTACACAGAAATGCCCGATACACCAGTCCAAATAGATACACCTGAAGTTGCATTAAGTTTGTTAAAATACACAACTACTCCCTTCTCTAAACTCCCTTGTATGCCCCTCACTGTATGTGGGCATGTGTTAACCTTTTCAGTAAATTCTGGAACAGGACACTCAGTGATACAACATGGGATACTTCCAGTAGACCCACCGCTCAGCTCAAATTCTATTCAGATGATGGGCATCTCAGGACGACCTGTAACCAAAACTTTCTCAGTCAACCTCCCGTGTGAAAGCGAGGGAGGAATAGTTATGTCCCACTCATTCCTCATCTCACATACATGTCCAGTAAATTTGTTATCACATGATTTAATGTGCAAATTAGGAGTAAATCTCACGTCCACTCCAGATGGACTAACTATTGAAGTAAGTGAAATGTGCAGTGTGCAGTATGGGTTTGGAAGCCCCCTGTATGTGTATGTCTGGTGGCTCTGCTCAGATCAACTCACACAAACTCCAAAACACCTTGTACAGCTCGCACACTTGAACACCTCATCAGTTGACACAGATTATATGAAAGAGGAAGATTTGCATTGTACAGCACATGTTCACCAAGGGCAAGATGTGGAGTTTGAAAAGACTTGGTTTGCAGACCCCCACGCACATGAAAGATTGACCCTCAAAACTACATATTGGTCTAAACATTATTGCACTGTGCAGATCCATTTTACTTGTTGTCCGAACAACTGCATCATTGTTCATCGCAGTATTCTCAAACATGTTATACACGGCCTTGTGTCAGAGGACTCTGAGGTCGGCTGCTGCCAGCATGATTTCTTTGACATCGTTAATTCTATACCCCATGTCTCATTAGCAAAGCCACAAGCTGCCCATTGGAAAGACGTGGGGAAGTGGGTCAGGAAGTGCGCAGCCAATGACAATGAAGGGTCCCGAACAGAGGACCTTAGTGTGTTGTTTTGCCAAAGGCTTGGGGTCTACAAGCAAAGTCAGGCTATGTGTGTGCATGTTTAGCGCAGCGTAATATTAGCCACTGATGACCAGGGTCCTGGGGACCCCGGCCATAGTGGCCTGTTTGTCTCTGTTTCCACAGGCATAACTCCAGCAGAGGGGCACCCCAAATTGGCGGGAGTTCCAAATTCTGTTTGGGCGAAGGGTAAACATGATGTGGGCCTCATAAAGAATGCTGAACCAGTGGTGATCACCCGCAAATCAGATTTCAGGCCTAGACAGACCCAGTACCCACTCAAACCAGAAGCAATCGCAGGTATAAAACCGGTCTTTTGATTCGTTGCTGAAGGCAGGTGCAATTGTCCCTTGCCCGGACTCTCCAGTGCGCACTCCTATTTTTCCAGTTAAGAAGGCAAGAAAACCATCCCAGCCCAATGAGTGGAGGTTTGTCCAAGATCTGCAAGTAGTCAATGCTGCAGTTGTTCTGCGCGCACCTGACGTCCCTAACCCAAACACCATTTTGGGCCAGGTGCCCGCTGACAGTAAGTGGTTTTCAGTGGTGAACCTAGCAAATGCGTTTTTTTCTATTCCTCTACATAAAGACAGCCAGTATTGGTTTGCCTTTATGTATGATGGTCGTCCATACACTTTCACTCGTTTGTGCCAGGGTTACTGTGAGTCCCCAACCATATACAACCAGTGCCTCAGAGACAGCCTCGCTTCGTTAACTTTGTCACCAAGATCAGCTTTGCTGCAGTATGTTGACGATTTAATTATTTGTGCCCCAACTAAAGCTCAATGGGAAGATGACACTGTAACTCTACTGTGACACCTCGCTAAGGAAGGTCATAAGGCTAGCCTCACAAAATTACAGTTTGCAAAACAGAAGGTGCATTTCTTGGGGCATGATATCACATGTGAGGGAAAAATGCCGTCTGTGGACAGAGTCTCAGCTATTCAGAAAATTCCCAAGCCGATCACTGTGAAACAAGTTTTGTCATTTTTGGGTATGTGTTCCTATTGCAGAGCGTTCATTCCGAATTATTCCATCCTGGAAAGTCCAGTGAGAGAGCTCGTGCATGGTTCGTCCCTCACTGCTTCGTCACCTGTCGTATGGATACCAGAGGCTGAAGAAGCATTCCTGGCCCTAAAAGGTGCCCTGCAGACCACACCCACGCTGGGACTGCCTGACCCCAATAAACCATTTGTTCAAACTGTAGATGAAAAGAAGGGTTTTATGACCTCTGTTCTTTTGCAGAAACACAGGGATAGATTGAGACCTGTAGCTTACTTCTCCAGCAGGCGGGATCCAGTGGTGTCTGGACTTCCTGTTTGCCTGCATGCAGTTGCTGCAGCTGAAAAGGCGGTAACTGCCTCCAGAAATATTGTGGGGTATTCTAACCTCACCCTTTTGGTCTCACATGCTGTCTCCCTCCTTCTGTTGGAGAAAAAGACATCACATTTGTCAGCACAGAGATGGTTGAAGTATAACACTGTCATACTTGATATGCCTAACATCATTGTGAAACGTTGTACTGTTCTGAATCCTGCCTCTCTTCTCCCTACAGAGGACGATGGAGAGCCACACGACTGTGCTGCTCTCACTAACGATGTTTGTTCCCCCAGGGCAGACTTAAAGAGCGACCCTTTGGGAAATCCAGACATGGTCCTCTATGTAGATGGTTCAGCCTCCAGAGACCCAGAGACAGGAAAGAACAAAGTAGGTTTTGCTGTAGTCTCGGATCATGAGGTCCTCAAGGCATCGTGTCTGCCCTCAAACCTGTCGGCACAGGCCGCAGAGCTCTGGGCCCTCATTGAGGCATGCAAATTGGTGGCAGGGCAATCTGTCAATATTTTTACAGACAGTAGGTATGCATTTGGCGTTGTGCATGATTTTGGCACCATTTGGAAACAGAAATTTTCTCACTAGCACAGAATCTCCCATTGCACATCATAAACTGGTCTCTGAGTTGTTGGATGCTATTCTACTCCCTAGAGCCATTGCTGTGTGTAAGTGTGCTGCCCATACTAACAATACTGATCTTGTGTCTCAAGGGAATGCCAGGGCAGACGCGGCAGCTAAGTGTGCAGCCTCAGCTTCAAGTTCACCCTCTAACCTTGCTTTTCCTCAGGTTTCTACCCCCTGTTTACAGCTAGCGGACCTTCAGAGCACTGCCACTCAGGACGAGAGACGAGTCTGGAAACAGGCAGGCTGTATCTTTGCAAACTTGGTCTGGGTTTGTCCCTTGGGCCGTCCCTGTCTACCAAAATACATGTTCCCTTTCTATGCAAAATTGGCACATGGGCTCACCCATGTGTCAAAAGGGGGGATGGTAGCAGAAGTAACAAAGAGATGGTTCACAAAGGGGTTTTCAAATTATGCTGCAAAATTTTGCAAGCAATGCTTGATATGTGCACAACATAATGCAGGTTAAGGTATCAGACTAACTCAAGCAGCACACCCAATACCAGACAAACCATTTGATCACCTCCAAATGGACTTTATTGAACTGACACCTAGTGAAGGGAAAAGGTATTGCCTGGTAATAGTTGACATGTTTTCAAAATGGGTTGAAGTATTCCCCACAGCTAAACAAGACTCAGAGGCGGTAGTCAAAGCACTCCTGAGAGATATAATTCCTAGGTAGGGTATACTGCTGTGGCTCCTTATCATGGACAAAGAGGTCAGGGTGACAGCTCCAGGAGGGCAATCCCAGCGGACAAATCTGAATGACACCAATGAGGAGAAAGAAGTGTTAATTGAGTACATCTTAGAACAGAACCCCAACCATAAGGTGAGACAAGTGGTAACCCGAGACTCAGGAGGAGAGGTAAGCGATTATCATTTAGAAGGTGCCTCACATGACCGCTTTCCCACCTTGATCCAAACCACGTGGTGAGCAAGTTCCGTGGAACTGAGCATGGCAGCACAGTTACGCTGTTGCACCCTCAATAGAGAAGTGTATTTTAGTATCTAGTCAGTAAAACTGGTTTCAGAAGTTCTGAGTTTCTCCAAGCTCTGGTGAGGTGGGACAAGGGCTGATAGGGCTCTGAGCACCAATACACGTCAAGAAGGGCAAGGGTTAACTCGCAGACCTAGTTAACATACAGTTTTTTCTCAATTGCTAAAACACTAAACCCTATTGTCTGAACCAAATGCTCAGTTGCTTGAACCCACTGATTGAATCAATCACTCTTTTGGCAAAACCATAAGCACTTTTCACCTGTTTAGACACAATTTGCCAACACATTTTCATTGTGATGCACCCGTGCTGCATAATGGTGAGCACAGGTGACAAAAGTCAAACACAATTAAAGCACAGGTGTCATCACTTGAACACAACAACTCAAAATTGATCACACATTTGGCTAATGATGTGAGGGAACATATAAGCCAGTTCAGAGAGCACTGGTTTGTGAGGCCCTACAATGGATAGAAATCTGAGAGGAAGAGTTTGTGTGAGAGGAGGTTGAGGTGGTCAGCGAAGACAAAGGACAGTAATATCTGATGAAATCAGAGCTACTGTGATTGACCATGTTCTTGTCCATGGTATGAGCATGAGGGAGGCTGGAGAAAGGGTACAACCAAACATCAGTAGATTCACTGGGTCCACCATAATCCGAAGATTTAGAGAAGAGAACAGGTGACCTTTTCTGACATTATAGTACAGTATGTAAATGTTGACAGCAATTACTGTATGACATACTATATACTGTACCACAGTATACTTTAAGTAAATATATGTTTCAGTACATCACTGTACCAATGTACTGTAGTATTGTAATGGAGGGTTGGTCTAACTGTTTGTAGGCCTAGTATTCCATGTATATTTTTGTAACCGTGTGTTCTCTTTTTGTAGAATTGAAAGACTGCTATATGGGGGTGGGAGGACAGGTATGTTCTCCCCACACCAAGAGATCCTAATTGTTGATATGGTCCGTAAGAACAACGCCATTAAACTGAGTGAAATTGAGCAGAAGATCATTGAGGACCATGTAAATTTTGAGGGTATCAACAGTGTCAGCCTCTCTACTGTTGATCGTGTCCTCAAGTGCAACAGACTGCACATGAAACAGCTGTACAGAGTGCCCTTTGATCGCAACTCAGACAGAGTCAAAGAGCAAAGATTCCAGTATGTACAGGTTGGTATATATCCAGACACATTCAATGTTGATTACTCTAAGTAGTGATTTACTGTAGTGGCCTAAATCACTTTTTCTGTATCACTTACAAAACTATATATCTATTTCTACAGAGGGTTTTTCAACTGGATGCAATGGAAAGACCCCATGAATACATCTACATGGATGAAGCTGGGTTTAATCTCACCAAAAGGAGAAGGAGAGGCTGTAATGTGATTGGCCATCGGGCCATTGTTGGTGTCCCTGGGCACCGTGGTGGCAATGTCACATTATGTGCTGCCATCAGCAATCATGGGGTTGTCCACCATCATGCCAACCTGGGGCCCTACAACACTCACCAGCTCCTCATTTTCCTCAATCACATGCGAGATGCTCTGTTAGGGCAGCAGGATGAGCATCCCATCTATGTTGTTGTTTGGGACAATGTGAGTTTTCACAGAGCCCTCCAGGTTAGAGTGGTTCAATATGAACCAAGGTTTTATCAATCTTTGCCTTCCACCGTACTCCCCTTTCCTAAACCCCATTGAGGAATTCTTCTCCTCATGGCGGTGGAAGGTATATGAACGCCAACCTTACACCAGGGTAAATCTCCTGCAAGCCATGGAACTTGCCTGTGGTGACATAGGTGTGGAGGCATGCCAAGCCTGTATACAGCATGCCAGGGTTTTTTTCCCCCGTTGCCTGGCCAGACAAAATGTGGCCTGTGATGTGGACGAAGTCCTGTGGCCTGACCCAGTACGGAGACATGATGCTGTGGCTGAGTAATGCACTTACAGTTTTTCTCGATTGTTAACACACAATTTCTGGTACTTGTGACAAAATTTTGACAACATGTCACTCATGCACCAATACCCTGAGCCAATTCAGCTGAACTACAAGCACAATTCTTGCTTTACACTCCAATTATAATTCTGAAACACACCTTTTTCTAAACTCTACACACAATTCTCTGCATTTGGCACAATTTTCATCAAGGAAAACCACTGTTTTCACATGTAACACTCTGTCATTCAAAATTCTAACCTCAACTGACATACGATGTGCACTTCCTCATCACCTGGGAAAACTCCTTTCACGCCTCTTTACAATTAGCAATCAGAACTATATAAGAAAGGGCAACAGGTGAGTTTTTCTGCTTTGTGAACATGGATGGAAACATTGGAGTTAGAGCCAGAGGTAGAGGAGTAAGAATGAGAGGAGGGCGAGGAGGACGAGGAGGACATGGAAGAGGACGAAGACGACAAAGGACTGTAATTTCTGATGAGATCAGAGCCACTGTGGTTGACCACGTAGTCAACCATGGCCTAGCAATGAGAGAGGCTGGGCTACGTGTTCAACCTAATTTGAGTAGGTTCACTGTTGCAGCCATTGTTCGGACATTTCGAAATGACAATAGGTAAGAAATCTCAGATCTAGTAATGTCAGTACTGCAGTACATCATTACATATGGACTGTTACTGTATGTAGGACTGTAAAAATTCTGAGAGGAATGTTTGAAATATTTGGTAAACATATCTACTAGTGTATTCCCAGACACAATGTGTACACTATTTTTCTATTTATATTGCAGAACTGAAAGACTACCAGTGAGAGGTGGTCGGGAGCGTCTCCTTTCTCCTGAACAGGAGACAGAAATTATCAATATGGTTCGACAAAATAATGCCATAACTCTAAAGCAGTTACAAAGGCACATCATTGCCAACAGTGATGTGTTTCACAATGTTCAAACAATGAGCCTATCAACAGTGGACAGGGTGTTGCGCAAAAACCTGATGACAATGAAACAGGTCTATAAGGTGCCATTCTCTCGCAACACAGAGAGAGTTAAGGACTTGAGACACGACTATGTGCAAGTAAGTGATGTACAATTCCACAATTTATGCATACTCTCAATAATGCAAAATATGGTCCGCTTACTTTACAGTATTTCATTACTGCATTGTATTGCCATCATAAGGATCATGTTTCATGATGTAACACATTTCTTACAGTATATTGTCATGTATGTTTCAGAGATTTCTTGAGCTAGAGGTGGCTGCACAGGAACACCGCTTCATTTTTATTGATGAGGTGGGTTTCAACCTTGCAAAACACCGCAGGACAGGAAGAAACATCATCGGCCAGCATGCCATTCTTGACATCCTAGGACAGCGTGGTGGGAACGTAACCATGTGTGCAGCCATCACTAGCAATGGCATCATCCATCACCATGCTACCCTGGGGCCCTACAATACAGCACATCTAATTACATTTTTAGACACTTTGCACAACAGACTCATTCCACCTGATCAGGTAGATGGACCAGAGCAGCCCAGGTATGTAGTCATTTGGGACAATGTAAGTTTTCACAGGGCTGCTCTGGTCCATAATTGGTTCACTGACCACCCTCGTTTTCTAGTAGTCTACTTGCCTCCATATTCACCCTTCCTCAGTCCCATAGAGGAATTTTTCTCCTCTTGGAGGTGGAAGATGTATGAACGCCATCTACAGGCACGTGCTCCTCTCCTCCAAACTATGGAGGAGGCATGTGGGGACATTGCCATTGATGCATACAATGGATGGATGTGCCATGCCAGACGATATTTCCCACACTGCCTGGCCAGAGAAAATATTGCATACGATGTTGATGAGGTCCTGTGGCCAGATCATAATAGACGACAGGACAAAGTAGACTAGCTTTTGTTTTTTTTGTTGTTGTTGTTGAATCAACATACTACAGTGTTTTGTTTTGTATACAGCTCTGATGAGGATTTGTGTTGTTTCAGTTGCACAGTATGTACATTTCTTGTGGGAAAAATAAAGTGTACTTGTGACTGTGTTTGTGTATTATGTGAATAAAAAATAAGCAAACATAATTATTGTACAACACAGCTTAGAGTACATAATAGTGTGGCACTATTTGATGTGCCACACTGAAAAAGAAGGCCTACGCCATTCTCGTCAATGGAGAAATGTGTTTTACCATATGCACAATGTGTTCAACTGGTTGTTATGAATGTTTATTCATGTGACTGTGTATGTCATTTGATAACAAAATAGCATTTTGAGAAGGAAGTGTATTATTTTGAGTGAAAAGTGTCATTTTGCAGGATAAGTGAGGGGTTTTGCCAATTGTGTGAGAGTTTTTGGATTTGTGTGAAGAGTTCTGAGAATGTGAGACATGTTTTCAGAAAATGTGTGCTAGCAATCGAGAAACTGTATTTGTATATTTTTGCACTTTATTTTTACATGGGCTTACTGTACACAAGTGGCAAATGCACAAGAGTTCTGCTTGTGCATTTACATGTAGCACTTGTAAAAACAAGATTTCTGTTTTTTGTCTTTTTGTATAAGTGCTAAATGCACAGGGTTTTTTTTTGTTTGTTTTGCAACATGCATTTAGCCTACAGTGAACAAACATTTGTTTCTCCAGCTTCATGTCCTGAGCATTGTGTTTTCTATTTTTCTATGTAGTGTTTAGTGACTGCTCAGTAGTGTTTTTAATTTTGATTGACTCGGGGCACGATTTGACAACATAGTTCAATTTTGAGCACAGATTGAACTGTTTTGAGGTGAAAGTTTGGTTTTGCAAGAAGAGCCTGAGGTTTTGTGAATGTAGCTTGAAAATTGGGTTTTGTGTTCACAGTTTAGAGAAAAGGAGAGCAACTTTCAAGAAATGTGTCTTAGCAATTGAGAAAAACTATAAAATGAAGGGGGTAAATCATTATAAACTAGGTCCAGTCGTGGGCCTGAGCATCTTGATCCTGCTGGGGCTCACGGGAGGATTCGTGTGGTGGTCGATACAGGGAACCCAGACTGACACAGAATCGAGACAAGGGAGAAATCCAACTCATAATTTGTATTGGTAGTATGCTAATTTTACAGCTAAACAAGCTAACAGGTCAAATTGTCTAGTTTGCTCCACCCTGCCACACACCGTTACACAACCATTCGTGTTCAAGATCACCAACACAACGGATGAAGATACTGCGCAAGCATGGCGAGCCGTGATGGAAACTGTCTGTAATGATGTAGAAAAAGGCTGTAATGTCACGTATCAAGGTGGGGGAGACGACCCGAGGGTAGAAATTAGTGTAAATGAACCAGGAAAGGGGATAAATTATACCTTATGCACAGGGCGAACCTCTACCCCCGTAGGGAAGGTCAAGGAAACTAGATGTTCAACCATTTACACAGTGCAGGGTTCAGTCCCAAATCCAAATGTAACCTGCATGGGACGAAGTGGCACTCTGTACAAGCAAGGCAGAAAAGCGACAATAGGAGGTGACTTAGGATCAGGAGGGAATCTAACTCAGTTAGCGGGTCCAACCTTCTATTACCCAGGCTGGCAGTGGAAGTGTGGTCACCATGTGTATAACTTTCTTCCGGTAGATTGGAAAGGCACGTGTGCCCTGATCCAATTAGATGCCGACCTAATAATAGCAACCCCTGAGACGAGTGGCAGACGGCGCAGAAGTGTCGACGATGATTTTCCTCCTCCAGAACATCAATTGCAACCAAAGGTGAAGAAATTCTTCCAGGCACTGTTTCCACAGTATGGGACAACACAACTCTGGAATGAACTTGAGGTGGTGCATTATAGACCGGCACAGTTCATGAATTCAACCATAGAGGCCATGGAGGGCATGAGAACTGAATTGACCGCACTCAGATTAATGACGACACAGAATCACATGGCCCTTGACATCCTTTTGGCAAAGGAAGGTGGAGTGTGTGTCATGATAGGAGAACACTGTTGTACGTACATTCCTGAAAATGACGGGAATCATGGTAACATCACTGAGGCACTGAACAAGATGCGCAAGGTGGCTGAACAATTACGAGCAGATGAACATGGAGGAGACAAAGACAGCTGGTGGCGTTGGTTTAGTGGATGGAAGACACTAATTCTATCCACCATACTGGTCCTGGGCTTAGTGATTGTGATGCTATCTTTGCTCCCTGTTTTCTGTCAATGTTGTATGTCTGTGTTTCAGAGGCAGCTGACAAATATCAGCTACCAGATGGTGAAAATAGACTCAGACGACGTGCCTGACTGGCCTCCAAACCCACACGAAGACTATAACCCACCGTTCAATGACATCAGCACAGTTGACATGAAACTAGTCCTGACTTAAAACACTTTCATTATGATTGTTTCCTGTTCTATTATTCCTGATCTATGTATATGGCTTGCTAGCATTTACTTAAAGATGTCTATGTCTTATAAAAACAGCCTTAGCATTATCCCTGTACACTCAATGACGTGTTAAGTCGAATCTCTCTGAGAACTCTCATCACTGAAACTGTGTACAGTTCTTTTCTTTTAGCAATTATTATCCTGTAGGATAAAAAGAGGGGAAATGTGAGGGAAATTTAATGGACGAACATTATTATTCGTGTTTCTGTATGTTGAGCTCAAGTGACTTAGTGTACTGAGAAGAGATGTTTTCCACATGCTGTAATCGCCTTTCTGTGGCCTTGGTGGTAATGAGCAGGGTGCTTGAGTTCATCCTAACTACGCATCTTCTCCTGATATAACCACCTTTCCTGACCTTGGTGGTGATAAGCAGGGAGCTTGAGTTCTCCCTGCTTGCATCTGCCTGCACGTACCAAAGCATGACAGGTGCACTCATTAGTAAAGCTTCATAGAAAATCTTGAGCCAATCACGTGAAGACACGGGCAGTAAAGCAAATGCCTTTAGAGTATATAGATAACAGCCACTAAAACACAACTCAGAGCATGAGCACACTCTCACATCACTAGAGGTGATGTTCTGTTTTAATTTTCTTCCTTTCCTATCTTATATGATTATCCTATGATTTACCATAATAAATAACTGAAAAGACAACTGCTAAGCATTCTGAAGTGTTTATTAGAAATTTCCATTACAATCCTTCCATCTCGTAAGATAATGGTAGCACCATGGTAAAAAGTCAGTCCTGTGGAGCGGAGCATTTGGAATGACTCAGTAGTCCAATCCTTGCATGACAGTCCTTTCTGCACAAGTTACAGGTGAACTTGGAGTGTGGGCTAGGGACCTGGGATTGCACTCTCTGCTCTCTTTGTTTCCTCTGTTGTCTTCTTTCCTCTGACTGTTGGTAAAGCTTTTCTTCACCCCTTTTGAGACCTTCAAATATGGCATGCTGCCAGCAACTGCGATCTTCAGCAAGTAACTCCCAGTTATTTGGGTTGATTCCTGTGAGTTTCATATTGCGCTTGCAGACGTCTTTGTAGTGCAGTGCTGTGTGGCCTACTGGGCAGTGTCCTGTGGCCAGCTCTCTGTATATGATGTCCTTTGGAATGCGGCCATCATGCATACAATACATGTGCCCCAGCCAGTGTAAACAGCCCTGGCAAAGGAGGAGATGCGTACTCCAGGAACCAGCTTGTTGCAACACGGTAGTGTTGGTGACTTTGTCTTGCCATGTGATGCCATGAATCTGTCGTAGGCAGCAAAGGTGGAAGCTTTCAAGATGTTTCTCCTGTTTGGCATAAGTAGTCCAGGTTTCATGACCATAAAGCATGGTACTCAGAACGCATGCCTGATAAACTGCATTTGGTATTTAATGTTAATTGGCTGTTTTCCCATATTCTCTTGCTCAGTTTTGCCAGCACACCTGTGGCTTTTGCAATGCATTTGTCAATTTCTCTGTCAAGGGACAGATTGTCGGTGATGATGGAGCCCAGATAAGTGAAGTGATCAGTGACTTCAAGTACTTCATTATCAATTCTAATCGAGGGTGCTGCATGGATGTCCTGGCCCATAACATTTGTCTTCTTCATGCTAATAGTTATCCTGAACTCATTACAAGCATGAGCAAACTGACTGATCAGGGTTTGGAGGTCCTCTTCCATGTCCGAGGTCAGGGCAGCATCATCAGCAAATAACATTTCTCTAATGAGCACTGTGTGCATTTTTGTCTTGGCCCTCAGACATGCTAAGTTGAATAACCTTCCATCACTTCTGGTGTGTAGATGGACAACCTGTGAGGAGTGTTTGAAAGAGAAGTCAAGCAGCAGCAAGAAGAAGATACCAAACAGAGTTGGTGCAAATACACAACCTTGTTTCACACCACTCTGAATTGCAAAGGGCTCTGAAACTTCACCACACCCTGCATGTCTTCATGGAAAGAGGTAATTATGCTGAGCAATTGTGGAGACCGGCCAGTCTTCTTCAACAGTTGGAACAGACCTTTCCTACTCATGAGATCAAATGCCTTTGTGTGATCAATAAAGGCAATGTATAATAGCATCTGCTGTTCTCAACATTTCTCCTGGAGTTGACGGATAGAGAAAATCATGTCTACTGTGAATCTTTTAGCCCTAAAACCACACTGAGATTCTGGGTAAATGCCTTCAGCAAGGACTTGGAGACGCATCAAGAACACACGGGCAAAGACTTTGCCAACTATGCTCAGCAAGGAGATACCCCAATATGGTCTCGTACCACAGTACCTTAGTGAACTTCTGCTCCTCTATGACCCACCACACCTACTTAGATCAAAATGTGCAGGCTATCTGCTGGTACCTCGCATAGTGAAGGCTACATCAGGAGGCAGAGCATTTTCTTACAAAGCCCCACAGTTATGGAACAGCCTTCCAAGTAGTGATCGGGAATCAGACACAGTCTCAGTGTTTAAGTCTTGGCTGAAAGCATATCTGTTTAGTCAAGCCTTTTGTTAATGGTGTTTATGAGGTAAAGGTGTAGATCTGGAGGGTCCTCAGACATAGAGTGTTTTGGTAAACTGGGATGTATGGATGCTGTCAGTCCCCACTCGCTTACTCACTCGAGTTTGTTGACAGTGTAGTGGCTGGCTGCTTTATGTCCCGGGGCTCCCTCATGCCTGTGTTGCCTTCTGGTTCTCCCCTTTTAGTTATGCTGTCATAGTTAGTTGCCGGAGTCCCTGCTTGTACTCAGTGCAATATGTATACTGTTCCTACTTATTCAGGTGACATTGGGCATACCTAACAACCTGTGTTTTCTCTCTCTCCTCCCCCCAAATCTGTCCCTCTGAGTTACATGTCGGTCCTGGGATTGAGATGCTGAACTCTTCTGCTCCTCGGACCTCCCTGATCCATCCTGGTGCCCTGTGTCTGGTTGGAGTCTCATCGCATTGCTCCTGTGGAGGGTGGCCCCATGCGGACAGTTGGGGGTCATGCCTGGAGGATGCTCTGGACTCTTGCAGTGCTGCTTTTGTGGCTGGGGACTGCAGTTGACTTGCTGACTTTGGGACTATGGTTGTCATAAACGGTTTTGCGCTTGGGTTTCCATCAGTGGGTGGTTTATAGCATCAACAAAGCTGACTTTATGTTAGGACTGTTAATGTTATAGTCATGTTGTCTGTTGTTGCCCAGATGGGGATTGGTTCCCTTTTGAGTCTGGTTCCTCTCAAGGTTTCTTCCTCATGTCGTCTGAGGGAGTTTTTCCTTGCCACAGTCACCACAGACTTGCTCGTTGGGGATAGATTAGGGATAAAATTAGCTCATATTTTAAGTCGTTCAAATTCTGTAAAGCTGCTTTGCGACAATGTTTATTGTTAAAAGTGCTATACAAATATACTTGACTTGACTAGTTATTACAATCACTGCAGTCCCCCTTGTTCTTGTACAGGGTTACTATTTTCACATTATGTATGTCATGAGGTACCTTGCCTTCTCTCCAACAAAGAAGCAAGAGCTCATGAAGTGGTTCCAACAGGGCTGGTTTTCCACATTTAATGATATCTGATGGAATACCATTCTCACCCAGTGCTTTACCACTGGATTGGGCATCATTGGCTTTACTAAGCTCTTCCACTGTGGGTTCTAAGTCCAATTCCTCCAAGACAGGAAGGTCTTCAAAGCTGTCAGGTGCTTCCTGAGAGACTGAGTTTTCTCTGGAGTATAGGTCTAGATAATGTTTGACCCATCGACCCATTTGCTTGTTTCTGTCAGCAATCACCTCCCCTGTTTTAGCTTTCAGGGGTGCAGTCTTCATAGTTGTTTTGCCTGTTGTTTGTTTAATACCCTCATATATGCTTCTGGTTTTACCAGAGTCTGAGGCATGCTGGATATTGTCTGCGAGTTGAAGCCAGTAGATGTTTGCACAGCGATGAGCAGTTTGCTTGGCCTTGCTATGAGTGGCTTTCAATGCTTGTAGATTTTGCTGACAAGGGTCATGCTTGATCCAGTTTAGTATGACCTTCTCATCTCATCTCATTATCTCTAGCCGCTTTATCCTTCTACAGGGTCGCAGGCAAGCTGGAGCCTATCCCAGCTGACTACGGGCGAAAGGCGGGGTACACCCTGGACAAGTCGCCAGGTCATCACAGGGCTGACACATAGACACAGACAACCATTCACACTCACATTCACACCTACGGTCAATTTAGAGTCACCAGTTAACCTAACCTGCATGTCTTTGGACTGTGGGGGAAACCGGAGCACCCCGAGGAAACCCACGCGGACACGGGGAGAACATGCAAACTCCACACAGAAAGGCCCTCGCCGGCCCCGGGGCTCGAACCCAGGACCTTCTTGCTGTGAGGCGACAGCGCTAACCACTACACCACCGTGCCGCCCTAGTATGACCTTAACTGTGTAAAAACAAGTTTTTAATAATAATAGTTGCTGTTGTTTTTCAGTTCTCTTGAAGCCAGAAGGGTTTACAACTATATAAAAAAAAAGTGAAGTGTGATTTATCATGACAGACATCTATTACGGGGTTCACACCTTAAGTGGTACTTTCACACACTGTTGAGAGAATTTTTTGTCCTCTCATGTTTTGAAATAGCACACAGATTCTATTAAATCCCTGATGTTCTGAAAGGGCCAAACATAATAATGACTTGATAAACACAGATTTATTTTATTTTTTATTTATATTTATTTATGTATTTATTTACTTACTTAGGCACAGTAGCAAGAAAAAACAATTATCTCTCCATGTCTTAATAGCCACTAATGATAGTGAGCTTAATGCTTATACTGTGCATCATGATAACTACTGAGCATACTTATCAAATCAAACCAAATTTATATGGGCTCCTATTTCAAGATGTATTATATAAACCATTGTTATATTTGTAAGAATTTGCATATATAAACTGATTCATATAAATCTGTTTCCAAACCTTTGCAAGAAATCCAATGAAAGATTACAACTATACATTGTTAAACTTGCTATAAGGTTTTATGAGATTGTAAGTAATCCATTATGTACTGAAACTGCTCACTGAGCTTTGAGTTGATCCTCATCTGCACAATTTTATGTTCATGCTCAATTTCCATATTACTATTTGGCATCTATTTATCCAAATAACTTTCAAGATACTATGAAACTGCTGCCTCCTTTGACTTCCATATATTCAGTAATAATTTCAAATATTCTCATGGCACCCTACAAACATGCACACCAATCGTTAATAATCTAGAAGTATGAAGGTGAAAAGCACTCAAAAATATTTTGTTGGATATCTTTTTTATTGACATGAAAACAAGTTTGAGTAATATTTCTGCATTTGATGCTATTCAAAATATTTTAGAGGCAACTGAGAGCAATGCAAAGAAGCTGGTCAAAATCAGACACCTATTCACTTATTCACACACAAACCAAATTTCTAACAAGTTCATATGTCCTCATACAGACTGAAGAACAGCTTTAGAAATAATAAAACCACTCTGAACAATTAAACAGATCTTGAAAATATTCGGAATCTTGTGAAGGGAAACAGGTCTTGAAAATCATATAATGTTCTTTAGATGACTGAGCAGCGATATTATGAGCATTCAGGATAAACATATTCATATCCAGACTATACAAATTTTTCCAAAGAAAGCTGCATTCTATGGGAAGGGGGAAAGCTGTACGCTGACTGGAAATAATTATAATAGCCATCAATGTTGGAGAACAGGCATTTGTAAACACAGCACACTGTCATGTCCAGCACCCATGATGAATGTTCAGATGGCTCTATTCTTTCAGTGATACCCCAAGTCTGCTGGAATTGCCTGACCAGGACATTGATTGTAATGTTTACATTTGTAAATTTTTAACCACCTAATGTTGAACTTGAACCTTTCCGGTATGAGTCCTGTAATTAGTATACGATTTTTCAGATTAAAAAAATAAACTGTCATAAATACTAGACATTAAAAACCAAGGACTTATAAGATAAATGTGAAAAGATACCATGAAACTTTGTAGATAATGAGGTATTTTGGTTGATGGTTTTCATACTGATGTCACACCTAATGGTGCCATGTTCTTTAGACATATCCTCAAGGGTGGCTCATATCAGTAGGCTAGTAGGGCTAAGCCCTGCCTGTTTTTCAAGAGGATTAAAAAAAAAAACAATATAAGATTTCAAATTTGGGGCATCCATACCATCTTATCTGCAGTCAACAAGCATTTCAAAGAGGATGATTTGTGATTATTTTGAAAATGAGTGGAAGGTTCATGCAGCCAATCAGCAAATCATGTCACATGACTATACAGTGTGACATGCCCCCAAGTTTTGAGCTCCAGTGGGCTTAAGCCTCACTCACAACCTGCCGTAAGTGTTTTGGACATGTATGGGTCACAGGGTTTGGTAGCTCGCAGCCGTGCCACAGGGTCACGGTGAACCTGGGGGAAAGTTTGGGGGAGGAGTATGGGCAAAGTACTTGTCAAGTACAGGTTGCATGCCTGACCTCCTTGAGGCATGGGAAAAATTGCGCTGTTAGCCCATGGAAAGCATATGTCTGATGCACATGATCAGCGCATGTTCAGTGAGTGTGGAGTGTGTGTGATTTGCATTTTACCAGTTTCCTGCGCTAAGAGTATGGGCCGCACTTGTGAAGCATGTGTGATGCATGTGATGAGCACATTACAATCACTCATAAGTTCAAGTTCACTTTATTGTCAATAATGCCATATGTGCAGGACATACAGAGAATTGAAATTGCGTTTCCCTCTTATCCACAGTGCAAACAGTAATAAACATGAAATATAAAATATAGGTACAAGATATAAACTTTAAAAAGAGGAACAAAAAAAAAATGGGGGGGGGGGGTTATTTACACACACAAGCTAAAGCTATCTAAGAAAAGACGGTGGCAATCCAGAAAGTGCAAATGTGGCATTGTGAACAGAATTAACGGTATAAATTTAAATGTGACGAATAACAATAACAGAATGAACAATGTAAACGGGAACAGCAGTCTGACAGTATAGTAATTATCAGTATAAATATGAATATAAATAAATACATATGGCAGTATGAGCAGAATTTTCAGTGTAAGTATAAATATGGCAGATATGTATAAAGTAAACAGTGTTCTAAACAGTTTTTATATAGTGCAATTAACTTTAAAAAAAAATCCATGTAGACAGTATTGTAAACAGTTTTAACATTGTGCAATTGAATTCTGTTACAGTTCATTAAAGTGGCTGGTGACATTTGGTTTGTGTATTAAGGGAAGGGGGTACTGGCCTGGGAGGGAGTTCAGCATCCTGACGGCTTGGTGGATGAAGCTGTCTCTCAGTCTGCTGGTTCTCACCCGGAGGCTTTTCATTCTCCTCCCAGAAGGCAGGAGGCTGAAGAAGTGGTGGTTGGGATGGGTGGAGTCACCCGCAATGCTGAGTGCTCTGCGGGCCAGGCGTGTTGTAAATATTCTGAAGGGAGGGTAGGGGGACACTGATGATCTTCTCAGCTGCTCTCACTATGCGCTGCAGGGTCTTCCGGCAGGATGCAGTACAGCCGCCGTACCACACAGTGATGCAGCTGGTCAGGATGCTCTCGATGGTTCCATGGTAGAAGGTCATGCAGCCAATCAGCAAATCATGCATGCATAACTTGCATGTGACACAAGCCAGGAGTGGGTATAAAGCCAGCATGTCTGCAGCATTCTGCATCTGTCTTTCGACTGAAGAACATTGGATATTTTGTAGGAAAAATTTTAAAATTTTCAGTTTAATGTTTAGAAAATGGGCCCCAAGAAGAAGCGAGTAAAAGTGAAGTAACCCAGCCTGAAACAACAGAGGGGGAGGAGGAGGAGGAAGAATTTGATGATGATGGTAACAGCACTGGCAAGCCCTGCACAGACAGGGAGGAGTATGCTGTCAAGCCAGCAGAAGGCACAGCACCCCACCAGAGGTATTTTCACAAGTAAATACACATGCTTTAAACATTCATTTCAGTATCTATATGCTTATGTAATTAATATTATATGCTGTTTGTCATGTATGTTTTAGCTAAAGATGCCCAGAAGTGAGAACATTGCAATCCCATCATCGCTGTCAGGCCATTGTTCCATGCTCAGTGATAAGGACGACATCCTGACACCCCGTCCCACCACTCAGCAGGAGTAGGAGCAGCTTGTAGCTTGGAGTCAGAGCCAAAGTGTGTTTCAGTGCTCAAACTGTTGGGCTATTTAGTTGGGATTTTTTACAATGTAATAAAATGCATTATTCCCTTATACTCATGTTTTATTATTTGATGTTTGCATGTTAAATTAACATATACTCAAATAAAAAAAGCAAATGGGATGGTCTTCTTCCTTTCTACAATGCTACACACTACATGATCGGTTCCTTGGTTCCTCCCCAATATATATACCCAGAGTCTTGCCCCTCGTGTCGCATGCAGGTCACGTGTGCTGCGTCCAGGTCGCGTGTGCTGCATCCAGGTTGTGTGCACTGTGTGCATGCCACACATAGGGGTAGAAAGTGAGATGTACTTCTGTCTTGGGGGCCACACAAATAGCAAGTGTGGAATACTTGTGTAGTACTTCTGAGGTACGTCACTTGTACAATGACCGTGCATCACTCATGCATGTTACTGTTATTGCAAAAATTTTTGTGTTCCACCCAAAAAAAACCCAAAAAATACACACACCGCCACTGTATACACTGTACATTTACTGTGCCTTACTGTCTGGATGTTCTAATAAGTGCATAAACAAGCTCCAGTTAGTTCAAAATGCAGCAGCAAGAGTCCTTACTAGAACTAGAAAATATGACCCCATCACCCCTGTCTTATCCACACTGCATTAGCTCCCAATCAAATTTCGTATTGATTAGAAAATACTTCTATTGACCTTTAAAGCACTGAATGGTCTCATACCACAGTACCTGAGTGAACATCTGGTCCTCTATGACCTGCCACGCCTACTTAGATCAAAAGGTGCGGGCTATCTGCTGGTACCTCATATAGTGAAGGCTACATCAGGGGGCAGAGCGTTTTCTTACAAAGCCCCACAGTTATGGAACAGCCTTCCAAGTAATGTTCAGGAATCAGAGACAGTCTCAGCATTTAAGTCTAGGCTGAAAACATATCTGTTTATTCAAGCCTTTTGTTAATGGTGTTTATGAGGTAAAGATGTAGATCTGGAGGGTCTTCAGACATAGAGTGTTTTGGTAAACTGGGATGTATGGATGCTGTCAGTCCCCCACTCGCTTGTTCACTCGAGTTTGTTGATGGTGTAGTGGCTGGCTGCTTTATGTCCCAGGGCTCCCTCATGCCTGTGTTACCTTCTGGCTTTCCCCTTTTAGTTATGCTGTCATAGTTAGTTTTGCCAGAGTCCCTGTTTGTACTCAGTGCAATATGTATACTGTTCCTACTTATTCAGGTGACATTGGGCATACCTAACAACCTGTGTTCTCTCTCCCTCTCTCTCTCTCTCTCTCTCCCTCTCTTATCCCCCCCCCCCAAATCTGTCCCTCTGAGTTACATGTCAGTCCTGGGATCGAGATGCTGACCTCTTCTGCTCCTCGGACCTGCCTGATCCATCCTGGTGCCCTGTGTCTGGTTGGAGCCTCATCACATCGCTCCTGTGGAGGATGGCCCCATGTAGACAGTTGAAAGTCACACCTGGAGGACGCTCTGGACTCTTACAGTAATGCTTTTATGGCTAAGGACTACAGTTGACTTGCTAACTTTAGGACTGCAGTTGTCATGAACAGCTTTACACTCAAGTTTCCATCAATGAAGAGTTTATAACATCAACGAAACTGACTTTATGTTAAAACTGTTAATGTTATAGTCATGTTGTCTGTTTTTGCCCAAATGAGGATGGGTTCCCTTTTGAGTCTGGTTCCTCTCGAGGCTTCTTCCTCATGTCGTCTGAGGGAGTTTTTCCTTGCCACAGTCACCACAGGCTTGCTCATTAGGGATAGATTAGGGATAGATTAGGGATAAAATTAGCTCATATTTTAAGTCGTTCAAATTCTGTAAAGCTGCTTTGTGACAATGTTTATTGTTAAAAGTGCTATACAAATAAACTTGACTTGACATTTGATATACTGTAGATTATATAATGCAGATTATCTTATCTCTTCCAGATTTGGCTCTACTCTATCTGCTCAAACATATTTATTCATGAATTGTTTATTTATTTACTGTGCGTGCATATATATATATATATATATATATATATATATATATATATATATATATATATATATGACCCATATATACAGTGGCATGCAAAAGTTTGGGCACCCTTACTGAAAATGTCTGTTACTGTGAAAAGTTAAGTGAGCAGAAGATGAACTGATCATCAAAAGACATAAAGGTTAAAATGACACATTTCTTTTCAGCATTTTAGGCAAGATTTGTGTATTATTTTTGTTTTGTAGAACTGGAGAGTGAAAAAAGAAAAGGAACACCAGGCAAAAGTTTGGGCACCCCATTACATTTGAGTTCTCAGGTAACTTTTACCAAGGTTCCCAACTTTAATTAGCTTATTGAGCTGTGGCTTTTCAAATTCTTCATTAGGAAAGGTCAGATGATGCAGATTTCAAAGCTGTATAAATTCTCTGACTCCTCAAACTTGTCCCTAAAATCAACAGCCATGGGCTCCTCTAAGCAACTCCCTTGCATTCTGAATAATAAAATAATTGATGCTCACAAAGCAGGAGAAGGCTACAAGAATGTAGCAAAGTGTTTTTAGGTAGCTGTTTCCTTAGATTGTAATGTTATTAAGAAATAGCAGTTAACAGAAACAGTGGCAATCAAAGTGAGGTCTGGAAGATGAAGAAAACTTTCTGAAAGAACTGCTCGTTGGATTGCTAGAAAGGCAAATAAAAACCCCTGTTTGACTGCAAAATACCTTCAGAAAGATTTAGCAGACCCTGGAGTGGTGGTGCACTGTTCTACTATGCAGCGACACCTGAACAAATATGACCTTCATGGAAGAGTCATCAGAAGAAAACCGTTCCTGTGTCCTAGCCACAAAATTCAGCTGAAGTTTGCAAATGAACATCTAAATAAGCCTGATGCATTTTGGAAACAAGTCCTGTGGACTGATGAAATCAAAATAGAACTTTTTGGCCACAATGTGCAAAGGTATGTTTGGAGAAAAAATGGTGCCAAATTCCAGGAAAAGAACACCTCTCCAACTCTGAAGCATGAGTGTGGATTGATCATGCTTTGGGGTTGTGTTGCAGCCAGTGGCACAGGGCACATTTCACTGGTCAAGGGAAGCATGGATTTGAATAAATACCAGCAAATTCTGGAAGCAAACATCACACCATCTGTAAAAAAGTTGAAGTTAAAAAGAGGATGGGTCCTACAGTAAGACGATGATCCAAAACACACCTCAAAATCTACAATGGAATACCTCAAGAGGCACAAGCTGAAGGTTTTGCCATGGCCCTCACAGTCTCCTAACCTAAACATCATTGAAAATCTGTGGATAGATCTCAAAAGAGCAATGCATGCAAGACAGCCCAGGAAACTTGTAGAACTGGAAGCCTTTTGCAAGGATGAATGTGTGAAAATCCCCCAGGTAAAAACTGAAAGATTATTAACTGGCTACAAGAAGTGTTTACAAGCTGTGATACTTGCCAAAGGGGGTGTTACTAGGTACTAACCATGCAGGGTGCCCAAACTTTGCTTCGGGGCCTTTTCCTTTTTTGTCATTTTGAAAAAGATGAAAATAAAAAAATTGTTTTTGCTTAAAATATAAAGGGAATGAGTCATCTTTAACTTTATGCCTTTTGGAGATCATTTCATCTTCAACTTGCTTAACTGTTCACAGTAACAGCAATTTTGACCGGGGTGCCCAAACTTTTGCATACCACTGTGGCCGACAAGGGCCTTTCTGTGTGGAGTTTGCATGTTCTCCCCATGTCTGTGTGGGTCCCCTCCAGGTACTCCAGTTTCCCCCACAATCCACAGACATGCAGGTTAGGCTAATTGGTGGCTATAAATGACCTGGCGACTTGTCCAGGGTGTACCCTGCCTCTCACCTGTAGTCAACTGGAATAGGCTTTAGCTTGCCTGCGACCCTGTACAGCATTAGTGGCTACAGATAATGGATGGATGACAAAAAATTCAACTTACTAATTTAAGGCCACACAATTTAAGTAACCCTGTAGTTAACAATATAACTGTATCAAATCAGCAATTAGAATGTTTTACTCCCCTTAGAGAAATCTAACTAATTCCATGAATCTTCACATCAAAATCTTCAACTTGTGTACTTGATCGCTTACCTACATGACTCTTCAAACAGATAATACCTGAAGTAATTGAACTGTTTCTAAAAATAATAACCTCTTCTCTTAGGATTGGCTATGTACCCAAATCCTTTAAACTAGCAGTTATCAAACCCCTGATTAAAAAACCTGACCTTGATCCCTGTCAGCTGTCCAATTATCTCCCCTTTATCTCCAAGATCCTAGAAAAAGCTGTCACACAGCAGTTATGCTCATATTTACATAGGAATAACATCCATGAAATGTATCAGTCAGGATTTAGACCTCATCATAGGACAGAGACAGCACTGGTTGAAGTAGTAAACAACCTACTGTTGGCATCTGATCAGGGCTGTGTCTCCCTGCTTGTATTGCTTGACCTCACTGCAATATTTGAAACCGTTGATCATTCCATTATCCTGGATAGACTAGAAAATGTTGTGGGAGTTAAGGGAATGGCCCTCTCCTGGTTCAGATCTTATTTAACTGATCAGTATCAGTTTGTTGATATAAATGGTGATTTCTCTAGACATACATACTAAGGTAAAGTTTGGTGTTCCACAAGGTTCTGTCTTAGGCCCACTGCTTTTTTCTTTATATATGTTACCTCTGGGGCCGGCGAGGCCCTTTCTGTGCGGAGTTTGCATGTTCTCCCCGTGTCCGCGTGGGTTTCCTCCGGGTGCTCCGGTTTCCCCCACAGTCCAAAGACATGCAGGTTAGGTTAACTGGTGACTCTAAATTGACCGTAGGTGTGAATGTGAGTGTGAATGGTTGTCTGTGTCTATGTGTCAGTCCTGTGATGACCTGGCGATTTGTCCAGGGTGTACCCCGCCTTTCACCCGTAGTCAGCTGGGATAGGCTCCAGCTTGCCTGCGACCCTGTAGAAGGATAAAGCGGCTAGAGATAATGAGATGAGATGAGATGTTACCTCTGGGTGATATTATTCATAACCAGGGTATTAGTTTCCACTCTTATGCTGATGACACAGTTGTATGTTTCTGCAAAGCCAAATGAGAGACACCAGCTGAATAAAACTGATAAATGTGTAAAGGGCATTAGACACTGGATGCTTATTAAATTCCTTCTGCTTAACTCTGGCAAGACAGAAATACTTGTACAAGGACCACATGCAGCTAGAAGTAGGTTTTCTGATTACATCGTAACTCTGGATGGCCTTTCTGTTTCTTCACATGCAGCAGTAAAAGACCTCAGGTTGATCATTGACTCCAGTCTTTCATTTGAAACTCATATTGATCACATGACAAGGATAGCTTTCTTTCATCTCAGAAATCTTGCTAAGATAAGAAATATAATGCCACTACATGATGCAGAAAAAACTACTGTAGGCCATGCTTTTGTTACCTCAAGGTTAGATTATTGCAATGCCTTATTGTCTGGATGTTCCAATAAGTGCATAAACAAGCTCCAGTTAGTTCAAAATGCAGCATCAAGAGTCCTTACTAGAACAAGAAGATATGACCACATCACCTCACGTTATCCACCTTGCACTGGCTCCCAATTAAATTTTCCATTGATTATAAAATACTACAATTGACCTATAAAGCACTGAATGGTCTTGCACCACAGTATCTGAGCAAACTTCTGGTCCTTTTTGACCCACTATGTCTATTTAGATCAAAAGATGCAGGCTATCTGCTGGCACCTCATATCGTGAAGGCCACATCAGGGGCAGAGCCTTTTCTTACAAAGCCCCACAGTTATGGAACAGCCTTCTAAGTAGTGTTCAGGACTCAGACACAGTCTCAGTGTTTAAGTCTTGGCTGAAAACATATCTTTTTAGTCAAGCCTTTTGTTAATAGTTTTTATTAGGTAAAGGACTAGCTCTGGAGGGTCCTCAGGCATAGAGTTTTCTGGTAAACTTGGATGTATGGATGCTGTCATGCCCCCCTCCTCACTTGTTCACTCAGGTTTGATGATGGTATAGTGGCTGGCTGCTTTATGTCCCAGGGCTCCCTCATGTCTATGTTACCTTCTACCTCTTTTAGTTATGTTGCCACAGTTAGTCTTGCCAGAGTCCCCACTTGCACTCAGTGCCAAATGTATACTGTTCTTACTTTTTAAGTGACATTGGGCATACCTAACAACCTGTGTTTTTGCTCACGACACCTCCCCCCATCTCGTCCCTCTGTCTGTCCCCCTCTGTTGAGTTACATGTCAATCCTGAGACACCAGTAAGATGCTGACCTCTTCTGCTCTCCAGGCCTGCCTGATCCATCCACTCTGGCTGGAGTCTCATCACTTTGCTCCAGTGGATGATGATCCCATATGGAGAGTCAAAAATCACACTTCGAAGATAGGTCTGGACACTTACAGTAATCATGAGTTGCAGTTGTCATGAGCAGTTTTGCACTCGAGAATCAATGAACAGTTTCTAACTTTAACAAAACAAACTTCATGTCTAAAACTATAATGATTTTTGTGATTACACAATTATACTTTGTGACTATATAGGACACAGTTATAGAAGTGAGTTAATTATAATCGCTGTCGGTGTTCTCTCATTTCCGAGGATCTTTACTTCTGTCATCAAGGATGGTGATGGGCTTGCTGGTGGCTCACGAGTCCAATTCTTGCTCTGAAGAGGCGAGGACACTTATCACATGAAAATGTTGGGAGTGGTGGTGGTCGCTAAGCCTTCTCCTTTCTATGTTGTCATTTGGCTTCGAGTTGAGATCTTTTTTCCATTTCAAAGTGCTCGGTGCCCTCTCTGATGAGGTTTCACCACTTCAGTTGCATTTTAGCTGCCTCTTCCCAGGTGTTAATGTCTATGTTGGTGGCCTTCGGGGTTTGTTTCAGCTGGTCCTTGTCATGTCACAGAGGGGCACCATGAGGGCATTTCCTCGAGCTCATCTCACTTTTTACTTTTTAGATTATTTTTATCGCTATTTATAATCATGCTTTCTGTTATCACCCAAATGAGGATGGGTTCCCTTTTCAGTCAGGTTCCTCTTAAAGTTTCTTCTTCATGTCATCTGAGGGAGATTTCCTTGCCACAGTCGCCACAGGCTTGCTCACTAGGGACAAATTAGGGATACAATTGGCTCACGTTTAATGTCTTTAATTTTCTGTCAAGCTGCTTTGCGAAAATATCTGCTGTTAAATGTGCTCCACAAATAAACTTGACTTGACTATTAGAAGTTCATATTTGAGCTTACCTTTGTCATAATAAGGTATTTTTCTTGATCAGGAATTTCCCATAACATTCCGGCATACACGAAACCTGCCTCAAAATATTGGTAGGCATCTGTACTTTTGTGTGCTTTTCACATCTCTGGTGTATTTAGATGTCCCAATTATGAAATAATTCAAGATGTTGTCATATCCCAAATCCAGTTGCTGGTTTGCCATACACTGTTCAAGTGGAATAAATATATTTGTGGGTAAATTAAGAAGAAGAAGAAGCCTTTATTTTTGTCTCATGTACACTCAAGTACAGTGAAATTCCTCCTCTGCATTTAACCCATCTGAAGCTGTGAACACATGCACGTGCGCACACACACACACACACACACACACACACACAGGGAGGGAGAGAGAGGGAGAGAGAGCAGCGAATAAATAAATGCATTTGTGGGTAAATTTTATGGGTCTGTGATGCCTGCATGTTTCAGCATTTGGATATAACACAATTTGTTCATATAATATAAATTTTTCCGTGCATCGCCATCTTGGTGTGACAGTTCCATACTTAAGCAAATTAGTTAAAGCTCCTTTTGTTAGGCTATTTCCAACTATTTACCTCAAAGGTAGGAAAATGATCTCAAAAAGAGAAAAGTGACCCTCAGCACATCACAATGATCACATCTCATCTACATGATCTTGTTTTTGCGAGACATAGGAAAATGCCATGCACAATTAAAAAATAATAATTTCAGATGACTTTGCAGTCAGCACCTTTAATCAAAAGAATTTTAATTTTTAACTGTTTTGCCATTTTGACAGTGCACATCTCGTCAGTGGGAAAACACTGGGAGTGATGTCATTGGAGTGAAATATCAGAAATTATTGTACGTACAGGCCACTTTTTCCATGGAATAAAAAAAAATGTATTCTATTCCCTTCTAAGCGGGTTTATTGATGGCATGCAATATTGTTATCATATCGCTTATCCTCCATGTATTATGCCACTCTCCCCAATGGAGAATGAGCATGCAATATTGTGACAATATTGCACGTTATCAAGACAACACATCACACATCAGAGCTGATGTGAAGATCCAATGACAAAACTTTTCTGCTGCACATACACGCAATCATTTTTTTGTCGTCTGGGAAAGAGAGAAGTCAAGGCTAATCCAGTGTGAGGTTTAAGCAGTAAATAAATAAACTGAAACTAAAGATGCACTGAACACCCAGAAGGCTACCAAAACTTCATTATATATTCTTCATGCATATTTACAAGAGAAAAGCATACCAACAGACATAGAAAAACTGGAAAAGAGACACGTCTGAGATGTAAAACTTCTGTGCTAGCAAGTGATTGTGACAGTTTGTAAACAAACATGGCCACGATGTTTGCTTCATTAAAAGCAGAAGATTTAAAGCAGAAGATGAAAAGAGCTAGATATATTTTGAAAGAGAATTTTGAAAGAGAAAGACACACTGAACACCAGAAAGGCTACCAAAACTTCCCTGGATATTCTTCATCATGGGCGATTGCTCTAAGACAACAAGGGAGGCTCAGCCTCCTCTAAAAATGACGAACATCATGTAGGATGAATTGCGCTAGGCTTATGTTATAGCCGGCCTTATAACATTACTATTTCAGATCCAGAATCATAGAAATATATGTGCTCAACCCAACTACAGTGCGAAATCATTCCATTATAACTTTCCCCAGTTCACCTAATATATGCGTGAGTTTTTCCCCCTCGTGACAGCGTGATGCAGCCCAGCCTCAGTGGACTTCAATGGCATTTGGGAGCTCTGCGCTTTTCAATCTCAAAATGCAAGACGATTATTGGACAAATACTGCGAAAACGCCCGCCCACAGACTCTCACGGACTCCCAGCCTCAGTGGACTTCAATGGCATTTGGGAGCTATGCGCTTTTCAATATCAAAATGCAAGACGGTTATTGGACAAATACTGCGAAAATGCCCGCCCACGGACTCCCAGCCTCACAGTGGGAGGGACATGGCAAAGCTTTCCGTGAGGAGACTGGTGATTGGTGAAAGTGGCCGGATATTTTCTTTGATTGACAGCTCGTTTCAAATATAGACAGGCAGCAGTGAATTTCAGTTCAGTCCCATGCGGATTCGCTAGTGCTGTGGTGTATTGTAAGAGCTCAGCTTACATTTCGATTTCATTCATTACATATGGTTTCTACCAGCTTTTTTAGTTTGTATATATTTTCATTGTAAATAAAGTGCAAATATAGTGTTGTCAAGTTTGCTATCTTAGTTCCAGAAATTTAGTTTATTTGAGTGACTGAACTTGAGGGGGCTAGTCAGCTAGCAAGAAAGCTGCTCACGGATGCCAAGCATTGCTGATAATTTTGGCGAAGCCATTTGCCAGTCTTCCTTTCGAGGAACAAATTAAAATTAAAGAGCAGGGTAGACCAACGCCTCAAATTGACTTGGTTGGTGAAAAAGGTAGGGAATAATACTCATTCCTTTCAGCTCTCCTGGTACGAGAAAGTGAATTGGCTAACAGCAAGTGACCCACATCAACAACAGTAAATAGGCTACTTTAGTAATATGTCATGGATGGACCAAAAATATAGAATCTATTTAAAATGTTTATGCTGAGTATATTATATTGGAATATATATTTTTCTGGATATGAATTAAACACAGCTACAATTTGGAAAACATTTTTAAACAAAAACACAGCCGAGAACATTTCACACTACAGACCTGGATTAAAAGTGAAGGGTTATCAAAATTGTCAATAAAACATTTCTCAGTCAAAATAAGTAAAATATAGGGAAAGTGTCATTGAATGAAATGTGTGGCACCCAGCTCTATGTTTGGCTCCCCAAGGTCAGTGCTTGTGTCTATTCCAGAACACTCTGCTGTTACTGCTGAGGTTCCTGACAAAGAGCTGCTTTCAATAATGATCAATTTTTAAACAACATGCCACAATTTTAAAATATAAAATGTTAAAATATACCCCCCCCCCAACACCACCATCATGTATATTGGACAGTGGGCTAATGGGCCAAAAGAACCTGTTATTTCACAGTTTGTGACCCTGCCAACAATCAGCCAGATCAGAGGCAAGAGTATGGGCAAAATTGATGTGTTTTTTCTTTTAAAATCTGGAAATATCGTCACCGACCAGCCTCCCCTGTTTGAAAGACTACCAGCCACCACTGTTCTTCATGCATTTAATCTTCCACATTAAATAGATGGAAAAGCGACACATCAGAGACATAAAACTTCTGTGCAAGCAAGTGACTGTGACAGTTTGTACATAAACATGGCCACGAACTTTGCTTCATTAAAAGCAGAAAATTTACAGAGAAAGGAGATTTCTGAGGACCTCAGAAAAACTGTTGTTGATGCTCATCAGGCTGGACAAGGTTATAAAACCATCTCTAAAGAGTTTGGACTCCACCAATCCACAGTCAGACAGATTGTGTACAAATGGAGGAAATTCAAGACCATTGTTACCCTCCCCAGGAGTGATCGACCAACAACGATCACTCCAAGAGCAAGGCGTGTAATAGTCAGCGAGGACACAAAGGACCCCAGGGTAACTTCTAAGCAACTGAAGGCCTCTCTCACATTGTTAATGTTTATGAGTCCACCATCAAGAGAACACTGAACAACAATGATGTGCATGCCAGGGTTGCAAGGAGAAAGCCACTGCTCTCCAAAAAGAACATTGCTGCTCATCTGCAGTTTGCTAAAGATCACGTGGACAAGCCAGAACTTTTTTGGTTGAAATGAGAAGCGCTATTTTAGGAGAAAGGAAAACACTGCATTCCAGCATAAGAACCTTATCCCATCTGTGAAACATGGTGGTGGTAGTATCATGTTTGGGCCTGTTTTGCTGCATCTGGGCCAGGATGGCTTGCCATCATTGATGGAACAATGAATTCTGAATTATACCAGCGAATTCAAAAGGAAAATGTCAGGACATCTGTCCATGAACTGAATCTCAAGAGAAGGTGGGTCATGCAGCAAGACAATGACCCTAAGCACACAAGTCATTCTACCAAAGAATGGCTAAAGAAGAATAAAGTTAATGTTTTGGAATGGCCAAGTCAAAGTACTGACCTTAATCTAATTGAAATGTTGTGGAAGGACCTGAAGTGAGCAGTTCATGTGAGGAAACCCACCAACATCCCAGAGTTGAAGCTGTTCTATATGGAGGAATGGGCTAAAATTCCTCCAAGCCAGTGTGCAGGACTGATCAACAGTTACCAGCTGCACAAGGGGGTCACACCAGATACTGAAAGCAAAGGTTCACATACTTTTGCCACTCACAGATATGTAATATTGGATCATTTTCCTCAATAAATAAATGACCAAGTATGATATTTTTGTCTCATTTGTTTAACTGGGTTCTCTTTATCTACTTTTAGGACTTGTGTGAAAATCTGATGATATTTTAGGTCATATTCATACAGAAATATAGAAAATTCTAAAAGGTTCACAAACTTTCAAGCACTTATATATCCCATAAGTGAAATATACTAAAATATTAAAAATAAACTTTTTATAAAATGTAAAAAATAAATAAACTTTTAAAACAGCGAAACTTTGCTGAAGCCATCAGAGTGGACCTGCCATCAGGCAGAACACTGAAGAAGAAGATTGGAATTCATATGAGTTTTCTATCATATCAGTTTGTAAATTCTTACCAAGGAATGTGATTAATTATGCATACAGTAAGGGAGAATGTTAGTGAGCAATATGATGCATGTGTTTTTCCAGGATATGTCAAGCACCACTGTTATTGATGATAATGTGTATTTTAAATTTTAAAATAACTTTATGAGTCTGATGTCAGATCTTTTCTCATTTTTACATGCCTTCTTCATGTGCAGAGGAAATATTTTCACTGCTTTGTTGTCAACACTCTTTGAACATAAAATATAAAACAGACTGGGATGGTAATGACAATGTTCCTTCTATTCTCACCTTCTGTCTCACTTTTTCTCTTCTATGACTTTTACCACTGTGCATAGATAAACATGCGCCTGGCTTCATTATTCCTGCAACAGTTCTCACTCAATACTTTTCAGAAAACACCATCTTATCCAAGGCACTATGAACGGCATAATGGAGTTATGATGTTATGCAGCTGTCTATGTGTCAGCCCTGTGATGACCTGGTGACTTTTTCCAGGTTGTACCCTGCCTTTCGCCCGTAGTCAGCTGGGATAGGCTCCAGCTTGCCTGCGACCCTGTAGAACAGGATAAAGCGGCTCGAGATAATGAGATGAGATGAGATGAGATGAGATGAGATGAGATGAGATGAGATGAGATGAGATGAGATGAGATGAGATGAGATGAGAGGCTTGTGGAGGACAAAGAAACACATTTAATTTTCCTCTAGATCATGACGACAAATTCTATTTACTGCTTGAGGACAGGGGAATGAAGAGAAACAGCATGTGAAGGAAGAGGGAGGAAGAAATGAGGGAGTGATGGAGGGCATTAATAAGTCATTCTGACAAACCTCATTCCGAACTTGTGTAAGGCCTGAAAAACCATACAGGAAATGGGCAGTATTTTTTTTTTTTTATTTTGTGTCCTTTTATTGCAATCTATAAAATGATAAGACAACCTGTTAAGCATGTAAGTTTGCATTAATTTACAATAAATTGGTAAACAGCATTTGTTCAAATCTAATCAACATGGGTAGGAATTTAATCAGAGAACATTACAATCCTTTTTTCTTCATTAAAATAATTATATTAGCAGGATAGCACTCAGGCCAAATCGCAAATATGTTGATCTGTGAGCTCGGTCAGTTCACAACAAAATGGCAAACATTCCTGTGTTGTTCTCTGAATGCTATAAATCCCAACATGCCCATTATTAAAACACAAAAAAGTAATAGCTTGACCTTTATTGATTCAAGAAAACGTGTACTGCCTCTCATTAAGTGTACGTAATTAACATCCATCGACTAAGTGCACTCTTTTTCTCCACCGTGATGTACAGAATGGATGAATGAATATATTACCCAGTGTGGTCAATGACAGACTGTGAGCTGAGCTTGTCACCTCTGAATATATCAATACAAGCTCATATGAAGGTATACACAGAGCCTTATTTGAATAGCAAATCATTTGTCCAGCTTATCAACTTAATTTCGAGGCAAATCGTAAAATTCATGTTGAATGTCAGTCGGAAACTGAATAAAATCCAGTGATGAATCTGTTACAAAAATGGATTAGAGGAGCTAAGGAGTGCATACGTAATGATTTCTTTTGTGGATTATGGCACCGCAAACATCCATCATCCCTGACTGGCTACTAGAAAAACTGTCAGAAACAAGCAGAGACTATTCAATTTGCAAATGGATATACGACTTTCTCTCAAACTTACAAAATGAAACTCGTCTCTCAGATTGATTGACTTTCAAAAGTGACGCGCCTATTTTACTCACTGTATAATAACCACTTCAACTGATCTCATCTCTGCTTGGAGAAGAACTTTTCATAATGTGGTCTGTTTTTGTGTTTACCTGATCTGTGTTCTCCATGCATTTTGTTCTCTAGTGAAAAATATATGCACCAAGGTTGGGCATAGGGATTGAATCACTTGCTTTTGCTCAATATATCATAAGTACTAGAGCTAAACAACTTCACAGCTGGCCAATGATAGAAATTCAATGTAAGGATAAATCACGAGTTTCCCACCACATTAGAATTATGCAGAAAAAAAAACCTAAACTCCATCATTCCTTATTTTTTCCTCTTGTTACAGTGCTAAATGTGACTCTTTCACTCAACTACTTGATTTAATATACGTTATAGTATTAATTGGACTCTCTCTCTCTCTCTCTCTCACTCACACACACACCTTACTGATTGCCTGTCATGTAGATTTCATGTCGCAGCTACGATGTGAACATTTGATGTATCTAAGCTGGTGTACGATGTATACGTACATATCTCCCACATCCAATGTGGCCACACATCCCTAATACAGCTCTGACTGTGCATTACGACTATAGGATTGTCAAGATGTTCACAGCAGTTCACATCATCTTGACACAGAAATATACTACACACACAAGTGTGTAGCTTGTAAAAATTGCTCTGCAGTATAAATAATGTATGTATGTAATATATACTACTTTCTTGTGTAGGTTACTTTAATGTACTAAGTCCACTTGTAGATATAATGTTTCTTATAATGCTTGCTCTACAATTTAACAATGACTTTTGTGTCTTGATGCTTTTGGCAAACTCAGCCCTGGACATTTTTCTTCTCCCTGATATTTACATTGCCTCCTGTATCAAAACTAAGGATCTACAGTATGTGTGAAAGGTTATTCAGTAGACAATGCATGAGAGAGGCAAGGAATTTATTTTCCAAAACAATCTTTAACAACTGAAATAAGCACAAGTTGGAAAATAAAAAAGTAGGTAAATAGAAAACAGTCCATGGTTTATATCCCCAAAAAAGAAAGACTAGTAAATGACGAGACTTAAATTCACATCTCAGACAAATACAATATGGACACATTTTCACTAAACAGTCAAAGGTTGCTGGACAAAGAGGAAGAGGGCAGAGCCACCAGAGGGTGCAGCCATTAGTGTTCAAATTCACGTTACTACTTTCCAAAATCAGTTACTACAATACGTAAAGGACATCATCTATAGTATATCATGTGCAATACAGCATTTGACAAACAGCTTCAGTGTGGAGAAATTTGGGTGTAATTAAGTGTAACCAGTAACCATTGCAACATTCAACAATCCCTCCACCAATTCATCCATTATCAATACCTTTCATCCATCAACATTGCAGCAGAAGCTGGAACCAATCTCAGCTGACTTTGGGCGAGAGGCAGAGTTCACCCTGGACACTCGCCAATCTATCACAGGGCTAACACAAAGACAAACAACCATTCACACTCACATTCATATCTATGGGCACTTTAGAGTAGTTAGTTGATCTAATCCATATGTCTTTGGACTGTGGTGGAAAACCAGAATGCCCAAAGGTACCCCACACAGGCACAAGGAGGACATACAAATTCCACACAGAAAGGCCCCAGTTAACCATGAAGTTCAAACCCAGAACCTTCTTGCTGTGAGGTGACAGTGATAACCATTGCACCACCATGCTGGCCTTTCAACAATAAATTAGGGAACATTAAACTTTAATTAAAAAAAAAAGAGATATTAATGTGTGACAGGAGCCCCTCAGTCAGACAGCTTCTGAAGTCTGTACCTGGATATTGGAGCAGGCTTGCACCCATTTGACCTTACAGAATATGTGTTGTCTCCAGGGCAGGGTCCTGCAGGGTCCTAACCAGGTAGTTCAAACTCGCCCCAAGTACAAGGCATCCCGCAGCCCTCAGCACCTGGAGTTCTGTTCGATACATCAGAGTATCGTTTTTCAGAAGTTGAGGAGTTTGTTAGAAAGGCAAGAGCCAAAAGTGCTCCTGGACCAAATGGCATTTCATATTAGCTGTATAAGAACTGTCCATGTGTACTGCATCAGCTCTTTCAACTCCTAAAGAGAGCCTGGAGCGAGAACAGTGTTCCTCGGTGCTAGTGTCTTGCTGACGGCATATGGATTCCTAAGGAAAAGGAGGCTTCTGGTATAGGGCAATTTCATCCGATATCCTTGTTGAACGTGGAGGGGAAAATATTCTTTGGGGTGGTGGCGTGGCATGCAACATTTTACCTCTTAAGCAATGGCTACATCAATACCTCTATACAGAAGGCAGGTGTTCCAGGCTTCTCAGGCTGCCTTGAGCATGCACAGATGATCTGGAACTCAATCCAAATAGCCAAACAATCCAAGAGCGAGCTACATGTGGTGTGGTTAGATCTGGCCAATGCTTATGGCTCAGTACCACATGAACTCGTGTGGAAAGCACTTGAGTTCTTTCACATTCCTTTAAAGGTTGAGGCAATCCTAAGGTCATACTTCAGTTCAGTGTGTATGTGTTTTACAACAAGCAAATATACAACAAAGTGGCAGTCTCTGCAAATTGGTATTATGATCTCCCCATTGGTTTTTGTTATGGCGATGGAGCTCATCCTCAAAGGTTCAGAGGCTTCCGCAAAGGCTCAATCTCTAGGAGATGGACTTGAACTACCACCTAGCAGAGCTTTCATGGACAACATTACTATCTTAATACCATTACAAGTGGAGGCTGAAAGGCTGCTGCATCGCTTCGGTGAACTGTTTGAATGGGCTCGAATGAAACCAAAGACACAGAAAAGCCATAGCCTATCCCTTGTTAAAGGTTCAGTAAAGGAGGTATACTTCTATGTGGGTGGTAAGAGAATTCCAACAGCGAGAGAGAAACCTGGGAAAAGCCTTGGCAGGTAGTATGCTTTCCCAGTCACCGATCGCGATCGTGGTGTTGAGGTTGAAGAGCAAGCTAGAAGAGGGTTATAGGCGATTGATAAGACTTTACTTCCAGGCAAATTTAAATCCTGGTGTTTCCATTTTGGCCTTCTACCAAGAATTCTCTGGCCATTGCAGGTGTATGAAATCTCTCTGTCCAGAGTAGAGATCATTCAGCGTGTTATTAGTAAGTACTTGAGAAAATGGTTGGGTGTTCCCCCAAATTTCTCCACCCCTGGTCTATACATGAAATCAGGAAAGCTGAGTTTGCCATTGCCATCACTAACAGAGGAGTTTAAGGTCGCTAAAGCATGTTTCCATCTTATGTTGAGAGACTCAATGGATAAGGTAATTCGTGATGTGCAGCCAATGAGTCGCACTGGCAGGAAGTGGTCTGCAGAGGCAGCAGTAGACTGTGCAGAAGCAAGCCTTCGAACTAAGGAAGTTATCGGAGCAGTGCACGTGGGAAGAGCAGGATTAGGCACTGTTTGTCATAGATGGTTTTCTGAGCAAGGTGCTCAGGGTCGCAGGGAGATGGTGGTTGAAGAACTCTGTGAGTTGGAGGAGGAAGCCCGGCTTACAACTGCAGCAGGCTTCACCAAACAGGGAGCCTGGCTGAGATGGGAAGGAACTGAACCCAGAAAAGTGGCATGGGCGGATTTGTGGCAGATGAGCCAGCCTGCAATTGCTTTCTTGCTGCGCTCAGTGTATGATCTTTTACCAACACCTGCAAACCTCAAGCTGTGGAAATACTCAGATTCGGACCTGTGCACCTGCTTCGGTATCAAGTGTGGAACCCTCTGCCATGTACTGCAAGCAGTTGTTACAGATGTACACATGGCATCATAATCAGGTTCTGGAGGTGCTGGCAACCTTAGTGAAAGATCAGCAGGAGGTAATAAACAAGACACTTGTGAAACAAGCATCCCTTTTGTAAAGCTGGGGAGCATCCTAGAGAAATGAAGGGCACTAAGCAAACAAGGCTTCTACATGGTGCTGCTGACTGGCAGGTCGCTGTTGACCTAGAGAAATCTCTCAAGTTCCCTGCCCATATTACTATCTCTAATGAAAGGCCAGACCTAATAATATGGTCAGACTCTGCAAAGAGTGTAATACTCATCGAACTTACTGTTCCTTGGGAGGAGAATATGCAAGAAGCATTTGAACATAAGAAAGCAAGATATGAGGACCTTCGAGCCACCTGTATTGAGAACAACTGGAAATGTTCAGTGTGGCCAGTTGAGGTTGGCTGTTGTGGCTTCGTTGGCCACTCCATGATGACATTTGTGTCAGATAATGGAATCCAGGGACACATGTCTGCCCAGGGGCATTTTGAGATATTGACAGATTCAGAAAGTACAGTTTCTAAGCTTTCCAATGATGCCTTCCATGTGGAGATCTGACAATATTTGAAGAATGTGTGGCCTTTTGAAAGTGTATACCTCTTAAAACAGAAAAGGGAGAAAATCGCCCTCAAAGTTTTCCATCTCAGCTACTCTGGGTGTAGGGCGGGCACATAATGGTGCTCATTTGCATGACATTAAGGAAAGCCCTACCCCCTACGAGCTAGCACGATGCTACTTTCATGTAAACAAAGATCACCATGTCAATTTTCCTTCCATGCAAAGTATGCCCACAACAATTATGAAGTACAAAAATAAGTCCTAAAGTATACTTTAATGTTTTGTGGTTGAAAAATTACTCACACCGTAGGAAAGAAAGATAGCACGATGATGACACAACTAACACAATGCTAGTTTCATGTAAAGCCTTGGTCACAACCGGCCGTGCATGCTCCTACGGCCGGTCTACATGCAAAAAACGCAAGAAACGCACGGAGGGCGCGCATGAAACGCACGAGAGCACACGTGTGACGTGCTGATTTTCGAGCCGTAGACCGGCCGCAGAGGTTCGTTGTCATGTCAAACAAACTCTACGGGCGCTTACGTTTTTTTCAGGTTGCAAGACAAACTTACGGCCAACGCGCGTCTTTCTCCGTGAACAAAAAAAAAACAAAAAACGCAGCGATTTGGGAAACGCCAAAAATCGCACGGCCAAAAAATCATGCGTCCGGTTGTGACCTAGGCTTAACCAAACCACAACACTCTCCGTTACATGCAAAAATAACCACACAGCCTTAGATTAATAAACTTACCCCATCAGAAAGAGAAACGGCGCCTTGCACACATCAATGCCTCCGATGGAAAGTAGTCCTAGAACAGTCCGTGTATCATCCGATCATTCAAGTATTCCATTCAATCTGGAAAATGAGGTTGTGTTTTTTTTGCTAGAAATGGTTAACTCCGATGTAAATACCATGTATCTGTTTGCTTCGCGGTGTTTCAGCTCCTCTGCGCTCTGTTTAGCTTGCTCATTCCATAGTGAAATTACATGCCTGTATGCAGCTTAAGTAGCCATGAGCTCAGCTCGTATCATACAGCTGATTCGTGAAAAAAAAAGACTTAAATCATCATGTGAATGGCCCATATGGTAATTTACCCACACACCCCAGCAGGCTACAGTCCTGACAAAAATGAGACAATTTGCAACAAAAAATGTATGCTTTTCCAACAAAACAATCTATTTACAGCAGACTTAATAAAGTGATACTTTATGTCTATGTGTTTACAACACTTTCTTTTTACAGGATTTCTGGCGAGAGCAATCGTTCCCTGATTGTCTTCATGTATGACCGTTTGTGTGTACTTGTAGCTATCCATATTCCCTAGTAATTGTTCTAGGTAAAGACACTCTTGAATAGTAGAAGCAAGTGCCATATACTCTGCCTCGCATGTGGAGACTGCAACGGTAGATTGTTTCCTAGTCTTCCAGGAGACGAGTGCACTGTTTTCACTAAGAGTCACACAGTATCCTGTGGTACTGCGGCGATCACTGGTATCAGCCGCCCAGTCAGCATCGCTGTAGGCTTGTATACCTAGGTTCTCAGTGGTGTTTCTCCTAAAAGTTAACCCTTTATCTGCTGTACCTTTGAGATATCGCAGGACATGCTTCACAGTGACCCATTGCTCCTCTGTAGGCTCAGCTAGGTACTGTGACAGCCTGCTCACCACAAACTTAAATCAGGCCTAGTGCAGGTTGTCAGGTATATCAGACTGCCCACGGCTTCTCTGTACCTCCTGATGTCTGTCATTTTAACCGCATCACCATTGTATTCGAGCTTCTGCTCACAAGGAGTCTCTCTAATCCTACATTCTGACATGTTAAAACGTTGTAGAATCTTGTTAGTGTACTTCTCCTGTGACATCTTAATACATCCATCTGAAAAATCAAAATCAATACCAAGAAAATGTTTGAGTTGCCCCAAATCCTTCATCTTAAACTGCTCTGCATTCACCTTTTTCAGTTTCTCTTCATCGCTTGCAGCGATAATCAAATCATCGACCCATACGATTATGATCACCTTCCCTTCTTTTGACTTTTGGGAATATACACAGTGGTCGGCTTGGTTTTGTGTGAATCCATTGTCAGTTAAGCAATCATGCAAAACCCTATTCCAATTTCGTCCAGACTATTTAAGCCCATAAAGTGACTTCTCCAGCTTGTAGACTACACCCTCTTTTTCTTGATAACCCTCTGGTGGATTGATGTATATCTCATAGTCTATGGGGGCGTGTAAGAATGCGGTTTTCACGTCCATTTGGTGCACAAGTAAATTTTCCTGTACTGCCTTCTGTAGCACCACCCTTACACTCGTTAGATCTGCGGTGAGTGAAAACGTTTCCCCATAGTCTACTCCCATTTTCTGTCTGTAGCCCTTGGCCACAAATTGCGCCTTGTACTGGTCCTTCCCATTTATACCAGACTTGATTGCGTAAACCCACCTACCCCCCACTGGTTTCTTGCCTACGGGTAGTGTTGTCGGGGTAAAGGTTTTGTTCTCATTTAAGGACTGGATTTCCTCATCCATGGCTTTTCTCCATTCTTTTGAATTGTCTGACTCCATTGCTTCCCCATATGTCTGTGGAATGCCACAAACTGCTCTGTAGCAGTAGTCTACCATGATGTGAACTGCATCACTATCATAGACTTCGGTTACGAATGGAAATTTTTAATTCAAGAATGAATCATATTATGGATGCTATTGCTCCTTTTAAAACCAAAAGAGTCATAGACAAAGGAAAAGCACCCTGGAAAATAAATCCAACAGTTAAAATGTTAAAGAGGGAATGTAGAAAGTCTGAAAGAAAATGGCGTAAATCTAAACTCCAGATTCATTATCAAATCTACAAAGGGATGTTATGTAAATACAACTTAGAAATTTCTAAAGCAAGACAGTCTTTTTTGCTGACATTATTAATAGGAATATCAACAATGCCCGTGTGCTATTTTCTACAGTTGAAAAGCTAACAAACCCATCAAAACAAATGCCTTCTGAATTTCTCTCAGTTAATACATGCAACGACTTTGCATCTTTTTTCAAAGGAAAGATTGATAAAATACGTATGAATATAGCCACACAGGTGCAAACACTTCAAAATCTGGAACCATTGGATAACGAGAGAGGGGGTCGTAATACAATGTCAACATTTAGTTTAATTGATGTTGAGACTCTGAGAAAAACAGTACAAAGTCTCAGCTCCTCCACATCTGAACTGGACATTTTACCTACAGTCTTTTTCAAATCTGTTCTTCACCTAATATCAGACGAGGTACTTCAGATTATCAACACCTCCTTACGAACTGGCATGTTTCCCTCATCTCTGAAAAAAGCGGTTGTAAAACCCCTCCTGAAAAAGAATAACCTGGATGTCTCAGTACTCAACAACTACAGGCCCATATCCAATTTGCCATTCGTTGGTAAAATAATTGAAAAAATTGTTTTTAATCAATTAACTGCCTTCCTGACATTAAACGGATGTTTTGATAAGTTTCAGTCAGGTTTTCGTGCCAATCATAGCACTGAAACAGCTCTTACTAAAGTCATGAATGACCTACATCTTAATTCTGATGCTGGTAAAACATCAGTCTTGGTGCTTTTAGATTTAAGTGCTGCATTTGACATGGTAGATCATTTCATACTGTTACATCGACTGGAGCATTGGGTTGGATTTACTGGTATAGTAATCAACTGGTTAAAATCTTACCTACAACAAAGATTTTTTTATGTGGCCATTGGAGGCCACAGTTCATCACCCGTGTCCTTGAACTGTGGGGTTCCCCAGGGCTCAATCCTGGGACCATTACTATTCAACCTTTATATGCTCCCACTTGGACAAATTATTAAGAATAACTCAATAAACTTCCATAGCTATGCAGATGACACTCAGCTTTACTTAGCTATGTCACCTAATGACTATGCCCCTCTTGAGTCTCTTCATAGATGCATTGACCAAATTAACAAATGGATGTCTCACAATTTTCTAAAGCTGAACGCAGATAAAAATGAAGCAATTATATTTGGCAAAAAGGAGGAAAGGCTTAGGATTGCCACTGTTCTTGAAACTAAGGGGCTTAAAGCAAAGGATACTGTCAAAAACCTTGGTGTCCTTATTGACAGTGAACTTAACTTCAACAGTCATATGAAAGTGGTAAAAAAGTCTGCATTCTATCACCTAAAAACATTTCTAAACTCAGGGGTCTCATGTCAAAACATGATCTAGAAAAACTTATTCATGCTTTCATCTCCAGTAGGGTTGATTACTGCAATAGCCTTTTCACAGGTCTTCCAAAAAAGACCATCAAAGAGCTTCAACTAATCCAAAATGCAGCAGCAAGGGTTCTTACAAGAACAAAAAGGGTAGTCCATATCACTCCAATCCTAAGGTCTCTGCACTGGCTCCCAGTGAGCTATAGAATTGACTTTAAAGCACTACTTCTTCTATTTAAAACATTAAATGGGATGGGACCCAGCTACCTACTGGATATGTTTCAATTATATGCACCAACTAGGTCTCTAAGATCACAAGAGAAAAACTTGCTAGTAATACCAGCTGTCAAAACGAAGTGTGGTGAAGCAGCCTTTAGTTGCTATGCTGCTAAGCTTTGGAACCAACTTCCAGATGATATCAAAAATGCTCCTACTGTTGTTAGTTTTAAATCCAGGCTCAAGACAAAGCTGTTTTCAGATGCTTTCACTTGATTAATTTTTACCTAAGTAATTAATTTCCTTTAACATAATTTCTTTTAATTTTGATTTTAATGATTTTACTTTCTTTATTTTAATTTCTTTTTAATCTTGGATTTTAATGATTTTACTTTTACTTTAATTCTTTGTTACTGTGATCCTCGTAGATTTTGTCTGCAGGATGATTTTTGGTGATCCTCGTAGATTTTGTCTGCGGGACGATTTTATTTGGTGATCCTCGTAGATTGTGTCTGCGGGACGATTTTTGGTGATCCTTGTGGAAGAGCCACGGGAAGAAGTGCGCTTTATGTGATATTTGTGATCCTAGTAGATTTTGTCTGCAGGACAATTTTTGGTGATCCTCGTGGAAGAGCCACGGGAAGAGCGCGCTTTATGAGTTAAACCCATAATAATAATTAATCTCGAGGCTGATTAACTTTATTTTTTATTTCTACTATTGTTTAATTCTTATTATTTTTCTTCCCCAATTATTTTATGTAATTTTATTTTCTATTGTTTACTGTTCTGCTTTTACTTCTGCAAAGCACATTGAACTGCCACTGTGTATGAAATGTGCTATATAAATAAACTTGCCTTGCCTTGCCTTACGAAGTCACCTAAGTAATTTGGTGCCCTCCTTTCTCTAGTTGGATACCTTTTACTCTCAGGCTCAACACTTGTCACACTTTCTTCTGTTTCATTTTGCTCAGTAGACTCTCTTGCTACCCTTGGACTACTATGTGGACTTCTACCGGGTTCATTTGGCTCTGGAGCCTTTTCTGCACTCCTATTGACCCCCTGCGCCTCACTAGTCCCGAGCCCTACACCGTCATCATCACATGGATCTGGCTTGCCAGTCTGCGTTTGTTTTTCCACAGCGGTCTTGCTCACAAACTTCACTAGCCTGTGTTTTTGCACCTTGTTCGTATCTGGGTGATACACCAAATATGCTGGGCTGTTTTTGTCATATCCCACAAAACGCCCCTGTTCACATCTGGAGTCAAGTTTTCCCTTTTCCTGTTTGTAAGTGTAGCATACAGACCCAAATCTTTGCATTCTGGACACATTAGGCTTTTTGTCTGTCAACATTTCATAAGGAGTCTGCCCTGTATGCCTATTGAAGAATCTGTTGCGTACCACTGCTGCTATTTGCACTGCGTACTGCCATAGGTGCTTTGGTAACTCGCTTTCAACTAGCATGCACCTACCCATCTCAAAAAGAGTACGCCAACCATGCTCCGCAGTTCCATTTTGGTGCGGGGAGTACGGAGCTGTTGTTGCATGTCTAATTTTGTTTTTCCTCAACAGAGCCTGGAAATCACTACATGTGAACTCCGTTTCGTTATCGGATCTGATGCACCTCACTTTCCCGTAAGGGGATACATCTGCAAGGAACTTCTCGGTTGCCTGCACTGAGTCACTCTTTTTCTTTAGAAAGTATAGAAACATTGCATTTGAGTAATCATCAATGAATGATTGCACATATTTGAATCCATCTAGTGACTCTGTGGCTACTGGACCTGCAAGGTCTGTGTGTACCAACTGTAAGGGAGCCTTTGATCTGGTATCGGGGTTCCTATTTCTGGTTTGGGTAAACTTCCCCTGAATACACACCTCACACTCTTTTTCAGGCCTACTCATTTTGCCTTTGATCTGCATACCGTCAACTACATCCTGTAACCTAAGCACATCGTCATAGTTACAGTGGCCTAGTATCTCATGCCATGCTTGGATGTCGTGACTTGCATTACACTTATCATCATTAGACTCAATTTCAGTGTGCAGGTAGTACAACCTGCCATACACATGAATGTCAAACCTGGTGTCGTCTCTGGCTATAAGGACATCTTTGTCTTCTTTGAAGACGACTGTAGACCCATTCGTGGTTGCTGCCTTCACCGAGAAAATGTTCTGTGGGTATGACAGTACATACAGACCATCTCTCAGTTTCGCTCTGCACCGCCATCCACTGCTGTCGATGAGGGAAACCACTGCAGTGCCTCTCCGCTGGGCGACGTCACTGCATCTGGTGCCATCTGTCAACTCGACGCTGTGGGTCTCCGGCCTGAAGGTGGTGTCGAAACTGGTGAACAAGGCGATGCCATTGATGACGTGAGAGGTGGCTCCCGTGTCCACCATCAGGCCCCTCTCTTGAACATTGCGCGCCGGCTGCCGCTGGACACTGGCCCCTCCATCCACCATCTTGAACGCGTAGTCCTCCTCAACCTCAGCATTTTCTGAAACTTTACTCACACCATCCTTTTTGTCTCTGTCCTTGTCTTTTTGCCTGCATGTAGCATCTTTGTGTGTGTCATTTTTGCAAACACTACACCATTTTTTCTGTCGAGACGCTTTCGCTCGGTGACCTTTGGTGCCGCACTTGAAGCGCACCATCTCGGTGTTGTCTTTGCTTGGCCCACATGTGCTTGCCTTGGGAGGTCGCCATCTGGTTCTCCCTTGGGTCTTCATCACGCTGTCGTTGGACTCGGTTGCTCTCATGTTCTCTATCTCTTTAAAACTCCGGAGCTTGGTCTTAAAGTCTGCAAACGTTATGTTGTCATACGTGTGCACCACATGAATTGCAAATGGCTTAAAGCTCTCTGGCAATCCCTTCAAGACCATTGCCACTAGCAGACCCCAATGTTTCTCCCACGTTTCGCAGTGCAGTTATGGCGGTCTCTGCTCTTATGATATAGTCCATCTCACTTTCGTCGTTTGACTTCTGAAGTGATGTCAGCGTGGTGTATAAGTTGATTATATGGGGCTTTCCCTTCCCTGCATAATATTCTCTCAAAATCTTTAACGCCTTTCATCCATCATTTGGCGCATCTCTCATTACCAAAGACAGACTTTTGTCATCTAGCAGTAAGATCAACTCTGCATATGTGTCCGTGTTTTTCGCAGGATCTGCTGCTATTTCAGCTTCCGTCCATGGCTCTTTTAACACAGTGTCTTTAAGCCCCAATAAATGAAAATGTCCCAAAAGTTTAGTCTCCCAACTTTCATACTTAGTCTCATCTCCGTCGAATGTCAGTCGAAGTAACCTGCTGCTACTTGTCTTTCATTGCTCCACCATGTTAGCTTTCTCCTCAACACGCGGCCCGTTGCAACTTTTCTTGACTTCTTGGAAATCGTCGACTAACTTCTCTTCTTCCGAATGACTCCTGGGCCATAACCTGTTGAGGTTCACCGCAGAGTTGTGCTGCTCATGGTGCATTCAGAAGAAGACAAGGAGAAGGTTTTCTTCTTTAGCCATTTGGCGGCTTATTTATTGGAAGAACAAAACAATGTGGCTGTTCGCCACAACAGTTGGGCTCGCACTGCTGAATACCGTAGAAATTGCACACACAAAATACTTGGCTATGGCAAGTCAACTTGACCAAAATGCACAATGCATATTTGTACACATATTCATTCTGTGTTCTTGCGCCCTCTTGTGATACGAACAGAAAATAACCTTTTTACAGATCATTTACAACTGAGGACACATATTTTCATACATCTTAACAAGCACACGCTGTATGTTTTGAAATACACACACACACACACACACACACACACACACATTAATTGGAGCAAAAAAACCAGTCAAGGGCACTTGAGGTATAGCAGGTAAACATGAAATAAGCAGTATAAACAATAAACTTATAGCTGTTAAGGTGAGGTAGTGCGGAATAGTGCAAATGAGCGAGGTAAAGTGAAATGTGCAGTCCCTGAGTTCAGTGAGTTAATGACCATTGAGAGTATGTGTGTGTGTGTGTGTGTGTGTGTGTGTGTGTGTGTGTGTGTTGGGGGGGAACTGTGAGGGTGACATGTCAGATGCTGAAGGGGGGGCAGGGGGGTGTGCGAGCAGAATCTGTGGCAGGGGGCAGAGGGGGGAGGAGGGGCAGAACAGGGAGGGAGTTGAGCCTCCTGACTGCCTGGTGAAAGAAACTGTCCTTGAGCCTGCTGGTTTTGGCCCGGAGACTCCGCAGTCTCCTCCCCGACGGCAGCAGACTGAAGAGGCTGTGAGATGGGTGGGTGTGGTCACCTGCAATCCTGATGGCTTTGCGGGTGAGGCGGGAGTTATAGATATCCAATAGAGAAGGAAGAGAGACACCAATGATCCTCTCAGCTGCTCTCACGATGTGCTGCAGAGTCTTGCAGCAGGACATGGTGCAGGCGCCGTACCACATGGTGATGCAGCTGGTCAGGATGTTCTCGATGGTGCCTCTGTAGAATGTGTGCATGATGGGGGCCGGGACTCTTGCTCTCTTCAGTTTGCGGAGGAAGTACAGATGCTGTTGGGCTTTTTTTGCCAGTGATGCGGTGTTGTTGCTCCAGGACAGGTCTTCAGAAATGTGACCCCTCACTGAATCCAGGGACACATGTCAGCCGAAATGAATCCGAGATAATCGCAAAAGAAGCATTTTTTTTTCGAAATTTGTGATTTTTGTATTTTTCCATCATGTGCAAGTTGAGATCTTGAAGAATGCAATCAGTATTTCAGATAATAGATTGTTTTGTTGGAAAAGCATACATTTTTTGTTGTGAATTGTCTTGTTTTTGTCAGGACTGTAGCCTGCTGGGGGGTGTGGGTAAATTACCATATGGGCCATTCACATGATGATTTAAGTCTTTTTTTTTTTTTTTTGCGAATCAGCTGTATGATCCAGGCTGAGCGCATGGCTACTTAACTGCATACAGGCATGTAATTTCACTATGGAATGAGCAAGCTAAACAGAGCGCAGAGGAGCTGAAAACTGCGAAGCAAACAAACACACGGTATTTACATCGGAGATAAACATTTCTAGCAAAAAAAAACGCAACCTCATTTTCCAGATTGAATGGAATACTTGAATGATCGGATGATACACGGACTGTTCTAAGATTACATTCCATCGGAGGCATTGGTGTGTGCAAGGCGCCGTTTCTCTTTCTGATGGGGTAAGTTTATTAATCTAAGGCTGTGTGGTTATTTTTGCATGTAACGGAGAGTGTTGTGGTTTGGTTAAGCCTAGATCACAACCGGAAGTACGATTTTTTGGCCGTGTAATTTTTGGCGTTTCCCAAATCGCTGCGTTTTTTTTTTTTTGTTCATGGAGAAAGACGCGTGTTGGCCGTAAGTTTGTCTTGCAACCTAAAAAAAAAGTAAGTGCCCATAGAGTTTGTTTGACATGACAAAGAACCTCTGCGGCCGGTCTGCGGCTCGAAAATCAGCACATCACATGCGCGCTCTCGTGCGTTTCACACGCGCCCTCCGTGTGTTTCTTGCGTTTTTTGCATGTAGACCGGCTGTAGGAGCGCATACCATACGGCCGGTTGTGACCGAGGCTTTACATGAAACTAGTGTTGTTAGTTGTGTCATCATCGTGCTATCTTTCTTTCTTACGGTGTGAGTAATTTTTCAACCACAAAACGTTAAAGTATACTTTAGGACTTATTTTTGTACTTCATAATTGTTTTGGGCATACTTTGCATGGAAGGAAAATTGACGTGGTGATCTTTGTTTACATGAAAGTAGTATCATGCTAGCTCGTAGGGGGTAGGGCTTTCCTTAATGTCATGCAAATGAGCACCATTATGTGCCCGCCCTACACCCAGAGTAGCTGAGATGGAAAACTTTGAGGGCGATTTTCTCCCTCCCTTTTCTGTTTTAAGAAGTATACACTTTCAAAAGGCCACACATTCTTCAAATATTGTCAGATCTCCACATGGAAGGCATCATTGGAAAGCTTAGAAAATGTACTTTCTGAATCTGTCAATAACTCAAAATGCCCCCAGGCAGACATGTGTCCCTGGATTCTGTGATCTGCCACAAATGCGCACACCCAGAAACTGAACTATATCACAAAGAAGCCAATATGTGTGAAAAAGAAGTATTTTATAGGCTACTATCAAAAGGATAAGCACAACTACAGGGCAAATACACTTAAACATAAGGCACAAATATTTTAATACTTTATTACACTTTTGTTAAGTATATCTTGATCAAAAGTTTAAGTATAAGCTTAATATACTTAGACTTTTCTATATACTTTTCAGTATAAGCCAAGTATACTTATGTATAACTTCATTAAGTATATCTCTGATAAGTAAATAAAAAGTAAACTGAAAGCAAAGTCTCTTATTTTTAGTTTAAAAGAAGTATACTAGAAGCACACTTGAATAAACTTGTTTTTTGTAAGGGATGCTATCAATGTAGAATTGATATGAGAAGCCACATGATCCATTCAACAAGCCCAGTAATTTATTGTACAAGGATAACAAGAGAGGGCTCCTGAGGAACTTGCATAATAAGGCTGTGAAATGATAACACCAAAAACTCTCTAGGCCATGAGGTAAGATCAATCCTGTAAAAAATGCTGAAAAGTAGGTCAAAGCACAGTTCCCAATGCCTACATCAGCAATAGCCCAGATAGCAGAGGGTCGTTGATTCGACGTGGAATCATCGGCATGTTCTTCGACCTATACGCCGTCGAATCACCGTCGATCACCGACGTTGATTCAACACCGCTTTGCTCATACGAGTTTCCGTTGAAACGACGTTGAAAAGTGGCTGGTGGTCGACAGAGAATAGACCCCCTTTCACCCTTTATTCAACTACGTATTTCGGTCGATTTATAGTTGAATTTTCGGCGATGATTCATCCAACTTTACTTCCTGTTTTATGTACAACAGGAAGGCTACAAATTAAGCAAAACAGGCTAAATTAAACTAGCTAACAATATAGCATCGGGGCTCTTGCCTAGGATGAACACACACATGCATACTTCAACCATGAAAGTGAAACTTAATTTATATCAATGTGCGTAGGCTACGTCCTGTTTAATGTACAACAGGATATAAAAATGCATGCAACAATGCACCTCTCCTAATGTTTGTCAAGCTATCTAATGAGGCATAACTTTTAACATTTATAAGGAACAGAACACACTTGAACAAGTTCTTAGAAACATTTTATGATTTATTTATAATTGTGGCCTATTCCTCCTGCGGCGCAGACACCTGTACATGGAAACAGAAAAACATAACCAAAATTAATTTGATGCAGCATTGATAAAGAAAGTCAGCAGTAGGCTATGGGTTTCTAAATGCCACCCTACCTCATTATTTGGACATGGGGAAAAACTATATTTAAAATCCAAAGAGGGATGGAGGGAGGAAAATTAAAACAAAAGAAAGAAATGAAATATAGAGTAGAGAATATTTGATAAAATTAAGGATGTTTTTATTCAGTAAACATTTAAAAAAAATGTTCTACAACACTCTAGCCTAGTGACTTCCCAGTAACAAAATAGACTTGAAGTATTCAGATCCGCTCTGCATAAAGCAGCTAAATCCTCTCTCTGTCTCCCGGCAGAAAGCTCCTTGGTTTGCTTGTTGTCTCAATCACAGCTGGTATTCTGTAGAAAGACTTCTTTTCTCCTTTCCCATCAGCTTTGTTAGAACCCTAACACAGCACAAAAGTTTACCATTGTAGGTTTTTGATGAACCAAGTGCCTCGTGGGTTCACATACCGCGCGCTGCCGTTATTTCCCCCTAATCACGAGTTTGTTGGTCTTCCAATGTGGCGCAGGGTTTGTTTACTTCCGGTTTCGGGTGACGTCAGTGAAAGGGGTCTAATGGGGGCATTACCGCCACCCACTGGATTGGGGTGTAAAGCAGTCTGAACAAAACGTGTAAACATAAACATAGGAGAAATGAACCCGTTTTTCTAACTCGTCCTCACTTAGTCTACTTTTCTTTTTTGATTAATCTGGATTTGATATTGTAAATTTAAATGTGAATCAATGTATATTCATCGGACATGAACAAATGAATAAATCTTGAGTAATCTTGAGGGGCGTGTGTGTCCGGGGCGCGGTGTCGCGGGGGGGATCGAACGAACCCTCCGATCCCCCCTGGCTACGGGCCAGAATTTGCTCATCCTACTAATGTTGAAAACTGGCCGGCAAAAGTGACGATGGTTCAACGTCGTATATTCAACCTTCTCTGACGGTCGACAGATCAACCTTTACCCACGGTGATTCAACGGTGATAAATCAACCCTCTCAGACGGCGGAGAAATCGACGTTTCACGGCGCCGTTTCAACGTTGATTTTCTGACGTACGACGGAAACCGACCATTCTGACCAAAACTCTACGTCGTTTCAACGACCCTCTGCTATCGGGGAGTGGAGATAAACATTAATGATTCACAGTATTAAAGCCAGCTGATACATTGAGATAGTAGGACACCAAGGACTTTGAATTTACTTTGGATTTGTAATAGCTTTGGTGACAACAAAGAGAGCAGCTTCTGCAGAATGATTGAGGTAATTTAGTTGATGATAAGACGATGGCTCTGGAAACCAGCATGGGGGTTTGGACAGGAAAGAGGGTGTAGTTATCAGCATTAAGTGGGGTTGATATAATGTATGTGGGTTTGAGATACATACCTTACACTGGTTTTAAACTGAAGGAACATGGTTTTGGTTTTAGCAATAGAAGAGAAAAAAGAAGGCAATACTTATGAGTTGGATTTTCTCTCCATTCTCTCAGCACCAATCATTATTCTTCCAGAGCAAAATTCAAGATGACCAGAGCGTGGAAGGAAGCTTACTAAGCTAGGTTACTAAGAGCAGAGAGGGCACAGTCAGTCCAGAGATTTGGCAAGAAAAATACAACGGATAACAGTCTCAGTGCCATCAAGAGAGCAGTTTTTGGTAAATTGTTTGGAAATAAGAGCACAGTGGAAGAGGAAAAGAGGAAAATGTTCAGATTCAGTTTATTCTGAATGGAAATGTATAGGGTTAGGAGAATATGGAGAGGTATGCAGGATCAGAAATAACTGATATATTTTGATCTCTAAAGTGTTGGTACAGTGAAGTTAGAAGCCTGCTTTATCCAGTTTTATCAAGCTGAAGGATCTGAGATGGTGGATCACAATAGAAACAATGAGTAGGTGTGGAGATGAGATGATTTAAGTATTGCCTTCAAGTAATGGTATTGATTTGTCTTGGAATTTTGTATTGACCAATAAATTATTGATTTAACTTTCTCTGGGGTAAATTCCAAGGGAATCTGTTTAATAAACAACAGCCAAAATATGCTATCGCAATAACCTGCCATGAGCTGTGTCCAAAGTCTAGTTGCTGGAAAAAATAAACACTGCATATCAATATTTATAACAATATTATTTATTAATATTGATGTAAGTTAATATTATAATATTCAATGACATCCAGGATTTATTTTGAAATGAATTTCAAGTTATTTATTTATTTATTTATTTTTAACTTCAATGATCAAACTGCATGTTGGTCTATTGCTACAAACCATTCTGCTCAAACTCAAAGTTTAAAATCAGTTTTCCTCAATTCTAATCTAAAAGTCAGTGTTTCATCTGAGAAAAAAACATGGATACCCCAGGTCAAAATCATATTTGTATGTGTAATAAATAAATTAAACTCTTTATAAATGGATCCCTACTCTGTGTGTGAGTAGACACAGAGTAGGGATCCAGTTACAAAAAGTTTAATGACAAAAGTCAGACTCAAAAAACTCTCTCTCTCTCATATATCATGGCGATTGCTCTAAGACAACAAGGGAGGCTCAGCCTCCTCTAAAAATGACGAACATCGTGTAAGATGAATTGCGCTAGGCTTATGTTATAGCCGACCTTATAACATTGCTATTTCAGATCCAGAATCATAGAAATATATGTGCTCAACCCAACTACAGTGCGAAATCATTCCATTATAACTTTCCCCAGTTCGCCTAATGTGTGCGTGAGTTTTTCCCCCTCGTGACAGCGCAATGCAGCCCAGCCTCAGTGGACTTCAATGGCATTTGGGAGTGATGTGCTTTTCAATCTCAAAATGCAAGACGATGATTGGACAAATACTGCGAAAACGCCCGCCCACGGAGTCTCACGGACTCCCAGCCTCAGTGCACTTCAATGGCATTTGGGAGCTATGCGCTTTTCAATATCAAAATGCAAGACGGTTATTGGAGAAATACTGTGAAAACGCCCGCCTACGGACTCCCAGCCTCACATGGGAGGGACATGGCAAAGCTTTCCGTGAGGAGACTGGTGATTGGTGAAAGCAGCCGGATATTTTCTTTGATTGACAGCTCGTTTCAACTAGAGACAGGCAGCGGTGAATTTCAGTTCAGTGCCAGTGTTGCCAGATTGGGCGGTTTCCCGCCTAGTTGGGGGGGTTTCAAGTGCATTTTGGCAGGTTTTGAACATATTTGGGCTGGATAACGTCAGCAGTATCTGGCAACACTGGTTCAGTTCCATGCGGATTCGCAAGTGCTGTGGTGTATTGTAAGAGATCAGCTTACATTTTAATTTCATTCATTACATACGGTTTCTACCAGCTTTTTTAGTTTGTATATATTTTCATTGTAAATAAAGTGTAAATATAGTGTTGTCAAGTTTGCTATCTTAGTTCCAGAAATGTTGTTTATTTGAGTGACTGAACTTGAACTTGAGGGGGCTAGTCAGCTAGCAAGAAAGCTGCGCACGGATGCCAAGCATTGCTGATTTAATTTTGGCGAAGCCATTTGCCAGTCTTCCTTTTGAGGAACAAATTAAAATTAAAGAGCAGGGTAGACCAACGCCTCAAATTGACTTGGTGAAAAAGGTAGGGAATAATACTCGTTCCTTTCAGCTCTCCTGGTACGAGAAAGTGAATTGGCTAACAGCAAGTGACCCACATCAACAACAGTAAATAGGCTAATTTAGTAATATGTCATGGATGGACCAAAAATATAGAATCTATTTAAAATGTTTATGCTGAGTATATTATATTGGAATATATATTTCTCTGGATATGAATTAAACAGGGGCGGCACGGTGGTGTAGTGGTTAGCGCTGTCGCCTCACAGCAAGAAGGTCCTGGGTTCGAGCCCCGGGGCTGGTGAGGGCCTTTCTGTGTGGAGTTTGCATGTTCTCCCCGTGTCCGCGTGGGTTTCCTCCGGGTGCTCCGATTTCCCCCAAAGACATGCAGGTTAGGTTAACTGGTGACTCTAAATTGACCGTAGGTGTGAATGTGAGTGTGAATGGTTGTCTGTGTCTATGTGTCAGCCCTGTGATGACCTGGCGACTTGTCCAGGGTGTACCCCGCCTTTCGCCCGTAGTCAGCTGGGATAGGCTCCAGCTTGCCTGCGACCCTGTAGAAGGATAAAGCGGCTAGAGATAATGAGATGAGATGAATTAAACACAGCTACAATTTGGAAAACATTTTTAAACAAAAACACAGCCAAGAACATTTCACACTACAGACCTGGATTAAAAGTGAAGGGTTATCAAAATTGTCAATAAAACATTTCTCAGTCAAAATAAGTAAAATATAGGGAAAGTGTCATTGAATGAAATGTGTGGCACCCAGCTCTATGTTTGGCTCCCCAAGGTCAGTGCTTGTGCCTATTCCAGAACACTCTGCTGTTACTGCTGAGGTTCCTGACAAAGAGCTGCTTTCAATAATGATCAATTTTTAAACAACATGCCACAATTTTAAAATATAAAATGTTAAAATATACCCCCCCCAACACCACCATCATGTATATTGGACAGTAGGCTAATGGGCCAAAAGAACCTGTTATTTCACAGTTTGTGACCCTGCCAACAATCAGCCAGATCAGAGGCAAGAGTATGGGCAAAATTTATGTGTTTTTTCTTTTTTCTTTTAAAATCTGGAAATATCGTAACCGACTAGCCTCCCCTGTTTGAAAGACTACCAGCCGCCACTGATATATATATATAGTGTGTGTGTATATATTGTGGCAGCAGGGGCATGGCCTAGCATCAGTTTGTGAATGGAGGGCGGGGCCAGGGAAGGTGAGTGGCAAATTCAATGCACCTGTGTCTAATTAATGCATGCCTGTGTTTCAGTGACAGAGGATAGAAAAGGAGGGAGAGAGCAGAGAGAAGGGAGCTCTCCTGACCAGAACACGTGTGTGTGTGTGTGTGTGTGTGTGTGTGTGTGTGTGCGTGCGCACGTGCATGCGTGTGTGTCTGTGTGTGCACGTGTGTGTGTTTGACTGAGACAGTGTAAGTGTATGATGCTGAAAAGTGGAAAATAAAAGAAAATAAAGAGCGCGTGTGAACATTAATTCCTGCCTGCCGTGCTTCTGTATGCCATCTTCATCAGGGAACTGTTACAGTGGTGCCGAAACCCGGGAGTACAGAAGGTAACCACCATACGGAGTCATCCCCATTCCAAGAGCTCATCCATGCCCTCACTACCACCCAGCAGAACCAGCATCAAGTGCTGATCACCCTCCGGAAGGAGCAATGCTTTGAAGCCTTGATGCTGGCCCAGCAGGAAGATTGCCAGGTGTTCTGGCATCTGCTCGCGTTGGCAGGGGCTTCAACCAGCACCATGATGGACCCTCCTCATGCCACCCTCACGAAGATGGGCCTACAGGATGATCCGGAAGCTTTCCTTGCTCTTTTTGAGCAAGTGGACGAAATGTGGGGATAACCATTTGAGCAGTGCGTGGCACGCCTCCTCCCGCTTCTGACTGGCGAGGCACAGCTCACAGTGCTGCAGCTCCCTGCTGACAGCCAGCTAAGGTACACCGACCTGAAGAAAGCCATCCTGCAGCGTGTCGGCCGCTCCCTGGAACAGCACCGCCAGCACTTCCGGACGCTGACACTGGAAGGAGGTCGGCCAGCCTTTCGCACTCGACCAGCAGCTCCTGGACGCCTGCCAGTGGTGGCTGAGGGTGGAAGACCACAATGCCGATGGGATCATCGATCTGATGGCACTGGAACAGTTCATCTCTCAACTTCTGGAAGGAATGGCGGAATCAGTCCAGTGTCATCACCTGGAGTCACTAGAACAAGCCATTGAGTTGGCAGAGGACCATCTGGAGGTGGTTCTGATGGCAGGCGGATGAGGCACCTCTCCTCATGTTCTTTCTCTCTCTCCTTCCCCCCTCCCCCCCTCTCTCTCTCACCCTGTTCCCCCACCGTGGAGGCAGCAGCCAGCTCCTCCCCAGCCGGGCTGTCACACCTGCGGAGTCCTCCCATCTCCCTCTTCCATGTCTCTGTCTTCTCCCCCTCAGGTGAGTGATGCCCATAATGCCAGTGCAAAGGGAAAGCCTGGGCCGGTGTGCTGGCATGGCAGGGAGCCAGAGCATCTCCCAAGCCCGAGCTCTGCAATGGAATTGGGAGCTGTGATCCACAGCCCTGATGCACCAGAGACTGCCCCCGATCTGGCCAGAATGCATCGCATACCGGTAAGTGTTCAAGGCAATACATGTCATGCATTGGCGGATTCCGGTTGTAATTAGACAATCCACCAAAGACTGGTGCAAGGTGAGGCATTGGGGAGAGCACAAGCAGTGAAGGTGTTGTGTGTGCATGGGGATGTTCGCAATTATCCTCTAGTGTCTGTCCATATTCTATTTCGGGGCCAAAAGCATAGAGTTAAGGTGGTGTTTGATCTTCGTCTCACCCACTCACGGATTTTTGGAACAGATTGGCCAGGGTTTCAAACTTTATTGGAATACGTAGTAGGGAGTAGGTCCTGACATAAGATGTCACGGAGGATCACAGTGTGGCATTGACTGGAGAAACTGTCACAGAGCTGTCCACGTCATTGCTGCATCAGGCCGATATGAGAAGTGAGGAGCAGCCCTCCCCTCCTCCTGCCCTTGGGGATTCCCTCGAGGATTTCTCTCTAGAGCAGTCATGTGACAAGACTCTGCAGCATTGACCAAGTGAGATTAATCGATGGTCAAACTCTCCAGCCAAATGCGGCACCCATCTTCCCGTACTTTGCAATTATTAAAGATAGACTGTATCGAGTGAGGCAGGACACTCAAACTGGTGAACAAATAACCCAGGAGAATTTGCGGCAGGCACAAGAACGTCAAGGCTGGCTGTATGACAGGGGCACATGCCTTAGAGAGTTCACTCCAGGAGACAAAGTACACATATTATTGCCCACATTGAGTTCCAAATTAGTAGCCAAGTGGCAAGGGCCCTTCGAGGTCACATGGTGAGTCGGGGACATTGATTATGAGGTGAGGCATACGGATAGGGGCGGGGCTCTACAAATATTCCACCTCAACCTATTAAAGCATTGGAATGAAGGGGTCCCTGTGGCGTTGACATCAGTAGTTCCGGAGAAGGCGGAGGTGGGGCCGGGGGTAAAAATAACCAAAACCACAATCCAAACCACTCCAGTCCCTTGTGGAGACCATCTCTCACCAGCCCAACTCACAGAGGTAGCCAAGTTGCTGGAGGAATTTTCTGACATGTTCTTGCCCCTTCCTTTCTGGACCCACCTCATAGAACACCACAATGAAATGCCCCCAGGGGTGGTGGTGCATAGCCGTCTGTACCGCTTACCCAAACACAAATAAAAGGTGGTTCTGGATGAACTCAAGGCCATGCTCGATATGGGCATAATCGAGCAGTCACATGGTGACTGGAGCAGCCCGGTGGTCCTGGTACCCAAGGCCGACGGGTCAGTCCGGTTCTGTGTGGACTATCAAAAAGTCAATGCAGTGTCTAAATTCAATGCATACCCAATGCCTCGCATTGATGAGCTACTCGATTGGTAAGGATTTGATGAAGGGATATTGGCAGATCCCCTTGACTCCTCTGACCTGAGAGAAAATGGCTTTTTCCACACCATTTGGATTACACCAGTTTGTCACGCTTCCTTTTGGGTTGTTTGGGGCTCCCGCTATGTTCCAGCGGCTCATGGACAAGATCGTCCGCCCCCACGCCACCTATGAGGCAGCCTATTTGGATGATATAATTATATACAGCAGTGACTGGCCATGGCACATAGAATACCTTAGGGCCTTCCTAGAGTTGCTGAGGTGGGCGGGTCTCACAGCCAACCCAAAAAAGTGTGCAATTGGGTGGATGGAAGTATGGTATCTGGGTTTCCACTTGGGTCATGGGCAGGTGCATCCCCAAAATGACAAGACAGCAGCAATTATGGCCTGCCCAAGGCCTAAGACCAAAAAGGGTGTGAGACAGTTCCTTTGGTTGGTTGGCTACTATCATAGGTTCATACCTAATTATTCAGACATCACCATGATCTCACTGAAAAGGGAACACCAGATCCAGTCCAGTGAACAGAGCAGTGCTAACAGGCTTTCACCAGGGTAAAGGCTGCACTGTGTATGGGGCCACTCTTACACTCCCCTGATTTCTCCCTCCCCTTTATTTTGAATACAGACACATCAGACAGAGGGCTGATGTATGCCCAGTGCTGTACATCAGCCGCAAACTCTCGATGAGCAAAAGTAAGTACAGCACCATCAAAAAAAAGTGCTTGGCCATCAAGTGGGTGGTCCTCACCCTCTGATACTACCTGCTGGGGTGCCCTTTCACCCTCTGTTTGGACCACACACCCCTTCAGTGGCTCCACCATATGAAAGATGCCAGTGTGTGGATTGTCCGTAGGTATCTAGCCCTCCAGCCATTTAAATTCGAGGTGGTCCATAGGCCAGGGGCACAGATGGTAGTGGTGGACTTCCTGTCCCATCGGGGGGGAGTTTGCTGCAGGCCAGATGGCTCCTTGGTCTGAGGTGGGTGGTAGGGGTATATGGGAGCAGGGGCATGGCCTAGCATCGGTTTGTGAATGGAGGGCAGGGCCAGGGAAGGTGAGTGGCAAAGTCAATGCACCTGTGTCTAATTAATGTGTGCCTATGTTGCAGTGACAGAGGATAGAAAAGGAGGGAGAGAGCAGAGAGAAGGGAGCTCTCCTGACCAGAACACGTGTGTGTGTGTGTGTGTGTGTGTGTGTGTGTGTGTGTGTGTTTGACTGGGAAAGTGTGTGTGCTGCTGAAAAGCAGAAAATAAAAGAAAATAAAGAGCGTGTGTGACATCAATTCCTGCCTGCTGTGCTTCTGTACTCCACCCTCATCAGGGGACAGTCACACACACACACACACACACACACACACACACACACACACACATACACACACACAGGGCAGCATGGTGGTGTAGTGGTTAGCACTGTTGCCTCACAGCAAGAAGGTCCTGGGTGTGAGCCCAGTAGCCGGCGAGGGCCTTTCTGTGTGGAGTTTGCATGTTCTCCCTGTGTCTGCGTGGGTTTCCTCTGGGTGCTCCAGTTTCCCCCACAGTCCAAAGACATGCAGGTTAGGTTAATTGGTGGCTCTAAAATGACCGTAGGTGTGAATGGTTGTTTGTCTCTGTGTCAACCCTGCGATAACCTGGCAACTTGCCTAGGGTGTACCCTGCCTCTCACCCATAGTCAGCTGGGATGGGCTCCAGCTTGCCTGCGACCCTGTAGAAGGATAAAGCAGCTAGAGATAATGAAATATATATATATATATATATAAATGTAATTTTTATATATATATACATATATATATAAATGTAATTTATAAATAAATTAAAAACTGGGTCCGGAGCTACACCACAACTGGCGGACAAAAACACTCAAACAAACATCAAACACAGAAAAAAGAAAAAATAAATAAAATAAAAAAGGAGAGAAAATAAAATAAAAAAGCTCCAGTGAGAAGCGGCAGCCAGAATGAGCACAACGTACTCTCAACTGGAAACCAGAAACAAAAAAAAAAAACCTTGAAAAAATAAACATTGCAGAAAGCAAGCTAACATAAAATCATGAATTAAAACAATTAAGACCAGTCATTTTGTTCAGGTTCCATTTGCCAAGGCATCTTCTTTTAATGCTTCTTTTAATGTTTGACTTTACAGTTGGGACTAAATGACTGACCACTGACCAATCTGGTGTGTAGACTGATATATATATCTGCTATAGACTCCCAACTGTGCTGCGTGCCATCACTGCTCATCTCAAATATATCAAGTTTCCTTCAAAGATGTCCTCCTACTTTTTCAGCTTGGCACCTGAGAGTGTGCACTGGTGTGCAAGAGGCGTCAATGCGTCTTTGTGAATAATTTCTGTCTAACAATTGCTGAGACACTTCAAGTTCTGTTGATAAATGTGATAGTAGCCCCAGGAAACCACCACCAAATCAGTGCACCGCTCCTCACACACCTGTTCCCCATACATGTCAACCTATACGGATTGTCCGGAAATTATACAGATTTTAGCTCATTTCAAGGACGTACGGGCATATAAACAAAGTCTTATGGATTTTCAGTATTTTCTGACCTAAATTTATTTTGTGTATCTTACTTGAACATTGTCAGCTGATTGTCGCAAAAACATACAAAAGCTCAATTTATAGACAAAGAACAGCGTGTATGCAGGAGCAGACAACCCAGACTATGTGAAACCGGATGTTTATTCCTCAAGCCTCGTGCAGTATCACAACTGCGAGACTTCGCTCGTTCAGGTCATGCGCACGATCTGCATCTAAACGTGCCAAACGGTCATTGTTCGAACGGTTTTCTCATTGTGCAGAGCGACATTGTTTACACCTGAGAGATTTTGAATAGCGTCTGCTGAGTGAAAGAATGGGAACACCGAGAAAGAAAATGAGATACGGCAGGCGGTATCTTCCTGAATGGAAGGAGACATTTAATGGTGTCATTGTTCAGGAGAAAAATGAGGAGTACGCGCACTGCACAGTTTGTGTGTGAGATATAAAAGTTACGGCGTCTGGAGTTTACGACGTGAGGGAACACATGAGGTCCAAATTACATCAGCGAAATTTGCACCAGAAACAGAATCAGCCACAAATGACGATGTTTGCAAAGACTAAGACCGATGATCAACCAACAAGTGTAATAAGAGCAGAAGTTACGATCTGTAATTTTATTGCTCAACATGTTTCATTTACTTTTGCAGTTGTCTCCCTTGCCAACAAGTTCACTCCCTTAGTGAACCAGGAGGAACTCAAAGAGGAGTCTGAGGAATACCAGCTCCTGGAGGATACAGATATAAAGCTCCTGGATGCAGATGAGAAGCCCATCAGGATTGATGTGGTGTGGAGCTCCATCCTGAAGATGGTTACACCCATGGGACAGGAGAGATTTCCAAACCTGAGAAAAACTATGGAGGCATTGCTGTGTCTACCTCACAGCAATGCTGATTGTGAGAGGGTATTCTCACAGGTCAGGAAAATCCACACTGACTGCAGAAAAAACCTGGGCACAGACACCCTTACTGCACTACTGCAATGCAAACTGAACACAGACTTCTGTTGTGACATCACCCCCACAGAAAGGCAGTTACAGCTGGCAAAGGAGGCTGCCAGTGATTATAATCAAGGTCATATGTAAACATGACTGACTGTGGACAAAAATGGTGAAGTCTGAGTGCTTTCTCTGGCTATATGAAAAGTTGACTGTGGACAAAAATGGTCTCTGTGAAAAGTATCCCATTGAAATGGGAGCAGCGTACACTTTGACTGACAGTGCACAGACAGTGGAGTTTGAGTGTTTCCCCTGAGTCTGTAAAAAGTATTTTCCTTTGGAGTGGGAGCAGCCTACCCTATGAACAATAGGATAGCAGTAAATGTATATTGTACAAATGTACATCAAAATAAAAGTTTGGTGCGATTCGAAGGCTATAAGAATTTTATGTTGATTTTATGGATTTCTTCCTCTGATACTACAGGTGGATGCCCAAAGGGGCTGACATGTATGGTTCCCATGGTACTTCAGTACCATTGTTTTGGACAGCCCAAAACAGTGTGGCCACGGGGTGGAGCCCGCTGATCAGACACGGCTGGAGTGGCATAATTGGTGCCTTAATTCACCCTCGTCGAGAAAACAGGGGAGTATAAAAAGGTGCCGTAATGCTCAGAGGTTAGTCAGCGTTTCACCATGGATACAAGCTCACATGCTCTCTCCCTCTCTGCCTTGGCAAACTTGCAGATGTTGAGGACGACGACAACGACAAGCTTGAGCTCCACAGACTCTACACCAGCAACCAACGCCACCTTTGGAAAGCTGCAAGGCTTTGGCACAGCCAGCCCCTGCCTGTGACCCCACCATAGGCCAGTTTGGGCTCTCCGCCACATACACAGACTGCACTAATCTCAGCATTCATTTTTCCTGTACTTGCCCATACCTCTTTATTCATTAAAAATTCTTCACATTGTACACTGAGACCTGGGTTGTGTGTCTGTGTTCTCTCCACCTCACAGCGCAAATGTCATATAAATGATACATTTTTTATTGGTGTAGACATGAATTAAAATAACTTCAACTTCTGCATCTGGGAAAGTTGCACTTTCAGTTCTCTCTTCAGCTTTAACTTTTAGGGAGTCTTGTGGGCATCATGAAATGTAATGAACTGCTGCATGCACTCACATTGCACTTTAAGGGTGATTGGCTTTCATCAACTTATACATGTGAGTATAAAAAAACAGCTTTTTTTTAAACTGTGGTGGAAGTGTTCAGTTTGGCCTACAAAAACATTTAAACATAACTTTACTAAAAGAAAAAAAAAAGATAACTGGGGTCCAGAATGTGGACAGTACTCCAAGTAACAAAGAATATACTTTCAAAATGGATCAGTACTGGTTAACAAAGAAAGCCAGTGAGTGGGAACATGCCACAGTACCTCCCTGCACCTCATAGCAGTAAATTTAGGAGTTTTAACTTTTTTTTTCCTAACAGCAGCAAGCCTTGCTGAAGATCATATAAACAAATACAAAGCCAATTTCCAGAAAAGTTGGGATATTTTCCAAAATGCAATAAAAACAAAAAATCTGTGATTTGTTAATTTATGTGAACCCTTATTTGACAAGAGTACAAAGAAAATATTTTCAATAGTTTTACTGACCAACTTAATTATATTTTGTAAATATAAACAAATTTAGAATTTGATGCCTGTAACACACTCAAAAAAAGTTGGGACAGAGGTTAATTAAGACTAAAAAGTTTATAGGATATTCAAGAAACATAATTTTGGAAGATCCCTCAATAAGTAGGTTAATTGGTAATATGATTGGGTATGAAAGGAGCATGCACCAAAAGCTCAGTCTTTGCAAGCAAGGATGGGTTGTAGCTCACTACTTTGTGCCAAAATTTGTGAGAGAATTGTTAGTCAATTCAAAAAGAACATTTCTCAGTGCAAGATTTTATGTCTTTCAAAATCTACAGTACATCATATTGTGAAAAAATTCAGGGAATTCCAAGACATCTCAGTATGTAAAAGGCAAGGTCAGAAACCACTGTTGAATGTGTGTGACCTTCAAGCCCTAGGGCGGAACTGTCTGAGAAACCAACATGCTAATGTGACGAATACAGCCACATGGGCTCAAGAGTACTTCGGAAAACCATTGGCACTTAACACTGTCTGCCACTGCAAGGAGGAAGTCATCTATCAGTTCTATGCTGCAGACTTCTCTGGGCCCAAACTTATCTCAGATGGACCCAAAGACAGTGGAAGCATGTGCTGTGGTCAGAGGAGTTCACATTTCAGCTTGTTTTCAGGAAAACTTGATGTTGAGTTCTCAGTGCCAAAGGTGAACAGGTGAAAGGTGATCTTTTTTTCATGTTTGTTATCAGAGACAGGTGCAAAACCCAGCATCTGTGATGGTATGGGGATGCATCAGTTCCCACTGCATGGGTGAGTTGCATGTACGGGTATGTGAAGGTAACATTGATGCTGAAACATATATTGGGATTTTAGAGAGATATATTCATCCATGCAACTGCTCTTCCTGGGAAGTCCATGCTTATTTCAGCAGGACAATGTCAGGCCTCATTCTGCACGGGCTACAATAGTGTGGCTTTGTAGGCACAGAGTGCATGTGCTTGACTGGCCTGCTTCCAGTCCAGATCTCTCTCCTATTGAGAATGTATGGTGTACGTGGGTGCTATTGGTCTTAAGTGATCAGTCTCATTAAATCAGTCTCATTAATAATACCATTAATTTTGGTGTTTAATAATAAATTACCAAACAGCTAGATTATGGTATATTCCAAATTATTATGATCACTACTGATGCAGCAATAATGTATTACTTACCATATTACATAGACACTACAGCCAATAGCACTCATATACAATTGGGTGAAGGCAATTTTGGAGTTCTTTGAGATTGTGTGACTTCAAGTATATAGTAGCAAAACAGACAAGCACAGTTTAACAGAATAATTGAATTTATTATAACAATGATACTAAATGGGTAATAGCAGTTGAAATACATTCAATAAGGTCAATATCAATATATACAAGGCATAAACAGTGAGGTAGCACTGTGTGTGTGTGTGTGTGTGTGTGTGTGTGAGAGGGATAGCGAGGGTGTGTGTGTGTGTGTGTGTTGGGGGAGGTGAGAATCACCTCGTGGTCTCTTGAGACAAAGGAATTCGTCGTGGTAGCTAACCCACTCCCTATAACATTACCAAATTCACTGAAATCTTGATGAGGTCAAAATATGTGTAATAATGAAATTAAAGGATGTTAGTGAGGATAGAGGAGAGCATGCAACAACTTATCTTTTTGAAACAATGGAGAGAGAGCAATGTAGAACACAAGGATCAGTATGCACAATTAAACAGTTTCTGAGTTTAAATTCACACTACTTCATAAAGCTAATTCCTAAGACTAATTTGCCCAAATGCCAGCCTTACTTCCAGTAATCGATATCTCTATGCGGGATGTGCAGAGATGTCCCGAAGTTCTGTGGAGTTTCACAGAGCTAGTGGAGGCTTCTGTAAAAAGCAGAGAATTCTTGATCCGAGGCTTCGTCATTTGTGAGGAAGAGTCTCTGATCAATAATGTGCACAGCGATTAAGTCAGAAGGAATCCGGTCGCTTCTAACTTTTAATTAACTGCTTGAGCTGCATTCGTAACATTACTTATAATAAACAAATAAAACTGGTTGTATCTCAATTTATTGAGACGGCGCAACTTAAGTACTCTTTTACCGTGGCCAGTGGTATATACGAAAGCGTGCTGAGTCCTTTTCTTGCAAGGCAGACATCTTGATCTTGGATGTTCTGATGAGCGGGTATCTCTTTATGTCTGTATGATGCGATGGTCCACGATGAGAGAGGAGGAGTTGAGTGTGACGAGGTCACTTATAGGGTCGGTCAAGTGACGTGACGTAGATGATCATGGCCGCCGTGACGTAGGTCATCGCGGAAGTTAGTTGATGGGATTTGTAGTTCTAGACGGGACGGTGGCTGTACCTACAGTGTATCATGAAAAGAAGACAGCGGCAACCACAGACTGTTGAGCAGCTGAAGTCTTCTATCTAGCAAGAATGGACAAAAATTCCAATTGCAAAACTGCAGCTATTAGTATTCTCAGAATGTATATGATTAAACATTGTTATTAAAAGGAAAGGTGATGTAACACAATGGTAATAATGCCTCTGTCCCATCTTTTATTGAGTGTGTTGCAGGCATCAAATTCTAACTTAATTATATTTTGTAAATATAAATGAAGTTGTTCAGTAAAATGATTGAAAATATTTTCTTTGCACTTTCGTCAGTTAAATAAAGGTCCTTGTGAATTATCAAATCATAGATTTTTGTTTTAGCTACATTTTGGAAAATATCCCAACTTTTCTGGAAATTGGGTTTGTACCTCAACATTGTAACCTGCTACAGTACAAATTCTATTTGCTGTTTTCAGTGAATTGTTAATAAAGTTGCACTCATATTTTGTTAGGACTGGGGACTGTCTTGGCCTCTAGAGGCCGCTGTTATTGCTTTATCTTGTCATGTTTGTTTTGGCCTCTAGAGGCCGCCACCGCTTCTGTGTTTTGTGTTTGTTTTGATTGTCTGTTTCCATGTGCCTTTTACCCCCTCCTGTTCTTTATTTCCTGCCCCGCCCAGTTTCTTAATTTCCCTATGTATAAATACTTCCTCTGTTTGGTCCCTAGTCACGGAGTCTTTGTGCTGTTATGTTATCACTTGAGACCTCTGTTCCGTGTTCCTTGCCTTTGTTTTTGTGGTCTTTTGTACTTTGCTTTCTTGTGGACTTTTGGACTTTGTATTTACCATTTTGGATCTTCTGAGCATTTGGATTTTTGCCTTTTCTTTTCTTATTTTTTGGCTTTTGGTTTTGACTTTGAACTTTTGGATTTTTTATTTTTTCCCGTATATCTTCTGAGCATTTGGATTATACTTTTGTTTTTTGCCTTGAATTTTTTGCATTGTAAATAAACTGTTTTTTCTACTCTACTTTCGCCTCACTCCTCTGCACTTGAGTCATTCCCCTGGTGGCCTAGTGGGGGTTTGCTGGATTACTACACCAGCGACCTGGGTTCGATTCCCAGCAAAACCCTAACAGAAAGACTCCATCATGACTGACTCAGCAGAGGCTACTTCAACTGTCTACCCAGCCAACCTTCAGGGAATTATGGCAGCTTTGACACGCTTCGGAGTGACCATGGACACTCATGGATGAGCACTCACCATGCTGCTTATGTCACCTTGTGAACCCTGCCTTCCTGCACCACAGAGGTATGGCGGCAAGCACGGGGAGTGCCGGGAGTTCCTTACCTAGTGACAACTCACCTTTGAGCTCCATTTCATCCTACACTACGGATTGCCACAAGATCGCATATGTGATAACCTTGTTAGCTGATAAGGCAACAGCTGTCTGACTTCAAGCTGTTTATGGAGGAGATGCTTCAGGTCTTCGATCAGGCAGACATCAGTAAAGATGCAGCCAGGAAGCTCATGTCCATCCGGCAGGAAGGAAGCGTTGCAGACTACGCCATCTCGTTCTGGACACTCGCAGCAGTCAGTGGATGGAACGAGACTGCCCTGGTTTCAGCCTTCCACCATGGTCTGTCTGACCCCATCAAAGACGGTCTGGCCTCTATCGGATGCCCAAGTGACCTCGAAACACTGATTTCACATGCCATTCATCTTGACAACAGGATTAGAGAGCGCCGCCAAGTCCTGAGCCCCCCCGGCCTCACTGCCTCAACATGGAGCCCGTCTACCTCCGCCAGTGACTGTCTGGAGCCCATGCAAGTGGGCCGTACTCATCTCTCCGCATCTGAGAGGGAGTGCAGAAGGAGGGACAAGTGCTGCATCTACTGTGGCAAGCCTGGCCATTTCCGAACATCATGTCCCAAGCTCTCGGGAAAAGGACCGCCCCGTCCAGCTGAGGGAGGGTTGTGACGGGACCTACCCTCTCTCCCGAACTCCCTGGCCAAGGAGTCTACATCCCGGTCTCCATCTCCTGGGGTGAGTCCGTCCACTCTTGCCAGGCCTTGTTAGACTCCAGGGCAGCGAGAAACTTTATGGATGTCCACTTTGCCCAAAGAATCAATGTCCCTACTGCACCTCTTGAAGTCCTGCTGTCTGTGTCTGCTCTGGATGACCAAGCTTTAGGTGACAGAAGAGTCACCCAAGTAACTTCTCCAGTCTTTCTCCAGTTTCAAGGTCACAAAGAAGAAATATCCCTGCACCTGATTCATTCACCAGAGTTCCCAGTTATTCTAGGCCTTCCTTGGCTTACCCGCCACAACCCTCGCATAGACTGGGTAACAAGCCAGGTTGTGGAATGGGGTCCTGCATGCTATGCCTCTTGTCTGCTCTCTAGCTCTCATGTGTCTCCTGCCAAGCCTCCTGATCTCACTGAGTTATCTCAAGTTCCCACAGAGTACTGGGATCTGAAAGAAGTTTTTAGCAAGAGCAGGGCTGCCGTTCTTCCTCCGCACCATGCCTACGACTGTGCCATCGACTTGCTCCCTGGGACTACCCCTCCTCGTGGCAGACTGTTTTCCCCCTCTCAGCCAGAACGCAAGGCCATGGAGGAGTACATCAAGGACGCCCTGGCCTCTGGATTCATTCGACCCTCCACCTCACCCGCTGGTGCCGGCTTCTTCTTTGTTGGCAAGAAGGATGGGGGGCTCCAGCCATGTATTGATTACAGAGGCCTTAACAAGATCACTGTATGCAACCGCTATCCCCTTCCGCTGATGTCCACAGCGTTTGACCTGCTCCAAGGTGCCACTGTCTTCACCAAGTTGGAATTACGGAAAGCATACCACCTCATCCGTATCCAACAGGGAGACGAGTGGAAGACTGCCTTTAACACCCCGTCAGGGCACTATGAGTATCAAGTTATGCCCTTCGGACTCACCAACACACCAGCAGTTTTTCAGGCCCTTATCAATGACTTCTTGAGGGACATGATTAACCAGTACGTTTTTGTCTACCTCGACGACATCTTGATATTTTCCAAGACCTTACAGGAGCACCGCCACCATGTCTGCCAAGTCCTCCAGAGGCTACTACAGAACAGTCTGTTTGCTAAGGCCCAGAAATGCGAGTTTCATGTCCCCGAGGTCTCCTTCCTGGGTTTTATTGTATGGACAGGACAACTCCAAATGGACCCAGCCAAGACCCTGGCCGTCCGGGACTGGCCTACTCCCAAGTCTGTTAAAGAAGCTCAGCGGTTCTTAGGATTCGCTAACTTCTACCGCAAGTTTGTCAGGAACTTCAGTTCTGTAGCAGCACCCATATCGGATCTCACTAAAAAGACTGGTGGATCTTATGTCTGGTCTCCTCAGGCGGAAAAGGCGTTCAAGGACCTCAAGCACCGCTTTTGCATGGCACCCATTCTGGTCCTCCCGGACACTTCCCAACCGTTCATCGTGGAGGTGGATGCCTCGGACAGTGGTGTCGGCGCGGTTCTCTCTCAATGCTTGGAAGGAAAGTTGCACCCCTGCGCATACTTCTCCCACTGCCTGAGCCCTGCGGAGTCCCGGTATGATGTGGGGGATCGAGAACTGCTAGTGGTTAAACTGGCCCTTGAGGAGTGGAGGCACTGGCTGGAGGGAGCACAACATCCATTCCTGGTTTGGACGGACCACAAGAACCTGGAGTACCTCCAGCAAGCCAAGAGACTGAACCCACGACAGGCTAGGTGGGCCTTGTTTTTCAGTCGATTTGACTTCAGCCTATTGTACCGCCCTGGATCTAAGAACACCAAACCTGACGCGCTTTCCAGGCTGTTCTCTGCCACCAAGAGGGAGAGTGAAGTTGGGCCTATTATCCCTGTGTCCCGGATTGTGGCCCCTGTCCGCTGGGGTGTCAAGGAGGTCATCCGACGAGCTCAACGCCAGGACCCCGGTCCTGGGACGGGGCCACCGGGCCTCCTGTACGTCCCTCATCAAGCCCGGGCCAAGGTTCTCCAGTGGGGTCACTCGTCCCCTCTCACCACCCACCCGGGAGCTCGGAGGACCCTGGACTTCTTGAAAAGACGTTTCTGGTAGCTGAGCATGGAGAAGGAAGTGAGGTCATTCGTCCTGTCCTGTGATGTGTGCACCAGAACCAAGAACCCACGACAGCGTCCCCAGGGCCTCCTGCATCCTCTGCCTATTCCCCGGCGTCCCTGGTCCCATGTGGCGGTCAACTTCATCACGGACCTTCCAGACTCTCAAGGTAACACTGTCATTTTGGTCATAGATGACAGATTCTCTAAGGCCTGCTGCTTCATACCACTGTGCAAGCTCCCTTCTGCCCTTGAAACAGCTAAACTTATATTTACTCATGTCTTCCAAGTCTTTGGTCTCCCACAGGACATCGTCTTAGACCAGGGGCCCCAGTTCTCCTCCCGAGTGTGGCACGGGTTCTGCAAGCTCATCGGGGCCACTGCCAGCCTCTCCTCTGGGTTTCACCCCCAGTCCAATGGCCAGATGGAGAGGCTCAACCAGGACCTGGAAACCACCCTGCGAGGCCTGGCGATGGATAACCCAACATCATGGAGCACCTGGCTGCCATGGGCGGAGTATGCCCACAACACCCTGCAGTCTTCGGCCACCAGGTTGTCACCATTCCAGTGCCAATTTGGGTTCCAGCCACCTCTGTTTCCGGACCAGGAGGAGGACGCTGGGGTGCCCTCGGTCAACCAGTATGTGAGACAGTGTTGCAAGACCTGGAACAAGGTCAGGAGGACCCTCATCCAGACTTCCAGGGCCAACCAGACTCAGGCCAACCGCCATAGAAGGCCTGCCCATGTTTTCCGCCCTGGGCAGCGGGTTTGGCTGTCCGCCAAGGACCTTCCGCTGAGGGTGGAGAACTGCAAGCTCCCTCCTCGCTACATTGGCCCCTTCAAGGTTGTGTGCAGGGTGAACCCTGTCACCTACCGGCTCCAGTTGTCCCGGACTCTAAGGATCAACCCCACATTCCATGTTTCCCTGTTGTGGCCCGTACTGTCATCCACGTATGCCCCTGCCCCTAGGAATCCCCCGCCCCCCCGCATCTTCCAGGGTCAGACTGTGTTCACTGTGCGCCGCCTGCTTGACTCCCGCCGGGTCCGTGGTGGGCTCCAATATCTAGTGTACTGGGAGGGCTATGGCCCTGAGGAGTGCTGCTGGGTTCCCGCTCAGGATGTGTTAGACAAGGAACTGTGTCGGGACTTCCATTCAGCCCATCCGGATCGCCCTGGGAACGTCAGGAGACACTCCTTGGGGGGGGGGGGGGGAGTCCTGTTAGGACTGGGGACTGTCTTGGCCTCTAGAGGCCGCTGTTATTGCTTTATCTTGTCATGTTTGTTTTGGCCTCTAGAGGCCACCACCGCTTCTGTGTTTTGTGTTTGTTTTGATTGTCTGTTTCCATGTGCCTTTTACCCCCACCTGTTCTTTATTTCCTGCCCCACCCAGTTTCTTAATTTCCCTGTGTATAAATACTTCCTCTGTTTGGTCCCTAGTCACGGAGTCTTTGTGCTGTTATGTTATCACTAGAGACCTCTGTTCCGTATTCCTTGCCTTTGTCTTTGTGGTCTTTTGTACTTTGCTTTCTTGTGGACTTTTTGAACTTTGTATTTACCATTTTGGATCTTCTGAGCATTTGGATTTTTGCCTTTTCTTTTCTTATTTTTTGGCTTTTGGTTTTGACTTTGAACTTTTGGATTTTTTATTTTTTCCCGTATATCTTCTGAGCATTTGGATTATACTTTAGTTTTTTGCCTTGGATTTTTTGCATTGTAAATAAACTGTTTTTTCTACTCTACTTTCGCCTCACTCCTCTGCACTTGAGTCATTCCCCTGGTGGCCTAGTGGGGGTTTGCTGAATTACTACACCAGCGACCTGGATCCGATTCCCAGCAAAACCCTAACATATTTGAACTTCAGAATATCGAGTATTGCTTCTTTTAATTTCTGTAAAACAGATTTATGCTTTCTGTAATCCACAGAAACATTATCTACACCATAGGCACTGATCTGACTGACAGACAATGCATTTCTTTCAGTTATAGACCCTTTTCAGTCACGTGACCTTCGTAAATGTGACCGCCATTTTGGACATGTAGTGGACTTTGGCTCGAATCGGTTTGAATGCGAGGAAGGCGACAAATGAAAAACATAAAAGAAAAAGGAGCGAGATGCAGAAAACACCTTCACTATCCAGCGACGTAGGGCATTTACAGGGCGAGCAGAAGGAGAGGTATTTGCAAAAATTGAGGTTAGCAGGCTTAGAGAATGACGTTTACCTGCTTCCACCAGGATTGTTCACTGACGTACGGAAGTACACGAAGCCCTCATCTTTACCTGACTTCGGCCCACATGATCTGTATACCTATGTTGTTAAAAACCCATCGCCATACACAGGTATTGATCTGAAAGCATATAAGAGTTTGGATGCCTACAAATATTTTGTGTCAGGCTGGGTAACATGCCTACATCAGTGGGTCGTCCCTGGAGCCGGTGGTCGCCATCTTATTACAGCTAAGGTTTGTTCACATTTTAATTTACTTTCGGTCCTCAGGATAAACAAAATGTTATTAAATGTCATTGAAATAACTTCTTAGTCTGTTGAGACATGGCCCGTTATAAATTTGCTGTTACCAGGCAATGACCAAGAACTGTATTATTAGGGTCGGTGTCTGTGTTGTAGCAGTGTACTAGCAGCTAGCTGTTAGCACTAGCTAATGTCAACAACATAGTAGCTAGTATGTTACTGTAGCAATGTTTACGTTCAGTCATTTGGATGACTGTTAAAACCTTTCAGTCTCAAGTTTTTCCTTTACTGTATTTACTAGTTTACTGTAATTATGATCTGGCAGCTATTTACACCGGATCCAGTGTAAATAGCTGCCGGAGCCAACGTCCGAGGTTCCGGAGCGTGCTCCGGCTTGCTCCCCCTCAAATTAAGCCCTGTACACGTAAATAGCTGCCGGAGCCAACGTCCAAGGTTCCGGATCGCGCTCCGGAACCTCGGACATTGGCTCCGGCAGCTATTTACACTGGATCCGGTGTAAATAGCTGCCGGATCATAATTACAGTAAACTAGTAAATACAGTAAAGGAAAACCTTGAGACTGAAAGGTTTTAACAGTCATCCAAATGACTGAACGTAAACATTGCTACAGTAACATACTAGCTACTATGTTGTTGACATTAGCTAGTCAACAATAGCTACTACAGAAGAACAAAGAGGTTACAATGGGTTATTTTAACCTATTTGGTTACACACTCGCCGCCACAGAATGTTAACAGCAATGTAATGCCTTTTCTGGCTAATTTTATTCATCTTACCTCCAATAAAGTGGTCACTACACAAGCGTTGGTATGCCGAGGGCTACCAATCTTTCTTGTTAATGGCCGCTATCCATCTTCTCTGTCGGGATCTGATAAAATGATAAACCTTGCTTGTTTGTTGATGGTTACTACATCCAGGTGCACAACAATATAGTGGCATGATGGAAGTCTTGCTGAAAGTAAAAACTTTCTTTGCTGCCATTCCTCAATGTTGGCTGTGGTAAACTACTGGTAGTACATGTCCAAAATGGCGGCCGCATTTGTCGTGACGTCACGTGAAAAGGGTCTATAGACACAATCTGCTGATGAATTGCTTCACTGGATTTATGTAGGCCCTTTGTAGAAATCTAATAAAGCATACATAATTCCCTTGGATGCACTGATGTGTATAGCAAAGCAGCTTGGTGTGACCTGAGTTGGAGGCACAGGAACACACAATACAAAAGTGAGCTTTCTGCAATACTTCAACACCTGGCTAAACATTCTTCACTACATTGCCTCATTCTTGATTCTCCTGCAAGACATTTTGCTAGCAATATTTACATCATGGAAGATTTTTGCACTGACTTTTCACAGTTTCCACAGTCCATGCACACTGTCATTTAGAGATGTTAATTCAGCCACTGTAATTTGATTCTCTTCCATCAATACTTTCTTGATGATAAAGAAAAAAAGTTTGCTCAGTAGTTTTGTTGTTCTTGCTATTTCACATAATGATGGTTTTTCATCCATTTGGTGTGAAAAGTAGTATTACATTTCATTTTCTTTTTCTTCTTTCCATCATTCTCCAGTAGGACCAATGAACATGCTCAATAAGCATTATTCATCAGTATAACAGAGGAAACTAGGACATTTGTTCTCATGGGAAACACAATATATTTCCTGGAAAAGGTGATCAAAAATAACCTGAGGCAATCCCAGGAAAACTGGGGCAGATAGGAACCCTAAACCACACCCTCTCAGTGCACCTAGATTACATTTTGTAACTTTAACTCCACCTATTATATTTACTCATTCTACATTGGATTTCTCATTAATATGATGTGATGAGTGATAAAAGAAGCTGTTATGCTTTTGTGAAACCTGATTATTGTTGAACCTCATGGCCAACTGCCATATTTCTATGTCCAGCTTGCACATTCTCTTCATGTCTGCATGAGTTTCCTCCAGGTGCTCCAGTTTCCTCCCACAGTCCAAAGGCATGCAGATTAGGTCAACTGGCTACTCTAATTTGCGCACAGGTGTAAATGTGAGTGTGAATGGCTGTCTCTCTCTCTTTGTGTTAGCCCCACAATAGGTGAGTTGCATCTGATGTCATTAGATTTGCAAGACATGAAATGGTGGTCAGCTGAACTCACTATTCACAAAGCGTTACTGTTGCTGGGGCACCTTGCAAGTCATTAAAATGCCCTACGCTTGCATTGTTTTGGGCTGCTCAAATCAAACAAACTGTGAAACTGAAAGTCTCTTCCGGGTTCCCCATGAAGTGATAAAAAGGGTGAAAGGGCAAAGGATTTTACCAAAAGACGATGAGAGAGGTGGCTCTTGAACCTTTCACTGCGATAGAAGGGAGCCGAGTTGAAGAATGCTTGAGTTTGCAGTGATCACTTCATGAAAGATTTGTAAATTCCTCTGATTTATTTCATTTGGATTTGCAAATGACTTTTCTCACCATTTTCCATTATTTTGTGATGTTTTGAAGTTCAGGAGATGCTTAAGTCCTCACGTGTGTTTTTGTTTATGGCTTGATCATGGTCACCATATTGTAAACTAATGCATATGTTTTCACTTTATCAGGATGTCCTAGCAATCTTTACAAGGACGATGACGTAGATTGGGCTCCTACACTGAACTAGAGAGATAAGATAATCGAGACAATCCATGTAAACACAAAAGCAGAGCTCATGAGTTAACAGCACAAAACTGCTTCCCCAGCCATGCAGTTACAGTGAGCCATGATAACTTCTCTGTCCTGTTTCACCAATACTCAGGTTGTTAAAGTGGTTTCTGTGAATCTTTTGAATGATTTACCTGGAAGAGAAGAGCAGGGAGGATTGAGAATTGAGTGGTTGTGGTTTGTTTACACCAGATACTGAAACTTGTAGCGTCCTAGCAACCAGCACAAAGATGCATACAAAAAGCCCAAAAATTCCTACTTACCCAGGCATAAAGGATACAGGATTTATCTTGTAGTGTCTTGATCCCCAGATCTTTAACCCAGCAAAAAATTGTACACCTCTATGCTCTTCCAGGTTTTCATTTGTTTGTCCAAGTAGAATGATGTCTGCAGCACCAGGTAGTTTAAGATGTCAGGAAGCTCAACAGATGGATACTTTTCCAACCCATAGGAAAAATCCTTCTTTGATAATGTCTAAGGATCTATCCCATTGCAAAGAGCAAATTTCTGAAAGTATCTTGACCGTGCATTTAAACTACAAAAATAGTCAGAGACAGTTTCACTAGCTCTTTGCATAATGGCAGCCACATTGGTTTGCCTGACCACCACTTCATCCACCAGAAGTAAACTTGCAAGCAAAAGTCACATGACTGAATGCAACCTATAGACCAATAACCTGTCCAGGGTGAACCCCACCTCTTGCCCGAAGTCAGCTGGGATTAAGTCAAGTGGTAAAGATAATGAATTAATTAATTAATGTTTGAGCTCCCTTTGTATCTATGATAGAAATGTGCCTCTGTATCATCAGAGTAGCATGCCAATCTTCTCAAAGGAGTAACAGGAATGTAGCATCAACCAACAAATTAACACTCGATTCACAAAACACATCACAAAGATTTCAGTGTAAACATATTTAATGTGTTGCAGTGTGGGGATTTCCTTTAATTCAGGTACACTTAGCACAATGGATGCTACTCCCAATGAGTTTTTTGAGTCCCTAAGACACTGAAATTACATAAGGTCAATTAAGTTTTTGAAATATGCAGTTTTAGTCCATGTTAGGAAGCAGCTCCCCTTTTGGCTGATTGTTACTGCAATACAATGGGAAGACTCTCAATTCCTGTGGAAAAAAAAAATCTGTGTACAAGGACTGAGGATGAGATCCAAAGTGGAAGATTTTGTGGAAAGCTAGCGGTACACCTGAGATTATCTGCACTCATACAGAACCTCTGATACAATATTTTCCAAATGAAAGGTAAAATAATGATGCCTTGCTTGTTTCCATGGCTGTAGAAACCTTTGATAATGGAACTACATGCTTTTCAAAAGCAAACAATGAGACAAAGTGAAACGTGAACTTAGAGTTCAGGCAGATCAGTCATAAAATTGACTGTTACCTGTATGTGCACCCATGGTCATCCTGGAATGGGCAGTGTCTCAATATCACACCTTTAAAAATCTGGCTAGGTCACCAGAAGCTATTTCCTGATACAATGGGTCAGAATATCACACACACACACACACACACACACACAAAAAAAAAAAAAACATCAGGGAAGAAACTGGTAAACAGGAACAAAAGTGAACGGGTGAGTGGATGAGCTTATGTGAGCCAACATAAAAAGGGAGCTGAGGAGGGATGCATGCTACTTGCATAGTTTAGTGGGCTTTTAGCATTCAGCCCCATGAAGGTTTGTAATTCAGTTCAGGTGTGTAAGCAAATTGTCACTGTTCCCTTTGCATACCTTATGGGCTGAGCACTTAGCCAAGGATGGATTAACTGGATATATGGATTTTTTTTCTAACTTTACACCTAGATGGCTTTCCACAAAGAAGAGAGAATAGCTTGAATGGAGAAGGGTTTGAGGGAGTATTCATTATTTCATGAATACTTTCCACAATATATGGCATGTTTTCCTGGAAAAAAGAGTCCTTTCTTGGTTTATAAATGATGCACAACCCCAAATATCATGGACCTGTAAATCAGGTAGAATGATTTTGGAGAAAATCAGCCCCAATGTTGTTCTTCTTTACTTTCATTTTGGGAAGGCACAGTGGAGCTCCAGGTTCCCGGGTTCCATCCTGAGCTCAGGGGTGGGTTTCCTGAAAGCATCTTAAGGTCAAGAGTGTCTTTAATTACCTCCTAAGATCCATTGTCAACCTAACGTGGTTTTCTTGAACAACATCGTAGCCAAATTAGTCCTTTAGTTTGCTCTAAATTTACGAGAGACCCGGACCACTAGTTCGCAACAAAGAGCAACTCGCTCGCTGCCGAATACACAGAATGGGCATCTGCCTTTGAGGGACTCTCACAGTCAGTGGGGGAAAATGGTGCTGAATCTGCTGCCCATGTTCAATTATTTTTCTTGTACATTGCAAGTACATTGAGTTAATAATTAAATAAATATACAAAACCATTGTGAATATATTTCAATATGTTATGGAATCATGTATGGACATCGTAATGTCACATTGATATCGCCACATTTTCATCAAATTTAACTCCATTAGACGAGTGATTATCTCATTTATTTTCATGAATGAGATACATTTCTGCACCTGTAACATTGAGAGAGAGAGAGAGAGAGAGAGAGAGAGAGAGATTTTGATCTGTCTCTATGTAAGAAAGTTGAATTTTCTATCTATCTATCTATCTATCTATCTATCTATCTATCTATCTATCTATCTATCTATCTATCTATCTAAGGCGGAGACAGATCAAAACCTCTCTCTCTCTCTCTCTCTCTCTCTCTCTTTCTCTCTCCATGCACACATATAAGGGAGAACATTGCCAACTTGGCATTGTGGATACAAGTTGAAATAATCCCAACTGCATGATTGGGGGGGGGGGGGGGGGGTGTAACAGTGAAATGAGGGAACACATTTACTTAATTATTTAGTCTATTATTTGCTCATTCTTTCGTGTGAACGTTTATTCATTTAATTAAAAAAAAACACATGCTTGGAATAAAAAAAAAATGTCCAAAAATGTAAAATAGTTTCAATTATTAATTATCACATTATATATGTAATGCTTAATGATAATACAATATGTTAACATATTTTAAACACTTTATATATTTCATTGTTTTTTGGTAAAAAATGAATGTCATGTGACTCACTGACTGGATTTAGCAACTACTAATGCCTATATGGGGGACGCGCGCTGCAAAGAAGCTCTTCCTAATGTTACTCTTCAGATTGCTTCTGACAAGTGAGTTCAGGAAAACCACATACATATACAACGTTTGTTGCTTCAGAGCATCTCTCAACTCGCTTTTTAGCCCGAAAGGGCAACGTTATCGGGAAACCCACCCCAGGTTCCTGTCTGTGTGAATTTTCACATATTCTCCACATGTTCATGTTGGTTTTAACTCACCTTCCAAAACCATGCTTGTTGTTGAATTGACTATGCTAAATTACCCCTTGGGTGAATATATGTGTGTACCACATCCACTGTGATCCACCAGATCCACTGTGACCCTGACTAGGTCAAAGCAGTTACTTTAGACAAATTAATGAATGAATTTATTCTCATACACAGTAGCTAACATTAGATAGAGTACATTATGAAGAAATAGCAACTTAGTTCACTTAGTAAATTCGAGAAACTGTTGTATGTGAACATCCTTCATTCATTTCATTCAAACGTGGAAACAAAAAACACACTCAAAGTGAAGCTATCGATCTGCATCTGCACAGTTTTGTGCATTGTGCTGCTTCCACACCACTGGCCATGTTTAAATGTTTTAAAGATTATAGATTTAGGGGTCATTTAAAGATGGCACGGTGGTGTAGTGGTTACCGTAGCACTGTTGCCTCACAGCAAGAAGGTTCTGGGTTTGAGCCCAGTGGCCAATGGGGGCCTTTCTGTGTGGAGTTTGCATGTTCTCTACCATGTCTGTGTGGGTTTGCTCCAGTTTCCCCCACAGTCCAAAAACATGCAGGTTAGGCTAATTGGTGGCTCTAAATTGACCGTAGGTGTGAATGGTTGTTTGTCTCTATGTGTCAGCCCTGTGATGATCTGGTGACTTGTCCAGGTTATACTCTGCCTCTCGCCCATAGTCAGCTGGGATAGGCTCCAGCTTGCCTGCAACCCTGCACAGGATAAACAGTTATGGATAATGGATGGATGGATAATGGTATAGTGGTTAGCACTGTCACCTCACAGCGAGAAGGTTCTAGGTTTGAGCCCAGTGGCTGACCAGGGCCTTTCTGTGTGGAATTTGTATGTTCTCCCTGTGCCTGTGTGGGTTTCCTCCAGGTCCTCCAGTTTCCCCCACAGTTCAAAGACATGCAGGTTAGGATAATTGGTGGCTCTAAAGTGAGTGTGAATGGTCATTTTGCAATGATTTGTGGGCTTGTCCAGGGTGTTCCCCAACTTTTGCCCATAGTCAGCTGGGATAGGCTCCAGCTTGCCTGCAACCATGCAAAGGATAAGTGGCTATGGATAATGGATGGATGGATAATACAAGATGGGTCATTTAAAATGTTCAGTCTTTGAAATCAGACAAAGAAAATTATTTCAACACATTATTTTTTTTTACTGGTGAAAAAAAGATTATTTAATTTTCTCTAAACTAAAATAGTTTGAAATAAAGGACACACTATACTGTTACATACATGAGAACATCCATGCATGACCAAGCAGCAGAAAGCAATCAGGAAAATAAAGAGAAGCATAAAGTCATTTGACTTGGTTTAGAGTTCAGGATAGAGTCTCAAAGGAAAAAAGCCACCTTCAATTACAATCTCATTTGAGATAACTGAGCCATAAAATAATACCATTTAAAGTCAGCATTGCTTCCTAATCAGCAGATGACAAAAAAGTCCATTCATATTTCATGAACTGTGTCACCTGAAATTCAAAAGGGTGGTCATGATTTCAGTGGATTTAATACAAATGAAGTAATCAAAAAAGCTGTGATGAATTTATATTCACATGGATTCACTGTTGTCAGCCCTGCAATAACCTGGTGACTTGTCCAGGGTGTACCCTACCTCTCGCCTATAGTCAGCTGGGATAGGCTTCAGCTTGCCTGCTACCCTGTAGAACAGGATAAGCAGCTACAGATAATGGATGGATGGATTCACTGGCCTGCACCTTAAAATGACTCACTTAATAACTTCTGAATTGTCACACTCACACTCATTGCACATTCATGTTTATGTTATTCTCTCCATCCATCCATTATCTGTAGCCACTTATCCTGTTCTACAGGGTCGCAGGTAAGCTGGAGCCTATCCCAGCTGACTATGGGCAAGAGGCAGGGTACACTCTGGACAAGTCACCAGGTCATCGCAGAGCTGACACATAGATAACCAACCATTCACACTCACATCTACAGTCAATTTAGAGCCACCGATTAACCTAACCTGCATGTCTTTGCACTGTGGGGGGAAACTGGAGCACCTGGAGGAAACCCACACAGACACGGGGAGAATATGCAAACTTCACACAGAAAGGCCCTTGCCGGCCACTGGGCTTGAACGCAGGACCTTCTTGCTGTGAGGCGACAATGCTAACCACTACACCATCATGCTGCCCATTCCTCTCCCTGCGTTCTTTATATTTTAAGAGAAATATAGAGTTTAATTTTTGTGTAGTAATAATACAAGTATTTTACACCACAGTGCTGTTGAGTTCTCTATTTTGATTAAACAGAAGGTGTTAATCCATTTTCTATAACAGTAGACGACATTAGATTTTGTTGAAGTTTTCTTTGTGGATTAGATTTTTTGGAAAGAGTCTCCAGTCAGTGCTTTGTACCAGACAGAGGTGGAACTGTAACTTTAACTTTTCTTCCATGGGAAAGTCATGAGGTCAATGGACTTTGGGCTTCACAGTTTTTCATTATCATTCTGTATTTTCTTTTCCCTTACTAACTTCAGTTGATGCTGGTGAGTGAGTGACTGTTTATAGCTGCAATAATGTAAGAAATAACAGGAAGTGACTTATTTCATGTACGTTCCACAACATTAAATGTAACTATAAGCAGACAGAAAGTACAATGTTTTATTGCTGAATAAATGAAAAATGTCATCCTTGAAAAATTGACAAAAAGAGGAATAAAATACTTTGGGACATGCTGCAATTGGAAAATGACTTTTGGGTGGGAACAGTAACTCTACTTCATGTCACAATACTTCATCAGTGATTATTTTCCTACAACTTCACACCCCTTGTCAAAATGTTTTTTTAGAATTCTATAGAAACTCTATAGAAAATCCTATAGAAACCCCTCTTTCTATACAATCTCTATAGAACGCTATAGAACTAATACTCTATAGAAAATAGTTTCTATAGAAGTTGTATAGAAATAGTATAAATTCTATAGAAGTTGTACTCTATAGAAAACAGCTTCTATAGAATCTCAACAGAATTCTATATACTAAATAGTAGTCTATAGAAAACGATTTCTATAGAATTGATACAGAGTTCTATAGAAGCTCTACTTTATTAGGGCCAACAGAATTTTATAAATTTCATAATGGTTATTTCCATAAAAACACAACTTGGTGGATTTTAAAGACCCTACAGAAATTCCAGTCTGAGACAAAAGGCCTTGCATCCAAAGAACAACTTTAGTACTTATCTCCAAGAAAAATGTTCTTTATTTCATTTACTTTATCTCACATAATAACACTTCTGATCAACAACTCAATTGATCCAAATGTAAATTACAGTTTAAGACATAATTTAATAAATGTACTTCCAAAATAAACGCTGATATATGCTATACATTAATTTTCAGTCAAGCTCAATGGCATTTGGAAGAAGTGAAACAAACGTCTTTCTTTGTATTTTCATGTAAATATACTTATTTGCTATATCAGATAAATTACATGCTATCAATTCATTAGTGATTTCAACCTCTCTAATTTGATGCCCCTTAACTTTATATATACCTGTATTTAATTGAAACATTATTCGAGTAGATGTTAAACGTCGAAATATACAGTACAATTCTTTTTTACAGTTACATATATCATCTTCACATTCATTTTTACGGGCGGCACGGTGGTGTAGTGGTTAGCGCTGTCGCCTCACAGCAAGAAGGTCCTGGGTTCGAGCCCCGGGGCCGGTGAGGGCCTTTCTGTGTGGAGTTTGCATGTTCTCCCTGTGTCTGCGTGGGTTTCCTCCGGGTGCTCCGGTTTCCCCCACAGTCCAAAGACATGCAGGTTAGGTTAACTGGTGGCTCTAAATTGACCATAGGTGTGAATGTGAGTGTGAATGGTTGTCTGTGTCTATGTGTCAGCCCTGTGATGACCTGGCGACTTGTCCAGGGTGTACCCCGCCTTTCGCCCGTAGTCAGCTGGGATAGGCTCCAGCTTGCCTGCGACCCTGTAGAAGGATAAAGCGGCGAGAGATAATGAGATGAGATTCATTTTTACACACTGCAACCACTAACTGCAGGGTCCCAATCCGACCATCTCTTAAGTGAAAGCAGGAATTATTTCTTTCTTGTTTCTTATGCTTTAAATGTTCAGATACGAAATATAAACCATTCTCAAGAACCAATCGTTCTGTTGACTTTCTATAGGAATTCTATAAGATTTCTATGTATAATCTCTATAAAATTACTATTAAAACTCTATAAAATTTCTATTAAAACTCTATAAAGTTTCTATTAAAACTATAAAATTTCTACAAAAAGTCTATAAAAATTCTATAAAATTTCATTTAGAAATTTTATAGAATTTTTATAGATTTTTTTTCTATAGAAATCTATAGAAAATTTTACCAAGGGACCCCACCAAATTTTATTCCACAGGGAAGCACGGGAAACAACATATAATGGGGTGAAAATGTAACATAAACTGTGATTACACAAGGTTAAACAGCATGCACTTCTGACCACATTGCCACATTTGTGAGCAGCCAAGTGTGCAGCCAAGTTTCAGAACAATCCACCTGTTTTCTGTGTCAAAAAGTGTTTTCAGGGAATCTACGTAATTCTTTTCAACACAATTTTATTTTGGCTATTGAGCTGTGTGTGTCTATGTGTAAATTACAGACTGCAACATCATATTACTTTAATCACCATCTTCCTGCCTGCAAACTAGCAATTTTTTTTAGAACATGTGACCAATTCACAGCAAGTGTTAGACAGGCTTCAATACAACCTCCATACTGTGGAGTTACCGTAGCTGTTACAAGGCATGATAACTAAGCTGGCTTTTTTTTTTTATAAACAATGAAAAAAAAAAAAAAAAAAAAAATATATATATATATATATATATATATATATATATATATATGAGAGAGATTAGATTAGATAAAACTTTATTGATCCCTATAAAATTTGAAATGACAAATAAAAAGACTTTGACCTCGACCTCTTAAATTAGATTAGATTAGATTAGATTAGATTAGATTAGATTAGATTAGATTAGATTAAACTTTATTGATCCCTTTGGGAGGGTTCCCTCAGGGAAATTAAGATTCCAGCAGCATCATTAGAGATAAACAGAGAAAAGAAATTGAGAAAACTTCTAGATATATTAAAATAAATTAAGTATTTACATATACAACTATAAAAGAATAAGATATGGGGAAGAGAGGAAGAGGAGGGGGGAAAGGGTGGAGAAGTGGGGTTAGGGTAAGTGTGTGTGTGGGGGGGGGGAAGCAGGAAAGATATTGCACTTAATATTGCACATTATATTGCACATTGTCCGGTATTGCTTATTGTTAGGCTAGGCTACTGCTCCTTCCCGTCCTCTGTCCTCCTGATACCCTTTCTCCCCCCCAGAAAGGAGTTGTACAGTCTGATGGCATGAGGGACAAAGGAGTTTTTGAGTCTGTTCGTCCTGCACTTGGGAAGGCGCATTCTGTCACTGAACAGGCTCCGCTGGTTGCTGATGACGGTGTGCAGAGGGTGACTGGCATCATCCATGATGTTCAATAGTTTGTTCATAGACCTCTTCTCTGCCACCATCATCAGAGAGTCCAGCTTCATGCCGACCACAGAGCCAGCCCCCCTGATCAATTTGTCCAGCCTGGATGTGTCCTTCTTGGATGTGCTGCCCCCCCCCAGCACACCATGGTGTAAAACAGGACACCGGCGACCACAGACTGATAGAACATCCAGAGGAGTTTCCTGCAGATGTTAAAGGACTGCAGCCTCCTAAGGAAGTATAGCCTGCTCTGTCCCTTCCTGTATAAGTGATTGGTGTTGCAAGTCCAGTCCAGCTTGCTATCCAGCCAAAGCCTGAGGTACTTGTAGGAATCCACAGCCTCCACCTTGACTCCCTCGATCAGAACTGGTCGTGACCTTGGTCTGGACCTCCCAAAGTCAATGACCAACTCCTTGGTCTTCGAGGTGTTGAGCTGCAGATGGTTCCTGTTGCACCACACAGCAAAGTCCCTCACCAGGCTCCGATACTCCTCCTCTCTGTCATCACTGATACACCCAACAATGGCTGTGTCATTGGCAAACTTCTGAATGTGACACAGCTCCGAGTTGTAGCAGAAGTCCGCAGTGTACAGGGTGAAGAGAAGAGGGGCCAGCACCGTGCCCTGGGGTGCTCCAATGCTGCTAATTACAGTGTCAGATGTGATGTCCTTCAGTCTGATGTACTGCGGCCTGTCAGTGAGGTAGCTGGAGATCCAGGTGACCAGGCAGGGGTCCACTCGCATCCTGTTCAGTTTGTCCTGAAGCAGTAGGGGCTGGATGGTGTTGAAGGCACTCGAGAAGTCCAAGAAGAGGATCCTCACTGTGCCATTTCTCTTATCCAGATGCAAGTGGGCTCGCTGTAGCAGGTAGAGGATGGCGTCTTCCACACCAACACCTGCCCGGTACGCAAACTGCAGACAGTCCTGGGCATGTTGTACCTGGGGTCTGAGGAGGCTGAGGAAGAGCCACTCCAACGTCTTCATCAGATGTGAAATGAGTGCCACCAGTCGGAAGTTGTTCAGCTCTCTGGGCCAATTCTTTTTGGGAACTGGAATGATACATGGTGTCTTCCAGAGGGTTGGCACTCTCCCCAGCTGCAGGCTGAGGTTGAAGATGCATTGGAGTGGTTCACCCAGTTCAGCAGCGCAGGTCTTCAGTAGTCGTGGACACACCATGTCCGGGCCTGCTGCTTTCCTGGGGTGAAGCTTCCTCAGTTGACCTCTGACCTGGTCTGCAGTAATGCATAGAGGAGTCTGTGTTGAGGTGGGGGAGGAGGGGGCTGCTGTGATGACTGGGGGGAGGTGTGTTGAGGTAAGAAAGAAGGAGAGATGGCTGCAGTGAGGGAGAGGGTGGGGGGGACGTGGGCTGGTTGAACTGATTGAAGAAGTCATTCAACTCATTCACCCTCTCCACTGTCCCCTCAATGACTCTGGTCTTTGTATTGTGGCCTGTGATGGTTTTCACACTGTGGCAGTCCTTATGCAAGGACAGAGCACAGAAGACGGCAGGACAGAGTTCAGGTTGGTAAACCATTTTTTTTATTGTCACACTTTTCAGTGAACACTCAGAAAATAAACGCAGACACACACACACAACCGGCGTCTGGTTCAGGGAAGAGCTCCCTCTGCTCTCGCTCTCCCTCCATAAATAGGGTGCGGTCACTGGGGAAGACACACAAACACATTAACTAACATCAGGTGCAGTGATTCTGCCACTTACCTTCTCTGACTACGCCGGTCACAGACCGATGCTTGACCATGCCCCCGCTGCCACATACCCCCATGACCCGACTCAGGCCGGGCAGCCGTCTGGCCTGCAGCCGACTCCCCCCCCCCCCTTGATGGGAGATGAAGTCAGCCACGACCATCTGCACCCCCAGCCTGTGGATCACCTTGAAGTTAAAGGGTTGGAGTGCCAGATACCAACGGGTAATCTGCGCGTTGGCATCCTTCATGCGGTGGAGCCACTGGAGGGGCGTGTGGTCCAAACAGAGGGTGAAAGGGCAGCCCAGCAGGTAGTAATGGAGGGCAAGGACCACCCACTTGATTGCTAAGCATTCTTTTTCAATGGTGCTGTAGTGCCCCTCATGCACCAACAGATTTCTACTGATGTACAAGACTGGGCGGTCCTCCCCCTCCACCTCCTGGGACAAAACAGCCCCCAGCCCTCTGTCTGACACATCCATCTGTAACATAAAGGGGAGAGAAAAGTCAGGGGAGTGTAAAAGTGGCCCCCCACACAGTGCAGCCTTTACCTCAGAAAAAGCCCACTGGCATTGCTCTGTCCACTGGACCGGATCTGGTGCCCCCTTTTTAGTCAGATCAGTCAGCGGGCTGGTGACGTCCGAATAATTAGGTATAAACCTATGATAATAGCCAGCCAGCCCCAGGAACTGTCTCACCCCCTTTTTGGTCTTGGGCCTCAGGCAGGCTGTAATTGCTACTGTCTTGTTAATTTGGGGACGCACCTGCCCGTTGCCCAAGTGGAAGCCCAGATACCGTACTTCCACCCGCCCAATTGCACACTTCTTCGGGTTGGCTGTGAGACCCACTCACCTCAGCGACCTAAGGACGGCCCTCAGATGTTGGAGGTGCCTCGGCCAGTCATTACTATAGATAATGATGTCATCGAGGTAGGCGGCCGCATAGGTGGCATGGGGGCGGAGGACCCTGTCCATCAGCCGCTGAAACGTAACGGGCATCCCAAACAGCCCAAAAGGAAGTGTCACAAATTGGTGTAAGCCGAATGGTGTGGAAAAGGCCGTTTTTTTCTCAGGATAGTGGAGTCAAGGGAATCTGCCAATAACCCTTTGTTAAATCCAGTGTCGAATAAAAGTGAGCCATGCCTAGTCGATCGAGCAACTCATCAATATGAGGCATTGGGTACGCGTCGAATTTAGACACCGTGTTGACTTTTCTATAGTCCACACAGACCCGGACCGACCCGTCAGCCTTGGGTACCGAGACCACCAGGCTGCTCCAGTCACTGTGGGACTCCTCGATGATGCCCATTTCGAGCATGGCCTTGAGTTCTTCCTGAACCACTTTTTTCTTGTGTTCGGGTAGCCTGTAAGGGCGGCTATGCCCTACCACCCCCAGGGGCGTCTCAATGTGGTGCTCTATAAGGTTGGTGTGGCCGGGCAGGGGCGAGAACACGTCTGAAAACTTGGTCTGCAACTGGGGTGATAAACGCTGGTGCGGATCGGCTTAATACCCAACAACCCATACAGTTCGCTCAGTGTACGTGACATAAACGAGGTGCCTTGGTCAGTCAGAATCTCTTTCGGGATTCCAACTCAGGAGATGACGCGGAAGAGCGCTTCCGCAATACTGCGTGCTGAGATATTGCGAAGAGGCACTGCTTCTGGGTATCGCATTGCATAGTCCACCAGAACTAATATAAAGCGGTACCCTCGTGTTGACCGATCTAATGGCCTGACGAGATCCATCCCAATTCTTTCGAACGGGGTCTTGATTAATGGGAGAGGGCACAAAGGCGCTTTTGGAATGGCCGCTGAATTTACTAACTGGCATTCGCGGCACGCCGTACACCACTTACGGACATCCCTGGCCAATAGAACCGGGCCATTATTTGGGCTAGTGTTTTATCCTGCCCTAAGTGTCCAGCCATGGGATTAAAGTGAGCCTCCTGGAATACCAATTCCCGGCAGCTCTTCGGAATCAAAAGCTGCGTGACTCACTCTTTGGTCTGAGTGTCCTGCGTCACTCGGTATAATCTATCCATCAAAATTGCGAAGTAGGGGAAAGATGGGGTGGCGGTTGGCTGGAGCATTTGACCATCGATTACTCTCACTTGGTCAAATGCATGCCGCAGAGTCTCATCTCACGACTGCTCTCATGGAAAATCCACGATGGATTCCCCAATAGAGAGAGGAGGAGCCGGCGGCTCCTCACTCTGACGCGGAGATGACGTAGACGGCTCTGTGACAGCTGCTAACACCAATGCGACACCGGGACCTCCCCTTATTAAACTACGGCAGGACCCACTCTTCACTAGATGACTCATTAATTCCCCAAATCCCAGCCAATCCATCCCCAAAATTATTGAGTGGGTAAGGCGAGGATTAACCGCCGCCTTTACTATAAATTTTTCCCCTCGAAAAAAAATGTGGACCGACACTAAAGGGTAGTTGTGAACATCCCCGTGCACACACAACACCTTCACCAATTGTGCTCCCCCCAATGCCTTGTCTTGCACCAGGTTTTGGTGGATTGAGGTCTGATTACAACCAGAATCTACAGTACCAATGCCTGATATGTATCCCCTTGGATACTCACCGGTATGCGATACGCTCCGGCCCGATCAAGGGCGGCTCCTGGCGCGTCGGGGATCCGAACCACCGCGCCCACCTCCATTACCAAGCACTGCTGTTGGAGGTGGCCCAGCTCCCTGCAGTGCCAGCAAACCGGCCTGGGCTTCCTCTCCACAATGGTGTTCTGGGGCTCACTCGCCTGAGGGGGGGAAGAGACAGACACAGAAGGGAGAAACGGGAGGCCACCGCGGGTGTGGTGGGCCGGCTGGGGTGGCGCCGGCCCCCGCCTCCGTGGTGGGGAATGGGGCGAGGATGAGACACAGGAGGAGAGAGAGAGAGAGAGAGAGAGAGGAGAGGGGAGAAGAGGCTGTCTGCTGTCCTGCCGTCGGGACAGCCGCCAAATTGTCCTCCGCCAGCTCGATTGCCTGATCCAGCGACGCCGGGCGGTGGCACTGGACCCACTCCGCGGTTCCGGCTGGTAAGTGTGCGATGAATTGTTCCAGTACCACCTGGTCGATGATCCCCTCAGCGTCGCAGTTGTCGGCCCTCAACCACCGCCAGCAGGCGTCCCGGAGTTGCTGGCCAAACGCGAACGGCTGGCCGACTTCCTCCAAGCGCAAAGCGCGGAAGCGCTGACGTTGCTGCTCGGGGGTGCGCCCCACACGCTGGAGGACAGCCCGGCGAAGGTCCGTGTAGACCAGCCGACGGTCGGCGGGGAGCTGTAGCGCGGCCAGCTGCACCTCTCCCGTTAGCAGGGGGAGGAGGTGCGCCGCGTGCTGTTCCATCGGCCATCCCGAGGTATCTGCGACTTGCTCAAAGAGCGTGAGGAATGCCTCGGGGTCGTCCTGTGGGCCCATCTTCATCAGGGTGAGGGGGGATGGGCCCGCAGTGGTGGAGTTGGTAGACCCTGCTGACGCGAGGAGGTGCCAGAACGCCTGACGATCTTCTTGCTGAGACACACCAGGGCCTCGAACCGCTGTTCCTGCTCCTTTCGGAGGGCGACTAGCACCTGGTGCTGGCTTTGCTGGGCCGTGGCGAGGGCGTGGACCAGGTCAGCGAACGGGGAGGACTCCATGGGGCTGTTCTGCTTCTGCTCTCCAAATAGGCCCGGGTTTCAGCACCACTGTGGCCGTCCTTACGCAAGGGCGGAGCACAGAAGACGGCAGGACAGAGTTCAGGTTGGTAAACCGTTTTTTTATTGTCACACTTTTCAGTGAACACTCAGAAAATAAACGCAGACACACACACACAACTGGCATCTGGTTCGGGGAAGAGCTCCCTCTGCTCTTGCTCTCCCTCCTTAAATAGGGCGCGGTCACTGGGGAAGACACACAAACACATTAACTAACATCAGGTGCAGTGATTCTGCCACTTACCTTCCCTGACTCCACCCTCTGGTCACAGACCGATGCTTGACCATGCCCCCGCTGCCACACACACCTTCCCAGACCTCCCTCATGCTGTTCTCCTTCAGCTTCTGCTCCACCTTTCTCCTGTAGCTGTCCTTAGCTTCCCTCATGCAGCGTTTCACCTCCTGCTGTGCTGCTTTCATCACCTCCCTATCCCTGCTCCTGAAGGCTGCCTTCTTCCTGTTGAGGACAGCTTTGACTTTCTGTGTTACCCATGGCTTGTTATTAGGGTAACATATATATATATATATATATATATATATATATATATATATATATATATATATATAAACTTTGTATTAACAGAAAGAGACAGTGAGTAAGAATAATATTGTGTGTAGTGAAGATGTCACTTCCTCTGTTCCTGGGTAGTAATGGGTGAAGTGTGTGTTCTGTAAGGGATGGAAGCACAAATTGTGCACTGCAGGGGATAAACACTATGTTTATCATCTTTGTGATGAAGAGTAGAACTGTGTTGACCTGTTCATTGTGTTGGTAAAAACAGTGGTCAGGGCATTTTACATTTCTAATATGTTTGTAAAACTTTAGAAGGTGTGATCAAAAAGATCCAGGACACAGAGCACAGCACAGCACAGTCATGTGCATGCAGCAAGAATGAACAGCAACTCTTGTGGGTGAATATTGAGACCTGTGTTACATGTTTTTGTGACAATATACCCATACTGGTATGCATTTGCAATTTTACTATGGACTAAAAAGCAAACATTAAATTCTGTATCAAACTTGGGGAAACAACATAAGAAACCCTGGGAATGTTTGAGCAAGCCTACAGCAATGAAGCAATCAAGTCAGTTTATTACTTCGCCCGTGATGGAGTAAGCGGAGTGAGGTTTGTTTGTGTGTGTGACTGTTAACAATCTAGTGTCTAGACCAGGGGTGGCCAACCAGTCGGAGCCCAAGAGCCACAATTCTTACTGTGTTACGGCAAAGAGCCACATCGGCACATGAACATGGGCACAAATATTACCCTTCCTTCTGCGCGCGCGGACACACACACACACACACACACACACACACACACACACACACACACACACACAGCCACATTGATGTCACACTCCAACTTAACTAATGCCCCACACCAACATGATAATGATACATTTACTGCAGTACCAAGACCACAGGCCAGTCATTTTCAACAGTGGCGACTGGTGAAGAAAATTGTAGGTGGGACACAAAGGCAGACATTGTTTACATGTGGGGATTCCCCCCATTGGGGGGGTTCCGGGGGGCCTCCCCAGAAAAATTTTGGATTTCTTAGATGCAATTTCCTGTATTCTAGTGCATTTTGGAGTTACCTGTTTAACATCGAAAATGCAAAAGCCATTTTGATTCAGCTTGAATTCTCAATTGCATGACCTGCACAAGACCTGCATTCAAATAAATAAGTATTCAAATAAATACAGTCAGTCGGAAAATGGAAATTACAAAGTGCTAATTTAATTTCCTCAAACAGTACAAGCTCCATAGGCACTGGGAACAGTGATCAGTGCAAGTGCAAATATAGATAAAATATAATACAATGCTCAAATTTTTGAAAGAAGAATACACACGCACACACAAATTGATAACTGGAAAACAAATGAACAAATACATAATGTATATACACTACATGCCAAAAGTTTGGACACACCTTCTCATTCAATGTGTTCTGTGTTCTCATGACTATTTACACTTACAGTATACTCTACTCTTACTCAAGGCATCAAAACTGAATGAGCACTCACCCACTACTCAGGCTTGCGCGCCCAGCGCGTATTCCAAGCCTCAGCAGCAGGGATGGTATGAAACTCACACACACAGTTAAATCCACAAGAACTCACCCATTACTCAGGCTTGCAGGCCCAGCGCATATCCCAAGCCTTGTGCTTACGAAGTTCAGCTCACTGCATGCTAAAATCGACCAGGAGTTTCCAAAAGGGAGTGAAGAGACGCTGAAGATTTGAACCCTTGAAATGCGACAATGACAACTGACATAGAAGGCAGAATGGCTTGCCATAACGTTCAACAAAAAAATATAAATTCTCACACACTGTTAAAAACTACACTACATGGCAAAAGTTTGGACACACCTTCTCATTCAATGTGTTCTGTGTTCTCATGACAATTTACACTTACAGTATACTCTCAGTATATATTCTGTGCTCTACCGTGTGGCAGGACAGTTGGAGGTCCGATGCCATGCGTTTTAGTTGGTCGTTTTCAGGACACAAGATTTCAACAGCGTCAGTTATGCATTTTTTAATGAACTTCCCTTCATTGTATGGCTTTTTAGCCCGAGCAATGTTCCAAGCCAGTTTATATGATGCATGTGTTACTGTCTCTGATTGTTTTGTAATTTTTTTGAAGAGCTGTACCTGCTTTTGTGATTGACTTTTTAACGTGATTAACTTGTGTTTACGAAGTTCACTCCCTTTCGGAAAGTCCTGGTCGATTTTAGCATGTAGTGAGCTGAAGTGACGCTGAAGATTTGAAGCCTTGAAATGCGACAATGACGACTGACATAGAAGGCAGAATGGCTTGCCATAACGTTCAACGAAAAAATATAAATCCTCCCACTCTGTTAAAAACATCCTGTTTTCATCTTCATATTTTCTTTTTGAAGTGCATTTTTTCCCTGCCATTTTGAGATCTGAAATTTAGCATATCATCTCACGCACCTGCGCATTTGTCATGATGTGAAAATACCGTAATGAAACCAAGCGAAGCACCTTTAATAAAATAACCGTAATTAACTGCAGTGAAGCGAAAACGCACATAAAACCACAAACGAACACCAACTTGGACGTGAAGGTGAGAGCCGCATGACACCAGGCAAAGAGCCGCATGTGGCTCGCGAGCCGCGGGTTGGCCACCTATGGTCTAGACGGTTGCACTGATTCACTTCAAATTTTCAGGGTTGGTGGGCAATGGTGTGTAGATTACCTGATTAAATTTTGGGGGTAATCAGGTCAAGGTGAAGGTCAAGGTCACCGGAAAGGTCAACCTTTTGGTCAAAATAACATATTTTCCATTATAACTCAAAAATGGTTGGTGATAGACAGATATTTACTATCATGAGCATATAGGAATGGCCAAATGGCCTTTCATTTGGCACCATGATCTTTGACCTTGAGTGACCTTGAAAGGTCAAACTCAAGGTCACAGATTTTCAGAGGGCTGTAACTTGAAAATGGTTGATGGTAGACAGATATTTACCATTATCAACTTATAGGAAGTGCCATATGGTCTTTCATTTGGCACCATGATCTTTGACCTTGAGTGACCTTGAAAGGTCAAACTCAAGGTCACAGATTTTCAGAGGGCTGTAACTTGAAAATGGTTGATGGTAGACAGATATTTACCATTATCAACTTATAGGAAGTGCCATTTGGGCTTTCATTTGGCACCATGATCTTTGACCTTGAGTGACCTTGAAAGGTCAAGCTGAAGGTCATGGCTTTTCAAAGGGCTATAACTTTAAAATGGTTCATGATAGCCAGTCATTTGCCATTATCAACATATAAGAAGTCCCATATGGGCTTTCAGTTGCCACCATGACTTTTGACCTTGAATGACTTTGAAATGTCAAAGTCATGGTCATGGATTTTCATACTATAACCTGACGTCTGAGAAATATTGCCATTATCAACATATAGATATAAAATAAGTGCTGCCGGGTGAGGGTTTTTTTTGGCTAGCAACATCTTTTTTGTATAGCGCTTTTAACAGTAGACATTGTCCCAATGCAGTTTTACTGAAAAGTAACTACTTTAAGCATATGAGCTAAATTTATCCCTAATGCATTTATTTATCCCTGATGAGCAAGCCTGTTGCGATGGTGGCAAGAAAAACTCCCTCAGACGACATGAGGAAGAAACCTTGAGAGGAATCAGACTCAAAAGGGAACCCATTCTCATTTGGGTGATAACAGATAGTGTGATTACAAATAACATGCTGCTATAACTGTGCCCTGTACAGTCACAAAGTACAACTGTGTAACCAGGAAATTCATTATAGTTTTAACATGGAGTCCATTTTGTTGTAGTTATCAACTGTTCATTGATAGAAACTTGAGTGCAAAACTGTTCATGACTAAAGTTATCACAGTGATTGTAGTCCTCAGCCATCATAGCAAAACTGTAATTGTCCAGAGCCATCTTCCAAGTGCGACTTTCGACTGTCCATATGGGGCCATCCTTCACAGGAGTGATGTGATGAGACTCCAGCCAGACATCAGGATGGATGAGGCACGTCTGAGGAGCAGAAGAGGTCAACATGACTGGTGTCCCAGGATTGACATATAACCTGACAGAGAGAGACAGAGTGAGATAGAGACAGAGACGGGGGGGGGGGTTATTAAGTGATTAAGCAATGAGCTGGGTGAGGTGTTTTGAGTGGCATTCGTACAGAACATCATCCACTAGTAACATCCTAACGTTCCTAATGCAGTGTAAGAACCAGATGTATTATAGGTGAAAAGTAGTGAAAGTGGAGATATGTTAACCTCCCCACTAAACATTAGACGTCGTATGGATGTGCAGATCATGTCTTTATTGCGTCTGTCAGTCCAAGACCAATTCTGGACTTCTAAATGACGTGCAAACTAGGTCTGCTATTTAGACGTCTAACTATGACCCTATTTGGACGTCAATATGTAGTTGAAAATTTTAACATCAGACAAGGTGACTTTTTTGGACATCATCAAGACGTCTAAAACAGGTGCAGGAAAATTACGTATATAACCTATTTTTAATTTAAATACATTTTATTACAAACTATAAATATAAATAAATAATACTACAAATATCAACATTGTTATTAATATTGTCCGTGAATTTTAATATTTTATTTTATTTATTTTAAATATAATTTTAACATTATATTTTATCTGTTTAATTTGTTGTCTATTTGAGTTCAACTTGAGTTCAACCAGTCAACGCCTCTCTGATTGGCCAACCACGTCGACGCAGCCCAATAGTAAACGCCACTCTGATTGGCCAACAAAACCGCTGTTTCTCGCGATTCAGAGGAACTTTTCTTCTGTGCCGGAGATGAAGAAGCAAATGGCCGCACGGTTCTAATTGTTTTTTCTGCTGATCTGAACACCTTAAACATGCACCTCAAAGACGAGGAGGTGGAGGACACAATGCTGAGAGGACTGAGGACCTTTTCACTTAATCCACCACGTCTTTTTTTTTTCCACAAGTTGGCAAGTTGGCCTGTTTTGCCAGTATTAAAACGGAATAAAAAAGAGACATGAGTGAGGATTGAATTGTAATTTTATTGTCTATAAATGGACATGGAGGGTTTCTGAACTGTTCAGTTATCACTTTATACAGTAGATCATGCTGTGTGTGTATATATATTTTATATGATTAACATTCAGTCCAAATCCCTTACTATGTTGTTTTGACTTCATTTGATTTAAAGTTATATTAAAAAAAAAACTATTTTGCAGTTGGTTTTGTGTCTTAACCTTTCACATACACTCTGTGCAAATGTAAGTGCATTTATTTGTAGGATAATGTATCTTTCCATAAACGCCAAAGAGCTGATGTCATGTAGGTTAAGTTGGAGAACCTGCTAGCTGTAGGCTAGCCTGCTATTTTCCTGTAGTTTCATTTGGCTCAGCAGAGCTGGAATGCTTTACACCTTAAAATTTAGTTATTTACTTAATTTAGTTATTTACTTAATATAATTATTTACTTAATTTAGACAATTAAGTTATATGAAAATTAACTGGAACAGGCTATGCCACCTTCTGAAATGTGACTATGCACAGAGGAAGAAACGGTAAACAATGCATCGAGTTTAAACGTAGAAAAGACGTCCTCGGACGGACGTAGAAAAGACGTCCACTTTTCAACTACAATTAGCCGTGATATGGGCGTCCTCTGCACGTCCATACCGGACGTTCGATAGACGTCAGGAAAAAGACGTCATCTGGCGTTACAGTCTGCACCTTCAGAGGACCGTCATTCGACGTCCAAAAATGACCTAAAAAAGACGCCGTTTCAACGTATCTTTGCGCAGTGGGTCCAGACCCAGTGTCGCTAGTGTTTCATGTTGATCCTACATATTTTTCTAAAGTCAACAATTTCAACAAATAACACACATACCCGAGCCTTTAACATGTGTAATTTATGCATTTATGTTGATCTGCTGCCAAACAGCCAAACATAATAAATAAATTGATAATATATATATGATGATGATGATGATTGCCACTTCTTGTCAGAAGAAGGCCATCTCTTCAAGTTGTAGATGCTCTTGATCTTCCATGAGCATGTAGATGACTCTTCAGACCAGCTTCACTTTTGCAAACCTTGTTGCAGAAATGACAAAGGTGTTGTGTGAGATGACATCATTCAATGTGTCTTTATGAGTCCTCATGTGACTCTTCAGTCCAGCTGCAGACTTGCAGATTTTGTTACAAGTCTGACAGCTATACAAAGCAGGTGGAGGTTGAGTTTCCATATAATCAGCTTGGGACTGATTACCAGTGGGAGCTCTTAAATGACTGGCTACTCCAGTTTTGACAGAAATATTCTACCACAGATACTGCAGAGATGATCAGACTGAAAAGCTTCAGGGATTGCACTTGTATCCCGCTTCCTCAAGGCATGTTTCATGTTGGAATGCTCAATCCTACTTTTCTCAAATGCTTTAAATCCATTGTGGCAGCGGGGGCATGGTCAAGCATCAGTCTGTGACCGGAGGGCGGAGTCAGGGAAGGTAAGTGGCAGAATCACTGCACCTGATGTAGTTAATGTGTGTCTTCCCCAGTGACTGCACCCTATATAAGGAGAGAGAGAGAACAGAGGAGAGAGCTCTCTCCCCAACCAGACAACCTGTGTGTGTGCGTGCGTGTGTGGCTGGGAGAGGTTAAAAAAATCACTGAAAAGTGCCAATAAAGAGGTTTTTTTGAACTCAGATCTGGCCTGCCGTCATTCTGTGCTCGACCCACCCGTCCGAATTGCCACAGTGGTGCCGAAACCCGGGATCAGAGCACAGAGAAGAACAGCCCCATGGAGTCCTCCCCCTTCACGGACCTGGTCCACGCCCTCGCCATGGCCCAGCAGAGCCAGCTCCAGGAGCTAGTTGCCCTCTGGAAGGAGCAGGAGCAAAGGTTTGATGCCCTGGTGCTGGCGCAGCAGGAAGATCGTCAGGCATTCCGGCACCTCCCTGCGTCGGCGGGGTCCACCACCTCCACCACCGTGGGCCCTCCCCACCTCACCCTAATGAAGATGGGCCCACACGACGACCCCGAGGCCTTCCTCGCACTCTTTGAACAAGCAGCAGAGGCCTCGGGCTGGCTGGTGGAACAGTGCGTGGCACACCTCCTCCCCCTGCTAACGGGCGAGGTGCAGCTGACCACACTACAGCTCCCTGCTGACAGCCGGCTGGTCTATGCAGACCTCCGCCAGGCCGTCCTCCAGCATGTGGGGCGCACCCCAGAACAACATCGTCAGTGCTTCCACGCTCTACGCCTGGAGGAGGTTGGCCGGCCACTCACATTTGGCCAGCGACTCTGGGACGCCTGCCGGCAGTGGCTGAGGGCTGACAACAGTGACACCAAGGGAATCGTCAATCTGGTGGTACTGGAACAGTTCATCGCCTGACTACCCGAAGGGACTGTGGAGTGGGTCCAGTGCCATCGCCCGGCATCGCTGGATCAGGCCATCGAGCTGGCAGAGGACCATTTGGCAGCTGTTCCGATGGCAGGACAGCAGATCTCCTCTTCTCCCCTCTCCTCTCTCTCTCTCTCTCTGCCCCTCCCCTTCTGTGTCTCGTCCTCACCCCATTCCCCCACCTCGGAGGCGGGGGTCGGTTCCACCCCAGCCGGCCCGCTGCACCCGCAGTGCCCTCCCATTTCCCACTTCCGTGTCTGTCTCTTCCCCCCCCTCAGGTGAGTGAGCCCCAGAGTGCCGGTGCAGAGAGAAAGCCCGGGCCGGTTTTCTGGCGCTGCGGGGAGCCGGGGCACCTCCAGCAGCAGTGCTCGGCAATGGAGGTGGGCACGGTGGTCCAGATCCCTGACATGCCAGGAGCTGCCCTTGATCAGGCCAGAGCATATCGCATGCCGGTGAGTGTCCAAGGGGATACATATCAGGCTTTGGTGGACTCTGGCTGTAATCAGACCTCAATCCACCAAAGCCTGGTGCAAGACGAGGCATTGGGGGGAGCACAATTGGTGAAGGTGTTGTGTGTGCACGGGGATGTTCACAACTACCCTTTAGTGTTGGTCCACATTCTTTTTTGAGGGGAAAAATTTAGTGTAAAGGCAGCAGTTAATCCTCGCCTTACCCACTCGATAATTTTTGGGACGGGTTGGCCGGGATTTCGGGAATTAATGACTCATTTAGTTAAGAGTGGGTCTGCCATAGTTCAGCAGGGGGAGGTCCCGGTGTGGCATTGGCGGGAGCAGCTGTCACAGAGCCGTCTACGTCATCACCGTGTCAGATCAAGGAGCCACAGGCTCCTCCTCCTTCTCTCGGGGAATCCCTCGCGGATTTCCCATTAGAACAGTCGCTGGACGAGACTCTGCAGCATGCGTTTGACCAAGTGAGAGTAATCAATGGTCAAATGCTCCAGCCAAACGCCACCCCGTCCTTCCCCTATTTCTCCACTATGAAGGATAGGTTATACCGAGTGACGCAGGACACTCAGACTAAGGAGCTGATTACACAACTTTTGATTCCAAAGAGCGGCCGGGAATTGGTATTCCAGGCGGCTCACTTTAATCCCATGGCTGGGCACTTGGGGCAGGATAAGACACTAGCCCGAATAATGGCCCAGTTCTACTGGCCAGGGATTTGCGGCGATGTCCGTAGGTCGTGTACAGCATGCCATGAATGCCAGTTAGTAAATCCAGCGGCCATTCCAAAAGCGCCTTTGCACCCTCTGCCATTAATCGAGACCCCGTTCAAAAGAATTCAGATGGATCTCATTGGGCCATTAGATCAGTCAACACGAGGGTATTGCTTTATTTTAGTTCTGGTGGACAATGCAATGTGATACCCAGAAGCAGTGCCTCTTCACAGTATCTCAGCACACAGTATTGCGGAAGTGCTCTTCCACGTCATCTCCCGAGCTGGAATCCCCAAAGAGATTCTGACTGATCAAGAAACCTCATTTATGTCACGCACACTGAGCGAACTGTATGGGTTATTGGGAATTAAGCCGATCCGCACCAGCGTTTATCACCCACAAAAGGATGGTTTAGTCGAACGGTTCAATCGCACACTCAGGAACATAATTAAAAAGTTTGTTCGTGAGGACGCATGCAATTGGGATAAATGGCTTGAACCCCTGTTATTCGCAGTGCGAGAGGTCCCACAAGCCTCCACGGGGTTCTCCCCGTTCGAATTATTATATGTGCGTAAGCCGCACGGCATCCTAGAGGTACTGCGGGAAAATTGGGAGGAGGGACCTTCCCTGAGCAAAAATGAAATTCAATACGTTATTGACCTGCATGCAAAACTCCACACACTCACACACCTAACCCAGGAGAATTTCCAGCAGGCCCAAGAATGGCAAACCAGCCTGTACGACAGGGGTACGTGCCTTAGGGAGTTCGCACCGGGAGATAAAGTACTAGTACTGTTGCCCACGTCGAGCTCCAAATTGTTCGCCAAGTGGCAAGGATCCTTTGAGGTCACATGGCGAGTCAGGATATTGACTATGAGATGAGGCGAATGGACAGGGGTGGGGCACTACAGATTTACCACCTCAATCTGCTCAAACTCTGGAACGAGGAGGTCCCCATGGCATTGGTGTCGTTGGTTCCAGAGAAGGTGGAGCTGGGGCCGGAGGTTCAAAAAGGGTCATTGACATCACTTACCTCTCCGGTCCCCTGTGGAGACCACCTCTCCCTGACCCAACTCACGGAGGTTGCCCAGTTGCAGACCGAATTTTCGGACGTGTTCTCACCCCTGCCCAGCCGCACCTGCCTCATAGAGCACCACATTGAGACGCCCCCGGGGGTGGTAGTGCGCAGCTGCCCTTACAGGCTACCCGAACACAACAAAAAAGTGGTTCGGGAAGAACTTGAGGCCATGCTCGAAATGGGCATCGTCGAGGAGTCACACAGTGACTGGAGCAGCCCGGTGGTCTTGGTTCCCAAGGCCGATGGGTCGGTCCGGTTCTGTGTGGACTATAGAAAAGTCAACGCAGTGTCTAAATTCGATGCGTACCCAATGCCTCGTATTGACGAGTTGCTGGATCGACTAGGCACAGCTCGCTTTTATTCGACACTGGATTTAACAAAGGGATATTGGCAGATCCCCTTGACTCGACTATCCCGAGAAAAAACGGCCTTTTCCACACCGTTTGGCTTACACCAATTTGTCACACTTCCTTTTGGGTTGTTTGGGGCACCCGCTACGTTCCAGCGGCTTATGGACAGAGTCCTCTGCCCCCATGCCACCTATGCGGCCGCATACTTAGATGATATTATAATCTATAGTAATGACTGGCCGCAGCATCTACAATACCTGAGGGCCATCCTTGGGTCTCACGGCCAACCCAAAGAAGTGTGTGATTGGGCGAGTGGAAGTACGGTATCTGGGCTTCCACTATCATAGGTTCATACCTAATTATTCAGATGTGACCAGCCCGCTGGCTGATCTCACTAAAAAGGGGGCACCAGATCCGGTCCAGTGGACGGAGCAATGCCAGCGGGCTTTCTCTGAGGTGAAGGCTGCACTGTGTGGTGGGCCACTGTTACACTCCCCTGACTTTTCTCTCTCCTTTATGTTGCAGACGGATGCATCGGACAGAGGGCTGGGGGCTGTTCTGTCACAGGAGGTGGAGGGGGAGGATCACCCTGTGCTGTACATCAGCAGAAATCTGTCAGTGCGTGAGGGGCGCTACAGCACAGTAGAAAAAGAGTGCTTAGCCATCAAGTGGGTGGTCCTTGCCCTCCGCTACTACCTGCTGGGACGCCCTTTCACCCTCTGTTCAGACCATGCGCCCCTCCAGTGGCTCCACCGCATGAAGGATGCCAATGCGTGGATCACCCATTGGTATCTGGCACTCCAGTCCTTTAACTTCAAGGTGATCCACAGGCCGGGGACGCAGATGGTCGTGGCGGACTTCCTCTCCCGTTGGGGGGGGGGGAGTCGGCTGCAGGCTGGATGGCTGTCTGGCCTGAGTCGGGCGGTGGGGGTATGTGGCAGCGGGGGAGTGGTCAAGCGTCGGTCTGTGACCGGAGGGCAGAGTCAGGGAAGGTAAGTGGCAGAATCACTGCACCTGATGTGAGTTAACATGTGTTTGTGTGTCTTCCCCAGTGACTGCGCCCTATATAAGGAGAGAGAGAGAACAGAGGAGAGAGCTCTCTCCCCAACCAGACGGTCTGTGTGTGTGCCTGCGTGTGTGACTGGGAGAGGTTAAAAATCACTGAAAAGTGCCAATAAAGAGTTTTTTTTGAACTCAGTTCTGGCCTGCCGTCCTTCTGTGCTCCACCCACCCATCCGAATTTCCACATCCATCATAGGCCAACTTCCTCCAAACTGAATGGTTCACTGAAAAACTTTCCCAGTTCTCAACATCATTATCAAGAGCTTTGAGGTTATCTTTGATCACATTTTCCACTTCATAACTCACCATAAAAGATCTGCTTCGGTAATCTTATATCATCCAACCTAGTAAGGTGCCGTGCCCATCACATTTGATTATGAATCATCATCATTTCAATACATGTGTTGGCACATTGCAGAACAACAGTGTCTGGTGTAAGAGACTGCCATTTGATATTTAAAATCCTAAAAAGGCATTTCTGATGGAATCTTTCCAAGACCTTGATGTGTCTACGATACGTGGTCCAAGTTTCAGATGAGTACAAAAGAGTGGTCAGAACACATGAATCATACACACTGAGCTTGGTTTTGGTGGTAATACCCCTATCAGACCACACACATTTTTCTAGCTTGCCAAAGGCTTTACATGCTTTTTCTATTCTTAGATGTATTTCAGAATTGAGTGTACCATCCCTAGAAATTGAGCTACCTAGGTAGACAAATGTCTCAACTACCTTAAGCCTTGTACCCTGGATGAAGATCTTAGGTTCAATATAGACAATTTTGGACCATACATCTGGCTGATCAAGTGATATAAATCTTTGGAGTCTTTACGATTGTCAGCATTCTGGATGTTGTTTGAAATGCCTAACCATGATTGTTTTTTCATTTGACGGATTTTATGCTGGAGTGACAATTTGGCACCTTTTAGAGACTGTTCGAAAGGTGCACAATCTCTATCAGATGCACTTAGATGTTTAATATGCAAACTGTTTTTAGCTCCCAAAAGAGTGCTGATCTGGGGAACATTCTTGTCAAACCAATCCCGATGCTTTCTTTTCCTTCGTCCGAGTACTTCAACTCCAATGTTGTAGACCACAGACTTAAACTTATCCCATGTTCCATCAAATTCTACTTCCTCAAAAGCTTTTTGCAGATTGCCAGGTACTTCAGAGTCCTTCAGTCTCAACACATCAATATGTTTAGGGACCTTTATCCCTTCTAGTCTCTTTTTACTCATGATGTGAAGTTTCATTTTACCATGAACAAGCCAATGATGTGTACTGTACTCAGTACCCCTCATGACCTGGACAGTGCACACATCTTGAAGGTCTCATTTACAGGTGATGACATAGTCAAGAATGTGCCCATGTTTGGATCTTGGATCCCTTCTGAACATCCTTCTGATGGAAAAAAGTGTTGCAAATGGCGAGTTCAAATTCTGTGCAGAGCTGAAGAAGGTGAAGACTATTACTTCTGAAGACTATTACTGTTGAATCTGACCTAGTCCATGCTTCCCTAATGCATTCCAAGCCTCATGATCACTCTCAACTCAGGTATTGAAATCACCAAGAAGGAGGATCTTATCTGCATTTGGAATCAAGTTTATGACAGTTCTGAGATCTTGATAGAAAGCCATAATAGATTCATCACTACTAACAAGAGTAGGAGCATAAACAGAAAGCACACTCATGAAGCGTTTGGATGGTAAGGGAGCTCTCATTAAAGCTATGAGGTTGTTCCATATGGTTCATTAGCGCAGTACGAATTGCAAAACCTACTCCCTCAACCCACTTTTCACTTTCAGGCTTACCCCTCCAAAAGAAGGTGTATCCAGCACCTGACTCAGTCAACTGGTCTTCTTCACTCAAACAAGTCTCAGAAAGCACAGCTATGTCAATACGATACTGATCCAACTCTTTCGCTACAATGGCAGTGCATTGCTCAGGATTGCTTGACTTTTCTTGGTCAAGGTGCTAGTGTCCTAACATTCCATGTACTGACATTTAACCTAAATCTTTTATTTATGTATTTTTTCTTTGTGTTTACCCTGCTGTTGTGAACAGCTATCAGCCGCAGGTTGCTGACCAGCTTGATGGATGAACAGGCATTTGCTTAGGTCACCTTTTCGAGACCCTTCCCAGATTCCTGGGTGAGCAATGCTTCCCTAAAGAGGGCTGCTCAGACACTCAAGACCTTGCCGAGGTATGCTGCTGTTCTGTCAACAAAGCAAAGACATTAGATGAGTCTCGAGCCGCACCATGTGCAGATTTGTGACTATGTACTTCCAGCTTGTTAGGCCTGCACATGTCACCACTCCATTGCCATGGGACTTGAAGAGATATCTGAACATTTAGATGGCAATGCTACATGCTTGTACTACACACATGGCACCCTCTCCACCTACAAAACGAGGTTTCCAGTGACAAGCCAGAGCAAGATGACTGAATGATTTTGAAGGCCGCATGTGTTATTGTCATAGAGTTTAACCTCTCCAGTATGACCAGAAGGCCGCTGTTTTATTTTCACAGAGTTATAACTCTCCGGTACTGCAAGTGCTGTGAAGTACACACCACTAGGACGGACCACTCCAGCACTTGAGGGTTTAGATGATGTGAGTTTTCCTTCTCAGCAATGCGGGCAGGTGGCTTAGGAGCATCCATGATGGAGTTTGCTCAGGTCTCAAGAGACCCCCACACCATATATGAGAGAGAGAGTTAAAAATGTGTTTATTTACTGTCTAAACTTGTCTAGGCTAACATCAGGGTTGATAACATCTGCCTGCAGTCTACCCTGTAGCATAGAGGAAGAATGGTAGCAAAAGTTTTTGGCCTAAATCAAGAAACTTTGCTGACTGATTTAGAGAAAAATAAGCTACATCTTCTGACAGACAACTGGAAATCTTGGCATAATTTGTACACAAAAAAATAAATAAACCTACCTGACATGATAAATCCACACATCGTTACTATTGCCATTAAAGTAGAAAGCAAAAAATAAAAATAAAAAATCAGCATGGCTTTTGTGAGATTGCTACAAATTGTAATGTGTCTTGTTCTCTAAATCAATTTAATAAGAGTTTTAAATGCTTTCTTTCAATAACGTGTTGACAGAAATCCAGGATAAATAAGTCTTCATAACCTGAGACTAAAGTAACATACGACCATCAAGTCATCAAGTCTGCTTCATTTAGCATCATTTTTTCTAATTTACTCCTCTAACTGGAAACTGAAATTCGCCTGATAGTATAGGTAAGTGTGAGCTTTAACTTTAGCATTGATAGCTATAGTTGGCGCTTGTGAAACAGTCTGGATGAGTGTATGCTTATCACAGTCTAGCCAAATATCTGCAGATTAAAGATTTAAACTATAACAAGGCCACATTGTCAGTGTTTGATTCATGATTATAATACATTTTGTACATGAAGTGACCCGCCAAGGGAAGTCAGGAAGAAGAACCCTAGTTCCAGAAGGCGACCTTGGGTTCTCAGGAGGCTGACAGACAAGGAGGGCAAACTTTAGAAATCAATAAACCTGTCTGGATGGTGTTCTGTCTCCTTTTCTCTCCCTCTTATCCTTTTCTCTGTCTCTGAACTATATGAATCATAAAGCTTTTACTTCTTTATAAGTAAGTCATGCCAAGATGTCTTTCCTCTGTACTTGAGTTCAAATAAGAAGTTGATCAAGAATTTAAGACTCAACATTAATCATACCATTTAAAGGGAAGAGAAGAGAAGAAAAAAGCTGTGTGATTATATGTACTGTATACTATTTAACAATGTGCAACTAGTATGTATATACATACTGTAACTAGTGGTTCATCCAGTACTTCATGCATCAACTCCTTTAAACTCCTTTATCATGAAGTTTTCCATCCTAAAGCATTCAACATTATCCAGGAGAAGTGAGGAATGCAAATCTAAACCCACTGTCATACCTGGGACTGTACTGTACCAGAAAATGCACTAAAAGCTACAATAATTAAGGTTAAACATTTACCAGGATGTAATGTAATTTTATTACATCCTGGTCCTTGAAGTTTAAAGCCACAATGCAGCACTATAAATATGAAGGCAGCTGAAGATGACATCCATAAGTGATTCCAGCAAGTGCTTAGAGAAAAGGCATATATTACAATCCCAGAGGTAATGTTGTTGGCTTCCTCTTGACATTACCTTTACTCTTCAGCTTAGAACATCTGCTTTTAATAGGGTGCTTATTAAAAAAAGCCTGTATCGAAGTCCATCCCTGATATCCTCTACTATGTGGCTGTGAGCTGTAATAATATTTCACTGTAATATTTAACTATCAGGGGGACTTTTCTTACAGAAGTTCATGTCATGATTCATTTGTGGCATTTTATGTCATGTTAGAATGTACACAAAGTTAGGGAAAGCTTTATTCATCCATCATCAAGTACACCTAAAAGTAGCAAAAAAGAAACCTACTGATTTATCTGGGTGCCTATACACCTTTTAAATAAGCAAACATCAGTAGATTTAAATTGTCTAAGTAGATACTGTTTTCCAGACTCCTAGTTTATGTATATGATTTTTTTTTAATGGATGTTCAGTCTCAAAGCTCACAGCAACAGAAAACAGGACAAACTTACCAGTGCTTGGTTCAGAATAAAAGTTTGAGTCAATAAATTGGTCTAATATGAGCTTTTCAGTCAGTCTGAAACCACAGACTTGCCCTTTTATGAGAGATTCTATACACCTGATGTATAATACTGTGCAAAAGGCTTATGCATGTGTAAAGAAAGCAGGAAAGCAAAGATGTCCTGAAAAATACTCATTTGAAATGTTTGTACAGAAAATTGAGGCTAAAAGTTTATATACACCAAGGCTGAAGGCATTCAAACTCAACTCCATATGTTTCCTGTGTCTGGTCTACTTGATTTCCATAACAGGTACAGTAATTTCACAATAATAGATAAGAGACAGCTTTATTTAAGGTTTTATTTAATATATCAGATTTTCAGTGGGTCAAAAAAAATACATACACTTTATTAGTCTTAGTTGCTGTTTCCATTTAACTGCTTGAATTTGAATAAAAACTGGTGTAACTCAGGTTTGTTTTCAGTTCAGTCCACAAATGCTCTGTCAGATTCAGGTCAGGGCTTTTTGATGATCATGCTGATGCATTCACTTTCTTTGCTTTAAATCATTCTGTTACAATTTTGGTGTTTTTCTTAGGATCACTGCCCTGCTGGAAGAAGCAGTTTAAAACATGCTTTAACTTTCTTCAGTTTTCAAGTTTATTTTTATAGAGCTTTTAACAATAGGTGCAGTGCCGGTCCGTTGTGGTGAAGAAGGAGCTGAGCCAAAAGGCGAAGCTCTCGATTTACCGGTCAATCTACATTCCGACTCTCACCTATGGTCATGAGCTTTGGGTAATGACCGAAAGAACAAGATCGCAGATACAAGCAGCCGAAATGAGTTTCCTTCACAGGGTGGCTGGGTGCTCCCTTAGAGATAGGGTGAGAAGCACAGTCACTCGGGAGGAGCTCGGAGTAGAGCTGCTGCTCCTCCACATCGAGAGGAATCAGCTGAGGTGGCTTGGGCAACTCTTTCAGATGCCTCCTGGACACCTCCCTGGGGAGGTGTTCCAGGCATGTCCCCCCAGGAAGAGGCCCCGGGGAAGACCCAGGACACTCTGGAGGGACTATGTCTCTCAGCTGGCCTGGGAACGCCTCGGTGTTCTTCTTGAGGAGCTGGCCAAGGTGTCTGGGGAAAGGGAAGTTTGGGCTTCCATGCTCAGACTGCTGCCTCCGCGACCCGGCCCTGGATAAGCGGAAGAAGACAAGACGAGACAATAGATATTGTCGCAAAGCAGCTTTACAGAATTTTAGTGACTTTAAACACTAGCTAATTTTATCCCTAGTCTATCCCCAGTGAGCAAGCCTGTGGTGACAGTGGCAAGGAAAAACTCCCTCAGACGACATGAGGAAGAAACCTCAAGAGGAACCAGACTCAAAAGGGAACCCATCATTTGGGTGATAACAGATAGCGTGATTATAACATTTAACAGTTTTAACATTAAGTCTATTTTGTTGAAGTTATAAACTGTTAATTGATGGAAACTTAAAAGAAAAGAAAACCCATTTTTAAAATACAGTTATGAAGATAGATTATGATATAAACTAACGATTCATGTGAATAATTGAAAATAAGGAGCTCACATAACTAAGATATCCATCTCAAAAAGTCAAGTTTCTATGCAAAATGGATGATTTTATGGAGGCTGCCATTGCAAATATTTTAACCAATCAGAAAAATCCCCCGATCAATTCCAGTGCTCTGACGTCATTTGAGCGCAAGACACAGAAGCTCTGCATAGCAAGTAAGACTTGAAGCTGCCCCTGGCTGGAGATTAAATAGTTTATATCAAAGTTTATATGCAAAAACTACAGACTACAAACACTCAGGACTACAACTCCTATGACACAGCACCCTCTGTCCCCAGCCTACTGAACTACAGCTGTTACACATTTCCTTTATCACTGCTTCCACTATTTAAGCCGCTCATTCACAACACTCCAGTGCAAAGTATCGTCCTGCCATTTCAGTACATACAAGCCTTGTATCGTTTCTGACTGTCTCTAGCGCTTCCTGTCCTTTTGCTATTTCCTCTCCATTTTCACTCTTTGTCTTTTCCACGTCACATTGTTCGCCGATCGCCTGACCCTTGTTAGTTTACTGACACAGATTTCAGTCACAGATTTTGGCTTTGTTGACAGTCTGCTGATCTGCTTCCTCCATGCATACATTAGTAAGTGCCTGCACTCTCACAATGGTATCTTTTAAATGTATACTGTGGGTGGTAAAAGAGAGCAACTGGACTTGCTTGAAGATTCGTGAAGACGTTTTACCTCTCATCTGAAAGGCTTCTTCAGAAGCCTTTCGGATGAGAGGTGAAACGTCTTCAAGAATCTTCAAGCAAGTCCAGTTGCTCTCTCTTACCACCCACAGTTTACTATGACCTGGATGACTGAGAATCTTCACAGACACTTTTAAATGTATGAATTTTACCAAATAAATCCATATCATACCAGCAGCTCGGGTGTTTCTGGCAATATTTCCGCTTTTTTCATACAAGTGCATCTTCCTGTAATGCTCAGATGAATCCTGTATAGTAAAGCAGTGTTTGTTTACCCTCTTTCTGCACTGCCGTGGGGGTTGGACTGCCTACCACGGTAATTATGGTAGGCTAGGCTGGGGACGTCTTGATGAGGAAGTTTTTCATGAATGAGTCAAGAGCATGCTAAGCATGCTAATGAGTAGTATAACACATAGTTTCAGCCTCATTTTACAGGTAGAGAGTTCAGATTTGTCCCCAAGTCAGGGTTGCAGCTCATTAATACACTATTTCAGAAGTATAGTGAAAAAATCGACATTCTCACCTAAGTAGACCTTTCGCTTTGCCCCTTCAGTACTGAAGTATACACTCAACCTTGTGCCCAAATGACACCACTCATTGCCCGTCCAGCAGGCAACATGGCAGCCTCCTGGTGGCATTAGAGTAACAATACAAAAATGCTCACAACTTTCTTATAAATGGTCAAACATGCCTGAAACTTTTCTTACGGGCCCTCAATATTACAAGCTACCAACCCATGCATGTATTTACTTTGCATTTTCTATTCCATTAAATTGTCTGGCATTAAATTAGTAAATTGAATTTTTTTTGTTGAATATTTTCAATTTTATCATTGAAAAAATTCATGAAGTCATTGCTACTACATACTGCAGGTGTGCATGTGTCTATAGTGGTCTTTTTCCTGGTTAATTTTGCTATAGAATTAAATAGGAATCTAGGATTATTTTTGTTATCTTCTATTAGAGAGGAGAGATATGTTGGTCTAGCAGCACTAAGAGCTTTTATATACTTCAGGAAGCTCTCCTTTCAAGCTAATTTGAAAGCTACCAATTTTGTTTGATGCCATTTACGTTCCAATTTTCGAGTGGTCTGTTTTAAAGTGCAAGTGTCATTGTTATACCAGGGTGCTAATTTTTTCTCTCAAATCATTTTCCTTTCAAGGGGAGCTACATTATCTAAAGTATAGAGGAACGTTGACTCTAAGCATTTAGTTGCCTGATCAAGTTCTGTGGGGAATGGCAGTGATCCAATCAAAATTGATAACTCTAGGAGATTATTTATAAAGATCTGTACAGTAGTTGACGTAAATGTACGTTTAATACAGTAACATGGGTGAGGTGCATATATTATTGCTCAGACATATTTTGAGTAAGTTAATGATCTGAGAACATCAGACTGTGGAAGTGTGACTATATTTAACCTGAATGTTAGTATTAGATCGAGAGTGTGACCATCATTATGGGTAGGTCCTATGACATTCTGATTAACCCTTACTGAATCTAAAATGGACACAAACACTGTTTTCAAAGGGTCATCTGGGTTATCGAAGTGAATATTAAAATCTCTGAGATAAAATCCGCAAATTCAGAAAGAAACTCAGAATATTTTCCCGGGGGGCTGTAAATAATAAGTAATGGAATTAACTGGGTAGACTTATTTTTCGAGACTGCATACATTTATATTAGTATGAAGAACTTCAAATGTATTAAATTTATAACCAGGTTTTTGTGTTACACCTAGATAATCATTATAAATAACTACAACGCCTCCTCCACTGCCAGTTAGACGAGGCTGGTGTATATAATTGTATCCAGGAGGACTCACTTCATTTAATGCTATATATTCATTAAGCTTAATCCATGTTTCTGTTAAACACAGTACAGTACATTAAACTCCTGGTCAGTAATAAATTCATTAACAATTAGCACTTTAGATGTAAGAGATCTAATATTTAATAGCCTGACCTTTAGATCAAAGGTGCTAGCAGTGGCTGTATGGTCAGTATGTTCTAATTTTATATTGATTAGGTTACTGGAACAAACTCTCTGAATATTTCTACTTTTTTGTTTAGCTCGGGGAACAGACACAGTCTCAATGCAGTGGAACCTGAGTGATGACTCTGTGCAGCTAGCAGACAGTTGGTTTAACCTGTTTCTATTCTTTTAAGTTCGTTTCTTAAGACACGTATTTTTAAGTATGTTACCTCGCTTGTTGACAGTTTCGGCGAACACTTCCGCCTTCTTCAAAACAGTCACCAGATGTCGAGTGGTGACGTGCCTTATCAGCTGATGTTACTCTATGGAGGCGTGAACGTCCCGCCCAATTTGACAGGTAGTCCACGCCTCCTGCTGTCAGGTCGCTGCCCCAGGACTGCGCTCCAGGTGTGTGACAGCGCGTACGCTCCCTCATCCCGGTTCATGGTCCTCTGTGCCCGCTTACGTATCTCCACTGCCTCTAAAATCCAACGATGGTATCTATTCTCTTCAGTGCGAATGACTCTGGCCTCTTCCCAATTCATAATATGATTTTTTCGTTTGCAGTGGTCTGAAATGGCTGATTTTAAGTTTTCTTGGCTTGCTTTTTCTTTTTCGGATCTTGTGAGTCTTTTTGTTGTTTCTTTTTCACATTCTAATTGGTGTTCTTTCCTGCGAGTGTGGAAGCATCTGCCCGTTTCACCAATATAGACTTTATTGCATGAACGGCAAGGGATTTCATATATGATATTGCATTTATTGTCCAGTTGTATTTTATCTTTGGGGTGAACTAGCAGCTGTCGGAGGTTCTTGTATGGTTTGACCGGGGTGTTGATGTGGTATTTCCTCATGGATCGTTGGATGCGTTCTGTAACTCCTTTTATGTATGGTAATGTGACAAAGCCCCAGTTTGTTTTTTCTGTTTTTTTTCTTGTTTGTTTGTTTCTTTCCTTTTTTTGTGTCTGTGATTTTCCTTTTCGAATTGCCCACGGTGGATATTGGCAGTTTTTTAATGCCTGTTGGATGTGTTGTTCCTCCTCCTGTCTGTCTTTCTCCTCCGTGATGTTCTGTGTTCGGTCGTATAGTGTTCTGATTACTGACATTTTGTGTGCGATGGGATGTTCCGATGTCCAGAGAAGATATTGGTCGGTATGTGTAGGTTTTCTGTATGTTGTAATTCTGATGTTCCCTTCTTCTGTGTGGTGTATTTTTAGGTCCAGAAATGCTATTGTCTTGTCCGTTTCCTCTTCGTGTGTGAATTTGATGTTGCCTGTCTTGTCTATGGAGTTTAGATGATCCGTGAGTTGTTGTGTGTGGCCTGTTTTGGTTATTTCAAGAATGTCATCAACATATCTTTTCCAGAAGATAGGTTTGCAGTCATCTGGTGCTGTTTCTATGGCTCGGGTTTCCAGATCCTCCATAAAAAAGTTGCATAGAGTGGCAGATAGCGGGTCCCCCATTGCAAATCCCTCTTTTTGTCTATAGATTGTACCTCTGTATTGGAAATATGTGGACGTGGAAATGAAATGTAATAGTTTTGTTATGTCCTGTGCTGTAAGTTTTGTACGTTTTTTTCAGGGTTCTGTCTGCTTTTAACCGGTTTTCTACTATGTTAAGAGTGTTTCTGACCGGTGTTTTTGTAAAGAGGGATATGACGTCATGTGATACAAAGATTTCATCCTTTTTTATCTTGATTTCCTTTAGTTCTTTCGCCAGTTGTTTTGAGTTTTTGCAGTGGTATTCCGTGAGTCCGAGGAGTGGTTTAATTATGTCTGCCAGCGTCTTGGAAAGGTTGTAAGTAACTGATCCTATACTGTCTACTATGGGTCTTAGTGGTGCTCCGGGTTTATGAATTTTCGGTGTGCCGTATATTTGGGGGGTGATGTCTGCTGTGGGGATGAGGTGGATGTATGTTTGTTTATCAATTTTGTTGTCATCCATTAACGGTCTGAGTAATAGTTTTAGTATTTTTTTCTTTTCCTCCGTCGGGTCTTTTTTGAGTATTTCATATGTGTTTGGGTCCGTGAGCATTTCATTCATTTGTTTTTCATATTGATTAGTGTCCACGATAACCGTGGTCCTCCCTTTATCAGCCGGTAGTATTGTTATTTTCTTGTTCTTTGCGAGTGTTCTGATGGCTTCCATTTCCTGTTTTGTTGTGTTTCTGGGTGGCAGTTTAGCTGAGGTGAGGATGCCTGCTATTTCGTTCCTTAATGCGGCTTTCTGTCCTTGGTCCTGTAACATGTTGCATGCTAGTTCCGTAGCCAGTATGAATTCTTCATTTGGGATTTTATTTGGTGTGATGGCATAGTTTAGTCCCCGTGAGAGTATAGTGCGTTCTGCTGTTGTTAGTGTGTGTTTAGACAGGTTGCATATCCATTTTTCATTTATTTGTTTGTCCTTGCATTTATTTTGTTTCTTTTTGATAAGCCTATTTAGTTTTTTAATATGGCGTGTTTTTGTTTTTGAGAATTCTTGTTCTTGTATTGCATTTAGATGTTCTTCCATACTTTTTTCCATGTCACTGCTGAGTTTGAACCGGAGTTTGAAATCTTGTGTTCTTTGTGTTATTTCTGTATTTAAATTGTTGATTTTGTTTGTCGTGCATCTAATTCTTTCTCTTACCAGAGTCATTCGCGCTCTTTCGATGGTCCTTTCCGCGTTTTTTGTTGGTATTGGATTTTTTATGTAGAGGCTTGCTGGAATGACACCTTCGTCCCGGCAGCGGAGATTGAAGCGGAGATGGTTTCTTTGTCGCGCCAGTTTTTTCTTTAGTTTTTCCAGGCAGCATACCTCTTTGGCACAATCTTCTCCATAACTTATTTTTAATATGTAGTGAAAATTCATTATGTCTGATAATTATAACTATTCTTTTAAGTTCGTTTCTTAAGACACGTATTTTTTTTTTTTAACTTCTGTTTATTGATTTTTCATATTAACACACACACACACACACACACACACGTACATACACACACAACAGTAACACCAACAAACAAGCATTGTTGTCAACAATGAGCCGCTTTACATCAAAATCATTACAATACTATAGTCTCATATAGGTAGCAGAAGTTAAGAGGAATGCCTGGATTCAACATAGTCTATAAAGGGTTGCCAAGTCCTATAAAAACGATCAGTAGAACCTCTGAGAGTATATTTCAGTTTTTCCAGTTTAAGATGTTGCATAATATCATTGATCAATACTGTATGAGAGGGAGGGCGTGTCTGTTTCCAGTTCAAGAGAATTAATCTGCGTGCTAAGAGAACTATGAACCTGGCTGCCATGGACGCAGACCCTTTTAGAGGACTGTCCACACTCAGTACCCCAAATAGAGCCAATGCCGGATCTGGTTCAAGAGTGTGACCAAAAACATCAGATAAGGTTTTAAAAATGGAGACCCAAAAATCTGATAACTCTGGACACAGCCAAAACATGTGACCCAGTGTAGCTGGAAATGCCCTGCAACGGTCACATAAGGGATCAATGTTAGGATACATTTTAGCAAGCTTGACTTTGGAGAGATGCAAGCGATGCAGCACCTTGAACTGTATGAGCCCGTGTCTGGTGCAAATGGATGCTGAGTGTACCCCCTCCTGTGCTCCCATCCACTGCTCCTCTGTCAAGTCAATGCCCAAATCTTCCTCCCAAGCAAATTTCAGAAAATCTAGAGATACATCTATCTGGCTAAACATGTGGTTGTACAAGTATGAAATCACCCCTCTAGATGAAGGATCAACTGAAAATAAAGAGTCCATCTGGGTGGGGGTGGGAGCATTAGGGAAAGAGTTTGTATTAGATCTTGTATAGTCACGAACTTGCAAAAAACGAAAGAAATGAGACTGAGGGAGTTTAAGCTTTCTACGCAGCGTCTCAAAAGATGGGAAAATAGCATCAATATAAAGGTCCTTCATTCTTGAGACCCCATTATGAGCCCATAGTTGAAAGGAATTATCTAACAAAGAGGGATGAAAGTGATGATTTGCACATAGAGGGGCTAGAAGAGATTTAGCATGCCAGCCAAAGTGTTGTCTTATTTTAGTCCAAATTTTCAATGATTCTGTCACTACAGGATTGGATTTGGCATATTCGACTGGTATTGGAAGGGAAGAGAATAACAACGCACTCAAGGAAGTAGGATGACATGAGGCCCGCTCAATCTGCAACCAGGCAGGTTGTTCTTCTGAGCCAGGGGTCTGATCCCAAAAAGAGACAGCTCGTACGTTGCAGGCCCAGTAATAATACTGAAAATTTGGAAGGCTCATGCCCCCAGAACGTTTAGGTCTTTGCAAAAAATCTTTCCTAATTCTAGGGGTTTTCTTATTCCAAATAAAACTAGATATTTCACTGTCTAATTGTTTGAAAAAAGACTTATTAATGATGATGGGGATGGTTTGAAAAAGAAACAGGAATTTAGGAAGAATGTTCATCTTCAAGGCATTAACTCTCCCTGCTAGAGACATAGGAAGATGGGACCATCTACCAAAATCCTTAATAGTGCGATCAAATAAAGGTTTAAAGTTAAATTTGAACAGTGACTGGACAGACCTTGTTACAACTACTCCCAGATAATTGAAAGATCCATTAACCAACCTGAATGGAAACTGAGAATAAGACACAACCTGAGCAGTGTTGTTTATGGGGAACAGTATACTCTTAGATAAATTCAGCTTGTAACCAGAAATCTTGCCAAAAATTTTCAAAACAGACATAATATTGGGAATAGATGTGAGAGGGTCCTGAATATATAAGAGCAGATCATCTGCATACAATGACACTCTATGCTCTCTCCCTCCTCTGAATATTCCCTGGTAGCCATTGAGTGAACGTAAGGCAATGGCCAGAGGCTCAATGGAAAGTGCAAATAATAGGGGGGAAAGAGGACACCCTTGTCTTGTGCCACGCCGCAAGGGAAAATAATTTGACCTGAAAGCATTAGTCTGAACCGAAGCCGATGGGGAAACATAAAGAAGACTGACCCAAGAGATGAACTTTTTGCCGAATCCAAATCTGTCCAACGCAGAAAAAAGAAAATCCCATTCAATTCGGTCGAACGCTTTTTCAGCGTCTAGTGAAAGGAGTACCTCTGGGCAGGAGGAAGGGCTGGGAGTGTAAATAATATTGTAGAGTCTACGAAGGTTTGAAAATAAAAGTCTATTCCTAATAAAGCCCGTTTGGTCCTGTGAGATAATTGTGGGAAGGACCCTGTCTAAACGGATGGCCAAAGTTTTTGCTAATATCTTTGTGTCTACATTCAAAAGGCTGAGGGGCCTGTATGAACCTGGGTCAAGAGGGTCCCTATCCTGTTTTAGCAAAAGGGAAATGCAGGCCTGGTAAAAAGTGGCAGGAAGTGTATTAGCGCTGAATGATTCATTAAAGACATCTAAAAGTACAGGAGAAAGGAGATCTGAAAAAGCTTTGTAAAATTCAGAGCTATATCCATCAGGACCTGGAGCTTTAGAGGTTTGCATGCTCTTAATAGCGTTATTTAGTTCCTCAAGAGACAGAGGTTCTTCAAGTTGTGCCTTATCCTCTTTGGAAATAGTCGGGATGTTCAACTTACTGAAAAAATCATCAATTAAAGAGGGATCACCTTCAGACTCTGAAGAATATGTGTGTATAGAATTGTTCAAATTCTCCATTAATATCCTGCTGATCAAGAATTGTTTGCCCCGATTGCGCACGAATTTCAGTTATCATTCTAGAGGCAGCTGATTTTCTGATTTGTAAGGCCAGAAGTTTCCCAGCTTTCTCTCCATGCTCGTAAGATCTATGGCGTGTTTGCAACAGAAGCTGTGCAGTTTCATTTGTGGATAACAGGTCAAATTCTGTTTGCAAAGCTAGTCTGTGTTTGTAAAGATCAGGACTGGGCGATACAGAATATGAGTGATCTAAATCTAAGATCTCATGGGTAAGACTGGAGATACGTTCAGCACGCAGTCTATTGGTACACGCACTGTAGGAAATTATCAGGCCACGAAGGTAGGCTTTCAAAGTTTCCCACAGTGTGCTCTTGGACACTTCTCCTGTGTCATTGATAATCAAAAATACTTCAATGTTGGATTTTAAAAATTCTGTGAATGATTTATCTGCTAATAACAAATTATTAAAGCGCCAAGTCCTGGCATATGTTTGTTGGAAAAAGCCAGCTGCATTTGGTGCGGGGCGTGATCTGAAATAACAATAGCCTCGTAGTCACACCGCCTAATCGCAGGGACAAGTTTACAATCAATAAGAAAATAATCAATTCGACTATATGAATGATGAACTGGGGAGAAAAAGGAATAACTACGAGATGTCGGATACTTGAACCTCCAGGGGTCAGTAATTTTAAAGGTGTCCATAAAGGATCTAATTAGTTTGGCAGATTTTGTCAATGTTTGGGTTTTATTGGATGACCTGTCCAACTTGGGATCCAAGACGCAATTGAAGTCCCCACCTATAATCAGGCGGTGGGTGTTCAGGTCGGGGAGAGATGCAAAAAATGTAGAAAAGAAATGCTCATCATCAAAATTAGGACCGTACACACTGACTAATGTAAGGGGGGTATTATATAGGGACCCAGTCACCACTACAAATCTACCATGTGGATCAGAGGTAACAGAGGAGGAAATGAAAGGAATGTTCTTATTAATTAGAATCGCAGCCCCTCTAGACTTAAAGTGGAATGTTGAATGAAAAAGCTGACCAACCCACCCTTTTCGTAGCCTAAAATGGTCTTGGTTCCTCAAGTGGGTCTCCTGTAAGAATGCTATGTCAGTCTTAAGTTTTTTTAAATGGCCCAAGACTCTACCCCGCTTCATAGCTGTATTAAGACCTTTTGTATTCCAACTGACAAATTGCACCAGGCATTCCTCTTTAGCATCAAAAGAAGTCATAGCTACCATGTGTTTTCCCTATTATTGTACTTAATTCAGACATGAGTTTTTTACAAAGCGGCATTTTTGTAAGATGAGAGACATGCAAACAGCAACAAGAACAGCAAACAAACACCCCACCCCCCCACCCACTCCTGCCTTTCCCCAACTGAAAGGCCTTAGGACCAAACAACTTAAATAGGCCTACCTTAGGACGAAACATGGTACAGTCGCTGCACCACCTAAGCTAGTTCAGAGCTTGCTTAAACTCCTGTTTAACTCGACTCCCTTTTTTTTATAAACATAGATAATTATAATTCAATCTAACCCATTGCATTTACATTCCATGGCCTATTCAATGGTGGAGTAAAATAAAGAAAGCTGGACTAAATTAAAAATGGCACTGTGCTACTCTCAAGTGAGCCTATCAGGTGCAGACAGTGCATGAAAAAGCCCAGTCCAAATATGACAGAAGATAAAATAAAATAAAATAAAATAAAAAATCCATTAAATATGAATTCCAATAAAAGTGCTCCCCAAAATGGGCTAGGCCTATGTTGTGGCATATTAAACATACAAACCAAAGTACAAGTGGCCTTTTGGGATTCAAGGCTGCTCTGCTACAATAGGCTAGCCATAGTGCTACATGCGCTTAAATTCTCAGCTTATTTAAACATTACACTATATCTTATAGAAGTATACATGTAGGCTAGGCTATATAGAAATCATAGGCCAGGGCATTACTCCAGTCCAGCCCAGTAAACTGAGTGCATGCATTGAGTCCACCACATGCGTTTTGTAAAAATCAACATAGAGGAAAAAAAAAAGTGACAGCAAAGTGAAACTTGGCAAAAACGTGGCACTGGCAGGCACGCTCTAGTATTGTCTTTTTCAAATGAAAATAGCTGAGGGCTTTGGACCTGCAAATGCAAGCCCTAATAGGTGGCTAGCTCATAACGAGAAAACTACCACCTATGGCGCATCAAACTATAACAATTTCATTACTCACATGACCCTTCTACAGCTAGGTTCGGGGCGATCTTTGTCTGAAAAAACTTTTCAGCTGCTTCTGGAGTGTTGAACTTGTGCCGGACACCGTCGATGTTCACGGAGAGGACAGCAGGGAAGAATAAACTGTAGTCCATCTTCGCCTCACGCAGCTTTGCCTTCACCGGGTTGAAGGCGGCTCTGAGCTTGCTAACCTCGGCAGGGAGATCGGGAAAGATGTGAACAGGGGACTGTTGATAAAGTAGCCGACCCTTTCCTCTGGAAATGCCCAGGATCCGCTCCTTTTCGGCGAAGTAGTGTAATCGTGCTATGATGGGGCGCGGGCGCTCACCCTTCTTCGGCTTCAGAGCCAGAGATTGGTGGGCACGATCGATGACGGGGGGAGATGTGAAGTTCTCAGGGCCCAACATCTCCGACAAGAATTCTTGTAAGAAACGGGATAGGTTAGCTCCTTCAACTCCCTCAGGGACACCAACTATCCTTAAATTTTGTCGCCGACTTCTGGACTCAAGATCAATACATTTCTCCTGTAAGCGTTTCAGCTCGCCTGAAAGAGAGCCATGCTCACTCTCAAGTCTTGCAATCTGTTCCAGTGCGTCGTTTAGACGGTGTCCCATACTAGCCTGCTCCGTAGTTACTTCTTTATGGTAATTCTGGAGTTTTACAATTTCCTCCTGTACATCTTCACGTAACTTTTGAGTGTTGGAGATTGTCTCCGTCCGAAGCGCCTCTATGTCTTTGCACAAATCCTGACGAAGGGTGACAATTTCAGCTTTAAAGTCTTTCAGGGAGGCTTGACGAGATAGCTGAAGTTCGTCTCTCAGTGTTTGTAGCGTGAGCGGCGCCTCCTCCATCTTGTTAACGTTATCCTTCGCCATGAGGTTACTCACTTTGATAAACTTTGTTTCTTCCGGTTCAATTAAACGAAGTTTGGTGATGCCATACAGTCTCAAACTTTACTAAGCAGAATTACGCAATGGGTAGTTAAGTACCTTGCAAATAAGTTAAAATATTAATGACAAATGCTCAGGAGCCGCGGAACTCCAGTCTACTCCATACCACCTGCAACCAAGACACGTATTTTTAAGTATGCTACCTCGCTTGTTGACAGTTTCGGCGAACACTTCCGCCTTCTTCAAAACAGTCACCAGATGTCGAGTGGTGACGTGCCTGATCAGCTGATGTTACTCTATGGAGGCGTGAACGTCCCGCCCAATTTGACAGGTAGTCCACGCCTCCTGTCAAATTGGGCGGGACGTTCACGCCTCCATAGAGTAACATCAGCTGATAAGGCACATCACCACTCGACATCTGGTGACTGTTTTGAAGAAGGCAGAAGTGTTCGCCGAAACTGTCAACAAGCGAGGTAACATACTTAAAAATATGTGTCTTAAGAAACGAACTTAAAAGAATAGTTATAATTATCAGACATAATGAATTTTCACTACAGGTTTAACCTGTTTGTCTGCTCCCTGGCCTTGGCTCTGGTTTATCAGAAATTAACTAGAACTGTTCTGAGACTATGAGCTATGCTGCAAGAAATGAGAGCAGCACCTTCCCGAGTGGGATGGATACCATCCCGCCCTAACAGGCCAGCAGTGCCCTCAAAATTAGTCCAATTATCTATAAAGCCTACATTGTTTTCAGAGCACCACCTGGACAACCAGCAGTTCAGCGACCATAACATGCTGTAAGCTACATCACCACACCACATTGGGATGGGACCAGAGCATACTACAGCATCGGACATCGCCTTCGCTAATTTAAACACATCTACAAAGTTACTTTTAGTAACCTCAGACTGATGAAGGCGTACCGTATATCATTAGCTACTACATGGATAACTATCTTTGAGAACCTGTGCTTGCCTAGGACCCTAAGATTACCTGCTATGTCCAGCACCCTGGCTCCCAGTATACACCTGACTAAAGCTGCTGGTGCCCCTAAAGGCTGAGTTAATTTCACATGCCATATGATAGAGTTTCCTATAACCAGAGCTCTTTCAGCTTTCTCAGTGGGTGCATAACTGAGGAGGGCAAACCTGTTAGACACGTGAAGCGGAGAGGAGTGGCGCTCCCGTGGGCTAGTCTCAGCAGTAGCTTTGGTTTTATGCTTATGCCGCCAAGTCATCACCCATTCGCCCCGCTGTAAGGACTCTAATGTCGGAGTTGGGGGATTATTAACTCCACCTAGGGCATCCAGACTTTCCCCTGCAGAAACTACACTGTTCTCATTCTCACTAACCCTCTCTAAAGTCTGGATATGCACCTCCAAATCTGTAATCTTCTCTGTCAGAGAGCTAAATAATTTGCACTTATCACAAATAAAGCTATCACTGGTGTTGGAGAGAGAATGACTAAACATCCTGCACTCAGCACATTGAACAAGCTGAAGGTGTGCCATGATGACAGGATTCACATACCTTAATCGAAGATCTGTTGGTATTAAAGCAGATCTCATGTGGATGACCTCCGCTTGTGGTCTTTACGCAGGAGGAGGAAAAAAAAGAAAGCTTCCGGTCTTGGCGTTCTTCCAAAAAAAATTAAAATGCAGAAAAAGGAAAGTGAAAGTATAATCAAAAATGAAAAGATACTGGAAAATTAGTTTTGCTTCTGTATTTCCTCTCCACTCCAACAACATGATGCCACTACCCCCATGCTCCACATTTGGGGTGGTTTTCTCAGCATTAAAAGCTTCAAACTTTTTTCCCCCTCCATGGATCATTGTGTCTAAGTAGTTTAATTTTTGTTTCATCTGTCCAGAGAATGGTCCTGCAAAAGATGGGTGATTACCTGCAAACTTCAGTTTGCCTTTTTTTTTCTATGCTGGTCTTGGAGTTGGGACTTCTTTCCTGTGTGCCATACCAATGTAGGTTTTCTTCAGGTGAATGTCCCTATGTGGTACCTGATGCCTTCAACTGATTCCCCAGTTTGTTGTTGTTTTGGGGTTCAGTTACACATTTTAGAGCAAAGTATATTCATCCCTGGGAGTTAATTTGTGCCTTCTTCTTGATTGATGCAGAGTCTGTGTGGTTCCAAGGTTTACAATTGTTTGTACAGATGCTTGCAGTATCTTCAATTGTTTGGAAATAGCTCCTAAGGAGGAACTGGACTTGTGAGGGCCCAGTTGATGTCTTGGCGAAGTTGTTTGGATTTTCCTGTGCTATCAATGACAAAAAGGATCTGGCTCTAAATGTAGGCCCTTTTACAGCCTTAGGTGCACTCCAAATTAACTCCTAATTATGACAGTTAACTGATCAGAAGCTTAAAAAAATCATTGCTTCAATTTCTGGAATCATCCAGATGATTTAAAAAGAGAGTTAAATTGATGTATGTTAAAGTTTTCTGTTTCAGAAGGAAATTGGCTGGTAGATTATCCAAGTGTCTTAGAGTTCTTCTGCTCTTCCTGAGAGGCTGGAGAATTTATCCTGGATGGGATATCAGTTCTTCACAGGGCATCATTCACACACATCTTCACACCTAAGGACAATTTACAGTAGCTTACTATAGCCACCTATCAGCAAGTTATTGGGAGGTGGAACAAAACCAGAGAACCTGGAGGAAACCTAAGTAAACACAAATGCAAAACCCAACCCAGACACTAAGGTGAGCACAAGATCCAACCAGGGATCGTGGAGCTGTGAGGAGACAACTATATCACTGCTCCATTACGCCATCTTGGCTGAAGTTTTTTCAAAGCCATCAGAGATGATCATTGTTAAATCATTGATCATGGTGTTAGATTATTGTTAAATAGTAAAGTAAGCATCACATTTAAAACTCTCTTTACCTGTTTATATGATTTTTACGATATTATTGGGAAGCTGGATCCTAATAATAATATTTATGAGACAGTGCTTTATTTATGCCATTTATACTGTGTACATGATTCAGATATTGTTCTTATTACATACTTGTTTCTTATATAGATACTTTATATAGTCTTATTACAAGTGTTTTTTTTTAAGTTCGTTTCTTAGACAAGACTTGTCTAAGAAACGAACTTAAAAATACTTAAATAGTCAGACATAATGAACTTCCACTACTTATTACAAGTGATCGGTCTCATTCTGTCAGTAAGTAAATTATATGCAAATGCATGTGTTACCATATTCTAAACACCACAAAGATTTTGCTCTGTACTGAAAATGTATCTTATTGGAAAATGTTTAATATGGTTTGACAGTGACTACAATAATTAGATTGTTCTTGTTTCACTATGTAATACATGATTTTATTTAAAAGAAAAGTATTACAGCCACCTGAAAAAAAAATAAAGAAGACATTTTAATTTGTTACAGTACAGAAACTGGTCCTTATGGTGTATCTGTAGATAAAGCACAAGATTAAAAGCATGCTTTCTAGCTCTTGCTCTTGGGTTAGCTGAAAGAATTAAACTTTTGTTCATCTGTTTGAAGTGATTGAATATGAAGCCCCACAGCATATTTTTTTTCAGCTGACACTGATGACTGCCTCAGTTGAAAACTTAATTATGCGCAAAGTTCCACCCCAATGAAATGCATTTCAAACATCCCCAGTGCAATCTGTATCCAGCTGACTGATTGACTTTGAAGTCAAGGGTCACAAATGGATCTCAATTGCCCTGACCAAATCAGTTTTTTTTTTCTGCACAATGCACAGGTCATGACAGATTGCTGGTCACGCCATGGGGCAGTTGTGGGACTCCAGATGTGCATTATGGGACTGTGGATTCAACGTTAAATGCTAACACATGTTCCCCGCACCCTCCTGGGCAGGCACAGCAGGAGGAGGAATAGGTTGTCCTCCTATATCCAGTTGTCCCAGGGGAGCAGGAGATGTGGAACCCTGGACCGCTGTGTGGTTCACATGTCAGCATGCTCCCTTAACATGTAAATCACTGTTGTTTTTACATTCCCTGTGAAACAAAAATATATGAATGTGGTCTCAGGTTGAGGCTCGGTCAATGTCAGGCAGCGATGCAAGAAGGGGGGAGGAAGGAATGATTGGAAGAGCAAGAGAGCCAAAGAATGTGGGAAGCTGATGTAAAGAGGAAAAGGCTTTCCATTGGTTGGAGACACAGAAGATGAATTAGGTAAGAGGAGGGTTGGGGAGAGATGCAGGAAGGAGGGGGTACAGGAAACTGGGAACAGAAGGAAAGATTGGGTGAGGGATAGCATTTACCTTTTCTCCCGGAGAGATAATAGGCTCTCTGGGGTGCTATAAATGTTTCATTCCGTCCCACCTCCTGGCAGAAAAGAATAATGATGGTGGCATTTCAGGTCAACAAGGTCACAAGACTGAAGATTCGCAGCACATAAGAGCAGCCAGCTGAGGTGAATTTTGACGATGTTTTTACAAAGCAGGAGAGTAAATATATCTGTTGAATGACCATTGTGCTTTGAGTCATTTTTGAAGGATAGAATTTCCACAGCTGTTGTCACATTCATCATATACAGTAGGAGGCCATGAGCCCAAAGCAATAAATTGTTCTTAATGGCTTTGTTTGGACTTATAGGTGTGTCTGATTTTTCCCTCACATATTCAGGATGTACCTCATGTTTTCTTTGAGGTCTGAACAGAAGAAAATCAAATTCAATTTGAATTCATACCACATTTATCTTTATCTATCTGTACTGTACAAGTGATCTCAAACTGCCCCATATAAAGTACAATGACAAAACAAATCTCACACTGAGCATGTTGTCCTGCTGTGTCTAAAAAGGAGATCAAGAAAAAATGTCTTCAGGTAAATAACCAGAGAAATATTTAACATAGAAGTTAGTCGTTGAGCCAGGCTGTTGTCCCCATGTGCCTCAAAGCCACCACCATCATCCCGGTCCCGAAGAAGCCGTCTCCCTCCTGCTTCAATGACTACTGCCCTGTCTCACTCACTCCCATCCTCATGAAGTGCTTCAAGTGGCTAGTCATGCGGCATATCAAGTCTGCCCCCCCCCCCCCCCCCCGCCCGCCCTGGACCCTTTCCAGTTTGCATATCAGTCCAACCATTCGACCAATGATGCCATCTCCACTCAGCCCTCACCTACCTGGAGACAAAAGACTTGTATGTCAGAATGCTGTTCATAGACTTTAGCTTAGCATTCAACACAATCATTCCTCAGCAGCTCATTCATAAACTGGACCAGCTGGGACTCAACACCTCCCTGTGCAACTGGCTGCTGGACTTCCTGGCGGGGAGACCACAGACTGTACGGGTCGGCAGCAACTCCTCCAGCACCATCACATTGAACACGGGGGCCCCCCAAGGATGTGTGCTAAGCCCCCTCCTCTTCACTCTGCTGACCCACGACTGCACACCAACATCCAACTCTAATCTCTTCATTAAGTTTGCAGATGACATGACTGTGGTGGGTCTCATCAACAATGGCGATGAGACAATCTACAGGAGTGAGGTGAGCCGCTTGCCATGTGGTGCAAGGACAACAATCTCTGTCTGAATGTGGAGAAGACGAAGGAGATTGTTGTGGACTTCAGGAGAGAGCACACCCAGCATGCTCCACTATCTATCGACGGTGCTGCAGTGGAGAGGGTGAGCCGCACCAAGTTTCTGGGTGTGCACATCTCTGAAGACCTGTCCTGGAGCAACAACACCGCATCACTGGCCAAAAAAGCCCAACAGCATCTGTACTTCCTCCGCAAACTGAGGAGAGCAAGAGTCCCAGCCCCCATCATGCACACATTCTACAGAGGCACCATCGAGAACATCCTGACCAGCTGCATCACCGTGTGGTACGGCACCTGCACCATGTCCTGCTGCAAGACTCTGCAGCGCATCATGAGAGCAGTTGAGAGGATCATTGGTGCCTCTCTCCCTTCTCTAATGGATATTTATAACTCCCACCTCACCTGCAAAGCCATCAGGATTGCAGGTGACCCCACCCACCCATCTCACAGCCTCTTCAGTCTACTGCCATCAGGGAGGAGACTGCGGTGTCTCTGGGCCAAAACCAGCAGGCTCAAGAACAGTTTCTTTCACCAGGCGGTCAGGAGGCTCAACTCCCTCCCTGTTCTGCCTCTCCTCCCCCCTCTGCCCCCTGCCACAGATTCTGCTCGCACTCCCCCCTGCCCCCCTTCAGCATCTGACATGTCACCCTCACAGTTCCCCCCCCAACACACACACACACACATACATACATACATACTCTCAACGTTCATTAACACACTGAACTCAGGGACTGCACATTTCACTTTACCTCATTCATTTGCACTATTCTGCACTACCTCACCTTAACAGCCATTAGTTTATTGTTTATACTGCTTATTTCATGTTTACCTGCTATACCTCAAGTGCCCTTGACTGTTTATTTGCACCAATTTACGTGTGTGTGTGTATGTGTGTGTGTGTGTGTGTGTGTGTGTGTGTTTAGTTTGTGTCTAGTTCTTATCTAGAGTGTTTATACCAGGCTTTCGTCTAAATGGGGGAACAGGGGCGCTGCGCCCTCTTACTCTCGGCGTGTGCCCCCTTACCGACTCCGTGAAACCATCCCAGCAACACTACGTGACAATGTGTCTGATCATCAAATAAGTTATAATTGCTCCAAAAATATTCCAATCATAGTAGATACACTGCCAGATGGTGCAAAAACAATCCGAATTGGCGTTCTCCAGACTGAGGCGCCATGTTGTTTAGTTGTTTACTTGTCGCGGCTGCTCTTGCGAGATTTGACATGGGTCACATACAAGGTCAGCTGACTTGTAGAGCGAGATTTCTCGAGACTGAATGACCTTTCAGCCACCGGCACGGGAGCTTTTGACAGAAGTAGTTCGCGAGTTGTTTTTGTTGACACTTGGGCATTTAAAGATGTCATCCGAAGCGGAAGAAAGCCAAAGACTGTCCGGGGCAGAAGATTACTTCTTTCTTTTTCAATGTTGACAGACAATTTGTTACAATTTCCCTCTCAGATAGCCTCAGAATGTCCCATTGGAGCATTTTTCAAAGGCTTTGCACGGCGGGGGGGAACAACCAGCACCATCCCCCCCCCCCCCCCCCCCGCCCCCGCTTCGCTCCCTCGCCATGGTGAGCGCCCTCATTCTAAATTTTTCTAGAAAAAACCCTGTATACTGTTTATATCATTTGTTTGAGTGTTTAGTCTGTCTAGAGTGTTTTTACTGTTTATATTGTCTGTTTATGAGCGTTTAGTCTATGTCTAGTTCTTATCTAGAGTGTTTATACTGTTTATATTGTTTGTTTTTTCAATTATTCTATTTTTGCATTGCTTGTTTGCACCGTGGGTCAGAGAGGACTGAAATTTCATCTGTGCTGTATGTTGAGCATGTATAGCATATTTGACAATAAAGTTGACTTGACTTGACTAGTATGTTCTTCAGAAATCTAATATGATAACATTCCAATATGAATTTGCTCCTGTAATCATTCCCTCATGTTATATTTCATAATTTTTCTTCCATGTCACTCACTCCAACACACCAAGACCTTGAGAAATTATTTCTTTTAAAAAATATATATTAAATTATTTTTAAGGCAAGCTCCTTTGAGGATCGCAGAGACATGCTTGAAAGCAGTAGGTCACCTGGGCATCAAAAGGGGGAAACAAGGCAGTGGAACCATTTGTTTGTTGGTTAGGGGAAGACATGCTGAGAAAAGACAGATTTGAGGAGAGAAAGAGATCCCTTCACTTCATTCCAGATTCTCTTTGATCCCCTTCACAGTGACAAACCCAGTGAAAACTATTACTCACATTACATCATGTATCTCAGGCAATACCTGAGAGATTAACTGGTCTCTACATATCAACTCCAAGATCTTTTGTCACATTAATAAATATAATCTTTCATTTAAGAGATCTACTTTAACATTGAGGATTGATTAATATATAGATAGAGGCAGCATGGTAGTGTAGTGGATAGCACTGTTGCCTCACAGTAAGAAGGTTCTGAGTTTGAGCCCAGTGGCTGATGGTGTCTGCATAGGTTTCCTCCAGGTGCTCTGGTTTTCCCCACATTCCAAAGACATGCAGGTTAGGTTAATTGGTGGCTTTAAATTGGCTGAGAGTGTGAATGGTTGTTTGTCTCTATGTGTCAGCCCTGCAATGACCTGGTGACTTGTCCAGGGTGTAACCTGCTGGGATAGGTTCTAGCTTGCCTGAGACTCCGCACAGGATAAGTGGTGATGGATGGATGGATAGATAGATAAACACTTCTACACTGGAAGGTATAGAATTTGTCAGAAAATAGTGATAATTGTTAACATGAACAGATAATATCCCAGTTAATAATTACTGATTTGCAAATTGTGAGATGTTACAGTTCTCTAGACTTTTGCTTCAAAGAGTATTAAGCCTGTCAACATTTTGGGGTGTTCTGAGACTGTTTTTATATCAGGTATTCATACATTGTTACAAAAAAGAGTCTCATAAAGCTAGTGTAGGTATAAATGACTATTATATTTGCAATGAATGTTCTAATGGTGTTTTCTTCTTTTGTGATAGTTTGTCAAGAGCACTAATTTTTCAGAAAGGAAGAGCAAATGGAACTGCTACATTTCATTTCATGTGACTTAAATGCTGAAAATGTGTGTCCGTTTCATCTCATCTCATCTCATCTCATTATCTCTAGCCGCTTTATCCTGTTCTACAGGGTCGCAGGCAAGCTGGAGCCTATCCCAGCTGACTATGGGCGAAAGGTGGGGTACACCCTGGATAAGTCGCCAGGTCATCACAGGGCTGACACATAGACACAGACAACCATTCACACTCACATTCACACCTACGGTGAATTTAGAGTCACCAGTTAACCTAACCTGCATGTCTTTGGACTGTGGGGGAAACCGGAGCACCCAAAGGAAACCCACGCGGACACGGGGAGAACATGCAAACTCCGCACAGAAAGGCCCTCGCCGGCCACAGGGCTCGAACCCGGACCTTCTTGCTGTGAGGCGACAGTGCTAACCACTACGCCGCCATGTCCGTTTCAATTTTGCAAAATATTATATTTATGGAATTGTCTTTAAACTACCTCATGTGAGCATGAAAAAAATAATAATAAATAAAAAAAACCTTTGTTGCAATATTTGAGTTTTTTTTTTTTTAAATTCACATTTCCATGACTCATTTTTTAGTTTGCAATTTCAAATTGGCAAATAACTGGGTGGTGTTGACTTTTTTTCCTATACCTGAACATCCTACATAAGTGTTTTATTTTTCTTACATTGCAGCAATTTGCCAACAATTCCATATGTTTTAACCAAAGAAGAACGCATCGTAATTTTGATTTGTTATATTTAAATGATAACTTCTCACTCTAATTCTCACTTACATTACAACAACTAGAAACAATTGTTCTGCCAGCAGCCTCTCTCTCTTTACTGTGTTACCAAAATACATATTTGATTTGGCATAGGTTTTACACCGGATGCCCTTCCTGACACAACCCTCCCCAGTCTATCTGGGCTTGGGACCAGCACTACGGTAAGTATGCACTGGCTTGTTCAACCCCAGTGGCTAGGTATTTTACCTAATCTTCATGTCTTTGGACTGTGGGGTAAACTGGAGCACCTGGAGGAAACCCACATAGACACAGGGAGAACATGCAAACTCCACACAGAAAGGGCCCCCTTTGGCCTTGAGGTCTGAACCCAGACCTTCTTGCTGTGAGGTGACAGCACTAACCACTGCACAACTGTGCCACCCCATTTTAGAAGTCAGGGGAGTGTAAAAGTGGCCCCACACACAGTGCAGCTTTTACCTTGGTGAAAGCCTGTTGGCACTGTTCCGTCTACTGGACCTGATCTGATGCTCCCTTTTTAATGAGATCAGTCAGCTGGCCAGTGATGTCCGAATAATTATGAAGAAACAATAGTAGCCAGCCAGCCCTAGGAACTGTCTCACCCCCTTTTTGGTCTTGGGCCTTGGGCAGGATCCCTATTGCTGCAGTCTTGTCAATTTGGGGATGCCCCTGCCCGTGACCCAAGTGGAGACCCAGATATACTTCCACCCACCCAATTGCACACTTTTTTGGGTTAGCTGTGAAACCTACATGCCTCAGTGACTCTAGGATGGACCTAAGGTGTTCTAGGTGCTGTGGCCAATCATTGCTATATACAATAATGTCATCAAGGTACGTTGCCGCATAGGCAGCATGGGGACAGAGGATCTTGTCCATGAACCACTGGAATGTAGCAGGAGCCCTAAATAACCCAAAAGGAAGTGTGACAAACTGGTGTAATCCAAACAGTGTGGAAAAGGCCCTTTTCTCTTGGGATAGAGGAGTCAAGGGGATCTGCCAATATCCCGTCGTTAAATCCAGTGTTGAATAAAAGAGAGCAGCACCTAACTGATTGAGCAACTCATCAATGCAAGGCATTGGGTATGCATTGAATTTAGACATCGTGCTGACTTTCCTGTAGTCCACATAAAACTGGACCGACCTGGTCTTGGGTACCAGGACCACTGGGCTGCTCCAGTCACTGTGTGACTCCTCAATTATGCCCATGTCAAGCATGGCTTTGAGTTCATCCCAAACCACCTTTTTTTTGTGTTTGGGCAAGTGGTAAGGGCAGCTACGCACCTCCACTCCCAGGAGTGTTTTAATGTGGTGTTCTATGAGGTGGGTGCAGTCAGGAAAGGGCAAGAACATGTCGGAAAATTCCTCTTGCAACTTGGCAACCTCTGTGAGTTGGGCCTGTGAGAGGTGGTCTCCACAAGGGACCAGAGCAGTTTGAATTGTTGCTTTTGTCATTTTTACCTCCAGCCCCAGCTCCACCCTTTCCAGAACTATCGATGCCAATGCCACAAGGACCCCCTCATTCCAACATTTTAATAGGTTGAGGTGGTATATTTGCAGAGCCCTGCCCCTATCCATTCACTTCACCTCACAGTTGACATCCCCGATTTGCCATGTGACCTTGAAGGGCCCTTGCCACTTGGTGACTAATTTGGAGCTCAACGTGGGCAATAACACGAGTACTTTTTCTCTTGGAGTGAACTCCCTAAGGCGCATGCCCCTATCATACAGCTGGGCTTGACGTTCTTGTGCCTGCCGTAAATGCTCCTGAGTTAAGTGTGTGAGGGTGTGGAGCTTTGCACACAGGTCCAGAATATATTGAATTTCATTCTTACTAGGCAAAGGTCCCTCCTCCCAGTTTTCCTGCAGCATGTCTAAAATGTCGCATAACTTTCACCCATATAATAATTCAAATGGTGAAAATCCCATGGAGGCCTGCAGGACCTCTCATACTGCAAATAACAGGGGCTCGAGCCATTTATCCCAATTATGTGCATCTTCACTTGTACATTTCCAAATAAAATTTTTCAGTGTCTGATTGATTAAAACACTGTACTAAACCATCTGTTTGTCAGTGATAGACACTAGTGCGGATAGACTTAATCCCCAACAACCCATAAAGTTTGTGCAGTGTGTGTGACATAAACGAAGTGCCTTGGCCCATCAGGATTTCTTTTGGAATCCTGATCCAGGAGATAACATGGAAGAGCGCTTCCACAATACTGCATGCGGAGATATTCTGAAGAAGCACCACTTCTGGATATCGCATTGCACAGTCCACCAGAAATAAAATAAAGCAATATCCTCTTGCTGACCGATCTAATGGCCTGACGAGATCCATACCAATTGTCTTGAAGGGGGTCTTGATTAGGGGGAGCGGGTACAAAGGTACTTTTGATGTGGCCGCGGGATTTACTAATTGGCATTCGTGGTGCACCACACACCACCGATGAACATCCCAATGAATCCCTGGCCAATAGAACCGGGCCATTATTCAGGCTAGTGTTTTATCCTCCCCTAAGTGTCTGGCCATGGGATTAAAGTGAGCCGCATGGAACATGAGTTCTCTACAGCTCTTAGGGATTAACAATTGTGTTAACTGTTCACTGGTTTGAGTGTCCTGTGTCTCTCGATACAACCTATCCTTAATAATAGTGAAATATGGGAAGGCAGGTGCCACATTTGGCTGGAGAGTTTGACCATTGATTACTCTCACTGCACGAACTGTATGGGAATTTCCTAAGATGACAGCTCCCTGTTCGGCTGCGGCTGCATGGGCTCACGACAATTAAGTTTTTTTCAATCATAATACGCCACCTAGAATGTCAGTAATAACTCTCAGTAAGTTAGTATACTGTATAGTCACCAGCACTTGCTGGAATTACAATCATCCAGTGACTTTGGCTTCGTAGACATGACTACTCAGGAGTGTTTGCGTAGCCCCGGAGTGCTACGCCGGCAAGACCCAGGGGCCTACAGTGCAGGGGACTCCCATAGCAGCATAAGCCGATGGAGGAGCAAGTGGAGGCAGTGTGACCAAAGGTGGAAGCATGGTTGTTGGGGGGGGGGGGCTAACAGCTAAGCTTAAAGCTAACCCCTATAAAACACCGCTTCTATCCATCTTCCTCACTAACATTCGCTCCCTGGAGAACAACATGGATCATCTGCAGCTGGAATTAACATCAAAATGAGAGATGAGGAACTGCTGCACTATAATTCTGACAGAGACATGGCTTAACTCTTCAATCCCAGACAATGTTGTTAGCATTGAGGGGCTAACTATGTTTTGTGCTGACAGGAGCTGCGCACTAAGCGGTAAATTCTGAGGGGGTGGTTTGTGCATTTATATCAATAACAGTTGGTGTAAAAATGCTAAGTTTGTCTCAACCCATTGCTCACCGGACATTGAGCTTCTGACTGTAAACTGGAGACCATTCTATCTGCCCAGGGAATTTACTTTAGTTTCCATGACTGCTGTGTACATGTCCCCCCCAGCGCTAACACAAAGGAGGGTATGAGTGTTCTCTATCGGACTATCAGTGAGTTGTAATCTGCTCACACCAAGGGCTTTTTCATTGTGGCTGGGGATTTTAACCAGGCCAACATGAAGACAGTCCTCCCTCATTTTCACCAGCATGTGGATTGTGCAACCAGGGGAGTGAACACATTACACTTGGCCTACACCAATATGAAGGATGCATTCAGAGCAGCCCCCTGCCCCCACCTTGGCTCTTCTGACCATTTATCCGTTATGCTAATCCCTGCATATAAGCCCCTGCTGATCAGAGGAAAACCTACTACAGTGAGGCAGGTGAGGGTGTGGTCTGAGGGGACTATGGAGGCACTACAGGACTGTTTTGAGTGCACAGACTAGGACATGTTCAAGGAAGCTGCCACGTATAATGATCATACCAGCATAGATGAGTATGCCTTGTCTGTCAGCCTACATCAACAAATGCATGGAGGTCATCAGTGACATAAAGAGCATCACCACCTGGGTCAACTAAAAGCCCTGGTTGACTTATGAAGTACGCAAAATGCTAAAGGCACAGAACTCAGCCTTCAAGTTTGGCAATGAGAAGGCACTGAGAACAGCAAGAGCTAACTTGAACCGTGCCATCAGATTAGCAAAGCGTGCTCACAGTCAAAAAATCCAGGACTTTTTCCACAACACCACCAACACCAGGGATATGTGGAAAGGCATACAGGCTATCACAAACTACAGGATAGCCCCTCCCAAGTGTGATGATGATGCAGACTTCCTCAGTGAACTCAATAACAACTTTGGGAGGTTTGAGGCACTAAATAACACTCCTGCAGTGAAAGCTGTTCCCCATCAGGATGAAAAGGCACTCTGTCTTGGTACAGCTGAGATGTGGAGTACTCTGAGGAGAGTCAACACATGGAAGACCCTGGGCCCCGATAATGTTCCTGGTCGGGTGCTCAGGGAATGTGCAGACCAGCTGGCTCATGTTTTAATGGACATTTTCAACACCTCACTGGATCAAGCCAAAGTCCCATCATGTTTCAAGACTGCTACAATCATCCCAGTGCCAAAAACACCTCAAATCACATCACTCAATGACTACTGGCCCATCGCACTCACTCCCATTATGATGAAGTGCTTTGAGAGGCTGGTAAAGGAGTACATCACCTCCAGGCTCCCTCCCACATTCGACCCCTTCCAGTTTGCCTACTGGCCAAACCGCTCCACTGAAGACACCATCTCATCCGCTCTTCACCTGAGCCTTGCACACCTATCCTTCCACAGCATCTGGTGAACAAACTGGGTCCCCTGGGCTTCAGCACCCCCCTGTGCAACTGGCTGCTAGACTTCCTCACTGAAAGACCACAGTCAGTGCAGGTCAGCCAGAACACCTCCAGTGTCATCACCCTCAGCACAGGCTCCCCTCAGGGCTGTGTCCTGAGCCCTCTGCTGTTCACTCTGATGACACACGACTGCGTCCCCAGGGCTGCCAGCAAAAACATTGTGAAGTTTGCGGATGGCACAATAGTAGTGGGCCTCATCAGGGATGAAAACAACCTGGCCTATAGAGTATAGAGAGGAGGTGGAGCAGCTGGTGGGCTGGTGCAGGGAAAACAACCTGATCCTGAATGTGGACAAAATTAAAGAGATCATTGTTGACTTCAGGAAAAAACAGCCCAGCCATGCTCCACTTCTCATCAACAACATGGCTGTGGAGGTAGTCAATAGCACCAAGTTCCTGGGGGTGCACATCACAGACAATTTCACCTGGTCTGTGAACACCACGTCACTGGTCAAGAAGGCACAGCAGTGTCTGCACTTCCTGCGTAGGATGAAGAGAGCCCACCTGCCCCCACCCATCCTCACTACATTCTACAGAAGCACCATAGAGAACATTCTGACCAGCTGCATCTCTGTGTGGTGTTGAGGCTGCAGTGCCTCTGACTGGAAGAATATGAGAAGAGTAGTGAGGACAACGGACTTCTCTTCCCTCCATTCAGGACATTGCACCAAGGCACTGCATGTCTCGAGCCAGAAACATCGTCAGTGACCCCTCACACCCTCACTATGGGCTGTTCTCCCCTCTGGCCTCTGGAAAGAGGTTCCGCAGCATTCAGTGCAGGACCACCAGGTTCTGTAACAGCTTTTTCCCATAGGTCACCAGACCACTAAACTCCAAATCCAACCTCTAAACTTCTATTTATAACTTGAACATTTCCTAATTCCACAGGTCACTTTATACTATTACGCTTTATAATATTTTTGCTGCTGCATAATTTAATGTAATACACTTCGTATTTAATTCTGTGCTGAGCCAAATTGCAACAAAATTTCATCTGTGTACACTTGTTGCATACTGAATGACAATAAAGGTTGCCAAAGTCTAAGTCTAAACACATGCTGCAGAGTCTCATCTCGTGACTGCTCTAATGGGAAATCCTCAAGGGAATCCCCGAGAGAGGGAGGAGGGGCAAGCTGCTTCTCACTCCTCACATCGCTCTGATGTGGTGCTGATGTAGACAGCTCTGTGAGAGCTTCCCCAGTCAATGTCACACTGGGATCTCTCCATGACGCATTATTGCAGGACCCACCCCCTATTAGATGCTCCATTAATCCTCTGAACCCCGGCCAATCAGTCCCCAAAATCAGCGGGTGGGTAAGACGCATATTAACTTCTGCCTTTAAACTATGTTTTTTTTCCCCGAAATAGAATGTGGATGGACACTAATGGATAATTGTGTACATCCCCGTGTACACACAAAACCTTCACCACTTGTGCTTTCCCCAGTGCTTCACCTGGCACCAGACTTTGGCGGATTGAGGTCTGATTATAACCAGAATCCACCAGCATGTGATACATCTCCCCTTGGACACTCACCAGTATACAATATACTCCAGCCTGATCAGGGTCGGTCTCTGGCATGTCAGGGATCTGGACCACGGCTCCCACCTCCATCGTGGGACACTGACCCTGGAGATGCCCGGGCTCCCTGCAGCACCAGCATGCCAGCCCAGACTCCACCTCTGCACCGGTGTTATGGGCATCACTCACCTGGGGGGGAGAAGACACAGACATGGAAGGGGAAGATGGGAGGACACCACTGGTGCAGCGGGCCAGCTGGGGGGGGAGCCAGCTCCATCTCTGCTGTGGGGGAATGAGGCTGGGATGGGAAGAGAAGGGAGGGGAAGGAGAGAAAAAAGAGAAGAGGTGACACATCTGCCTGCTACTGGAACTGCTGCCAGATGGTCCTCTGCCAACTCAATGGCTTGATTCAGTGACGCTGGGCGATGACACTGTACCCACGCTGACATTCCTTCCAGAAGACATGCGATGAACTGCTCCAGTGTCACCAGATCGATGATCCCCTTGGCGTTGCAGATGTCTGCCCTCAGCCACCGCAGGCAGGCATCCCAGAGCTGTTGGCCAAATGCAAACGGCTGGCTGACCTCCTCCAATATCAGCGTCCGGAAGCACTGATGATGATAGTCCAGGTGATATTCAGCTGACACGCTGCAGGATGGCTCACTTCAGGTCCACGTATATGAGCCGTCTGTGAACAGGGAGTTGCTGTGTGGCAAGCTGTGCCTTGCCAGTCAGTAATGGAAGTAGACATGCCGCGTGCTGCTTGACCGGCCACCCCCACACTTCGGACGCCTGCTTGAAGAGAGCAATGAAGGCTTCCAGAGCATCATGCGGCCCCAACTTCGTGAGGGTCATGTGGGGAGGGTCTGCTGCAGTGGTGGTCGAGGACCCTACCGATGAGAGCAGGTGCCGGAATGCCTGGCGATCTTCCTGCTGGGCGACCTTCTCTGACCCTGCCCTCCATTCACAAACCGACATTTGTCCACACCCCCACTGCCACACTAATCAATTGAAAATATGTTGAATATCGTAAAAAAATTATCTAGTATTTCCTACAATAAGATCCTAATGAACCAAATATAAGATTATTAAACTAACGCCTAGACATTTTTACTCTTTTCAAACTTGAAACAAGCCTTGTTGTTTTGTCAAACATTTTTGTTAACTTATTAGTTTTCCAGTAGAACAAAACAATTTCTATCTTGAAATAAATACAAATGAATAGAAATTATCTTAATAATCTTATATTTGGTTTATGGTGAGCTTATACAGTAATTAGAAATCTTAGATCACCTTGGCTCTATTCACGATATGTTCACTTGCTAAAACACCATTTTTGGCACTGTAAACATATCAAAAATAGGCAAAATCTAGATTTAGATTATATCTGTGAATGACAGGCAAAAGTATTCACATGCAGCATCATGATAAAATGAACATACAGTACAGCTCCTCAACATAATACAGGTATATTATATTAGTGGTTTTGGAAAATGTCCATAATCCCCAATCCACAACTAATACTTTAGAACTTCAAACAACATTACAGTTAATAATATAGTGTATAAGCATGTAAAGCAAGTTTGACACAAATTATTTCAAAAGGGCCTAATCACTTAAAAAAATAATAATAATAATAATAACAGATGTAAATTCACATTTGTATTATTGCACATTGTCAAGACAACACAACGTGACACTTCAGAGCTCATGCGAATATCCAATGACACAACTTTTCTGCTGCACATTCATACAATCATTTCTTTGTCGGCCGGGAGAAAGAGAAGATGGGGTTAATTCAGTGCTCAGATTAAGTGCTAAATAAATAATCTGAAACTAAAGATGTCCTGAACATCCAAAAGGCTACCAAAACTTCATTATATATTCTTCATGCATTTTTACAAGAGAAAAACATACCAATGGACCTCAAAAAACTGAAAAAGAGACATGCTGGAGACATAAAATTCTGCACTATCAAGTGACTGACAGTTTGTACACAAACATGGCCACAAGGTTTACTTCATTAAAAGTGGAAGATTTAGAGAGAATATTGAAAGTGAAAAATGTGCTGAACACCCGAAAGGCTACCAAAGCTTCAAACAACATTACAATTAATAATATAGTGTATAAACACATAAAGCAAGTTTGACACAAATTATTTCAAAAGGGCCTAATCACTTTTTTTTAACAATAGCAGATGTAAATTCACATATTCTTCACATATATTTATAAGACAAAAACATACCAATGGACATAAAAAAAATGGAAAAGAGACACGTTGGAGACATAAAACTTCTGCACTAGTGAATGACTGTGACAGTTTGTACACAAACATGGCCACAAGGTTTACTTCATTAAAAACAGAAGATTTAGAGAGAATTTTGAAAGTGAAAGATGCACTGAGCAATCGAAAGGCTACCAAAACTTCACTGGATATTCTTCACACATATTTACAAGAGAAAAACATACCAACGGACACCAAAAAACTGGAAAAGAGGCACATTGGAGATGTAAAACTTCCATGCTAGCGAGTGACTGTGACAATTTGTACACAAACATGGCTGCAAGGTTTCCTTCATTAAAAGCAGAAGATTTAAAGAGAAAGACACACTGAACACCCGAAAGGCTACCAAAACTTCACTGGATATTCTTCATGCATATTTACCAGAGAAAAGCATACCAACAAACATAAAAAAAAATGGAAAAGAGAGCAACAGCAGAAATATTGTCAAAGTTCTACTTGGAGGTGAGGAAAAGTGGCGGAGACTTTTACAAGAGGACTTCACTCATGGACTTCACTCAGCAAAGCCCTTTTGTTTTGAACAACTGCAATGTAACTTGTGTCCAGGACTCAGACTTGAGTCCAACTCATGCCCTAATTTTAAGGATTTGTGACTCAACTTGAGCACTGATGACTCAGATTTGGACTCAGACTAATGCATTAACTGACATTAAGGACTCAGATTTATTTTTTTTATAATATGCCATAATAATTTGGCATAAGATATTTATACTGTATATACATTAATTTTGTACTAATTTCATGCAAGAGTGTCACACCTGCATGCCTTGGTGCATGCATCAGATAGACTCTTGGGCGCGCTCCGGAGAGTGCGCGCTCCAAGCAGACTCTCACACGCACCATCAGGGACTCACAACTGCACAGGATTAAGGTGCAAGCAGCATGCCTATATAAAAACTGTGAAAACACACTTTGCGAAGTATTAAGTTGCATTGCTGACATATTACCGAGCCTTATTTCCTTGTTTGGTTTCCTGATCCCTGATTTCCTGTTTCTTGTCTTTGATTCTGCCTAGTCTATGATAGCCTGTTTGTACCTCACTCAACTTATTACCTGTTTCACTGTTTTTCACTGTTTCACTGTACTTCCTCCTACCAAAAGTAACTTTGAACTTGAACTGTCAACCTGTATATAGCTTGTTGGGTTGTTGTTCAGGCTTTTTGGACTTGTACCATTTTTATTGTTAGAACTTTGACTTTGTACATGTACATTGGATTGACAGAATATTTGGATTACATTCGATCAGAATCAGCATTCAATATTGGTAAGTTACACCCCTGTTCTTAACTTTTTATAAAATCTATAATTGTTCCATCAAATGTGTATTTATAATAATAATAATAATAATATTGGCTGGCTTTTTCATGGTATATCAGATATATTCCATTCAGCTAGCATGATATTGAATGAGGTTCAATATCATGCTAGCTGAATGGAATATATCTGATATACCACAAAAAAAGCTAGCCAATATTATTTAAATATGTCAGTCAGATCCACAATGTATTTCATCTGAAAAATACAAGTTTCTTGACAACAGAAGATAAACTTCATATCTTCAAGCCAACGGGTGATGTTCTTTTTATTATATAGACACATTCACAAACAAAAAGTACCCAAATTTATCAAAACAATTCATCCATTTCCTCACGAGTGACAAATAGAGATTTACATCATGGTTTTCCATGTTCTGGATGTAGCCTGTATGAAAAATATAATATAGTCCATATAATATATAGAAATTACAGCCAATATCCCATGTATTCATTCTATAAATGAGATTCCTTCAGTCTGAAGACCATTGATGTACCTGAACACTAAAGTTTTCTGATTTTTTTTTAAGAAAAATAGAAAACAACCTTAATCCCATGATATATGGCTAATAAATTTTCTACATTTTGCCTTGGGGTGAAACTAAAACACATGAAAATAAGCTCACCCTGGGGGAATAATTTGAAAGTTCTTACATGGGAAATTTAGTTTGTGTGCACAGCGATGTCAAAATCCCTGCAGAAGCTCAGCAACCATTAATTTTCATGCAGCACAATAGCTTTGGTCTGTGTGGAGGTTTGTAGAAAGAAAAAGCCCAGGTAAACACAACAGTTCCACAGACCATTTCCAGAGAAAACAGGTAAAAGTAATGAACTTACCGCCAGGGTGTCTGGGAAACTCTTTATAGGAATGCACATGTGCTTTGTGTTATGGAGAAAGAGCCAGTGGATATGTGTGAGCTCCAACAACAATAAAACCTTACTTCATCTAGAACCAGACTCATGTACTGTAGATCATTTCATGATGATTTGTAATGTTATACTATGTAAAGCCAAGTCTTTGACGTGTCTTCATAAGTTTACGTTCTAGTAACATGAGTGTGCTGATTTTCTTTGCACTTACATACATGTTGCTAAATGCCAATTAGAAACATTCATGGCACAGCTCATTTGGATTTCATTATGCCCACAAAACTCCATAAAAAGCAAAGCTCACAGAGACACTGAAAATGATAAAATGATGACAAAACAGCAAAAGAGTGCCTCCTCAGCATACTCCCAATCTTCCACTAATACAGCTCAGTTATTACACTGCTTCAGCTATCACAGACACACACTAACTTTTCATCATATATTTTATCATAATTGGAAAACTAGTCAAGACTCCCACTGCACCATTTGATGGTGGCTGCTTTAGCACTATTAACATTAGTTTGTTCATGAACATGACATATGAACAGGTGAATGTGCATTCTCTTTGTCAGGGAGTGCAAAGTATTCTGCCAGAAATGGTTGGGAGATGGATGGAAGTGCAGAATGTGTGTTTTTATTAATACAAGTAAAAACAGGTAAACAATCCAGAATGGCAGGCAAAATCGTAAAACAGTGAAACAGGCAATAGGTCGAGCAAGGCACAAACAGACTATTGTAGACTAGGCAGAATCAAAGACAAGAAACAGGAAATCAGAGATCAGGAAACCAAACAAGGAAATAAGACTCGGTAATGTGTCAGCAACGCAAGTCAGTACTTTGCAAAGTAAGTGTGTTTTCACAGTTTTTATATAGGCATGCTGATTGTGCCTTAATCCTGTGCAGGTGTGAGTCATTGACGGCATGCGCAAGAGTCTGCTTGGAGTGCACACTGTCCAGAGCATGCCCGAGAGTCTATCTGATGCATGCACCAAGGCGTGTGGGTGTGGCACTCTTGCACGAAATTAGTACAAAATTAATATAGATATAGTCATCAAGTCAAGTTTATTGTATAGCACTTTTAACAATAAATATTGTCGCAATGTTTTAAATATAAATATCTTATGCCAAATTATTATGGCATATTACAAAAATGAAATAAAAAATCTGAGTCCTTAATGTCAGTTAATGCACGAGTCTGAGTCTAAGTCAGCGTCATCAGTGCTCAAGTCTAAGTCGAGTCATGAGTCCTTAAAATTAGGGCAAGAGTTGGACTTGAGTCCGAGTCCTGGACTTGAGTACTACAAGCCTGCCACAATCTAACAGTCTAAATTTGGGACTATGTTTAATTTTTGAGACAGTTAGGTCCATATATATTTGGACACTGACACAAATTTTGTTTTATTTTTTTACCTGTTTACTGAAACATATTCAAGTTATAGTTATATAATGGACATGGACATAAAGTCCAGACATTCAGCTTTCATTTGAGGTTATCCACATTAAAATTGGATGAAGGGTTTAGGAGTTTCAGCTCCTTAACATGTGCCACCCTGTTTTTAAAGGGACCAAAAGTAATTGGAAAATTGACTCAAAGGCTATTTCATGGGCAGGTGTGAGAAATTCCTTCATTATGCCATTCTCAATTAAGCAGATAAAAGGCCTGGAGTTGATTTGAGGTGTGGTGCTTGCATTTGGAAGATTTTGCTGTGAAGAAAACATGCGGTCAAAGGAGCTCTCCATGCAGGTGAAACAAGCCATCCTTAAGCTGCGAAAACAGAAAAAAACCCATCCGAGAAATTGCTACAATATTACGAGTGGCAAAATCTACAGTTTGGTACATCCTGAGAAAGAAAGAAAGCACTGGTGAACTCATCAATCCAAAAAGACCTGGACACTCACAGAAGACAACAGTAGTGGATGATCGCAGAATAATTTCCATGGTGAAGAGAAACCCCTTCACAACAGCCAACCAAGTGAACAACACTCTCCAGGAGGTAGGCATATCAATATCCAAATCTACCATAAAGAGAAGACTGCATGAAAGTAAATACAGAGGGTTCACTGAACGGTGCAAGCCACTCATAAGCCTCAAGAATAAAAAGGCTAGATTGGACTTTGCTAAAAAACATCTAAAAAAGCCAGCACAGTTCTGGAAGAACATTTTTTGGACAGATGAAACCAAGATCAACCTCTACCAGAATGATGGAAAGAAAAAAGTATGGCGAAGGCGTGGTACAGCTCATGATCCAAAGCATACCACATCATCTGTAAAACACGGTGGAGGCAGTATGATGGCTTGGGCATGCATGGCTGCCAGTGGCACTGGGTCACTAGTGTTTATTGATGATGTGACACAGGACAGAAGCAGCCGGATGAATTCTGAGGTATTCAGAGACATACTGTGTGCTCAAATCCAGCCAAACTGATTGGTCGGCATTTCATAATACAGATGGACAGTGACCCAAAACATAAAGCCAAAGCAACCCAGGAGTTTATTAAAGCAAAGAAGTGGAATATTCTTGAATGGCCAAGTCAGTCACCTGATCTCAACCCAATTGAGCATGCATTTCACTTGTTAAAGACTAAACTTCAGACAGAAAGGCCCACAAACAAACAGCAACTGAAAACCGCTGCAGTAAAGGCCTGGCAGAGCATTAAAAAGGAGGAAACACAGCGTCTGGTGATGTCCATGAGTTCAAGACTTCAGGAAGTCATTGCCAACAAAGGGTTTTCAACCAAGTATTAGAAATGAACATTTTATTTACAATTATTTAATTTGTCCAATTACTTTTGAGCCCCTGAAATGAAGGGATTGTGTTTAAAAAATGTTTTAGTTCCTTACATTTTTATGCAATCATTTTGTTCAACCCATTGAATTAAAGCTGAAAGTCTGAACTTCAACTGCATCTGAATTGTTTTGTTCACAATTCATTGTGGTAATGTACAGAACCAAAATTAGAAAAATGTTGCCTCTGTCCAAATATTTATAGACCTAACTGTATGTTATTATGTCTAACTTTATGTCCACCTGTCTCCAATTGCATAATCACACAATAAATATCTCTGATTTTGGGAGGTCTCTCAGGTAAAACAATAGATAAGATCAGTTCTGTGTTCAAGAAGAAGAAGTAACTACCTATGAAGCATCAGGATGAAGTAGTTAGGAGAAAAAAGGATGGAGGAAGTTATAAAAAGATCATCAAAGCTTTGAACCTTCTTAGAAGCATTGTAAAATGTATTATAGCAAAGTGGTGGGTGGCACAACCCAGACACTACCAATGCTGAGTGCAAGAAAGGCAATTATCAGAGAAGTGTCGAACAGTCCAGTGACAACACTGTGACAACACAGTGATTTACACAGCTCACTGGCTGAAATAGGAGAAATTGTGCAGACCTGAACAATATCATCAACTCTTCACAGGTCAGGCCTCTATAGGAAAATATCCTGAAGTAATCTGCTTCTGAGAAAGCCATGTTAGAGAATGGAATAGATTTCAGAAAAAAAAAAGAATTTGTGGTTTGATGAGGTTAAATTTCATCCAGTTGATCTGAAGCCAATGCATTAGATTTGGTGCAAACCAAACATAACCCAACACCAAGGTACACCATTCCTATTGTCAAGTGCAGTGGTGGTAGCATCATGACCTGTGGGTGCTTTTCAGCAGGAGGATCAGGTAATCTTTTTGCCATCACAGACATTGTGGATGGAGCCAAATTCGAGCAAATTATTTGAACAGAATCTCTTCTAGTCAGCCGGACATCTGAATTTAAGTCAGAAATATGTTCTAACAGGACAATGACCCAAAGCACAGAGCTGAAAAAAAGTTTGTAAAAACTAGGTTTGGATTTTGAAATGTCTGAGTCAAAGCCCATACTAAAATCTCCATTGAAAATATGTGGCATGACCTGAAAATTGTTGTCCTCCAGCATTTTCCATGTAATTTAGCATAGTTGCAGAACATTTCCATTGAGGAATTAAAGAAAATGGCAAAATCAAAAAGAGAAAAAGCTCATTAAGACACAACTGAGACATCTCAAATGAGGAATTGGGTGAATTGGGTGAACTTCTTGAGCAGTTTTAAGGTTTCTTATTTTTAAATACTTATGAGGACATTGAAATACTTTATTTTTATTACTGTAAAGAGTCTCTTCAAAATGGCAAGAAAAAAAAATCCCAATCTGATATGCTTAAATTTGTTGTTACAAAACAGGCAAAAAGAGAAATAATCACTGGGATGGGGGTGAATACATTTTGGAGGAACTGTATATTTGTTTTGGATTAGTTTCTTTCAAGTAATAGGCATCAAGTCTGACTGGGAGTTGCTAATAGACAGCATAATCCATATATAAAACTCCAAGAATGCCCCGTTATCTAGATGATTTGAATCAAGGTTTATATTAGTGTGTCTCCTTATAGGGAAATTTACACAAACTCAGGAGGTCTCAAGAATACATTAATTTTTTTTTTTTAATTCACTTGATTTTCATGAATACAACATTTCTTCTGTAAGTGTACCTGTGAATGATTTACAAATAAATGTGTTTGTATCCATGGCCAAACTGTCATGCTATTAGACTTGAAGGTAGAAGCATGAAATGAAAACCAACCAAGACAATCAGAAAACTAGAGAATATTATGGGCTGGTTTGGGATGATTTTGGAATCTAACCATAAATACTTCTACAGTACACTTCAGCTAATCTTCCACTTGTTAATTGTGGTTAAGCAAAGAATAAAAGTTGGATTTCTTTAAGCATAAAATATAAGTGAATGGGGTTATTTGATCTCTGCTTTAAGCCTAAAACAGTGCATGGCATCCTATAAGGCTTGTAATTCGCAGGCCATGAGCAACGTAATTAGGATGATTACTGCTTTTGTGGGATCATCTGTTGCTGTGATACCATCTAATTAACCTGTTTCCAGCTAGCCATGTGCATTTATAGCCTTAATGAGCACTTTCAACGTCAACTGAGGAAAAATCATTGACAAAGCCTGATCCCCAGTGGCCTGATTTAACAGATAGAGAAGGTTATGTTTCACACTCATGGTCTGCAAAAAAGACAGAAGGGTACAGCTAATGACAAAATTTGGTCATTTCCGAACCCTTTCCGACTCGTTATGTGGTCTCAAATGCACAAAAGTACTGTAACTAGAAATGTGTCTCAGAGGTTTGCAGAGAGATTGTGTTACATAGCAAAGGTAGAAAGTGACATGCCAGCACTTAAAAAGTGTGAAACAAGTGGAATACATTTATGCTAAAGATGCAGCCAACACATTAGTCAGGCCACCACAGAAAACATCTACTAGTAGAGCAGATATGTGGATATTAGGTTTATCATGAATTCCAATAGGATATACAGTGTGTGTGTGTGTGTGTATATATATATATATATATACACACACACACATACACACACGTGTGTATATATGTATGTGTGTGTGTGTGTGTGTGTGTGTGTGTGTGTGTATCCTCAGATCCTTTTTGGGTTTTCTATTTGTAGTTGTATTGATCAAACAATAATGCACTTTTTTAATGAAATGAATTTAACCCTTTAGCAATTTTATTATGACAGAGTCCAAGAAATCCAGCTTAAAACATGAGGTCAAGTTATCAGGATCAGCTTGTTTCATCTTATAAAATCACAATGAGGTCATTATCATGTTTCAAAAGGTGTACTTTTGAAATACATTAAGGTACTATGTAAAGCAACATACTGTATCACATAAATATATCTGCTCATGTGACTCCACTTAAACATTAAAAACAAAAACTGATGAACATGCTTTATTCATCTATAACATGGATTCCTCAACTCAAGCCTGATAGTATGACTATGGCTATGGGATAAAGATAAGATAAGATAAGAAAAGAAGACCTTTATTATCCCACAATGGGGAAATTTCCTGTTTGCAACAGCATACTGGATAGCAGCATAAGAGGACATACCAAGCTATACAAGTTAAAAGTAATGAATAAATAAACACACACACATACATACATATATATATATATATATATAAAAAATGTGGCGGCACGGTGGTGTAATGGTTAGCGCTGTCGCGGTTAGCGCTGTCGCCTCACAGCAAGAAGGTCCTGGGTTCGAGCCCCATGGCCGGCGAGGGCCTTTCTGTGCGGAGTTTGCATTTTCTCCCCGTGTCCACGTGGGTTTCCTCCGGGTGCTCCGGTTTCCCCCACAGTCCAAAGACATGCAGGTTAGGTTAACTGGTGACTCTAAATTGACCGTAGGTGCGAATGTGAGTGTGAATGGTTGTCTGTGTCTATGTGTCAGCCCTGTGATGACCTGGCGACTTGTCCAGGGTGTACCCCGCCTTTCGCCCGTAGTCAGCTGGGATAGGCTCCAGCTTGCCTGCGACCCTGTAGAACAGGATAAAGCGGCTAGAGATAATGAGATGAGATATATAATGTGTGTGTAAAATAAGAAGAAAAGATATACCTCAGATAAATACTAAATTAGAGGAATTATGAAGTAGATGAAACACACTTATTGCACATACCACGCAGTCAAACTATAAAAGAAAAAATGAAAAAGAAAAACCAATGCAACAACTATTGACAGACATACAAATGTGAGTCTACTGCAAGCAGTGCTGGTTGTAACAGCTGCAGGAAAGAATGATCTGCAATAACGCTCCTTCACACACTTAGGGTGGAGCAACCTCCTGCTGAAACAGCTCTGCAGTCCAGTGTAGGGGGTGGGAGTTGTTCTTCATCATAGATGATAGCTTAGCCATCATCCTTCTCCCACCCACTACCTTCACTGGCTCCAGGGGGCATCCCAGCACAGAGCTGGCTCTCCTGATCAGTTTGTCCAGTCTCTTCCTGTCAGCTGTGGAGATGCTGCTCTCCCAGCAAACCACACCATGAAAAATGGCTGACACCAGCACAGTGTCAAAAAAGGTCTTCAGGAGTGCCCCTTGCTCTCCAAAAGACCTGAGTCTCTGGAGCAGATACAGCCTGCTCTGACCTTTCCTGTACAGTGCTGTGGTGTTATCAGTCCAGTCCAGTTTGTGAAAGTGAATAATAAAATAAAGTGGAGTTCACTGTTACGGAAGTGTATTATTCCTCTTAAACCACAGTGTGGCAGTGGAGTCATGGCCGAGCGTCAGTCTGTGAATGGAGGGCGGAGTCAGGGAAGGTGAGTGGTCATGTCACGTGAGTGGTTGTGTCTCATTCAGTGACCGCGCCTGATAAAAAGAGAGCGAGAAGGGGAGGTTGGCGCCAAGGGCTCATTGACAGCCTGTATGTGTGTGTGCGCATGTGTGAGAGAGTGAGAGTTTTTTGGAGCCCTATGCTGAAAAGCTATCAAATAAAAAACCCTCTTCAACATAAACAGCTGCCTGCCTTGCGTCTGTGCTCCACCCACACCTGAATCTTGCTACAGTGGTGCTGAAACCCGGGATGAGTGCAGAAGGGAACAGCCCCATGGAGTCCTCGCTGTTCAAGGACCTCATCCATGCCCTTGCCACAGCCCAGCAGAACCAGCACCAAGCGCTGATCACCCTCCGGAAGGAGCAAGAGTAACAGTTCGAAGCCTTGGTGCTGGCCCAACAGGAAGACCACCAGGCGTTCTGGCACCTGCTCATGTCAGCAGGGCCCACAACTGCCACTGGAGCGGACCTTCCCCACCTCACCCTAATGAAGATGAGTCCGCAAGATGGCCCAGAAGCCTTCCTCGTGCTCTTCGAGCAGGCAGTGGAGGCTTGGGGTTGGCCGGTGGGCTAGTGCACGGCACACCTCCTCCCTCTGCTGATGGGCAAGGTGCAGCTGGCCATGCTGCAGCTCCCCGCCAAGGGCCGGCTTGTGTATGCCAACCTATGGAGAGCCATCCTCCAGCATGTCAGGCGCTCCCCAGAGCAACAGCTGCAGCGCTTCCGCTCGTTGCGCTTGGAGGAGGTCAGCCGGCCATTCGCATTTGGGCAGCAACTCCAGGACACCTGCCAGTGGTGGCTGAGGGCAGATGACCGCGACGCCGAGGGAGTGATCAACCTGGTGACACTGGAACAATTCATTGCACGACTTCCAGAAGGAATGTCGGCGTGTGTCCAGTGTCATTGCCCGGCGTCGCTGGACCAGGCGATCGAGCTGACAGAGGACCACATAGCGGCAGTTCCGATGGCAGGAAGGCATGTCTTCTCTTCTCCTCTCTCTTCTCTCTCTCCCTCTGCATCCCGTCCTTGCCCCATTCCCCCACCTTGGAGGTTGGGGCCAGCTCCTCCCCCCCAGCCAGTCCGGCGCACCTGCGGTGTCCTCCCGTTTCCCCCTTCCTTGTCTGTGTCTCCTCCCCCTCAAGTGAGTGATGTCCATAACACCAGTGCAGAGGGAGAGCCTGGGCCGGTGTGCTGGCGCTGCGGGGAGCCGGGATATCTCCAACGTCAGTGCTCCATGATGGAGGTGGCCACGGTGGTCCAGGTCCCCGATGCACCAGAAACCGCCCTCAATCGGGCCGGAGCATATTGAATACTGGTAAGTGTCCAAGGGGATACGTATCAGGCTTTGGTGGATTCCGGCTGTAACCAGACCTCAATCCACCAAAGCCTGGTGCAAGGTGAGACATTGGGGAGAGCATGAATGGTGAAGGTGTTGTGTGTGCACAGGGATGTTCACAACTACCTTTTGGTGTCTGTCCACATTCTATTTCGAGGGGAAAAACATAGTGTAAAGGCGGCGATTAATCCTCATCTCACCCACTCGCTAATTTTGGGGACTGATTGGCTGGGGTTTAAGGAATTAATGATGCACATAGTGAAGAGTGGGTCCTGCCATAATTCAGCTAGGGAAAGCCCCAGAGTAGCATTGGCGGGAGAAGCTGTCACAGAGCTGTCTACATCAGCACCATGTCAGGGTTATATGCGGAGTGAGGAGCACCCTGCCCCTCCTCCCTCTCTCAGGGATTCCCTTGGGGATTTCCTGTTACAGCAGTCGCGAGATGGGACTCTGTGGCATGCATTTGACCAAGTGAGAGTAATCGATGGTCAAATTCTCCAGCCAAATGTGACACCGGCCTTCCCCTACTTTGCTATTATTAAGGATAGGCTATACCGAGTGAAGCAGGACACTCAAACTGGTGAAGAGATAACACAGCTGTTAATTCCAAAGAGCCCCTGGGAATTCGTATTCCAGACGGCTCACTTTAATCCCATGGCTGGACACTTGGGGCAGGATAAGACACTAGCCCAAATAATGGCCTGGTTCTATGGGCCAGGGATTTGCGGGGATGTCTGTCGGTGGTGTGCGGCATGCCGCGAATGCCAATTAGTAAATCCTGCGGCCACTCCAAAAGTGCCTTTGCGCCCTCTTGCTTTAATCGAGACCCCTTTCAAAAGAATTGGGATGGATCTTGTTGGGCCATTAGATCGGTCAGCATGGGGATATTACTTTATTTTAGTTCTGGTGGACTATGCAATGCAATATCCAGAAGCAGTGCCTCTCCACAATATCTCAGCACGCAGTATAGCAGAAGCACTCTTCTGCTTTATCTCCTGGGTTGGGATTCCGAAAGAAATCCTGACAGACCAAGGCACTGCATTCATGTCACGCGCACTGCGCAAACTGTATGGGTTACTGGGGATTAAGCCTATCTGCACCAGTGTTTATCACCCACAAACAGATGGCTTAGTAGAATGGTTTAACTGAACCCTCAAAAATATCATTCAGAAGTTCATAAGTGAAGACGCATGTAATTGGGATAAGTGGCTCGAGCCCCTGTTATTTGCAGTACGAGAGGTCCCGCAAGCTTCCACAGGATTTTCACCATTTGAATTGTTATATGGGCGTAAGCCGTGTGGCATTTTGGACATGCTATGTGAAAATTGGGAGGAGGGATCTTCACCCAGTAAGAACAAAATTCAATACATTCTTGACCTGCACGCCAAACTCCACACACTCAGGAGACCCGGGAGAATTTGCGGCAGGCGCAAGAACATCAAGTCCAATTGTACGACGGGCACGTGCCTTAGGGAGTTCACACTGGGAGACAAAGTGCTTGTATTGTTGCCCACGTCGAGCTCCAAATTGGTCGCTAAGTGGCAAGAGCCCTTTGAGGTCACACGGCGAGTCAGGGATGTCGACTATGAGGTGAGACGAACAGGGGGGGGGCATTACAGATTTACCACATCAATCTGTTAAAACGTTGGAATGAGAAGGTCCCCGTGGCATTGGTGTTGGTAATTCCGGAGAAGGCGGAGCTGGGGCCTGAGGTTCAAAAAAGAAAATTGACATCTCCCACCACTCCGGTCTATGAGACCACCTCTCCCCAACCCAGCTCACGGAGGTAGTCCAGTTGCAGAAAGAATTTTCTGACATGTTTTCACCCCTGCCTGGCTGCACCCACCTCATAGAACATCACACTGAGATGCCCCCGGGGGTGGTAGTGTGCAGCCACCCTTACCACCTGCCCGAACACAAAAAAAGGTGGTCCGGGATGAACTTGAAGCCATGCTCAAAATGGGCATAATTGAGGAGTCCCACAGTGACTGGAGCAGCCCAGTGGTCCTGGCCCCCAAGACTGATGGGTCCGTCCCGTTCTGTGTGGAATATAGGAAAGTCACCGCGGTGTCTAAATTTGAAGCATACCCAATGCCTCACATTGATGAGTTGCTTGATCGATTAGGCACTGCTCATTTTTATTCGACACTGGATTTAACGAAGGAATATTGGCAGATCCCCTTGACTCCTCTGTCCCAAGAGAAAATGGCCTTTTCCACACCATTTGGTTTACACCAATTCGTCACACTTCCTTTTGGTCTGTTTGGGGCACCCGCTACGTTCCAGTGGCTTATGGACAGTGTAGGTATCATGCCGCCATCTTGTGTCTAAGAACTACACTTCCGCATTGACTACGTCACGCCTGGGCGGGATCACGTACATCATTCCTCAGGTTTCATATAAGAGACTTGGAAACTCCATTTTTCTTTGTCTCTGGTGTCTGGACTCAGCGGAGAACAGACCATAGAGGGACGCTCACCATCAGACCGTCCGAAACCACGACTCTTTCCTGTAAGAGACACGTTTTAGAACGTTCTCCTCCTTCTATCCACCCTTGATCACGGTGGACTCCAGGAAACACGCGCGCTTTTAACTCAAGTGAGTTATAAACCGGTTCTGTCAGTCATTCTTTTAGTACGTACTAGACTGCAACCAAAAGGCAGTTTTATTGGTGTTGGGAGCGGCTGGACCGTCCTAACCTGTCTGATCAGAACTTTCTTCTCACGAGCTACGAAGATCTTCAAAGGAAACTCCAGAGCAACCGCTCTCTCTCCGAAGCGCAATCTCCAGCCTGCCTGCCATTTCCACGGGAGAGACTCTGCTTTCTACAGAAGACGAAAGTTTGCAGTAAGGAAAGGCACTGGGCAAAATAATATTAGTCTAATCAGTAATTAATTCACTAAGTGTGAAATTATATTAAGGAATAAGTGTGCACACTGTGTATTATTGTTGATTCTCTATTATTTGGTATTATTGATTTAAAATTGGTTAATCCATAAGTTTGTGCATGTCTTTCTCTCTCTCTCTCTCCTAACATTCTAATTTAATTTAACTCACTCATATTTTGACCTTATTAAGATTTCAGTGAGTTTGATAATGTTATGAGTGTGGAATTCCTTTGTTACTGAGAAAACACGTGCTCACTAAATCCTGAGGGGTCCCCTCCTCCAAGATTGCAGATAAGACACTCTGGCTCGTCCTGGCACGGACACACACACGCGCGCGCACACACACACACACACACGCACATACCAAGATTGCAGATAACAAATTCCTGCCTCACATAGTTCACAAGCTAAAACTGCTTATACACATACCACACACACACACACACATTCACCTCACTGTATATAGTCCAACTGATTTATCCATTTTTGATCTTTGTATAATAAATTCATTTATTATCAAAGCTGTGTGTGTATGCATCTGCTGTTTCGATATTTTGAAGTTGCCCAGTCAAAAGAATTCAAGGAAGGTGTAGACAATTTGTAATATGGTAAGTGATCAATGATAATTTAATATACCATAATCTAGCTGTTTGGTAATTTATCCAGGATTAATGGTATGATTCATTAAATGATTCACTAAATGATTCATTGAACGATTCACTAAATGATTCATTGAACGATTCACTAAATGATTCACGGATTCATTAAATGATTCCTTGATTCGATTCATTGAATGATTCACTTCAACAATCCAAATGAGACTGATTTTATGTAATTATTAAAGATTGATCACTTATCCAAATCTTAAATACACAAATCCTTAATTACACCTACAACAGGGTCCTCTGCCCCCATGTCACCTACGCAGCCGTGTGTCTGGATGACATTATTATCAAATCAAATCAAATCAAGTTTATTTGTACAGCGCTTTTAACAATAAACATTGTCGCAAAGCAGCTTTACAGAATTTGAACGACTTAAAACATGAGCTAATTTTATCCCTAATCTATCCCCAATGAGCAAGCCTGTGGCGATGGTGGCAAGGAAAAACTCCCTCAGACGACATGAGGAAGAAACCTCGAGAGGAACCAGACTCAAAAGGGAACCCATCCTCATTTGGGCAACAACAGACAGCCTGACTATAATATTAACAGTTTTAACAGGTATAACCCTCAACTGTCCTCATGGGGCCGTCCTTCACAGGAGTGGGGCGATAAAACTCCGACCAGACACAGGGCACCAGGATGGACCAAGCAGGTCCGAGGGGCAGAAGAGGCCAGCACCTCAATCCCAGGATCAACATGTAACTCAGAGGGACAGATGGGGGGGGGGGGGGGGGGGGAAGAGAGAGAGAGAGAAAGAAAACACGTTAGGTATGCCCTAAAAATGACAAGTATTAAATCTGTGTGGTAGGCTCACAGAGACGAGAGTCTTTACATCAGGCATAACACACAATGGCATGTTAATATGGTAAAAAATATATCATGACCTGCTCTGGCTGGATGCTTGATTGGGTGATGGGAGCACACTCCTCAGCAATGATGAGATGCAGATGGGACCCTTAGGCCTGGCCAAGACAATTCAGTTACATTTCACCGGGTCTGGGACATGCGACAGAATGTCTGACGGCCGATTCCCTGCAGGCTACAATAGCCAGTCGAGGTCCCCACTGTCTCCACCAAAAGATTTCCTGTTGACTCCATGTAACTCAGAGGGACAGATTTGGGGTGGGGGGGAGAGAAAGAAAACACAGGTGGTTAGGTATGCCCAATGTCACCTGAATAAGTAGGAACAGTATACATATTGCACCGAGTACAAGCAGGGACTCCGGCAACTAACTATGACAGCATAACTAAAAGGAGAGAGCCAGAATTATTATCTATATTAATGACTGGCTGCAGCACCTTGAACACCTTAGGGCCATCCTAAAGTTGCTGAGGCGGGCAGATCTCACAACCAACCCAAAGAAATGTGTGATTGGGCAGGTGGAAGTATGGTATCTGGGTTTCCACTTGGGCCATGGGCAGGTGCGTCCCCAAATTAATAAGACAGCAGTGATTGCGGCCTACCTGAGGCCCAAGACCAAACAAGGGGGTGAGACAGTTCCTGGGGCTGGCTGGCTACTATCGGAGGTTCATACCTAATTATTCGGACTTCACCAGCCCGCTGACAGATTTCACTAAAAAGGTAGCACCAGATCCGGTCCAGTGGATCGAGCAATGCCAACAGGCTTTCTCTAGGGTAAAGGCTACACTATGTGGGGGGCCACTGTTACACTCCCCTGACTTTTCTCTCCCCTTTATTTTACAGACAGACGCGTCAGACGGAGCACTGGGGGCCGTTCTGTCCCAGAAGGTGGAGGGGGAGGAGCATTCCGTGCTGTACATTAGCCAAAAGCTGTCGATGCGAGAGGGCAGGTACAGCACGATCGAAAAAGAGTGCCTAGCCATCAAGTGGGTTGTCCTCGCCCTCCGGTACTACCTGCTGGGGCGCCCTTTCACCCTCTGTTTGGACCGCATGCCCCTCCAGTGGCTCCACCGCATGAAGGATGCCAACGCACGGATCACCCGTTGGTATCTTGCACTCCAGCCATTTAAATTCGAGGTGGTCCACAGGCCGGGGACACAGATGGTGGTGGCGGACTTCTTCTCCAGTCAAGGGGGTGGGGGGGTCAGCTTCAGGCTGGACGGCTCCCAGGCGGTGGGGATATGTGGCAGCGGGGGCGTGGCCAAGCGTCGGTCTGTGAATGGAGGACGGAGTCAGGGAAGGTGAGTGGTCGTCTCACTACACCTGTTGTCAATTAACATGTGTTTGTGTCTCCTTCAGTGACCATGCCTGATAAAAGGAGAGTGAGAAGGGGACGTCGGCACTGAGGGCTCGTTGACAGCCTGTATGTGTGTGTGCGCGTGTGTGAGAGAGTGAGAGTTTTTTAGATTAGATAGATAGATTAGATAAAATTTTATTGATCCCTTTGGGAGGGTTCACTCAGGGAAATTAAGATTCCGGCAGCATCATTACAGATAAACAGAGAAAAGAAATAGAGAAAACCTCTAGATAAATTAAAATAAATTAAGTATTTACATATACAAATATAAAAGAATAAGATATGGGGAAGAGAGGAAGGGGGGAGAAGTGGGGTTAGGGTAAGTGTGTGTGTGTGTGGGGGGGGGGGGGGAGCAGGAAAGATATTGCACTTAATATTGCACATTATATTGCACATTGTCCGGTATTGCTTATTGTTAGGCTAGGCTACTGCTTTTTTTTTTTTTTTGAGCCCTATGCTGAAAAGCTATCAAATAAAAACTCCTCTTCAATGTAAACAGCCGTGTGCCATGCTTCTGTGCTCCACCCACACCTGAATCTCGCTACACACAGCAATTTGCCAGTGATACACATACAGTATTTGATCCATTTATAGTTATATTTAATGTTGTTGAACATCCACAAAACAAGTTAGTTCCTAGTATCACTAAAGATATAGCAGGTATAACTATTAGTCCCCTCACCAGCCTAGTGGTTCGTGTGTCCGCCTCCTTGATCAGGAGATTGCGAGTTCTATTCACGGTCGGGTCATACCAAAGACCATCATAAAAATGGTACTTTCTGACAAGGCATGCTGCAATACAGATGTGACTGGTGAGTCAAACTGTTGCAGTTACCAGAGGACCAGCCCTCCACTATAACCCTAGTTAATAGGCAAGAGGCCAAGGGCTACAGAAATCGGTGCTACCACATGGTGTGGGAAGGACTTTTCACCAGCCTAGTGTCTTTCTTTCTCTTCAGGTTAATAAGATAAATAAAAAGTCAGAAAGCTCAAATCCACTGATCCCAAAAACTTAGATGGTGGAAATTTAACTGTCACTGACATTGGAGACTCCTTCAAATATTTAGACATTTACATGTTTTTTTTTCCACAGTTGTTCAAGAAAATGGTCCCAAGAACCCTGTCTAACACCTTTATTTTTAAGAGTGTACAAATGGAATCATTGTATTTGAGCCTTATGGTATGATTTTAATCATTAGGGATAATGAGATATATGTTTCATTCCTTTTTAATTACAGCAATTTCTCAAAGTAATTAAATCTCACATTACTCTAACCGGATATGATGCAGGTGTAGGTGAGTACATTTGTGTGATTGTAAATGTGTGTGTGTGTTGGTGAGGACCTCATGGGGATATTTTTCCCCCTTTTTGGTCACTAAGGTTAAGGTTAAAGTTAGATTTATGCTTAGGCATAGCATTAATTAGTTGCATTAATAATGATGTCAGTCAAAGGTCCTCACAACGATATGAAGAGAACCATGTATGTGCATATGTTTTTTTTTTTTTATATTTTGTAAATCCTCTGTCTTCAGGTAAGTATTAGTTTTCTTATCATATTTCACCAGAATACTTCATTTTTAATAAAGAATGTTGGCAGAAACAGCTCAGAGTGAAAAAATTCCTGTAAAACTGCAAAAACAGCAGCAATAAAAATGTCAAGTGTGAGCAAAGTGTCCAAGAATATGCTTTACTCAGTCATGGGGATGCCATACATATCTTTCTCTAATACTCCTCACCCACCTCATGAATGGCTCTTGAATTAAAGAGTTGAATCAAGTGGAATACGTTCAGGATAAATGTGCAGAAAATTGTGCAGAATGTTATTCATTGTACAAGATTGAGTTTGACATTCTATATGTATTATACTGCATTTTTTACACTGTTATTAATAAGGGCAAGTTCAAAACTGACTTTTTTTCCCCACAGCTGCTCACCACATTGCATATGTTTGATCAAGACAAAATCTTACATCAAAACACATTGCTTAACTGCCATCTTTGAACATCACCATATATATGTGGGTGGGTAAAAAACAATATTATCATCATCATTATACACTCATTGTCCACTTTATTTGGAGCACCCATACACCTTAACAGCAGCACAAGGCATACAATCATGCAGATACAAGTCAAGAGCTTCAATTAATGTTCACTTCAAACATCCATCCATCCATCCATCCATCCATCCATTTTCTGCCACTTATCCAGGTCTGGGTCACTGGGGTAGCAGCCTAAGCAGAGCTGCCCAGACTTCCCTCTCCCCAGCCACCTCCACCAGCTCTTCCAGGGGAATACTGAGGCGCTCCCAGGCCAGCTGAGAGATGTAATCTCTCCAGCGTGTCCTGGGTCTGCCCCGGGGTCTCCTCCTGGTGGGGCATGCCCAGAGAGCTTCCCCTGGGAGGCATCCAGGGGGCATCCTAACAAGGTGCCCAAACCACCTCAATTGACTCCTTTCAATGTGGAGGAGCAGCAGTTCTATTCTGAGTCTCTCCCAAATGACCAAGCTTCTCTCCCTATCTCTAAGGGAGAGCCCAGCCACCCTGCAGAGAAAACTAATTTTGACCTCTTGTATTCATGATCTCATTCTTTCAGTCACTGCCCATAGCTTGTGACCATAGGTGAGGGTGGGACCAGTAAATTGAGAACTTTGCCTTCTGGCTCAGCTCTCTCTTTACCACAACAGACCGGTTTAGCATCCGCATCACAGCTGATGCTGCCCCAATCCATCTGTCCAACTCCCACTCCCCCCACCCTCACTTGTGAACAAGACCCCAAGATACTTAGACTCCTCCACTTGAGGCAGCAACTCCCCCCTGACCCAAAGTAGGCACTCCACCTGTTTCTGGCTGAGCACCATGGCCACAGACTTGGAGGTGCTGAGCCTCATCCCAGCTGCTTCACACTCGGCTGCAAACCATCCCAGCGCCTGCTGGAAGTCACAGATTGATGAAGCCCACAGGACCACATCATTCGCAAAAAGCAGAGACGCAATCCTGAGGCCACCAAACCGGACACCCTCCACCCCTTGGTTGCACCTAAAAATTCTGTCCATAAAGGTTATGAACAGAACAGGTGACAAAGGGTAGCCCAGGTGGAGTCCCACATGTACTGCGAATGAGTCTGACTTATTGCTGGCAATGCAAACCAAACTTCTGCTCCTGTCATACAGGGACTGAATGGCCCGCAGCAGTGGGCCCTGAACCCCATACTTCTGAAGCATCCCCCACAGGGCACCATGAGGGACACGGTTGTAGGCCTTCTCCAGGTCCACAAAACACATGTAGACTGGTTGGGCAAACTCCCATGCACCCTCCAGCACCCTTGCAAGGGTAAAGAGCTGGTCCAGTGTTGCACGACCAGGACAAAAACCGCATTGTTCCCCCTGAATCTGAGGTTTAACTATCAACCAGTCTCTTCACTTCAGCACCCTAGCATGAAGGCTTTCCCAGGGAGGCTGAGAAATGTGGCCCCCCTATAGTTGTAACACACTCTCCGGTCCCATTTTTTTAAAAAGGGGGACCACCACCCCAGGGTGCCAGTCCAGAGGCACTGTCCCTGACCTCCATGCAGTGCTGAAGAAGCATGCCAGTCAAGATAGCCCAACAACATCCAGCACCTTCAGGAACTCAGGGCAAATCTCATCCACCCCCAGAGCCTGGCCACCGAGGAGCTTTTTTACCACCTCATCCCAGCTGCTGGGCTATGGCAGACGAACCTTGGGTGTAAAGGGTGGGGCCAGAACAGCGCACACCAGATTCCACCTTAAAACTCCTTTTCACAGGCCTGAAGGAAACATCCACATTCACGGCTATCCTCCTAAACTACCAAGTCCTGTAGTGATGGGAAAGGGGTGAAAATGGTGGGTGGAAGATGCCACTGGAAACCATAGTCCCAATCCTGCATGCAGGTGGTCCAGATGTATGGGTTGTCTGAACAGAGAGAGAGTTGCGCATGTGCATTCTGTGTGACGTATTTCCTGGTTTCCGAGTTGTTTGCAACGAGTCTTTTTTCCACAAGTGTTGGCATTAATCACAAATCTTTTGTTTAATTTTCTCTACAAATAATTTTCTAATATACTTGTGAATTTTTAATTGTAATTTCACTTTTGCTTTCCTTTTTCCATATTTTACATTTTTTCAGAAGAACACCAAGACTGGAAGCTTTCTTTTTTCTCCTCCTGTGTAAAGACCACAAGCGTAAGCCATCCACATTGGATCTGCTTTAATATCAACAGATCCTTGATTAAGGTATGTGAATCCTTTCATCATGGCACACCTTCACTAAACAAAAAGGGAGAAATTTTCAGAGAGTTTGCTCCAGTAACCTAATCAATATAAAATTAGATCATACTGACTGTATAGCTGCTGCCAGCAGGGATTAAAGCAAAAAAAAAAATCCTGAGCCTGAACTTTTTAGACTCATGCAAGCAACTCTATATGGCCGGTTGGTTGGAAGAGTTGGCACACAATATAGGCATATATATATATATATATATATATATATATATATATATATATATATATATATATATTTTTTTTTTTTTTATGTGGTTGCAAGGGTCGTAATATGCGACATGAACACATTCACAGGGTCAAAAAGATTGCATGAATGATTGCAGACTAAGTTTGACTTTTGAAAATGCAATACCAAAAACGGTCAGTAGATGGCAAAAGTGCACCTCACCAAAATATGCTACATGTAGCATTTAGGATTTCTTTTGATATCAAGTTTTGCTGCTAAGCTTTGTCCTTAACAGGTTACAAATTGACCTGCAATCGCAAGGTGAACTGTTACAAGGGTATGTGAAATTCAGTCTAGCATTGGAAAAATAAAATCTTTGTAACCATTTAATTTAGGGTACATTAAAAGGACAGTGGTTTACTTTTTAAACAGTTTTAATAATTCAAATAATTCAACAATTTCAACATTTCAATAACTTTTAACTCACAGCTGCTCTGTGAGCAGGGTCTGACTCGTGTCTAGGAAGAACCTTTTTGCCGCTGGATGCATATATGAGCTTCTTGGAGCACAGCGTGCAGAAGCAAGCACCTGGCTCCCTCAACTTCCTACACCAACTGCTAAATGGCTTGCCATCTCGTCCAATCTCCTCCAGCCATGCCCAGCATCATTTATTCTTCAGACCTTTATCTATGGCGAGGGTATTTTCCCCTGGCTTCATATACTGCATCGTCCCCACTCCATGAAATGCCGCTCTGTCTACTCTGAAGTTGCTCGAGGCACATTGTGTTAAGACCCACCCCATTTTACTTCTGATTGGCTAATACTGTTAGTTTCAGAACCGGAGAGTTGCGCTTCTTTCCTATCACTGGCAGAGAACGAACACACTCGAAAGCCATGGGGTTATCGAAAGTTTTTTTCCTCCTAATAATATATATATATATATATATATATATATATATATATATATATATATATATATATATATATATATTGCCCGCAGTCAAGCGCTGCACGCTGGAAATCTGGCAGGGGGCCGGAATACTTTAATCTCTGTGCCAGTACCTTTGATCTAAAGGTGGGGCTATTAAATATTAGATCTCTTACATCTAAAGCGCTAATGGTTAATGAACTCATTACTGATCAGAAGTTTAATGTACTTTGTTTAACTGAAACATGAATTAAGCCAAATGAATATATAGCATTAAATGAAGCGAGTCCTCCTGGATACAGTTATATACACCAGCCTTGTCAAACTGGCAGAGGAGGAGGCGTTGCAGTTATTTATAATGATTATCTAGGTGTAACACAGAAACCTGGTTATAAATTTAATATATTTGAAGTTTTTCATACTAATATAATGTATGTAGCCTCGAAAAATAAGTCTACCCAGTTAATTCCATTGCTTATTATTTACAGCCCCCCCAGGGCCATATTCTGAGTTTCTTTCTGAATTTGCAGATTTTATCTCAGATCTGGTTAGTTCCTTAGACAAAGCTTTAGTTGTCAGAGATTTTAATATTCACTTTGATAACCCAGAAGACCCTTTAAAAACAGCGTTTGTGTCCATTTTAGATTCAGTAGGGATTAATCAGAATGTCATAGGACCGACCCATAATGGTGGTCACACCCTTGATCTAATACTAACATTCAGGTTAAACATAGACAATATAGTCATACTTCCACAATCTGAAGTTATCTCAGATCATTATCTCATCTCATTCAAACTATGTCTGAGTAATAATATATGCACTTCACCACGCGACTGTATTAAACATACATTCGCGTCAATGACTGCACAGAGCTTTATAAATGATCTCCCAGAGTTATCAACTTTGACTGGGTCACTGTCAGCCCCTGCAGAACTTGATCAGGCAACTGAATGCTTAGAGTCAACATTCCGCGATACCTTAGATAATGTAGCTCCTCTAAAAAGGAACATGGTCAGAGACAAAAAATTAGCACCCTGATATAATGATGACACACGCACATTAAAACAGACCACTCGAAAATTGGAACATAAATGGCATCAAACAAAATTTGGTAGTGTTCAAATTGGCATGGAAGGAGAGCTTCCTGAAGTATAGAAAAGCTCTTAGTGCAGTGAGATCAACATATCTCTCCTCCCTAATAGAAGAGAACAAAAAGAATCCTAGATTCCTATTTAATACTGTAGCAAAATTAACCAGGAATAAGTCCACTATAGACACATGCACACCTGCAGTATATAATAGTAACGATTTCATGAATTTTTTTAATGACAAAATTGAGAATATCCGACAAAAAATTCAAACTACTAATTTAAGGTCAGACAATGTAAGTGACCTTGTAGTTAACCATATAACTGTATCAGATCATTAGTTAGAATGCTTTACTCCCCTTAAAGAAACTGAATTACTTTCATTAATCTCAGCATCAAAAGCCTCAACTTGCGTACTAGATCCCTTACCTACACGTCTATTCAAACAGATAATACCTGAAGTAATTGAACCGCTTCTAAAAATAATAAATTCTTCTCTCATGATTGGCTATGTACCCAAATCCTTTAAACTAGCAGTTATCAAACCCCTGATTAAAAAAACCTGACCTTGATCCCTGTCAGCTGTCCAATTATAGGCCAATATCAAACCTCCCCTTTATCTCCAAGATCCTTGAAAACGCTGTGGCACAGCAGTTATGCTCATATTTACATAGGAATAACATCCATGAAATGTATTAGTCAGGATGTAGACCTAATCATAGCACAGAGACAGCTTTGGTTAATGTAGTAAACGACCTACTGTTGGCATCTGATCAGGGCTGTGTCTCACTACTTGTGTTGCTTGACCTTAGTGCAGCATTTGATACCATTGATCATTCCATTCTTCTGGATAGACTAGAAAATGTTGTGGGAGTTAAGGGAATGGCCCTCTCCTGGCTCAGCTCTTATTTAACTGATTGTTATCAGTATGTTGATATAAATGGTGATATTTCTAGACGTACTGAGGTAAAGTTTGGTGTTCCAGAAGGTTCTGTCTTGGGTCCACTGCTTTTTTCTCTATATATGTTACCTCTGGATGATATTATTCATAAATATTGTATTAGTTTCCACTGTTATGCTGATGACACACAGTTGTATGTTTCTGCAAAACCTGATGAGAGACACCATCTTAATAGAATTGAGGAATGTGTTCAGGACATTAGACACTGGATGCTTATTAATTTCCTTCTGCTTAACTCTGACAAGACTGAAGTACTTGCACTAGGACCTCATACAGCTAGAAGTAAGTTTTCTGATGACATAGTAACTCTGGATGGCCTTTCTGTTTCTTCACGTACAGCAGTAAAAGACCTTGGAGTGATTATTGACCCTAGTCTTTCATTCAAAACTCACATTGATAACATTACCCGGATAGCTTTCTTTCATCTCAGAAATATTGCTAAGATAAGAAATTAATGTCACTACATGATGCGGAAAAACTAGTTCATGCTTTTATTACCTCCAGGTTAGATTATTGTAATGCCTTACTGTCTGGATGTTCCAATAAGTGCATAAACAAGCTCAAGTTAGTTCAAAATGCAGTAGCAAGAGTCCTTACTAGAACTAGAAAATATGACCACATCACCCCTGTGGGCGGCACGGTGGTGTAGTGGTTAGCACTGTCGCCTCACAACAAGAAGGTCCAGGTTCGAGCCCCGTGGCCAGCGAGGGCCTTTCTGTGTGGAGTTTGCATGTTCTCCCCCGTCCGCGTGGGTTTCCTCCAGGTGCTCCGGTTTTCCCCACAGTCCAAAGACATGCAGGTTAGGTTAACTGGTGACTCTAAATTAACCGTAGGTGTGAGTGTGAATGGTTGTCTGTGTCTATGTGTCAGCCCTGTGATGACCTGGCAACTTGTCCAGGGTGTACCCCGCCTTTCGCCCATAGTCAGCTGGGATAGGCTCCAGCTTGCCTGCGACCCTGTAGAACAGGATAAAGCGGCTAAAGATAAGGAGATGAGATGAGATGAGATCACCCCTGTCTTATCCACACTGCATTGGCTCCCAATCAAATTTCGTATTGATTATTAAATACTACTATTGACCTTTAAAGCACTAAATGGTCTTGCACCACAGTACCTGAGTGAACTTCTGCTCCTCTATGACCCACCATTCCTACTTAGATCAAAAGGTGCAGGCTATCTGCTGGTGCCTCGTATAGTGAAGACTACATCAGGGGGCACAGCCTTTTCTTACAAAGCCCCACAGTTATGGAACAGCCTTCCAAGTAATGTTCGGGAATCAGACACAGTCTCAGTGTTTAATTCTAGGCTGAAAACATATCTGTTTAGTCAGGCCTTTTGTTAATGGTGTTTATGAGGTAAAGGTGTAGATCTGGAGGGTCCTCAGACATAGAGTGTTTTGGTAAACTGGGAAGTATGGATGCTGTCAGTCCCCACTCGCTTGCTCACTCGAGTTTGTTGATGGTGTAGTGGCTGCTGCTTTATGTCCCGGGGTTCCCTCATGCCTGTGTTACCTTCTGGCTCTCCCCTTTTAGTTATGCTGTCATAGTTAGTTGCCGGAGTCCCTGCTTGTACTCAGTGCAATATGTATACTGTTCCTACTTATTCAGGTGACATTGGGCATACCTAACAACCTGTGTTTTCTCTCCCTCTCCCCCCCCCCCAAAAAAAAATAAAAATCTGTCCCTCTGAGTTACATGGAGTCAACAGGAAATCTTTTGTTGGAGAGGGTGGAGACCTCGACTGACTCTCGTAGCCTGCAGGGAATCGGCCGTCAGACATTCTGTCGCATGTCCCAGACCCAGTGAAGTGTAACTGAATTGTCTTGGCCAGCCCTAAGGGTCCCATCTGCATCCCATCATTGCTGAGGAGTGTGCTCCCATCACCCAATCAAGCATCCAGCCAGAGCAGGTCATAATATTTTTTAACCATATGAACATGCCTGATGTCAAGACTCTCGTCTCTGTGAGCCTACCACACAGACTTAATACTTGTGTCATTTTTAGGGCATACCTAACAACCTGTGTTTTCTCTCCCTCCCCCCCCCCCAAATCTGTCCCTCTGAGGTACATGTTGGTCCTGGGATCGAGATGCTGACCTCTTCTGCTCCTAGGACCTGCTTGATCCATCCTGGTGCCCTGTGTCTGGTTGGAGTCTCATCACATTGCTCCTGTGGAGGATGGCCCCATGAGAACAGTTGAAAGTTACACCTGGAGGATGCTCTGGACTCTTACAGTAATGCTTTTATGGCTGAGGACTACAGTTGTCATGAACAGTTTTGCACTCAAGTTTCCATCAATGAAGAGTTACAACATCAATGAAACTGTCTTCATGTTAAAACTGTTAATATTATAGTCATGCTGTCTGTTGTTGCCCAAATGAGGATGGGTTCCCTTTTGAGTCTGGTTCCTCTCGAGGTTTCTTCCTCATGTCGTCTGAGGGAGTTTTTCCTTGCCACCATCGCCACAGGCTCGCTCATTGGAGATAGATTAGGGATAAAATTAGCTCATGTTTTAAGTCGTTCAAATTGTGTAAAACTGCTTTGCTACAATGTTTATTGTTAAAAGCACTATACAAATAAACTTGACTTGACTTCAGCTTGTTCAGTGTGCTGAGTGCAGGATATTTAGTCATTCTTCTTCCATTGCTAGTGATAGCTTTATTTGTGATAAGTGCAGATTAGTTAGCTCTCTGACAGAGAAGATTGCAGTTTTGGAGGTGCTTATCCAGACTTTAGAAACCGCTAGTGAGAATGAGAACAGTGTAGTTTGTGCAGGGGAAAGTCTGGATGCTCTAGGTGGAGTAGGTAATCCCCTAACTCCAGCATTAGAGCCCTCACAGCAGGGCAAATGGGTGATGACTCGGCGGCATAAGCAGAGAGCCAAAGCTACTGCTGAGGCTCGTCCATAGGAGCAACACTCCTCTCCACTTCACGTGTCAAACAGGTTTGCCCCCCTCAGTGATGCACCTGCTGAGAAACCTGAAAGAGCTCTGGTTATAGGAGACTCTATCATATGGCACGTGAAATTAGCAAGACCTTTAGGGGCACCAGCAGCTTTAGTCAGGTGTATGCTGAGAGACAGGGTGCTGGACATAGCAGGTAATCTTAGGGTCCTAGCCAAGCACAGGTTCTCAATGATAGTTATCTATGTAGGAGCTAATGATATATGCCTTCATCAGTCTGAGGTTACTAAGAGTAACTTTGTAGAGCTGTTTAAATTAGTGAAGGCAATGTCCAATGCTGTAGTATGCTCTGGCCCCATCCAAGTGTGGTGTGGCGATATAGCTTACAGCACGTTATGGTCGCTGAACTGCTGGTTGTCCAGGTGGTGCTCTGAAGACAATGTGGGCTTTTAGATAATTGGAGTAATTTTGAGGGCACTGCTGGCCTGTTAGGGTGGGATGGTATTCATCCCACTTGGGAAGGTGCTGCTCTCATTTCATTTCTCTCCCTCTCCCCCCAAAAAAAAAATCTGTCCCTCTGAGTTACATGGAGTCAACAGGAAATCTTTTGTTGGAGAGGGTGGAGACCTCGACTGGCTCTCGTAGCCTGCAGGGAATATTCAATCTCTTACATCTAAAGTGTGAATGGTTAATGAACTTATGACTGACCAGGAGTTTAATGTACTTTGTTTAACAGAAACATGGATTAAGCCAAATGAATAAATAGCATTAAATGAATAGAGTCCTCTTGGATACAGTTATACACACCAGCCTCGTCTTACTGCCAGAGAAGGAGGCATTGTGGTTATTTATAAAGATTATCTAGGCGTAACACAAAAACCTGGTTATAAATTTAATACATTTGAAGTTCTTCATACTCGTATAATGTATGTAGCCTCAAAAAATAAATCTACCCAGTTAATTCCATTACTTATTATTTACAAGCCCCTGGGGCCATATTCTGAGTTTCTTTCTGAATGTGTAGATTTTATAACAGACCTGGTTATTTCCTTAGACAAAGCTTTAGTTATTGGAGATTTTAATATTCACTTTGATATCCCAGAAGACCCTTTGAAAACAGTGTTTGTGTCCATGTTAGATTCAGTAGGGGTTAATCAGAATGTCATAGGACCGACCCATAATGGTGGTCACAATCTCAATCTAATACTAACATTCGGGTTAAACGTAGAAAATAGAGTCTCACTTCCACAGTCTGAAGTTATCTCAGATCATTATCTCATCTCATTCAAAATATGTCTGAGTAATAATAGACAGTGCTCAGTGAAAATGAGTACACCCCCTTTGAAAAGTAACATTTTAAACAATATCTCAATGAACACAAACAATTTCCAAAATGTTGACAAGACAAAGTTTAATATAACATCTGTTTAACTAATAATGTGAAAGTAAGGTTAATAATATAACTTAGGTTACACATTTTTTCAGTTTTACTCAAATTAGGGTGGTGCAAAAATGAGTACAACCCACAACAAAAACTACTACATCTAGTACTTTGTATGACCTCCATGATTTTTAATGATAGCACCAAGTCTTCTAGACATGGAATGAACAAGTTGGTGACATTTTGCAACATCAATCTTTTTCCATTCTTCAACAATGACCTCTTTTAGTGACTGGATGCTGGATGGCGAGAACTTGATCAGGCAACTGAATTCTTAGGCTACGTTTACATTAGACCGTATCTGTCTCGTTTTCTTCGCGGATGCACTGTCCGTTTACATTAAACCACCTGGAAACGCCGGGAAACGGGAATCCACCAGCATCCACGTATTCAATCCAGATCGTGTCAGCTCCGGTGCTGTGTAAACATTCAGAATATGCGGATACGCTGTGCTGAGCTCTAGCTGGCATCTCATTGGACAACGTCACTGTGACATCCACCTTCCTGATTCACTGGCGTTGGTCATGTGACGCGACTGCTGAAAAACGGCGCGGACTTCCGCCTTGTATCACCTTTCATTAAAGAGTATAAAAAGTATCAAAATACTGCAAATACTGATGCAAATACTGCCCATTGTGTAGTTATGATTGTCTTTAGGCTTGCCATCCTTCCACCTGCAAGTAGTAAGTGATATGCGCTGGGATCACACACACAGCGGCTCAGTCCCGAAAACACTGCTAGTGTGCTTCACTCGCGCGCTGTGTGAGCTGCGCAGGGCCGGAGTGCGCACCCTCCAGAGGGCACTCGCTGTTCAGGGCGGAGTGATTTGGAGCACAGGATGCCTGCGGAGCCGAGCGTTTCCGCGTATTGGTATTGTTGTGTGCACGCAAATCGTGTATTGGTGTTGCTGTGTGCACACTAATCATTTTAAAAACGTTAATCTGATGATCCGCTGATACGGTCTAATGTAAACATGGGCTTAGAGTCAATGTTCCGCTATACTTTAGATAATGTAGCTCCTCTTAAAAGGAAAATGATCAGAGACAAAAAAAATTATCACCCTGGTATAATGATGACACTCACACATTAAAACAGACCACTCAAAAATTGGAATGTAAATGACATCAAACAAAATTGGTAGCGTTCAAATTAGCTTGGAAGGAGATCTTCCTGAACTATAGAAAAGCTCTTAGTGCTGCTTGATCAATGTATCTCTCCACCCTATTAGAGAATAACAAAAATAATCATAGATTCCTATTTAATTTTGCAGCAAAATTAACCAGGAATAAGACAACTATAGACACATGCAAACCTGCAGTATGTAGTAGCAATGACTTCATTAATTTTTTCAGTGACAAAATTGAAAATATCTAACAAAAAATTCAAACTACTAATTTTAGGTCAGACAACTTAAGTGGCAATTTAAGTAACCCTGTAGTTAACAATATAACTGTATCAGATCAGCAATTAGAATGTTTTACTCCCCTTGGAGAAATCAAACTACTTTCATTGATCTCTACATCAAGATATTCAACTGGTGTACTAGATCCCTTACCTACATGTCTATTCAAACAGATAATAACTGATGTAATTGAACCACTTCTAAAAATAATAAATTCTTGTCTTAGGATTGGCTATGTACCCAAATCCTTTAAACTTGCAGTTATCAAACCCCTGATTTAAAAACAAAATGGACCTTGTATCCCTATCAGCTGTCCAATTATTGGCCAATATCAAACCCAGTTCTTTCCAAGATCCTTGAAAAAGCTGTAGCAGAGCAGTTATGCTCATATTTACATCGGAATAACATACATGAAGTGTATCAGTCAGGATTTAGACCTCATCATAGCACAGAGACAACATTTGTTAAAGTAGTAAATGACTTACTGTTGGCATCTGATCAGGGCTGTGTCTCGCTGCTTGTGTTGCTTGACCTTAGTGCAGCATTTGATACCATTGATCATTCCATTCTTTTGGATGCACTAGAAAATGTTGTGGGAGTTAAGGGAACGACCCTATCCTGGGTCAGCTCTTATTTAACTAATCACTATCAGTATGTTGACGTAAATGGTGATTATTCTAGACATACTGAAGTAAAGTTTGGTATTCCACAAGGTTCTGTCTTTGGCCCACTGCTTTTTTCTTTATTATATATATATATATATATAAAACCTCTGGGTGATATTATTTGTAAGCATGGTATTAGTTTCCAGTGTTATGCTGATGACACACAGTTGTATGTTTCTGCAAATAGAATTGAGGAATGTGTAAAGGGCATTAGACACTGGATGCTTATTAACTTCCTTCTACTTAATTCTGACAAGACAGAAGTACTTGTACTGGTACCACATGCAGCAAGAAGTAAGGCCCTGTCCACACGGCAACAGATTCAGGTGACTCCGATACAATTGCTTATCGTTTAGGCCTGGCGTCCACACGGCACCGGCGTTTTGGGTGCCCAAAACGCAATCTTTTTGAGAACGGGTTCCAGAGTGGAAAGATTTGGCAACGTTGCCGTTGTGAAGTCATCTGGATGAGTAGAACGGATTTGTTTACGATGACGTCACAACCACATGACTGTGAGTGCTTCACGCTGGGTAGAAGTGTAACAAATATCACCAGGAAAAAGCCTTACAGAGCACTAGTGAGAGTGAAACACGAGCTTGGATATTATTATTATTATTATGTTCAGTGTTAGTTCACAGTAGTAATGCAAGAAGCAGAATAGTGACAGTAATAGTGAAGCAAAAACATGCAATTGTACAAACACTGCAGCTCTACAGCAAAATATTCATTTATGAAATGGTCTGATTCTTAACACCAGTAGTGCCAATGATCTTCTCATTGCAATGCGAGTTGTCAACAAATCCTATAACTTGGTTCATGAAACGCGCTTACAAAATATTTTCACTGTGAATATTTATTGTGTAATGGTGCAATCCCGCCAGCAAAAATAGGGGAAAAAAGGAGCGATCTCACCTCTTCAGATGTTGATTTAAGTCCGACAATACATTCCTTAAAAAGGGCGTAGAGGAGCAAATTAATCCAATTTATTCCGGACCATTAAAGACGCCGCCTTCCGCGTAGAATCATACGTCATCCTCACCGCCATATTGGAGAGGTCAAAGCGGAGAATAAAGATTAGCTGCATTTAACTGTACCAACAGGTTTACCGTCCAAACGAGATCATATGGGATTACCTTTCACATGTGAGAAACAACAAATTAATTCCATCAACGTATATCATTCACTTTATTCCGGACCATTGAAGACGCCGCCTTCCGCGTAGAATCATACGTCATCCTCGCTGCCATTTTGGAAAGGTCAAAGCGGAGAATAAAGTTTAGCTGCGTTTAACTGTACCAACAGGTTTTCTGTCCAAATGAGATCACATGGGATTACCTTTCACAGGTGAGACTGGAAAAATACTTTGTATTTGGTCATTATAATGTAATTTTACAAACAGATTTTCCTGACTTTGTGGCTAATATGAAGTCTTGCGCATAATAGTTTATGCACATGCGTCGTTACTTCTATTGTTCTGGTGTCTCCGAAGGGACCGTCTTACAGCACCCCTAGAGGTGTGGCATGTGTATTGCATCATTTTCAGCAAGCGTTGCGTTGCCATATGGACTTGATATTTTACTGATTGTTGCCCATTTGGACGCGATATATTTTTAAATAACATCTCGTTGCCGTTGTCGTGTGGATGTAGCCTAAGTTTTCTGATTGGACAGTAACTCTGGATGGCCTTTCTGTTTCTTCACATGCAGCAGTAAAAGACCTCAGGGTGATCACTGGCCTCTGTCTTTTGTTTGAAACTCATAGTGATAACATTACCCAGATAGCTTTCTTTCATCTCAGAAATATTGCTAAGATAAGAAATGTAATGTCACTACACAATGCAGAAAAACTAGTTCATGCTTTTGTTACCTCCAGGTTGGATTATTGTAATGCCTTCCTTTCTGGATGTTCCAAGAAGTGCATAAACAAGCTCCAGTTAATTCAAAATGCAGCAGCAAGAGTCATTACAAGAACTAGAAAATATGACCACATCACCCCTGTCATTATCCACACTGCATTGGCTCCCAATCAAATGTCATACTGTTTATAAAATACTACTGTTGACCTTTAAAGCACTGAATGGTTTGCACCACAGTACCTGAGTGAACTTCTGGTCCTTTATGACCAACCGCGCCTACTTAGATCAAAAGGTGTAGGCTATCTGCTGGTACCTCATGTAGTGAAGGCTACATCAGGGGCAGAGCCTTTTCTTACAAAGCCTCACAGTTATGGAACAGCCTTTCAAGTAGTGTTCGGGAATCAGAGGCAGTCTCAGCATTTTAGTCTAGGGTGAACACATCTGTTTAGTCAAGTCATTTGTTAGTGTTTATGAGTTAAAGGAGTAGATCTGAAGGGTCCTCAGACATAGAGTGTTTGGTAAACTGGGATGTATGGAGGCTGTCAGCCCTCCACTCACTTACTCACTCAAGTTTGTCGACGGTGTAGTGGCTGGCTGCTTTATGTCCCGAGGTGACCTCATGCCTGTGTTACCTTCTGGCTCTCCCCATTTAGTTATGCTATCATAGTTAGTTTTTTGCCAGAGTTCCTGCTTGTGCTCAGCACAAAATGTATACTGTTCCTACTCATCAGGTGACATTGGGTATACCTAACATCCTGTGTTTTCTCTCACTTTCTCTTCCCCCCATCTGTCCCTCTGAGTTACATTTCAGTCCTGAGATCGAGATGCTGACCTCTTCTGCTCCTTGGACCTGACTGATCCATCCTGATACCCCATGTCTGGCTGGAGTCTCATCACATTGCTCCTGTGGAGGACAGCCCCATATGGACAGTTGAAAGTCACACTGGAAGATGCTCTGAACACTTATTGTAATGTTTTTTGGCTGAGGACGACAGTTGACTTGCTAACTTTAGGACTACAGTTGTCATGAACAGTTTTGCACTCAAGTTTCCACCAGTGAAGAGTTATAACATCAACGAAACAGACTTTCATGTTAAAACTGTTAAAAATGTCATCATCTCGTTATGATGATCTCATTATCCACCCAAATGAGGATGGATTCTCTTTTGAGTCTGGTTCCTCTTGAGGTTTCTTCCTCATGTCGTCTGAGGGAGTTTTTCCTTGCCACTGTCACCACAGGCGTGCTCACTGGGGATAGACTAGGGATAAAATTAGCTCATGTTTAAAGTTATTAAAATTCTGCAAAGCTGCTTTGCGACAATGTCTATTGTTAAAAGTGATATAAAAATAAACTTTACCTGACTTGACTTGATGTTGACCCAGAGATGACGACATCACCCGGCAGCAACCTGAATGACCAAGCAACCTTTATTTTAAGGACAGCACTGCTTGCTCCTTCTGGAGAGGGGCCAAGAAAATGTTGCCTAACCAAGGCTTATCTTCAACAATTACCAGTTGGCTCACTGCTGCCAATTGGCATCTTCCAATGCAGTTGAAAAACAGTGAAGAAAACAAGGTTCTCACCCACCTTAAAGGGTGTGGAGGGACTGAAACTTGCATGCTGGAACATCAGAACCATGCTGGACTGCAAGGACACTGGCCGCCCTGAACGGTGTCCTGCTCTTATTGCTCATGAACTGTCTAGACTGAGGGTGGATATCGCTGCTCTCAGTGAAATCTGCTTCCCTGAGGAAGGCAGCCTTAGAGAACATGGCACAGGATACACCCTCTACTGGTCAGGCAAACCTGCAACAGACAGGCACTTGTCAGGCATAGGCTTTATGGTCAGAGACTCCATTGCCTCCAAATTGGAAAACCTACCAATAGATCACTCTGACCGCATCATCTCTATGCATCTCCCACTCCAAAACATGCAGTATGTTACATTATTCAGCATATATGCCCCGACCCTTAAGGCAGACTCTACAGAAAAAGACAAGTTCTACACCAATCTGTAGAATCTCATTCAAAACACCCTTGCCGATGACAAAGTCTGTTCATGGTCATTTCAATGCCAGAGTTGCTGTGACTCAGAAGTCTGGAAAGGCATACTAGGGAAATATGGTGTCAGAAACTGCAATGATAATGGCCATCTGTTGGAGTTTTGTGCAGAGCAGAAACTCACAGTCACAAAATCCATTTATCAACAAAAAGACAGGCTGAAAACTATTTGGATGCACTCTAGATCCAGACATTGGCACCACATAGATCTCACAGATGCACCAGAGAGATCTGCAAGATGTCTTACACACCAGAGTGATGCCTAGTGCAGAGTACCACACTGCACCTAGTCCGCTGCAAGTTTAACCTCCAGTTCAAGCCAAGACATAAAAGGAGTGTCCCAAGGAAGAAACTTAACATTGACTGACTTCAGTCTGCCAGAGTGAAAGCAGACTTCCAGACAAGCTTACAGTTGAAGCTTGAGGAAACCAGTTGTAACAGTCCCTGATGTGGGTGGAGCACAGAAGCATGGCAGGTGGGAGTTGATGTTCACACACACTATTTTTCTTATTTTCTTTGCTTTTACCTCCAGCCCCAGTTCCGCCTTCTCTGGAACTACCAACGCCAATGCCACGGGGACCCTATCATTCCAAAGTTTTAACAGGTTGAGGTAGTAGGTTTGCAATGCCCCGCCCCTATCTGTTTGCCTCACCTCATAGTGGACATCCTGACTCATTGTGTGACCTCAAAAGGCCCTTGCCACTTGGCGATTAATTTGGAGCTTGACGTGGGCAATAATATGAGCACTTTGTCTCCCAGTGTGAACTCTCTAAGGCACATGCCCGTCATGCAGCCGGGCTTGACATTCTTGTGCTTGCCGCACATTCTCCTGGGTTAATGTCAAATGTGCGAGAGAGGCAGATGTATGTGCAGAAGTGTTTATTTGAACAAAGTGCGATCTATAAAAAAAGTGCATGAAACACACACAAAGCAAACAGTCCAAATCAGCAGGCAAGGTCATAAATGAGAAAACAGGCAAAGGGTCAATCGAGGCACAAACAGGATTTCGGAGGCAAAATGAGGACGAGAACTAGAATCGGGAACAGGAGTCGAGAAACCAGGAAAACCACAAACACATGAAACAAGGCTCGCTAATGTGCACTGAACATGGCGTAATACACTGCATCATCTTTGCATTGGCGCAGTCCTTAAATAGCCCAACTCTTAGTTCTCTAATAGAGTTCAGGTGCACCTTGTTAATGGCGCACATGCTGGAACTCTCAGCGCACGTGCAGTCTTCAGGTGCATGCGCCAAGGTGCGCAAGACTGACAGTTAAGTGCGTGAGGGTGTGGAGCTTTGCACACAGATTGAGAACATATTGAATTTCATTCTTACTAGGCGAAGGTCCCTCCTCCCAATTTTCCCACAGCACGTCTAAGATGCCATGTGGCTTTCACCCATATAAATGGGAAAAATCCTGTGGAGGCTTGCAGGACCTCTCGTATTGAAAATAACAGGGGCTCGAGTCATCTGTCCCAATTACGTGTGTCTTCACCTACAAGCTTCCGAATTAAATGTTTAAGTGTTTGATTAAACCCCTCTACAAAACCATCCGTTTGTGGGTGATAAACGCTGGTGCAGATAGATTTAATCCCCAACAACTCATCCAGCTTGCACAGTGTGCATGACATAAACAGAGTGCCTTGGTCTGTCAGGATTTCTTTCAGAATCCCGACCCAGGAGATAACACAGAAGAATGCTTCTGCAATACTGTGTGCTGAGATATTGTGGAGAGGCACCACTTCCGGATATCGCATTGCATAGTCCATCAGAACTAAAATAAAGCGATATCCTCATGCTGACCAATCTAATGGCCTGATGAGATCTATACCAATTCTCTCGAAGGGGGTCTCGATTAGAGGGAGAGGGTGCAAACGCACTTTTGGAGTGGCCATGGGATTTACTAGTTGGCATTTGCGGCATGCTGCACACCACCAATGAATGTCCCTGTGAATCCCTGGCCAATAGAACCGGGCAATTATTTGGGCTAGTGTTCTATCCTGCCCCAAGTGTCCAGCCATGGGATTAAAGTGAGCCGCATGGAACACAAATTCCCTACGGCTCTTAAGGATTAACAACTGGGTTATTTTTTCACCAGTTTGAGTGTCCTGCACCACTCAATACAGTCTATCTTTAATAATTACAAAGTACGGGAAGACAGGTGCTGCATTTGGCTGGAGAGTTTGACCATCGATTACTCTCACTTGGTCAAATGCATGCCGCAGAGTCTCATCTCATGACTGCTCTAAAGGGAAATCCTTGAGGGAATCCCAGAGAGAGGGATGAGGGGTGGGCTGCTCCTCACTCCTTATATTGCCCTGACACAGTGATGACATGGACGGCTCTGTGACAGCTTCTCTAGTCAATGCCACATCGGGATCCCCCCATGATGTTTTACTGCAGGACCCACTCCCTACTACATATTCTCTTAAGGTTCGAAATCCTGGCCAATCAGTTCCTAAAATCAATGAGTGGGTGAGACAAGGATTAACTGCCGCCTTAATTCTATGCTTTTGGCCCCGGAATAGAATAAGGACTAGAGGATAATTGTGAACATCCCCATGCACACACACAACACCTTCACCACTTGTGATCTCCCCAATGCCTCACCTTGCACCAGGCTTTGGTGAATTTAGGTCTGATTACAACCGGAATCCATAAACATGTCATATGTATCCCCTTGAACACTTACCAGTATGTGATACATTCCGGCCCAATTGGGGGCAGTCTCTGGTGCATCGGATCACCGCTCCCACCTCCACTGCAGAGCCCTGACTCTGGAGATTCTCTGGCTCCCCGCTGCACCAGCACACCGGCCCAGGCTTTCCTTCTGCACCTGCATTATGGGTGTCACTCACCTGAGGGGGAGACGACACACACACAGAAGGAGGAGATGGGAAGACACCACGGGTGCAACAGGCTGGCTGGGGAGGAGCCAGCCGCCACCTCCGTGGTGGGGGACCGGGGTGGGGAAGGGAAAGAGAGAGAGAGAGAGAGAGAGGGGAAAAGAGAGAGATAAAGGAGATGAGGAGAGGTGCCTCATCTGCCTGCCATCAGAACTGCCTCCAGATGGTCCTCCACCAACTCAGTGGCTTGTCCTAGCGATGCCGGGCGATGACACTAGACCCATTCCACCATTCCTTCCAGAATTTGAGAGATGAACTGTTCCAGTGCCACCAGGTCGATGATCCCATCAGCGTCACGGTCTTCTGCCCTCAGCCACCACCAGCAGGCATCCCGGAGTTGCTGGCCGAATGTGAACGGCCAGCTGACCTCTTCCAGCATCAGCGTCTGGAAGGGCTGGTGATGTTGTTCTGGGGAGCAGCCGACACGCTGCAGGATGGCTTTCTTCAGGTCGGCGTACATGAGCCGGCTGTCAGCAGGGAGCTGCTCTGCTGCAAGCTGCGCCTCACCAGTCAGAAGTGGGAGGAGGCGCGCCATGTGCTGCTCAAGCAGCCATCCCCACATTTTGGTTGCTTGCTCAAAGAGAGCGAGGAAAGCTTCTGGATCATCATGTGGCCCCATCTTCATGAGGGTGATGTGAGGAGGGCCCGCTGTGGTGACGGTTGAAGCCCCTGCCGATGCAAGCAGATGCCGGAACACCTGGTGATCTTCCTGCTGGGCCAGCATCAAGGCTTCAAAGTGTTGCTCTTGCTCCTTCTGTTGGGCGGTACGGAGGGCATGGATGAGCTCCTTGAATGGGGAGGACTCCGTGTGGTCATTCCCTTCTGTACTCCCAGGTTTTGGCACCACTGTAACAGTCCTTGATGTGGGTGGAGCACAGAAGCATGGCAGGCGGGAGTTGATGTTCGCACACACTTTATTTTTCTTATTTTCTTTGCTTTTCAGCTTTACTCACACACACACACACACACACACACACACACACACACACACACACACACATGTATTCTGGTCAGGAGAGCCCCCTTTCTCTGCTCTCCCCCTCCTTTTATGCTCCATCATCCCTGCAACAAACACACATATGTTAATTGACAACAGGTGTACCGACAGCCACTCACTTTCCCCGATGACACCCTCCATTCAAACTGATGCTTGGCCATGCCCCCACTGCCACATCAGTTATTCAACTGACCCCTCTCCTGAAAAGCTCTGGGATCACTTGAAAAATGCCATCCTGCAGACTTCTGCAGAAGTCCTTGGGTTCTGTACAAAGAAGAACAAAGACTGGTTTGATGATAATAATATGGAAATTCAAGACTTACTGGCAGAAAAGAGATCTGTGCACCAAGCCCATCTAGTCCAGCCGTCTTGCCCTGCAAAGAGAGCTGATTTCTGATGCATATGCATCAACCTCCAGCATAAGCTCTGGGACATCCAGAACAGACCTAGCAGAGAGAACCCAGCTCTGTGCAGATACTGGTGACTACAGAGGTTTCTACGAAGCCCTCAAAGCAGTATATGGCCCCTTGTGCCACATTCAGAGTCTGCTATGCACTGCTGATGGGCAAACGCTCCTCACAGACAAGGCATCAGTCCTGACCCAATGGTCGCAGTACTTCCAGATGCTTTTCAGCACCAATCGATCAGACCAAACCTCAGAAATCCTTCATATTCCACATTAACCACAGAAAACAGAACTGGATGACATACCAACACGTCAAGAGACAACCAAGGCAATAAAACAGCTAAAAAATGGCAAGGCTGCAGGAATCGATGGAATTCCTCCAGAGGCATAGAAACATGGGGGCGCAGCTTTGCATACTGAACTCCACAAGCTCTTCACCTGCTGTTGGGAACAGGGCAAGGTACTGCAGGATTTTTGGGATGCGATCATCATCACCCTATACAAGAACAAGGGGGAGAAGTCTGACTGTTCCAACTATCGTGGGATCACCCTGCTATCCATCACCAGCAAGATCCTCACAAGGATACTTCTAAACAGATTGGTACCGGCAATCGCAGAATACCACCTCCCTGAAAGTCAATGTGGTTTTAAAGCCAACAAAAGCACTACTAATATGGTGTTCATCCTCAGACAGTTGCAGGAGAAGTGTCAGGAGCAAAACAAGGGGCTATACATAATGTTTGTTGATCTTACCAAAGGGTTTGACATGGTGAGTAGGAAAGGACTATGGCAAATTATGGAATGACTCAGCTGTCTACCAAAGTTCCTTCACATGGTCATTCAGCTCTATGAAAACCAGCATGGCCAAGTCAGGTACAGCAACAACCTGTCAGAGAATCCAATCACTAATGGCATTAAGCAGGGCTGTGTCCTCACACCAGCTCTTCACCATCTTCTTCAGCATGATGCTCCAACAGGCCACAAAAGACCTTGATGATGATGACAGCATCCACATCAGATACCATACCAACAGCAGTCTGTTTAACTTAAGATGCCTGCAAGCTCATACAAAGACTCTGGAGCAACTGATTAGAGAGCTGCTATTCGCTGATGATGCTGCCCTTGTTGCCCATTCTGAGAGAGCCCTGCAGTGTATAACATCCCACTTTGCAGAGGCTGCAAAGCTCTTTGGACTGGAAGTCAGCCTAAAGAAGACAGAAGTCTTGTACCAGCCCTCACCTAAGGAAGTGTACCACTCACCTCACATCACTATTGGCCAATCACAACTGAAAACAGTCCAATTGGCGTATACTGAGCAGTTGTCATGACCACACTCCTGTATGGTGTGGAGTCATGGGTCATCTACCATTGCTTCCTACAACTCCTTGAGTACTTCCACCAGTGCAGCCTCTTCTCCATCCTAAACATCCACTGGAATGACTTCGTCACCAACGCTGAAGTCCTCAAACAGGCAGAGGTAAGCAACATTGAGGCCATGCTCCTAAAAATACAACTACGATGGGCAGGACATGTCTCAAGAATGGAGGACCACCACCTATCCAAGATCATGCTGTATGAAGAGCTGGCCTCTGGGCACCGTGACACAGGGGCCCCAAAGAAGAGGTATAAAGACTGCCTGAAGAAGTCTCTCAGTTCCTGTCAGATTGATCTCCAACGGTGGTCTGTCCTGGCTGCTGACCATGATGACTGGAGACGCACCATTCACCAGGCCGTCTCCTCCTTTGAAGCCAACAGATGAGACAACCTCACTGAGAAAAGGAGGAAGAGGAAGGATAGAGAAGCCTCAACACCCAACATGGATCAATCCCTCATCTGTAAGCTCTGCAGTCAGACCTGTTTGTCCTGAATCGGTCTCTACAACCACCAAAGGGCTTGCAGTCAATGTGGAAATCCCCCCCCCCCTTCATAAATCTTTGCCTGCAAAGAAAAGCCAAGAAGAAGAGCTCTTCGCCATCAACACCCTCACTCAGAATAAAATAATTGACAATGTCAATGTAGCTGCACACCCTTAAACTAATACTTTGTTGAAGCACTTTTTGATTTAATTACAGCATTAAGTCTTTTTGGGTAGGAGTCTATCAGCCTGCCACATCTAGACTTGGCAATATTTGCCCATGCTTCCTTGCAAAAGTGCTCCAAATCTGTCAGATTGCAAGGGCATATCTTGTGCACAGCCCTCTTCAGGTCACCCCACAGATTTTCAATTGGATTTAGGTCTGGGCTCTGGATGGGCCATTCCAAAACTTTAATTTTCTTCTGGTGAAGCCATTCGTTGTTGACTTCAATGTATGCTTGGGATCACTGTCATGCTTAAAGATGAAATTCCTCTTCATCTTCAGCTTTCTAGCAGACACCTGAAGGTTTTGGGCCAAAATTCACTGTTATTTAGAACTGTACATAATTCCCTCCACCTTGACTAAAGCCCCTGTTCCAGCTGAAGAAAAACAATCCCAAAACATGATGCTGCCACCACCATGCTTCACCATGGGTATGATGTTCTTTTGGTGATGTGCAGTGTTGTTTTTGTGCCAAACATACCTTCTGAAATTGTGGCCAAAAAGTTCAACCTTGGTTTCATCAGACCATAACATATTCTCCCACATGCTTTTGGGAGAGTTGATGTATTTTTTTTTGCAAAATTTTGCCAGGCCTGGATGTATTTCTTTGTAAGAAAAGGCTTCCGTCTTGCAACCCTTCCCCATAGTCCAGACATATGCAGAATACAGGAGGTTGTCACATGTAGTATACAACCAGTTCTTGCCAGAAATTCCTCCAGCTCCTTCAGTGTTGCTGTAGGCCTCTTGGCAGCCTCCCTGACCAGTTTTTCCATCTTGTTTTTTCATCAATTTTGGAGGGACATCTCATTCTCGGTAATGTCACTGTTGTCCCATATTTTCTCCACTTGATGATTGTCTTCACTGTGGTCCATGGGCAGGGGTGTTGCACCAAATTCTGGGCCCTATGCACAAGCAGTGGCCATGCCCCCCCCAAAAAAAAGAGCTCAGCAGTTAACAATGCTGAAAGTATCTAACAACAAGGGCGTACTACCAGTCCAGTCAGTTATGTAGCCACACATTAATCTAACAACTCTTAAATAAATAAAAACCCCTAATCACACAATACTTCACTGAATCTTTGTTTTATTTGCAGAATGATTAAAAGTTGTAACAGTAAATGCCACTAAAGGTCACCAAACATAATAGGCCTGCATGAAAATTGAGCACCTTTGCATTGGGCTGAAGAGAACAGATTTTTATCTAGTAGCTTATTTATTACATAAAAGAAAATATATTCATTTGCATCATAAAAAACTATGTGGCATTTTTTTTTTTTATGGATGTGACAAAAATGTAAACTTTTAGTCTCTTATTCTCATTAGGCTATAGCCAAACATAGGCTTCAGTAAAACACAGAGCATGACTTTAGTGTTGCTTAAAACATTACAGTAAAAATAGCTAAAATTATGTGCTTTCATTTTAAACTAAAGGCTCACCTTGTCTCAAATCCACAGTATCAGAGGATGAGGGGTCTGTTGCTACATCACCCTCTGTGACAGTCTCTGAAACTGAGTGCCATACATTTCACAAGTTAGCTTTGCTACTAATTTGACAGCCTACCCTTATGAACCTATGACATTGAGACTAAATTAGGCTATTATCCTAATTATGTTATGGCCCAATAATAAATATTAATTTAATTTTTGATTAGTATACTATTGCAATGCAAACAAAAAAGGCATCATGTTATTTCTAATTTTGTGTTGTGCAGTTTTTAGCACTGACAATCGCGGTGGTATTGAAGCATTTATAACCACGGGTGTTCGTTTAATGTAGGCTATTTGCTTTCACATTTGGGCTCACCTTTCTTGGGAAAGAAGTTTGTGAGCAGTTGCTTTCCCTCATTTCTTTTCTTGTCTCTTTCCTGCCTCTCTTTTCGTTTCTGAAAGCCAGATTTTATTTTCTTGTGCATCATCTTCCATAGCACAGATAGCCTACAATGCGCAGTGCTGCTTCAGCAGAATGAACGCTACATTAAATGTGCCTAGTTAAAAAGCCCGGTGAAAGCGGACTAAACCATTTCGTGCAAGGGGGGGGGGGACTGTCCCCAGACACTATATGTAGGCTAGGACACACAATTCAATCCATTAATCAAACAATTTATTTATCCAAAACATTATATTTACATTAGTTCGCAACATATATTGTGATCTTTAAATGGCATTGATATTTAAAGGAAAATAAAATTACAGACTCCTCAAGGGCCCTCCCCCCACTTGGGGCCCTGGTAACTCAGTCCCCCTTTTCCCCCCACTACGATGCCCCTGTCCATGGGATATCTAATGCCATAGAAATTTTTTGCACCTTTGTCCTGACTGATACCTTTCAACAGTGAGATCCCTCTGTTGCTTTGTAAGCACTCTGCAAACCATGACTTTTGCTGGAGGATGCAACTGAGTAAATGTCAGGAAAATCCTACTAGGACAGCTGAACTTTATTTGGGGTTAATCAGAGTCATTTTAATTGATGGCAGGTGTGTACCCAAAAAGACTGAATGATGTAATTAAATCAAAAGATGCTTCAACAAAGTATTAGTTTAAGGGTGTGCACACTTATGCAACCAGCTTATTGTTTATCTTTTTTAAATGTTTTTCCCCTAACAGATTTGTTTGTTTTTCAACTGAATTGTACAGGTTATAGGTCACATTAAAGATGGAAAAAGTTTTGAAATTATTTATCGTGGTCTCATTTTTTTTACATCAGAAAAACCAATAATTTTAACGGGGTGTGTACACTTTTTATATACACTGAATATAGTGAGCTAATTGGTAAAATGAAAACAAAAAAAACACTTCCGGACACTAATTCATAGCGCCATTATTGATATCATTACTGTCACACAATTAAAATGTGCCAGATCAGCTGGCTGGTGGGTTTTCAAAATAATAAATACGTGCATGTCTTTTTGTGATAAATACATATTATACTGAGAGTATTTCCCACATTAATAAATACAAAGTACTTTGTGTTTGCTGCATCTTTCAGTTCTTTTAAATCAAGGCTGAATACTTTCTTCTTTGCCACTGCCTTTTATTAAATCAAATTTGAGGTTTTTGATTAATTCCTCACTCTGCACTGTAACTTTTATTCTTGTAATTTATCTGTCTTATTCTATTTTAGCTTATTTTCTATTCTCTTACTACTTTTAATTGTATTTGAATGTCCATTTATAATGTATTTCTTCCTCCGTCCATTCACCCCAACACACTACAATATTATTGCCATTTTCGTGCCACAACTTATAAATTTGTGCCATGCCTATTGTCATAAGGAAAAACAAACTACTGCTATACTCAATATAAAATACTTAATGGTCTTTCTGAAACAGCTTTTACAGCTCTGTGAAATGGCACAACCGAAATGCATGATGGTATATATTGCTTGGTTAGTGACCATCGGTTGTACACTATTTTTCACGATGCACTGTGGGATACTATGAGTCCACTATATAGGGTGTAATAATTCCACTGAGCGCTATATAAAATCTGGAGAGCTTATTGAGGTTTTTCACCCATGTGACCAAGTCATGTGATGCATCGTTAGGCTGCCATTTTGGACGTCACAACTCGAATCAGTTTGAATGCGAGGAAGGCGACAAACGAAAAACATAAAAGAAAAAGGAGCGAGATGCAGAAAACACCTTCACTATCCAGCGACGTAGGGCATTTACAGGGCGAGCAGAGGGAGAGGTATTTGCAAAAATTGAGGTTAGCAGGCTTAGAGAACGACGTTTACCTGCTCCCACCAGGATTGTTCACTGACATACGGAAGTACACGAAGCCCTCGTCTTTACCTGACTTCGGCCCACATGATCTGTATACCTATGTCGTTAAAAACCCATTGCCATACACAGGTATTGATCTGAAAGCGTATAAGAGTTTGGATGCCTACAAATATTTTGTGTCAGGCTGGGTAACATGCCTACATCAGTGGGTCGTCCCTGGAGCCGGTGGTCACCATCTTATTACAGCTAAGGTTTGTTCACATTTTCATTTACTTTCGGTCCTCAGGATAAACAAAATGTTATTAAATGTCATTGAAATAATTTCTTAGTCTGTTGAGACATGGCCCGTTATAAATTTGCTGTTACCAGGCAATGACCAAGAACTGTATTATTAGGGTCGGTGTCTGTGTTGTAGCAGTGTACTAGCAGCTAGCTGTTAGCACTAGCTAATGTCAACAACATAGTAGCTAGTATGTTACTGTAGCAATGTTTACGTTCAGTCATTTGGATGACTGTTAAAACCTTTCAGTCTCAAGTTTTTCTCGTCTCGTCTCGTCTCGTCTTCTTCCGCTTATCCAGGACCGGGTCGCGGAGGCAGCAGTCTAAGCATGGAAGCCCAAACTTCCCTTTCCCCAGACACCTCGGCCAGCTCCTCGGGAAGAACACCGAGGCGTTCCCAGGCCAGCCGAGAGACATAGTCCCTCCAGCGTGTCCTGGGTCTTCCCCGGGGCCTCCTCCCGGGGGGACATGCCTGGAACACCTCCCCAGGGAGGCGTCCAGGAGGCATCCGAAAAAGATGCCCGAGCCACCTCAGCTGGTTCCTCTCGATGTGGAGGAGCAGCGGCTCTACTCCGAGCTCCTCCCGAGTGACTGTGCTTCTCACCCTATCTCTAAGGGAGCACCCAGCCACCCTGCGAAGGAAACTCATTTCAGCCGCTTGTATCCGCGATCTTGTTCTTTCTGTCATTACCCAAAGCTCATGACCATAGGTGAGAGTCGGAACGTAGATCGACCGGTAAATTGAGAGCTTCGCCTTTTGGCTCAGCTCCTTCTTCACCACGACGGACCGGTAAAGCGACCGCATCACTGCGGAGGCTGCACCGATCCGCCTGTCGATCTCACGCTCCATCCTTCCCTCACTCGTGAACAAGATCCCGAGATACTTAAACTCCTCCACTTGAGGCAGGACTTCTCCACCAACCTGGAGAGGGCAAGCCACCCTTTTCCGGTCGAGAACCATGGCCTCGGACTTGGAGGTGCTGATTCTCATCCCAGCCGCTTCACACTCGACTGCAAACCGCCCCAGTGCATGCTGAAGGTCCTGGTTTGAAGAAGCCAACAGGACAACATCATCCGCAAAAAGCAGAGATGAAATCCTGTGGTTCCCAAACAGGATTCCTTCTGGCCCCTGGCTGCGCCTAGAAATTCTGTCCATAAAAATTATGAACAGAACCGGTGACAAAGGGCAGCCCTGACGGAGTCCAACATGCACTGGGAACAGGTCTGACTTACTGCCGGCAATGCGAACCAGACTCCTGCTCCGTTCGTACAGGGACCGGACAGCCCTTAGCAAAGAGCCCCGAACCCCATACTCCCGAAGCACCCCCCACAGAATACCACGGGGGACACGGTCGAATGCCTTCTCCAGATCCACAAAGCACAAGTGGACTGGTTGGGCAAACTCCCATGAACCCTCGAGCACCCTATGAAGGGTATAGAGCTGGTCCAGTGTTCCGCGACCAGGACGAAAACCGCATTGTTCCTCCTGGATCCTCCTGGATATTGGTCGAATTCTCCTCTCCAGTACCCTGGAGTAAACTTTCCCTGGGAGGCTGAGAAGTGTGATTCCCCTATAATTGGAGCACACTCTCCGGTCCCCTTTCTTAAAAAGAGGGACCACCACCCCAGTCTGCCACTCCAGAGGCACTGTCCCCGACCGCCACGCGATGTTGCAGAGGCGTGTCAACCAAGACAGCCCCACAACATCCAGAGACTTGAGATACTCAGGGCGGATCTCATCCACCCCCGGTGCCTTGCCACCGAGGAGCTTGCAAACCACCTCAGTGACTTCGGCTTGGGTAATGGATGAGTCCACCTCTGAGTCATCAGCCTCAGTCTCCTCAGTGGAAGACATGATGGTGGGATTGAGGAGATCCTCAAAGTATTCCTTCCACCGCCCGACAATGTCCCCAGTCGAGGTCAACAGCTCCCCACCCGCACTGTAAACAGTGTTGGCAGAGTACTGCTTCCCCCTCCTGAGGCACCGGGCGGTTTGCCAGAATTTCTTCGAGGCCGACCGATAGTCCTTCTCCATGGCCTCCCCGAACTCCTCCCAGTTCCGAGTTTTTGCCTCCGCAACTGCCCGAGCTGCAGCACGCCTGGCCTGCCGATACCCGTCGGCTGCTTCAGGAGTCCCGGAGGTCAACATGGCCTGATAGGACTCCTTCTTCAGCTTGACGGCATCCCTTACTTCCGGTGTCCACCACCGGGTTCGGGGATTGCCGCCACGACAGGCACCGGAGACCTTGCGGCCACAGCTCCGAACAGCTGCATCCACAATGGAGGTAGAGAACATGGTCCACTCAGACTCAATGTCCCCCGCCTCCCTCGGAAGCTGGGAAAAGCTCTCCCGGAGGTGGGAGTTAAAGACCTCCCCAACAGAGTGCTCGGCCAGACGTTCCCAGCAGACCCTCACCATACGTTTGGGCCTGCCAGGTCTGTCCAGCTTCCTCCTCCGCCAGCGGATCCAACTCACCACCAGGTGGTGATCAGTTGACAACTCAGCCCCTCTCTTCACCCGAGTGTCCAAGACATAGGGTCGGAGATCAGATGACACGACTACAAAGTCGATCATCGACCTCCGACCTAAGGTGTCCTGGTGCCACGTGCACTTATGGACACCCCTATGCTCGAACATGGTGTTCGTTATGGACAAACTGTGACTAGCACAGAAGTCCAATAACAAAACACCACTCGGGTTCAGATCGGGGAGGCCGTTCCTCCCAACCACGCCCCTCCAGGTGTCACTGTCATCGCCCACGTGAGCATTGAAGTCCCCCAGTAGCACAATGGAGTCCCCAGTCTGAGAACCCCTCAGTACCTCTCCCAGGGACTCCAAGAAGGCCGGATACTCTATACTGCTATTTGGCCCGTAGGCACAAACAACAGCAAGAGCCCTCTCCCCAATCCGAAGGTGCAGAGAGGCGACCCTCTCGTTCACTGGGGTAAACTCCAACACATGGCGGCTGAGCTGGGGAGCTATAAGGAAGCCCACACCAGCCCGCCGCCGCTCACCACGGGCGACTCCAGAGAAGTGGAAAGTCCAGCCCCTCTCGAGGAGCTGGGTTCCAGAGCCCAAGCTGTGTGTGGAGGTGAGCCCGACTATCTCTAGCCGGTACCTCTCAACCTCCCGCACAAGCTCAGGCTCCTTCCCCCCCAGCGAAGTGACATTCCATGTCCCAACAGCCAGCCGCTGTGTCCGGGGATCAGGTCGTCGAGGCCCCTGCCTTCGACTGCCACCCAATCCACACTGCACCAAACCCCTACTGCTACCTCTGTGGGTGGTGAACCCACAGGAGGTCGGGCCCACGTCACCTCTTCGGGCTGAGCCCGGCCGGGCCCCATGGGCAAAGGCCCGGCCACCAAGCGCTTGCATACGAGCCCCAACCCCGGGCCTGGCTCCAGGGTGGGGCCCCGGCTGTGTCCTACCGGGCGACGTCACGGTCCTGGATTTTTTCTCCATAGGGGTTTTTTGGTTTTTTGGAGCAAGCCGGAGCGCGCTGCTTAATTTGAGGGGGAGCAAGCCGGAGCGCGCTGCTTAATTTGAGGGGGAGCAAGCCGGAGCGTGCTCCGGCAGCTATTTACACTGGATCCGGTGTAAATAGCTGCCGGATCATAATTACAGTAAACTAGTAAATACAGTAAAGGAAAAACTTGAGACTGAAAGGTTTTAACAGTCATCCAAATGACTGAACGTAAACATTGCTACAGTAACATACTAGCTACTATGTTGTTGACATTAGCTAGCTTGACCTTCAAAATGGCGGACACCAGGGCGTCACGTGACCCTGTGACGTCAGGTGAAATACCTCAATAGCCTATTCCCTGCTGTAAAGATGAGTGAAGCCATATGGCTGCCATCTTACCACTCACATCATGTGTATTTGACTTGTGTTAAACCATCATATCTGATCAAATTTGCCCCAAGAAAAGTATCTCCTGAATTTTTTCCCCATTTCATTACCTCCTCTTATTTCCTCAACTTTACCAACATCCCTTACATATCTTTATAGCACACCCCTTCACTGTTATTTTTTTTTCTTTTCTAGTCCAGTCACTGATTTTTTTTTTAATGGCTCTTTTACTACCATAATTATTTCAATGGAGATTATTTCAGTTTTTCTCTTATACAGTGTATCTTAGTGTATAGCACACAGACACCGGCTCAACTGGTGTTCTTGTCTACCATTGCCAGACATTCCTAGAATACAGATACCATGCAGAAAACATCATAAAAGATGATCTGCTAGAAAAACTACGTGACCTCGGCCTGCTGCGAGGGACTGAGCGAGGAACTGAGCCTTGCCTGAGGCCTGTGATATGGGAAGGAGTCATCAGAACCGGTGTGTGAGGAGGCAGAAATGCTGCAAGCATGGGGGTGTCCATGCTAGGCTAACAGCTAACCCTAGCTGGCAGGCTCTCCCATCCATTCTACTCTCCAATGTCTGTTCCCTGGAAAATAAACTTGACTATATCTGACTCCAATGGACTACCCAGCATGAGTTTAGAGACTGCTGCATCCTTGTTTTCACAGAGACATGGCTCAGCAACCAAGTTTTGGACACTGCCATTCAGTTGGATGGGCTAGCTTCATTCCAAGCTGACAGAGATGCAGCTCTGTGTGGTAACTCATGGAGGTGGCTTGTGTATTTACATCAACACAGAATGGTGCAGGAATTCAGTGCTAGTCTCTGGTTACTGCTCATCATTTGTGACTGTTAGATGTAGACCATTTTATTTACCACGGGAATTCATAACCGGAGTTTACATTCCCCCTGGTGCTAATGCTAAGAAAACGCTCTGTGTACTGTATGGTGCTATCAGTGAACTGCAGAAAGCCCACCCAGATGGACTGCTTATTGTTGCCAGAGATTTCAACCATGCGAATCTCAGGTCAGCGCTCCCTAAATTCCATCAGTATGTGGACTTTGCAACGAGAGGGGTGGACACGCTGGATCTTGTTTACACAAACATTCCTGGCACATACTGGGCAGAGCCTCACCCCCACCTTGGCTACTCAGACCACATGTCTGTTATGCTATTTCCAGACACTCCAAACCGGTTCTAAGACAGGTGAAAACCTGGCCAGAAGAAGCCATCTCTGCGCTCTAGGACTGTTTTGAGAGAACAGACTGGGGCATGTTTAAGGAGGCTGCAATCAATGGTGACTGTACTAACTTAGAGGAGTACACAGCATCAGTGACCAGCTACATCAGCAAGTGCATTGATGATGTTACTGTCTCTCAGACCACCACCACTTGCCCCAACTAGAAGCCATGGATTACTGCAGAGGTGCGTGCACTACTGAGGACCTGAGATGCTGCCTTTAGGGTGGGTGACAGCATGGCCCTGAGAGCAGCTAGGGCCAAACTGTCTCAGGCCCTAGCTGCTCTCTGCTGTGACAGAATGGCCCTCTGTCAAAGTGCATTTTTTTTTATCTAACATCACGTTTCCATTCACATGCATGCGCTCATTTCATTTATATAACTTTACAAGAAATCAGTAGTTTTTTCCTCTTTCTTAATTGTCTGACCAATCACAAGTGGCCTAGTATGACATGGCAGGTCACGGTCTTTTGACAAAACAGGAAGTGAAACACCAAACTGTGGTGAGAGTTACCATGAACAGCGTGTGGCTGAGGAGCCAGTTTTAGCATTCGGAAGAAGAGTTTCGGAGGCATCTTTTGAATGGATTTTACCGCTCATGGTGGAATACGGAACTGAGGCTTCTAAGAAGTGGAACAGACAGATTGGGAAATTGCACAGGTACCATAATAGGAAGCACAACTGTTTTGTCTGGCTTACCTTGGTTATTCAAATCATTTCCCCAGATCTCTACTCTCACACCCGGCCTCCAACAAAATTGCCAGCCTCTCTACATCACTCTCCTGGCTACTCTCCTCCCGGGTCACACACACGGCCGACCCCCTGCTCGACCCCTCCACCCACCCCCCCCGCGCGCGCGCACACACACACACACACACCTGCTTATAAAAGCATACACCTTCAGTGACCCACATTAAACCAACCTTTTTTTGTTTATTTGTTTCATTTGACTGTTTAGTTTGTTGTTTTTTGTTTGTTGCTCAAATTTATGGAAGACTGGAACCCAGCGAACTGAGCTTTCTAAATACACTAAAAAATTTTATTCTTTCTCCTGTGCTATGTTGTGTTTTGATGCTTTAAGAGGGTTTTGGTAACGGGGATGTTTTTTGACTTGTGGCAGCCTTCCACTGCCTGGCGCCCAACTTAAAATAAATAAATAAACAAATAAATTAAAAAAATAATAATTAACTTTTGAAGACAAACTCCACCATTACAATGGCACCCAACGTGGGGCTCAAAAGAGGCGCTGTTGTTTAATTTCCTAAGGATCCTCTTGTTTAATTTAAGTTTATTTAAAAACATGGTTAAGCAAACTTTTTTGGTGAAACTTTTGTGGGTTTGAATTTTCTGAAGTTTAATTCTTTTTGTGAAAACACTTCGTTGCAACTGAAAAAGTTTGAATTTGAATTGTGAAACTGAAAAGCGAATTGAACAAGTGTACATTGTGTGTGGGAATTGTGAAAGTGCTCTTTAGCATTTTTGTCTCTTCCCCCCTCTCTTTATTGTTACACCTGACTGGTTAAAATGGCTGACCAAAAACCCAATACCACTTCTGATGTCAATGAGTCTTTAGTCTTTAGAGGCCTACCAGACATATCTACCCCTTTTCAAACTTCTTTCATTGGTAGATTGCCTCCCCATGTTGCCTGTTCATTCCCCTCCCTAAACACTTCATTGTGTCAAACTTCTACACATGCCAGGAGACATGATGATAACCCGACACCCATTGAGGAGGGTGTGCATGAGGAAGTTTCTCAAAAAGCTTCTCCTCCTGAGGAGCAAGAGGATACATCCTCTGACATGTCCTTAACACCAGTCTCACAACACGAACTCCCCAGGGCACTTCCAACTCCTGCCAGACATCTTGTTGCCCAAGCTCAGGGTCGATTAATGGAGACTGGGGAAAGATGAAGCACTCAGCATGAAGAAATTTTAACACAAATCAACAAAAACTGTTCTATCTGGGAAACAAAGGTGAACTCTCTTGCCAAAGAGAATAGCCAAAAGCTGTCTGAACTTAAAAAAAACTAATTCAGGAGGATAAGGAAACAATGACTGGACAACATGCTAAAAGCAATGAAAACTTTATTGTCTGAACAACTGGAAGAGAAAATTGTAAAACAGTCAACTAAGGTTCACTTCATGGTGCAACTACTGCAGGTTGAAGTTCAACAGGATATCCATGCTAGCCACACTGCAACGTATGCCTCTCAGGAACAACTTGATAACAAATTAGATCATTGCATTGCACTTGTGGAAAGTCTGTCTTTAACAGTGAACAGTGTTCAGTCTCAATTGACGTGTCACATACAAGAAAATGAAAAGGAACTATACAAGCTGTACACACAGGTAGACATTCTCAGCAAAAAGCCTGTTCCTTATTCACACCCAGTTGGGAAAAGCCATCACTAACACTGGAGCCACGTACACTCTCATTCAGGAAAGTGCCTGGGATGACATTGTAGCAATTCTGAGGGAGTATGAAAAGAAGCATTTGTCATCTAGCCAACCTAATGTGATGCCGAAGGTGCCCATTACGCCATCTGAAAAGGTTACTGTCACCTGTTGGAGATGCAACAGACACCATGCTCCTGGTGCTTGCCCTCAGTATCAGTCTCAGACTGAGGGACCATCTTAAACTACAAAGCAGCCTTTTTTCAAACATGCCCAGCAGACCTCCCACCCTCAGAAGTCTGGGAGTCAAGGAAGTAAAAACACATACTCCACTCTTTCCAGTACAGGAAATGTGAGAAATAGGAAGAATGCCAGACCTGTTAAAGATGCCGGCCCTCCATCTCTTGTTTTCACAAAGCAGCTGATTGTTCTACTTTCCATTCACTCCTGATTGGGAAAAGCCATCACTGACACTGGAGCCATGTACACTCTCATTCAGGAAAGTGCCTGGGATGACATTGTAGCAATTCTGATGGGTGGGTGGAGCACAGAAGGATGGCAGGCCAGAACTGAGTTCACCAAAACTCTTTTATTTTCCACTTTTCAGTGTACTTATTTGCCACTCTCCCAGTCTCTCACACACACACACACACACACACACAAGGCATCTGGTTGGGGAGAGAGCTCCCTTCCTCTGCACTCTCTCTCCTTATATAGGGTGCGGTCACTAGGGAAGACACACAAAACACACGTTAACTGACATCAGGTGCAGTGAGTCTGCCACTTACCTTCTCTGACTCTGCCCTCCAGTCACAAACCAATGCTTGACCACGCCCCCGCTGCCACAGACAACCCAATGAAGAGTTAAAACCCTGGCTAAGTGACCCACTCTACCTTGCCAATGGTGAGACAGAAACACCATTAAGCCTGGTGGAGTTACAATTGCGTCTCCATGAACATACCTTTTCACTGCCAGTGGCTGTGCTGACTTCCAATGTCTTAGCCTATGCTGTCGTGCTAGGCCTAGATTTTCTCTTTCTCAGTGGCCTTCAGGTGAATGCTGCAGACTTGAAGTACAGCTTCAAGTCTAAATCCACTTTATTCCCATTCCAGCCAAGTGAGATGGGGTTCCTTGGTCATGTACTACCATCAGGTACATCCTCTGCTAGAAAATTACCAGCACTAACTGCATCACAGAAATCAGGCCTTGGTCTTTTTTCTTCTGTGCCTCCCTCTTTCATGCCCTCTCCTTCAAAGTTGATGCCTGCAGATTATATTCAGTTTGCAGTACAGAGCAGTGACCTGCAAGAGGAAGAAAAATTCTTGTTATGCCAACTCTTGGAGGAGTATCTAGAACTTTGCACTGGGAAACCAGGAAAAAACAAAGTCTTGCAACATTTTATCTATACCCCCTCCCAAATGCCAATTAAGCAGAAAGCTTATTGGATGTCTGTATTGAAGCAATCTATTGTGGAACAGCAACTGAGTGATATGCTATCCAGTGGCATTCTGGAACCATCATTCTCAGGATGGGCATCACCTGTAGTTCTTGTTCCCAAAAAGGTGGAGGATACCGCTTCTGTGTGGACTACAGAAGGCTGAATGCAGTAACTGAGACTGACGCTCTGTAGTCGAGTCGAGTTGATGCCATCCCCCCTGGAATAAAAAATGGTCAAAATCATCCCCCCTCTAAAACGGGCATCCCCCCTCCCTTCCCTTGAGCAATTTTATCAATAAATGTGGACATTACTTCTGTTTAATATTGGAATTAGAAATGCCATTCCACATAGCTTTGCTGAAACTGAGCATACAATAAGCTACCGCGAGAGAGGGCACGCGCAAGGGAAGCGTTTGAGGAGGTGACATTCAGTTGGGGTTCCGTTATTTTTTATTTCATTCAGCGTCAGTGACAGCAGCGGATTGCAGCATCATGGCCAAGTGGAGTGCACAGCAAGACCTAAGCAAGTTTGGATTTAAGATCACAAGAAAAAACATTTCAGGAGGTAAGTCAAGTGTTACGAATATCAGTCACACTTTCTGTGAGCCCACTATCATGCTGTAAAGTTAACAATATGTAGCCTAATTTGTGGGCGGCGGCTAACAACACAGCTATCATAATGAATGTTAGTTTGGAGTCTAGCCAGCTATCGATAGCTTACTCAGGTTCATGTTAGCTTTGATTTCTTGTATAAGGCCATTAATTTAATCAGCCTGGATGTTCGTTTGTTATTCTTCAGGCAACATAAAGTGTTATTCAAGACAGGAAGGCTAAAATAAACGACACTAGCAGTTTTGAAGGCTTTGTTGCCTCATTAGAGAGCCGGTCACAGCATGTAAGGCTGATTTACAATTTACTGTTGCTTGTTTTAGCTTATTGGTTACCTACCTACCTCTGTATTTAACTCAATGTTCCCAATGTTCAGCTTTGAATAAAAATTCTATTGACTTGATATGAAAAGATTCAGTTGTTCATTTATATTGCCTGCTGAGGTTTTAATAAATTATCAAACAATTTAAAAGGAGCCTACCATGACTATGAAGTTACACTTCAAATTTGTCATCTGCATTTCACCCTAATATGGAAATGTGGTAAGTATGTCAGCCAGGAGACTGACTAAATATGACACATGACATCCACACTGTGCATGTTTTACAGTAAAATATCAGTGTATTATGTTTTTTACAACAATAAAAAGGGTACACAGTGTGTACTACACACTTTATCAGCACAAAATACTGTATGTCTGGTAAATGAACAAGGTCCACAGACCTACGTTGTGTGAAAACCCTCCTAAAAGCAAACCAGTTTCCCACCATCCCCCCTGGTTTGATTTTACAACTCGACCACTGCTGACGCTTATCCACTGCCTAACATCTCAGAGTTTTTGGAATCGCTTGCTGGAGCTGCCATCTTCTCCACACTGGACCTGAACAGTGGATACTGGCAGGTAACCATGGATGAGAACAGCAAAGCTAAAACAGCATTCATAACACCTGCTGGCCTTTTTCAGTTTATCATAATGCCTTTTGGGTTAAAGAATGCCCCAGCCTCTTTTCAACGTTTGATGGTGCATGTTCTGGGCGAACTTCATGGCAAAAACTGTATGGTTTATCTTGATGACATAATCATATATTCTCATACAGTTCAACAACATCTCTCTGACCTCAAAGCTGTCCTTGACGAACTCCATGCAGCAGGGCTAACCATGAACCTGAAAAAATGTAAGTTCTGCCTCCACCAGGTTAAATATTTAGGACATGTCATTTCTGCACAAGGAATTACAGCTGACCCTGAAAAAATTGCCACCATCCAAGACTATCCAGTCCCCACCAATTTGAAGGAAGTCCAGCATTTCTTAGGGCTTGCAGGCTGGTGTCATCGCTTCATTCCTGGTTTCTCACAGCCTGCAGAGCCAATGAATTCTTTGAAGTGGAAAGGACACAACTTTGTCTGGAGTGACCAATGCCAAACTGCTTTTGAGACATTGAAGAAGCATCTCACCTCATCTCCTATTCTTGGTCACCCTGACTTGTCACTTCCATTCACTGTCTACACAGACACCAGCAAAGTCGGTCTGGGTGCTGTGCTGGCACAGTGGAAACCATCTGGACATGAGGAAGTCCTCGCCTACTCCAGCCGGACCTTGAATAAAGCAGAGAGAAACTATTCAATCACTGAATGAGAGTGCTTAGCCATGATCTGGGCACTTGAGAAGTGGCAACACTATCTTGAGCAGAAGATGTTCACCGTGGTTACTGATCATGCTGCCTTACAGTGGGTCATCAGCTCCACTAAGACCACATCACGTCTAATCAGGTGGGCACTTTGCTTACAAAAGTTTGATTTCATTGTGGAATACCGCAAGGGTAAACTCAACCTGCACCTGATGTGCTGTCTAGAATTTCCTGTGGTGTTGACTGTGTCTTGTCCTATGGTGTCAGTGACTCTGAGTTTCCGCTGTCCATCGACACCATCTGGAAAGAGCAAAAGAAGCACCCAGAGATTCAAAAGATACACAAAGATTTGATCGCTTTAGACCCCATCACACAGGAAAACTTTGCTGTCTTTGAAGACAAAGTGTATCGGAAGACTCACCCAGCAGATGGGCAGGCCCATTATCGTCTCTACATTCCGTCCACGCTAATACCGCCACTCTTGCATGCTTACCATGATCATCCCATGGCTGGCCACCAGGGGGTTTTCAAAACCTATAAGCATCTTCAAGAAGTTGCCTTCTGGCCTAGGATGTAGACTGATGTTAAAGAGTTTGTCAGACATTGTACCACCTGTCAGGTCTGTAAGAGCGACACACGAAAGCCGGCTGGACTCATGCAGCAGACCTCAGTGAAACATCCAAATCAGATGACTGGCATTTATCTGATGGGTCCCTTACCACGTAGCTCAAACAGAAATGAACATCTGTTAGTCTTCGTCGACTGTTTCACTCGCTGGGTAGAAATGTTTTCTCTTCGCTTTGCCACTGCACCAGCGATTGCCAAAGTCTTCCACTGTGAAATAATCACTTGGTGGGGTGTCCTGGACTATGCTTTGTCAGGCAGAGGTTCTCAGTTTGTCTCAACTATCTTCCAGGAACTATGCGAGAAATGGACTGTGCAACCACGAACCACTACTGCTTATCATTCACAAACAAACATGACAGAAAGAGTCAACAGGAATCTCCAAACGATGATCTCATTTTTCGTCACTGAGAATCACCGGCATTGGGACAAATATCTGCTGGAGTTTCATTTTGCCTTAAACTCCGCAGTCCATGAGACTACTGGTCTTTCCCCAGCTGAACTGCAGTTGGGTTGAAAACTAAAAAGTCCTTTGGATAAAGTCCTACAATGGAATGATGTCACCCCAGACTCTCCACCTTATGAGATGGTACAGTTGATTGAAAGCTTGAAAGCAAAGGCCTGTGAGAATAGCATACTTGCTAAAAACCGACAATTACGAAACTACAACAAGCATCACAGGGATGTTGCATATAAGTGTAAGGACCATGTTTGGGTTCATAATCATTCTCAGTCCAGTGCATCCAAACACTTTGTGGCCAAACTTGCCCCGAAGTGGAAGGGTCCGTATCGGGTCCTCCAGCAACTTGGTCCTGTGAACTATTTTGTAGTTCGGGAGGATAATGGAGAAGACCTGTGCAACATTAATGTTGTCAATCTCAAACCTTGCTACCCCACAGTGGAGGAACTTGATGCTCGTGAGTGTAAAAAACTTCTGGACCTCTTTGAAGAAGAGTCTGATGATGAAGATTTCCTGGGGTTTGAATAACCTTTTTGATACAGCCAAGGGTTGTTTTCCTAAAGGGGGCAGAGTGTGACAAAATGGCCCTCTGTCAAAGTGCATTTTTTTAATCTAACATCACGTTTCCATTCACACACGTGCTCATTTCATTTATATAACTTTATAAGAAATCAGTAGTTTTTTTCCTCTTTCTTAATTCTCTGACCAATCACAAGTGGCCTAGTACAACACATCAGGTCATGGTCTTTTGACAAAACAGGAAGTGAAACACCAAACTGTGGTGAGAGTTACTGTGAACAGCACACCAGTGCATGTGGCTGAGGAGCCAGTTTTAGCATTTGGAAGAAGAGTTTCGGAAGCGTCTTTTGAATGGATTTTACCGCTCTTGGTGGAATACGGGATCAGGGCTTCTAAGAAGTGGAAGGGACAGATCTGTAAATTGCACAGGTACCATAATAGGAAGCGCAACTCTTTTGCCTGGCTTACCTTGGTTACTTCAAATAATTTCCCCAGATCTCTGCTCTCACACCCGGCCTCCAACAAAATTGCCAGCCTCTCTACATCGCTCTCCCAGCTACTCTCCTCCCAGGTCACATACACGGCTGACCCCCTGCCCACCCCACACACACACAAACACACACACGCCCGCTTAGAAAAGCATACACCTTCACTCACCCACAGTAAACCAACTGTTTTTTGTTTGTTTGTTTGTTTCATTTGACTGTTTATTTTGTTGGTTTTTGTTTGTTGCTTAAATTTGTGGAAGACTGGAACCCAGCGAACTGAGCTTTCTAAATATACTAAAACAAAATTTATTCTGTGTCCTGTGCTATGTTGTGTTTTAATGCTTTAAGAGGGTTTTGGTAATGGGGAGGGTTTTTTTTACTTGTGGTAGTCTTCCACTGCCTGGCACCCAACTTAAAATAAATAAATAAACAAATAAATAAAAAAAATATAATAATTAACTTTTGAAGACAAACTCCACCATTACAGCAGCAAAGTGCACACATGCCCAGAGAATCCACAACTACTTCCAGAACAGCGGTGACACATGACACATGTGGCAGGGCATCAAGGCCATCATGAACTATAGGACAACACCACCTGGCTGTGACAATGATGCCTCCCTTCCAGATGCGCTGAACAGCTTCTATGCATGGTTTGAAAGGCATGGCAGTAAGAAAGATCATCCCTCCTCCCAACAACAAGGTGCTGTGTCTGACCACAGCTGACGTGAGGAAAACTCTATGCAGAGTCAACCCATGGAAGGCTGCTGGACCAGATAACACCCCTGGTAAAGTGCTCAGAGGATATGTAGACCAGCTGGCAGATGTTCTTACAGACATCTTCAACATCTCCCTTAGCAACACCATCATTCCTAAATGCTTCAAGGCCACTACCATCATCCCCATGCCGAAGAAGTCTTCAATGTCCTGCATCAATGACTACCATCCCGTTGCACTCACATGCACCATTACGAAGTGCTTCGAGAGGCTCATCATGAGGCACATAAAGACCCTGCTGCCTCCCTCACTGGACTCCCTGCAGTTTGCGTATCACCATAACTGGTCCACAGATGATGCCGTAGCCACTACCCTTCAGTTGGCCCTGAGACATCTGGACAACAAGGACACATACGTTCAAATGCTGTTCATCAACTTCAGTTCAGCATTCAACACAATCATCCCTCAGCAACTAAATGGAAAGCTGAGCCTACTGGGCTTTAACACCTCCCTCTGCAACTGGATCCTGGATTTTCTGACTGAGAGACCTCAGTCAGTCTGGATTGGGAGCAGAACTTCCAGCACCACCATACTGAGCACTGGGGCCCCCCAGGGCTGTGTGCTCAGTCCACTGCTGTTCACTCTGTTGACTCACAACTGTGCAGTAACTCACAACTCGAACCACATCATCAAGTTTGCTGATGACATGACTGTGGTGAGTCTCATCAGTAAGAATGATGAGTCAGCATACAGAGAGAAGGTGCAATGGCTATTGGACTGGTGTAGAGTCAACAACCTGTCTCTGAACATGTACAAAACAAAAGAGATAGTTGTTGATGTCAGAAGAACATGGAGTGACCACTCTCCACTGTACATCGACAGCTCACTCATGGAGAAGATCAAGAGCATGCACTCTTGCACTTTATGTTGTTATATGTAGACTTGTAGTCCTGTGATGTTTAATGTAGTAGCATGGTCCTGGAGAAATGTAGTTTCATTTTAACTGTGTACTGTACCAACTGTATACAGTGGTGCTTGAAAGTTTGTGAACCCTTTAGAATTTTCTATATTTCTGCATAAATATGACCTAAAACATCATCGGATTTTCACACAAGTCCTAAAGGTAGATAAAGAGAACCCAGTTAAACAAATGAGACAGAAATATTATACTTGCTCATTGATTTATTGAAGAAAATGATCCAATATTACATATCTGTGAGTGGCAAAAGTATGTGAACCTTTGCTTTCAGTATCTGGTGTGACCCCCTTGTGCAGCGATAACTGCAACTAAATGCTTGCGGTAACTGTTGATCAGTCCTGCACACCGGCTTGGAGGAATTTTAGCCCATTCCTCCATACAGAACAGCTTCAACTCTGGGATGTTGGTGGGTTTCCTCACATGAACTACTCACTTCAGGTCCTTCCACAACATTTTGATTGGATTAAGGTCAGGACTTTGACTTGGCCATTCCAAAACATTAACTTTATTCTTCTTTAACCATTCTTTGGTAGAACGACTTGTGTGCTTAGGGCCGTTGTCTTGCTGCATGACCCACCTTCTCTTGAGATTCAGTTCATGGACAGATGTCCTGACATTTTCCTTTAGAATTCGCTGGTATAATTCAGAATTCATTGTTCCATCAATGATGGCAAGCCATCCTGGCCCAGATGCAGCAAAACAGGCCCAAACCATGATACTACCACCACCATGTTTCACAGATGGGATAAGGTTCTTATGCTGCAATGCAGGGTTTTCCTTTCTCCAAACATAACGCTTCTCATTTAAACCAAAAAGTTCTATTTTGGTCTCATCTGTCCACAAAACATTTGTCCAATAGCCTTCTGGCTTGTCCACATGATCTTTAGCAGACTGTAGACAAGCAGCAATGTTCTTTTTGGAGAGCAGTGGCTTTCTCCTTGCAACCCTGCCATGCACACCATTGTTGTTCAGTGTTCTCCTGATGGTGGACTCATGAACATTAACATTAGCCAATGTGAGAGAGGCCTTCAGTTGCTTAGAAGTTACCCTGGGGTCCTTTGTGACCTCGCCGACTATTAGATGCCTTGCTCTTGGAGTGATCTTTGTTGGTCGCCCACTCCTGGGGAGGGTAACAATGGTCTTGAGTTTCCTCCATTTGTACACAGTCTGTCTGTCTGTGGATTGGTGGAGTCCAAACTCTTTAGAGATGGTTTTGTAATGTTTTCCAGCCTGATGAGCATCAGCAACACTTTTTCTGAGGTCCTCAGAAATCTCCTTTGTTCGTGCCATGATACACTTCCACAAACATGTGTTGTGAAGATCAGACTTTGATAGATCCCTGTTCTTTAAATAAAACAGGGTGCCCACTCACACCTGATTGTCATCCCATTGATTGAAAACACCTGACTCTAATTTCACCTTCAAATTAACTGCTAATCCTAGAGGTTCACATACTTTTGCCACTCACAGATATGTAATATTGGATCATTTTCCTCAATAAATAAATGACCAAGTATAATATTTTTGTCTCATTTGTTTAACTGGGTTCTCTTTATCTACCTTTAGGACTTGTGTGAAAATCTGATGATGTTTTAGGTCATATTATGCAGAAATATAGAAAATTCTAAAGGGTTCACAAACTTTCAAGCACCACTGAGGGTTGAAATGACAAATAAAAAGACTTTGACCCTGACCTCTTAGATTAGATTAGATTAGATTAGATTAGATTAGATTAGATTAAACTTTATTGATCCCTTTGGGAGGGTTCCCTCAGGGAAATTAAGATTCCAGCAGCATCATTACAGATAAACAGAGAAAAGAAATAGAGAAAAACTTCTAGATAAATTAAAATAAATTAAGTGTTTACATATACAAATATAAAAGAATAAGATATGGGGAAGAGAGGAAGGGGGAGAGGGGAAGGGGGAGAAGTGGGGTTAGGGTAAGTGTGTGTGGGGCAGGAGCAGGAAAGATATTGCACCTTATATTGCACATTATACTGCACATTGTCCAGTATTGCTTATTGTTAGGCTAGGCTACTGCTCCTTCCCGTCCTCTGTCCTCCTATTACCCCTCCTCCCCCCAGAGAGGAGTTGTACAGTCTGATGGCATGAGGGACAAAGGAGTTTTTGAGTCTGTTCGTCCTGCACTTGGGAAGGAGCATTCTGTCACTGAACAGGCTCCTCTGGTTGCTGATGACGGTGTGCAGAGGGTGACTGGCGTCGTCCATGATGTTCAATAGTTTGTCCATAGACCTCTTCTCTGCCACCATCACCAGAGAGTCCAGCGTCATGCCGACCACAGAGCTGGCCCACCTGATCAGTTTGCCAAGCCTGGATGTGTCCTTCTTGGATGTGCTGCCCCCCCCAGCACACCACGGTGTAAAACAGGATACTGGCGACCACAGACTGATAGAACATCCACAGGAGTTTTCTGCAGATGTTAAAGGACCGCAGCCTCCTAAGGAAGTATAGCCTGATCTGTCCCTTCCTGTATAAGTGATTGGTGTTACAAGTCCAGTCCAGCTTGCTGTCCAGCCACAGCCCGAGGTTCTTGTAGGAATCCACAGCCTCCACCTCGACTCCCTCAATCAGAACTGGTCGTGACCTTGGTTTGGACCTCCCAAAGTCAATGACCAGCTCTTTGGTCTTCGAGGTGTTGAGCTGCAGATGATTCCTGTTGCACCACACAGCAAAGTCCCTCACCAGGCTCCTATACTCCTCCTCTCTGTCATCACTGATACACCCAACGATGGCTGTGTCATCGGCAAACTTCTGAATGTGACACAGCTCCGAGTAGTAGCAGACGTCCGCAGTGTACAGGGTGAAGAGAAGAGGGGCCAGCACCGTGCTCTGGGGTGCGCCGGTGCTGCTAATTACAGTGTCAGACATGATGTCCTTCAGCCTGATGTACTGCGGCCTGTCAGTGAGGTAGCTGGAGATCCAGGTGACCAGGCAGGGGCCCACTCGCATCCTGTTCAGTTTGTCCTGAAGCAGGAGGGGCTGGATGGTGTTGAAGGCACTCGAGAAGTCCAAGAAGACGATCTTCACTGTGCCATTTCCCTTATCCAGATGCGAGTGGGCTTGGTGTAGCAGGTAGAGGATGGCGTCTTCCACACCAACACCTGCCCGGTACGCAAACTGCAGACAGTCCTGGGCATGTTGTACCTAGGGTCTGAGGAGGCTGAGGAAGAGCCACTCCAACGTCTTCATCAGATGTGAAGTGAGCGCCACCGGTCGGAAGTTGTTCAGCTCGCTGGGCCGATTCTTTTTGTGGACTGAAATGATATATGATGTCTTCCAGAGGGTTGGCACTCTCCCCAGCTGCAGGCTGAGGTTGAAGATGCATTGGAGTGGTTCACCCAGTTCAGCAGCGCAGGTCTTCAGTAGTCATGGACACACCTTGTCTGGGCCTGCTGCTTTCCTGGGGTGAAGCTTCCTCAGTTGACCTCTGACCTGGTCTGCAGTAATGCATAGAGGAGTCTGTGTTGAGGTGGGGGAGGAGGGGGAGGAGGAGGCTGCTGTGATGACTGGGGGGAGGTGTGTTGAGGGAAGAAGGAGAGATGGCTGCAGTGAGGGAGAGGGTGGGGGGATGTGGGCTGGTTGAACCGATTGAAGAAGTAATTCAACTCCTTTGCCTCTCCACTGTCCCCTCAATGACTCTGGTCTTTGTATTGTGGCCTGTGATGGTTTTCACACATTCCCAGACCTCCCTCATGCTGTTCTCCTTCAGCTTCTGCTCCACCTTTCTCCTGTAACTTTCCTTAGCTTCCCTCATGCAGCGTTTCACCTCCTGCTGTGCTGCTTTCATCGCCTCCCTATCCCTGCTCCTGAAGGCGGCCTTCTTCCTGTTGAGGACAGCTTTGACTTCCTGTGTTACCCATGGCTTGTTATTAGGGTAACACCATACAGTCTTAGCGGGGGAGACCATGTCTGCACAGAAGTTGAGGTAATCTGTCAGACAGTGTGTCAGCCCCTCTATGTCCTCACAGTGTGGGCTAAGCAGCACATCCCAGTCTGTGATGTCATAGCAGTCTCTGAGGGCATTTTCCATTTCAGGGGACCACCTCCTGATGGAGCTCATTGTTGCAGGCTGCCTTTGAACCAGGGGGGTGTACTTCGGGTGTAGAAGAACCAGGTTGTGGTCAGACTTCCCTAGTGGGTGGAGGGGTGTGACTCTGTATGCATCGCTCACATTAGCATACAGCAAATCAATTGTCCTGTTGTTCCTTGTTGGACAATCCACAGGCTGGTAAAAACCAGCCAAAGTAGAGTCCAAAGTAACATGATTAAAGTCCCCAGAAATGATGATAAATGCCTCAGGGTGCTGTGTCTGCAGCCTTGCTGTGACAGAGTGAATCTGTATCTGCCTTCGGAGGGATGTAAACACAGATGGTGATCACGTGACTGAACTCCCTTGTTAGATAATATGGCCGCAGGCTAACGGCTAGCAGCTCCAAGTCCGGTCAACATAAAACTGTCTTTACGGAGATATGTCCCGGGTTACACCAGCGATTGTTAACATAAATGATTAGTCCCCCACCTTTGCTTTTCCCGCATGTGTTAGTGTCTCTGTCGGCTCTCACAGCAGTGAATCCCCGCAGGTTCACGTTAGCATCTGGTACAAGGTGTGTTAGCCATGTCTCCATAAAGATCTATCTATCTATCTATCTATCTATCTATCTATCTATCTATCTATCTATCTATCTACAGTATCTATTATACAAAAAAAGGCTGTACAATATGTCCTTTCTACTTAGGACAGTTGTTGAAACAGGATTATTTTCTCATGTTATTTGTCATTTTCACTTCATTCTCACAGTCATGTCTTAACAGTATTTATTGGTCATATTGGTCGCAAGCTGCATGAATATTGTGACAGTGAATTATGTGACCAATAAATACTGTTAAGACATGACTGTGAGAATGAAGTGAAAATGACAAATAACATGGGAAAATAATCCTGTTTCAACAACTGATTACAAATAATAATAATGTTGATGATGATGAGGAGGATAGATAGATAGATAGATAGATAGATAGATAGATAGATAGATAGATAGATAGATAGATAGATAGGAAGGAAGAAGAACTACAGTGGTGCTTGAAAGTTTGTGAACCCTTTAGAATTTTCTATATTTCTGCATAAATATGACCTAAAACATCATTAGATTTTCACACAAGTCCTAAAAGTAGATAAAGAGAACCCATTTAAAGAAATGAGACAAAATATTATACTTGGTCATTTATTTATTGAGGAAAATGATCCAATATTACATATCTGTGAGTGGCAAAAGTATGTGAACATTTGCTTTCAGTATCCGGTGTGACCCCCTTGTGCAACAATAACTGCAACTAAACGTTTCTGGTAACTTTTGATCAGTCCTGCATGCCGGCTTGGAGGAATTTTAGTCCATTCCTCTGTACAGAACAGCTTCAACTCTGGGATGTTGGTGTGTTTCCTCACATGAACTGCTTGCTTCAGGTCCTTCCACAATATTTTGATTGGATTAGGGTCAGAACTTTGATTTGGCCATTCCAAAACATTAACTTTATTTTCTTTAACCATTCTTTGGTAGAAGGACTTGTGTGCTTAGGGTCGTTGTCTTGCTACATGACCCACCTTCTCTTGAGATTTAGTTCATGGACAGATGTCCTGACATTTTCCTTTAGAATTTGCTGGTATAATTCAGAATTCATTGTTCCATCAATGATGGCAAGCTGTCCTGGCCCAGATGCAGTAAAACAGGCCCAAACCATGATTCTACCACCACCATATTTCACAGATTGGATAATGTTCTTATGCTGGAATGCAGTGTTTTCTTTTCTCCAAATGTAACGCTTCTCATTTAAACCAAAAAGTTCTATTTTGCTCTTATCTGTCCACAATACATTTTTCCAGTAGCCTTCTGGCTTGTCCATGTGATCTTTAGCAAACTGCAGATGAGCAGCAATGTTCTTTATGGAGAGCAGTGGCTTTCTCCTTGCAACCCTGCCATGCACACCGCTGTTGTTCAGTGTTCTCCTGATGGTGGACTCATGAACATGAACATTAGCCAATGTGAGAGAGGCCTTCAGTTGCTTAGAAGTTACCCTGGCGTCCTTTGTGACCTCGTCGACTATTACATGCCTTGCTCTTGGAGTGATCTTTGTTGGTCGACCACTCCTGGGGAGGGTAACAATGGTCTTGAATTTCCTCCATTTGTACACAATCTGTCTGACTGTGGATTGGTGGAGTCCAAATTTTTTAGAGATGGTTTTGTAACCTTTTCCAGCCTGATGAGCATCAACAACGCTTTTTCTGAGATCCTTGGAAATCTCTGTTGTTTGTGCCATGATACAGTTCCACAAACATGTGTTGTGAAGATCAGACTTTGATAGATCCCTGTTCTTTAAATAAAACAGGGTGCCCACTCACACCTGATTATCATCCCATTGATTGAAAACACCTGACTCTATTTTCACCTTCAAATTAACTGCTAATCCTAGAGGTTCACATACTTTTGCCACTCACAGATATGTAATATTGGATTATTTTTCTCAATAAATAAATTACCAAGTATAGTATGTTTGTCTCATTTGTTTAACTGGGTTCTCTTTATCTACTTTTAGGACTTATGTGAAAATCTGATGATGTTTTAGGTCATATTTATGCAGAAATATAGAAAATTCTAAAGGGTTCACAAACTTTCAAGCACCTCTGTATATGAAAGAGAAAGATACACTGTATAAGAGAAAAAACTGAAATAATCTCCCTAAAAATAATTATAGTACTAAAAGAGCCATTCAAATATTATCAAAGACTGGACTAAGAAAAAAAAAACAGTGAAGGGGAGCGCTATAAAAATATGTAAGGAACGTGGGTAAAGTTGAGAAAATAAGAGGAGGTAATGAAAGGGAATAAGAAGTCAGGAGATACTTTTCTTGGGGCAAATTTGATCATATTTGATGGTTTAACACATAAGCCAAATGCATGCAATGTGGGTGGTAAGATGGCAGCCAGATGGCTTCACTCTGACGAGCCTATGAGCTCTCCAGATTTTATATGGAACTCAGTGAATAATTCTCACTGTAAATTTGGACACCACTACAAAATGGTGAACTCACAATATAGTCCGCTATATAGTGAGTGATTTTGGGCACAGCGGTGGATATCGTGGCACGATCTGAAAACTCACGAATGGCTTTGAATTTTGCACTTTAAAACTAAACTTTTATTAGAATTCATGAACTGAGAGTTGATGAAAGAAAAGCAAAGAAAAGAAAGGTCCTCCAAGGAAGGAAATTTTATTTAATTCGTATTGTAATTTTTTTTTGTATTTCTCAAATCATAGTCGCTCTCTAGGCAAACAAACCTCAACTTTTAGTTGCCCTGGTCAGTTTTTAGTCGCTATTGGCAATGGTGCAACTGCCAAGTTTATTATGATATTATATATTATCCGATTATCATGCTTTACGTTTCCATTCCATTCCCACCCATAGCTATTATCAAGAGACAATGGAAAGCTGTTTCACACATAAATGCATAAAGTGAATTAAATATGAGTTATGATGTATGCTTTATATTCTCTTTAACAATCAGCCCTTTAAAGTGTTCTAAAATGATTGTGCTTCAATAGGGAACTTCACATAGACATATTATTTTTATCATTAGTCGTAGTAGTTGTAGTAGCAGGAGTAACAGTACTCGTATCAAGTCTCACATAAACATTTTAAAGATGAGATGTTAAACTCTCCATATGAAAATTTAAGGACATCAAAAGCAACTCAGCCCAATTATAATTTTCTACAGGGTTTGGTTAGCATTTTCATCTTGTGATAATTGCTAGAACACAAGAAGCACAAATTATTATGTCAAAGAATAGTCTTGTGCAGATGAAAGTCAGCATAAAACATAAATTCTATCAGCTAATTTGGAGACAATTAACAGGGAATAATTGTATATGCAATGAAGCAAGACAAAAAAAAAACATTTCAGTCAGTGTTAACCTTTAGAGGCACCTTCAGAGGTCTATGTTCTTAAAGAGCCTGAAAATAAATATGTTGGCAGAATAACTTAACAAAATTTCCATTTCTTCAAAAAAAAGGAAAAAAAAGGATGTCTGAAGTGCCCTACACCCAACCCCCCACCCCAGCAATAAAAATGTTTTGCCTCACATACAGTGTTCTGGAAAACTTGTTCCTGATTTTTTTTTTTCAAATTGGTGCATGTTTGTCACATTTACTTGTTTCAGATCATCAAAAGCATATTTAAAGTAAGACAAAGATAACTTGAGTAAACACATCAAAGTTTTAGAAAATAACAGAGGTGGACAAAGTACCCAACTTCATTACTTAGTCAAAGTACAGATCCCACTGGTCAAATGTTACTCTGATACAAGTGAAAGTTGTACAGTCAAATTTTTTACATAAGTTAAAGTACTGAAGTACTTGCTTTTAAAAATACTTAAGTATTAGAAGTACATTTTCTGTCAATGCATTGTTGTATTATTGCCATAACGCTTATAAAACCTAATGCCTCTGAAGCAACTGACTAGATTTACTGACTCGCTTGTAGAACCTGTAGAATAAACACCTTTAAACACAGATTTCTACATTCTGTTTATTTGGCAAGATTATGCTAAAACATATTTCTGAAGAGACTTCAGATAAGTTAATGTTATTCATTTTAGGGTAACTCCATTTTTACATACTAACAGTGAACAAGTTAACTAGCTATGTGTTAACATTAGCCGTGGACAAGGCAATGTCAACTTGGTGGGCAAATCCATAGAAAGTCCTTTAACTAACCAGAATGCATAGCTATTGCAATGTTATTGCTAACTCTAAAAGCACAGACAACTTCATTATGAACTTTCTCTTGGAATAAAACGTTTACAGACCTCAATATGCTTCTGCAGGTTGGATGGCAAGTTTTTGTAGGCTGTGATGTGGTTCATTTTAGGCAAACAAAGCAAACATTTAAAACGAAATGACTCTTTAACCCTTTCAGAAAACTGAAACATGGGTTCTAGCTATAGTCATGGGTGTGTGTGCATTCCCCAGAAGAACCATCTCCTTCCATTCTGCCATCAACTGATCATGTTAAATAATGCTGCGGAGAAATCACTGAACTTGATTTTATCCAGTCTAGGGATGTGATGTGACCCTAGTGATTATTGATAGGCTGTTTGAATGTCTCCTGCAAAATTTGGAAAATTTGCAGCTCTGGAAAATTAAGACTCACCTCACAAAGCATTCTACAATTAAAAAAAAAAAAATCATACCAACATCAAACATGGTTGTGGTAGTGTGATGGTGTGGGGCTGCTTTGCTGCTTTAGTTCTTGGGTGACTCTCCATAATTGAGAGAACCAGGGATCCTGCTCTCTACCAGAACATGTTAAGGAAAATGTCTAGTCATTACTCTGTGATTTGAAGCTCAAGCATATTTAGTTTATGCAGCAAGACAATGATCTGAACAGCAAGAAGACATTTTTGAAGGCTCAAAAGAATTGGCCAAAACAATGTCCTGAATTGACCCCAGTGAGATGCTGTGGCAGGACCAACAACAAGCAGTTCATACTTAAAAGCCCTCCAGTGTAGCTGAATTAAAGCAAATCTGAAATAGGAATGGGCCAGAATTCCAAAATGTGATGTGAAAGACTGATCTTCTCAGAAGCATTTCTGTCATGCTATGGTTTTGCGTTGTTGAAATATCCCTGGAAAAGATGTCGCCTTGAAGGCAGTAGGGGAGAGCGGGGTAAGATGAGCCACTTTTTACATTTTTCATCATAACTACATGTTAAAGCCATTTTTGCTTCCAGTCTACACACCATACCAAATGTCAAAGTGTACTGTTACTATCTGAGCAAAAAATAATTGATAAGCTCTTATGGTTAGAGTGATATTACCTCTTGAAAAAAAATGTCAAGTGGCTCAACTTACCCCATGCACGGGGTAAGATGAGCCACTGTGTGGGGTAAATTGAGCCAACACAAAACATGTTAGGTTAACAAAGTAAACAACTTTTATTATTAGAAATGCAATCAGTGAATCAAGTCAAGTCAATCAAGTGGGGGATAGGGCCGTTGCATAGAGAAGGGGAGATGAAGAGAGAGGTGATAGAACGAGATGGGATAGGGAGGGATAGATAGATGGATAGAGAGAGAGAGATATGCATAGATAGATAGAAAGAGGGATGGTTAGAGAGGGAATGAGAGATATACTATATTATAGAAATTACTAAAACAGTAGAACAGTGCCAAAAAATCTTATTTCTTTCAGTAGGTTAAAACATGCAGCAATCATTCCATCAATCATTTCATCATTATTCAATGTTCCAAGCGTTCAAATTGCAAGGGAACACCATTTGCCTCTCCCTCCGTGCTGTCCCCCCAACAGTAAAGGGGTGGGGCAATTTTTTCACAATATCCTGTCTTGACAGGACAGCCTTATCTTTCTCTTTGAAGACAAAGGTCGGCTTTCTTGCAGAGCCATGGCATGACCGGCTTCTTTTGACAAATCTTGCCTCTATTTCGAAGACATCCAATTTGATTATCTGGCCAATGAAGAAATGCACTTTCTTCTTCTTCCCCGTGAATTTTGCCACAACATAATCCCCCACATCTAACAACTGGTCTTCCTCATCTGATGTCATATATATATATATATATATATATATATATATATATATATATATATATAATGTTGTCATATATGACCAGTAAATGTGAAAACTTAAGTGTCATCCATATTGGGTAAGCTCAGCCACCAATGGGGTAAGTTGAGCCAGTGGCTCAACTTGCCCCACATCTAATGGCTCGTCTTACCCCGTGGCCACCATTTTGTAGAAAAATGCTAATAAATGGGATTAGGCTAATCAAAATTATTTTTATTAGCATTCATATCATAGCTTAGAAAGCCACTAACTTAACCCTAATGTGTCTAAATATTATTCTACTTTTGTCTTCTCTAAATCATCTTCACTGTGGACAAACATGGAATTGACTTAGAAAGCACAAAAACACATTTTTATAAATATCTCCCTCACCTAGTTTGACATGTGGTGCTCCTCTCCACAAGTGTAAGTAAATGGTCCCGCCCCCCTTTGAATGTGGTCACATGATCACATTTGTTTACTGTTTCTTAGAAACAGGGGGTGGCTCATCTTACCCTCTGGCTCATCTTACCCCGCTCTCCCCTATATGTTGCTCCAAAACCTCAATGTACTTGTCTGCATTAATGCACCATCACAGAAGTAAAAGTTACCTTTGCCAAGGGCAATGATACAACCCCATACCATGACAGACCCTAACTTTTGGACTTGTTGCTGGTAACAGTTTGTAAAATATGGTCCTTTTTGTCTTTGGTCCAGAGCACACAACATCCATTTCTGGCAAAAAAAAAAAGACCTGGAATACTGATTCATCTGACCACAATACACATTTCCACTGTGTGATGGTCCATCCCAAATTGCCTCTGAGCCCAGAAAAGTCAACGGTGCTTCTGGACACAGTTAACATAAGGCTTCCTTTTTGAACAGTCAAGTTTTAACTGGCATTTGTGGATGTACAGTAACTTTGTGTTGTAGAGCTTGACAAAGGTTTGCCAAAATAATCCCAAGCCCATGTGGTTATATCAGCCACAGATGAATGACAGTTTTTGATGCAGTGCCATCTGAGGGGATTGGAGATCATGGGTGTTCAGCTTAGACTTGCATCCTTGCTCTTTACACACAAACTTCTTCCAGATTCTTTGAATCATTTAAAAATATTATGGAGATATGGAGGGTGCATCCCTTCATATATTTTTTGAGGAATGATGATATTTAAACATTTCAAAAATTTTCTCATTAATTTATAGACAAACTGGAGATCCTTGGTCCATCTTTACTCCTCAAAGGCTAGGCCTTTCCCAGATGCTGATTTTATATCAAATCATGATTACAATCACCTGTTGACATCACCTTTTTCAAAATCACATCATTATTTAATTATTTCGCCTCATTAAATTACCCCGTTAAAACTTTTTTTTTATGTATTACAGGCTTGAAACGCAGGAAAGGATATTGTAACGGTTTGTATGGGTGGGTGGAGCACAGAGGACGGCAGGACAAAGATCAGGTTTGGAAATAGGGCTTTTATTGACACACTTTTCAGTGAACAACTTTAAACAAAACAGACACACACACACGACCGGCGTCTGGTTCGGGAATGAGCTCCCTCTGCTCTCGCTCTCCCTCCTTAAGTAGGGCGCGGTCGCTGGGAAGACACACAAACACAGGTTAATTGCCCTCAGGTGTAGTGATTCTGCCACTTACCTTCCCTGACTCCGCCCTCCTGTCACAGACCGGCGCTTGACCACGCCCCTGCTGCCACATACCCCCACCGCCCGACTCAGGCCGGGCGGCTGTCCGGCCTGCAGCCGACTCCCCCCCCCCCCCCCCCCCCCCGTGACAGGAGAGGAAGTCTGCCACGACCATCTGCGCCCCCGGCCTGTGGACCACCTTGAAATTAAAGGGTTGGAGTGCCAGATACCAACGGGTGATCCGCACGTTGGCATGCTTCATGCGGTGGAGCCACTGGAGGGGCACGTGGTCCGAACAGAGGGTGAAAGGGCATCCCAGCAGGTAGTAACGGAGGGCGAGGACCGCCCACTTGATTGCCAAGCACTCTTTTTCAATGGTGCTGTAGTGCCCCTCACGCACCAACAGCTTCCTGCTGATGTACAAGACTGGGCAGTCCTCCCCCTCGACCTCCTGGGACAAAACAGCTTACAGCCCTCTGTCCGACACATCCGTCTGCAACATAAAGGGGAGAGAGAAGTCAGGGGAGTGTAAAAGTGGCCCCCCACACAGTGCAGCCTTTACCTCAGAGAAAGCCCGCTGGCATTGCTCCGTCCACTGGACCGGATCTGGTGCCCCCTTTTTAGTCAGATAAGTCAGCGGGCTGGTGACGTCCGAATAATTAGGTATAAACCTACGATAATAGCCAGCCAGCCCCAGGAACTGTCTCACTCCCTTTTTGGTCTTGGGCCTCGGGTAGGCCACAACTGCTGTTGTCTTGTTAATTTGGGGACGCACCTGCCCGTTGCCCAAGTGGAAGCCCAGATAGCGTACTTCCACCCGCCCAATCGCACACTTCTTTGGGTTGGCTGTGAGACCCGCCCGCCTCAGCGACCTAAGGACGGCCCTCAGATGTTCGAGGTGCCTCAGCCAGTCATTACTATAGACGATAATGTCATCGAGGTAGGCGGCCGCATAAGTGGCGTGGAGGCTGAGGACCCTGTCCATCAGCCGCTGAAACATAGCGGGTGCCCCAAACAGCCCAAAAGGAAGTGTGACGAATTGGTGTAATCCGAACGGTGTGGAAAAGGCCGTTTTTTCTCGGGATAGTGGAGTCAAGGGGATCTGCCAATAACCCTTTGTTAAATCCAGTGTCGAATAAAAGCGAGCCGTGCCTAGTCGATCGAGCAACTCATCAATACGAGGCATTGGGTACGCGTCAAATTTAGACACCGCATTGACTTTTTTATAGTCCACACAGAACCGGACCGACCTGTCGGCCTTGGGTACCAAGACCACTGGGCTGCTCCAGTCACTGTGGGACTCCTCGACGATGCCCATTTCGAGCATGGTCTCAAGTTCTTCCTGAACCACCTTTTTTTTGTGTTCGGGTAACCTGTAAGGGCAGCTACGCACTACCACCCCTGGGGGCGTCTCAATGTGGTGCTCTATGAGGTCGGTGCGACCAGGCAGGGGTGAGAACATGTCCGAAAACTCGGTCTGCAACTGGGCGACCTCCACGAGTTGGGTTGGGGAGAGGTGGTCTCCACAGGGGACCGGAGAGGTACGTGATGCCAATGCCCCTTTTTGAACCTCCAGCCCAGCTCCGCCTTCTCCGGAACCACGGACACCAACGCCACGGGGACCTCCTCATTCCAGAGTTTAAGCAGGTTGAGGTGGTAAATCTGTAGCGCCCCACCCCTGTCCATTCGCCTCACCTCGTAGTCGACTTCCCCGACTAGCCATGTGACCTCAAAGGGTCCTTGCCACTTGGCGATCAATTTGGAGCTCGACGTGGGCAAGAGTATGAGTACTTTATCTCCCGGTGTGAACTCCCTAAGGCGCGTACCCTTGTTGTACAGGCGGGCTTGCCATTTTTGGGCCTGCCGTAAATTCTCCTGGGTTAGGTGGGTGAGTGTGTGGAGTTTTGCATGCAGGTCAATAACGTATTGAATTTTGTTTTTACTTTGTGAAGGTCCCTCCTCGCAATTTTCCCGCAGCACATCTAGAATGCCGCGCGGCTTACACCCATATAAAAATTCGAACGGGGAGAACCCCGTGGAGGCTTGGGGGACCTCTCGCACTGAAAACAACAAGGGCTCGAGCCACTTATCCCAATTACGTGCGTCCTCACTTACGAATTTTTTAATTATATTCTTGAGGGTGCGATTGAACCATTCAACTTAACCGTCCGTTTGTGGGTGATACATGCTGGTGCAGATCGGCTTAATCCCCAATAACCCATACAGTTCACGCAGTGTCTGTGACGTAAACGTGGTGCCTTGATCAGTCAGAATCTCTTTTGGGATTCCAACTCGGGAGAAAATGCAGAAGAGTGCCTCCACAATACTGCGTGCTGAGATATTGCGCAGAGGCACTGCTTCCGGGTATCGCGTTGCATAGTCCACCAGAACTAATATAAAGCGGTACCCTCCTGCTGACCGATCTAATGGCCTGACGAGATCCATCCCAATTCTTTCGAACGGGGTCTCGATTAATGGTAGTGGGCGCAAAGGCGCTTTTGGAATGGCCGCTGGATTTACTAACTGGCATTCACGGCACGCCATACACCACCTACGAACATCACCGCGAATCCCCGGCCAATAGAATCGGGCCATTATTCGGGCTAGTGTCTTATCCTGCCCTAAGTGTCCAGCCATGGGATTAAAGTGAGCCGCCTGGAATACCAATTCCCAGCGGCTCTTTGGAATTAAAAGCTGCGTGATTTGCTCTTTCATCTGAGTGTCCTGCATCACTCGGTATAATCTATCCTTCATAATAGAAAAATAGGGGAAGGACGGGGTGACGTTCGGCGAGAGCATTTGACCATCGATTACTCTCACTTGGTCAAACGCATGCCACATAGTAGGGCTGGGCGATTTTACGATTACGATGTTATTCACGATATAAAATCTCTACGATTAGAAATTAGACACATACGATATGCCTATGATAAGCCTACGCCTTCAATAAAATTACTTCATCCGAAGTTTTGACAGACACGCGAATAGCCAATCATAACTAAACAGTACCGCACGTAACCAATCAGTTGGAAGAGAGCCACGTCAAGTTAGGTTGCGTGCACACACAAACACACACATGTAGCAGCAACGCACAGCATGGCTGTGGTGAAGTTTGCAGGAGCGCGGCATTTCTCCAACAAAGCGTGAAACAAAGCGATTATAAAAATGAGCGAGAAGCCGACTGACCGGAGTTCTGAACAGGAAAGTCAGAGCACTGCCCTGGAGGACATCGTTGAAAAGAAGGGCCAGAGATCTTCGGTTGTGTGGAGGTATTTTGGATATTTAAAATCGGACATACAACAAAGTGTTACACAAAACCTTAAACACACTGACGTACAGGATTGCACTTTTTTTCTCCTTGCAGCATAAGGTTTACTTGTCAATATGTCTTTATGTTTATTTGAAAGCTGCTAGAATTTGCACAAATGATTAACAATGGTATATAGTTTTTATTTTTCAGTTTCAGTTTATTCATTTGAACAAAAAGAACAAAAGAATGTGCATCCAGTTTGTTTTGGTTCTGTGAAACTTGAAGGCTTGTTAAGCTATTTTTGTTAATTAGGAAGGAACTACTAATTTGTAATGTTCATATTTTGAGCAGAAAATTAAAGAAAATACAAAAATGGTGATTTGATTTATATCGTGATATATATCGTTATTGAAAATTTTGAAAAAATATATCGTGATATAATTTTTTCTCATATCGCCCAGCCCTACCACAGAGTCTCGTCTCGCGACTGTTCTAATGAGAAATCCGCAAGGGATTCCCCGAGAGAGAGAGGAGGAGCCTGTGGCTCCTCACTCTGATGCGGAGATGACGTAGACGGCTCTGTGACAGCTGCTCCTGCCAAGGCGACACCGGGACCTCCCCCTGCTGAAGTATGGCAGGACCCACTCTTCACTAAACGGCTCATCAACTCCCCGAATCCCGGCCAATCAGTCCCCAAAATTATTGAGTGGGTGAGGCAAGGATTAACCGCCGCCTTTACTATAAATTTTTCCCCTCGGAAAAAAATGTGGACCGACACCAAAGGGTAGCTGTGAACATCTCCATGCACACACAACACCTTCACCCCCTGTGCTGCCCCCAATGCCTCGTTTTTCACCAGGCTTTGGTGAATTGAGGTTTGATTACAACCGGAATCCACCAACGCCTGATATGTATCCCCTTGAATACTCACCGGTATGCGATATGCTCTGGCCCGATCGAGGGCGGCTCCTGGCACATCAGGGACCTGAACCACCGCGCCCACCTCCATTGCCGTGCACTGCTGTTGGAGGTGGCCCGGCTCCCCACAGCGCCAGCAAACCGGCCCGGGCTTCCTCTCCGCACCGGTGTTCTGGGGCTCACTCACCTGAGGCGGGGGGGGGGGGGGGAGACAGACACAGAAGGGAGAAATGGGAGGGCACCGTGGGTGCGGCAGGCCGGCTGGGGTGGCACCTCTGCGGTGGGGGAATGGGGCAAGGACGGGACACAGGAGGAGAGGGAGAGAGAGAGAGAGAGAAGAGGAGAGAAGAGGCTGTCTGCTGTCCTGCCACCGGGACAACCACCAAATGGTCCTCCGCCAGCTCAATGGCCTGATCCAGCAACGCCGGGCGGTGCCACTGGACCCACTCCGTGGTTCCTGCTGGCAAGTGTGCGATGAACTGTTCCAGTACCACCTGGTCGACAATCTCCTCAGCGTCGCGGTTGTCGGCCCTCAGCCACCACCAGCAGGTGTCCCGGAGTTGGTGGCCAAACGTGAACGGCCGGCCAACTTCCTCCAAGCGCAAAGCTCGGAAGCACTGACGCTGCTGCTCAGGGGTGCACCCCACACGCTGGAGGACGGCCCAGTGGAGGTCCGCGTAGGCCAGACGGTGGTCAGCGGGGAGCTGTAGTGTGGCCAGCTGCGCCTCTCCCATTAGCAGGGGGAGGAGGCGCGCCGCATGCTGCTCCATCGGCCGCCCCGAGGTCTCCGCGACTTGCTCGAAGAGAGTGATAAATGCCTCGGGGTCATCCTGTGGGCCCATCTTGGTTAGGGTGAGGGGGGACAGGCCCGCGGTGGGAGCGCTGGTGGACCCCGCCGACGCAAGGAGGTGCCGGAACGCCTCACGATCTTCTTGCTGAGCCAGCACCAGGGCCTCGAACCGCTGTTCCTGTTCCTTTTGGAGGGTGACAAGCGCCTGGTGCTGGCTTTGCTGGGCCGTGGCGAGGGTGTGGACCAGTTCGGCAAACGGGGAGGACTCCATGGGGCTGATCGGCTGCTGCGCTCCAGATCCCGGGTTTCAGCACCACTGTAACAGTTTGTATGGGTGGGTGGAGCACAGAGGATGGCAGGACAGAGATCAGGTTCGGAAATAAGGCTTTTATTGACACACTTTTCAGTGAACAACTTTAAACAAAACAGACACACACACACGACCAGCGTCTGGTTCGGGAATGAGCTCCCTCTGCTCTCGCTCTCCCTCCTTAAGTAGGGCGCAGTCACTGGGAAGACACACAAACACAGGTTAATTGCCCTCAGGTGTAGTGATTCTGCCACTTACCTTCCCTGACTCTGCCCTCCTGTCACAGACCAGCGCTTGACCACGTCCCTGCTGCCACAGATATATCTTAACAAATGAAATGAATTTGACGAGACAAAATATGATATATCTTGGGTTCATTTTGTCTGTAGTGAAATACAAGTAAAAAAAAATTAGAAATCAATGCTTTTTTTTTTTGCATTTTCCATACTGCCCTAACTTTCTCTAATTTGGGGTTGTATACTATATAAGCACCAGTCAATGACACACCTACTTATTCATATTTTTACCTTTATTTTGATTATTTTCTGCATTGTAAAACAATACTGAAGACATCAAACTTATGAAATAACATATAAATCATCTATGGAATTATGAGCGAAACAAAAAAGTTTAAAAAACATGTTTGATATTTTAGATTCTTCAAAGCAGCCAGCATTTACCTTGATGCTGCTTTGCACACTATTGGCATTATCTTAACCACCTTCATGAGGTAGTCACCTGAAATGCTTTTCAGTTAACAGGTGTGCCTCACCAAAATTAATTAGTGAAATTTCTTGCCTTCTTAATGTGCTTGAGATCAAATAGTATATAGTAAATAATATAAATACAGCAAATACCCCTATTCCGCAACTGTAGCAATCCATATTATGTCAAGAACTGCTCAATTTAGGAAAGAGAAATGACATCCATCATTACTTTAAGACATGAAGGTCAGTCAGTCTGGCGGCACGGTGGTGTAGTGGTTAGCACTGTCACCTCACAGCAAGTAGGTCCTGGGTTCAAGCCCAGCGGCCGATGGGGACCTTTCTGTGCGGAGTTTGCATGTTCTCCCTGTGTCTATGTGGGTTTCCTCTGGGTGCTCTGGTTTCCCCCACAGTCCAAAGACATGCAGGTTAGTTTAATTGGCTCTAAATTGACCATAGGTATGAATGGTTGTTTGTCTCTATGTGTCAGCCCTGCGATGACCTGGAGACTTGTCCAGGGTGTATCCTGCCTCTCACCCATAGTCAGTTGGGATAGGCTCCAGCTTGCCCATGACCCTGTACAGGATAAGCGGTTATGGATAATGGATGGATGGGCAGTCAACCCAGAAAATTGCAAGAACTCTGAATGTATCTTCAAGTGCAATTACAAAAACCATCAAACACTCTGATGAAACTGCCTCTCATCAGGACTGTCCCAGGAAAGGAAGACCAAGACTTACTTCTGCTGCAGAGGATATGTTCATTAGAGCTACCAACCACAGAAATCACCAGATAACATCACCTCAGATTAGAGCCTCATGAGGAATTCACAAAGATCAAGTAGCAGACACATCTCAACATCAACTGTTTGAAGTTGTGATGTCTATGAGACATAATTCATAGTTCTATGAAGTTGAATACTGTTTAAGAATGTCATGGTACTGACTTGTGCTTTTATTTTGAAAATCTTGGTACAGCACGTTTTAAGCTTTCACTTCCTGTTGGTTAAAACCTGAAAATGTTTGTGGTGGGGCGGCATGGTGGTGTAGTGGTTAGCGCTGTCGCCTCACAGCAAGAAGGTCCGGGTTCGAGCCCCATGGCCAATGAGGGCCTTTCTGTGTGGAGTTTGCATGTTCTCCCCGTGTCTGCGTGAGTTTCCTCCTGGTGCTCCGGTTTCCCCCACAGTCCAAAGACTTACAGGTTAGGTTAACTGGTGATTCTAAATTGACCGTAGATGAGAATGTGAGTGTGAATGGTTGTCTGTGTCTATGTGTCAGCCATGTGATGACCTGGCGACTTGTCCAGGGTGTACCCCGCCTTTCACCCGTAGTTAGCTGGGATAGTCTCCAGCTTGCCTGTGACCCTGTAGAACAGAATAAAGCGGCTAGAGATAATGAGATGAGATGTTTGTGGTGCAGAAAAGGCTACACACTTGCTATGTAGTGTAGTTCCACCCTCATTTAAAGGAACAGTCCACCGTACTTCCATAATGAAATATGTTCTTCTCTGAATTGAGACGAGCTGATCCATACCTCTCCGAGCTTTGTGCGACCTCCCAGTCAGTCAGACGCGCTGTTACTCCTGTTAGCAATGTAGCTAGGCTCAGCATGGCCAATGGTATTTTTTGGGGCTGTAGTTAGATGCGACCAAACTCTTCCACGTTTTTCCTGTTTACATAGGTTTATATGACCAGTGACATGAAACAAAGTTCAGTTACACAAATTGAAACGTGGCGATTTTCTATGCTATGGAAAGTCCGCACTATAATGACAGGCATACTAACACCTTTTGCACGCTTCGACAGTGCATTGATACCTTCACTCCTGAATGAAGGTAGCAATGCGCTGTCGAAGCGCGCAGAAGGTGTTAGTACGCCTGTCATTATAGTGTGGATTTTCCATAGCATAGAAAATCGCCACATTTCAATTTGTGTAACTGAACTTTGTTTCATGTCACTGGTCATATAAACCTATGTAAACAGGAAAAACGTGGAAGAGTTTGGTCGCATCTAACTACAGCCCCAAAAAATACCATTGGCCATGCTGAGCCTAGCTACATTGCTAACAGGAGTAACAGCACGTCTGACTGACTGGGAGGTCGCACAAAGCTCGGAGAGGTACGGATCAGCTCGTCTCAATTCAGAGAAGAACATATTTCATTATGGAAGTACGGTGGACTGTTCCTTTAAGGACTGATAAATCAATGTCGTAAGTTGATCTATTTCATTGTTTGTGTTGAAGTTTATGTATTAAGTATTATTTGATTTAAAAACAAGCTATTAAAAGTTGAAGGTTAAAAAAGGGAATTTGTGGCTTTTTATTGAATAATTCATGTGTGTAGTAGCAACAGCAGCATGACGCTCTGTTTGTACAGTTAAAAGAGAAGATGATGTAAGATTCAGCATATCTTTTTCCCTTTCTGTATTTGTTATGCAGTTTTCACTCCGTGTCATTGTGAAGGAGTCATCAGTAAATGTCCCTCTAACCACTATGAACGAATCATTGTCTCTTTGAGTGGAGTTTAGCTTCATGTTTAGTTAGCGGTTGCTACACCCTTATGAGAACACTAAAGAAGTAGACTGCGTGAATCAGGCCTTCACAGTCAAGTTGCTGCAAAGAAACCAGTACTGAGGGAGATCAGTAAGTAGAAGATAATTGTTTTGGCCAAGAAACACAATGAATGGACTTTAGACCAGTGGAAATCTGTACTTTGATGTGAAATTTTTGGTTCCAGCTACCGTGTCTACCTAATAATAATATTATCTCTTTTCCAACAATGGGTGTACCCAAAACTTTCTGTTTCTTGAAAGCATGTCTATAATTATTCATCACTTCATCACTACTTAACGACTCCATCACTCACTCAGGATACTACTGACAGTCACAGTGTGAAACCAGCATGAAACAAGCACAAAATAGAACACAAAATATTTTCAAAACTCACATTGAACTCGGTGTGCATACTCTGTGTTTGTAAATTTTGCACACAATTTTTTTTTTTTTCACTTTTGCATCACAACTTCATGTCATGTCTGGTGTGTAAAGGATTTAAGATGGCTCTATAAACATGGTCAGGTTGCACAATTGCTGCTTTTGTTCCTCCTTTGAACTACACAGGGCCATAAATAAAGGGAAGTGAGTACTTACACCTGAGTGAGGCTGTGCTTTGTATCACTGCTATGCAGATGACACCCAAATTCATTTTGCTCTATCACCTAATGATTATGCCCCCCTTGAATGTCTCTACTAGTGTATCGACCAAATCAACAACTGGATGTCACAAAATTTTCTTCAGCTGAACACATAAAACAGAAGTAATTCTATTTGGGAAAAAAGATGAAAGACTCAGGATTACCACTATTCTTGACACAAAGGCGATTAAAACAAAATATATGGTTAAAAATCTGGGTGTTTTCATTGACAGCAAGCTAAACTTTGACAGTCACATGAAAGCAATCACTAAATCAGCATTTTATCACCTAAAAAACATTTCCAAACTAAGAGGACTTATGTCAAAAAATGATCTGGAAAAAACTTATACATGCCTTCATCTCTAGTAGGGTTGACTACTGCAATGGCCTTTTCACAGGCCTGCCAAAAAAGACCATCAAACGACTTCAGGTGATTCAAAATGCAGCAGCTAGGGTTCTCACACGAACAAAAAGAACAGAGCACATTACCCCAATTCTAAGGTTCCTTCACTGGCTTCCAGTAAGCTACAGAAATGACTTTAAAGCATTGTTGCTGGTGTACAAATCTCTAAATGGTACAGGGCCCAATTACCTCTCTGATATGTTGCAGCGGCCTAACCCAAACAGATCTACCAGATCGCAGCAGCAAAATTTACTGGTAAAACCTGTTGTTAAAACAAAGTGTGGTGAAGCAGCTTTTAGCTACTATGCAGTACAGCTATGGAACCAACTCCCAGAGGACATTAAAAATGCTCCTGCTGTTGGCAGCTTCAAATCTAGATTAAAGACCAAGCTGTTTTCAGATGCTTTCTGCTAACTGATAAATATCATCATCTTTACATGTTTTAAACTTTACTTAACTTTTACAGTCTTTGCATGTTTTAAACTTGACTTAACTTTTATTCTATTTTATTCTGCTGTTTTTACTGAACTTTTACTTCATTTTATTATTTTATTTCTACTATTGTTTAATTCTTATATTATTTTTATTTTTCTCTCTTCTTCCCCCTTTATTTTATGTAATTTTATTTTCTATTGTTTACTGTTTTGCCTTTACCTCTGTAAAGCACATTGAACTGCCACTGTGTATGAAATGCACTATATAAATAAACTTGCCTTGCCTTTCAGCATTGCTCGAGAAAGATAGGAGAGACAGATGAGCTTACACATTGTTTCCTTAATAAATCCACAACTGAGAAGCTATCAAATGAAAGAGATTACACAGCAAGGTCCAAAAGTCTGCATCCACTATCAAGAACTGATTAATACAATGTGTAGTAAATGATCTTCCTCAAAGCTTTCATTCTTCATTAAGAGTCCACTGAAAGCAGTCACAGGATGGTATCCTCTGGTACTATCTGCTGGGACACCCTTTCACTCTCTGTTCTGACCACACCCCACTCCACTGGCTCCAGTGCATGAAGGATGCCAATGTGCAGATCAGTGGTTGGTATCTGGCTCTTCAGCCCTTTTACATTTGAGGTGGTCCACAGGCCAGGGGCACAGATGGTGGTGGCAAGTTACCTCTCCTGCCAGTGTAGGAATCAGTTGCAGGCCAAATGGCTGCACATGTGTGAAACATTAAACATAGCTGAAAAGCTCAAAGTAAAATAATAAACTCGGCCCAAGTTTTTGCAAGCCTGTCTCCTGATTGCTCATTTTCCTATGAACTATAAGAGTCTTATAACTGTGTAATCATTTTTTACAGACCTTAACCCAATAGAAATGTTGTGGAAGAACCTAAAAAGAGCAGTCCGTGCATGGAAGCCTACCAATATCACTAAGTTGAAGCAGTTTTGCAAGGAGGAATGGGCCAAAATTCCTTCAACCTGTTGTGCAGGATTGCTCACCAGTTACTGTTGCTCAAGGGGGTCAAACCAGTTCCTCAATGGTAAGGTTAACATACTTTTTTGGATAAATATATTTAATTTTGGATAATTATGCTCAATAAATACATGTAAAAATCATCATATTTTACATCATTTGTTTAAGTGGGTTCTCTGTATCTAGTTTTAGGACATACATGAAGATATGTTCAAATTTCAGGTCAAATTCATACACAAATACAGAAATGTATTTTTCAGGTTTCTCATACTTTTTAGCAATAATGTAGATGTTGGTTCATATCAGGTATTATTCAAGTAACTGTGGGTTAAATGCACAACTGGAAAAACAAGCCAAGTCTAAAATCCTCTCCTATACTGTTTTATACTTTATATTTCCATCTCTTCCTTCAATTCACTATGACCTCCCTTTTTCCTCTCTACTGCTCTGTGACTCCTGCAATATTTAAGCATAAAGCTGAAGTCACCCCTAACTTTATGGAGCTGCACGAAAATGTTCAATTATTGATTGAAAACATTGTTTTTTTCATTCATTCATCTTCAATAACTTCTTTATCCTACTGAGCGGTGGTTGCTTCAGAGCCTATCCCAGGAACACTGAGTGTTTAGTGAGACTCTTCCCTGAATTGAATATTAATCCATTCATTAACTAATTCACACATTCATTCACACCTGTGGCAATGTAATATAGCCAATCCACCAATTGTCATGGTTTCAGAAGATAGGAGGAAACTGGAGAGCCTAGATGAAACCCATACAGGCATGGTGAGAACATGCAAGTCACCAGTATCCTGAGATCAGGATTGAACTAAGAACCCTGGATCCCACTTTTCATAATTGAAAAGTAAAATATTTGACATTCCAACATTTTAAAAACATCTAGCATATCGTTAAATAGATTTATTTCATTTTTATGTTAATTTCTCAAACAGTTAATATTCGATTTATATTAAACCAGGTATTATTAAATAAATCTAAACTTATCAACTGGGTAATGTATTAAATTCCAGAATTAAAAAGGGTTATTCATATTTTACTCAGAGTTAGAATATATTAACTCTTTACCCCTTAAAGCAGTTGCTACAGCCACCCTTGTATATGTAAATATATACTGTTCACCCTGAGAACATATTTACAAGAAAAAAAATCTAAAGACAAGGTTTTGACAAGGTTTTAGACAAGGCATCATATGTCGTCATTATGGGATATACACGGGTTGTCATATGTCGTCATTAAAGGATATACACGGGGTCGTCATATGTCATCATTAAGGGGTAAAGAGTTAAGGAACTTATGTTAATTTTATAAGAAATTGGGAGAATGTGTCAACTTACAGTTCAAAGCACTTTCCTCAGTTGGACATCAGCTGAGCTGGGCAAATACAGTAGATGTGCATGTCATTTGCATTATTAGCCTCAGGAAGAACAAGGAGGAAAAGGAGCAAGTCTACAGTTGTGCTGTCAAAAAAGCATTGAATAAATCTTCCCCTTGGTTGTGATGCAAGACATCTTCAACATCTTGCTCAGTAGGCAATAAGGCTTGCCTTGTCAGGGTGATGAAAATTCACTGCCTCCAGTCCTCCAGAATTTCCTTATATATGACAAATTCAGAGAGGGAAAGTACCTCTGATGACAGAAATCACTTCATAGAATTTAAAAGTAGATGATGATTTTGAAGGGGCAAAGAATAAGCAAATATTTTTTGAGGAATGCAAGGCCATTTCACTCTGTATATTTCATATACAGCAAAGCATAAAAGGCAAAAAATGTGATGTAAAAGTGCAGAGTTGCTAGTTAAAGTCCCATGTATCTAGAATATAATCCAGTCCATATGGCTTGGGTGTAAACATAGAGAAGAAATAGTGAGCGTTAGTATGATGAGGTAGTGAGTTGAGTGTTTTAAGGGTTGGCACAAAAAGGCAGCAAGAAGACAAAAAAATTGTGTGACTTGTAATTTATTCACCCACCGCCAGGCGTTTTGTAGTATACAGTGGAAAAAAGTAAAGCCAAATCAACAAACAAAAAATAAACTAATAATACAAAATGAAAACATTTACAAATGAGCTGAATAGACACAGCTATGAAAGAGCATTCAAGCAGAGGTCTCTTTTTCAAATTGAGGAAAAGTACAGAGAAAGTCTCTTTTTTGTCAAAACCTCCCTGTAACTGACACTCTGACCCTTTTTTGCAGAGAGCCGTACCCACCCCTAATTGGAACAGATCACTCCAGACACACAACACTGTGATATATCCCACAGAGAGAAAAGAAAATTAATAAAACAAAGTTAAATGGCACCAACAATATTCTTCATGATATCAGGCCTTATAAATAAAATAACAGCTTGCATTCATTCATGAATTTTGAAAGGAAGCAAACATGACTTCCGAGAACTTACCCAAAACCATATAGCAGTCTCAGGATGGGAGTGCACTTTGGTAGAATGCAGAATTAGTTTACTAAATAAACATGATAATGACATAGCAACCAAATTATCTCTTTGTGCTTACATCAGTCAAAGTCATTCTGACATCGGAGTGATTTTCCTCTGAACAGCAATTACACAATACAACAGAGGTTTACAAGAATGATAAATGGATGTGAGTGAGTGAAATGTTCTCAGGGGTTTCAGCAGTATGCGTAAACCCCTCTGTTTTTACACACACCAGTGAAATGAGCCCCATTAAATATGGAAAATGACAATGCATAATAACAAATCTATAAATCATTTGATCAGGTTGTCAGCAAAGACAATCCCTTGTGTCTGAGATTAGGACATGGTGGCTGTGTGCCTATACACCGCAGTGTCACACACACCCCTCTTTAGGACTGTCCTTCTTCATAGAGGCAGCAGCATAGCCTTCAGTCCCTCTCAGCACCAGGTCCAGGAGGTATTGGAAGTTTGCTGCCACCTCATGCAATCCAAAAGGCATGGCGATGAAGTAGAATAACTAGGTCAGAGCACAAAAGGCAGTCAGGTCCTGAGCCTCTGGTGACAGTGGGGCCTGAAAGTTTACCTTACACAGGTCCAGGATTGTGAGATTTCATGCCTTGCTGAGTCACTCTACCAGCTTAGCCATTTTTTGGCATAGGATAGGGGTCAAATGCAGAGATAGAGTTGATGTTTGAGAAGTCCACACACAGAAGCAGAAGCCCCCCATCCTCTTTGGGACAAGCACGACAGGACAGCACCACTCACTGTGTGATAGTACAATCACCCCATCTAAAATATTGCATAGACATCCTGTTTCAATGCAGGAATCAGTCTTGCAGAGACCCTGAAGGAATTGGACCTAGTGACATCAGCTGAATGTCATGGTGGATCAGCATTGTCTGCCATGGCTCCTCTCAGAACAGACCCCCAGGGATGATCTACCATAGTTCCTCTCAATGATGACTGGCAAGATGCTCCACTGAGGGGTACAACCCCCCCAGCCATAGGAAGGTACTGCTCCTTGAGTTCCTCCTCCTCTACCGCACAGGCCCATATCTTTTCTTTGGTGTTCATGTTTAATCTACAATTATTTTGATCTTTTCTACAAATAATTTTCCACTATCTTCTTCAATTATGTCTGTATTTTCACTTTGCCTTTTTTCCACATTTTAAATTTTTTTAGGAGAACGCTAAAGACCAGAAGTTTTTTTTCCTTCTCATGCAAGACTGCAATTGGAGGCCATCCACATTGGCTCCGCGTTAATATCAACAAATCTTTGATTACGGTGCATGCATCCATTCATCTTGGCACACATTCAGCTTGTTCAGTGTGCTGAGTGCAGGATATTTAGTCATTCTTCCTTTGTCACTAGTGATAGCTTTATTTGTGTTAAGTGCAGATTAGTTAGCCCTCTGACGAGAAGATTGCAGCTTTATAGGTGTGCATCTAGAATCTAGAGAGGGTTAGTGAGAATGACAGCAGTGCCTCTTTCTGTAGGAGAAAGTCTGGATGTCCGAAATGGAGTTAGAAATCCCCTCACTCCAGCATTAGAGCCCTCACAGCAAGGTGAATGGGTGATGACTGGGCAGGAAAATCATAAGCCAAAGCTGAGGCTCACCCACTGGGGCACCACACCTCTCCATTTCACATGTCTAAAAGGTTTGCTCTACTCAGTGAAGCACCTGCTGAGAAACCTGAAAGAGCTCTGGTTATAGGAGACGCCATTTTACAGCACATGAAAGTCCTTAAATTAGCAAGTCGACTGTCGTCCTCAGCCATAGAAGCATTACTGTAAGTGTCCAGAGCATCTTCCAAGTGCGTCTTTCAACTGTCCATGTGGGGCCATCCTCCTCAAGAGCGATGTGATGAGACTCCAGCCAGACATAGGGCATCAGGATGGATCAGGTAGGTCCGAGGAGCAGAAGAGGTCAGCATCTCAATCTGAGGATTGACATGTAACACAGAGGTACACTACCGTTCAAAAGTTTGGGGTCACTTTGAAATTTCCTTATTTTTGAAAGAAAAGCACTGTTCTTTTCAATGAAGATCACTTTAAACTAATCAGAAATACACTCTATACATTGCTAATGTGGTAAATGACTATTCTAGCTGCAAATGTCTGGTTTTTGGTGCAATATCTACATAGGTGTATAGAGGCCCATTTCCAGCAACTATCACTCCAGTGTTCTAATGGTACAATGTGTTTGCTCATTGCCTCAGAAGGCTAATGGATGATTAGAAAACCCTTGTACAATCATGTTAGCACAGCTGAAAACAGTTTAGCTCTTTAGAGAAGCTATAAAACTGACCTTCCTTTGAGCAGATTGAGTTTCTGGAGCATCACATTTGTGGGGTCGATTAAATGCTCAAAATGGCCAGAAAAATGTCTTGACTATATTTTCTATTCATTTTACAACTTATGGTGGTAAATAAAAGTGTGACTTTTCATGGAAAACACAAAATTGTCTGGGTGACCCCAAACTTTTGAACGGTAGTGTACAGACAGACTGTGTGTATGGGGGGAGAAAACACAGGTTGTTAGGTATGTCCAATGTCACCTGAATAAGTAGGAACAGTATACATTTTGTGCGGAGTGCAAGCAGGGACTCCGGCAAAACTAACTATGACAGCATAACTAAAAGGGGAGAGCCAGAAGGCAACACAGGCATGAGGGAGCCCCGGGACATAAAACAGCCAGCCACTACACCATCAACAAACTCGAGTGAGCAAGTGAGTGGGGGACTGACAGCATCCATACATCCCAGTTTACCAAAACATTCTATGCCTGAGGACCCTCCAGATCTACTCTTTTACCTCATAAACACGATTAGCAAAATGCTTGACTAAACAGATATATTTTCAGCCTAGACTTAAATGCTGAGACTGTCTGATTCCCGAGCACTACATGGAAGGCTGTTCCATAACTTTGGGGCTTTGTAAGAAAAGGCTGATGTAGCCTACACTATATGAGGTACCTGCAGATAGCCTGCACCTTTTGATGTATGTATGTAGACATGACGGGTCATAAAAGATCAGAAGTTTGCTTTAAAGGTCAACAGTAGTATTTTATAAACAATACGAAATTTGATTGGGAGCCAATTCAGTGACAGGGGTGATGTGGTCATGTTTTCTCGTTCTAATAAGGACTCTTGCTGCTGCATTTTGAACTAACTGGAGCTCGTTTATGTACTTATTGGAACATCCAGAAAGTAAGGTATTACAATAATCCAACCTGGAGTGTAGTGACAATAAATTTCTTATCTTAGCAATATTTCTGAGATGAAAGAAAGCTATCCAGGTAATGTTATTGATATGTGTGGCAGCGGGGACATGGCCAAGCGTCAGTCTGTGAATGGAGGGCAGAGTCAGGGAAGGTGAGTGGTAGTGTCACTACACCTGTTGTCAATTAACGTGTGTTTGTGTATCTCCTCCAGTGACCGCACCCTATAAAAGGAGAGTGAGAAGAGGAGGTCGGTGCCAAGGGCTTGCTAGTAGCCTGTGTGTGTATGTGTGTGTCTGTGAGAGAGAGTCTGAGTTGTGTGCTGAAAAGCAGCAATAAAAAAAAAATTAAGATGCAAACAACCTCCTGCCGTGCTTCTGTGCTCCACCCACATCAGGGTCTTTCTATAGTGGTGCTGAAACTCGGGAGAGTGCAGAAGGGAACAGCCCCATGGAGTCCTCGCCGTTCAAAGACTTGATCCATGCCCTCGCCACAGCCCAGCAGAACCAGCACCAAGCACTGGTCGCCCTCTGGAAGGAGCAAGAAAAATGGTTCGAAGCCTTGGTGCTGGCCCAACAGGAAGATCATCAGGCATTCCGGCACCTGCTCGCGTCGGTGGGGCCCATGACCACCACCGGAGTGGACCCTCCCCACCTCACCCTAATGAAGATGGGTCCGCACGATGATCCGGAAGCCTTCCTCATGCTCTTTGAGCAAGCAGCGGAGGCATGGGGTTGGCCAGTCAACCAGCTTCCAGCAAAGGACCTTCATCTAGTAAGAATGAAATTCAATATGTTCTCAACCTGCGCGCCAAACTCCACACACTCACGCACTTAACCCAGGAGAATTTGTGGCAGGCGCAAGAATGTCAACTCCGACTGTATGACGGGGCACGTGCTTTAGGGAGTTCACAACAGGAGACAAAGTACTGCCCACGTTGAGCTCCAAACTGGTCGCCGGCGAGGGCCCTTCGAGGTCACACAGTGAGTCAGGGACATCAACTATGAGGTGAGGTGAATGGACAGGGGTGGGGCATTGCAAATTTACCACCTCAGTCTATTAAAACATTGGAATGAGGAGGTCCCTGTGGTGTTGGTGTCAGTAATTCCGGAGAAGGCAGAGCTGGGGCTGGAGGTTCAAAAAAGAAAATTGACATCGCCCACCACTCTGGTCCCCTGTGTAGACCACCTCTCTCCGACCCAGCTCACGGAGGTAGCCCAGTTGCAGAAATAATTTTCTGATGTGTTTTCGCCCCTGCCTGGCCACACCCACCTCATAGAACACCACATTGAGACACCCCCGGGGGTGGTAGTGTGCAGCTGCCCTTACCGCCTGCCCAGACAAACAAAAAAAGGTGGTCCGGGATGAACTTGAAGCCATGCTCGAAATGGGCATCATCGAGGAGTCCCACAGTGACTGAAGCAGCCCAGTGGTCCTGGTCCCCAAGACCGATGGGTCGGTCTGGTTCTGTGTGGACTATAAGAAAGTCAACACGGTGTCTAAATTTGATGCATACCCAATGCCTTGCATTGACAAGTTGCTTGATTGATTAGGCACTGCTCGTTTTTATTCGACACTGTATTTAACAAAGGGATATTGGCAGATCCCCTTGATTTCTCAGTCCAGAGAGAAAACGACCTTTTCCACACCGTTTGGTTTACACCAATTCGTCACACTTCCTTTTGGGCTGTTTGGGGTGCCCGCTATGTTCCAGCGGCTTATGGACAGGGACCTCCACCCTCACACCACCTATGCAGCCGCACATCTCGATGATATTATCATCTACAGCAATGACTGGCCGCGGCACCTCAAACACTTTAGGGCCATCCTAAAGTCGCTGAGGCAGGCAGGCCTCACAGCTAACCCAAAGAAATGTGCGATTGGGCTGGTGGAAGTACGGTATCTGGGTTTCCACTTGGGCCATGGGCAGGTGCGTCCCCAAATTAATAAGACGGCAGCAATTGCGGCCTGCCCAAGGCCCAAGACCAAAAAGGGGGTGAGACAGTTCCTGGGGCTGGCTGGCTACTATCGTAGGTTCATACCTAATTATTTGGACGTCACCAGCCCACTGATGGATCTCACTAAAAAGGGAGCACCAGATCCAGTCCAGTGGATGGAGCAATGCCAACAAGCTTTCTCTAGGGTAAAGGCTGCACTGTGTGGGGGGGCACTGTTACACTCCCCTGACTTTTCTCTCCCCTTTATTTTAGACTGATGTATCGGACAGAGGGCTGGGGGCCATTCTGTCCCAGAGGGGGAGGGGGAGGAGCGTCCCGTGCTGTACATTTGCCAGAAGCTGTCGATGTGGAAAGGCAGGTACAGCACGACAGGGACAGAGTGCCTAGCCATCAAGTGGATGGTCCTTGCCCTCCGGTACTACCTGCTGGGATGCCCTTTCACCCTCTGTTCAGACCACATGGCCCTCCAGTGGCTCCACCACATGAAGGATGCAATGCGTGGATCACCTGTTGGTATCTTGCACTCCAGCCATTTAAATTCGAGGTGGTCCACAGGCCGGGGGCGCAGATGGTGGTGGTGGACTTCCTGTCTCGTTGGGGGGTGGGGGGAGTCAGCTTCAGGCCGGACGGCTCCCCGGCCTGAGTCGGTGGGGGTATGTGGCAGCGGGGACGTGGCCAAGCGTCAGTCTGTGAATGGATGGTGGAGTCAGGGAAGGTGAGTGGTCGTGTCACTACAGCTGTTGTCAATTAATGCGTGTTCGTGTGTCTCCTCCAGTGACCACGCCCCATAAAAGGAGAGTGAGAAGGGGAGGTTGGCGCCGAGGGCTTGCTAGTATCTGGCATGTGTATGTGTGTGTCTGTGAGAGAGAGTCTGAGTTGTGTGCTGAAAGCAGCAATAAAAGAAATAATTAAGATGCAAACAACCACCTACTGTGCTTCTGAGCTCCACCTACGTCAGGGTCTTTCTACAATATGAGTTTCAAATGAAAGACTGGGGTCAACAATCACCCTGAGGTCTTTTACTGCTGCACATGAAGAAACAGAAAGGCCATCCAGAGTCACTGTGTAATCAGAAAACCTACTTCTAGCTGCATGTGGTCCTAGTACAAGTTCTTCTGTCTTGTCAGAGTTAAGCAGAAGGAAGTTAATACGCATCCAGTGTCTAATGTCCTTCACACATTCCTCAATTCTATTAAGCTGGTGTCTCTCATCAGGTTGTGCAGAAACGTACAGCTGTGTGTCATCAGCATAACAGTAGAAACTAACACCATGCTTACAAAAAATATCACCCAGAGATAATTTATAGATTATTGGAGTAGTTTTGAGGGCAAGGCTGGCCTGTTAGGGCGGTGCAGTATCCATTGCACTCAGGAAGGTGCTGCTCTCATTTCTTACAGGGTAGCTCAGAACAGGCCTGGTGAGCTTGTGACAATCCAACACCAAGACCAGGGAGCAGACAAACAGGCTAAACTGACTGTCTGTTAGCTGCACAGAGTCATCACTCAGGTTCCACTATTGAGTCTGTGTCTGTTCCGTCAGCTATACAAAAAAGTAGAAGTACTCAGAGAGTTAGTTCTAGTCATCTAAATAATATAAAATTAGATCATACTGACTGTATAGCTACTGCCAGCACCTTTGATCTAAATGTAGGACTATTCAATATTAGATCTCTTACATCTAAATTGCTAATTTTTAATGAGCATATTACTGATCAGGAGCTTAATGTACTGTGCTTCCAAATGAGTATGTCGCCTTAAATGAAGCTAGTCCTCCTGGATACAATTATATACACCAGTCTCATCTAACTGGCAGAGGAGGAGGCATTGTGGTAATTTATAATAATTGTCTAGGCATGACACAAAAACTTGGACATACAGTGTCTTGCAAAAGTATTCATCCCTCCTGGTGTTTGTCCTATTTAGTTGCATTACAAGCAGGAATTATAATTTATGTTTTTGGGGGGTTAGCACCATTTGATTTACACAAAATGCCTACCACTTTAAAGGTGCATGTTTTTTTGTGACACAAAACATAATTAAGATGAAAAAACTAAAATCTGGAGTGTGCATAGGTTATCACCTCCCCAAAGTCAATACTTTGTAGAGCCACCTTTTGTTGCAATTACAGCTGCAAGTCTCTTGGGGTATGTCTCTATTAGCTTAGCACATCAAGCCACTGGGATTTTTGCCCATTCCTCAAGGCAAAACTACTCCAACTTCTTCAAGTTAGATGGGGTTGCATTGATGTACAGCAATCTTCAAGTTATGCCACAGATTCTTAGTTGGATTGAGGTCTAGGCTTTGATTAGGCCATTCCAAGACATTTAAATGTTTCCCTTTAAACCACGCCACAAGACTGGGATGAAGGTTCACATTCCAGCAGGACAATGATCCTAAACATACTGCGAAAGCTACACAGCTTTCGCAGTATGTTTAGGATCATTGTCCTGCTGGAATGTGAACCTTCATCCCAGTCTCAAACCTCTGGTCAACTCAAACAGGCTTTCCTCCACAATTGTCCTGTATTTAGTGCCATCCATCTTTCCTTCAATCCTGACCAGCTTTCTTGTCCCTGCAGATGAAAAGCATCCCCACATCATGATGCTGCCACCACCATGCTTCACTGTAGGAATGGTGTTCTCAGGGTGATGGGAAGTGTAGGGCTTGTGCCACACATGGCGTTTCCCATGATGGCCAAAAAGTTCAATTTTAGTCCCATCTGACCACAGAATCTTCTTCCATGTGTTTGGAGAATCTTCCACATGCTATTGGGCAAATTGAAAATTTTTTCTTTTTTTTCTTTAAGCAATGGCTTTTTGCAGAGAGGAATGGAAATAACAGAGAATACAGTCAAGAGGTTTGGCCTTACCCTGAGTTGAAAGAAAACAGAAATGATGGTGTTTAACGGAAATTGCGACGATACACTTGCAAAAAGTCTGGTAAAACTTGGAGACTCAAATATCGTAAACAGCACAGAGTTCAAGTACCTTGGTGTAATACTCTCCTCTCTTGAGTCTAATAAATTTGTCGACTATCGTATAGGCTCTGCCGTTGTGAAGTTTGGAGAGCTAAGGAAGATACTTACAGACCACCGTATAAGGCTTAAAACAAGAGGAAAATACATGGATGCCTTTATCAGATCTAGGCTCATGTATATCACGGCAACATGGGATTTAGATACAGCAATCATGGACAAGCTGGAAGCAGAGTGGATGTGATACTTGAGAAAAATAGTTTGTGGTGGCTTCAGACGTTGCAACGCCCCTGACCCAGGATTAACTGAAGCAGAGAGAGCAGTGGGAAATTGGGATTACGCCTTTGTCTATTCGAACAAAAAGATCTTGGAACTAACAGGAAGGGGATCCCTGAGGGAATTTCAGGAACAACGGCACCTAGAATGCTTTGCGCACTGCGTCCGAATGGAAAACTGGACACCTCAAAAACAAACCCTATTCATGGAGACGGAGGCCAGACCTGGCAGGCGAAGGCCGGTAGATGGTTGGAAAAGAGTCGAGAAAGAAACAGGAATGGATAAAGGACAGTTGATGAAACTGATGATGGACCATTCAGGGTTCAAAAGATGGAGCTGCGAGCACTATAGGCGCACGGACTCCTCTGACTCAGAGGCATAAGCCTCAATGAGTAACATTTGATGATGATGATGATGATGATTTTTTTCTGGCCACTCTTCCATAAAGCCCCATTCTGTGGAGTGTACAGCTTAAAGTGGTCCTATGGACAGATACTCCCAACTCCGCTGTGGATTTTTGCAGCTCCTTCAGTGTTATCTTTAGTGTCTTTGTTGCATCTCTGATTCATGCCCTCCTTCCTCAGTCTGTGAGTTTTGGTGGGCGGCCTTCTCTTGTCAGGTTTGTAGTGATGCCATATTCTTTCCATTTTGCTATAATGGATTTAATGGTACTCCATGGGAGATTCAAAGTTTGGGATATTTTTTATGACCCAACCCTGATCTATACTTCTTTACAACTTTGTCTCTGACCTGTTTGGAGTCCTCCTTGGTTCTCATGTTGCTTGCTTAAGCCTGGCACACATGGGTGACTTCTTGTTACAAGTATATTGCTATTTTTGGTAGCTGCATGTGCATGCTATCTGTGACCAGTGGGCGGTTTGGTCTCATCCATCCACAGAACATTTTTCCAATAGCCTTCTGGCTTGTCCACATGATCTGCAAACTGCAGATGGGCACCAATGTTCTTTTTGGAGAGCAGTGTCTTTCTCCTTGCAACTCTGCCATGCACACCATTGTTGTTCAGTGTTCTCCTGATGGTGGACTCATGAACATTAACATTAGCCAATGTGAGAGAGGCCTTCAGTTGCTTAGAAGTTCCCCTGGGCTCCTTTGTGACCTCATCGACTATTATGCACCTTGTTCTTGGAGTGATCTCTGTTGGTCGACTACTCCTGGGGAGGGTAACAATGGTCTTGAATTTCTTCCATTTGTAAACAATCGGCCTGACTGTTGATTGGTGGAGTCCAAACTCTTTGGAGATAGTTTTGTAACCTTTTCTAGCCTGATGAGCATCAGCAACGCTTTTACTGAGGTCCTCAGAAATCTCCCTTGTTCTTGCCATTATACACTTCCACAAATGTGTTGTGAAGATCAGACTTTGATAGGTCCCTGTTCTTGAAATAAAACAGGGTGCCCACTCACACCTGATTGTCATCCCATTGATTGAAAACACCTGACTCTAATTTCACCTTCAAATTAACTGCTAATCCTAGAGTTTCACATACTTTTGCCACTCACAGATATGTAATATTGGATCATTTTCCTCAGTAAATAAATGACCGAGTATAATATTTTTGTCTCATTTGTTTAACTGGGTTCTCTTTATCTACTTTAAGGACTTGTGTGAAAATCTGATGATGTTTTAGGTCATATTTATGCAGAAATATAAAACAATTCTAAAGGGTTCACAAACTTTCAAGCACCACTGTAATTTTTTTAGAGCACTGCTGGCCAGTTAGGGTGGGACAGTATCCATCCCATGAGGGAAGGTGCTGCTCTCATTTCTTGCAGCATAGCTCATAGTCTCAGAACAGGCCTAGTTAACTTCTGACAATCCAGAGCCAAGGCCAGGGAGCAGACAAACAGGCTAAACCAACTGTCTGCTAGCTGCATAGAGTTGTCACTCAGGGTCCACTATATCAAGACTGTGTCTGTTCCCTGAGCTAAACAAAAAAGTAAAAATACTCAGTGTGTTTTTTTTCCTAGTAACCTAATTAATATAAAATTGGATCATACTGACTGTACAGCCACTGCCAGCACCTTTGACCAAAATTAATATGATTAATATTACAGTGCCTTGAAAAAGTATTCATACCCCTTGAACTTTTTCACATTTTTCCACCTTACAATCACAAACTTAAAAGTTTTTTTATTGAGATTTTATGTGATAGACCAACACAGAGTAGCACATAATTGTGAAGTGAAACGAAAATGATAAATGGTCTTCAAAATTTTAAACAAATAAACATCTGAAAAATGTGGTGTGCATTAGTATTCAGCCCCCTGTACTCTGATACCTCTAAATACAATCCAGTGCAATCAATTGCCTTCAGAAGTCATCTAATTAGTTAATAGAGTCCTACTGTGTGTGATTTACTCTCAGCATAAATACACTTGTTCTGTGAAGGCCTCAGTGGTTTGTTAGAGAACACTGAAGAACAAACAGCATCATGAAGACCAAAGAACTCACCAGACAGGTCAGGGATAAAGTTCTGGAGAAGTTTAAAGCAGGGTTAGGTTATAAAAAAAAATATCCCAAGCTCTGAGCATCTCAAGAAGCACTGTTCAATCCATCATTCAATAATGGAAAAATTATGGCACAACTGCAAACCTACCAAGACATGGCCGTCCACCTAAACTGACAGAGCGAGCAAGGAGAGCACTGGTCAGAGAAGCAGCCAAGAGGCCCATGATCACTCTGGAGGAGCTGAAGAAATCCACAGCTCAGGTGGGAGAATCTGTGCACAGGACAACTACCGGTATAAGTCGTACACTCCACAAACCTGGCCTTTTTGGAAGCGTGGCAAGAAGAAAGCCATTGTTGAAAGACAGGCATAAGAAGTCCCATTTGCAGTTTGCCAGAAGCCATGTAGGGGACACAGCAAACATGTGGAAGAAGGTGCTTTGGTCAGATGAGACCAAAGTTGAACTTTTTGGCCTAAATGCAAAGCACTATGTGTGGCGGAAAATTAACACTGCTCATCACCCTGCACACACCATCCCCACTGTGAAACATGGTGGTGGCAGCATCATGCTATGGGGATGCTTTTCTTCAGCAGGGACAGGGAAGCTGGTCAGAGTTGATGGGAAGATGGATGGAGCTAAATGCAGGGCAATCCTAGAAGAAAACCTGTTGGAGGCTGCAGAAGACTTGAGACTGGGAAGGAGATTCACCTTCCAGCAAGACAATGACCCTAAACATACAGCCAGAGCTACAATGGAATGGTTTAGATCAAAGAATATTCATGTGTTAGAATGGCCCAGTCAAAGTCCAGACCTAAATCCCATTGAGCATCTGTGGCAAGACTTGAAAATTGCTGTTCACAGATGCTCTCCATCCAATCTGGCTGAGCTTGAGCAATTTTGCAAAGAAGAATGGGCAAAAATTTCAGTGTCTAGATGTGCAAAGCTGGTAGAGACATACCACAAAAGACTTGCAGCTGTAATTGCAGCAAAAGGTGGCTCTACAAAGTATTGATGCAGGGGGGCTGAATACTAATGCACATCACATTTTTCAGATTTTTATTTGTTTAAAATTTTGAAGACAATTTATCATTTTCATTTCACTTCACAATTATGTGCTACTCTGTGTTTGTCTATCACATAAAATCTCAATAAAAAACTTTTTAAGTTCGTGGTTGTAAGGTGGAAAAATGTGAAAAAGTTCAAGGGGGTATGAATACTTTTTCAAGGCACTGTATATCAAATTAATTTGATCTAATATTAAATATTAGATCTCTTACATCTAAAGCACCAATTGGTAATGAACTTATTACTGATCAGAAGTTTAATGTACTGTGTTTAACAGAAACATGGATTTAGCCAAATGAATATATACCATTAAATGAAGCTAGTCCTCCTGGATACAGTTATATACACCAGCCTCGTCTAACTGGCAGAGGAGGTGGCACATTTATTTATAATGATTATCGAGGCATAACACAAAAACCTGGTTATAAATTTAAGATGTTTGACGTTCTTCATACTAATATAATGCATGTAGCCTCGAAAAATAAGTCTACCCTGTCAATTCTGTAACTTATTATTTACAGGCCCCCAGGACCATATTCTGAATTTCTTTCTGAATTTGCAGATTTAATCTCCAACCCATTTTTTTTTAGACAAATCTTTTGTTGTCAACGATTTTAATATTTACTTCAATAACCCTCTGAAAAGTGTTTGCGTCCATTTTAGATTCAGTAGGGGTTAATCAGAACATCATTGGGCCTACCCACAATGGTGGTCACACTCTCGATCTAATACTAACATTCGGGTTAAATATCAAAAATATAGTCACACTTCCACAGTCTGATGTTACTTCAGATCATTATCACATCTTATTTAAAATATGTCTGAGCAATAATACAGTGCTCAGTGTAAATGAGTGCACCCCCTTTGAAAAGTAACATTTTAAATCTCAATGAACACAAACAATTTCCAAAATGTTGACAAGACAAAGTTTAATATAACATCTGTTTAACTTATAACGTAAAAGTAAGGTTAATAATATAACTTAGATTACACATTTTTTTCAGTTTTACTCAAATTAGGGTGGTGCAAAAATTAGTACACTCCACAACAAAAACTACTACATCTAGTACTTTGTATGGCCTCCATGATTTTTAATGACAACACTAAGTAGGCATGGAATGAAAAAGTTGGCAACATTTTGCAACATCAATCTTTTTCCATTCTTCAACAATGATCTCTTTTAGTGACTGGATGCTGGATGGAGAGTGATGCTCAACTTGTCTCTTCAGAATTCCCCAAAGAAAATAATTTCTTTACACCACAAAGGTGAAGGCTACAAGAAGATCAGCAAAGCTTTACTTATCAGTCAGAATACTGTAGCAAAAGTGGTACAAAAATTTAAGAAAGATGGAACTGCAACCATTGCACAGAGACGTCCAGGTCGTCCATGGAATTTAACATCTCAACAGGAGTGTCTTCTGATGAGAAGGGTTGAAGAAAATCAGTATGCAAGTTCACTCCAGTTATCTAAAGAAGTAGAAAGCCAAACTGGGGTGACTATTTCCTGTGACACAATATGGCATACACTACAGAGGAATGGCATGCATGGATGCCATCCATGAAAAAAGCCTCTCCTAAACCCCAGGCACAAAAAAGCCCGCCTAGAGTTTGCCAGGACCCATGCTGACAAACACGAAGACTACTGGGACTCTATACTCTGGAGTGATGAGACCAAGATAAATGTTTTTGGAACTGATGGCTTCAAAACTGTATGGTGTCACAAAGGTGAGGAATACAAAGAAAAATGCCTGGTGCTTACAGTGAAACATGGTGGTGGCAGTGTCCTTCTGTGGAGCTGCATCAGTGCTGCTGGTGTCGGGGAGCTGCATTTCATTGAAGGAATCATGAATTCACAGATGTATTGCTCTATACTGAAAGCGAAGATGCTACCATCACTCCGTGCCTTTGGTCATCATGCACTTTTCCAACATGACTAAACACACATTTAAGGCCGCTGTTAGATTTCTGAAGAAGAACAGGGTGAAAGTGATTCAGTGGCCAAGTATGTCTCCTGATCTGAACCCAATCGACCACCTATGGGGAATTCTGAAGAGACAAGTTGAGCATCACTCTCCATCCAGCATCCAGTCACTAAAAGAAGTCATTGTTGAAGAATGGAAAAAGATTGATGTTGCAAAATGTTGCCAACTTGTTCATTCCATGCCTAGAAGACTTGGTGCTGTCATTAAAAATCATGGAGGCCATACAAAGTACTAGATGTAGTGATTTTTGTTGTGGGGTGTACTAATTTTTGCACCACCCTAATTTGAGTAAAACTGAAAAAAAAAATGTGTAATCTAAGTTATATTATTAAACTTACTTTCACATTATAAGTTAAACAGATGTTATATTAAACTTTGTCTTGTCAACATTTTGGAAATTGTGTTCATTGAGATTGTTTAAAATGTTGTTACTTTTCAAAGGGGGTGTACTCATTTACACTGAGCACTGTATATGCACCTCACCATGCTACTGTACATTCACATCAATTACTACAGAGTTTTATAAATAACCTCCAAGAGTTATCAACTTTGATTGGATCACTGTCAGCCCCCACAGAACTTGATAAGGCAACTGAATGCTTAGGGTCAATGTTCCGCTATACTTTAGATAATGTACCTCCACTTCAAAGAAAAATTATTAGAGAGAAAAAAATAGCACCCCTGGTATAATGATGACACTCGCACTTTAAAACAGACCACTCAAAAATTAGAATGTAAATGGCATCAAACAAAATTGGTAGTGTTCAAATTAGCATGGAAGGAGAGCTTCCTAAAGTACAAAAAAGCTCTTAGTGCTTCGAGATCAACGTATCTTTCCACTCTAATAGAGGATAACAAAAATAATCCTAGATTCCTATTTAATACTGTAGCAAAATTAACTTAGAAAAAGACCATTATAGACACATGTACACCTGCAATATGTAGCAGCAATGACTTCATGAATATTTTCAATGACAAAATTGAAAATTTCTAACAAAAAATTCAAACCACTAATTTAAGGCCAGACAATTTAAGTAACCCTGTAGTTAACAATATAACTGTATCAGATAAGCAATTAGAATATTTTACTCCCCTTAGAGAAATCAAACTAATTTCATTAATCTCCACATCAAAATATTCAACTTGTGTACTAGATCAGAACATCATAGGATCTACCCACAATGGTGGTCACACTCCTGATCTCGATCAAAACGAATTTAATTAATCTCCACACCAAAATCTTCAACTTGTTTACCTACACACCTATTGAAACAGATAATTCCTGAAGTAATTGAACCGCTTCTAAAAATAATCAATTCTTCCTTTAGAATTGGCTATGTACTCAAATCCATTAAACTAGCAGTTATCAAACCCCTGATTAACAAACCTGACCTCAACCCCTGTCAGCTGTCCAATTATCGGTCAATATCAAATCTCCCCATTATCTCCAAGATCCTAGCAAAAGCTGTGGCACAACGGTCGTGCTCATATCCTGAGGGCATCCTGGGACATAAAGCAGCCAGCCACGACACTGTCAACAAACCCGTGTGATCGAGTGAGTGGGGGGCCGACAGCATCCATACATCCCAGTTTACCAAAACATTCTATGTCTGAGGACCCTCCAGATCCACGATGCTCATATCCTGCAGAGAAACATCCATGAAATGTATCAGTCAAGATTTAAGGATTAAAGCACAGAGACAGCACTGGTTAATGTAGTAAATGACTTACTGTTGGCATCTGATCAGGGATGTGTCTCGCTGCTTGTATTGCTTGACCATAGAGCAGCTTTTGACACCATTGATCATTCCATTCTCCTGGATAGACTAGACAATGTTGTGAGAGTTAAGGGAATGGCCCTCTCCTGGCTCAGGTCTTATTTAACTGATTGCTATCAGTTTGTTGAAGTAAATGGTGATTTTTCTAGACATACTGAGGTAATGTTTGGTGTTCCACAAGGTTCTGTCTTGGGTCCACTTCTTTTTTCTTTATATATGTTATCTCTGGGTGATATTATTTGTAAGCATGGTATTAGCTTCCACAGTTATGCTGATGACACACAACTGTATGTTCCTGCAAAGCCAAATGAGAGACACCAGCTTAACAGAACTGAGGAATGTGTAAAGGACATTAGACATTGGATGCTTATTAACTTCCTTCAGCTTAACTCTGACAAGACAGAAGTACTTCTACTAGGACCACCCACAGCTAGAAGTAGGTGTTCTGATTAGACAGTAACTCTGGATGGCATTTCTGTTTCTTCACATGCAGCAGTAAAAAGCCTCAGTGTGATCGTTAACTCCAGTCTCTCATTTGAAACTCATATTGATGACATTACCCAGATAGCTTTCTTTCATCTCAGAAATATTGCTCAGATAAGAAATATGTCACGATATGATGCAGAAAAACTAGTTCATGCTTTTGTTACCTCCAGGTTGGATTATTGTAATGCCTTATTGTCTGGATGTTCCAATAAGTGCATAAACAAGCTCCAGTTAGTTCAAAATGCAGCAGCAAGAGTCCTTACTAGAACTACAAGATATGACCACATCACCCCATCTTATCGACACTGCACTGGCTCCCAATCAAATGCTGTATTGAATATAAAATACTGCTATTGACCTTTAGAGCACTGAATGGTCTCACACCACAGTACCTGAGTGAACTTCTGGTCCTTCATGGCCCGCCATGCCTACTTAGATCAAAAGGTGCAGACTATCTGCTGGTACCTCATATAGTGAAGGCTACATCAGGGGGCAGAGCCTTTTCTTACAAAGCCCCACAGTTACGGAACAGCCTTCCAAGTAGTTTTCGGGACTCAGACACAGTATCAGTGTTTACATGTAAGTCTAGGCTGAAAACATATCTGTTTAGTCAAGCCTTTTGTTTATAATTTTATTCGGTAAAGGAGTAGATTTAGAGATTCATCAGGCATAGAGTGTTTTGGTAAACTGGGATGTATGGATGCTGTCAGCCCCCCACTCACTCGGTCACTCGGGCTTGTTGACAGTTTAGTGGCTGGCTGCTTTATGTCCTAGGGCACCCTCATGTCTGTGTTACCTTCTGGCTCTCCTGTTTTTGTTATGCTGTCATAGTTAGTTTTGCCAGAGTCCCTGCTTGCACTCAGTGCAAAATGTATGCCATTCTTTATCATTAGATGACACTGGGCATACCTAACAACCTGTGTTTTCTCTTGCTCTCTTTCTCCCCCCTTCACTCTGTCTGTCCCTCTGAGTTACATGTTGATCCTGAGACCAAGATGCTGAACTCTTCTGCTTCTCGCACCTGCCTGATCCATCCTGATACCCTACGTTTGGCTGGAGTCTTATCACATTGCTCCTGTAGAGGAGGGCCCCATATGGACAGTCAAAAGTCACATTTGGAAGATGGCTCTGGACAGTTACAGTTATTAATTTATATCTGAGGACTAAAGTCGACTTGCTAACTTTAGGACTGCAGTTGCCATGAGCAGTTTTGCACTCAAGTGTCCATCAATGAACAGTTTATAACTTCAACAAAACAGACTTCATGTTAAAACTATAATGAATTTCCTGCTTTCACAGTTATACTTTGTCACTCAGTAGGACACAGTTATAGAAGTGAGTTATTTATAATCACGTTATCTGTTATCACCCAAATGAGGATGGATTCCCTTTTGAGCCTGGTTCCTCTTGAGGTTTCTTCCTCATGACGTCTGAGGGAGTTTTCCTTGCCACCGTTGCCATAGGCTTGCTCATTGGGGATAAATTACGGATAAATTTAGCTCATGTTTAAAGTTTTTAATTTTCTGTAAAGCTGCTTTGCGACAATGTCTATTGTTAAAAGCACTATATAAATAAACTTGATTTGACTTGTGCAACCCCAGTAGCCACTGGGGTTGCACAAGTCAAATCAAGTTTATTTATATAGTGCTTTTTTTTCTTATCTAGTAAGTTTACTAGATATTTTTTATTTTATTTTTACTTATATAGTGCTTTTTTTACTTATCTGGAGGAAACCAAAGCACACAGAAAGGCCCCCCACCGGCTGTGGTGCTCAAACCCAGAACCTTCTTGCTATGAGGTGACAGTGCTAACCACTGCACCACCATAACAGTCCATTCACTAAAAAGGGGGCACCAGATCCTGTCCAGTGGACAGAGCCATGTGAACAGGCTTTTGTCCAAATGAAAGTGGTTATGTGTGAGGATCCGCTGTTGCATTGTTCTGACTTTTGTCTTGCAGACTGACACACTGGACAGAGGGCTGGTGGTTTTGTCCCAAGTGTTGGAGGGGGAGGAGTGCCCTGTGCTGTACATCAACCGCAAGCTCTCGATGCAAGAGGCAAACTACAGCAAGATTGAAAAAGAGTGTCTTGTCATCAAATGACTCTCTGTTGCTACCTGCTTTCACTCTTTTTTTCCGATCATGTCCCACTCCAGTGGCTCTACCACATGAATGCCAACATGTTGATCACTTGTTGGTATCTAGCTCTTCAGCCCTTTAAGTTTGAGGTGGTCTGCAGTCCAGAGGCACAGATGGTGGTGGTGGATTACCTCTCCCACCAAGGGGGAGTCAGCTGCAGGCTGGATGTTGCAGTGGGGGTGTGGTTGAGCATCAGTGGTGGGTGGCGAGGAGTCATGTTGAACTGTAATGAGTTGTTTTGCAGTGATGACAGTGGGTAGAAAAGGAGGGAGAGGGTAAGGAGGAGCTCTCCCGACCAGAGCATGTCCGTGTGTTGTGTGTGTGTGTCAAGTCAAAGCTGAAAAGTGAAAGTCAAACCAAACACAAAATAAAGTCTGTGTTAACCTCACTCCCTGTGAATCACGCTTCAGTATTCCACCCACGTCAGGGACGTACTACACCACCATGAGTTGTCAAGCCTGTCTTCAAATTCCTCATTCCATACTCCATGAGAATTCTAGAGTTTAAGACATTTGAAACAATCCCTGTACACACACACACACACACACACCATTTTATGTCACAGTTTACTTACATACTGTTATCTTATTATTGAGATGATTTCTTTATCACTGGTTATGACATTGTGAAGTAGTAAACAAAACATTAGGTTTAAAAATTTTGTTTGCATCAAAAGCCCTCAACCCTTTTACTACATACCTGCCTATTGTTCAGAATGCTGACCTATAGATGAAATGTTTTCATTTCTCCTTTCCAGTGGGAGCAGTTAAATAGACAGTAATTCGATGTCTTGGTGCTTTGCAATACACATAACATCCTAATTAGCATAATGTTCTGCCCTTTTCCACCTGACCCCTAAACTTTTGTCAGGTTGTTGTTGGTTGTTTATACCCATATGATAAACAGGTCCTTTGTCAGGCAGAATTATTTACTATGCCATGCCATGCTCATGCACCTCAAACCTGGTAAATGAATCATTTTAATCTAAATCTATCTTCCAGATCAAAGGGCCACACTTTTGTTTTATTCATAATGCCTTTAACCTCAGTAATTATCGTATGCATGAATGTGTTATTGTGAAGTTAACCTTGATGAGGTCTATTTAATATGTAAATAAAGATGTAGACCTCAGATCAATCAGATGCACTTCTGTCATCTTCAGAAGACAGGCTTGAATCCTTAAGCAGTTTTTCTTCTTTATTGGGGTGTTGTTTGTTTGTTTGTTTGTTTGTTTGTTTGTTTGTTTGTTTTTTACTACTATTGTTCCCATTCTCCAGGGTTTAAGAGCTTTTGTATAGATTATTAGGTTCAAGTTGTTTAGGTTTTACAACCCCAATTCCAAAAAGTTGGGGCACTGTGTAAAACATAAATAAAAACAGAATGTGAAGATTTGCAAAGCATGGAAACTCTATATTTCGCTGAAAATAGTACAAAGACAATATATTACATGTTGAAACTGAGGAAAAAAAAAAAAAAAATATATATATATATATATATATATATATATATATATATATATATATATATATAAAATATACAGTGTTCAGCGTAAATGAGTACACCCCCTTTGAAAAGTAACATTTTAAACAATATCTCATTGAACACAATTTCCAAAATGTTGACAAGACAAAGTTTAATATAACATCTGTTTAACTTATAACATGAAAGTAAGGTTAATAATATAACTTCAATTACACATTTTTTCAGTTTTACTCAAATTAGAGTGGTGCAAAAATTAGTACACCCCACAACAAAAACTACTACATCTAGTACTTTGTATGGCCTCCATGATTTCTAATGACAGCACCAAGCCTTCTAGGCATGGAATGAACAAGTTGGCGACATTTTGCAACATCAATCTTTTTCCATTCTTCAACAATGACTTCTTTTAGTGACTGGATGCTGGATGGAGAGTGATGCTCAACTTGTCTCTTCAGAATTCCCCATAGGTGGTGGATTGGGTTCAGATCAGGAGACATACTTGGCCACTGAATCACTTTCACCCTGTTCTTCTTCAGAAATCCAACAGCGGCCTTAGATGTGTGTTTAGTCATGTTGGAAAAGTGCATGATGACCAAGGGCACAGAGTGATGGTAGCATCTTCTCTTTCAGTATAGAGCAATACATCTGTGAATTCATGATGCCATCAATGAAATGCAGTTCCCTGCCACCAGCAGCACTCATGCAGCCCCATATAAGGACACTGCCACCACCATGTTTCACTGTAGGCACCAGGCATTTTTCTTTGTATTCCTTACCTTTGCGATGCCATACAGTTTTGAAGCCATCAGTTCCAAAAACATTTATCTTGGTCTCATCACTCCAGAGTATAGAGTCCCAGTAGTCTTCATCTTTGTCAGCATGAGTCCTGGTAAATTCTAGGCAGGCTTTTTTGTGCCTGGGCTTTAGGAGAGGCTTCTTTCGTGGGCGGCATCCATGCATGCCATTCCTCTGCAGTGTATGCCGTATTGTGTCATGGGAAATAGTCACACCAGTTTGGCTTTCTACTTCTTTAGATAAAAGTGAACTTGCATGCTGATTTTCTTCAACCCTTCTCATCGGAAGACGCTCCTGTCGAGGTGTTAATTTCCATGGACGACCTGGACGTCTCTGTGAGATGGTTGCAGTTCCATCTTTCTTAAATTTTTGTACAACTTTTGCTACAGTATTCTGACTGATAAGTAAAGCTTTGCTGATGACCTTGTAGCCTTCACCTTTGTGGTGTAAAGAAATAATTTTCTTTGGGGAATTCTGAAGAGACAAGTTGAGCATCACTCTCTATCCAGCATCCAGTCACTAAAAGAGGTCATTGTTGAAGAATGGAAAAAGATTGATGTTGCAAAATGTCGCCAGCTTGTTCATTCCATGCCTAGAAGACTTGGTGCTGTCATTAAAAATCATGGAGGCCATACAAAGTACTAGATGTAGTAGTTTTTGTCGTGGGGTGTACTAATTTTTGCACCACCCTAATTTGAATAAAACTGAAAAAATGTGTAATCTAAGTTATATTATTAACCTTACTTTTACGTTATAAGTTAAACAGATGTTATATTAAACTTTGTCTTGTCAACATTTTGGAAATTGTTTGTGTTCATTGAGATATTGTTTAAAATGTTACTTTTCAAAGGGGGTGTATTTATTTACACTGAGCACTGTGTGTGTGTATATATATATATATATATATATATATATATATATATATATATATATATAATAGTATATATGCTCATTTTGAACTTGATGTCAGCAACACATTTCAGAAAAGTTGGGACAGGAGCATGTTTACCACTGTGTTGCATCACCTCTACTTTTAGCAACACTCTGTAAATGTTTGGGAACTGAGGAGACCAATTCATGTAGTTTTGAAAGAGAAATGTTGTCCCATTCTTGCCTGATATACAATTTCATTTGCTCAACAGTTTGGGGTCTCCATTGTCATATTTTGCACTTCATGATGTGCCAGATTTTTTAAATGGGAGACAGGTCTGGACTGCAAGCAGTCCAGTTTAGCACCTGGACTCTTTTACTATGGAGTCATGCAGTTTTAATATGTGCAGAAAGCTGTTTGGCATTGTCTTACTGAAAAAAGGAAGGTCTTCCCTGAAAAAGGAATTTTGTCTGGATAGCAGCATATTACTCTGGAACATGTATTATTCAGCATTAATGATGCCTTCCAAGACGTACAAGCTACCCATGTTGTGTGCACTAATGCATCCTCATACAGTCGCAGATGCTGGCTTTTGAAGTGTGCACTGATATGGTCTGGATGGTCTCGCTCTCCTCTTTAGCCTGGAGGATGATTTTTAAAAATAATTTTGACTTTTGATTCATCAGACCTTGGGACAATTTTCCACTTTGCCTCAGTCCATCGTTTCTATTTCTGGTTGAGAGTACACTGTGCACATTTTGGCTGTTGCTTCTCACTGGAGTTTTTTTGTTTGTTTGTTGTTTGTTTTGTTTTTCTTTTCCCCCCTTTGTTTTTCTTTTTGTGTTTGTATAGTTGATGTTTTGTTCTTTGTTTGAATGTTTTGTCTGCCGGTTGTGGCATCGGTTCCCTTCAGGCCTTGGTCTGCCATGGGTGATGCCTGTACTCCTCACTATGGACTGCAGTGAGCTTGTTGCTCTTTTTAACATTGAGGTTATCCAATGCTCTGTGTGATGGTACTTCTGTGCTTGGTGCAGTGTTCCAAGCAATATTGCCCAGTGGCATCGTGGTGACTGTGCAGGTAGTTTGGGACATACCAGCGCTCTGTGTGATGATGCTTCTGTGTTCACTTTGTGGATCCATGGCACAGTGTTCAGGGCAATGTTGCCCTGTGGCATTGTGGCAGCTGTGCGGGCAATGTGGGATATACCTTTGTGCGCCTTTTGGTGGGATCATGGACAGCTACGCCATTGGAATTACATCCTGACCCTCTTTTAGTGATTTTTTTTGTAATTGTAAAGCAACCTTGGGTGTGAGAAAGGCACTCTGTAAAATGAAATTATTATTATTATTATTATTATTATTATTATTTTATTTATTTATTTATTTTATTTTTTTTTTTAAAGCTCAGGCCCAGAGAAGGTCACAGTGTTTCTGGATATTGTTTATATATGGTTTTCACTTGCATTTGTGGATGGAGTAATGAACTGTTTTCAAAGGTGATGGTTTTCTGAACTTCTCCTGAGCCCATACAGTGATTTTCATTACAGACACATGTCTGCTTTTAATGCAGTGTCGCCTGAGGGTCTGAACATCACAGGCATTCAGTGTCAGTTTTCAGCCTTGTCTCTTGCATGCAGAGATCTCTCCAGAGTCTGTGAAACTTTTCATGATATTATTTACCATAGATGATGTGATCCCCAAATTCTTTGCAATTTTATATTGAGGAACATTATTCTTAAATTGTTGCACTGTTTGCCCATGCAGTCTTTCATAGAGCAATGAACCCCTCCCCATCTTTACTTCTGAGAGACTCAGCCTCTCTGGGATGCTCCTTTTAACCCAAACATGTTGCCCTATCCCAACTTTTCTGAAATGTGTTGCTGACATCAAATTCAAAATGAGCATATATTTTTCATAAAAAACAATACAATTTTTCAGTTTCAATGTTTGATATGTTGTTGTTGTACTATTTTCAATGAAATATAGGGTTTCCATGATTTGCAAATCTTCACATTCTGTTTTTATTTGTTTTACACAGTGTCCCAATTTTTTTTCTAATTGGGGTTGTACCTCATATGAATTGAAACCATTCGGTAGGTCATGAAATAAAAGTGATCCCCTAACAACGATTGTTATTGTGGGTCCACAAATGATAATCACATGTATGATTCACAAATATTAGCTTTGGCTAGTTAGGAAGTAGTTTTATTTTCTGGATAAACTTGATCTTCACATAAATATGTGTAATAATTATCATGCAATAATTCATTTTCTATCGCTTTTAAAAAGAATTCAAAGAATGCAATAATTATTTCAATAGTGCTTTTACTAAACAAATGAAGTTGGAACAAAGCCATGTTTACCATCACTACCATAACTACCATCATGGCCCTTTTTCATATATCTTAGTACAAACCTTACATACTTGATATTCACTGTCAAATTCTAGCCATTTTTTTTCTCCTTTAACTCATTATTAGTTGTAATATGCACTAACTTTGAGCAAAATAATACACTGACACACATTTAAGTGTTTTGCTTTTGCTTTGTATGTATCAATGGACTTGGTTTAACGGGCAGCTATTTTATTCCAGTTTCAAGGTTGTTTAGCCCCAAAAATTACTTATACAAATATCTATTCATCTTACATTTTCAATTGGCCTTTTCTTTGATTATACTGTAAAAACGTTTCTAATCAAACATTAGAGAGAGCACTGAATATTGACAAAATACTTTATGCTTTACTGCTGAAAAAATCCAGATTATTTTCACTAGGTCAACTGGCAATATCAATTAAAGGAAAACTTTGAACGCTATGTATTAAGAAAGAAAGAATGAATGAATGAATGAATGAATGAATGAATGAATGTTATCAGTGTCAGTGATAAAAAAAGATAATGTGAAATTGCTGTTGTGGTTCACTGACTTTACACATCAATATCTGGACTACACATATTAATGCAGTTCTTTTCAACAAATTACAAATACTGAGCCTTTAGGAAGTGTAACGCCAAGAGCAATAGTTTTAGCTGCTGGATGTGGAAATGTATGCAGAATTTATAGAAAATTGAGTGTCAACTTACAGTTCAAAGTTGTGAAATGTCTCTCCTTCACTGAAACCTGTGACCTACAATATGATTGTAAAATATATATTTATTATTTGTTATTATTTTTGTCATGCTGTATGAATTCCCAATAAATCTTTGCTAAATTGTAATCTAGACTGTCTGACAATATTTTTTCTCCATGATGAACATAATCTAATGATAAATCTGTGATTAAAACCAAAAACATTCTTCAACATGAGCTTCAGGTAATAAAGATACCTCTGATCCTTTATTTCATTTGCATTTTTCCATTCCCATTCGCAAATTTGTAGCTGTCTCGGGAGTTTTGCATCATCCTATGTTGTCTTCTGATTGGTAGATTTTAGACTAGCATTGCAGCAGTGGTGAAACTCTGAGATTTTAATTAAAAATAAAAAAATAAATCATACAATTCTGACATTGCCAGAATTCTCTGGTCACAGTGGTACCAAATCGGCAGCTGATAATTTAAGGATGTCACATGATGATGTAAGACAGGCTATCTCTAATCACATCCAAAGATTTTTTTTGGAGTGTATGATTTTCATCTGAGACAACTGATGTACACAAACCTCACAAAAAGATTGTGCAAAATGGAGCAAATAAATCAGCAGTTTCAAATTCACTCATAACACAACAGTTACAACCAGTCTACTAATCGGACTGGTCCAATACCTTAAGTACATTTAATGGGAACATATAAATCAATGTGAGCAAGCTAGCTGACTGGTTATAAAGTGAGTATAGCTTCTTAGGCATCTGTTTCCACCAACTGAGCAAAAATAAACAGAACATTTCTGTTTTGTGTCCAAAATGTCACTTACCCAATATTATTTTCTTGTTTAGAATTGTTGTATAAAAGCAATATCATTAGTTGAAGGATAATATTGAAGGACATTCACTGACAACTGGTACAAAGATGATGGGGGGGGGGACACTGTATGGAGAAATTGAGTTGGATTTGATACCACTTCAGTTTCGTATTCAGTTTAAACAATACTTTTTGATAAAAGAAAACATATAGTAATTCTAGGTTCAAATTAATGAAGTTTCTGGTGTCCTATTTTCCCTCCATGCTGATCAATTTATTTGTTATCACCATTATTATTATTTTTAGCCCTGTGTCACTAGTCCTCTTGGCATTTTAATTGTGCAAGGAAATGTCATCAGCTGTCATCCTCGAGCATCTCAGTCTGTGTGATGTGCCAGCATCACCCCTAGGCAGAACATGTCTTGTCCATCACAAACAGTACGATAATGGCACTCAAGGGAACAGATGAGAAAGGGTCATAAGCAGATATGGCTTCTTCATCTTTGCCATTCTCTGCACACATTTCTCAGAGCAGCATTTATTAAAGTTTTTCAGTTACATGCTTCCTTTGAACTGCTGTAGTGTGAAATGAGCTGCTGAAGAGAGTCATATTGTTGGAACAGATGATATAACTCTGTGCTTGTGTATCAATTTAATTCCTGTAGCAGGGTAGATGTGATCACAAAAAAAAAAATTATCAGAATCTCTGTAAATTAGCAAATGTGTATGTTATTTTAGATAAAGATTAACCCCTGTCAGCCCCCACTGAACTTGATCAGGCAACTGAATGCTTGGAGTCAGTGTTCCAATATACAGTACTTGAGATAATGTCGCTCCACTTAAAATAATTATTTGAAAGAAAAAAAATAGCACCCTGGTATAATGATTACACTTGCACTTTAAAACAGACCACTCAAAAATTAGAATGTAAATGGTATCAAACATTGGTAGCATTCAAATTAGCATGGAAGGAGAGCCTCCTGAAGTATAGAAAAGCTCTTAGTGCTGCTAGATCAATGTATCTGTCCACCCTAATAAAGGATAACAAAAACAATTCCTTGATTCCTATTTAATACTGCAGTAAAATTACCTAGGAAAAAGACCACTATAGACATGTGCACACCTGCAGTATGTAGTAGCAATATGTTGGTCATTTGAGGGAGTTTTTCCTTGCCACCATTGCCACAGACTTGCTCATTGGGGATAAATTAGGGACAAAATTAGCTCATGTTTTCAGTCTTTAATTTATTTAAATTTTCTGTAAAGCTGCTTTGCGACAATGCCTGTTGTTAAAAGCGCTATATAAATAAACTTCACTTGACTTGACTCATGGATCAATCCGGGAGCAAACCGTCACTGACACAGACACAGTTGCTCAGAGATGTTTCTCAGTTTATTGTAGGACAAACATGAGTATATATTCACATTCAAGTGTGCTGTAGCTATGTGACTGGATGATGATGATAACAAAACTATGTTATCTCTGAATGACAGGGTAACGTAAATGGGTGATGAAGCATTACATCAGTGGTTTAGACTAAACTACTTTATGAAAGAAGAGAGATGTTATGTACCATTACATCACCCATCAGGATCATAGTCTTATGAAAACAAGAAAGACATTACTGGTCAAAGTAATGTTCATTAAGCAGAGAGCAGAATGTGTGCGTGAAGATAAAGCTCAAGGATTTAACTAACCAAAACAAGTGGCAATCAGAACAGCCTGCCTGTTCCAGTTGTAAGCATGCCAAACATATCACTCACTCACTCATTCCGTCGACTCTTGCTATCAGGCATTGATGATGGCTCTCCAAAAATGTCTGTCCTGCATGCTGGCTTCAATTTCCTGGATCTCATAGCCAGGCTGTGTCATCCTGTAGTAGGTCAACGTAGGTCTTCATGGGACGCCCTTGAGTTCTTCTCCATTCTGTAGGCTGCCATGTAACCAATTTTGACACCACACTCCCTTCTTCCCTTTTACAATGTCCTGCAAAAACCAGTCTCCTGGTAGAAATTTTAGTTGTGAGAGGAGGTATGTCACCATATAATTATTTGTTGGGCATATGTGATTTCCAGCTTACATTCAAAACTGCTCTCAACATTCTGGTGTAACACCCATCCAAGGCTTTCTTGAGTTTCTTTGTAATTGTCCAGGTATCACAACCATATAGCAGCACACTTTCAACTGTGGCTTGGAATAGCTTTACTTTCAGGGGTCAAACATATATTTCTATCATATACATTTCAAATAACTATTGTATGTTTAAAAATATTTCACCTTCTTATGTTCAAAATAATATGTACAATATGTACAAAATAATATGTGTCATGCACAGCTATATTTGGTCTCAGAAAGTTGCTGGAGCTAAAACAAAGTGTTGCCTTTAATGCATTTTATTTACCTGCTGTATGATTAAATCAAAAGAAATATGCTTTTATTGGCAAGTCTTGACATGTGCCATTGCACAAAATAATCTTCTGTAGAATTGACAAACTGTGTGTCATTTCATTTAGCTCACATATGCTTCATAACCCTCTAATACAATGACATAAAATAAGATTCCACCTCAGCACTTGCTAGAAAAATGGTCTATGCTTAACACATCCTATGTACTATATGTCTTGTGTATGTATTTGTACAAAAAGATAATACTGAATTTAGTAGATGGGTTATTTTAATTAATTCAAGAGAAACCTCATGTCAGGTTAGGGAGATACTACAACCAGCAAATTAACACATGTTTGGTGTTGGTCTTGTCTTGGTCTTGCTCTGTTGTCATACTCAGTCTTGGCATGTCTGTGAAGATCCTCAGTCATCCAGGTCATAGTAAACTGTGGGTGGTAAAAAAGAGCAACTGGACTTGTTTGAAGATTCTTGAAGACGTTTCACCTCTCATCCGAAAGACTTCTTCAGAACTGAAGAAGCCTTTTGGATGAGAGGTGAAACGTCTTCAAGAATCTTCAAGCAAGTCCAGTTGCTCTCTTTTACCACCCACAGTTCAGTCTTGGCATGGACCCCACTGGCTCTGGTCTTGGTCTCAGTTAAGGTGTTCTTGAACCCAGCAGAACTAGATATATTTTCTATTATTATATCCACATTCACTGGATATAAGCAATCGTACACTTTGATTGGCTACTCTACTACTAAGATATCAGCTCATATGCTGTGAGTAGAGAAAAACGAAATGGCAGAGCATGGTCAACCAACCAAGGACGAAATAAAAACTCTACTCGAAAACAAAACAAAAAAAAGCAACAAAATATGGAATGAAAGTATTTGATGATAAGAACGTATCTTTTTTAAAGAATTATTATTATAGCATTTTTCACAAATTGCTCCTGTCATTTTGTTGGTTTGTTTAAATTCTTCATCTTTAAGCATTAAAATTTGTTTGGTTTTTTTTTAGACTGGTTCAACAGCTCAAATAAGTTTGAAAATTACATAACTGAAATGCCCAAGGAACAATTAAATAAATGTCTGAAGCTATTCTATATCTCAGCATGATAACAAAATGGCACTTTATTTAAAGAAACAAACAAACAAACAAACAAACAAAACACTGACATCAATTCATGCAGCCATTGATAGGTTTTTAAGAAGTCCGCCTAAGCAGAAATGGTTTTGCTGGACATTTTGTGTGAAGTTTTTATTTATTAAATTTGCAAAAAAAGAAAATAAAAACGTTCTGTTTCTTAAAATCCAATGAATGTGGATATAATAAAACTATGACTTATTCAGTAACTACAGTGAAACTAATTAACAATTATTCCACTCAATCTCGTCGTACATGTCTTATTGCCAACTCGGCGCTACACACCTCGCTGGTTATCAGCTTATGATTGACTCAATTTTGTGGAATAATTGTTAATTAGTTTCACTGTAGTTACTGAATAATTCATAGTAGACATTGAATGATAAAGGTGAATAGCTGAATACTTAGCTGGGAATTTAAATCAATTTATTTTATTTTGTTTACTTTTTTGACCTCTACCAACTTTGTTGGAGGAGATTATATTTTCACCTCTGTTTATTTATTTGTTTGTTTGCTTGTCTTTTCCCAATGTAAGTCAAAAAGTAGTGAATGGATTTTAATAAACATTTGAGGAAATGTGGGCCATGGGCCAAGGAAAAGTTGATCATATTTTGACAAAAATCCAGATATGTGGCTTGACGGAGGTATGCACTCTACAAAGCACCCTTCTAGTTTACAATTTAGTCATAACCATGCTGCAAAATGGCACAACTCCACAATGTTTAAAGGAGATATGCAGAACCATGGCCTCACTTTTTGTTTATAAATGCCTTGATACCTCAAGAATGGCATAGGAATAGTTTTAAATGTTAACAATAAATCTAATATAGTAATTTTTGCGATTAAAATGATTCATATAGGTAGCAGTCTGAGTAAATGACCTTGACATCTGTGACGTCACCGCAGGAAGGCTATCAGTCTCATCACCATTTTCGCTATACTAAAACACAGAGCTGACTGCAACTTCGAGCTTCCATTTTGAGCTAATTTATTGCCATGCCACATAGATATGTTGCTGGCAGGTGGAGCAACATGACAGAAGGTGTATTTATGTTGTATTCCTGGCCCAAGAATGTTCAAACTGCAAAGATTTGGACACGTTTTGCGAGAAGTTCACAGGCACATTGGGTGCCTAGAAATGGTCTCTTCTCTGGTCTGCACATTTTACTGAAGACTCTGACCTCTGATCTGTTGAGGAGCATTGGTTTGCCCGTATTGAAAGAGGGTGCAGTACCAACAGTTCAAGGAAAAGAAACTACATGAAAAGGAAAGTAAGTTCAGTTACATCAGTTCTCCCAGAGTGTGAGCCGAGGGTTGTTGCTAAAACCCAGGATGGAATGGGACGTGACATATCGCTCAGGCAGTGACCTCCCCGCGGTTGTTGCTAAAACCGGTGACGTCCTGTCCCGTCCCAGGTTTTAGTAATTGCCTGAGCTGAGCAGTAATGGTGGAGTACTCAGTATGAAGAAAATGAAGAATGAGTGAAGCAGCCATCTGATTTCTCTGCTGGATATGCTTGCCTCAGCAGCAATATCTCGCCCTTATGTAGAAGAAGTGAATGAATGGAGAACTGAACGAACGACTGAAAGTCAGATTGTTTCCAAACAATCGGCCACAAGATCAGCCTTCACGAAGCAAGAGCACAGATGGGTAAGAGGAGACTCTCATTTGGATACAAAACAACAAAAACAACAACACTCGTTGTTTACCTGCATTTAGATTAACATATGTGCCCAAATCCAGAATCCAGGGACACATGTCCGCTTGGGGGCATTTTGAGTTATTGACAGATTCAGAAAGTACAGTTTCTAAGCTTTCCAATGATGCCTTCCATGTGGAGATCTGACAATATTTGAAGAATGTGTGGCCTTTTGAAAGTGTATACCTCTTAAAACAGAAAAGGGAGAAAATCGCCCTCAAAGTTTTCCATCTCAGCTACTCTGGGTGTAGGGCGGGCACATAATGGTGCTCATCTGCATGACATTAAGGAAAGCTCTACCCCCTATGAGCTAGCACAATGCTACTTTCATGTAAACAAAGATCACCACGTCAATTTTCTTCCATGCAAAGTATGCCCAAAACAATATGAAGTGCAAAAATAAGTCCTAAAGTATACTTTAACGTTTTGTGGTTGAAAAATTACTCACACCGTAAGAAAGAAAGATAGCACGATGATGACACAACTAATACAACGCTAGTTTCATGTAAAGCCTCGGTCACAACCGGCCGTATGTGCTCCTACAGCCGGTCTACATGCAAAAAACGCAAGAAACGCACGGAAAGCGCACATGAAACACACAAGAGCGCACGTGTGATGTGCTGATTTTCGAGCCGCAGACCGGCCGCAGAGGTTCTTTGTCATGTCAAACAAACTCTACGGGCACTTGCGGTTTTTTCAGGTTGCAAGACAAACTTACGGCCAACGCGTATCTTTCTCCATGAACAAAAAAGAAAATGCAGCGATTTGGGAAACGCCAAAAATCACACGGCCAAAAAATCGTACGTCCGGTTGTGACCTAGGCTTAACCAAACCACAACACTCTCCGTTACATGCAAAAATAACCACACAGCCTTAGATTAATAAACTTACCCCATCAGAAAGAGAAATGTCGCCTTGCACACACCAATGCCTCCGATGGAATGTAGTCCTAGAACACTTTTTGGTTGCGTTTTTTTTGCTAGAAATGGTTATCTCCGATGTAAATACCGTGTGTCTGTTTGCTTCGCGGTGTTTCAGCTCCTCTGCGCTCTGTTTAGCTTGCTCATTCCATAGTGAAATTACATGCCTGTATGCAGCTTAAGTAGCCACGAGCTCAGCTCGTATCATACAGCTGATTCACAAAAAAAAAAAAGACTTAATGAATGGCCCATATGGTAATTTACCCACACCCCCCAGCAGGCTACAGTCCTGACAAAAATGAGACAATTTGCCACAAAAAATGTATGCTTTTCCAACAAAACAATCTATTATCTGAAATACTGATTGCATTCTTCAAGATCTCAACTTGCACATGATGGAAAAAAACAAAAATCACAAATTTTGAAAAAAAAAATGCTTCTTTTGCGATTATCTCGGATTCGTTTCGGCCGACATGTGTCCCTGGATTCGGTGAGGTGTCACATATGTAACTTGTATTGTGTATTTAAGTTACCAGTATAAGATTAGTTAATTTGCTTCAGAATGTGATTGTCTCAGTTCATCTGATTATTTAATTAGTCTTTTACGTTTTATCAGTGAAAATGCATGCATGTACATGTATGTTGCATAAGTTATAACACCTATCCTGTTTTAATGAAAGTCAACCCACAATCAATGAAGTCAAACCAGTCTTAGTTGAGCAAGTCAGTAATGGTATTTCTTACTTTCAACATAAATTTTTATTTATATGACTTTAGTCTATAGCTGTCAAAGGCCTCAGCCTTAAAACCGGTTCCTGCTGTGATGTCATACACTCAGGGCTGGCTGGCTCAGCAGGGCAGCTCGAATGCCAACTTTGCAGTTGATTTTAAAAATGTATATTTTTTTTATTCCCATTGATGCAGCATACAAGAGTCAAGTATGGAGATACTATCCACTCAGAAATGTATTGAAAAATAAAGGTTCTGCTATCTCCTTTAAGATAACATTGTCTTTCCTGCTCTTTGACAGTTTTACACTTTACAACTTCCACCACATTTTGTTGATTTTGGTGAGATTGCCAGTCTTAAAAATTATAATGTGCTTCAGAATGAAGAAAAATTCTGATCTCTGTGACTTTAACCATGGCATGGTTGCTGGTCCCAAACAGGCTGGTTTGAGTATTTCAGAAACTGCTGATCTCCTGAGATTTTCACACACAACAGTCTACACAGAATGGTGTGAAAACCAAAAAAAAAAACATCCAGTGAGCAGCAGTTCTGTAGGTGAAAACACCACGTTGGTAATAGACATCAGAGGAGAATGGACAGACTGGTTTGAGCTGACAGGAAGGCTATGATAACTGAATTCTCTCTACAACTGTGGTGAGCATAAAAGCACTTCAGAATGTACAACACATCAAACCTTGAGGTGGATGTGCTACAACAGGAGAAGACCATATCAGATTCGACTCCCCATGCCCATGCTCAAGAACATGCTGACAACGGAGTCCATGCCCATGGTGACACCAGGGTCCATGCCCAAGCTCAGGCACTTGTCCATGCCTGAGTCCATGCTCATGTTGATGCCAGGATCCATGCCCATGTCCACACCAGAGTCCATTCCCATGCTGACGCTAGGATGCATACCCATGCTCAAACCAATGCCCATGCTCAAGTCCATGCCCATGCTGATGCCATGGTCCCTGCCCGTACCCATTCCAATGCTCAAGCCTATGCTCATATCTGGGTACAAGTCTGAGTTTAAATCCTTGTCCAAGTCCATGCCAGATTCCACATTCTGGATGAAACCCATGCCCTTGTATGAATCCAAGCCAACAACTACAGTGGTGCTTGAAAGTTTGTGAACCCTTTAGAATTTTCTATATTTCTGCATAAACATGACCTAAAACATCATCAGATTTTCACACAAGTCCTAAAAGTAGATAAAGAGAACCCAGTTAAACAAATGAGACAAAAATATTATACTTGGTCATTTATTTATTGAGGAAAATGATCCAATATTACATATCTGTGAGTGGCAAAAGTATGTGAACCTTTGCTTTCAGTATTTGGTGTGACCCCCTTGTGCAGCAATAACTGCAACTAAACGTTTGCGGTAACTGTTGATCAGTCCTGCACACCGGCTTGGAGGAATTTTAGCCCATTCCTCCGTACAGAACAGCTTCAACTCTGGGATGTTGGTGGGTTTCCTCACATGAACTGCTCACTTCAGGTCCTTCCACAACATTTCAATTGGATTAAGGTCAGGACTTTGACTTGGCCATTCCAAAACATTAACTTTATTCTTCTTTAACCATTCTTTGGTAGAACGACTTGTGTGTTTAGGGTCGCTGTCTTGCTGCATGACCCACCTTCTCTTGAGATTCAGTTCATGGACAGATGTCCTGACATTTTCCTTTAGAATTCGCTGGTATAATTCAGAATTCATTGTTCCATCAATAATGGCAAGCCGTCCTGGCCCAGATGCAGCAAAACAGGCCCAAACCATGATACTACCACCACCATGTTTCACAGATGGGATAAGGTTCTTATGCTGGAATGCAGTGTTTTCCTTTCTCCAAACATAACGCTTCTTATTTAAACCAAAAAGTTCTATTTTGGTCTCATCTGTCCACAAAACATTTTTCCAATAGCCTTCTGGCTTGTCCACGTGATCTTTAGCAAACTGCACATGAGCAGCAATGTTCTTTTTGGAGAGCAGTGGCTTTCTCCTTGCAACCCTGCCATGCACACCATTGTTGTTCAGTGTTCTCCTGATGGTGGACTCATGAACATTAACATTAGTGGATGTGAGAGAGACCTTCAGTTGTTTAGAAGTTACCCTGGGTCCTTTGTGACCTCGCTGCCTTGCTCTTGGAGTGACCTTTGTTGGTCGACCACTCCTGGGGAGGGTAACATTGGTCTTGAATTTCCTCCATTTGTACACAATCTGTCTGACTGTGGATTGGTGGAGTCCAAACTCTTTAGAGATGGTTTTGTAACCTTTTCCAGCCTGATGAGCATCAACAATGCTTTTTCTGAGGTCCTCAGAAATCTCCTTTGTTCGTGCCATGGTACACTTCCACAAACATGTGTTGTGAAGATCAGACTTTGATAGATCCCTGTTCTTTAAATAAAACAGGGTGCCCACTCACACCTGATTGTCATCCCATTGATTGAAAACACCTGACTCTAATTTCACCTTCAAATTAACTGCTAATCCTAGAGGTACACATACTTTTGCCACTCACTGATATGTAATATTGGATCATTTTCCTCAATAAATAAATGACCAAGTATAATATTTTTTTGTCTCATTTGCTTAACTGGGTTCTCTTTATCTACTTTTATGACTTGTGTGAAAATCTGATGATGTTTTAGGTCATACTTATGCAGAAATATAGAAAATTCTAAAGGGTGCACAAACTTTCAACCACCACTGTACATCCATACTCCTGCATCAAGCCCAACTAGAACCCAACCCTCTGCCTAAACCCATGTTCCATTGCAATGCTACAGTGATGCTTGAAAGTTTGTGAACCCTTTAGAATTTTCTATATTTCTGCATGAATATGACCTAAAACATCATCAGATTTTCACACAAGTCCTAAAAGTAGATGAAGAGAACCCAGTTAAACAAATGAGACAAAAAGATTATACTTGATCATTTATTTATTGAGGAAAATGATCTAATATGACTGTGGCAGCGGGGGCGTGGTCAAGCATCGGTCTGTGACAGGAGGGTGGAGTCAGGGAAGGTGAGTGGCAGAATCACTACACCTGTCGTTAATTAATGTGTTTGTGTGTCTTCCCAGTGACCGCGCCCTATTTAAGGAGAGAGAGCGAGAACAGAGGGAGCTCTCTCCTCAACCAGATGACTGATGTGTGTGTATGTGTCTGGGTGTGTGTGAGAGAGTGCGTATAGGCAGAAAAGTTGAATAAAAGCCAGTTTTGTGAACTCAGTTCTGTCCTGCCGTCCTTCTGTGCTCCACCCACCTACACAAACTGTCACAGTGGTGCCGAAACCCGGGAGCCGAGCACGGAAGAGAACAGCCCCATGGAGGCCTCCACCTTCGCCGACCTAATCCACGCCCTCACCATGGCCCAACAGAGCCAGCACCAGGCACTGCTCGCCCTCCAAAAGGAGCAAGAACAATGGTTTGAGGCCCTGGTGCTGGCGCAACAGGAAGATCGTTGGGCGTTCCAGCACCTCCTCACGTCGGCGGGGTCCACCATCTCCACCGCCGCGGGCCCTTCCCCCCTCACCCTCACGAAGATGGGCCCGCAGGACGACCCGAGGCATTCATCAAGCTCTTTGAGCAGGTAGCAGAGACCTCAGGGTGGCCGGTGGAACAGCGCGTGGCACGCCTCCTCCCCCTGCTAATGGGAGAGGCGCAGCTGGCCGCGCTACAGCTCCCCGCCGACCACCGGCTGGCCTACGCGAACCTTCGCCAGGCCGTCCTCCAGCATGTGGGATGCACCCCTGAGCAACAATGTCAGCGCTTCCGCACTTTGCTCTTGGAGGAAGTCGGCCGGCCGTTCACATTTGGCCAGCAACTCTGGGACGCCTGCTGGCAGTGGTTGAGGGCCGACAACTGTGATGCCGAGGGACTCATCGACCAGGTGGTACTGGAGCAGTTCATCGTGCGCTTACCAGCGGGAACCGCAGAGTGGGTCCAGTGCCACCACCTGGCGTTGCTGGATCAGGCAATCGAGCTGGCGGAGGACCATTTGGCGGCTGTCCCAACGGCAGGACAACAGACGACCTCTTCTCTTCTCTCTCCTCTCTCTCTCTCTCCCCTCCTCATGTGTCTCCTCCTCGCCCCATTCCCCCACCGTGGAGGGAGGGGCCGGCGCCACCTCAGCCGGCCCACCGCACCCACGGTACCCTCCCATGCCTCCCCTCTGTGTCTGTCTCTCCCCCCCTCAGGTGAGTGAGCCCCAGAGCACTAGTGCAGAGAGGAAGACCGGGCCAGTTTGCTGGCGCTGCGGGGAGCCGGGCCACCTCCAACAGCAGTGCACGGTAATGGAGGTGGGCGCAGTGGTTCGGATCCCCGACGCACCAGGAGCCGCTCTCGATCGGGCCAGAGTGTATCGCATACCGGTGAGTATCCAAGGTGATACATATCAGGTGTTGGTGGATTCTGGCTGTAATCAGACCTCAATCCACCAAAGCCTGGTGCAAGACGAGGCATTGGGGGTGCACAGGGGGTGAAGGTATTGTGTGTGCATGGGGATGTTCACAGCTACCCTTTGGTGTCGGTCCACATTTTTTTCAGAGGGGAAAAATTTATAGTAAAGGCGGCGGTTAATCCTCGCCTCACCCACTCGATAATTTTGGGGACTGATTGGCCGGGATTTTGGGATTTAATGACGCATTTAGTGAAGAGTGGGTCCTGCCATCAGTTAACAGGGGGAGGCCCCGGTGTCGCATTGGCGGGAGCAGCTGTCACAGAGCCGTCTACGTCAGCTCCGCATCAGAGTGAGGAGCCGCCGGCTCCTCCTCTCTCTGTTGGAGAATCCCTCACGGATTTTCCATTAGAGCAGTTATGAGACGAGACTCTATGGCATGCGTTTGACCAAGTGAGAGTAATCGATGGTCAAACGCTCCAGCCGAACGTCACCCCGTCCTTCCCCTACTTTGCAATTATGAAGGATAGATTATACCGAGTGACACAGGACACTCAGACTAAAGAGCGAGTCACGCAACTTTTAATTCTGAAGAGCCGCCGAGAATTGGTATTCCAGGCAGCTCACTTTAATCCCATGGCTGGACACTTAGGGCAGGATGAAACACTAGCCTGAATAATGGGCCGGTTCTATTGGCCAGGGATTCACGGCGATGTCCGTAGGTGGTGTACGGCGTGCCACGAATGCCAGTTAGTAAATCCAGCGGCCATTCCAAAAGCGCCTTTGGGCCCTCTGCCGTTAATCGAGACCCCGTTCAAAAGAACTGGGATGGATCTCATAGGGCCATTAGATTGGTCAACATGAGGGTACCGCTTTATATTAGTTCTGGTGGACTATGCAACGTGATACCCGGAAGCAGTGCCTCTTCGCAATATCTCAGCACGCAGTATTGCGGAGGCGCTCTTCTGTGTTATCTCCCGAGTTGGAATCCCAAAAGAGATTCTGACTGACCAATGCACCTTGTTTATGTCATGTACACTGAACGAACTGTATGGGTTGTTGGGTATTAAGCCGATCCGCACCAGTGTGTATCACCCACAAACGGACGGTTTAGTAGAACGGTTCAATCGCACCCTCAAGAACATAATTAAAAATTTCGTAAGTGAGGACACATGTAATTGGGAGAAATGGCTTGAACTCTTGCTCTTTGCAGTGCAAGAGGTCCCCCAAGCCTCCACGGGGTTCTCCCCATTTGAATTGTTATACGGGCGTAAGCCGCGCGGCATTCTAGATGTGCTGCAGGAAAATTGGGAGGGGGGACCTTCACAAAGTAAAAACGAAATCCAATACGTTATTGACCTGCGCGCAAAACTCCACACACTCACACACCTAACTCAGGAGAATTTGCGGCAGGCCCAAGAACGACAGACCCGCCTGTACGACAAGGGTACACACCTTAGGGAGTTCACACCGGGAGATAAAGTTCTCGTACTGTTGCCCACATCGAGCTCCAAATTGGTCGCCAAGTGGCAAGGACCCTTTGAGGTCACACGGCGAGTCGGGGACATTGACTATGAGGTGAGGCGAACGGATAGGGGTGGGGCGCTACAGATTTACCACCTCAACCTGCTCAAACTCTGGAATGAGGAGGTCCCCATGGCATTGGTGTCGGTGGTTCCGGAGAAGGTGGAGCTGGGGCCGGAGGTTCAAAAGGGAACATTGGCATCGCATACCTCTCGGGTCCCCTGTGGAGACCACCTCTCCCCGACCCAACTCGCGGAGGTTGCCCAGTTGCAGACCAAGTTTTCGGACGTGTTCTCGCCCCTGCCCGACCGCACCAACCTCATAGAGTACCACATTGAGACGCCCCCGGGGGTGGTAGTGCGTAGCCGCCCTTACCGATTACCCGAGCACAAGAAAAAAGTGGTTCGGGAAGAACTCGAGGCCATGCTCGAAATGGGCATCGTCGAGGAGTCCCACAGTGACTGGAGCAGCCCGGTGGTCTTGGTACCCAAGGCCGACGGGTCGGTCCGGTTCTGTGTGGACTATAGAAAATTCAACGCAGTGTCTAAATTCGATGCGTACCCAATGCCTCGTATTGATGAGTTGCTCGATCGGCTAGGCATGGCTCATTTTTACTCGACACTGGATTTAACAAAGGGTTATTGGCAGATCCCCTTGACTCCATTATCCCGGGCAAAAACGGCCTTTTCCACACTGTTCAGCTTACACCAATTCGTCACACTTCCTTTTGGGCTGTTTGGGGCGCCCGCTACGTTTCAGCGGCTGATGGACAGGGTCCTCCGCCCCCACGCCACCTATGTGGCCACCTACCTCGATGACATTATTATCTATAGCAATGACTGGCCGAGGCACCTTGAACATCTGAGGGCCATCCTTAGGTTGCTGAGGCGAGTGGGTCTCACAGCCAACCCGAAGAAGTGTGCGATTGGGTGGGTGGAAGTACTGTATCTGGGCTTCCACTTGGGCAACGGGCAGGTGCGTACCCAAATTAACAAGACAGCAGCAATTGCGGCCTGCCCAAGGCCCAAGACCAAAAAGGGGGTGAGACAGTTCCTGGGGCTGGCTGGCTATTATTGTAGGTTTATACCTAATTATTCGGACGTCACCAGCCCGCTGACTGAACTGACTAAATAGGGGGCACCAGATCCGGTCCAGTGGATGGAGCAATGCCAGCGGGCTTTTTCTAAGGTAAAGGCTGCACTGTGTGGGGGGCCACTTTTACACTCCCCTGACTTTTCTCTCCCCTTTATGTTGCAGACGGATGCATCGGACAGAGGGCTGGGGGCCGTTTTGTCCCAGCAGGTGGAGGGGGAGGATCGCCCAGTCTTATACTTTAGTCGCAAGCTGTTGTTGCGTGAGGGGTGCTACAGCACCATTGAGAAAGAGTGCCTGGCGATCAAGTGGGCAGTCCTTGCCCTCCGGTACTACCTGCTGGGACGCCCTTTCACCCTTTGTTTGGACCACGCGCCCCTCCAGTGGCTCCACCACATGAAGGATGCCAACACGCGGATCACCCTTTGGTATCTGGCACTCCAACCCTTTAACTTCAAGGTGATCCACAGGCCGGGGGCGCAGATGGTCGTGGCGGACCTCCTCTCCCGTCAAGGGGGGGGGAGTCGGCTGCAGGCCGGACAGCCACCCGGCCTGAGTCGGGCGGTGGGGGTATGTGGCACCGGGGGCGTGGTCAAGCATCGGTCTGTAACAGGAGGGTGGAGTCAGGGAAGGTAAGTGGCAGAATCACTACACCTGTCATTAATTAATGTGTTTGTGTGTCTTCCCAGTGACCGCGCCCTATTTAAGGAGAGAGACCGAGAGCAGAGGGAGCTCTCTCCTCAACCAGATGACTGATGTGTGTGCATGTGTCTGGGTGTGTGTGAGAGAGTGCGTATAGGCAGAAAAGCTGAATAAAAGCCAGTTTTGTGAACTCAGTTCTGTCCTGCCGTCCTTCTGTGCTCCACCCACCTACACAAACTGTCACAATTACATATCTGTGAGTGGCAAAAGTATGTGAACCTCTAGGATTAGCAGTTAATTTGAAGGTGAAATTAGAGTCAAGTGTTTTCAATCAATGGGATGACAATCAGGTGTGAGTGGGCACCCTGTTTTATTTAAAGAACAGGGATCTATCAAAGTCTGATCTTCACAACACATGTTTGTGGAAGTGTATCATGGCACGAACAAAGGAGATTTCTGAGGACCTCAGAAAAAGCATTGTTGATGCTTATCAGGCTGGAAAAGGTTACAAAACCATCTCTAAAGAGTTTGGACTCCACCAATCCACAGTCAGACAGACTGTGTACAAATGGAGGAAATTCAAGAGCATTATTACCCTCCCCAGGAGTGGTCAACCAACAAAGATCACTCCAAGAGCAAGGCATCTAATAGTTGGCGAGGTCACAAAGGAGCCCAGGGTAACTTCTAAGCAACTGAAGGCTTCTATCACATTGGCTAATGTTAATGGTCATGAGTCCACCATCAGGAGAACACTAAACAACAATGGTGTGCATGGCAGGGTTGCAAGGAGAAAGCCACTGCTCTCCAAAAAGAATATTGCTGCTCATCTACAGTTTGCTAAAGATCACATGGACAAGCCAGAAGGCTATAGGAAAAATGTTTTGTGGATGAATGAGATGAAAATAGAACTTTTTGGATTTAATGAGAAGTGTTCTGTTTGGAGAAAGGAAAACACTTCATTCCAGCATAAGAACCTTATCCCATCTGTGAAACATGGTGGTGGTAGTATCACGGTTTGGACTTGTTTTGCTGCATCTGGGCCAGGACAGCTTGTCATCATTGATAGAACAATGAATTCTGAATTATACCAGCGAATTCTAAAGGAAAATATCAGGACATCTGTCCATGAACTGAATCTCAAAAGAAGGTGGGTCATGCAGCAAGACAACGACCCTAAGCACACAAGTCATTCTACCAAAGAATGGTTAAAGAAGAATAAAGTTAATGTTTTGGAATGTCCAAGTCAAAGTCCTGACTTTAATCCAATCGAAATATTGTGGAAGGACCTGAAGCGAGCAGTTCATGTGAGGAAACCCACCAACATCCCAGAGTTGAAGCTGTTCTGTACGGAGGAATGGGCTAAAATTCCTCCAAGCTGGTGTGCAGGACTGATCAACAGTTACTGGAAACATTTAGTTGCAGTTATTGCTGCACAAGGAGGTCACACCAGATACTGAAAGCAAAGGTTCACATACTTTTGCCACTCACAGATATGTAATATTGGATCATTTTCTTCAATAAATAAATGACCAAGTACAATATTTTTGTCTCATTTGTTTAACTGGATTCTCTTTATCTACTTTTAGGACTTGTGTGAAAATCTGATGATGTTTTAGGTCATATTTATGCAGAAATATAGAAAATTCTAAAGGGTTCACAAACTTTCAAGCACCACTGTATGCCAGAGTCAGAGTGGAGCTTCAAGAGGACCTCTTTCAGCTCCAGGTCCTCTTCCCTGGGGCCAACCAAGGAGGTTTTTAGCTCCTGGAGGGAGTTCTTTGAGGGGGAGTTCTGTCATGTCCATGTGTGCTTGCACTCAGAATGCACAGCAGTGTGCCTCTGACTGCAACTAGTGTTCAGTGCCATGCTCAAGCTCATTAGGCCTGATCAGAATGCAATCACAGTTCGCACATGTAAGGACTCTCCTCACCCACAAACTTTGCAAAATGTACAATCTGTTCCTTGTATACAATGCTACCAAGCCCTGATTACTGTTCTGCTACTCTGGTTTCGATTTTGTTTTCTGTTTTCCTTTGCCTTGCCTCGTATATCCTGTTTGTGCCTCACCTGTCCTGAACGTTGCCTGTCCCTGTTTATGCTCTTTGCCTCATGTTTCAGTATTGTTTGCCAGTATGCATTAAATAAACTCTTCCTGCACTTACATCCATCCATCGCCCATTCATGTGACAAATAGATTTTCTTTTTCAATAAAATCCAACAAGATTGCTCTCTCTCTCTCTCTCTCTCTCTCTCTCTCTCATTATAATGTTGCATGAAATGGATAATGCTATAGTACACGGTCAGAAAGATGTACCATTTTAAAATGAAAACTCTCAGTGTATCTGGAACAGAATGTATTTCTTTTCAGAGAACATCACACTTTGTTCTCCTTCCAGTAATGAGGTAATGCATTTGTTTAAAACATACACTGCTCTCTAACTCTCCATGAATTTATCCAGCAATATTACAAGACAGAAGAACCACTTTGAAAAAAAATCCACTTTTGATTCCAGTCTTCTTTTTTTTTTCATCTTAATGCACTGCCTCCCCTCCCTGAGCAGCCATTTTCAATTAATCCCTGTGCATAATGCATGGCTACATTGAATAATCCAGTGAATTGTTATGGGTTTTCTGACTGGAACATGGACTCTATTAATGATTATAAAATGGAGCAAAAACACTTCAGAAGGATTCATTACTTCACTTAACATTTCCTGAAGTATGATGCTGGATGGACATTTTTTTCCTTTTCTCTTTCCTTGTATAACTTTTGCCTAGCCCAGCTGTAATGGGTACTTTGGTGAAATCATAAAAGGACAGCCATTATCTTGGTTTAATGATGGCATGAATTTGCACTTCATGAATGTTGATATGGAACAGTGGGAGATCAATTACTGAAGAAATATTTCAATATTTAAAATACAATAAAAAAGTAAGTGAGGTTAAGAAAGAGTGATTAAATGCCGTCTGCGGATTTGTGAAAGCCATTTTAAATTTATTGATTGAAATCAAACACGAGACTCCTGGATTAAAAATGTCTGTAGGTAATCTTCTGAGAATAAAATACAGACACAGTAGCAGAAAGGGAAGAGAGGTACAGTACCTGCAAAGGTCCTTTTCCCCCTCAGGCCATTTGAGGAGTACTCTTTCTCTCCTCATTGATCCCCTCATTATTTCTTCTCTCTCTACGGACTCACTGATTCCTCATGACCATTATGCACTGCACCTGCCGTGGTGAGTCATCTATAGCCTGCAGTTGTGCTATCACACACTAACTAAACACACTCTCTGCTGCCTTAAGTACAGCCATCATGTAACTATGGGAACTCTGCTTCTACTAGACTGACTGGCTTCTGACTTTGGTTCAGCATGAGTTTAAACTTCCACTATTCCTAGAAATGGCATTTGGTAAAGATTAAAAAAAAATGCTAACACACAAGTATGCATGCACTGTCACAAGTCAAACTCAGAACTCACCTCAGGGCATAAGACATTGCAAGAAATGATTGAATGAATGTGACATTTAAGTATCCAAGCTGCAAGAAGGATTGTACATGTTCCTTTCTCAAATTCTTATGCAGGATTTTATATGCAGGTTTGATTTTATGAAGTCAGGACTGGCTACAGGCTAGTGATGCAAATACATGGCTATACAGTGCATTTACATTTTTATTAGTATCTGCATTAGGCCAAAAAATGGTAAAGGTATATGTAGCGAGACTCTGATGTGGGTGGAGCACAGAAGCACGGCAGGCGGTTGTTTGTGACTTGATTATTTTCTTTATTGCTGCTTTTCAGCACACAACTCAGACTCTCTCTCACAGACACACACATACATACACAGGCTACTAGCAAGCCCTCGGCACCGACCTCCCCTTCTCACTCTCCTTTTATAGGGTGTGGTCACTGGAGGAGACACACAAACACATGTTAATTGACAACAGGTGTCGTGACATGACCACTCACCTTCCCTGACTCCGCCCTCCATTCACAGACCGCCGCTCGGCCACGCCCCCGCTCCCAAATACCCCCACCACCCAACTCAGGCTGAGGAGCCATCCGGCCTGAAGCCGACTCCCCCACCCCCCGACAGGAGAGGAAGTCCACCACCACCATTTGTGCCCTTGGCCTGTGGACCACCTCGAATTTAAATGGCTGGAGTGCAAGATACCAATGGGTGATCCACGCGTTGGCATCCTTCATGCGGTGGAGCCACTGGAGGGGCATGTGGTCCGAACAGAGGGTGAAAGGGTGCCCCAGCAGGTAGTACCGGAGGGCAAGGACTGTCCACTTGATGGCTAGGCACTCTTTTTCAATTGTGCTGTACCTGCCTTCCTGCATCGACAGCTCCCAGCTAATGTACAGCAAGGGACGCTCCTCCCCCTCCACCTCCTGGGACAGAACGGCCCCCAGCCCTCTGTCCGATGTGTCTGTCTGCAAAATAAAGGGGAGAGAAAAGTCAGGGGAGTGCAACAGTGGTCCCCCACACAGTGCAGCCTTTACTTTCGAGAAAGCCTATTGGCATTGCTCTGTCCACTGGACCAGATCTGGTGCTCCCTTTTTAGTGAGATCAGTCAGAGGGCTGGTGACATCTGAATAATTAGGTATGAGCCTCCGATAGAAGCCAGCCAGCCCCAGGAACTGTCTCACCCCCTTTTTGGTCTTAGGCCTCGGGCAGGCCACAATTGCTGCCATCTTATTATTGGGGACGCACCTGCCTATGGCCCAAGTGGAAACCCAGATACCATACTTCCACCCACCCAATCGCACATTTCTTTGGGTTGGCTGTGAGACCTGCCCGCCTCAGCGACTTTAGGACGGCCCTAAGGTGTTCAATGTGCCGCGGCCAGTCATTACTGTAGAGGATGATGTCATCCAGATACGCGGCTGCGTAGGTGGCATGGGGGCAGAGGACCCTGTCCATAAGCCGCTGGAACATAGCGGGCACCCCAAACAGCCCAAAAGGAAGTGTGATGAATTGGTGTAAGCCAAATGGTGTGGAAAAGGCCGTTTTCTCTTGGGACAGAGGGGACCAGGACCACTGGGCTGCTCCAGTCATTGTGGGACTCCTCGATTACTCTCACTTGGTCAAATGCATGTCACAGAGTCCTGTCTTGCGACTGTTCTAACGGGAAATCCCCAAGGGAATCCCCAAGAGAGGGAAGAGGGGCTGGGCACTCCTCACTCCACGTATCGCCCTGATACGGTGCTGACTTAGACGGCTCTGTGACAGCTTCTCCCGCCAGTGCTACTCCGGGGCTTTCCTAGCTGAATTATGGCAGGACCCACTCTTCACTATGTGCGTCATTAATTCCTTAAACCCCAGCCAATCAGTCCCCAAAATTAGCGAGTGGGTGAGACGAGGGTTAACCACCTCCTTTACACTATGTTTTTCCCCTCGAAATAGAATGTGGACAGACACTAAAGGGTAGTTGTGAACATCCCTGTGCACACACAACACCTTCACCATTTGTGCTTTCCCCAATGCCTCACCTTGCACCAGGCTTTGGTGGATTGAGGTCTGGTTACACCAGGAATCCTCCAAAGCCTGATACGTATCCCCTTGGACACTTACCAGTATTCTATATGCTCTGGCCTGATCGAGGGCGGTTTCTGGCGCGTCAGGGACCTGGACCACTGCGCCCACCTCCATCGCAGAGCATTGATGTTAGAGATGTCCCGGCTCCCCACAGCACCAGCACACCGGCCCAGGCTCTCCCTCTGCACCGGTGTTACGGACATCACTCACCTGGGGAGGAGGAGACAGAGACAAGGAAGGGGGAAATGGGAGGACAACACGGGTGCACCAGGCCGGCTGGGGGGAGCTGGCCCCCACCTCCACGGTGGGGGAATGGGGCGAGGACGGGAAGCAGAGGGAGAGAGAAGAGGAGACATGCTGTCCTGCTGTCGGAACGGCCACCATGTGGTCCTCTGCCAGTGCGATTGCCTGGTCCAGCAACGCTGGGCAATGACACTGGACCCACTCTGCCATTCCTTCCGGAAGTCACGTGACAAATTGCTCCAGTGTCACCAGGTCGATCACTCCCTCGGCGTCACGGTCGTCTGCCCTCAGCCACCGCTGGCAGGCATACCGGAGTTGTTGCCTGAACGCAAATGGTCGGCCGACCTCCTCCAAGCGTAGTGAGCGGAAGCGCTGCCGTTGTTGCTCTGGGGAGCAGCCGACACGCTGGAGGATGGCTCTTCAAAGGTCCGCTTACACGAGCCAGCTGTCGGTGGGGAGCTGCAGCACAGCCAGTTGTGCCTCGCCCGTCAGCAGGGGGAGGAGGCACACCACGTGCTGGTCCACTGGCCAACCCCACGCCTCTGCTGCCTGCTCGAAGAGCACAAGGAAGGCTTCTGGGTTGTCGTGCGGACCCATCTTCATTAGGGTGAGGTTGGGAGGGTCCGCTCCAGTGGTGGTCATGGGCCCCGCCAATGTGAGCAGGTGCCGGAACGCCTGGCGGTCCTCCTGTTGGGCCAGCACCAAGGCTTCGAACCGTTGTTCTTGCTCCTTTCGGAGGGCAACCAGCGCTTGGTGCTGCTTCTGTTGGGCTGTGGCGAGGGCATGGATCAGGTCCTTAAACAGAGAGGACTCCATGGGGCTGCTCCCTTCTGCACTCTTCCCGGGTTTCGGCACCACTGTAGAGAGACTCTGATGTGGGTGGAGCACAGAAGCACCGCAGGCGGTTGTTTGCGACTTGATTATTTTCTTTATTGCTGCTTTTCAGCACACAACTCAGACTCTCTCTCACAGACACACACATACATACACAGGCTACTAGCAAGCCCTCAGCGCTGACCTCCCCTTCTCACCCTCCTTTTACAGGGCGCGGTCACTGGAGGAGACACACAAACACACATTAATTGACAACAGGTGTCGTGACATGACCACTCACCTTCCCTGACTCCACCCTCCATTCACAGACCGACACTCAGCCATGCCCCTGCTGCCACAGTATACTTCCCATGAATAGGGTTAAGAGCCACTATTTTTTTTTTAATTACAGTAATCTGCTAAGTTCACTGTCTGTCCAAGAAATGGCATTTAATAAAGATTAAAAAAAAAGATGCTAAAACACAAGTACGCATGCACTCTATGTATGAACTCTAACCTTTTATGATATACGTTATTAAATCCATTATTTATTGACATAATCACAGCCATTATGAGAAAACTGGAAATTTACTACTCGCTTCTAGAAGTGAAGAATCCCTTTAAAATGACACAAAAGTAACAGCTCTAATTCCAACTGCAGTCACAGTTGTAAATTTGTGGTATAACAGATTTATTGCTAAGTTTTTAGACAGTATCCAATTGTCATTTTTGTGCTCAGAATTTAATGTTCCTGCATGTGACAGTAGGGTGTAAAACCACATGACTGACACTCTACAGAGGCCAAAGGAATATACAGTTGTGGTCAGAAGTTTACATACAGTGACATGAATGTCATCTTGGATATGAATGTCATGGCAATATTTGGGCTTTCAGTAATTTCTTTGAACTGTTCGTTTTCTGTGGCAGAATGATTGTACATCTTTATTTAAAAAAAAAAACACCCACTAGAATTTGGTGCACAAGTTTTAATTTTCTTTGGGTTTTCTGAAATCAACACAGGTCAAAATTATACATATAGGGTCAAAACTTTACATACACTCATTTAGATTATTAATTCAGAGGTGCTAAAACTTCCAAAATGTATTTTATCTTGCCAAGGTCTCTTAACTTCCTGTTAGTGATCATGATTGGCTTCAGCTGGTAGCGCCTCTGTGCCTTCATAAAAAGGGTTTGTTTACAGTACTCACTGATTGACCAACACACAATTAAATGGGAAAGTCCAAGGAGCTCAGTGCAGATCTGAGAAAGAGGATCGCAGATGTACACAACTCTGGAATGTCTCTTGGAGCCATTTCTAAACAACTGCAAATTCCAAGATCAGTTCAAACAATTGTATGCAAGTTATTGTGAGGTGTAGTCACTTTGTCAAGCCACTTTGCTTCAAGAAAACCCAAACTGTCACCCTCAGCTGAAAGGAAATTGGGTTGGATGGTCAGGAACAACCCAGGACCCACCATGGCATAGCCCTGCCATGAACTGGAAGCTGATGGATCACTGTCTACAGTTCAGTGAGTTTTACATCACCATGGACTAAGAGGCTGTTATCCAAGAAATAACCCCCTGCTCCAAAATCGACACCTTCAAGTTTAACTAAAGTTTGAAGCTGACCACAGGGACAAAGAAAAAAAAAGAACTTCTGGAGGATAGCTGTATGGTCAGATGAGACATAGACTGAGTTGTTTGGCCACAATGACCACCATGTACAGAGGGGCACTGTACCAACTGGTGGTGGTGGTAGGCTCATCATGCACTGGGGCTGTTTTGCTGCCAGTGGAACTGGTTCATTGCACAAAGTGGATGGAATAATGAAGAAGGAGGACTACCTCAGATTTCTTCAGCATAAACCATCAGAAACTTGAACATGACTTGGGACTTCAGAGTTAAAACAGGACAGTGAACCCAAACACACATCAGAGCTGGTTGTGGAGGATAAAGCAAGCTAATATTAAGCTTAAAACAAGTCCTGACATAAACCCTCATCTCATTATCTCTCGCCACTTTATCCTGTTCTACGTTGTACAGGGTTGCAGGCAAGCTGGAGCCTATCCCAGCTGACTACGGGCGAAAGGCGGGGTACACCCTGGACAAGTCGCCAGGTCATCACAGGGCTGACACATAGACACAGACAACCATTCACACTCACATTCACACCTACGGTCAATTTAGAGTCACCGGTTAACCTAACCTGCATGTCTTTGGACTGTGGGAGAAACTGGAGCACCCGGGGAAACCCACGCGGACACGGGGAGAACATGCAAACTCCGCACAGAAAGGCCCTTGCCGGCCATGGGGCTCAAACCCGGACCTTCTTGCTGTGAGGCGACAGCGCTAACCACTACACCACCATGCCGCCCCGACATCAACCCTATTGAAAATATATGGAACGTGCTTACACTGCAAAAAATTATATCTTAGCAAGTGAAAATATCTTGAAAATAGTTTAAATGATCTAGTATTTTCTATTAGAAAAACACAAGACACCAATTCTGTTATTAAACCTAGTTCTAGATTGCAACCAACTTATTTTAAGATGTCTTATCAAGTAAAAATATCTGTCCATGCAGCAAGATAATTTCACTTGTATGAAGTAATTTGGGGCAGCACGGTGGTGTAGTGGTTAGCGCTGTTGCCTCACAGCAAGAAGGTCCTGGTTCGAGCCCCGTGGCCGGCGAGGGCCTTTCTGTGCGGAGTTTGCATGTTCTCCCCGTGTCCGCATGGGTTTCCTCCGGGTGCTCCGGTTTCCCCCACAGTCCAAAGACATGCAGGTTAGGTTAACTGGTGACTCTAAATTGACCGTAGGTGTGAGTGTGAATGGTTGTCTATGTGTCAGCCCTGTGATGACCTGGCGACTTGTCCAGGGTGTACCCCGCCTTTCGCCTGTAGTCAGTTGGGATAGGCTCCAGCTTGCCTGTGACCCTGTAGAAGGATAAAGTGGCTAGAGGAGATGAGATGAAGTAATTTGCTCCTCAAATTCAGTTTTCAATTTTTTTCAGTGTATAAGTTGAGTTCATGCCAAAAAAAAACAAATTTAATTGAACTCTACCAATTCTACCATGAAGAGTCATGAAATATCCAACCTGAATTCTCACCAGAAGCTTGTTCACGGTAAACAAAAATGTTTGGTCAAGGTGAATCTTGCAAAGAGACATTTTACCCAAATATTAGGTGTGCAATATGTATATTTTTGGCCCTATATGTATAATTTTGACCCTGTGTTGATTTCAGAAAACCCAAAGAAAATTAAAACTTGTGCACCAAATTCTAGCTTTTTTTTAATTAACCACTTAACCCCCCCGCAAAAAAAAAAGTGGACATAATTTGAATAGCATAAAGTCAAATTTAGCTAGTATTTCCTATGATATGTGTCAACATATGTCAACATGCACAACAATAATATTGAGACAAGTATTGTGCATGAAGGACGATCCAAAATCCCTCTTGAAGTGTCTCCAATCTTGTTAGACATTAAAGGAAGTGGCTCAGTGCTGTAATTCCTTTCAATTGAGGCTTTTGGATGTGACTGTGTATTTTTTTCACATCCACACACATACACCAACACCTCAATCTTACACCTTTTTTTTTTTGTACTTCATGATCACTCTCAGTGGTAAATTAGCTCCTACAAACTTCTTTAATGTGAAAAGCGAGCACTTATTTCCTAACATATTAAACCCACCTTATATCCATTACTGGCAGATTTCTTTTTTATTTTATTGTGAATTTCCAAAAGATCTACTGGATTTAAAAAATGAGGTCAAAAAGTTTTACTTTCGTGATACTTTGTGCAGAATTTTCTGAACACAAACCCTTGTCACATATTAGTCTGATTCGGACTCAATCCGTCTATCATTTTAATGACCTGTCTGTATGTGTCTCAGTGCCACCTATCCAGTGTGCCACTCCGCAGCTAGCTCCTTTGAGTTGATTTACACAGTAAAATGGCTTTTCACATGGCACGTCAGTCTGAGTGACAATTGTGCGGACGTGTTATTAGAGCTGTCATTGTTACCAGTTTGCTTCTTTATATAAAGGATTTTTGGGGTCTTCGAACTTTATTTGTTTTGTATTGTATTCTTCCAAAGCAAATGAGCAATCTGTGGAGGTAAATATGTCCATCATATGTTTTGCTTGTGTGCCTTCAGTTCCTGTCATTCTAGGAGACTTCAGTCTGTTGTGTCTGTAGACTACAATGAGTAAATACCAGGCCAGAATGTGTGACATTCAGGGTTTCAAAATGAAATCAATGCAAACTTTCATGGCAACCTGAATATAATATTAATAAACTTCCTGTTTTCTGAGTTGTTTGTGATGAGTCTTTTTTCCGCGAGTGTTGGAGTTAATCACTAATCTTTTTATCTTCTCTACAAATAATTTTTCAGTATCCTTTTCAGTTTCAATTATACTTTCACTTTCCCTTTTCGGCATTTTTTTTGGAAGAACGCCAAGACCAGTAGTGTTTCCCCCCGCCGGCACAAAGACCACAAGTGGAGGCCATCCACATCGGATATGTTTTAATATCAACAGATCTTCGATTAAGGTATGTAAATCCATTCATGATGGCACACCTTCAGCTTGTTCAGTGTGCTGACTGCAGGATGTTTAGTCATTCTTCCTCCATCACTAGTGATAGCTTTATTTGTGATAAGTGCAGATTAGTTAGTTCTCTGATGGAAAAGATTGCAGCTTTGAGGTGTGTATCCAAATGTTAGAGAAGGTTAGTGAGAATGAGAACAGTGTAGTTTTTGCAGGCAAAAATCTGGATGCCCCAGGTGGAGTTAGCAATCCCCCAACTCCGGCATTACAGCCCTCACAGTAGGGCAAACAGGTGATGACCAAAGCTACCACTGAGGCTCGCTCATGGGAGCACCACTCCTCTCCTCTTCACGTGTCAAACAGGTTCGCACCCACTGAGAAACCTGAAAGAGCTCTGGTTATAGGAGATTCTATCATAAAGCACGTGAAATTAGCTAGGCCTTTAGGGGCACCAGCAGCATTAGTCAGGTGTATACCAGGAGACAGGGAGCAGGTAATCTTAGGGTCCTAGGCAAGCGCAGGTTCTCAAAGATAGTTATCCACACAGGAGCTAATGATATACACCTTTGTCAGTCTGAGGTTACCAAGAGTAACTTTGTAGAGGTGTTTAAATTAGCAAATGCAATGACTCTGTGTGACATATGATGGCGTGGCAATATAGCTTACAGCAGGTTATGGTCACTGAACTGCTGGTTGTCCAGGTGATGCTCTGAAAACAGTGTGGGCTTTATACGTAGATAATTGGACTAATTTTGAGGGCACTGCTGGCCAGTTAGGGTGGGACAGTATCCATCCAGCTCGGGAAGGTGCTGCTCTCATTTCTTGCAGTATAGCTTGTAGTCTCAGAACAGGCCTAGTTAACTTCTGACAATTCGGAGCCAAGGCCAGGAAGTAGACAAACAGGCTAAACTGACTGTCTGCTGGCTGCACAAAGTCATCACTCAGGGTCCACTACATAGAGACTGTGTCTGTTCCCCAAGCTAAACAAAAAAGTAGAAATAGTCAAGTTTCAATTTTATTTTTATAACGCCTTTAACAATAGAAATTGTCGCAAAGCAGCTTTACAGAAATTTAAAGACTTTAAATATGAGCTAATTTTATCCATAATTTATCCCCAATGAGCAAGCCTGTGGCAACGGTGGCAAGGAAAAAAAACAGACAACATGAGGAAGAATCCTTGAGAAGAACCAGACTCAAAAGGGAACCCATCCTCATTTGGGTGATAACAGACAATGTGATTATAAATAACTTGCTTCTATAACAGTGTCCTATATAGTCACAAAGTATAACTGTGAAACCAGGAAAATCATTATAGTTTTAACATGAAGTCTGTTTTGTTGAAGTTAGAAACTGTTCATCAAAGGTGGAAAGAGTACTAAAATATTATACTCAAGTACAAGTACTGTTACTCTGATGAAATTTTACTTAAGTACAAGTAAAGTTACCAGACAAAAAATCTACTCAAGTAAAAGTAAAAAGTAGATCATTTAAAATGTACTTTGAGTAAAAGTAAAACGTTACTTTTAACAGTGGGTGTTTTCTGCCTCCATTGTGTTGTGCAAAAATGAAAAAGAAGAGGAAACAAGGATATATGTACATCTCAACCCAGATGTTTTATTTAAAGGAAGTGTATCAAATTGAATGCTTAGGATAATGCTGCATTAAAACTGAGACAAACAAAAAAGGTCAATACACACAGTCATGTCGTTTACATCACCCTGACCACACACAAAGCATTGTACACGAAATATGAAAGTGAAATGTTGCACTGAAATCTCGTAGCTTGCCTATGTGCACTGTGTGTTATTGAACAATTCAATTCAAACATTATTTGTTTTGCTTAGTATTCCTTTCTGGCCTGTTGGATGTAGAATGGTAGGAGGACTGATCATGTCAGGTTGGCGAGCTAACTTGCTTGCATGATTAGCCAACCAAATAACAGACTAGTTACCATTATGTTACAGTACCAACAGGTTGCTACTTCAACATTAGCAATGCCATCCACTATTTTTGGAATATAACCAGCCTATTGTCGGTTTTACTATGGAAAGGAAACATTATGATCAGGGGCGCAGATACGTTTTTTGAACTGGGGGGGGGACAAAAAACTGGGGGGGACAAAGCTGCCAGCAAACCAACCCCAACCCCGATATGCCTGTCAAACTTGTTGTGGGTAACCATAGCAACCAAGCTCGAGCTCGCAACCTGTGCAGTCTGCACAGCTCAACCAACCAAATATCAGTCTTTGTTTTGTTTTATGTGAGTTGTTGCAACTATGTATGTACTGCTGTGCACCTCAATAAACCGAATGGTAATTAGTCTTTTGATTTTTCCGTGAGGTTTGCCTTATGCAAAGAAAGACAGCATAGATGTTTTTTCCTCCCTATAAGTGGGGGGGGGGGGACTGAACGAGGTGAATTTAAATCTGGGTGGGACGAATCCCACCCGTCCCACCCGCCCCACCCTCTATCTGCGCCCGTGATTATGATGCCAATGATAATACTTACCTCAACATGCTTGCGCAGATTAGACGTCGAATTTTTGTATGCCGCAATGGTTGTCTTCTTGGGCACACATAATCTGCATTGCATAATGAAACTGTCACCCCTTTTCTCTACGAAGCTGAAGTGATCATGTATGTAGGGCCAGGGGTGCACTTCATTACTGGAAGAAATTGCGTTTTCTGCAGGGTCGTCCACCACAGGTTCCTCGGTCTCCTCCATGTCCGCAGGGGCGCTTTATCAACACCCGTGGCCCAGGGGCTAGGCCCCTCATAGGCTACCTGTCAACCCTACCCTTACCGTTGGCCAGGAAAACACTCTTATTTTATTTGCAATACGTGTCAAGCATTTACAGTGTAAGTGCGTAATTAGCCTAGAAGCCTACGATAGGTTACGTTTGGCTCAGCGTAGCTGCACAAGGCCCACGCTCACATCGCTCAACACATCCAACCACAGAGGGAGAGAAGAACGCGCGCATTATCATTACAGAGCCGGTTCTGATTATTACCACGGACAGGACAGTGATACTGCGTAACTTTCACGCAGGGGGATGGCCAGAGATAACCACACAAGCCTGCGTGCGCTATAATGTAGACCTATGTGTTGTAAACATAAAACACACACACACCTACAGACAAGTCCTTTTAAAAAATAAAATACATAAAAATAGCTCAGCGGCATGAAAACAAACATTCACTGCAAGTCAAGGTACTTGGCTCGGCGGCCACATGAAACGTAAACACCATGGACAGCGGCCAAACTCATAACTCTACAGACTGAAATACACGAAACCAAGTCCTACTAGGGTCTATTTTACCGATCTATGTTCAAGCATCATGCAAGTCTTCCTTCTCCTTGAATGAGACCGTGCATTCAACTGCCTTTTTGACATGACTGCATCAAAATACCACTTGCAACAATATTTCACGCTAGGGCTGTGCCGATAGACGATGCCATCGTCCATCGACGATGGTGGTCATCCATCACGATGGAGAGCCACCATCGTGATACCATGCCCCCTCCTGTCATAATCATGCATATACGGTATCATCTGGGCCTATTTAACCTAAAAAGTTAGTTTTTTGTTAGTTTAGTTAGTTAGTTTTGTTTAATATATAAATATATAACATATTATAAATACATAATTATATAAATCATTATATCCTATTACCGCTTGTTCACGTAGGCTATGGTGCAGGGACGTGCTAGTGAACATAATATGTGGTTACACAAATACAGTATGCTACTAATAATAAATTTTGACTTCATTTTTTAGCCTACACTATACTTTTAATGTAAAATTTGTCATGTTGTTCAAACAAATAGCCACTATTAACAGTCGGGAAATATTTCACCTTATCAAACGGCAGTGAAGCGCAGACTTCGGCAGAAGTCAAATAACTTTAATCTGGTAAATAGGCCTACTTTCAGACTCAAAATGGTCCACTCTAAGCCATAATGTCAAACCAAATGGAAGAATGAAGGTGATTCTGACAAATGTAAAAACAGTAAAAAAAATATATATATTAAATCATGATTTTAAAAGCTGGTGCAATAATTCAAACACTAATAAATTGGAAAAATTAGCACGTTCAAGTGCGCACTAAAGGCCGAAACACATCTTCAATTGATATGGTGTAAATAAACAATGAGTAATAGCTTAAGTGTAGTTTCTTCTCATAGTTTGAATACTAGTCTTTCATTGTTAGAGCAGATTAATATATTACAATGATCAGTGAGTGCTCGGGGAGGTTCATTTCCACCTGCGCTTTGCGCAGCTCATTTCTCCGAAGCCAGCTGTGCGCAAACGCAGTGTTGATTGCTCGGCAAACTCCAAACGCTCGGTCTGTACTGGCCCTCTGTTGCGCAAGCGAGTTGGTTATGGCCAGGTTCAAATTGTGCCCAAAACAACTTAACCACGGCCATTTCAATTGCCTGATGGCTGTGACAATATTCGCCCCGTTGTTATACAGGCGATCTTTTTCTCCTCTATTTTCCATTTGGCAAGTGTCTCGCGCAGTGCGTCTTCTAAATTGTCCGCTGAATGTGTCTCTGGCATGAAACTCATCTGCAGGCATTTGGACTGCATTGCCCACTCTCGGTCCACATAATGTACTGTGGCTGACATATAGGGCATCATGTTGCAGCTGGACCACATATCCGTTATCAAGGCCAAATATTCCACATCACCTAGCGCTTTTTTTTCTTAATGTGCCAAAGCCTTGGATGAGTATCTAATACTTTTAATAATAATAATAATAATAATAATATATTTAATAATGTGGTATTAAAATCCCCCCCCCCCACGATATGATCGTCCATCACGATGTTTGCACTGTAAACATCGTCGATGCCAATTAAGGGGACATCGCACAGCCCTATTTCACGCACTCCATCAAGAAAAAAGTTAAACATGATGAACACAGGCATACTGTTTTGAGCATACGATTTTTTAAAAAGAAACTAGCTACATCAAAGTCCTTCAATAAACCCATCCTTTAGCGCAAATGAGCTTAACCTAGTTCAAAGCATGACGCTAGCAGTAGCTGCATAAGGCAAAATCATGTGGGCCTTTCGTCAACAACAAGCCACGGCGGGCAAACATTAATAATCAAGCGTCCTTACCTTAAAACACTGTCTTGACCACAGAACTTCTCAAGTATTTCACTTAAATCCACACGGGTTAACAACACACGCAACACAGCTAGAGAGAAATGTGGATCTGCGCTAGCTTTGTATTGCTATTCCCCTCAGTATGCTTACTCTGTCTGCTGCCCGAACTGTGAACATTATAGGCTACAATCTTTTCATCAATTTCTTCAGTAGATGCCGTTTTAGACATTTTATTATCCCCATCGAAATACGCTATTATACTAACAGGATTATAACTCAAATCACACGACACGTATTCAAATCACAACTGATTTATTTTACTGTTGGACAGATCATAGCATATCTAGCCTAGCTGCACATAGCCTAGCTGCTGGTAGGCTGATAACTGATAAGTAACTGATATTCTGAACAGATTGGTGATTCTAACCTTAAAAAAGTCTGTGACTTTAGGCAACGATTCTATCATTACCTGCATCTCTCTTTTTTTTTCCTTTTATGCGCCCCGCTAACATGTGAACGCTTCATCTTTCAAAGCCTCTAAATTTGTGTCTCTGTAGTCTGCAGTCTTTGGTGCGCTTTAGTGCGTGACGTTACATTTTGTTACATTTTATTCTGGTACAGTTGTGGGTGTTTGTTTCGCGAACCACATCCACCATGTCTCTTACAGCAGGCTACTGTGCGCTCATTTATTTCTAACCTTATTTCTATCCGTACATTAATGTAGGCCCACGATTCCGACAATTTATTATTTTATTAATATTACAAGGCCCCTGATTGGCTGTGGCCCAGGGGTTTGAGGCCCCCCCCCCCCAAAGCGCCGGTGCATGTCCGCCATCGTCTGTGTGAGACTCGCGCGGGCGACAACTGTCCTTCCCGTGATTCATTTCCAGAACGCATTTCCCCTTCTCCGTTTTAGCCTTTTTTTATTTTTTATTTATTTATTTTTTTTACTCAGCAACGGTTGTGATGTAAAATGTACCGAAGTACACTACTTAAAAGAAAACATACTTAAGTAAAAGTAAAAGTACACTCTTTAAAAATTACTTGAAAAAGTATAAGTACACAAAAAAGCTACTCAAGTACAGTAACGCGAGTAATGTAATTCGTTACTTTCCACCTCTGCTGTTCATTGATCTCAGGATCAACAAAATTTGATTGGGAGCCAATGCAGTGTGGATAAGACAGGGGTGATGTGATCATATCTTCTAGTTCTAGTAAGGACTTTTGCTGCTGCATTTTGAATTAACTGAAGTTTGTTTATGCATTTATTGGAACATCCAAACAGTAAGGCATTACAATAATCCAACCTAGAGGTAACAAAAGCATGAAGTAGCTTTTTCTGCATCATGTATCCATCCATCCATTCATCCATCCATCATCTGTAGCTACTTATCCTGTACAGGGTTGCAGGCAAGCTGGAGCCTATCCCAGCTGACTATGGGTGAGAGGCAGGGTACACCCTGGACAAGTTGCCAGGTCATCACAGGGTTGACACAGAGACAAACAACCATTCACACCTACAGTCAATTTAGAGCCACCAATTAGCCTAACCTTCATGTCTTTCGGTGAAACTGGAGCACCCAGAGGAAACCCACACAGACACAGGGAGAACATGCAAACTCCACACAGAAAGGCCCTCATCAGCCACTGGACTCAAACCCAGAACCTTCTTGCTGTGAGGTGACAGTGCTAACCACTATGCCACCCACTGCATCATGTAATGACATTATATTTCTTAACTTATCAATATTTCTGAGATGAAAGAAAGCCATCCAGGTAATGGTATTGATATAACTTTCAAACAAAAGACTGGAGTCAATGATCACATGGAGGTCTTTTACAACTACACTGTAAAAAATGTCCGTAGAATTAACAGTGAATTTATGTAAAATCATGACATAAAAAAACTGTAAATACAAAAACAATGAAGCAGTGTGTAATTTACATCAATATACTGTAAAACTCCGAACCAAATACCACTGTTAATTTAACAGTAAGAATATGTTGAATTGATTTTTTTGTAGAATTTACAAACTGTTGTAGTTTAAACACAGACAAACTGTAATACTAAAACAGAATGTGATAGTTAAAATTACATCATTGCCCTGTTAAAAAAATTAAAAAACTGCCACCGTCGTGGCTCAGTCAACTAAGGTGCCATACTATGAATCCGGGGACCTGGGTTCGATTCCGACCCAAGGTCATTTCCTGATCTCTCTCCAGCTCATTTCCTGTCTCTACACTGTCTTATCCAATAAAGGTGAAAAAAGCCCCCCAAAAAATATGTCTAGTAGTTCATTGCTTGTAACCATTTTGAATCATTGTTTATTGTACAATGAATATCCGTAAAATTAACAGTTATGTATTGATTATTGTACATTGAATACCTGTAAAATTTACATTGTTATCATTAATTGTACATGTAATCCCAGTGAAATGTACAAGTTATTCTGTAATGTTGTTTACATTTCACTGTATTTTTAACAGGATTATTCTGGCAACCACAGCTGCCAGTGTTTTTCCGTAAAAACAATGGATTTTTTTTTACAGTGTACACATGAAATGTGTAAATGAATGAGGGTTGTTTCCCTACTCCTTCGGGTCAGGGAATGGTCGCTGACTATCATTTGTGCTTATGCGCCAAAAGGTAGTTCGGAGTACCCGGCCTTCTTGGAGTCCTTGAGTGGGGTGCTAGACAGTGCACCATGAGGGGACTCCATTGTTTTACTGGGGGACTTCAATGCTCACGTGGGCAATGACAGTGAGACCTGGAGGGGTGTGATTGGGAGGAACGGCCTGCCTGATCTGAACCTGAGTGGCGTTCAGTTGTTGGACTTTTGTGCCATGCATGCGTTGGCCATAACAAACACCATGTTCGAGCATAAGGGTGTCCATAAGTGCATGTGGCATGAGGACACCCGAGGCCGCAGATCGATGATTGACTTTGTCGTCGTTTCATCTGATCTACGACCATATGTCTTGGACACTCGGGTGAAGAGAGGAGCAGAGCTGTCAACTGATCACTACCTGGTGGCGAGCTGGATCAGATGACAGGGGAGGAGGCCAGACAGACCGGGCAGGCCCAAATGAGTAGTGAGGGTATGCTGGGAACATCTGGTGGAAGCTCCCGTCCATCAGATCTTCAAATGTCACATCCAGCAGAGCTTCAACTGCATACTGGGGGAGGATGGGGACATTGAGTCCAAGTGGACCATGTTCTGCACCTCCATTGCTGAGGCGGCTGTGCAGAGCTGTGGCTGCAAGGTTTGTGGCGGTAATCCCCGAACACACTGGTGGACACCTGTGGTGAGGGGAGCCGTCAAGCTGAAGACGGAGTCCTATCGGGCTTGGTTAGCCTGTGGGTCTCCAGAGGCAGCTGACAGATACCGACAGGCCAAGCAGAATGCGGCTCTGGCAGTCACTGAAGCAAAAACTCAGGTGTGGGAGGAGTTCGGAGAGGCCATGAAAAGTGACTTGCGGTCGGCCTTGAAGAGATTCTGGCAAACCGTCCGGCGGCTCAGGAAAGGAAAACAGTGGTCTGTCCCTACTGTTTACAGCGAGGATGGAGTGCTGTTGACCTCAGCTGGGGACATCATCCAATGGTGGAAGGAATACTTTGAGGATCTCCTCAATCCCACCTTCATGTTGTCTGAGGAGGATGCTGAGTTTGAGGGTGCTTGGGAGGACTATCACAGGGGCTGAGGGGGCTCCGGGGGTGGATGAGATTTGTCCTGAGTTCCTGAAGGCACTGGATGTTGTTGGGCTGTTTTGGCTGACACGCCTCTTCAACATTGTGTGGAGGTCAGGGACAGTGCCTCTGGATTGGCAGACTGGGGTGGTGGTCCCCCTTTTTAAAAAGGGAGACCGGAGAGTGTGTTCCAACTATAGGGGGATCACACTTCTCAGCATCCCTGGGAAAGCCTATGCTGGGGTGCTGGAGAGGAGAGTCCGGTCGACAGTTGAACCTCGGATTCAGGAGGAACAATGTAGTTTTCATCCTGGTCGTGGAACACTGGACCAGCTCTTTACCCTTGCAAGGGTACTGGAGGGTGCATGGGAATTTGCCCAATCGGTCTCCATGTGTTTTGTGGACCTGGAGGAGGCTTACGACCATGTACCTTGTGGTGCCCTGTGGGGAGTGCTTTGGGAGTATGGGGTTCAGGGCCCACTACTGCAGGCCATTCAGTCCCTGTATGACTGGAGCAGGAGTTTGGTTTGCATTGCCGGCAGTAAGTCGGACTCATTCCCGGTGCATGTTGGACTCCACCAGGGCTGTCCTTTGTCACCGGTTCTGTTCATAACTTTTATGGACAGAATTTCTAGGCACAGTCAAGGGGCAGATCGTGTCTGGTTTGGTGGCATCAGGATCACATCTCTGCTTTTTGCGGATTATGTGGTCCTGTTGGGTTCATCAATCTGTGACTTACAGCATGCGCTGGGATGGTTTGCAGCCAAGTGTGAAGTGGCTGGGATGAGGATCAGCACCTCCAAGTCCGTGGCCATGGCGCTCAGCCAGAAACAGGTGGAGTGCCTACTCCAGGTCAGGGGGGAGTTGCTACCTAAAGTGAAGGAGTTTAAGTATCTCAGGTTTTTGTTCACAAGTGAGGGTAAGAGGGAGCGGGAGTTGGACAGAAGGATTGGGGCAGCATCAGCAGTGATGCAGACGCTAAACCAGTCTGTTGTGGTAAAGAGAGAGTTGAGCCAAAAGGCAAAGCTCTCAATTTACTGGTCCATCTATGTTCCCACTCTCACCTATGGTCATGAGCTATGGGTAGTGACCGAAAGAATGAGATTGCAGATACAAGCGGTAGAAATGAGTTTTCTATGCAGGGTGGCTGGGCTCTCCCTTAGAGACAGGGTGAGAAGCTTGGTAATTCGGGAGAGACTTGGAGTAGAACCACTGCTTCTCCACATTGAAAGGAGTCAGTTGAGGTGGTTTGGGCACCTTGTTAGGATGCCCCCTGGATGCCTCCCAAGGGAGGTTTTCTGGGCATGCCCCACCGTGAGGAGACCCCAGGGCAGACCCAGGACATGCTGGAGAGATTACATCTCTCGGCTGGCCTGGGAACACCTTGGTATTCCCCCAGACGAGCTGGTGGAGGTGGCCAGGGAGAGGGAAGTCTGGGCTGCTCTGCTTAGGCTGCTACCCCCATGACCCGGATCCAGATAAGCAGTAGAAGATGGATGGATGGAGTTACTGTGTAATCAGAAAACCTACTTCTAGTTGCTTGTAGTCCTAGTACAAGTACTTCTGTCTTGTCAGAGTTAAGGTTCCCTTTTGAGTCTGGTGTTCCTCTCAAGGTTTTTTCCTCATGTCATCTGAAGGAGATTTTACTCGCCACCATCACCACAGGCTTGCACATTGGGGATAAATTAAAGATAAAATTAGCTCATGTTTAAAGTCTTTAATTTTCTTAAAGCTGCTTTGCAACAATGTCTATTGTTAAAAGTGCTATAAAAATAAACTTGACTTGACTTTAACCAGAAACCCTGTGTAGTTTTGTAAGGCTTTTTGACACACACAGGGTATCAAATGTTTGCACTCCAGCATCAAGCTAAAAGCGCACAATAATTTACCAGTGGTTGTTGTTGTTGATGTCAGTTCCAAATGCAAATATTATACATTGTCAATAGAGTTAGCAGAAAAAAATAAATAAATGCACAGACATTCTAGCTGGCTTAATGCTTATCCCTAGTCTGGGTCAGCTAGCTAAGCTGTTCTTCCTTCATTCTAACAAGTGCAGTGCAAGAGAAATGGCTATTTATCTAATGCATCTAATCTAATTTACCTAATGTTTGACATCATGAGGAACACGTTTATTTTTGAAAAACAACATATGGTAAGTTTATTTGTACATGCATTTATTAGTTTTTGTTTGTTTGTTTGTTTGTTTGTTTGTTTTTTTTGTGTAGGTGAGCACAGCATTCTTCAGCAGATCATGGAGATGCTATTGACATTGATAGATATTTGATAATCAATGTCCTCTTAAGAAGGGAGAGATAGTAAATAAATGTATAGTACCAGTCAAAAGTTTGGACACACCTTCTAAATCGGTGTTTTTTATGGTTTAAAAGACACTTCATGTCTTAAAGTAATGATGGATGCCATTTCTCTTTACTTAACTGAGCGGTTCTTGATATAACATGGATTACTACAGTTGTGGAATCAGGCTATATGCTGTACTTTTTATTATTTACTATTTAATGTTTGATCTCAAACGCATTAAGGAGGCACAAAACTAGTTCACCAATTAACTTCTGACAAGGCAGACCTGTTAATTGAAAAGCATTCCAGGTGACTACCTCATGAAGCTGGTTAAGATAATGCCAATGGTGTGCAAAGTGTCAAGGTAAACATTGGATACTTTGAAGAATCTAAATTATCGAACATATTTTGTTTAACACTTTTTTTGTTTACCACATAATTCCACATACAGTGGTGCTTGAAAGTTTGTGAACCCTTTAGAATTTTCTATATTTCTGCATAAATATGACCCAAAACATCATCAGATTTTCACACAAGTCCTAAAAGTAGATAAAGAGAAGCCAGTTAAACAAATTAGACAAAAATATGATACTTGGTCATTTATTTATTGAGGAAAAAAATCCAATATTACATATCTGTGAGTGGCAAAAGTATGTGAACCTCTAGGATTAGCAGTTAATTTGAAGGTGAAATTAGAGTCCGGTGTTTTCAATCAATTGGATGACAAATCAGGTGTGAGTGGGCACCCTGTTTTATTTAAAGAACAGGGATCTATCAAAGTCTGATCTTCACAACACATGTTTGTGCAAGTGTATCATGGCACGAACAAAGGAGATTTCTGAGGACCTCAGAAAAAGCGTTGTTGATGCTCATCAGGCTGGAAAAGGTTACAAAACCATCTCTAAAGAGTTTGGACTCCACCAATCCACAGTCAGACAGATTGTGTACAAATGGAGGAAATTCAAGACCATTGTTACCCTCCCCAGGAGTGGTCAACCAACAAAGATCACTCCAAGAGCAAGGCATCTAATAGTTGGCGAGGTCACAAAGGACCCCAGGATAACTTCTAAGCAACTGAAGGCCTCTCTCACATTGGCTAATGTTAATGTTCATGAGTCCACCATCAGGAGAACACTGAACAACAATGGTGTGCATGGCAGGGATGCAAGGAGAAAGCCACTACTCTCCAAAAAACTTGCTGCTTGTCTGGAGTTTGCTAAAGATCACATGGACAAGCCAGAAGGCTATTGGAAAAATGTTTTGTGGATGGCTGAGGCCAAAATAGAACAATTTGGTTTAAATGAGAAGCGTTAAGTTTGGAGAAAGGAAAACACTGCATTCCAGCATAACAACCTTATCCCATCTGTGAAACATGGTGGTGGTAGTAACGTGTTTTGGGCCTGTTTTGCTGCATCTGGGCCAGGACGGCTTGCCATCATTGATGGAGCAATGAATTCTGAATTATACCAGTGAATTCTAAAGGAAAATGTCAGGACATCTGTCCACGAACTGAATTTCAAAAGAAGGTGGGTCATGCAGCAAGACAACGACCCTAAGCATACAAGTCGTTCTACCAAAGAATGGTTAAAGAAGAATAAAGTTCATGTTTTGTAATGGCCAAGTCAAAGTCCTGACCTTAATCCAATCAAAATGTTGTGGAAGGACCTGAAGCGAGCAGTTCATGTGAGGAAACCCACCAACATCCCAGAGTTGAAGCTGTTCTGTACGGAGGAACGGGCTAAAATTCCTCCAAGCCAGTGTGCAGGACTAATCAACAGATACCAGAAACATTTACTTGCAGTTATTGCTGCACAAGGGGGTCACATCAGATACTGAAAGCAAAGGTTCACATACTTTTGCCACTCACAGATATATAATATTGGATCATTTTCCTCAATAAATAAATGACCAAGTATAATATTTTTGTCTCATTTGTTTAACTGGGTTCTGTTTATCTACTTTTAGGACTTGTGTGAAAATCTGATGATGTTTTGGGTCATATTTATGCAGAAATATAGAAAATTCTAAAGGGTTCACAAACTTTTAAGCACCACTGTATGTTATTTCATAGTTTTGATGTCTTCAGTGTTGTTCTATAATGTAGAAAATAGTCACAATACAGAAAATCCTATGAATGAGTAGAGTAGGGTTGTACAAACTTTTACTGGTATTGTATATTTGAAAGTTAAAGTGGTGTGTTTAGGGAGTAACAGATATGACATTAGATGTCACAATAGACAGAATGCAGATGGAACAGTAGCAGTAACAGTAAAATGGACATGACGCTTATTAAGACATGGGGAGGGGAAAAACAAACAAAGAAACTATATAAAGTGTAACTTATAATCATTGATATAACTAAAATGTACAACACTATCTTTCCAATTTCTGTATAGGGTGTGTGCATACATGTGTGATTATTTGTGTGTTCATGAATATTATGCAAATACAGTGTGTTATGGCTTTGGTTGTGTTATGTGGCTGTAGTAAATCTGTTGTTAGCTATTGTGAAGTGAAACATTTGTTTACGTAATGCATGTTAATTTTAATTTACCTTGCTTCTTCGTCCATAAACTTAAGAGATGTAACGATACAGCCAGAGCTGAACAGTGCATGTAAAATTACAACCCCGATTCCAAAAAAGTTGGGACAAGTACAAATTGTAAATAAAAACGGAATACAATAATGTACAAATCTCAAAAACTGATATTGTATTCATAATAGAACATAGACAACATATCAAATGTCGAAAGTGAGACATTTTGAAATTTCATGCCAAATATTGGCTCATTTGAAATTTCATGACAGCAACACATCTCAAAAAAGTTGGGACAGGGGCAATAAGAGGCTGGAAAAGTTAAAGGTACAAAAAAGGAACAGCTGGAGGACCAAATTGCAGCTCATTAGGTCAATTGGCAATAGGTCATTAACATGACTGGGTATAAAAAGAGCATCTTGGAGTGGCAGCGGCTCTCAGAAGTAAAGATGGGAAGAGGATCACCAATCCCCCTAATTCTGCGCCGACAAATAGTGGAGCAATATCAGAAAGGAGTTCGACAGTGTAAAATTGCAAAGAGTTTGAACATATCATCATCTACAGTGCGTAATATCATCAAAAGATTCAGAGAATCTGGAAGAATCTCTGTGCGTAAGGGTCAAGGCCGGAAAATCATACCGGGTGTCTGTGATCTTCGGGCCCTTAGACGGCACTGCATCACATACAGGCATGCTTCTGTATTGGAAATCACAAAATGGGGTCAGGAAAATTTCCAGAGAACATTATCTGTGAACACAATTCACCGTGCCATCCACCGTTGCCAGCTAAAACTCTATAGTTCAAAGAAGAAGCCGTATCTAAACATAATCCAGAAGCGCAGACGTCTTCTCTGGGCCGAGGCTCATTTAAAATGGACTGTGGCAAAGTGGAAAACTGTTCTGTGGTCAGACAAATTAAAATTTGAAGTTCTTTATGGAAATCAGGGATGCTGTGTCATTTGGACTAAAGAGTAGAAGGACGACCCAAGTTGTTATCAGCACTCAGTTCAGAAGCCTGCATCTCTGATGGTATGGGGTTGCATTAGTGTGTGTGGCATGGGCAGCTTACACATCTGGAAAGACACCATCAATGCTGAAAGGTATATCCAGGCTCTAGAGCAACATATGCTCCCATCCAGACGACGTCTCTTTCAGGGAAGACCTTGCATTTTCCAACATGACAATGCCAAACCACATCCTGCATCAATTACAGCATCATGGCTGCGTAGGAGAAGGGTCCAGGTACTGAACTGGCCAGCCTGCAGTCTAGATCTTTCACCCAACATTTGGCACATCATAAAATGGAAGATACGACAAAAAAGACCTAAGACAGTTGAGCAACTAGAATCCTACATTAGACAAGTATGGGTTAACATTTCTATCCCTAAACTTGAGCAACTTGTCTCCTCAGTCCCCAGACATTTACAGACTGTTGTAAAGAGAAAAGGGGATGTCTCACAGTGGCAAACATGGCCTTGTCCCAACTTTTTTGAGATGTGGTGTTGTCATGAAATTTAAAATCACCTAATTTTTCTCTTTAAATGATACATTTTCTCAGTTTAAACATTTGATATGTCATCCACAGTATGTTCTATTCTGAATAAAATATGTAATTTTGAAACTTCCACATCATTGCATTTTGTTTTTATTTACAATTTGTACTTTGTCTCGGCTGCCCTTTGTCACCGGTTCTGTTCATAATTTTTATGGACAGAATTTCTAGGCGCAGCCAGGGGCCGGAAGGAATCCTGTTTGGGAACCACAGGATTTCATCTCTGCTTTTTGCGGATGATGTTGTCCTTTTGGCTTCTTCAAACCAGGACCTTCAGCATGCACTGGGGCGGTTTGCAGTCGAGTGTGAAGCGGCTAGGATGAGAATCAGCACCTCCAAGTCCGAGGCCATGATTCTCGACCGGAAAAGGGTGGCTTGCCCTCTCCAGGTTGGTGGAGAAGTCCTGCCTCAAGTGGAGTAGTTTAAGTATCTCGGGATCTTGTTCATGAGTGAGGGAAGGATGGAGCGTGAGATTGACAGACAGATTGGTGCAGCCTCTGCAGTGATGCGGTCGCTTTACTGGTCCATCGTGGTGAAGAAGGAGCTGACCCAAAAGGCAAAGCTCTCAATTTACCGGTTGATCTACGTTCCGACTCTCACCTATGGTCATGAGCTTTGGGTAATGACCGAAAGAACAAGATCGCGGATACAAGCGGCCGAAATGAGCTTCCTTCGCAGGGTGGCTGGGTGCTCCCTTAGAGATAGGGTGAGAAGCACAGTCACTCGGGAAGAGCTCGGAGTAGAGCCGCTGCTCCTCCACATCGAGAGGAATCAGCTGAGGTGGCTCAGGCATCTTTTTCGGATGCCTCCTGGACACCTCCCTGGGGAGGTGTTCCAGGCATGTCCCCCCAGGAGGAGGCCCCGGGGAAGACCCAGGACATGCTGGAGGGACTATGTCTCTCGGCTGGCCTGGGAACGCCTCGGTGTTCTTCCCGAGGAGCTGGCCGAGGTGTCTGGGGAAAGGGAAGTTTGGGCTTCCATGCTTAGACTGCTGCCTCCGCGACCCGGTCCCGGATAAGCGGAAGAAGACGAGACAAGACGAGACTTTGTCCCAACTTTTTGGGAATCGGGGTGAAATCATACGAGACCTGATGTTGCTCCAAAGACATGTGGGAGTTACTGTAATACATATCAGTGGGCTACATTGAAAAAAAAAAAATAATGTTATTAACCAATAACAGAGATTTGAAATTAACGTTTCAGTTTGGAACAGTTAACAGTGGTTATCACTGCAGTTGTCTTTTTTTCCCCCTCCTGTTCATATCCATTTTGATTTCTTGTCTCAAGACATTTTTTCAGCCCTGATTTTGAGCCCTACTAACAATACATATAAAACAACTACAAGATCAAACTGGGCACAGAGAAATGTCTCTGCGATCTGAGACTTGGTGCTTCAGTTCACCTCAGTTATGGAGCTCATGCATGACCCATGAGATAATGATGCCTGCTTTTCTTGGTTGAGAAATAGTTGAGAAATGTTGCTCTCAATATTATGCAAATACAGTGTGTTATGGCTTTGGCTGTGTTATGTGGCTGTAGTAAATCTGTTGTTAGCTATTGTGATATATATTAGGATATGTCCTCATGGTAAAGTGTGCACTGGAATAGAAAGCCCTTCAAACTGGGAATTCCAGCATAATTGCCAGCAAAAAAGGAAGCAGGCAATTTGGAAATTAGGTTAGATGAACCAGATAGATATTCTAAAAGAGCTAAAGAGCATGCCTTACTGATTATCTTCCTCATTGCATTTTGCTTGTTCACTAAATTCAAAGATGGCAAAGTATGCATATGATACAAGAACAAAAAGATATATGCAGTTGGATATACTCACAAAGTCATTTTATTCAGCCAGTGAGATCATTTATTGTCCATTCTGATTTTGTGTCTGCATGATTTTATGCATTGAGCTGCTGCCACATGATTGGCTGATTGGATAAATGCATAATTGAAAGTGGGGTACAACATGCCGATTAAAGTGGTCTGTGAGTGTATAAAGCAAAGGTTGGGATTCAGACACTCATAAATCTAACTAGATACAGGTGAGAATAAATAAGCAGGGTAGGTGGTGAGAATAGTGGACCAAAATAAAAGATGTGTTCTGGCCAATAGTATGTCTGAGCTATGGTCTCATTAAAGTTGTGTTATTGCAGCTACATCAATGCTTGGGTCTGTGTTTTTTCCTCATCTGTCTGAAGGTTGTGAGCATACACCTTGATCAAAGTGAAATGAATGCTGTTGCTGATGCGCCAAACATGAAGATCTTAAAGCATATTAATAATAATAATGATACTGTTAATAATGGAAGCTATGTTAAATGGCTCTAGAGGAGCGGTGTTTGATTGTCTTTAATGCATTCTGTGCTACATATTTTTGTTCCAGCTAATGAAGAAGGGGGTTGGGGGGGGGGCAGGTGTAGAGAAGAAAATGTGGCAGAATAGATTAATAGATTGCAAAAAATTGAACTCCATTGCAGCTGAAGTAATGAGCTGTCAGTTTTCTGTTACAGAAGGTGTGAATGAGTGTTCTTTTTTTGTCCTTCTGTCCAGGCAAAAAGAGAGAAAGAGAGACAATGAAGATGAAGGAGAGTGAGGAACAGACAGCGAAGAGTTCAAGTGCTTTTTTCATGTGGGTGAGAAATGTCAGATCATATGCTAACCAAATAAAGTCCAAATTTCTGTTGACATGATGTTTAACCCTCACCACTTTAGCATGCCCCGAACTATCATGTCAACATATGGAGGCTTCTTCGTCTAAAATACATCTCATTCTCTCTAGCCGCTTCATCCTGTTCTACAGGGTCGCAGGCAAGCTGGAGCCTCTCCCAGCTGACTATGGGCGAAAGGCGGGATACACCCTGGACAAGTCACCAGGTCATCACAGGGCTGACACATACTGTAGACACAGACAACTATTCACACCTACGGTCAATTTAGAGTCACCAGTTAACTTAACCTGCATGTCTTTGGACTGTGGAGGAAACCCACGTGGACACAGGGAGAACAGGCAAACTCCGCACAGAAAGGCCCTCTCCGGCCATGGGACTTGAACCCCGACCTTCTTGCTGTGAGGCAACAGCGCTAACCACTACACTACCATGCCGCCCGTCTAAAATACATCTCATCTCATTATCTCTAGCCGCTTTATCCTTCTACAGGGTCTCAGGCAAGCTGGAGCTTATCCCAGCTGACTACGGGCAAAAGGCGGGGTACACCCAGGACAAGTCGCCAGGTCATCAGAGGGCTGACACATAGACACAGACAACCATTCACACTCACACCTACGGTCAATTTAGAGTCACCAGTTAACCTAACCTGCATGTCTTTGGACTGTGGGGGAAACCGGAGCACCCGGAGGAAACCCACAGGGAGAACATGCAAACTCCACACAGAAAGGCCCTCGCCGGCCATGGGGCTCGAACCCAGGACCTTCTTGCTGTGAGGTGACAGCGCTAACCACTACACCACCGTGCCGCCCGTCTAAAATACATGATAATGTTAAATATGTATATAATAATAATAATAAAGACATTATTATTAACTTTTTCTTTTTTTTACATAAAAAAAAAATCTGCTATTTTAACAGGGGTATGTAGACTTTCTATGTCCACTGTATTTCTCCACTCAATTTAAAGACTGTTCCAATGAAGATAAGAAGACAAAAAATGCACAACTTTTACTCATGGAGAATCTGAACGTTACTAACTATTGCAAACCATAAAAATGTTATAAAAAGTAATGACTGAGTTTTTCTTACATGGTCATTTGTATAAAACCATCCCATGCTTTCTTTTACATTTCTTGCTGTGGGACACTGGACTGTATAATATTATGATTAAAGTATAATCAGACAACTGAATGAATTGCACTTTTTTGTTTGTTAACAGAAAATGGTGTAAAAGTCCAGCAGCATTTAGAGACCGAATATATTTCTGATGAAATCATCGGCATCTGGTGTGTGCTTTTAAACAACAACTCTGGATTTCTGACATATAGAAGTTAGTGTTGTGGATGTCTGTGATTTTCACTTTTCCATGTTGCATGTGTGTTAATTGGTACCTTTCAGTGGGATCTACATATAATAACTTCTGTCATTTGCTCATTTCATGCTACTTACACCTTACACCTGGAATCAGCCTTGATTTGTACTGAATAAAGAATCACAAAGAATCAGAAATTCAGCTGTGATATTGGATATTCTACTCAATTGCTCCCCTCAACCAAATCAAATGAATCAAATGAGGCAGCCTTTTACACATTGTGCACTCGGCACTTTTCTTGCCACAATTCCAGAGTAAAATTCTGATTCCAGACTTTATTGCAAAACTCACAAAAGCTGTATGTGTACATTAATAAATATCCATAACATTTCTGCTCCACTAGTTCTAAAATTGTTGAAAAATGAATCTACTTTCCTGAGTCATTTTGTCAGGATGTGTGGTAATTTGTCGAAAATCTGAAACCAGTACTGGTTTGAGAAATGACTCAATATCTGTAAATGTCATCATGATGGCTTATGACCTGCTAATGCAACATGATCAGCCGAGTTGTGGAGGTGGTCCATAGTCATTCATTTCATCTATAGTGATACTGGCAAAGTTTTCCTGTTCAAAATTGCACTCACATTGCCAATATTACAAGTTTTAACACTGTATTTACTTCTCTTTTTTTTCTATCATCATGATGTCTGAGACTGGAAAATGCTGAAGACCTGGTCAATTTTAGCCCCAAAGAGAAAGAAGTCATTTTAGCAGACAAATAGGTTTACAACCTCAATGGTCCACCATGGAATAAATCTAAAGTGACCTTCTTGTCCTCAATTCTCTTAGAAAACCTGAGCTTTCTCCTAAACCGATCTAAAATGAATGGCCAGATATGAATTACTGTACACAGGTGCCTTAGGCACCAACCAACTAGGGAACCATATAGAGGAATGACCCCATTTCTCACACCTTTCCAGCTTTGTGGCTGTTAAAGAAGGGGTTCACATGTGTGTTTATAGGCTGGTGTTGGATTGGGAAATAGAAATGACTTTGTCTCTGACTTAAGACATTTTGAGTAGTGTGGTATGTATTCTTACTGTTCATACTCATATGTTTATTTATTCAATTTATTTACATATATAGTGTGTTTAACAATGGACATTTTCACAAAGCACTTTTACAGAAACCCAAATATAGATTTAAATTGGTTTGGAATGTGTCAACCAGAGATGACAGTGCTAGGCAAACCTCCCTGAGACAACTTGAGGAAGAAACATTGACAGAAACCAGATTAAAAGAGAACCTGTCCTCTTCTGGGTGACACTGGCTAGTGTGACAATGGCTGCTGATTTTCAGAAGTCTGAGTTCGTTGGGCAACAGGCAGTGGTAAAACTGCCAAGCTTATAAATCCTTTTCTGTCCACTAAAAAACCCTGCAGCATAAATATACTGCGTACCAGAACATTTGGTAGCATTGCTCCCACACCTCAGCCAAAACACACTGCTCGCAGCTCAACAGGTGACTTCCTCTTCCTCTCTCCCTCTTCTCAGCCCCTACTTCCTTCATTAAAGGAAGCTTACCTTGGCCTCGCACCACAGTTTTAATTCCATAAAACTAGTGTAATGTTAATAGAGTTAATTTAATATAATTTAATATATAAATATTTGTGCATGGATATTTATTTTCCAAGACCAAAAAAAAAAAAACCATTGTCACAATAGTCACATTAGTGTGATTTATACATGGATATTTATTTTCCAAGACAAAAAAAATTAAAAAAAAATCACAATAGTCACATTCCTGTGCTTAATAGTGTGAATAGTGTGATTAAAATTATATTGATTATGAGCATCAGTCTTTTAATTTCATAAGAGTTTTAACATTAATTATAGAATATCAAAGTGAAGATATTCACTGTTCAATGAGCAAGAACATCCAAATATTGCAATTTACCAAAACTTTCTACACCTTCCAGATTTGTGCCTACCTATGAGAAAAGTGATTAACAAAAGTCTTGACTAACCTTCTAGGTTTTCAGCCTAGATTTAAAGATTGAGACTGTGAACAATAAGGCTGTTACACAACTGTGGGACTTTGTAAGAAGAAAAAAAAATCTTCTCCATGCAAAGTATTCATTATTTCAACTACCAACAAAAACCCTACATCTTTTGATCAAAGCAGACATGGCAGATCATAAAAAGACCAAAGGTCCAGTCATGTACTATGGAGCGTGGCCACTCAGTGCCTTATAAGTCATTTGTAGTATTTTATAATCAATGCAATATTTTCTGTGAGCCAGTGAAGTGTAGATAGATGGGGGTGATGTGGTTGAATCTTCTGGCTCTGAAATTAACTAAATCTGGCTGCTGCATTCTAGACGATGTAATTAAAGATTCCATTGTAATAACAGATCCATAAACTTATTTCTTATTGCAACTGTGTTAAAGTTGCGTGACTGTGGTAGCTCAGTGGTTAAGGCATCATAAGGCATGTGTAAGTTCAAATCCCAGCATTGCCAAGCACAATGACAGAGATAATTCTGAAAGCTTAATTTTCCAAATACTTTTTATATTTCTTAAATTTAATTATTTTAATTTTAATTTTTGTGTTTATCAAAAGTTTCTGGACCACTGTCAAGTTTTTTTTTTAAATAAATGAATGAATGAATGAATGAATGAATGACACCATGTTCAGAATCCACACTGCATGTCTGATCCATCTATAACCTTTACATCATTTCCACACACTTGCTTGTGTGTCACAGTATCACTTGTATATGTACAAGGAAAAAGCTATACATCTAACGAGGACAAGATATTTAGCTTGGGTTTGTTCCCAAATATAAGAGCCAATTACTTCTATTTTCTGGAAATCTCACTGTACAGCATCTATCCATTTTATTTTAGATTACACATATTAATTTCATGGAAAGAATTCCACAAACTGCTTACAAAATCCAACTTGATCTGGAGTTACTCAAAACACCAAGTGGAGTTTTGTTTTGTTTTTGTTTCTTCTGAAAGCTACCTTTTTCCCTATCCACACTATAACAGTAAAATACCATTTTCAGATTTATACACTTTGGAGAGTGGATTTGAAATATGTATTTTTTCAGTAATCAAAGACAGCATTTTAATGTGGATGGAAAGACAAACATGGTTTCAACTTTACCCATCTTAGTGTGCCCTGGGCCTCAGATCCAGGATGAATTTCACCATGGATTAACAATCATCACCAGCATGATAATACAGGCTGGATACCAAAGATCAAAGTATATTTTCTGCTAATAAATTCTCAAATATGCCAAACATGCTGATAATGATAAATGAAGTAATTACACAAGCTTGAAAATCTGACCATAACGTTCCAAGTTTATCTAATCAAAGCTCCCTGGATTTCTTGATTGCAGCTCAAACAAAGTAAACAAAATATGACTTTATTCTGTAGCCACTTGGACATCTGTTTGTAAGCCAACTCCAGGCAGGGAATATGGTACTGCGTGTGTTGCCCCAATTTATCACCAAATGTCCAATTAACATGGGCAGAGTAGATTAGATTCTTAAACACAGAGGGAATTTCTTGCACAACTGTTAATTGCAATTTGGCAGGACTCAACTGTGGATTTGTTTTTGTGAGCCTTTTCGGATTTTGTAGCAGCAGGGTGTGAAAAATAATATGAACACCTGGAGATAAGAAAGAAGGCCAGAAGTTGTTTGAACACCTGTGCTTAAAGAATTATTAAGTCTACAAGTTGCACTGTGGTTGTTTGTGTTGCTTTATTGCTGTCCTTGAACCCCCCACCCCCTTTGTTTTGGTTAGCCTATATGACATATAATTTATGTCATGTCTCATTTCATTTTTTTTCTCCTCAGAGTCAGTACATACTTTAAAAAAATGATTTATTTATTTATTTATTTATTTATTTTTGTTTGTTTGTTTGTTTGATTATTCCTCAGGGTCTGTTAACCATAATACAACACAGTACATGATCTGTGCTTGTCCTTTGCTGCTACTTCAGGAAACTGTTAGTTTAATTGCTCTATAAAAGCAGCATAAATTCGTTTTCACAGCCTCCAGGCAACTTATACTGTATGTCCCTTTTAAAATCCATTAAGTCAAAGTCACAAAATGTATGTGTTCAGAAAATATAAAAGGTGTTTTGGAGTTTTTTGTTGTTTTTTTGTTCCACACTTTTAGAATTTATATCACAAATAAGTATGCCATGTCGAGTCTGTGAATATATGCTAGTCTCCTCATCTAACCCTCTTTTGGTTGATAAAATACACTAACCCAGTCACAAAATATATATAAAATCTAACCAGCCAATCTGGGTTTGCAAAATTTCACCTGAATAAAGCTAAAAGAAAAGTTGATTATCTTTATTTTTATCATGGTGGTGCAGTGGTTAGAACTGTCGCCTCAGAGCAAGAAGGTTCTGAGTTGGAGCCCAGTGGCTGATGGGGGCCTTTCTGGGTGGAGTTTGCATGTTCTCCCTGTGTTTGCATGGGTTTCGTCTAGGTGCTCCGATTTCCCCCACAGTCCAAAGACACTCAGTTAGGTTAACTGGCGACTCGAAATTGCCCATGTGTGAGTGTACAGAAAGGAACTGGCCACACTACTGCTGCAATTCTGGCCAAGTCACTCAAATATGGTCACAACCAACATCTCATCCATGACCCTAAGCTGCCACAGTCATTCAACAGTGGATGATAGAGAAGGGGCTACAACCCAGACCTCATTTTCATCAGTTCCAACCTAGCACAACATGAGCTGTAAAGTTGTTCTCGATCACATTCCCAAATTCCATCGGCCAATAGGGATTCAACTTCAGAAAGGCAAACTGGCAGGGTTTCACTACAGACCAGTCGATTGGGGATTTGGAGCCTACACCTGAAGCCTGTGATCAATTTGTACAGAGAGTTTGGGCATCATTGAGAATTCATATTCCCTGAGGTTGCCACACTGAATATGTACCTGGCCTTTCCGCTGACTCTGCAGTCATATATACCTCTTACAAAGAGAAGTATGAAGCTGACTCCTTTTCAGCTGATACTATTGCCACCGGGGAAGCTCTCGCTGCAGCAATTGCATCTGATTGGCATAAGTCCTGGCAGGATCTGATTGAATCTCTAGATGTGACACAACAGTCAAGTCAAGTCAAGTTTATTTGTATAGCACTTTTAACAATAAACATTGTCACAAAGCAGCTTTACACAATTTGAACGACTTAAAACATGAACTAATTTTATCCCTAATCTATCCCCAATGAGCGAGCCTGTGGCGATGGTGGCAAGGAAAAACTCCCTCAGACAACATGAGGAAGAAAGCTCAAGAGGAACCAGACTCAAAAGGGAACCCATCCTCATTTGGGCAACAACAGACAGCATGACTATAATATTAACAGTTTTAACATGAAGACAGTTTCATTGATGTTGTAACTCTTCATTGATGGAAACTTGAGTGCAAAACTGTTCATGACAACTGCAGTCCTAAAGTTAGCAAGTCAACTGTAGTCCTCAGCCATAAAAGCATTACTGTAGAAGTTCAGAGCGTCCTTCAGGTGTGACTTTCAACTGTCCTCATGGGGCCATCCTCCACAGGAGCCATGCAATGAGACTCCAACCAGACACAGGGCACCAGGATGGATCAAGCAGGTCCGAGGAGCAGAAGAGGTCAGCATCTTGATCCCAGGAACAACATGTAACTCAGAGGGACAGATTTGGGGGGAGTGGGGGAGGGGGAGAGAGAGGGAGAGAAAACACAGGTTGTTAGGTATGCCCAATGTCACCTGAATAAGTAGGAACAGTATACATATTGCACTGAGTACAAGCAGGGACTTCGGCAACTAACTATGACAGCATAACTAAAAGGGGAGAGCCAGAAGGTAACACAGGCATGAGGGAGCCCCAGGACATAAAGCAGCAGCCACTACACCATCAACAAACTCAAGTGAGCGGGGACTGACAGCATCCATACATCCCAGTTTACCAAAACACTCTATGCCTGAGGACCCTCCAGATCTACACCTTTACCTCATAAACACCATTAACAAAAGGCTTGACTAAACAGATATGTTTATAGCCTAGACTTAAACACTGAGACTGTGTCTGATTCCTGAACACTACTTGGAAGTCTGTTCCATAACTGTGGGGCTTTGTAAGAAAAGGCTCTGCCCCCTGATGTAGCCTTCACTATACAAGGTACCAGCAGATAGCCTGCACCTTTTGATCTAAGTAGGCGTGGTGGGTCATAGAGGAGCAGAAGTTCACTCAGGTACTGTGGTGTGAGACCATTCAGTGCTTTAAAGGTCAATAGTAGTATTTTATAATCAATATGCAATTTGATTGGGAGCCAATGCAGTGTGGATAAGACAGGGGTGATGTGGTCATATTTTCTAGTTCTAGTAAGGACTCTTGCTGCTGCATTTTGAACTAACTGGAGCTTGTTTATGCACTTATTGGAACATCCAGACAGTAAGGCATTACAATAATCCAACCTGGAGGTAATGAAAGCATGAACTAGTTTTTCCGCATCACATAGTGACATTAAATTTCTTATCTTAGCAATATTTTTGAGATGAAAGAAAGCTATCTGGGTAATGTTATCAATGTGAGTTTCAAATGAAAGACTGGGGTCAATAATCACTCTGAGGTTTTTTACTGCTGCACATGAAGAAACAGAAAGGCCATCCAGAGTTACTGTGTAATCAGAAAACTTACTTCTGTGGTCCTACTACTGTTAGGACTGGGACTGTTTTGGCCTCTAGAGGCCGCTGTTATTTCCTTTTCTGGTCATGTTTGTTTTGGCCTCTAGAGGTCACCACTGTGTTCTGTGTTTTGTTTTTGTCTTATTGCCTGTTTCCTGCCCCGCCCTGTCCTTAATTAGTTTGTGTATTTATACCCCTGAGTTCAGTCCTCTTGTCACGGAGTCTTTGTGCTGTTATGTTTAGCTCCAGTTACCTCTGTTCCGTGTTCCTTGCCTTTGTCTTTTTGGTTTTGCACATTGCTTTTCTTTTTGGACTTTTTGGACTTGGTATTTACTGTTTTTTTTTTTTTTGATCTTCTGAGCGTTGGTATTTTTGCCTTTTCTTTTCTGTTTTTTTGGCTTTTTTATTTGACTTTGAACTTTTGGATATTTTATTTTTCCCTTCATCTTCTGAGCGTTTTTTGGATTATATTTTTTGGGACTGTAAATATTGTAAATAAACTTTTTGATACTTTTCTACTTCTGTCTCACGCCTCTGCACTTGAGTCATTCCCCTGGTGGCCTAGTGGGGATTTGCTGGATTATCACACCAGCGAACCAGGTTTGCATCCCAGCAAAACCCTAACAGAAAGACTCCGTCATGACCGACTTAGCAGAAGCTTCTTCATCTGTCTACCTGGCCAACCTTCAGGGAATGATGGCTGCGTTAACATGCCTCGGATCCACCATGGACACTCATGGATGGACTCTCGCAAGCCAACGTGAGACCCTTGCTCACCACGAGGTACTGCTTCAGCAGATTGGGAAAACCCTGGCACAGCTGACTTCTCTGCCCCCATCTCCTCCACCTGATTCTGCTCCTGCTCCATCATCTGCTCCAGTGCCTCCTGCCATGCTGCCTTCTTCACCTCATGAACCCAGCCTTCCTGCACCACAGAGGTATGACGGCAAGCACAGTGAGTGTCGGGAGTTCCTTACCCAGTGCCAACTCACATTTGAGCTTCAGCCTACCACCTACACTACGGATCGCCGCAAGATTGCCTTTGTGATAACCTTGTTAGCTGGTAAGGCGTGAGACTGGGCCACTGCTATCTGGCAGAGACAGGGACCCGAGTGCTCTGATTTCCAGTTGTTTACTGAGGAGATGCTTCGTGTCGTCGATCAAGCAGACATCAGTAAAGACACAGCCAGAAAGCTCATGTCCATCCGGCAAGGGGGAAGCGTCGCAGACTATGCCATCTCGTTCTGGATGCTAGCAGCAGTAAGTGGATGGAACGAGACTGCCCTGGTGTCAGCCTTCCACCATGGTCTGTCTGACCCCATCAAAGACGGTCTGGCTTCTATCGGATGCCCAAGTGATCTCGAAACTCTGATCTCACATTCTACTTGTCTTGACCACAGGATGAGAGAACGCCGCCAAGTCCTGAGCCTCCCCGGCCTCCCTGCCTCTACCTGGTGCCCGTCTACCTCCTCCAGTGACTGTCCAGAGCCCATGCAAGTTGGCCGTACTCATCTCTCCGCAACCGAGAGGGAGCGCAGAAGGAGGGACAAGTGCTGCATCTACTGTGGCAAGCCTGATCACTTCCAAGCATCATGTCCCGAGCTCTTGGGAAAAGGACCGCCCCGTCCAGCCGAGGGAGGGTTGTGACGGGGCCTACCCTCTCTCCCAGACTCCCTGGCCAAGGAATCTACATCCCAGTCTCCATTTCCTGGGGTGAGTCCGTCCACTCTTGTCAAGCCTTGTTAGACTCAGGGGTGGCTGGAAACTTTATGGATATCCACTTTGCCCAAAGCGTCAATGTCCTACTGCGCCTCTTGAAGTCCCACTGTCTGTGTCTGCCCTGGATGGCCAAGCTTTAGGTGATGGAAGAGTCACCCAAGTTACTTATCCAGTCTTTCTCCAGTCTCAAGGTCACAAAGAAGAAATATCCCTGCACCTTATTCATTCACCTGAGTTCCCAGTTATTCTAGGCCTTCCTTGGCTTACTCGCCACAACCCTTGCATAGACTGGGTAACAAGCCAGGTTGTGGAATGGGGCCCTGCATGCCATGCCTCTTGTCTGCTCTCTAGCTCTCCTGTGTCTCCTGCCGAGCCTCCTGATCTCACCGAGTTATCTCAAGTTCCCACAGAGTACTGGGATCTCAAAGAGGTCTTCAGCAAGAGCAGGGCCGCTGTTCTTCCTCTGCACCGCACCTACGACTGTGCTATTGACTTGCTCCCTGGGACTACTCCTCCTCGGGGCCAACTGTTCTCCCTCTCTCAGCCAGAACATAAGGCCATGGAGGAGTACATCAAGGAGGCCTTGGCCTCTGGGTTCATTCGACCCTCCACCTCACCCGCTGGTGCTGGCTTCTTCTTTGTCGGCAAGAAGGATGGCGGGCTCTGGCCATGTATTGATTATAGGGGCCTGAACAAGATCACCATGCGCAACCACTATCCCCTTCTGCTGATGTCCACAGCATTCGACCTGCTCCAAGGTGCCACCATCTTCACCAAGTTGGACTTATGGAACGCATACCATCTTGTCCATATCTGACAGGGAGACGAGTGGAAGACCGCCTTTAACACCCCGTCAGGGCACTACAAGTACCAGGTCATGCCCTTCAGACTCACCAATGCAGCAGCTGTTTTTCAGGCCCTTATCAACGACGTCTTGAGGGATATGATTAATCAATACGTTTTCGTCTACCTCAACGACATCCTGATATTCTCAAGGACCTTACAGGAGCACCGCCACCATGTCTGCCAAGTCCTCCAGAGACTTTTACAGAATAATCTGTTTGCTAAAGCCCAGAAATGCGAGTTTCATGTCCCCGAGGTCTCCTTCCTGGGATTTATCATACGAACGGGGCAACTCCAAATGGACCCAGCCAAGACCCTGGCCGTCCAGGACTGGCCTACTCCCAAGTCCGTTAAGGAGGTTCAGCGGTTCTTAGGATTCGCTAACTTCTACCGCAAGTTCATCAGGAACTTCAGCTCCGTAGCAGCACCTATGTTGGACCTCACCAAAAGGACTGGTGGTTCCTATCTCTGGTCCCCTCAAGCGGAAAAGGCATTTAATGACCTCAAACACCGCTTTTGCACGGCACCTATTCTGGTTCTCCCGGACACCTCCCAACCATTCATCGTGGAGGTGGACGCCTCGGACAGTGGTGTCAGTGTGGTGCTCTCTCAACGCTCGGAAGGGAAGCTGCACCCCTGCGCTTACTTCTCCCACCGCCTGAGCCCTGCGGAGTCCCGCTATGATGTGGGGGATCAGGAACTGCTAGCGGTTAAACGAGCCCTTGAGGAGTGGAGGCACTGGCTGGAGGGAGAGCAACATCCATTCCTGGTGTGGACGGACCATAAGAACCTGGAGTACCTCCAGCAAGCCAAGAGGCTGAACCCACGACAGGCTAGGTGGGTTTTGTTTTTCAGCCATTTCAATGTCACCCTATCATACCACCCGGGCTCTAAGAACACCAAACCGGATGCGCTCTCCAGGCTGTTCTCACCCAACAACAGGGAGAGTGAAGTTGGGCCTATCATCCCTGTATCCCGGATTGTGGCTCCTGTCCGCTGGGGTATTGAGGAGACCATTCGACAAGCTCAACGCCGGGACCCTGATCCTGGGACGGGGCCACCGGGCCTCCTGTACATCCCTCGTCAAGCCCGGGCCAAGGTTCTCCAGTGGGGTCACTCTTCCCCTCTCACCGCCCACCCGGGAGCTCGGAGGACCCTGGACTTCCTGAAAAGACGCTTCTGGTGGCCTAACATGGAGAAGGAAGTAAGGTCATTTGTCCTGTCCTGTGAGGTCTGCACCAAAACCAAGAACCCGCGACAGCGTCCCCAGGGTCTCCTGCATCCTCTGCCTATTCCCCGGCATCCCTGGTCCCACGTGGTGGTCGACTTCATCACGGGTCTCCCTGAGTCTCAAGGTAACACTGTCATTTTGGTCATTGTGTACAGATTCTCCAAGGCCTGCCGCTTTATACCACTGTGCAAACTCCCTTCTGCCCTTGACACTGCTAAATTGCTATTTAATCACGTCTTCTGAGTCTTTGGTCTTTCACAGGACATCAGCTCTGACCGGGGGCCCCAGTTCTCCTCCCGAGTGTGGCACGGCTTCTGCAAGCTCATCGGGGCCACTGCCAGCCTCTCCTCTGGGTTCCACCCCCAGTCCAATGGCTAGACGGAGAGGCTCAACCAAGACCTGGAAACCACCCTGCGAGGCCTGGCTATGGATAACCCGACGTCGTGGAGCACCTGGCTGCCATGGGCTGAGTACACCCACAACATCCTGCAGTCATTGGCCACCAAGCTGTTGCCGTTCCAGTGCCAATTCGGGTTCCAGCCACCTCTATTCCCAGACCAGGAGGAGGACACTGGGGTGCCCTCGGTCAACCAATATGTGAGACGGTGTCGCAAGACCTGGAGCAAGGTCAGGAGGACACTCATCCAGACCTCCAGTACCAACCAGACTCAGGCCAACCACCATAGGAGACCTGCCCACACTTTCCGCCCTGGGCAGCGGGTTTGGCTGTCCACCAAGGACCTTCCGCTGCGGGTGGAGAACCGCAAGCTTGCTCCTTGCTACATTTGCCCCTTCAAGGTTGTACGCAGAGTTAACCCTGTCTCCTACCGGCTCCAGTTACCACGTACGCTAAGGATTAACCCCACATTCCATGTTTCCCTGTTGTGGCCCGTACTGACGTCCATGTATGCCCCTGCCCCTAGGAACCCCCCGCATCTTCCAGGGTCAGACTGTTTTCACCGTGCGCCGCCTGCTGGACTCCCACCAGGTTCGCGGGGGTCTCCAATATCTTGTGGACTGGGAGGGCTATGGCCCTGAGGAGCGCTGCTGGGTCCCAGCTCGGGACATACTAGACAAAGAACTTTGTTGGGACTTCCATTCGGCCCATCCTGATCGTCCTGGAAACGTCAGGAGACACTCCTGGGGGGGGGGGGGGGGGTGTCCTGTTAGGACTGGGACTGTTTTGGCCTCTAGAGGCCGCTGTTATTTCCTTTTCTGGTCATGTTTGTTTTGGCCTCTAGAGGTCACCACTGTGTTCTGTGTTTTGTTTTTGTCTTATTGCCTGTTTCCTGCCCCGCCCTGTCCTTAATTAGTTTGTGTATTTATACCCCTGAGTTCAGTCCTCTTGTCACGGAGTCTTTGTGCTGTTATGTTTAGCTCCAGTTACCTCTGTTCCATGTTCCTTGCCTTTGTCTTTTTGGTTTTGCACATTGCTTTTCTTTTTGGACTTTTTGGACTTGGTACTTACTGTTTTTTGGACCTTCTGAGCGTTGGTATTTTTGCCTTTTCTTTTCTGGTTTTTTGGCTTTTTTATTTGACTTTGAACTTTTGGATATTTTATTTTTCCCTTCATCTTCTGAGCGTTTTTTGGATTACATTGTTTGGGACTGTAAATATTGTAAATAAACTTTTTGATACTTTTCTACTTCTGTCTCACGCCTCTGCACTTGAGTCATTCCCCTGGTGGCCTAGTGGGGGTTTGCTGGATTATCACACCACCGAACCAGGTTCGCATCCCAGCAAAACCTTAACAACTACAAGTACTTCAGTCTTGTCAGAGTTAATCAATAGGAAGTTAATAAGCACCTAATGTCTTTTACACATTCCTCAATTCTATTAAGCTGGTGTCTCTCATCAGGTTTTGCAGAAACATACAACTGTGTGTCATCAGCATAACAGTGGAAACTAATACAATGTTTACGAATAATATCACCCAGAGGTAACATATATAAAGAAAAAAGCAGTGGACCCAAGACAGAACCTTGTGGAACACCAAACTTTACCTCAGTACGTCTAGAAATATCACCATTTACATCAACATACTGATAGCAATCAGTTAAATAAGAGCTGAGCCAGGAGAGGGCCGTTCCCTTAACTCCCACAACATTTTCTAGTCTATCCAGAAGAATGGAATGATCAATGGTATCAAATGCTGCATTAAGGTCAAGCAATACAAGCAGCGAGACACAGCCCTGATCAGACGCCAACAGTAGTTCGTTTACTACTTTAACCAAAGCTGTCTCTGTGCTATGATTCGGTCTAAATCCTGACTGATACATTTCATGGATGTTATTCCTATGTAAATATGAGCATAACTGCTGTGCCACAGCATTTTCAAGGATCTTGGAGATAAAGGGGAGGTTTGATATTGGCCAATAATTGGACAGCTGACAGGGATCAAGGTCAGGTTTTTTAATCAGGGGTTTGATAAATGCTAGTTTAAAGGATTTGGGTACATAGCCAATCATAAGAGAAGAATTTATTGTTTTTAGAAGCAGTTCAATTACTACAGGTATTATCTGTTTGAATAGACGTGTAGGTAAGGGATCTAGTACACAAGTTGAGGCTTTTGATGCTGAGATTAATGAAAGTAATTCAGTTCCTTTTCGGGGAGTAAAAAATTCTAATTGATGATCTGATACAGTTACATTGTTAACTACAGGGTCACTTACATTTTCTGACCTTAAATTAGTAGTTTGAATTTTTTGTCGGATATTCTCAATTTTGTAATTAAAAAAATTCATGAAGTTGTTGCTACTACATACTACAGGTATGCATGTGTCTATAGTGGACTTATTCCTGGTTAATTTTGCTACAGTATTAAATAGGAATCTAGGATTATTTTTGTTATCTTCTATTAGGGAGGAGAGATATGTTGATCTCACAGCACTAAGAGCTCTTCTATATGTCAGGAAGCTCTCCTTCCATGCTAATTTGAACACTACCAATTTTGTTTGACGCCATTTACATTCCAATTTTTGAGTGGTCTGTTTTAATGTGTGAGTGTCCTCATTATACCAGGGTGCTAATTTTTGTCTCTGACCATTTTCCTTTTAAGAGGAGCTACATTATCTAAGGTATGGCGGAATGTTGACTCTAAGCATTCAGTTGCCTGATCAAGTTCTGCAGGGGCTGACAGTGACCCAATCAAAGTTGATAACTCTGGGAGATCATTTATAAAGCTCTGTGCAGTAGTTGACATGAATGTACGTCTAATACAGTAGCGTGGTGAGGTGCATATATTATTACTCAGACATAGTTTGAATGAGATGAGATAATGATCTGAGATAATTTCAGACTGTGGAAGTATGACTATATTTTCTACGTTTAACCCGAATGTTAGTATTAGATCGAGGGTGTGACCACCGTTATGGGTCAGTCCTATGACATTCTGATTAATCCCTACTGAATCTAAAATGGACACAGACGCTGTTTTTAAAGGGTCTTCTGGGTTATCGAAGTGAATATTAAAATCTCTGACAACTAACGCTTTGTCTAAGGAAATAACCAGATCTGAGATAAAATCTGCAAATTCAGAAAGAAACTCAGAATATGGCCCTGGGGGCCTGTAAATAATAAGTAATGGAATTAACTGGGTAAAATTATTTTTCGAGGCTACATACATTATATGAGTATGAAGAACTTCAAATCTATTAAATTTATAAACAGGTTTTTGTGTTACACCTAGATAATCATTATAAATAAGTGCAACGCCTCCTCCTCTGCCAGTTAGATGAGGCTTGTGTATATAACTGTATCCAGGAGGACTCACTTCATTTAATGCTATATATTCATTTGGCTTAATCCATGTTTCAGTTAAACAAAGTACATTAAACTCCTGATCAGTAATGAGTTCATTAACCATTAGCGCTTTAGATGTAAGAGAGCTAATATTTAATAGCCCCACCTTTAGATCAAAGGTGCTGGCCGCAGCTGTACAGTCAGTATGATCTAATTTTATATTGATTAGGTTACTGGAACAAACTCTCTGAATATTTCAACCTTTTTGTTGAGCTCGGGGAACAGACACAGTCTCGATGACCCTGAGTGACGACTCTGTGCAGCTAGCACAGTTGGTTTAGCCTGTTTGTCTGCTCCCTGGCCTTGGCTCTGGATTGTCAGAAATTAACTAGGCCTGTTCTGAGACTATGACCTATGCTGCAGGAAATGAGAGCAGCACCTTCCCAAGTGGGATGGATACCGTCCCACCCTAACAGGCCAGCAGTGCCCTCAAAATTAGCCCAATTATCTTTAAAGCCCACACTGTTTTCAGAGCACCACCTGGACAACCAGCAGTTCAGCGACCATAACCTGCTGTAAGCTACATCGCCACACCGCCTTGGGATGGGGCCAGAGCATACTACAGCATCGGACATTGCCTTCGCTAATTTACAGTAAACACCTCTACAAAGTTATTCTTAGTAACCTCAGACTAACAAAGGCGTATATCATTAGCTCCTGCATGGATAACTATCTTTGAGAACCTGTGCTTGCCTAGGATCCTAAGATTACCTGCTATGTCCAGTGCCTTGGCTCCTGGTATACACCTGACTAAAGCCGTTGGTGCCCCTAAAGGCTGAGCTAATTTCACATGCCGTATGATAGAGTCCCCTATCACCAGAGCTCTTTCAGGTTTCTCAGTGGGTGCATCACTAAGGAGAGCAAACCTGTTCGACATGTGACGTGGAGAGGAGTGGTACTCCCGTGGGCGAGCCTCAGCAGTAGCTTTGGCTCTATGCTTATGCCGCCGAGCCGTCACCCATTTGCCCCACTGTAAGGGCTCTAATGCCGGAGTTGGGGGATTACTAACTCCACCTAGGGCAGGGGTTTTCAAAGTGTGGGAGAGTCAGCCCCCCTCAGAGAGCAAATAAACAACAGTGCCCCCTTACAATTTTTATTGTTGCTATACTTAATGTTCCATTCGTCTTTTAAAAAATGGTTGTTTTACACATTTTTTTTTCTTTTACACATTTTAAACATCTGTGCTTTTTGAAAACATCTTTTTTACACATTTAAAACATCTGTGCTTTTTTAAAACATCTTTATTTTAACACATTTTAAACATCTGTGCTTTTTTAAAACATCTTGTTTTACATATTTTAAACATCTGTGCTTTTTAAAACATTTTTTACACATTTTAAACATCTGCTTTTTAAAACATCTTGTTTTACACATTTTAAACATCTGTGCTTTTTTAAAACTGCTTTTTTACACATTTTAAACATCTGTGCCTTTTTAAAACCTCTTTTTTACACATTTTAAACATCTGTGCTTTTTAAAACATCTCTTTTTTTACACATTTTAAACATCTGTGCTTTTTTTAAAAAACATCTTGTTTTACACATTTTAAACATCTCATAGCAATGTTAGCTAGCACCTCTTGGCAGACAACACACTGTGACAGTGGAGCATCTTCAGATCCAGTCCATGAAAATCCAAACTTTAAATAATTGTGGTCATACTTCTTTCTTTTTTTGCTTGGCCCAGACTCTGTCTCCTCACTCACTGTAGCTTTAGGTACTAAAAATCGATCCATTTTGTCTCTGGCAAAGGCTAGCTGAAGTTCGCTAAATGTCCACAATCGTAAATTATTCTGGTTTATTTTTCCTCACGTTGCGCCCCCCCCGAAGAACTCTGGCGCCCCCTAGGGGAGGCGTGCCCCACACTTTGAAAAGCCCTGGCCTAGGGCATCCAGACTTTCCTCTACAGAAACTACACTCTTCTCACGCTCACTGACCTTCCCTAAAGCCTGGACATGTGCTTCTAGCACTGTCATCTTCTCTGTCAGAGAGCTAACTAATCTGCACTTATCACAAATAAAGCTATCGCTAGCAACGGAGGAAGACTGACTAAACATCCTGCACTCAGCACACTGAACAGGCTGAAGGTGTGCCATGATGAAAAGATTCACGTACCTTAATCAAAGATCTGCTGATATTAAAGCAGATCCGATGTGGATGGCCTCCGCTTGTGGTCTTTATGCAGGAGGAGAAAAAAAAAAGCTTCTGGTCTCGGCGTTCTTCCGAAAAAAGAAAAAAAATGGAAAAAAGAAAGCAAAAGTGGAAAGTACAAAAAGGAAAGCGACAGTACAATAAAAATGAAGATGATACTGGAAAATTATTTGTAGAAAAAATTTTTAAAAGATTAGTAATTAACGCCAACACTCTCAGGAAAAAAAGGACTCGTCGCAAACAACTCAGGAACCAGGAATTGCATAGCACAGAATGCGCATGCGCAGCCCAACCCCCACAGCTCTCAACAGCAAGAAGGCATGGGCTACTCTCAAATGGATAAAGAAAAACCCACAGAAGGCTGAGTCACTCCATACCAACAGACCCACCACCAACCAAGTAGTACACCAACTCCTACTTAATCCCTTCAATGCCCTTGGATGAGTCACGTACATCATGAAATCTTTTACCGCTGTGCCTTATGACTTACGCTTCTCATCATAAACACCTCATTTATGTACCTTAAATGGCACATTACTTTTACTTCACAGTGGTACATTACTGTGAGTTGACCTAGGCATGTCTGCCTCTCGATTGTGAGTTCTATTCATGGCTGGGTCATACCAAAGACCATCATAAAATGGTACTCAGTTACTTGGTGTATGTTGTGTTTTCAAGTACTAGTAATTCATGTTTATGGACAGGTTCTCATTGACAAGACCTGTTGTTTTGTTTTTGAAGTTGTTTTTGATTACTAAAGTTATTTTACTCTCCAACAGTGATTTTTGTGATTTTTCTATTAAAAATATAAAGTTCTGAACAAGTTAGAGAAAGATTATCAAACTATCCCAATTTTGACCTATTTTAATCTGATATGCCCAGCATGTTACAATTAATTATGGGTGGCAGCCAAGGGGTTAATGCCAAAACTGACTCACCACAGACTAAGCAGAAACTCCAGCAATGCTATGAAAGCAATTCTGAAAACCCACAACTGTGTCAATCTTTTTCAGAAGAAGAACTGGATGTTGCTATCTCCACAGCCAAAATGGGTAAAGCTGCAGATCTGGATAAGATCATGATTGAACAGATCAAGCACTTTGGACTGACTGCAAAAAAGTGGCTGCTGGACATGTGTGGCAGTAGGGGCATGGTCGAGAGTTGGCTGTGCACAGTGAGGAGGCAGGCTGAACCAGCAGGTAGCATGTGATGAGGTGCACCTGTGTCAAATTACTGGCTGTCTATTAACTTGTATCTCTGTGTGTCTTTCAGACAGCCAGGAATGAAAGAGAGCGCTGCATCACCCCATGAATGTGTTTATGTATGTGTGTTAGTTGTTACTGAAAAGTGAGAAATAAAAAGAATACACCTGTTCTGAAGCCTGCTTCCAGTTCCTCTGTTTCCCACAAGTTAGAAAGTTGTTACATTGGTGCCAAAACCTGGGATTGAGGAACAAATGCTGCCATGCAATCTGAACCAGTCAGAGAGCTCTTCCAAATGCTCACCCATAACCTCCAGTGCCAGCAGCTCGCTCTCGTCGTGCTGTCAGTCAACTAGGAGCGCCGCTTCTAGGCTCTGCTTGAAGCCCAAGCATAAGACTGGCAGGTGATCCGGAGCTGGTTCCAGTCCCCTGGATGACCCTAATGCCTTCCTTGAGCTGTTCAAGCTTGTTGCAGAGGCAAGCTCGTGGCCAACCTCCTCCAGCTCATGGCTCAGCAGTTTCCTGGCCAACAACATGCTTGAGTATCCCCACCTGAAGTGAGCCACCCTACAGTGGGTCAGGCATGGCCCAGAAAGGCAGCACCAGCACTTCTGCTAGCTGGCATTCAGCGAAGTGGGCCAGCCATTTGCATTTGCACAACAGCTCCAGGATGCCTGCAGACAGTGTCTGCTGGCTGGCAAGGGTGACATGGAGTCCATCATCAAGCGAGTGACACTGGAGCAGTTCATCACCCAAGTGCTGAGCGAGACATCAGTGTGGATCCGGTGTCACCGAACAATGTCAATGGAGGAGGCAGTCTGGCTGGCTGAGGACCACCTTGCAGCATTTCCAGATGCAAGCGCTGTTACAACTTCTCCTCTCTCATGCACTTTCATTTTCTCCTTCTCCCCCTCCCTTTCCTCACCCCTCCTCTACCCCAGCCCCGTGGAAATGGGGGCCAATTCCCCAGAACCCCGCTCCCCACACTCATGTCTGTCCTCATGTTTCTACTCCCCCTTCTCCTTCTGTGTCTGTGTTCTGTGCCATTAACCCCCCCTCTCTCTCTCCACAGGTGAACTCATCCATGCCAACCAGAACCAAGAGTGAGCCCAGGCAGGTCTGTAGGTTCAGAGGGAAGGTGGGGAATTAGCACTTCTGCAAGGAGGTGGGGCTACCGATTCACATCTCCAATGCACCACAGGATTCCCCTGATCGAGTGGGGGCATACAGAATATTTGTGAGTATTTAAGGGGGTACACATCAGGCTTTGCTGGATTTGGGTTGTAATCAGACCTCCACACCTCAAAACCTGACTCAATGCAGGGCACTGGGAAATGAATATTTGGTGAAGGTTAAGTGTGTGCACAGTGATATACACAAATATCCACTAATGCCCATCACTATTCACTTCTGAGGAGAAAAACATAGCATGGAGGTGGTGGTTAGCCCGAGCCTCACTCACCCACAGATCCTGGGAACCAATTTTAGTGTTTAAAACGTTAATGAAACAGTTAGTAGTGGGTGGATCCTCCAATAGCATGTCACAGGGGAATTCTGCTGCAATGCTGCAATGTTAGCTGGGGAGGCGGTCCCAGGACTGTCCACATGAGCATCACATCATGATGACACAGAGAGTGGGGAGAGCCCTCTTCCTTCTCTGAGGAATCCCTTAGGGGGCTTCCCCACTGGAGCAGGCACGTGATGAGTCTCTGAAACATGCTTTTGACCAAGTGAAAGTAATTAATGGCCAAATCCTCCAGCCTAACATTGCACTTTCCTTCCTGTACTTTTGAATTATTAAGGATAGGCTGTATCAAGTGAGGCAGGACACTCAAACTAAAGAAAAGATGACACAGTTGTTGGTCCCGAAGAGCCATAGGGAAATTTTATTCCATGTGGCTCATCATAATCCTATGGCTGGGCACTTGGGTCAGGATAAAACACTAAACTGTCTCATGGTCCAATTCTATTGGCCAGGGATTTGCACCAATGTCTGCAGGTGGTGTGCGGCACGTCACGAATGCCAGCTGGTAAATCCAGTGGCCACACAAAAAGTGCCATTGTGCCCATTGCCATAAATTGAGATCCCCTTTGTAAGAATTGGCATGGACCTCATCGGGCCATTAGCTTGATCTGCATGTGGGTATCACTTTGTATTATTCATTATGGATTATGCAACATTATATCTGGAAGCAGGACCTCTCCACAATATCTCAGCATGCAGTGTTGCAGAGGAACTCTTCTATGTTATCTCCCAAGTAAGGATTCCAAAAAATAATTCTGACTCATCAAGGCACTACTTTTATGTCACGCACACAGCATGAATTGTATGAATTATTGGGGATTAAATTGATTCATACTAATATTTATCATCTGCAAATGGGCGGGCTGGTCGAACAATTTAACCAAACACTTAAGAACATGATTCATAAGTTCATTCATGGGGATGCTAAAAATTGGGACAGGTGGTTCAACCCTCTGGTGTTTGCAGTGCATGAGGTCCCACAAGCCTCCACTTGGTTTTCCGTGTTTGAATTGTTGTATGGGCGCAAGCCCTGTGGGGTCTTAGACATCATTAGAGAAAATTGGGTGGAGGGGCATTCTCAAAGCAAAAATGAAATTCAATACATTCTAGACCTAAGAACAAAATTCTATGCACTGAGTCACATAATGCAGGAGAATTGGCTACAGGCCAAAGAACATCAAACTTGCCTGCAGAACTAAGGCATGGCTAAGGGAATTTGCACCTGGAGATAAATGTCATGCTCCGCCCCGGACTTCCACTCTGGAGATTACTTATCTCCCAGGTCAGCGCCAATCCGGATCTGGGATGGGAATTCCATCTAGCCCCAATTTCACTTCCTGGTTCTCTCTGCGGTGTATAAATAAGCCATTCTCAGACCTTGACTTTGCCAGAACGTCTTGTGTTGCTATTCTAGCCGTTTCTGTGCCTTTATTGCGTTTCATGGTTTTTGCTCAAGCTATTTTTCTAGTTCATGGTTTTTGCACTTAGGGTTTTTTCTTGTTTATGTTTTTTTTTTGCTCTATCATTTTTGTCCTTGTCTGTCTCATGTTTTTGTCAAGTTTTTTTGTCTCTTTTCACCTGGACTATTTTTGCCATTTGTTTTTGTCCTGTTTTTGCAATGCCCTTTTCCCTGGATTAAAGCACCTTATTTATTGGATTACTGTCTGTGTTCTGCTTGTGGATCCTTATCTCACCACACCTCCACCACCCCTAACAGTATGTTCTGGCCGGCTGTCCCCTGCTGAACGTAATTTCTACAGGCACTTCATCCACGACTTCAGCACAGTGACTGGACCTCTCACTACCTTGACCTCGATTAAGACCTTGTTCAAGTGGGGGGAGGAAGCAGAGAAAGCCTTCTCCATGCTCAAGCACAAGTTCACCACAGCACCCATTCTCACCATACCTGACCCGACCAAACAGTTCATCGTGGAGGTCGACGCTTCCGAGTCCAGAGTCAGAGCCATTCTCTGCCAGAGGGCCAGCAATAAGGTCCACCCCTGCTCCTTCTTCTCTCGCCGGCTGTCCCCTGCTAAAATGTAATTATGACATCAGTGACAGAGAGTTGTTGGCCATCAAGCTAGCCTTGGAGGAGTGAAGGCACTGGCTTGAGGGGTCGGATCTCCCCTTCCTAGTCTGGACCAACCATAAAAACCTGGAGTACCTCAAGTCTGCCAAATGTCTCAATTCCTGTCAAGCCCGATGGTCTCTCTTCTTCTCCCAGTTCAATTTCATGCTCTCCTACACCCAGGATCCAAGAACGGCAAACCTGATGCCCTGTCCAGGATGTTCTCTTCCCACCAAGAGGAGTCCAAGCCACCCGAGACCATCCTTCCTCCATGCTGCCTGATGGGAGCCACCATTCTAGAGGTTGAGACACTCGTGCAGAAGGCCCTGGAGCAGGACCCTGGTGAAGGTAACTAAAGCAACATACCACCTAACCATCTATTTGTTCCCTGTTCTGTGCGAACCCAGGTACTGCAGTGGGGTCATGGCTCCAAGTTGGCTTGTCACCTGGGAGCTGCTCGAACCCTGGTGCTTGTCCAACAGCGCTTCTGGTGGCCATCCATCAAGGAAGACATCCAGGATTTCGTGGCAGCCTGCGACACATGTGCCCAGAACAAGACAGCCAATCAACCCCCTGCCAGCTTGCTAAGACCCCTCCCGATTCCTCATCGACCCTGGTCTCACATCACCCTGGACTTCATCACAGGAGTCCCCAACTCACGTGGCAATACATGCATCCTCACTGTCCTTGACCATTTTTCCAAGACCATCCATTTCATTCCTCTGCCCAAGCTCCCCTCAGCCAAAGAGACCGCAGAACTACTCATCCACCACGTTTTCCGCCTGCATGGTCTGCCTACCAACATTGTTTCTGACCGGGGTCCTCAGTTCACTGCACAGTTCTGGAGAGTCTTCTGCAAACTCATTGGGGCCACCTGTAGTCTCTCCTCAGGCTTCCACCCACAGACCAATGGCCAGGCAGAACGGGCTAACCAGGCTTTGGAGGTTGCACTCAGGTGCATGGTGTCCAGGGATGCCAGTTCTTGGAGTAAGTACCTACCTTGGATCGAATATGCACAACACTCTCCCTTCCTCTGCCACAGGTCTCTCTCCATTCCAGTGCTCACTAGGGTACCAACCACCACTGTTCCCCAGCCAGGAGGAGGAGGTCACTGTACCCTCAGCCCAGATCTTCATACGCCGCTGCAGGAGGACATGGGCAATGGCCTGGAGAAGACTCATTTGCTCCACCCTAGCATCCAAAAGACAGGCCAACAAACACCACTCTAAGGCGCCCACCTACCAGGTGGGGTAACGAGTCATGCTCTCCACATGCCACCTGCCACTCAGAACCGTCTCCTGCAAGCTGGCTCCCAGGTACCTAGGACCTTTCCTCATCAGCAAGGTAATCAATCCATGTTCTGTCAGACTGGCTTTACCACTCACCATGCAACGTGTTCACTCCACCTTTCACGTATCACAGCTTAAACCCCTGATCTCCATCCCCACAATGCATATGCGTATGCAGCGGCCTACTTAGATGGCATAACCATTTATAGTAATGATTGGGAGTGGCATTTACAGCATCTTAGGGCAGTCCCAAGGTCTCTGAGGCATGCTGGGTTCACAGCAAACACAAAAGTGTGCAATTGCATGGGTGGGAGTATGGTATCTGGGCTTCTACTTGGGTCATGGGCAGGTGCATCCCCAAATTGCAGCAATTGTGGCCTGCCTAAGACCAAAAAGGGGGTGAGGCAGTTCCTGGAGCTGGCTGGCTATTATAGGCAGTTTGTGCCTAACTTTTTCAGATGCCATCAGCCTGCTGACTGACCTCACTAAAAAGGGGATGCCAGATCCAGTCCAGTGGACAGATCCATTCAAAGGGTTTTTTGTCAGGTAAAGGTGGTTTTGTGTGGGGCCCGCTGTTGCATTCTCCTCACTTTTCTCTCCCTTTTGTTTTACAGACCCACATGTTGGACAGAGGGCTGGGGGCTGTTCTGTCCCAGGTGGTGGAGGGGGAGGAGCATCCAGTGCTGTACATCAGCTGCAAGCTCTCCATGTGCAAGTCAAAGTACAGCACGGTAGAAAAGGATTGTCTGGCCATCAAGTGGGTGGTCCTCAATCTCCAGTACTACCTGCTAGGATGCCAATTCACTCTGTTTCAATGATTCTCTGCTCCAGTGGGTCCACCACATGAAGGATGCCAATGTGCAGATCACTTGTTGGTATCTGGTCCTTCAGCCCTTTCAATTCAAGGTGGTCCACAGGCCAGGGGCACAGATGGTTGCGGCGGATTACCTATCCCACTGACGGCCGGGGGGGATAGGTAATCTGCCACCACCATCTGTTTTTTTTGGGGGGGGGCAGCTGCAGGCTGGACAGCTCCCCAGCCTGAGTCGGGCGGAGGGTGTGTGTGGCAGTGGGGGCATGGTCAAGCATCAGCTGTGAATGGCAAGGAGACTGGTTGAACCAGCAGGAAACATGTGATGAGGTGCACCTGTGTCAAATTACTGGCTGTCTATTAACCTGTGTTTCTTTGTGTCTGTCAGACAGCCAGGAACAAGAGAGAGCACTGCATCACCCCATGTATGTGTTTATGTATGTGTGTTAGTTGCCACTGAAAAGTGAGAAATAAAAATAACACACCTGTTCTGAAGCCTCCTGCCAGTTCCTCTGTTTCCCAAAAGTTTGAAAGTTGTTACAACTTGTTGAACACCTGCATGGAGAGATGTCCCATCCCAAAGATCTGGCGTGATGCACGCATCATAGTACAGCTGAAGCCAGGCAAAATCCTTCAGGAACAAAGAGTCACAGGCCAACATCACTTCTCTGTCACACCTATAAGCTTTTTGAATGACTCATCCTGACCTGCCTTCATCAGGTAGTAGAACCATCACTGATAAAAGATTAGGCAGAATTCTGGACAGGGAAGTGCTGTCCAGCTCAGCTTTTGAATCTCACACAACATATTGAGGATGGGTTTCAGGAAGGCATAATCACAGGTGCTGTCTTTGTAGATCTTTCAAGTTTGTTTGTATAGCACTTTTAACAATAGACATTGTCCCAAAGCAGCTTTACAGAATTGGAATGACCCAAGACATGAGCCAATTTTATCCCTAATCTATCCCCAATGAACAAGCCTGTGGTGATGGTGGTAAGGAAAAACTCCCCCAGATGACACTAGGAAGAAACCTCAAGAGGAACCAGACCCAAAAGGGAACCCATCCTCACCTGGACAACAATAGACAACATGAAAATAACATTAACAGTTTTAACATGAAGTCAGTTTCGTTGATGTTACAGTATAATTCTTCATTAATGGAAACTTGAGTGCAAAACTGTTCATAACAACTGCAGTCCTAAAGTTAGCAAGTCAACTGTAGTCCTCAGCCATAAAAACATTACTGTAAGTGTCCAGAGCATCTTCCAAGTGTGACTTTCAACTGTCCATATGGGGCCGTCCTCCACAGGAGCGATGTGATGAGACTCCAGCCAGACATAGGGCATCAGGATGGATCAGGCAGGTCCGAGGAGCAGAAGAGGTCAGCACCTCGATCCCAGGATTGACATGTAATTCAGAGGGACAGATTTTTTTGGGGGGGAGAAAAAACACAGGTTGTTAGGTATGCCCAATGTCACCTGAATAAGTAGGTACAATATACATTTTGCGCTGAGTACAAGCAGGGACTCCGGCAAAACTAACTATGACAGCATAACTACACGGGGAGAGCCAGAAGGTAACACAGGCATGAGGGACCCCTGGGACATAAAGCAGCTCGCCACTACACCCTCAAAAAACTCAAGTGAGCAAGCAAGTGGGGGACTGACAGCATCCATACATCCCAGTTTACCAAAACACTCTATGCCTGAGGACCCTCCAGATCTACACCTTTACCTCATAAACACCATTAACAAAAAGGCTTGACTAAACAGAGATGTTTTCAGCCTAGACTTAAATGCGGAGACTGTGTCTGATTCCTGAACACTACTTGGAAGGCTGTTCCATAACTGTGGGGCTTTGTAAGAAAAGGCTCTGCCCCCTGATGTAGCCTTAACTATACGAGGTACCAGCAGATAGCCTGCACCTTTTGATCTAAGTAGGCGTGGTGGGTCATAAAGGACCAGAAGTTCATTCAGGTACTGTGGTGCGAGACCATTCAGTGCTTTAAAGGTCATATTTTATAATCAATATGAAATTTGATTGGGAGCCAATGCAGTGTGGATGAGACAGGGGTGATGTGGTCATATTTTCTAGTTCTAGTAAGGACTCTTGCTGCTGCATTTTGAACCAACTGGAACTTGTTTATGCACTTATTGGAACATCCAGACAGTAAGGCATTACAATAATCCAACCTGGAGGTAACGGAAGCATGAACTAGTCTTTCTGCATCATGTAGTGACATTAAATTTCTTATCTTAGCAATATTTCTAAGATGAAAGAAAGCTATCTGGGTAATGTTATCAATGTGAGTTTCAAATGAAAGACTGGGGTCAATAATCACCCCGAGGTCTTTTACTGATGCACGTGAAGAAACACAAAGGCCATCCAGAGTGACTGTGTAATCAGAAAACTTACTGTACTTCTAGCTGCATGTGGTCCTAGTACAAGTACTTCAGTCTTGTCAGAGTTAAGCAGAAGGAAGCTAATAAACATCCAGTGTCTAATGTCCTTTGCACATTCCTCAATTCTATTAAGCTGGTGTCTCTCATCTGGTTTTGCAGAAACATGCAACTGTGTGCCATCATCATAACAGTGGAAACTAATACAATGTGTACTAATAATATCACCCAGAGGTGGACTCTATGGGGGCTTAGACCAAGATGGTGGCATGATTTGATTGCTCCACACAACCTCGCAGAATTTAATATAAATCCCCGAGTTATATTTACTAGTTCAACAGCAACCATGTCAAAAACCATGTCGAACAAGGACAGTGATATTTTCAAGCATGCAAGAAGTTCGCAAAAGCAGAAAAATGAGCCAACAATCAGGAACGAGGAGCAGGCTAGCATGGACCAAGCTAGCATAGCCAACGTATTAACAGAGCTAAAGACACTTCATGTGGAGTTCAGTGGATTTGGTTCCAAACTGGACGGTATAGACAGTCGGCTCTGTAAGATGGCCAACTCCATTGAGGCTCTAGAAAATAACATGAATGAGGTGAAGTGGGATGTAGCATCCAATATTGCACGGATGGAGGAAGCCAAAACGCACATCATGTCAACAGAAGACAAGTTGGTGACTAGCATGGTGGAGCTTAGTAAAGCTTCAGGACGGATCACATACTTTGAATCCAAAGTTGAAGACATGGAAAATTGCAATCGGAGGAAGAATTTACTCAGAGAGGGAGAAGAGGGAAGCCGACAACTGTTGGATTACTGTACATGCAAGAGATGTTGCCAGGCTGGCTGGGTACTGATAAATCCATCATGCTGGAAAGGGCTCACCATACACTCGGCCCAGCAAAACCAAAACAAGACAGAGCAGTCCTCATACGTTTCCTGAAGTTCCAGGACCGGGAATTTGTTTTCCGCTGCTCCAAAGTGCGTGACATCAAATACAATGGAAACAAACTCTCCTTTGCCCAAGACTTCTCCACTGAGACAATGAGACAGAGATGTGAATTCAGTGCAGTTAAGAAGCTGTTTATTGATGTCGGCTCCTTCCGAGGGTTTCAACAAAATCCATGCAGAATAAGAGTACTCCATAATGGCAAGATTCACCTCTTCTTGTTATGCAGAGAAATTTCATCACGGACTCTGAAGAAATGGCATGGGTTTGTTTACAAACAGAGAATCAGCTGATGCCTGTTGACGATACACTGCACTAAATAATGTTGGAGAGATATGAAGCACAAGGGTACTATAATTTAATTTAACCTAGTTATTTCCAAGGCTTAACTTTAAACTCTATGGATGCTAACATAGACGGATAACGTGGTTTGTTTACATGTCTGGTCAATCAGCTGATGCCTTTTGATAGGCCATTACCGTAAATGTTGGAGAAAAGGACTAGAGAAGGTTGGACTGTATTTTCTGTCCAATGTTACCTTAAATTTTGCATAAAGGGCCTTGAAGTTTTAAGTTTACTGTTACTTGCTTGAGGCGTATCATTCAACAAATACAATTTTTAAACTACATAACAAAGAACCATTTTTGGTTTCTGTTATTATCATTATTATTAAGCTACTCTGTTCTTTTTGTTTGACATGTTTAGTTGTGATAACCATTCAGTTAGGGGTATTGTTTTGTGGTTTTCCTGGCTGCATGGTTTATGGACATCATTCATGGTCTGCCTGGGATAGGTTTACCAGTGAAGCTGCTCCTCAGTTATGTGGATCAGCATCAAGTCCTACAAATGTTACAGGTTTTGGAGGGAGATGGGGGGGGGATTAGAAGGGTTCACGTGTTCACATTGTTGTGGGAGGATGTTGTTCACGTCTCCCCAGGTATGTGTATATGTATGTTTTTTTGTTTTCTTTTCTTTTCTTTCTGCAGCAGCCTCTATTCTTTTGTATAGGTAATTATGTATCATAACTGTAACTCCTCTAACATAAAAATAATGAGCTGGAATGTCAGGGGGCTTCAGAAAATAACAAAATTAAAACAAGTTATGAGTAGTGTAGGTATCATGCCGCCATCTTGTGTCAGAACTACAATTCCCAGTCCACTTCCGTGTGACCTACGTCACGCGTGGGCGGGATCATCTACGTCATCATACAAGGAAACATAAAACAATGGGACAACGCTTCCATCTTTGCTCTCTCACGTCTGGCTTCCGATGGATCTGGATGTATAAAGAGGCGCGCTCTCCACCCCAAAAAGACGTCTTCTTTCTTGCAAGATCCATCACTCAGCGCGATTTTCCTTCTTACCCTTGGCAAAGGTAAACTCTAGAGTCGCGCGATCTTTAAACTCAACCTGAGTTACAACCGGTTTACTTGCATTAGAAGTGACGTCACGACTGCAGCCCAGGCAGTTAAAAGTTAAGAAGCGATTGAATCCTTTTTAACTCAAAGCGCTGTGCATCTTATTCTGATCAGAGACTTTTCCTCACGAACGCTGAGGTTCGGACCAAGAACCCTCTGCTTTCCACGGGAACCACCCAAGTGCTCCGTTCGACCCGAAAGTTTCTCCGCCTCCATCACGAGCGGCTCACGTGCTCCCACGGCGAGGCCCGAGACTACACCGGCGAATAGTTCTTCATATCTTGCTAAAGGCAGGATTAAGTAAGATTTTGGCATTTGGGCATAATTAGGATAGTCTTAGGAATTTGCTTTTATTTGAAATAGTGTGAATTTAAACCCAGGTTTATTGTTACACTGTTGAACACGCAGCGTGTTGATTTATTTTGGTTCTATGTTCTCTCAATTGTTTAATAGATAGGCTGCGCATGCTTCTCTCTTATTCTTTACTACTAACATATAGTTCTCATTATTATACATCTTGATGTCATTAAGATTTCAGTGGATTCAGTATGGTTATGAGCTAGTGGGTTAGCTACAGCTTCGCTTTTGTCTGCTTAGCAACACAAAGCTAATCAAGGCCTACCATGTGCTCAGCAAGCCATCAGGCTGCGCATGCTTCTCTCTTATTCTTTACTACTAACATATAGTTCTCATTATTATACATCTTGATGTCATTAAGATTTCAGTGGATTCAGTGTGGTTATGAGCTAGTGGGTTAGCTACAGCTTCGCTTTTGTCTGCTTAGCAACACAAAGCTAATCAAGGCCTACCATGTGCTCAGCAAGCCATCAGGCCTAACAAACACACTTTAGCTAGGCTATAGGGCCTTTCACAAACACATACTAGCAACACAAGGCTAATCTAGGCCTCCACCACGTGTAGTTAGCTACACGAGGCTAAACACAGAGCTAATCCTTTGTTCTGTTTAGATAACATTCTTTTGTTTAGCTACCAACAAGCTAGGCCTCCACCACGTGTAGTTAGCTACACGAGGCTAAACACATGGTCAAGTCCTTCACACTCCCTCTCTCTCTCTCTCTCTCTCACACACACACACACACACACACTTCACTGCTTGTATATATTGATTTATCTTTTTATCTTTGTATAATAAATTCATTTATTAAACAAACTGTGTTTATTTGTGTGAACCACATCTGAAGTCCCCAATTTTCTCAAAGAATTCAAAAAGGGTGCAAATGTTATATAATATGGTAAGTGATATTAATAATTTGGAAATGTACCATAATTTAGCTGTTTGGTAATTTATTATTAAGCACCAGGATTAATGGTATGATTCACTAAATGATTCCCTAAATGATTCATTGAACAATTCCCTAAATGATTCACTAAATGATTCATTGAACGATTCACTGAACGATTCACTTCAAATGAGAGTGATTCTATGGTATGATTCAATTCAAACGAGTCAAATTAAATGATTCAATGGGATTGATTCATTTTAATTATTGACCTTCAAAATTTAATGAGACTGATTTAACGAGATTGATCACTTAATATCAATAATTAACTGATTGCACCCACAGTTAGATTGGTGCCCCGTGTGAGGAGATTGGTTTGTTGACTGTAGAATTAGACATCTCGAATCTAAAATCATATTTTTGCAGGAAACTCACCTGACAACTGCAGACTTAAAGCACGTACAGAGCAGATGGCCTGGCCAAGTACTATATGTATGTTATGATAATTATGCAAGGGGAGTGCTTATCCTTATTCACCGGACAATGCCATTGCAGATTGTTAAAACTATGAGACCCTGGTGGAAGATACGTTATTGTCCAATGCAATATCCTATCAATGACATGGAACCTAGTGAGTATTTATGGTCCCAATGACGATAACCCCAGTTTCTTTAGGAATATCTTTCTTGACTTGTCTACTATGAACGGATTTTTTATTTTAGGAGGGGACTTCAATTGTGCTTTAAATCCAACAATAGATCGTTCAACAGGTCGTGACACAGGTCAAACTCAAACTAGAGAATTACTGAAACAATTTATAGAAGACCTTAATCTAGTGGATGTTTGGAGAGAACAGAATCCTGATAAAAATTATTATTCCTGTTATTCAAGTACATATAAATCACATTCCCGCATCGATTATTTCATTATTTCCAGAGAACTCTTACCCAAGGTTAGCGAATGTTGGTATAATGGTATCGTAATAAGTGACCATGCTGCTGTATCACTCAAAATCCAAATTGACAAAGTTGTCCATAGCCCACCTGATTGGAGATTCCAGGCGAGATGGCTGCAAGACCAAGCTTTTGTTCACACTATTGGCTCTAAAATTAACAGCTTCTTTGCACTAAATACTGATGAAACTAGTACTTGTATCAGATGGGAAGCATTTAAAGCATTCATCAGGGGAGAGATTATTAGTTACACCAGCTATAAAACAAAACACTATAAAATGGAAATGAAAATTTTGGAAAATCTAATCAAAATATTGGAAAATGACCTATATACAAAAGATGATCCTTTAAAACAAAAGGAATTGATTATATTGAGAGCTAAATATAATAAAATGTCCACTGATGAAAGTGCCAAAAGTTTAATGTGGTTGAAACAAGGCTACCATGATCAAGGAGAGAAGGCTGGAAAACTTTTAGCCTGGAGAATAAAAAAACAACAAACTGACCAAACAATAAATAGTATTAGGACACCGCAAGAGAATCTAACAATAGACCCACTAGAGATAAATATATGTTTCAAAGATTTTTATGTAACCCTATATAGATCAGAATGCAACCAAGACTCTGATGTGCAGGAAACATTTCTTGATCAGCTTCAGTTTCAGTCATTATCTGACAACATAAAAAATGAATTGGACAGGAATATAACAGTCGAGGAGTTGTCAGAAGCTATCCAAAATATGAATAGTGGTAAGGCACCTGGGCCTGATGGGTTGCCTATAGAATTTTATACAACATTTAAAACTAAATTAGTAGAGCCACTTCTAAATATGTTTAAAGAATGCTTCCAGGAAGGAACTCTTCCACCCACTATGAGACTAGCTATGATAACCCTCATCCAAAAACCAGGCAAAACATCCACAGAGTGCACATCATTTAGGCCAATCAGTCTGATGTGTAGTGACACTAAAATACTTTGTAAAATGCGAGCAAGAAGGTTAGATCCACATCTTCCTAAACTTATACATAATGATCAGAATGGGTTTGTACGAAATTGTCAAGGTTTCCATAACAGAAGAGTCCTTAATATATTATATGAAAAAGCTGGTGATAAAGATACAGCGGTACTGTCATTAGACGCCCAACAGGCATTTGACAGAATAGAATGGCGCTATCTTTTTAAATTGCTACCATGATTTGGATTTGGAGAGGGATTCCTTAGATGGATTCATGTTCTCTATACAAACCCAGTAGCAGAGATTCTGACCAATAGTGTTGTCTCAAAACCATTCAATTTACAGCGTTCAATCCGACAAGGCTGTCCACTATCACTGATGCTATTGAACCTCTCTCTATGGCTGTGAGAGCCCATGATGGCCATACGGGCATCCAGATAGGTGAACAAGAACATAGGATATCTTTGTATGCCGATGATGTTATCCTTTTTCTGACCAGGCTTAAGGATAGTATTCCAAATCTAATCGCATTAATTAAAAAATTTGGAGAGTTCTCTGGATATAAAATAAACTTCTCTAAGTCATCACTATTATTTCTAAATAAAAATGAACGTCAGACACCAACTATAAAGACACCGTTTACAAATGCAAAAAATGTTTTTACTTATTTAGGCGTTAAAATCACACCTGAAATCAAAACTATTGTATCTTCAAATTATGACTCGCTAACAGAAAACATAACAAATACATTAAACTGCTTGACAGTAATGCCAATTTCAATGATCAGTTGTATTAATATAATAAAAATGGATATACTACCAAAATTCCTGTACATTTTTCAATCAATCCCACTCCCACTTCCCAAGCGTTTTTTTTAATAAAATTAATAACATTCTTGCTAAATTCATTTGGAAGAATATAAAAGCTAAGGGTTCACCAAAACCCTTATGGATAATAAAAGATCAAGGACAGTGACTTCGCCCGGTATGGCGCAGCCGGGGCCCCACCCTGGAGCCAAGCCCGGGGTTGGGGCTCGTATGCGAGTGCTTGGTGGCCGGGCCTTTGCCCACAGGGCCCGACCAGGCTCAGCCCGAAGCGGTGATGTGGGCCCAACCTCCTGTGGGTTCACCACCCACAGAGGTAGCCGTAGGGGGCTGGTGCAGTGTGGATTGGGCGGCAGTCGAAGGCAGGGGCCTCGACGATCTGATCCCCGAACACAGCGACTAGCTGTTGGGACATGGAATGTCACGTCACTGGGGGGGAAAGAGCCTGAGCTTGTGAGGGAGGTTGAGAGGTACTGGCTAGAGATAGTCGGGCTCACCTCCACGCACAGCTTGGGCTCCGGAACCCAGCTCCTCAAGAGGGGCTGGACTCTCCGCTTCTCTGGAGTCGCCCATGGTGAGCGGCGGCGGGCTGGTGTGGGCTTGCTTATAGCTCCCCAGCTCAGCCACCATGTGTTGGAGTTTACCCCAGTGAACAAGAGGGTCGCCTCTCTGCGCCTTCAGATCGGGGAGAGGGCGCTTGGTATTGTTTGTGCCTATGGGCCGAATAGCAGTATAGAGTATCCGGCCTTCTTGGAGTCCCTGGGAGAGGTACTGAGAGGTGCTCAGACTGGGGACTCCATTGTTCTACTGGGGGACTTCAACGCTCACATGGGTGATGACAGTGACACCTAGAGGGGCGTGATTGGGAGGAACGGCCTCCCCGATCTGAACCTGAGTGGTGTTTTGTTATTGGACTTCTGTGCTAGTCACGGTTTGCCCATAACGAACACCATGTTCGAGCATAGGGGTGTCCTGGGTGCGATTTGCTGGGGGGGATGGTGGGGATCATCTCTGCTGAAAAAAATCCTTGGGGACAACCCCGTCAATAAAACAAACAAACCAAAAAAAAGTTGACATGACAGGCATGTTGTGACACAGTTTTCTATGGTCTACATTGCACTCACTTTCAAAATGACCCGAAGTGGCAGCTTTGATGTTCACGAACGTCCCCAGCAAATAGATACATTGTAGATAATAACAATATCCAGGCTGGACGACAACGATGTGCTTGCTGCGTGTGCTGCGCTGTGCCTCTTAAGCTGGCCGAAGGATGAAGGCGAGCGCATTCTGTTTGGGGAAGACAAACTTGTCAGAATTCAAAAAACCCTGGCAGCTGAGGTCTCTGACACCGCTCTGCTGCTGAAAGAATTTCGACAGTACAAGTTCAACGGAGTCCAAGGAGAAAACCTCCTCAACTTGCTTTCTGTCATCTCCACGCTTCCCGTGTCAACAGCAGAGTGTGAACGTGGATTTAGCGCCATGAATCACATCCTTACTGATGAGCGCAACAGAATGAATGTATCCACACTGACAGCCTTCTTTTCCTCGCTGTCAATGGGCCAGACGTGCGTTCCTTCCCTGCTGAGAAATTCGCAGAAATGTGGATTAAAGAAGGGCGAAACGCAGCAGAGAAGAGAGGGGCTGAGCTGTCAACTGATCACCACCTGGTGGTGAGTTGGATCCGCTGGCGAAGGAGGAAGCCGGACAGACCTGGCAGGCCCAAACGTATGGTGAGGGTCTGCTGGGAACATCTGGCCGAGCACTCTGTCAGGGAGGTCTTTAACTCCCACCTCCGGGAGAGCTTCTCCCAGCTTCCGAGGGAGGCAGGGGACATTGAGTCTGAGTGGACCATGTTCTCTACCTCCATTGTAGATGTGGCTGTTCAGAGCTGTGGCTGCAAGGTCTCCATTGCCTGTCGTGGCGGCAATCCCCGAACCCAGTGGTGGACACCGGAAGTAAGGGATGCCATCAAGCTGAAGGAGTCCTATCGGGCCATGTTGGCCTCCGGGACTCCTGAGGCAGCTGACGGGTATCGGCAGGCAAGGCATGCTGCAGCTTGGGCAGTTGCGGAGGCAAAAACTCGGAACTGGGAGGAGTTCGGTGAGGTCATGGAGGGGGACTATCGGTCGGCCTCGAAGACATTCTGGCAAACTGTCTGGCACCTCAGGAGGGGGAAGCAGTACTCTGCCAACACTGTTTACAGTGCGGGTGGGGAGCTGTTGACCTCGGCTGGGGACATTGTTGGGCGGTGGAAGGAATACTTCGAGGATCTCCTCAATCCCACCATCACGTCTTCCATTGAGGAAGTGGAGGCTGATGACTCCGAGGTGGACTCATCCATTACCCAAGTCACTGAGGTGGTTTGCAAGGCACCGGGGGTGGATGAGATCCGCCCTGAGTATCTCAAGTCTCTGGATGTTGTGGGGCTGTCTTGGCTGACACGCCTGTGCAACATCATGTGGCGGTTGGGGACAGTGCCTCTGGAGTGGCAGACTGGGGTGGTGGTCCCTCTTTTTAAGAAAGGGGACCGGAGAGTGTGCTCCAATTATAAGGGAATCACACTTCTCAGCCTCCCAGGGAAGGTTTACTCTAGGGTACTGGAGAGGAGAATTCGGCCAATAGTCGAACCTCGGATCCAGGAGGAACAATGAGGTTTTCATCCTGGTCATGGAACACTGGACCAGCTCTATACCCTTCATACGGTGCTCGAGGGTTCATGGGAGTTTGCCCAACCAGTCCACATGTGCTTTGTGGATCTGGAAAAGGCATTCGACCGTGTCCCTTGTGGTATTCTGTGGGGGGTGCTTCAGGAGTATGGGGTTTGGGGCTCTTTGCTAAGGGCTGTCTGGTCCCTGTACAAATGGAGCAGGAGTCTGGTTTGCATTGCCGGCAGTAAGTCAGGCCTGTTCCCAGTGCATGTTGGACTCTGGCAGGGCTGCCCTTTGTCACCGGTTCTGTTCATAATTTTTATGGACAGAATTTCTAGGTGCAGCCAGGGGCTGGAAGGAATCCTGTTTGGGAACCACAGGATTTCATCTCTGCTTTTTGTGGATGATGTCCTGTTGGCTTCTTCAAACCAGGACCTTCAGCATGCACCAAGGGTGGCTTGCCCTCTCCAGGATGGTGGAGAAGTCCAGCCTCAAGTGGAGGAGTTTAAGTATCTCGGGATCTTGTTCACGAGTGAGGGAAGGATAGAGTGTGAGATTGACAGGCGGATCGGTGCAGCCTCCGTAGTGATGCAGTTGCTTTACCGGTCCGTCGTGGTGAAGAAGGAGCTGAGCCAAAAGGTGAAGCTCTCAATTTACTGGTCGATCTACGTTCCGACTCTCACCTATGGTCATGAGCTTTGGGTAATGACCGAAAGAACAAGATCACAGATACAAGCGGCTGAAATGAGTTTCCTTCGCAGGGTGGCTGGGTGCTCCCTTAGAGATAGGGTGAGAAGCACAGTCACTTGGGAGGAGCTCAGAGTAGAGCTGCTGCTCCTCCACATCGAGAGGAATCAGCTGAGGTGGCTCGGGCATCTCTTTCGGATGCCTCCTGCACGCCTCCCTGGGGAGGTGTTCCAGGCATGTCCCCCCAGGAGGAGGCCCCGGGGAAGACCCAGGACACGCTGGAGGGACTATGTCTCTCGGCTGGCCTGGGAACGCCTTGGTGTTCTTTCCGAGGAGCCGGCCGAGGTGTCTGGGGAAAGGGAAGTTTGGGCTTCCATGCTGAGACTGCTGCCTCCGCGACCTGGCCCCAGATAAGTGGATGAAGACAAGAGACGAGAAGAAAGCTAGGCTGTGATTGAAGTTGCTTTACTTGCCATATGAGAGAGGTGGCCTTCGTCTTCCAAACCTGCGGTGGTATTACTGGTCTGCTCAATTGTATCAGATAACGTTATCCAGGGACAAATGTCGGCCTGGGGGCATTTTGAGTTATTGACAGATTCAGAAAGTACAGTTTCTAAGCTTTCCAATGATGCCTTCCATGTGGAGATCTGACAATATTTGAAGAATGTGTGGCCTTTTGAAAGTGCATACCTCTTAAAACAGAAAAGGGAGAAAGTCGCCCTCAAAGTTTTCCATCTCAGCTACTCTGGGTGCACGGCGGGCACATAATGGTGCTCGACATGACATTGCATGACATTAATGCATTAAGGCATTAATTTCCTTAATGCATGACATTAAGGAAAGCCCTACCCCCTACTAGCTAGCACGATGCTACTTTCATGTAAACAAAGATCACCACGTCAATTTTCCTTCCATGCAAAGTATGTCCAAAACAATTATGAAGTACAAAAATAAGTCCTAAAGTATACTTTAACATTTTGTGGTTGAAAAATTACTCACACCGTTAGAAAGAAAGATAGCACGATGATGACACAACTAACACAATGCTAGTTTCATGTAACCAAACCACAACACTCTCCATTACATGCAAAAATAACAAAATACTCACACCATAAGAAAGAAAGATAGCACGATGATAACACAACTAACACAACGCTAGTTTCATGTAACCAAACCACAACACTCTCCATTACATGCAAAAATAACCACACAGCCTTAGATTAATAAACTTACCCCATCAGAAAGAGAAACGTCACCTTGCACACACCAATGCCTCCGATGGAATGTAGTCCTAGAACACTTCCTTTTGGTTGCGGTTTTTTTGCTAGAAATGGTTATCTCCGATGTAAATACCGTGTGTCTGTTTGCTTTGCGGTGTTTCAGCTCCTCTGTGCTCTGTTTAGCTTGCTCATTCCATAGTGAAATTACATGCCTGTATGCAGCTTCAGTAGCCACGAGCTCAGCTCGTATCATACAGCTGATTTGCGAAAAAAAAACCCAAAAGACTTAAATCATCATGTGAATGGTCCATATGGTAATTTACCCACACCCCCCAGCAGGCTACAGTCCTGACAAAAACGAGACAATTTGCAACAAAAAATGTATGCTTTTCCAACAAAACAATCTATTATCTGAAATACTGATTGCATTCTTCAAAATCTCAACTTGCACATGATGGAAAAAAACGAAAATCACAAATTTTGAAAAAAAAAATTATTCTTTTGCGATTATCTCGGATTCCTTTCGGCCGACATGCGTCCCTGGATTCGGTGAGGTGTCACAATTACACTCTGCTTCATTTTATCTTAGCTCAGATATTCTTCCAGCTTGGGTAAATATTGAGCAAACAACTACATCAGAACTACCCCTCAAACTGTATCTATATTCACCAGATCTTAAAACATTGAAAAACAGGACAAAGAATCCTTTCCTTAAAAATGTCATTGATATTTGGTATCGTGTACACCAGCATATTGAAGACATCCCTTCTTTATCTCGTTTTTCTCCTATATGGGGAAACAATGATTTTACACCAGGTAGAAATGATGGTGGTTGCAAGCTTTGGGCAACCAAAGGTGTGCAATGTGTAGGGAACCTATACAGAAATGGCAAACTACTTACCTATGGGCAAATATGTAAGGAGCATGATATACCAAAAAAAACATTTTTTCAAATATTTACAACTGAAACATTTTATATAATCAAATAATAAAGACCTAATGTTTGAGCCACCTTTGACAAATCTTGAAAATCTAATCATTACAAATCTGACTAAAAGGGGTCTAGTATCTTTGTTTTATGGGACTCTGGTATCTCATGAAAAGGAATCAACCAAAGACAAACTAAGCATGTGTGGCAGCGGGGGCATGATCAAGCGTCGGTCTGTGAATGGAGGGCAGAGTCAGGGAAGGTAAGTGGCAGAATCACTGCATCTGATGTGAGTTAGCCTGTGTTTGTGTGTCTTCCCCAGTGACTGTGCCCTATTAAAGGAGAGAGAGAGCAGAGAAAGGGAGCTCTCTCCCGACCCGAATGCGTGTGTGAGAGAGTGAATGAGCTGAAAAGCCACACATATCATTAAAAATAAAAGAGTTTCTTGGAACTCAGTTCTGGCCTGCCGTGCTTCTGTGCTCCACCCACCTGCTCTGGTTCTACAGCATGGAAAGTTGATATCAGAGAGGATATACTTGAAGAAGACTGGGAAATGGCATGCTTAAAGGCACAGCAAAATACAATTACTACAAGATTGAAATTGCTCCAATATAAATGGCTAATGCGAACTTATATCACCCCAGTAAAATTGAATAAAATCTGTCCTAATATTCCAGATATTTGTTGTAAGTGTTTAGAGGAAAAAGGAACACTGTTCCATTGTGTTTGGGAATGCTTAATAGTACAATTATTTTGGCAGAGTGTGATGGGGGCCATTAAACAGATGGTGGATAAGAATGTTCACCTGCAAGCCAAACATTGTATCCTGGGTATATACCCTGAAAATTTGGTTGTCAATTCTAAACAATCAGTATTGATTAACTTTGGGCTTCTTCAAGCTAGAAGACTGATGGCTCTTTTCTGGAAAAATATACAATTGCCCTCAGTAAAGTTATGGTTGAAAGAGATCGCAACATATCTTGTGTTGGAAAGACTTGCATATATTGTTAGAGGGAAAACAGTTTGTTAAAGTATGGAAACCTTTTTTGGAATTTTTGGAGGATGAGAATGTTGTAATAACTTAAGGTCTTCAAGTTACCACTGCTGCTGCTTTTTCAGTTATTTATTGGCTTTGCTTTTATTTACTTCTGTTACTACTGTCTTATTTGTATTATTGGGGCCAAGCAGCAAAGCTGTGCAGGCACCCATAGGGATTCTACTGTTTCTTATTATTCAACGTTTTTCCGCCTCTGCGTCTCTATGGCAACCCCTAGAACCGTCTGGTGAAAAGTTGTGAAATTTTGCACACTGCTTCTTGACAAACTCAAGGTTCTTCTCAGCAAGTTTCAAGTCACCACCTTAAACTCTCTAGCGCCACCAACAGGTCAAAGTCACAGGTACATTTCTGCTTGTAACTTTTGAACCGTTGGTCCGATTTTCAAAAACTTGGTATTCCTGGAATCCTTGGGCCAAGACGAATCCAACACACCCTATGACGTCATTTTCCACCAGGATAGTTTTCCCGCCATTTTGAATTTTGTGAAGATCAATTAAAATGCTTCTCCTCCCTCAATTTTTGACCAATTTCTCCCAAACTTGGTAGATAGCAACTTTGGACTAAGCTGCACAAGGGCATTACCCGGTGTTTTGAATTTCATAAGCATTTGGCTGTGGCAGCCAATCAAATTTGGCTGCACAGACGCGAAACAGGAAGTGTGCTCATATCTCGGCTGCCCTTTGGCATATCTTAACGATACTTGGTGGCATTATGTCACACCCCTCCAAAAAGGCCCACAAAAAATTTGGAACAAATTGGCCACTAGGGGGCGCTATAGCTAGGGAAAATGACTTTTGGCTCATATCTCCCCAGATAGCAAAAATCAGTTGAACCAACATTGAAATAGTGTTTGGCAGAAAACATTGAAATAATGTTGAAATGATATTGAAAGTGTCCCCTTGAATTTGGGTTGAATCAAGGTTGAATTTTCAACCCTATCAGCATTGAATCAATAGTGATTCAACCATCATCTAAATAGAAACTTACATTTAAATTTCCGTTGATTTCATGTTGAAATAATATACTGAATCAATGGTGATTCAACCATCATCTAAATAGAAACTTACATTTAAATTTCCGTTGATTTCATGTTGAAATAATATACTGAATCAATGGTGATTCAACCATCAACTAAATGGAAATCGACATGTCATGACACTGAATCGATATCTGTTTGACCATTATCTAAAAGGTACATATGCTAATAGAGTATAATTACTTTTATTATTCATTCAGAGTTACTTCATGGGTGTCTATCAGCCTACACAGACAGATCAAACACTGCATACAACCACATACATTCATACATATTTGTCAATTACTGAATGAAATAACAGAAGAGGGATTGTTTGTTATTGTTGTTTTATTGTGTCAGTAACAACAGAAAAAAAAAAGACTTCAATCCTGAAGTGGAGGCTGTGGGAGAAGCAGAGGCAACATTTATGTCAGTGCTCATGATAGAACGTTTTGCAGACAGCAAATACTACAAATCACCTCTTACTTTTACAAAACAGCAATTTAGGAATATCAAGTTCACTTACATCTAGTTCCTTTTCTTTCCCCCCGACACGCCAAGGGGCGTACCGAAGCCAATTTTTCACCAATTGGCTGAAGGCCTGCTGGGTAAGCCGCGGAGCTCGAGCTCTTCTGAAAGTTCTTCTGAGAGACGGTTATTTGGACCATTCCAAATAGCGGCCGGTACGGTAGAAAACGGAGATGTTTGTTTTTCTGTTCGTTTTTTCCTTACATGTTGCACACACAAGATTTGCACATAACCATAAATAATAATCTATTCTTCATAGTTCCTTGTGCTCTATTAAAATTCTAAATTAAATAAATGAAATTCAATGAAATATAGGAAACCCCCCTCCCACAAAATGGTCTCACCCAGAGTGCACCCCAGGCTCCCGTCCAGTGGTGCAGTGTATGATGACAACAAAATCAACATATATTCAACATTGATCAAATGTTTCCTTCAACCATTACATTGATTCAAACACATTTTTTCAACTTTTTATTTTATCAGTGGTTGATTAATGGTTGATCCACCATCAGTGTCCAACTATAACTGTAAATCAACCATCTTGACCAAATATCAACATTGAAATAACATAATTTGCTATCTGGGTCATGATGTGTTTTGGGTAGAAACAAAATTCCACTATCTCTGGAATCCTTGGGTCAAGACGAATCCATCGCACCCTATGACGTCATATTCTGCCTTGAGGATTTTCCGCCATTTTGAATTTTGTTAAAATCAATGAAATTCTATGGCAACCCATAGAACCGTCTGACGAGAGGCTGTGAAATTTGGCACACTGATTCTAGGCTGCCTCAAGGTTCTTGTCAGCAAATTTCAACTCACCACCTCAAACTCTCTAGCGCCACCAACAGGTCAAAGTTGGAAGTACATTTCTGCTTGTTACTTTTGAACCGTACGTCTGATCGTCAAACTCTTAGTATCACTGGAATCCTTCGGTCAAAACGAATCCAACGCGCCCTATGGCGTCATATTCCACCTGGTAGATTTTCCGCCATTTTGAATTTTGTTAAAATCAATTAAATTGCTACTCCTCCCTCAATTTTGGACCATTTTTCCCCCAAACTCACTGCATAACATATTTGGAGTAAGCCACACAAAAATTATCCAAGGGATTTTTGATTTTCATAATTGTTTGGCTGCAGCAGCCAATCAAATTTGGCTGCAAAGACACAAAACAGAATGTGAGCTCATTTCTCGGCTGCCCTTTGATGTATCTAAATGAAACTTGATGGCATTATGCCCCACCCCTCCAAAAGCGCCCACAAAAAATTTGGAACAAATTGGCTAATAGGGAGCGCTATAAGTAGTAAAAATGCGTTTTGGCTCATATCTCATTGTGTTTATATTAGGAACAAAATTCAAGTACCATTGGAAGCCTTTTGCCAGGACAAATCCAACGCACCCTATAAAGTCATATTTCACTTTGTAAATTTTCCACCATTTTGGATTTTGTTGAAATCAATAAAAATGTTACTCCTCCCTCAATTTTTGACCAATTTTTCCCAGACTTGGTACATAGCATCATTGGACCAAGCTGCACAAAAGTTATGCTCAGTGTTTTGAAATTTTAAAACTGTTTGGCCACAGCAGCCAATGAAACGCAGCTGCAAAGATGCCAAACAGGAAGTGAGCTCATATCTTGGCAGCCCATTGATGTTTCTTAACCAAATTTGGTGGGATTATGCCTCACCCCTCCAAAAGGGCCCATACCAAATTTGGTGCACATTGGCCATTAGGGGGCGTTATAACTATACAAAATGTGTTTTGGCTCATATGTCATTGAGCTCATACCTCAGCAGTCTTTTAGCATACATTTACCTGGAAATTCACCATAAAGTTGGCAGTCTTTTACCTCAAAGTGGTTGCAAATAGCAATTACTATAACTGAAATCATTGAAAAAGGTTGTGAGATTTTGTATTTTTTAAATAAAAACAAAATGCTATAATTTTCAAAACATTCAATCCGTTTACAAGATGGAGAATTGTGCAAAGACAACATACCAGCTGTTAAAGCCTAGCCAAATTTATTGCTTTGAGGGAAATATGTGCTCATTTAAAATTTGATACATGCAACAAATCTCAAAAAAGTTGGGACAGGGCCAATAAAATCAGCAAATGACTTTGTATCTCAGTCAAACGATGGTATATCGATATGAAACTTCTTGTGGGTGCTCGTGACCATCTGTCTGGCCAAAATGCATTCTGCTGGCCTGACAACTAGGCTCATAATCTGCTTGGCCCCCACATTGCTGCTTGCAGCTATATTTATTATTATTATTATTATTATTATTATTATTATTATTATTTTATTTATTATTTTTTCTTTTGATTGTTTTGTTGTATAGTACATTTATACATTATTGCTATGGTCGGTGTTTATTTGTATGTTTTTCTTATATCTAAAAACTTAATAAAATATTGTTAAAAAAAAAAAAAAATATATATATATATATATATATATATATATATATATATATATATATATATATATAAGGAAACAAGCAGTGGACCCAAGACAGAACTTTGTGGAACACCAAACTTTACCTCAGTATGTCTAGAAAAATCACCATTTACATCAACATACTGAGAGCGATTAGTTAAATAAGAGCTGAGCCAGGACAGGGCCGTTCCCTTAACTCCCACAACATTTTCTAGTCTATCCAGGAGAATGGAATGACAGGGATCAAGGTCAGGTTTTTTAATCAGGGGTTTGATAACTGCTAGTTTAAAGGATTTGGATACATAGCCAATCGTAAGAGAAGAATTTATTATTTTTAGAAGTGGTTCAATTACTTCAGGTATTATGTTTGAATAAACATGTGGGTAAGGGATCTAGTACACAAGTTGAGGCTTTTGATGCGGAGATTAATGAAAGTAATTCAATTTATCTAAGGGGAGTAAAACATTCTAATTGCTGATCTGATACAGTTATATTGTTAACTACAGGGTCACTTACATTGTCTGACCTTAAATTAGTAGTTTGAATTTTTTTTGTCGGATATTTTCAATTTTGTCATTAAAAAAAATTATGAAGTATTTCTACTACATACTGCAGATGTGCATGTGTCTATAGTGGACTTATTCCTGGTTAATTTTGCTACAGTATTAAAAACGAATCTAGAATTATTTTTATCTTCTATTAGGGAGGAGATATATGTTGATCAAGCAGCATGAAGAGCTTTTCTATACATCAGGAAGCTCTCCTTCCACATTAATTTGAACGCTACCAATTTTGTTTGACACCATTTATGTTCCAATTTTTGAGTGGTCTGTTTTAAAGTGTGAGTGTCATCATTATACCAGGTTGCTATTTTTTTCTCTCTGATCATTTTCTTTTGAAGAGGAGCTACATTATCTAAATTATCGCAGAACGTTGACTCTAAGCATTCAGTTGCCTGATCAAGTTCTGCAGGGGCTGACAGTGACCCAATCAAAGTTGATAACTCTGGGAGATCAACGGAATAAAGCTCTGTGCAGTAGTTGACATGAATGTATGTTTAATACAGTAGCGTGGTGAGGTGCATATATTATTACTCAGACATATTTTGAATGAGATGAGATAACTTCAGACTGTGGAAGTGTGACTATATTTTCTACATTTAACTCGAATGTTAGTATTAGATCGAGGGTGTGGCCACCATTATGGGTCAGTCCTATGGCATTCTGATTAACCCCTACTGAATCTAAAATGGACACAAACACTGTTTTCAAAGGGTCTTCTGGGTTATCGAAGTGAATATTAAAATCTCTGACAACTAAAGCTTTGTCAAAGGAAATAACCAGATCTGAGATAAAACCTGCAAATTCAGAAAGAAACTCAGAATATGGCCCCGGGGCCTGTAAATAATAAGTAACGGAATTAACTGGGTAGACTTAATTTTTGAGGCTACATACATTATATTTGTGTGAAGAACTTCAAATGTATTAAATTTATAACCAGGTTTGTGTGTTACACCTAGATAATCACTATAAAGAACTATGATGCCTCCTCCTCTGCCAATTAGACGAGGCTGGTGTATGTAACTGTGTCCAGGAGGACTAGCTTCATTTAATGCTATATTCATTTGGCTTAATCCATGTTTCTGTTAAACACAGTACATTAAACTCCTGATCAGTAATAAGTTCATTAACCATTAGCACTTTAGATGTAAGAGATCTAATCTTTAATAGCCCCACCTTTAGATCAAAGGTTCTGGCAGCGGCTGTACAGTCAGTATGATCTAATTTTATATTGATTAGGTTACTGGAACAAACTCTCTGAGTATTTCTACTTTTTTGTTTAGCTCAGGGAACAGACACAGTCTCAATGTAGTGGACCCTGAGTGACGACTCTGTGCAGCTAGCAGACAGTGGGTTTAGCCTGTTCGTCTGCTCCCTGGCCTTGGCTCTGGATTGTCAGAAATTAACTAGGCCTGTTCTGAGACTATGACCTATGCTGCAAGAAATGAGAGCAGCACCTTCCCGAGTGGGATGGTTACTGTCCCACCCTAACAAGCCAGCAGTGCCCTCAAAATTAGCCCAATTATCTATAAAGCCCACACTGTTTTCAGAACACCAGCAACCAGCAGTTCAGCGACCATAACCTGCTGTAAGCTACATTGCCATGCCGCATTGGGATGTGGCCAGAGCATGCTACAGCATTGGGCATCACCTTCACTAATTTAAACACCTCTACAAAGTTACTCTTAGTAATCTCAGACTGACGAAGGTGTATATCATTAGCTCCTGCATGGATAACTATCTCTGAGAACCTGTGCTTGCCTAGGACCCTAAGATTACTTGCTATGTCTGGTGCCCTGGCTCCCGGTATACACCTGATTAAAGCTGCTGTTGCCCCTAAAGGCTGAGCTAAATTCATGTGCCATATGATAGATCTTTCAGCTGCTTATGATACAGTCAACCACTGCAGACTATTACAGAAAGTACAGTGTCTTGCAAAAGTAATCATCCCCCTTCATGTTTGTCCTGTTTTGTTGCATTACAAGCTGGAATTAAAATTAATTTTTGGAGGATTAGCACCATTTGATTTACACAACATGCCTACCACTTGAAAGGTGAAAATTGTTGTTTTATTGTGACACAAACAATAATTAAGATGAAAAAACAGAAATCTGGAGTGTGCACTGGTATTCACCCCCTTTCGTATGAAACCCGTAAATAAGAGCTGGTCCAAGCAATTCGCTTCATAAGTCACATAATTTGTTAATTAAGATCCACGTGTGTGCAATCAAAGTCACATCATGTCTGTATAACTCAACCTGTTCTGGAAGGACCCTGACTCTGCAATACTGCTAAGGAAGCAACAAGAGAACCAAGGAGCACTCCAAACAGGTCAGAGACAAAGTTGTAAAGAAGTATGTCTCAGGGTTGGGTTATAAAAAATATCCCAAACTTTGAATATCCCACGGAGCACCATAAAATGCATTATAGCAAAATGGACAGAATATGGCACCACTACAAACCTAACAAGAGAAAGCTGCCCACCAAAACTCACAGACCAGTCAAATAGGGCATTTATCAGAGATGCAACAAAGACACCAAAGATAACACTGAAGGAGCTGCAAAGATCCACAGCAGAGATGGGAATATCTGTCCATCAGACCACTTTAAGCCATACACTCCACAGAGCGGGGCTTTATGAAAGAGTGGCCAGGAAAAAAAGCCATTGCTTAAGAAAATGCATTTGGAGTTTGCCCAACAGCAGACTCCCCAAACAAATGGAAGAAAATTCTATTGTCAAATGAGACTAAAATTGATCTTTTTCACCATCATGGGAAATGCCATGTGTGGCACAAACCCAACACCCTGAGAACACCATTCCTACAGTGAAGCATGGTGGTGACAGCATCATGCTGTGGGGATATTGTTCATCTGCAAGGACAGGAAAGCTGGTCAGGATTGAAGGAAAGATGGATGGCACTAAATACAGGGCAATTCTGGAGGAAAACCTGTTTGAGACTGGGATGAAGGTTCACATTCTATCAGGACAATGACCCAAAACATACTGCTCAAGCTACACTGGAGTGGTTTAAAGGGAAACATTTAAATGTCTTGGAATAGCCTAGTCAAAGCCCAGACCTCAATCCAATTGAGAATCTGTGGCATAACTTGGAGCGTGCTGTACACCAACGCAACCCACCTAACTTTGAAGGAGTTGGAGCAGTTTTGCCTTGAGGAATGGGCAAAACTCCTAGTGGTTAGATGTGCTAAGCTAATAGAGACATACCCCCAAGAGACTTGCTGCTGTAATTTCAGCAAAAGGTGGCTCTACAAAGTATTGACTTTTTTTTTTTCTTTTTTTTGGGGGTGGGGATACCTATGCACACTCCAGATTTCTGGGTTTTTTTTTTCCATCTTAATTATTCTCTGTGTCACAATCAAACAACAAATTTCACCTTTAAAGTGATAGGCATGTTGTGTAAATCAAATAGTGCTAACCCCCCCAAAAATACATTTTAACCCCTTGGCTGCCACCCATAATTAATTGTAATGTGCCAGGCATATAGGACAAAAATGGGTCAAAATTGGGATATTTTGATAATCTTTTTCTAACTTGTTCAGAACTTTATATTTTTAATATTTATATAGAAAAATCACAAAAAACACTGTTTTAGAGTAAAAATAACTTAATAATTAAAAACAACTTCAAAAACATCCAAAAACCAAAACAAAACAAGGGGTCTTGTCAATGAGAACCTGCCCATAAATATGAATTCCTAGTACTTGAAAACACAATGTACACCAAGGGTCCATGTATTCCAAGTAACTGGGTACCATTTTTATGATGGTCTTTGAAATGACCCAACTGCAAATAGAACTCATGATCTCCCAAGCAAGAAGCAGACACGCTAACCACTAGGCTAACTCACAGTAACAGTCCACTGTGAAGTAAAAGTAATGTGCCATGTAAGGGACATAAAAGGAGGTGTTTATGACGAGTAGCATACAGTGCCTTGAAAAAGTATTCATACCCCTTGAACTTTTTCACATTTTTCCACCTTACAACCACAAACCTAAGTTTTTTTATTGAGATTTTATATGATAGACCAACACAGAGTAGCACATAATTGTGAAGTGAAACGAATATGATAAATGGTCTTCAAAATTTTAAACAAATAAACATCTAAAAAATGTGGTGTGCATTAGTATTCAGCCCCCTGTACTCTGATACCTCTAAATACAATCCAGTGCAATCAATTGCCTTCAGAAGTCATCTAATTAGTTAATAGAGTCCTACTGTGTGTAATTTACTCTCAGCATAAATACACTTGTTCTGTGAAGGCCTCAGTGGTTTGTTAGAGAACACTAAAGAACAAACAGCATCATGAAGACTAAAGAACTCACCAGACAGGTCAGGGATAAAGTTCTGGAGAAGTTTAAAGCAGGGTTAGGTTATAAAAAAAATATCCCAAGCTCTGAGCATCTCAAGAAGCACTGTTCAATCCATCATTCAAAAATGGAAAAAGTATGGCACAACTGCAAACCTACCAAGACATGGCCATCCACCTAAACTGACAGAGCGAGCAAGGAGAGCACTGGTCAGAGAAGCAGCCAAGAGGCCCATGATCACTCTGGAGGAGCTGCAGAAATCCACAGCTCAGGTGGGAGAATCTGTGCACAGGACAACTATAAGTCGTACACTCCACAAATCTGGCCTTTTTGGAAGAGTGGCAAGAAGAAAGCCATTGTTGAAAGACAGGCATAAGAAGTCCCATTTGCAGTTTGCCAGAAGCCATGTAGGGGACACAACAAACATGTGGAAGAAGGTGCTTTGGTCAGATGAGACCAAAGTTGAACTTTTTGGCCTAAATGCAAAGCACTATGTGTGGTGAAAAATTAACACTGCTTATCACCCTGCACACACCATCCCGACTGTGAAACATGGTGGTGGCAGCATCATGCTATGGGGATGCTTTTCTTCAGCAGGGACAGGAAAGCTGGTCAGAGTTGATGGGAAGATGGATGGAGCTAAATGCAGGGCAATCCTAGAAGAAAACCTGTTGGAGGCTGCAGAAGACTTGAGACTGGGAAGGAGATTCACCTTCCAGCAAGACAATGACCCTAAACATACAGCCAGAGCTACAATGGAATGGTTTAGATCAAAGAATATTCATGTGTTAGAATGGCCCAGTCAAAGTCCAGACCTAAATCCCATTGAGCATCTGTGGCAAGACCTGAAAATTGCTGTTCACAGATGCTCTCCATCCAATCTGGCTGAGCTTGAGCAATTTTGCAAAGAAGAATGGGCAAAAATTTCAGTGTTTAGATGCGCAAAGCTGGTAGAGACATACCACAAAAGACTTGCAGCTGTAATTGCAGCAAAAGGTGACTCTACAAAGTATTGACACAGGAGGGCTGAATACTAATGCACACCACATTTTTCAGATTTTTATTTGTTTAAAATTTTGAAGACCATTTATCATTTTCGTTTCACTTCACAATTATGTGCTACTCTGTGTTTGTCTATCACATAAGATCTCAATAAAAAACTTTTAAGTTCATGGTTGTAAGGTGGAAAAATGTGAAAAAGTTCAAGGGGTATGAATACTTTTTCAAGGCACTGTATGTCATAAGGCACAGCGGTCAAAGATTTCATGATGTACGTGACTCATCCAAGGGCATTGAAGGGGTTAATTCCAGCTTGTAGTGTACCAAAACAGGACAAATATGAAGGAGGATGAATAATACTTTTGCAAGACACTGTACTTGACATGACACACAACATGCATCTCACCAACCTGATGAAGACTTTGGTTGAAAACAGATGCTTCTTTGTTGAACTGCCAGGAAAGAAAAGTCGCTGGTGCAGGAAGGAAAATGGCCTCCCTCAAGGAAGTGTCCTGGCATCCACCTTGTTCAACATATATGTTAATGACCAGCTTATCCATCCCAACATGAAGAGCTTCATTTATGTGGATGATCTGTGCAGTACAGCCTAAAGCGCTGACTTCCCCAAGGTAGAAGCTACTCTATATGAGGCTTTAGCTAACCTGTCATACTACCAAGAGAATCACCAACCCATCAAAAACTCCAGTCTGTGCCTTTCAGTAGAACAATATGCATGCAAAACGGAAGCTGAAGATCACATGGAATGGACACAACTTAGAGCACTGTGACAATCCAGTCTACCTTGGTGTTACTCTTGATTGTTCCTTGATGTTCAAAGCACATATCACCAAGCTTAAGGGGAAAGTCAGTTCCAGGAATGTTCTTCTTCAAAAGCTGAGTACCTCAAAATGGGGAAAAAAATCCAATGACCATCTGATCAACAGCTCTGGCTCTCTGTTTCTGTGCTGCCGAATATCCAAGCCCAGTATAGGAATGCTCAATTCATGCGAAGAAGATTGATTCTGTGCTGAACACAAGTTGTTGCTGCATCAGCAGGTGCATGAAACCTACCAAGACTGACAATACCTATTTATTGTCTGGTATTGCACCTCTTGATATCCAGCCAAAAAGAACAACAATCGGAGGAAGAAAAACACCCCCTTTATGACAATCCCTTGCCACCCCAGCATTTGAAATCAAGTAGAAGCTTTCTATCTTCAGTCCAATCCCTGGACTGCAATGCGTCATCCAAAAGGGTTAAACTCTGGGAAGAGAGACTTGAGAAATCTCCAAAGAATAGTCATATATCTATCGATCCCTCAGAGAAACTCCCTCTTGTTTCCGACCAACCATGGATAACATGGCACAGTTTGAACAGACTGCAGGCATGCATGGGGAGATGTAAATCTAATGTGGTGAAGTGCAGATACACCAAAGATGCAGCAGATTGCGAGTGCAGACAGGGCCCCCAGACTATGGAACATCTCCTGAGCTGTGGCATGCTGCATGACACATGCACTGTAAAGCACCTGGCAGAGGCCAATGATGTGGCACTCAAATTTGCTCGCTATTGGCAAGCAGTAGTGTGATGACATGAAATGAAGATGGTTTGCCTCAAGCCCAGATTGGGTTCACCAGTGATGACAACAATCATCTTTAATATCCTAATAATCCCACCTTCATTTTAACTCTTCATATAATATCATATAAATTGCCCCATGCAAGTTGTTGAATTTTAAGCTGTCAGTGTTAAGCAGCTAAACACTAATTAGTTCATTTGCTAATACCCATTTGCCGCTATGATGTATATTGGGTATATGTAATTCAGATGGGCAACACAGTATATTCAAAGTTATGTGAAGTATATTCATTTTCTAAAGCAACTAAAATTTGTAAAGGTCCAGTTATGTAAATATTCTTTGCCAACAAAGGTCAAGATACATGTCTAAAATAACTGAATGGTGATAAATTACCTTTTAATGCTTAACCATTAGAGATAAGTTTATCAAGTCAAGTGGGTTTTCACTACCATTGCTCTATATAGCTTGTATACAATGGAATGAAATGTTGTTCCACCAACACCACGACACAACACATAGCAGTACACAAGACCACAGACACTCACCAGCCATATTATTAGGTACGCCCATACACCTACTGTTCTATGCAGTTATCTAATCAGTCAATCCCTTAACAGCAGCACAATGCATAAAATCATGCAGATACAAATCAAGAGCTTCAATTAATGTTCACCTCAAACATCAGAATGGGAAAAATTGTGATCTCTGTGACTTTCACTGTGGCATGGGTGTTGGTGCCAGATGGACTGGTTTGAGTATTTCAGAAACTGCTGATCTCCTAGGGTTTTCACACACAAAAGTCTCTAGAGTTTACACAGAATTGTGCAAAAAACAAAAAACACTGAGTGAGAGACAGTTCTGTGGGTGGAAATGCCTTGTTGATAAGAGAGGTCATAGGAAAATGGCCAGATTGGTTCGAGCTGCCAGGAAGGATATCTCATCTCATTATCTGTAGCCACTTTATCCTGTTCTACAGGGTCGCAGGCAAGCTGGAGCCTATCCCAGCTGACTACGGGCGAAAGGCGGGGTACACCCTGGACAAGTCGCCAGGTCATCACAGGGCTGACACATAGACACAGACAACCATTCACACTCACATTCACACCTACGGTCAATTTAGAGTCACCAGTTAACCTAACCTGCATGTCTTTGGACTGTGGGGGAAACCGGAGCACCTGGAGGAAACCCACGCGGACACGGGGAGAACATGCAAACTCCGCACAGAAAGGCCCTCGCCGGCCACGGGGCTCGAACCTGGACCTTCTTGCTGCGAGGCGACAGCGCTAACCACTACACCACTGTGCCGCCCCAGGAAGGATATAATAGCTGATATAATCACTCTTTACAACTGTGGTGAGCAGAAAAGCATCTCTGCATGCAACAGCAGAAGACCACATTGGGTTCCACGCCTGCCAGCCAAGAACAGGAATCTTAGAATCAAGAACAAGTTCCTATTAAAGTGGCCGGTGAGTGTAAAGTGCAATACACAAGTGCAATATCTCTGAAGTCCACAATTATATCTTTTGTCTTATCAAAATTAAGAAATAGACACAGCAATGAAATGTGTTTTGAATTAGAAGCAGCTACAATAAAGTCATACTTCTTTGTCCATTCAGTTTGTGTCATCATTTTTTTTAAACCAGTCATTTCATCTATTCAGTTTACTAATCAGACCAAAGAGGTTAAATAAAATGAAAAATATTTGAAAGTCTGTGAAAATGTTACCCCTTCTGAGCTAAAGTCTCTACGTTTGATGAACTGCCTTGAGCTAAATCATTTACATTAAAGCATGTGATAAGGATAAGATGCAAAGAAGATCTGCTACAGACACAATGGATCATGTATTAAAAATTAGACTACATTTACATTTAAACATCTCTGCTACAATATTTCTTTTCAAGTATTCAGTTTAGTCCACTGAATACTTTGCTGGGTCTGAATCCACATCACAGTCCAATAGTTGATGACAGGTGTACAGCTGCAAAATCTGGATTGAACATTGTACAATCCTGCACTACCAATTTAAGTCTGTGAAGCATCACAAATACAGTCCCTTCTGAAAGTATTGGAATGTCTCATTCTCATCTCATTATCTCTAGCCGCTTTATCACAGCTGACTACAGGCGAAAGGTGGGGTACACCAAGTCGCCAGGTCATCACAGGGCTGACACATAGACACAGATAACCATTCACACTCACGGTCAATTTAGAGTCACCAGTTAACCTAACCTGCATGTCTTTGGACTGTGGGGGAAAACGGAGCACCCGGAGGAAACCCACGCGGACACAGGGAGAACATGCAAACTCCGCACAGAAAGGCCCTTGCCAGCCACGGGGCTCGAACCTGGACCTTCTTGCTGTTGAGGTGACAGTGCTAACCACTACACCACCGTGCCACCCCAGTATTGGAATGGCAAGGGCAATTCTTTTGATTTGGCTATACACTGAAGACATTTAGGTTTGACATCAAAAGATGAACATGAGGCAATTAATCAGTCGACTAAAGATCACATGGCACTACTTCCACCCTGCCTGACTGATGAGCATGTATGGTCTAGATCATTCCTCCACACTTTGGCCTTTCCATAACTTTGGTATATGTTCATCTTGGTTCCACAACTTTTGTGGCTCATCCCTGTATTTATTTGTGAATTCCAGTCTGATTCTGTTGAGTGCTTTACATCTTGTAGTGTACCCTCTATATTTCTGCTCTTGAATTCTTCTTTGAAAGTGGATTGTAATACCTTTAGCCCTGCCCTATATTGGTTGTTGATGATACCACTGACTACTGTTGTTTTTTTTTTCTTCACAGCTCTCACAATGTTTCTGTCATCAACTGTTGTTTATTTCCTTGGCTGACCTGTTTGATGTCTGGTTGTTAGTACACTTAGTGCACCAGTGTTTTTTGTTTTTATTTAATTTATCCATCCATCTATTATCTGTAGCTGCTTATCCTGTACAGGATCACAGGTAAGCTGGAACCTATCCCAGCTGACTATGGGCGAGAGGCAGGGTACACCCTGGACAAGTCACCAGGTCATCGCAGGGCCAACACATTAGGGACAAACAACCATTCACACTCATTCACACCTACGGTACAGTCAATCTAGAGCTACCAATTAGCCTAACCTGCATGTTTTTGGACTGTGGGGGGGAAACTGGAGCACCCGGAGGAAACCCACACAGACACAGGGAGAACATGAAAACTCCATAGAGAAAGGCCCTTGTCAGCCGCTGGGCTCGAACCCAGGACCTTCTTGCTGTGAGGCAATATATATATATATATATATATATATATATATATAATATACACAGTTAGGTCCACAAATATTTGGACAGAGGCAACATTTTTCTAATTTTGGTTCTGTACATTACCACAATGAATTGTGAACAAAACAATTCAGATGCAGTTGAAGTTCAGACTTTCAGCTTTAATTCAGTGGGTTGAACAAAATGATTGCATAAAAATGTGAGGAACTAAAGCATTTTTTTAAACACAATCCCTTCATTTCAGGGGCTCAAAAGTAATTGGACAAATTAAATAATTGTAAATAAAATTTTCATTTCTAATACTTGGTTAAAAACCCTTTGTTGGCAATGACTGCCTGAAGTCTTGAACTCATGGACATCACCAGATGCTGTGTTTCCTCCTTTTTAATGCTCTGCCAGGCCTTTACTGCAGCAGTTTTCAGTTGCTGTTTGTTTGTGGGCCTTTCTGTCTGAAGTTTAGTCTTTAACAAGTGAAATGCATGCCCAATTGGGTTGAGATCAGGTGACTGACTTGGCAATTCAAGAATATTCCACTTCTTTGCTTTAATAAACTCCTGGGTTGCTTTGGCTTTATGTTTTGGGTCATTGTCCATCTGTATTATGAAACGCCGACCAATCAGTTTGGCTGGATTTGAGCACACAGTATGTCTCTGAATACCTCAGAATTAATCCGGCTGCTTCTGTCCTGTGTCACATCATCAATAAATACTAGTGACCCAGTGCCACTGGCAGCCATGCATGCCCAAGCCATCACACTGCCTCCGCTGTGTTTTACAGATGATGTGGTATGCTTTGGATCATGGGCTGTACCACACCTTTGCCATACTTTTTTCTTTCCATCATTCTGGTAGAGGTTGATCTTGGTTTCATCTGTCCAAAGAATGTTCTTCCAGAACTGTGCTGGCTTTTTTAGATGTTTTTTAGCAAAGTCCAATCTAGCCTTTTTATTCTTGAGGCTTATGAGTGGCTTGCACCGTGCAGTGAACCCTCTGTATTTACTTTCATGCAGTCTTCTCTTTATGGTAGGTTTGGATATTGATACACCTACCTCCTGGAGAGTGTTGTTCACTTGGTTGGCTGTTGTGAAGGGGTTTCTCTTCACCATGGAAATTATACTGCAATCATCCACTACTGTTGTCTTCTGTGAGTGTCCAGGTCTTTTTGCATTGATGAGTTCACCAGTGCTTTCTTTCTTTCTCAGGATGTACCAAACTGTAGATTTTGCCACTCCTAATTTTGTAGCAATTTCTTGGATGTGTTTTTTCTGTTTTCGCAGCTTAAGGATGGCTTGTTTCACCTGCATGGAGAGCTCCTTTGATTGCATGTTTTCTTCACAGCAAAATCTTCCAAATACAAGCACCACACCTCAAATCAACTCCAGGCCTTTTATCTGCTTAATTGAGAATGACATAACGAAGGAATTTCCCACACCTGCCCATGAAATAGCCTTTGAGTCAATTGTCCAATTACTTTTGGTCCCTTTAAAAACAGGGTGGCACATGTTAAGGAGCTGAAACTCCTAAACCCTTCATTCAATTTTAATGTGGATACCCTCAAATGAAAGCTGAAAGTCTGGACTTTATGTCCATGTCCCTTATATAACTATAACTTGAATATGTTTCAGTAAACAGGTGAAAAAACAAAATTTGTGTCAGTGTCCAAATATATATGGACCTAACTGTATATAGTATGGTCCAAATTGTTGTACTGGGTATGCCCTGTGTTTATGCAATGGCTCTGATTGATTTTCCGACTTTTCTCAAATTCAGAATGGTTTGCTTTTCTTCCATAGAAAGAAAAGGTTATATATCTCTGGTTATCATTTTGGTTTATCCTTTATAACAACAAATGCATACCCAGGGCTCAAACCAAGAGCAGACATTCAGATCTGTTAATTGTTTAAACAATCAAGCCGACTGGCTGCACCTGAGCAACAAGAAACACCTACCACATGTTCCAGTATGTTTAATCACTTGAAGAAAATGGGTGGGTTCAAAGAAAAGGTGTCGTGATCTGAGTTGCTCTAAATATCAGGAAATGAAAGCTGAAATTCTGATCTATCGTCTCATATTTATCTTTTGATCTCAAACACAAATGTCTTCAGCGCATAGCAAAACAAAAGAATTGGCCTTGCTGTTCCAGTACTTTTGGAAGAGACTGCATCTGTGCAGCTAGCTACTAGCAAGTCTGGCTAAGGTTGCCTTTCTTTGGTATTGTTTATACATTGAATTTAATTCTATGTCTGGTGACAAATGACTGGGCATTTACACTAACTGATATAATAAATGCAAATATTTAACTACCCCACAATAAACAGAACAAAGCCTTTATTTATTTCCAGTATTTTAGTGTTCTTCTGGGGTGTGCAAATGTCTATTATATATCCTGGGTTGTGATATAAGGGGGGAAAAAAGCTAATTTTATAGAAGAGCACTAATTTGCATGTAGGATTCTGTTTATAATGCATAAAATGGGGTGGCACGGTGATGTAGTGGTTAGCACTGTCACCTCACAACAAAAAGTTTCTGGGTTCAAGCCCAGTGGCCGACGGGGGCCTTCCTGTGTAGAGTTTGCATGTTCTCCCCATGTCTGTGTGGGTTTCCTCTCGGTGCTCTGGTTTCCCCCACAGTCCAAAGACATGCGGTTAGATTAACATGGGGTGGCCTTGTGCTGAATTGCCCTTGAGCAAGGCACCTAACCCCCAACTGCTCCCTGGGTGCTGTAGCATAGCTGCCCACTGCTCTGATATATGCATGTGCTCATTGCTTACTTGTGTGTGTGCATGCGTGTGTTCACTGCTTCAGATGGGTTAAATGCAGAGAGGTATTTCTCTGTGCTTGAGTGTGCATGTGGTAAATGAAGGTTTGTTCTAACAACGCATGAATTTTAAAAGCAATTTTAAAAAATTGCTTGTTAATTAAGGCATTGAAGTAAATTTACTCAGTCACTCAGAAACTTTCTCCAACTTCACTAAAGGCAATTACGGCTCTACTGAAATCCAAGCTGAACATAGTGATGTGTTCTCATACCTCATTTACAACCCCGATTCCAAAAAAGTTGGGACAAAGTACAAATTGTAAATAAAAACAGAATACAATAATTTACAAATCTCAAAAACTGATATTGTATTCGCAATAGAACATAGACAACATATCAAATGTCAAAAGTGAGACATTTTGAAATTTCTTGCCAAATATTGGCTCATTTGAAATTTCATGACAGCAACACATCTCAAAAAAGTTGGGACAGGGGCAATAAGAGGCTGGAAAAGTTAAAGGTACAAAAAAGGAACAGCTGGAGGACCAAATTGCAACTCATTAGGTCAATTGGCAATAGGTCATTAACATGACTGGGTATAAAAAGAGCATCTTGGAGTGGCAGCGGCTCTCAGAAGTAAAGATGGGAAGAGGATCACCAATCCCCCTAATTCTGCGCCAACAAATAGTGGAGCAATACCAGAAAGGAGTTCGACAGTGTAAAATTGCAAAGAGTTTGAACATATCATCATCTACAGTGCATAATATCATCAAAAGATTCAGAGAATCTGGAAGAATCTCTGTGTGTAAGGGTCAAGGCCGGAAAACCATACTGGGTGCCCGTGATCTTCAGGCCCTTAGAGGGCACTGCATGACATACAGGCATGCTTCTGTATTGGAAATCACAAAAATGGGCTCAGGAATATTTCCAGAGAACATTATCTGTGAACACAATTCACCGTGCCATCCACCGTTGCCAGCTAAAACTCTATAGTTCAAAGAAGAAGCCGAATCTAAACTAAACATGATCCATAAGCACAGACGTCTTCTCTGGGCCAAGGCTCATTTAAAATGGACTGTGGCAAAGTGGAAAACTGTTCTGTGGTTCTTTATGGAAATCAGGGACGCCGTGTCATTTGGACTAAAGAGGAGAAGGACGACCCAAGTTTTTATCAGCACTCAGTTCAGAAGCCTGCATCTCTGATGGTATGGGGTTGCATTAGTGCATGTGGCATGGGCAGCTTACACATCTGGAAAGACACCATCAATGCTGAAAGGTATATCCAGGTTCTAGAGCAACATATGCTTCCATCCAGACAATGTCTCTTTCAGGGAAGACCTTGCATTTTCCCACATGACAATGCCAAAGCACATACTGCATCAATTACAGCATCATGGCTGCATAGAAGAAGGGTCCGGGTACCAAACTGGCCAGCCTGCAGTACAGATCTTTCACCCATAGAAAACATTTGGTGCATCATAAAACGGAAGATACAACAAAAAAAAGACCTAAGACAGTTGAGCAACTAGAATCCTACATTAGACAAGAATGGGTTAACATTCCTATCCCTAAACTTGAGCAACTTGTCTCCTCAGTCCCCAGATGTTTACAGACTGTTGTAAAGAGAAAAGGGGATGTCTCACAGTGGTAAACATGGCCTTGTCCCAACTTTTTTGAGATGTGTTGTTGTCATGAAATTTAAAATCACCTAATTTTTCTCTTAAAATGATACATTTTCTCAGTTTAAACATTTGATATGTCATCTATGTTCTATTCTGAATAAAATATGGAATTCTGAAACTTCCACATCATTGCATTCCATTTTTATTTACAATTTGTACTTTGCCCCAACTTTTTCGGAATTGGGGTTGTACATGTTGTGGCTATAGGTGACTTTTTATAACTTTGCGTTTCATTTAGCAGCTCGAATATCAGTTTGAGGAGATGTGTGGTCAAAAGAATTACCTCAGGTGTGAAACACAATGGAAAGACATGATGGATTAAGACACTGGTTCACTGTTGAAATTAAACAAAAGTTGAAGTAAAATGTAAATCAGTTAGGCAATATTATGAGATTAAAATATTGCATTCTTCACACACTAACACAACAGAAAATTATGCCTGCCTTACATCAGCTTATTCAATTCATTGAATGCTTCACTGAACTGGATTACTTTATATTCCAAATATGTTGCTGGTAAAATTGTATGACTGTTGATTTGAAATCTTTCACAAATGTTCATCAGATTTATAATAAGGAGTGAATTATGTGACTTGACTTACAAATCCACCATCACTAATTGCATCCCAACCATAACAACAACTTTTCAACAACTGTTGGGATTAAAGATTTTACAATTGTGAGACAATGTTGCTTTTAATATCCTTAGCAAGACTTAATTATCAATGGCTAATGTATAAAAATATACAGAAAATAAGAAAATAAAAGAAAATAAGTGGGTTTACTTTCATGTGGGCAAGTAGTTGTGAACAATGATGCATTTACAGCATTGCTTCATTCATCCTTAGTATTCATTCATCCTTAGTCTTCATTCATCCTGCCTGGTCATTGTCACAGTGGTTTAAATTTGGCCACCAACTAAATTCCTTACAAAATACTGTTAGTGGGGCTCAACAGAAAATTGTTTGCCTGATTGTCGGGAGATCACAAGTTTATTCTGATGATACAACAGCCAACAAAATTGGCCATGCTTTCTGGGTGGGAGGAATAGCATATTGTTAGTCACAGCAAATCATGGACATCTGTGACCTCAAGTATGTGGAAGAGGGTGGATAGCGCATGCCTCTGAGTGTGTTACACTGGCCTGAGGTTGGCTGACTTCATACATCTTGAAAGAAGTACATGTTAACCTTCATCCTCTCCAGTTGGTTGCTGAGGAAAAAAAAAAGGAAAAGAAAAAAGAAAAGAAAAAGAAAATGTTGCTGATAGGTACAAATAAATATATTAACTATAGTACTGTATATATGATGTAGCAGAGAATGACTAAAGGTAAAGCCCCAGTGGATTGTTGGTAGCCATTGTTAGAGTTGAAGTAAAGCTCATGAATTGTTAGCGAACTTAAGCAGCAGGTGTCGAAAGCAAAGCAGCGACACAGCATGACTGTCATTACTCAGCTCAGCAGGATGATTCTCAATGGAGTTAGAGAAATGATGATTTCTTTTTGTGTGGTCTGCAGACACCACATGTCAAACCACATTGGTACAATCTGATTTTATAAAGTATGCATAATGTATTACAGTTACTTTGTCATATATATATATATATATATATATATATATATATATATATATATATATATATATATATATATATATATCCCTGTGATGACCTGGCGACTTGTCCAGGGTGTACCCCGCCTTTCACCCGTAGTCAGCTGGGATAGGCTCCAGCTTGCCTGCAACCCTGTAGAACAGGATAAAGCGGCTAGAGATAATGAGATAAAATTCAAATAGAGAAAATGTTTCCAGAACTTGTCTTTCCTCGCATGTTTTCCACTTATTTGTATTATAGATTTTGCTTACAGTTTTTGTTTGTGTGTGTGTGTGTGTGTGTGTGTGTGTGTGTGTGTGTGTGTGTGTGCGTGCGTGCGTGTGCATGTGTGTGAGTGCGCATGTTATGAATCTTGTTGAAAATGCCTGGCTGTTTGGAATTATTATTTAAAGCAAGTAGTATACCAGTCCAAAGGGCTCCATGGAAGCATGAGCATGAAATACCATGTCCCATTAGGAGGTCTGAGATCGATGAATTTATAAATGTTGCCCAACACAGAGACCATTAATCATCTGTTTCTTTGATAAGAGAAGCACATCACATGCATATGATTATATATATATATATATATATATATATATATATATATATATATATATATACACACTGCATTCAGCCCACTTTCTGGCAGTGTGGTCATGGAGAGATGCATGTCTTCACACCTCCCCTGCACACACCAGATTAGATGGATGACTGGCCTCACATGGTGAGTTTTTAGTTAAAACTTTCAATTATCATTAGCATGTCATCATTGCAGCATGCAATTAAACACTTACACACTTTGAGTCTCTTTATGACCTTTTTCTTTTCAAAATATATTTATATTTTTCAAGATACATTTATAAGCACCTGACAGTTTGAGAGAGGATACAATGCAATAGGTTGAGATCTAAAAGCCTTGTTCAAGGGTCAACAGGAGCTCTGCATCAGTCCTGGGATTCAAACTCACAATTTTCTTATCACTAGTTAAGAGTCTTCAACTCAAGATTAATAGTAAATTGATTTGTATTCTCACTTGTAAACCAGTATAGCCAATAGTGCTGCTGTCGAGCAAATCAAATGAAAGGCTAAACCTTTATCGATACATAATTGAAAAAAGCCTGTATTTCTTGATGCCACTGCATGTTAGTCTTCTGCCAATGCTTATGGAACAGGCTCTTGAACCACTTTGACCCTGAATTGGATAAGCAATTACTGACAATTAATAAATCAGTTATAAATGCTTAAGCTTAGGTTGAAGAGCTTGTTCATCTGAAAACTGATGCAATTTCTCTTCCTTATTAGCATTCTGATGAATTTTGCATGAGGTCTCATTGGGTAAATAGATGTGAGGTTGCTCTGTTCTTATCACTGTCTGCACCAAGGAAGCAATACAGCATGATCCTGACCAAACAGAGTGGGTGGAATAGATTATAGAGATTTTATATCCTTTTCGTATAAGAATATGAGTGAAAATGTGAAACCTTTTGTAAGATAGGAGGGCTGATGTCTTCTAGAAAGTGGTTATGCATGCTTCCATAAGAAGTGGTAGCTCTTGCTGCACTAGGGAAGGTTGTAAGCTCACATCCCAGTTCTGTGCTAATTGGGCCCCTGGATAAGGCTCTTAACCATTCACTTAGCAGCAACAGATTGGTAATTTTTAGTAAGCCATTGCTATTTGTAAAAGGGCATGAACTCCAACCACAGAGTGATACTGTGCCTTTAAAGCCTTACTGATAACACTGTGTTCACATATATATGGTACCAGTTAGGTAGAGCAACTGCTTTACAACATTGAATCTTTTCTTCTCCCAATTTATTTGTTTCAATTCCTACCCAGAAAACCCACACATATGTAATGCTACTTCAATGAACCAGACTCAGTAAAAGTGTGAGGATGTCCATGTGTAATCTAACAGGACAGAAAAGACAATCAGGTTTAACACATCTCAAAACAGAATCCATTGGCAAGACTTTGCAGTGTTCTTGAAAACCATGTGATTTAATAGTGGAGCTCCATACTTACAGTGGTGCTTGAAAGTTTGTGAAGCCTTTAGAATTTTCTATATTTCTGCATAAATATGACCGAAAACATCATCAGATTTTCACACAAGTCCTAAAAGCAGATAAAGAGAACACAGTTAAACAAATGACACAAAAATATTATACTTGGTCATTTATTTATTGAGGAAAATTATCCAATATTACATATCTGTGAGTGGCAAAAGTATGTGAACCTCTAGGATTAGCAGTTAATTTGAAGGTGAAATTAGACTCAGGTGTTTTCAATCAATGGGATGACAATCAGGTGTGAGTGGGCACCCTGTTTTATTTAAAGAACAGGGATCTATCAAAGTCTGATCTTCACAACATATGTTTGTGGAAGTGTTTCATGGCACGAACAAAGGAGATTTCTGAGGACTTCAGAAAAAGCATTGTTGATGCTCATCAGGCTGGAAAAGGTTACAAAACCATCTCTAAAGAGTTTGGACTCAACCAATCCATAGTCAGACAGATTGTGTACAAATGAAGGGAATTCAAGACCATTGTTACCCTCCCCAGGAGTGGTCGACCAACAAAGATCACTCCAAGAGCAAGGCATGTAATAGTCGGCGAGGTTACAACGGACCCCAGGGTAACTTCTAAGCAACTGAAGGCCTCTCTTACATTGGCTAATGTTAATGTTTATGAGTTCACCATCAGGAGAACACTGAACAACAATGGTGTGCATGGCAGGGTTGTAAGGAGAAAGCCACTGCTCTCCAAAAATAACATTGCTGTTCATCTGCAGTTTGCTAAAGATCACGTGGACAAGCCAGAAGGCTACTGGAAAAATGTGTTGTGGATGGATGAGACCAAAATAGAACTTTTTGGTTTAAATGAGAAGCATTATGTTTGGAGAAAGCAAAACACTGCATTCCAGCATAAGAACCTTATCCCATCTGTGAAACATGGTGGTGGTAGTATCGTGGTTTGGGCCTGTTTTGCTGCATCTGGGCCAGGATGGCTTGCCATCATTGATGGAACAATGAATTCTGAATTATACCAGCAAATTCTAAAGGAAAATGTCAGGACATCTGTCCATGAACTGAATCTCAAGAGAAGGTGGGTCATGCAGCAAGACAACAACCCTAAGCACACAAGTCATTCTACCAAAGAATGGTTGAAGAAGAATCAAGTTAATGTTTTGGACTGGCCAAGTCAAAGTCCTGACCTTTATCCAATTGAAATGTTGTGGACGGACCTGAAGCAAGCAGTTAATGTGAGGAAACCCACCAGCATCCCAGAGTTGAAGCTGTTCTGTACGGAAGAATGGGCTAAAATTCCTCCAAGCTGGTGTGCAAGACTTTTATCAACAGCTACCGGAAACGTTTATGCCATTATTGCTGCACAAGGGGGTCACACCAGATGCTGAAAGCAAAGGTTCACATACTTTTGCCAATCACAGTTATGTAATATTGGATCATTTTCCTCAATAAATAAATGACCAAGTATAATATTTTTGTCTCATTTGTTTAACTGGGTTATCTTTATCTACATTTAGGACTTGTGTGAAAATCTGATGATGTTTTAGGTCATATTTATGCAGAAATATAGAAAATTCTAAAGGGTTCACAAACTTTCAAGCACCACTGTAAGAAAATATAGTAACCCATTGAGTTGATTTTTCATGGACACACAGGGATCCCAGCCATGTACGTCCATCCGTCCGTGCCCCTCGCAATTCTGATTGGCTGTTTGATTTTGGTGGGAACTAGAAGCACGAGCGTGCCTACATATCTTATTTTTGTCTACAGATAATTTCATATTTATAGGGTTTTTCCACCAAGAACAACTCAAACAGCACAACAAAATAATAATCATTTTTACAAACTTTAATACAAACTTTAAAAAGATGTCAGAACAAGTTAACCAAGGAGAGAAAGATGAAGTCAAAACCGGGAAGAGAAGGAGAGTTTTGACAGAGGAAGAAAAGGTCAGAAGATGTGAAAGAGCTAGAGAAAGGCGAATAAATCTTTCACAAGAAAAGCGACAAGCTGAAAGAGAAAGGAAATGTAAAAAATGAATTAATAGAAATGATGAGTTGTAGGAATTTAATTCGAAATAGTGATGTTGATTTTGAAATCACTGTGAAATCCTTTGGGATCTGACAAGTTGACCTGAATCCAGTCAGTGTTTTCATGAATCGTGTATCTTTTGTTTTCAAAACATTTTGCTATAAATCCCTAAAACACACTGTAGTTTATAGTAATAAAAAGAATAATATACATATGAGTTTGGAGAAATTAATATTCTTGTGATAAAATTGAAATTGAAACAGATCAAAGTACATTATCTGTTGCATGTTTGTTTTCATTTGAATGGAAGCTCCGCTATTAGGTAGTACCTAATTTTATATTCGTCTTGAAGCAGGAAGCAAACAAGTTATGAGCAACTGATCAGATTCTGGTGATAGTGACCTCTGTTGGTAGGCAATGGTACTGCTCTGGGCTTGAGACATCCATCATCCGTAACCGCTTATCCTGTGTAGGGTCGCGGGCAAGCTGGAGCCTATCCCAGCTGACTATGGGCAGGGTACACCCTGGACAAGTTGCCAAATCATCACAGGGCTGACACATAGAGACAAACAACAATTCACACTCACACCTACACTCAAAAAAAAAAAACATTGGATTTACTTAACCGAGTTATGGCAACCGGTCCAACGAAACTGTGTTAATTTAGATGTATTGAATACAGTTATGTGTTGAAAAACTCAACATAACTGTATTCAATACATCTAAATTAACACAGTTTCATGGGACCGGTTGCCATAACTCGGTTAAGTAAATCCAATGTTTTTTTTTTGAGTGTATGGTCAATTTAGGGCCCGTTTACACGAGGACGCTGTCGGGTAAAAACGACTAAATATTTTATCGGAAGTGCCTTTCGTCTACACGGGGACGGCGTTTCCGAGGCTGAAAAACAGAAAAAATTGAAAACGCCTTCCAGAGTGGATAAGTTAAAAACAGCCCCCGTTGCATATCTGTCTAAACTACCCAATACGCGAAACTCTGCTCGGATCTGCTCACGTAGGGTACGCGTTTACGTCATACATATGTCATACAGTATACTGTACATGCCAGCCCGGGAAGTAAGAAAGTAAGTAAAAAAGTAAGAGCATGTCTGATTACATTGATCCAACGGACCTTCAAGCTGCTCTGGCAGCTTTAATAAAGGTCCAGGAGTCCTTCGAACATCTATACCGAATCTGCACATATACCATTAATGAACAGAGGCGGGTATAGTATGCTCTTACTTTTTTACTTACTTTCTTACTTACCATAGCCAGAGTAGTCAAAGTTTTCGCGGCGCAGATGTGCAGATCAGACAAGATGGAAGACGTTGCACATGCGTGCAGACATAGCGGAGGTCTTTCACAGCACCACCTAGCCGCCTGGCATGCACATCCAATTGAATTCCACACATTTATGCGTCACCGTATAGACGCAGATTTCCTCCTTGAAATCGGTCGTGTAGACATGGAAAAAAGTGAGAACGAAAACGGACTTTTGCGTTTTTGTTTCAGACCGTCCCCGTGTAAAGTGGGCCTTAGAGCCACCAGTTAACCTAACCTGCATGTCTTTGGACTGTGAGGGAAACCGGAGCACCCAGAGGAAACCCACACAGACACGAGGAGAACATGCAAACTCCACACAGAAAGGCCCCTGTCGGCCACTGGGCTCAAATCCCAAACCTTGTTGTGAGGCGACAGTGCTAACCACTACACCACCGTGCCACCTGGGCTTGAGGCAGCCAGCTACAATATCTTTTCAAACTGCTGCTCCTGTCACGTCATTGTACTATATGTCTGACAAAAGCACTAACTGTGATTGGCTTTCGATTGGCTAATGTCATTCTGATTTACAGGAGAGAGTAATACCATCCTTCCCACACTGACAGCAGGGAAAACATACACTCTGAGACTCCCTGCCACAGATGGATATGCCAGCATGATTTCTCAGTGATTTCTACAGAGATTTACAATTGGTTTGGCCTATCCTATACCACTAAACACTCAAATGGTAACTTGATTTACTCACATAGAGGAATTGAGCATGTACAAAATTAACAAAAATCTAAGGATGCAAAGAGTGTTGTCAAAACACGTGTATTACAATATTAATCTAAATGTTTAGTGAAAGAAATTGCTTAAAACGTGAAAAAGATGGTGAATATTTTTTTCAGCTAAACATTCATTAATAAAATGTAAAAAAAAAATGGAATAAGTGGCAAATTGTTGTGGTAAAACACAAATAACACACTACAGGATGTTTACAGTAACCCCATTTCACATTGAGTCACATTACACCAGACTCTTAGGGATTATTTTCCTACAGCAGCATGCCATCGCTGTCGATAGCTTATGATATTATGCAAAAGTGCATTGAAAATGATAACATCTGCAGATGCCTTATGGCAGGGGTTCCCAAACTTTTCCATGCCAAGGCCCCCCAAACAGCATTAGCTTCTGGCCGGGGACCCCCTTTGCAAACCCACAGACAATGCTACAAAATATGGAAAGAAACATCAACTTTTAGAATGTTTTCTCTTACTTTTATTCAATAGTCAATAATTGTTACATTTGTTTAGCATAAGAATATTATTAACTAACATGTTTTCAACACAAATATTTTCGCACTGAACAATAAACTGTATAACCTCCTGTAGTACCTGATTCAACTCGTTATCCATCCTTTTTGCGACCAGTGCCTCGTGATGGAGCATGCAGTGTGTGGCCACTACATGCGGGACCTTCTGCTTAATGAGCACGGTCACTCCACTGATCTTCCCGGTTATTGCCGCGGCACCGTCCGAACACACCCCCACACAACGGGTCCAGTCCAATCCGTTAGACTCGATGTAATCATCCAAAACTTGAAAAATGTCTTTCCCAGTAGTTCTTCTTTCAAGTGCTTTACAAAATAGGATTTCCTCCGCAAATCTTTCCTGTGAAATAAATCTGATGTACACAAGCAGTTGGGCCTCATTGGATAAATCTGTGCTCTCATCCAGCTGAAGTGCGAAGTATTCGCTGGCTCTCACCTGCTCCAACAGCTGAGCAGACAAGTCTTGAGTCATGTCACCAATCCGTCGGCTCACGGTGTCATCAGAGAGTGGGACAGCATCGATTTTTTTTTTTTTTGGCACAATCCTCACCAAGCAATTCTCGGACAATGTCTTTGGTGGCTGGTAAAATCAAATCTTCTCCCATTGAGTGAGTTTTTTTAGCACGAGCAATGTGGTACGAGGCTAAAAATTATGCCTTCAGGGCCCGCTCGGGGACAGTAGCTTGCTGGGTGAATGCAGCAGATTGCCTGACCAAATGCTCTTCTTTGCGTCTGAAGAAATCTACTGTTTTTTCGGCATCTGTTGGATGTTTTTGTACCAAGTGACGCTGAAGTTTCTAAGGTTTTAAGCACTCGTTTGACAGGGTCTCCAGACAGAGGATGCATTTCGGGCAATCATGGCCATTTTTCTGTATGGCTGTAAAGCCATACTTAATGTATGCTGCCTCATATTTTCGGATTTTAGTTGGCCAAGCCTTCTTAGTTTTTTTCACAGCAGTGTCCTCCACAGCAGGGCTGTTGGTTTGTTCCTTCAGTCTCTTCTTCAAAAACTTGTCCATTTTGCACTAGCAATACGCTAGCTTGAGGAGCAAAGCAGCTTGATAAATGGCGCAAACCGCAATGTCACAGACAATTGCAGAGATGAGCATGGCAAACAACGTTTCGATTGACTCCCATTATAATCCTGACAGCGCTTTTACTACAAAATCAGAAATGTCACTTGTTTTTAACTCGCTCTATTGTCCACATTTTTTATACTAGGGACAAAAAATTATATCAATGTGTTCATGAGAGCCTTGTAGCACTCAAGGTGAAAGAATTTTGTGAATAGCTCCTTTCGTTTCTGTGTAAATCACCATTGTTCGAGGAGAGGGAACTCTGAGAAAAAGCGCTCTTTGCTTGTCATATTGTGTCTCTGCCCTGCACCTGAGCACCGTTACCAAGGCGATGAGCTCCACTCAGGGAGCAGAGAGGGGAGGGGCTGCTCTGTCTCTCAAACACACACAGGAGGGAGGGGCTGCTCCCTCTCAGTGAGACACATGCTTGTAGCATCATGGCAAGTCACACATTCACACAGTTCAGTGCAGTTCCTGCAATTGCGACTGCTACGCGCACTGCATCACTCTCAATTTCCCACAGGGGAATTGTTGTCTCTAGTTAATAATTATATTTTATAATAATGATTAAAAAACTAATTACAATATATTTAATAATAATTATTTTTAAAAAGTTTTTTTTTTCCTCAATTTTTTTGTTAGTCCTTCCAACTTTCTGAGGCCCCCCTAGCACCTCCTGGTGGCCCCCCAGGGCCCCCACTTTGAAAACCACTGCCTCATGGTTTTCCACTGTTCTTTTCACTCTAAATTTCCACAAGATGGCCCCATGTCTGACTTTAAGTTATCAAACTGAGGCTCTAGTGGAGCACAGTAGAGCCATAAGGCACTTTCAGACCAGTTAAACTTTGTCATAGTTCTTAGAACTGTTGAAGGAAGTTCCCCTTTGTTTGTGTGTTTGCACTGCAGGAACTGAGACAGACCGTAGAGAATTAGAATGAAATTTTGAGGGACATTTTAGCTCTGACTTCAGGGTAGGTACTTTCCCAGCACAAGAGCAACCATGACCATGAGTGATGTAAGTATACAGTGATTGGTCAAACATGAGCCAATGGAACAACAGAAACTGATATTTTTTCAAAATCAGTGTAAAATATTAGCCATGTAAACAGCAGCTTTTAATATTAGCATTTAAAAAAAAAGAAAGAAAAGAAAACATGGACAGATGGAACAACAATGAATTCCTGGCTTTATTGAGCATATATGCAGAAATACAGTGTGATTTTGATGTCTCATCTCATCTCATTATCTCTAGCCGCTTTATCCTGTTCTACAAGGTTGCAGGCAAGCTGGAACCTATCCCAGCTGACTACAGGTAAAAGGCGGGGTACACCCTGGACAAGTCGCCAGGTCATCACAGGGCTGACACATAGACACAGACAACCATTCACACTCACGGTCAATTTAGAGTCACCAGTTAACCTAACCTGCATGTCTTCGGACTGTGGGGGAAACCGGAGCACCCAGAGGAAATCCACGCAGACAACATGCAAACTCTGCACAGAAAGGCCCTCGACAGCCACGGGGCTCGAACACGGACCTTCTTGCTGTGAGGCGACAGCGCTAACGACTATACCACCGTGCCACCCTGTGATTTTGATGTATCTAAGTGAAATATAAAAATTATTGCTAGCATTTCCTACTAATGTCATGCTATAAAGCAGGCTTACGTCACTTTGGCATTCCTACTGGTGGTGCAAATGCATACAGAAAAAAGCCCTTGAAAGTATGTGGTTCTCAGAAAAGCTTCCCAGAACGGTTAGGTCCAAAAACGCCTATGAGCAGTTCACTCTCGACTAAAGGACCATGCAGTACACACACACACACACACACACACACACTTCAGACAGCACACAAATAAAAGATTAATAGTGTAACAGTGACTAATTTGCCTGTTTCCAGACAGGCCTGCCAGTGCCTCGGCATGCTGTCTATGTATGCAATCAGCTCCAAAGTCTTGCTTCTTTCAAACCCCTGATTGAAGGGGAGTTCACAGAAGTTCCCACTGATTTGCAACTATGATCTCTCAGTTGCTAATGGGAAGTTTTAGCATCTCACTTCACTTCCAAAAAATGGTGACATGAGGGATGCAGGTTCAAAGCACTGCTTAAAAATATTTGCATGGATTCCCTGCCTGAGATGAAAGTGCCAAAAGTATTTAAATTTTAGAGGTGCTGCATTTCTCAGCGTGATTCACATTCCCAGTGTGCAAGTGTGTCAAGAAGTTTAGCAGAGTCATAAAAGCAGTCTGAAGTTGCTGAAGAGTGATTAGACAGTGGCTCAATTAGATTCAGAATCAGTAAGAGAAAGCGAATTTGCAAAACAACTGATGAAGTCATATCTGAAGATCAGCCAGAGAAAAACCTAAGGGCAATCATGTGAAAATAATGAATGACTCAAGAGTTTGATATGGCAAGTGCACAACATTCTTATGATTTCAAATTAATGTGCCAACACCAAAGAAGGAGCTATTTGAGGTAGCACACAGGGCCGAGAGTCATCTGAAATTCATGCAGCAAGTCCCATGTTGTCTTAAAGGCACAGCGAGAGGCAGCATCCTAAATGTTGCATGGCACTCATTGAGCTTCAACAGTTTTTTTTTTCAAGAACACAGCAAGAACACTCTGCTTTTCCTTTCATTCCCCAAAATCAATGCTGAGCCTACTCTCGGATCCTGACGAACACCTCTTTTGATGTTTCTTTCATTTTGATCTGGGATTATTATCCAGGCCATCTCAGTGGTTCCAGTCATTTGCTGGCCAGTTGGTCACAATCTCCAAAAGGTACTGCGTATTTCTCCCTGGGAAGGAAAAAAAAAAACAACCTTAGATCATATCTAATGTTTCTCAGCAATGTCTTTCTTTTTTTTTTTTTTGCTAGTAGTAGGAAGGTTTGAACTTGAGATTTTGGCAGTGGTATGTGGATAGAATTAAGATAATTGAAATTGTTTTGGAAGAGTTGTACAGACAAGGTCATGAAGACGGGGAGAAAGATGTCAATATTTTTATTTATTTTTTTGTATATACAGATGGGAGACAAATTAAAGGGAAAAAAATAGTCACTCTGTCAGATGCACTTGTGCCATTATTGTTGTTGACATGATTATAGGGTCTGTGTATTCCCAGTTCTTCTGACTGATCACTTTTATCCTATGGTGAAATTTTTTTATCCTCATAGGAGTGGTCTTTTCGAGGATGACTCCACGCCATCCCCATCAACAGGGCACAAGGCCTGATTGAATGGTTTAATGAGGATGAAAGAGATTTAAATCATGTCATCCTCTATTACAAAATCAGTCACATAAGTCAATTTTTCAAAATTGAGTTATGTTTTCATGAAAGCCCATTAAAAAGGTTTTCCAATGATGCATAGATCAAGAAAATTTTACCAATATACTACTGAAATATCATCATTTGATATTCATTTAGTCATGCTTTACTTTTTACTAAAGGTCCAAAATGGAGAAATTTGCTTGTGAAGTTTACTACTTGAGCTCATTAGCAACATATATATAAAAAAAAAGATATGAAAATGAAATTTGGGGCATATATTTATTATGGTATCACAGATGTACACATTTTTTTTCCACCATCCCTTTTTAGGACCATACTATTAACATATTTTAAAAATGTAGATTTTTCTACAGGATTTTTTCCCCCTCAGTCTGCATTTCAAAAGTTCCAAAATTCTTAAGTTTCTTGAAAATGTTGTCTATAGTTCATGAATAACAACATAAGACCCCCTTCAACCCCTTTGCCACAGCCATACCCATGACCACACCTGCTTTTGTGGCGACACGCACGTCCTCACCTAAATCCATTACCTCAACTCTGTAATTCTTGTCATTTATCTAACTGCACCTGTATCAGGGACGGATCCAGCCCAAGGATCTGACAGATGTACATTTGCAGAAATATTTTCACCAATTTTACCAGATCACGATAGATTTTTGTTTTTAAGCTATGCTAATATGCATTATCAAGTCAACACCTTATGTACGACGATGCTTCATTTATTAATATAATACTGTTTGAGCAATGTTTTTGTATTGCACACAAAAATCACATTTAATAACAATGTAACAAGTTCATATGAATTCTAAAAGTTTTCTGTGAGAAAAAAATGAAACACTTAAAAAAAACAAAAAAACTACTGACAAACTAGACTAGAGCTGGTGACTAACACGAGTGTTTTTACCACAGAAATAAGAAAATCTCCAAAAGACTTAGCACAACTACTTCATTATTCTACAGTATCCACGAGGAACATGTGTGTTCACAAACTCTCAGGTCACGTCATTCTTTGTGTGCAACCATGTGACAAAACCAATGTGAAGTATGCACCTGCTGCCATGTTGGATGATATAAAAATCTAGAATGCAAGGGCATGTACACAAGTAGTATATATTATTAACATATATTGTCAAGTTTTTTATAGTGCTTTTAACAATAGACATTGTCACAAAGCAGCTTTACAGAAAATTAAAGACTTTAAACATGAGCTAATTTTATCCCTAATTTATCCCCAGCGAGCAAGCCTGTGGCAATGGTGGCAAGGAAAAACTCCCTCAGACAACACGAGGAAGAAACCTCGAGAGGATCCAGACTCAAAAGGAAACCCATCCTCATTTGGGTGATAACAGACAACATGAAATAAGCCCTGTGATGACCTGGCGACTTGTCCAGGGTGTACCCCGCCTTTCGCCCGTAGTCAGCTGGGATAGGCTCCAGCTTGCCTGCGACCCTGTAGAACAGGATAAAGTGGCTAGAGATAATGGGATGAGATGAGAGGATTATAAATAACTTGCTTCTGTAACAGTGTCCTATATAGCCACAAAGTAAAACTGTGAAACAAGGAAATTCATTATAGTTTAACATGAAGTCTGCTTTGTTGATGTTATAAACTGTTCATTGATGGAAAAATTAGTGCAAAACCATTCATGACAACTGCAGTCCTAAAGTTAACAAGTTAACTGCAGTCCTCAGCCACAAATACATTACTGTAAGTGTCCAGAGCCATCTTCCAAGTGCAACTTTTGACTGTCCATATGGGGCCGTCTTCCACAGGAACAATGTGATGAGACTCCAGCCAGACATAGGGCATCAGGATGGATCAGGCAGGTCCAAGGAGCAGAAAAGGTCAGTATCTCGGTCTCTGGATTAACATGTAACTCAGAGGAACAGACAGAGTGAAAGGGGGAGGGGAGAAAGAGAAAACACAGCTTGTTAGGTATGCCCAATGTAATCTAATGAGTAAGAACATTATGCATTTTGCGCTGAGTGCAAGCAGGGACTGTGGAAAAACTAACTATGACAGCATAACTAAAAGGGGAGAGCCAGAAGGTAACACAGACATGAGGGGTCTGGGACATAAAGCAGCCAGCCACTACACCATCAGCAAACCCGAGAGAGCGCGTGAGTGGGGGGCTGACAGCATCTATGACACTCTATACCTGAGGACCCTCCAGAACTACTCCTTTACCTAATAAAACTATTAACAAAAGGCTTGACTAAACAGATATGTTTTCAGCCTAGACTTAAACACTGAGATTGTGTCTGAGTCCCAAACACTACTTGGAAGGCTGTTCCATAACTGTGGGGCTTTGTAAGAAAAGGCTCTGCCTCCTGATATCGACTTCACTATACGAGGTACCAGCAGATAGCCTGCACCTTTTGATCTAAGTAGACATGGTGGGTGATAAAGAACCACAAGTTCGCTCAGGTACTGTGGCACGAGACCATTCAGTGCTTTAAAGTTCAATAGTAGTATTTTATAATCAATATGAAATTTGATTGGGAACCAATGCAGTGTGAATAAGACACACATTATTATTATTATTATTATTATTATTATTATTATTATTATTATTATTATTGAGATTATATTCTTAACCCAACAAACCTTTACATTTAAAAAAATAAAGATCTTTGACAAAGAGTATAAACACAGTCTCAAAGCATGCAATAACATCACTAAGCAAGTAGTACTATTTTATGCTTATTCTATTTCATTTTTGTAGACAAAGTAAAATCGCTCTAATCAAAAGGAACAATCGACATAACATACTTTGACAATCGTATCAAGTTAAATCAGCTTCTAATATGTTTTTTTTTAAGTTCCACCCAATTCACAAGTCATGTATCTATTGCACTGCTCCATTTGAGATATTTGTAACCCAGTGAGTTCCTTCTGGCAACCACTTTCAGTGTGTGTTTCTGCTGGGAGGGTTTCAGGCACAATTTCATTTGACCCTGGTACATCTGTAAAATAAAAAGTGCATAAGTAAACTGAAGTTACTGAATTAATGGAATGACATCACCAATATTTCACCTGGCAAAGTTGACCCACATTGTTCTCCTTGTCTATCCAAAATCACTAAGGTTTGTGTTGTTTCTAATCTGGCTTTCTTGGCAGATCTTTCATTTATCCTGTTGCTTCTTCATACTGCAAGATGAGTTTTTGTCTTGATCTTATCATGTCCTAAATTGAGTGTTGGTGCCCAATCTGGATTTGTTTTATTACATAGATTTGTTGGTGCTCCTGCAAGGTGAGAAGCAGAGTGTTCATGTTAAAGCTCAGAAGTTCATTTTAATCAGCAGAAAACATAGCTTGAATTAGCAATGAACTCTTACCAGAAAGTAAGTGGTTGCCACACACATGGGTGTAATTGGCTTTTTCCTCAGTGAAGTCCTTACTATGCATATTTTTGAGCCACAGCACATGGCATTCTCTGGAGAGTTCTTCATCTGTTTTGTTGCCATTTTTAATTATTTTGGGAATTCTGAAAAACTATTTCTCTTTGTCATGAGTAGCATTATTACCACAATTATATCCCACACACAAATTAGGCATTGTCTTTCTTCAAAGGCAATGAAATCAAAAGAAATTCACAAAGCATTGCAGCAGCTCACACATGAAGTGCAACAACATGGTTGTTGTTTATCATCCAACATGGCAAACTTCTGGGTTGGGACATCAAGCATGACATCACTTGCACAAGAAGAATACAAAACATCATGAGAATACATGTAATTACAGTGGTGCTTGAAAGTTTGTGAACCCTTTAGAATTTTCTATATTTCTGCATAAATATGACCTAAAACAACATCAGATTTCCACACAAGTCCTAAAAGTAGATTAAAAAAAAACAGTTAAACAAATGACACAAAAATTTTATATTTGGTCATTTATTTATTGAGGAAAATGATCCAATTTTACATGTGTGTGAGTGGCTAAAGTATGTGAACCTTTGCTTTCAGTATATGGTGTGACCCCCTTGTGCAGCAATAACTGCCACTAAACATTTACAGTAACTGTTGATCACTCATGCACACAGGCTTGGAGGAATTTTAGCCCATTCCTCCATAGAGAACAGCTTCAACTCTGGGATGTTGGTGGGTTTCCTCACATGAACTGCTCACGTCAGGTCCTTCCACAACATTTCGATTGGATTAAGGTCAGGACTTTGACTTGGCCAGTCCAAAACATTAACTTGATTCTTCTTTAACCATTCTTTGGTAGAATGACTTGTGTGCTTAGGGTCATTGTCTTGCTGCATGACCCACCTTCTCTTGAGATTGTCGTCGACAGATGTCCTGACATTTTCCTTTAGAATTCGCTGGTATAATTCAGAATTCATTGTTCCATCAATGAAGGCAAGCCCTCCTGGCCCAGATGCAGCAAAACAGGCCCAAATCATGATACTAGCACCACCATGTTTCACAGATGGGATAAGGTTCTTGTGCTGGAATGAAGTGTTTTCCTTTCTCCAAACATAACGCTTCTTATTTAAACCAAAAAGTTCTATTTTGGTCTCAACCATCCACAAAACATTTTTCCAATAGCCTTCTGGCTTGTCCATGTGATCTTTAGCAAACTGCAGACAAGCAGCAATGTTATTTTTGGAGAGCAGTGGCTTTCTCCTTGCAACCCTGCCATGCACACCATCAGTGTTCTCCTGATGGTGTACTCATGAACATGAACATTAGCCAATGTGAGAGATGCCTTCAGTTGCTTAGAAGTTACCCTGGGCTCCTTTGTGACCTCGCCGACTATTACACGCCTTGCTCTTGGAGTGATCTTTGTTGGTCGACCACTCCTGGGGAGGGTAACAATGGACTTGAATTTCCTCCATTTGTACACAATCTGTCTGACTGTGGATTGGTGGAATCCAAATTCTTTAGAGATGGGTTTCTAACCTTTTCCAGCCTGATGAGCATCAACAATGCTTTTTCTGAGGTCCTCAGAAATCTCCTTTGTTCGTGCCATGATACACTTCCACAAACATGTGAAGATCAGACTTTGATAGATCCCTGTTCTTTAAATAAAACAGGGTGCCCATTCACACCTGATTGTCATCCCATTGATTGAAAACACCTGACTCTAATTTCACCTTCAAATTAACTGCTAATCCTAGAGGTTCACATACTTTTGCCACTAACAGATATGTAATATTGGATCATTTTCCTCAATAAGTAAATGACCAAGTATAATATTTTTGTCTCATTTGTTTAACTGGGTTCTCTTTATCTACTTTTAGGACTTGTGTGAAAATCTCATGATGGTTTAGGTTATATTTATGCAGAAATGTAGAAAATTCTCAAGCATTCATAAACTTTCAAGCACCACTGTAGGTCAGATAAGCATCACTGTTTACCACAGTGATCGGATCTTGAATCATTGGTCTGTTGGTTGAGTGTGGCTATAGCCCATGTAGCCAGCTAGCGGTAAAGAAAACAAACCCCCCATGACCATTGGCAATGATGCACATATAGTATTTCTGACCAGCGCATGTTTCTGCTCATATCTCTTCATTCTCTACCCCATCTGGAGGCAGGACATCAGGTTTAGGGCACATTATGTGCTTGTGGGGCTCAGAAACAAAGGCTCAGATGTGTTTGTAAAGATACTGTTGCCTAGCTAGTGGAAGTCCGAGTAAGGGAAGTGTGACTGGACAACCACCTGGATCATTGCTTTGGGTATAAGGACATAACATGTTGTTCCATCAGGCATGATCTGGCATGTGCAGCTAGAAAAAAGATGAGTTAATTGAGCTGTAGGAAACCAATACAACAAAAGTTATTCATCCTATTTCATTAATTTTTGTCATCTGTCATGTGCAGTCACTCTAGGAACTCAGCAAAACAACCCATGCTTGCCAAATTAAAAATAAATGGACATGCAAAAGAAAGGCCTGTCTGTGTCTGTACAAATTAATTACATGTCAGTTCTTTGTCAAAGTCTTGGAATTGAGTGTGACTGAAAGTTCTCATCCTGGTTTATGGTTGCTTACTTTTGATGTCCCTTCAGTGCTATGCATTCTCCGCACAGTGCCAATAAATGTAGTGATGTAATGTTAGGCTTCTGTAAGACTTTGAAATGTCTCATCTCATCTCATCTCATCTCATTATCTCTAGCCACTTTATCCTGTTCCACAGGGTCGCAGGCAAGCTGGAGCCTATCCCAGCTGACTACGGGCGAAAGGCGGGGTACACCCTGGACAAGTCGCCAGATCATCACAGGGCTGACACATAGACACAGACGACCATTCACACTCACACCTACGGTCAATTTGGAGTCACCAGTTAACCTAACCTGCTTGTCTTTGGACTGTGGGGGAAACCGGAGCACCCGGAGGAAACCCACGTGGACACGGGGAGAACATGCAAACTCCGCACAGAAAGGCCCTCGAAGGCCATGGGGCTCGAACCCAGACCTTCTTGCTGTGAGGCGACAGTGCTAACCACTACACCACCGTGCCGCCACTTTGAAATGTAAACTCATGAAATTAATGCTGATTCCCATTGTATTTATGATGCCCCTCACAATAACAATTGACCCAACACACTACAGAGAGATTATACTAACTGCCTACAAGATATAAAAACGTGACTCACCATTGAAGCTTTCTCTCACTTGACTTGGTTGACACTGCTGACATATACTTTCCATGATGAAATCAAAATCAGTCATTTTTTGGGTCAAAGTTCATCTGAATTCTTCTTCATTGTTATCGATATTAGTTATAATATCCTCTTCCCAGGGTTGTGCAAAGAAATTCGCAACTAAATTGCTTAACTTTTTTAAAATCTTTGAGATTTAAGTTTAAGAGCTTTGCTATTTCTCCCACCATGGTTCATACAAGAACTATGCTAGGCATTATCTATAAGAAGGCTTCTGATTGGCTGCAGTGCTTCTTCATATGTGCAGTTTGCAACACAGCCAATCAGGAGCCTTTTATAGATCAGGCATAGCAACAAGGAGATTTTATTTACACAAAGATGAGTTTGTTTTCTACCATTTTATTGGCTTCTCACTGAAAATCTCATCTCATTATCTCTAGCCGCTTTATCCTGTTCTACAGGGTTGCAGGCAAGCTGCAGCCTATCCCATCTGGCTACAGGCGAGAGGCGGGGTACACCCTGGACAAGTCGCCAGGTCATCACAGGGCTGACACATAGACACAGACAACCACTCACACCTACTGTACGGTCAATTTAGAGTCACCAGTTAACCTAACCTGCATGTCTTTGGACTGTGGGGGAAACCGGAGCACCCGGAGGAAACCCACGCGGACACGGGGAGAACATGCAAACTCCGCACAGAAAGGCCCTCGCCGGCCACGGGGCTCGAACCCGGACCTTCTTGCTGTGAGGTGACAGCACTAACCACTACACTACCGTGCTGCCCCCTCACTGAAAATGTCAAAATGAATAGTGAATTTAGTGGGTGGAAAACCTCCACTGTATTTTGATACCAGACATGAAGCATTTTCCTCAGAAACACGCGATCAGTGGTACAAAGAATGAAGGGCATTTTTCACTTTTTTTAATGAATTTCTACCAGGATTTGGATACATAATCTCAATAAAAGCATGTTTTAAAGGTTATAAGGTATGAATTTCTGTAAAAGCCATCAACATGTAGACATTATACTTTGATATTATGCCAAAATCTAAAATTCAACTATTTAAGCCCACACAGTGTATTTCCCCATTTATCTCAAAATTGTGATTTGTGACTTCCAACTGGTTTTGTAATAGAGGGACACATACAGTGGTGCTTGAAAGTTTGTGAACCCTTTACAATGTCCTATAGTTCTGCATGATTATGATGATGGCTGTTTCCTCGGTCTGAGGATCAGGGAATCAGTCGACAGGCTCCAAGGTGGCTGTGCAGGCCTATTCTTGACCAGTACACTCAGGAGCAGTTGGGGCAGGTGTATCCTTTGTCTGGGTTGGTCGGTTGGTTGAAGGCGAGCCGCTCTCCCATGCTGGCGCTTCTCTTCCGCCACAGCTCTCCTGGTAGCTTCAAAGGCCTTGGTGCCTTCCTTGATTTTTGACCTCCATGTGGGATGGTCTCTGGCGATCCTTTTCCAGGTGGTAGTGGGAATGTTGGCAGCACTCAGCTGGTGCTTAAGCTGGTCCTTGTAGCGCTTGTGTGGCCTGCCAGCTTTCCTTTTTCCCCTCACTAAGCTCTCCAAAGAAAATGGCTTTAGGGAGATGGCTGTTGTCCATGTGGCACATGTGTCCTGCCCATCTCAGCTGTCTGTTGAGGAGGATGGCTTCCACACTAGGCAAGTTGGCTCACTCCAGCACTATGTTGTTCGTGGTGTAGTCTTGCCACCTTATCCTCATGATGGTGTGGAGGCATTGTTGGTGAAATTGCTCGAGGAGTTTGATGAGTTTACGGTACAACACCCATGCTTCACAACCGTAGAGAAGGGTCATCAAGACAGCAGCCTTGTACATGAGGATTTTGGTGGGCATGCGGAGAGAGTGGTTGTCCCAGACACATTTCTGTAGCCTGCCAAAGGAGCTGTTCGCTTTGGCGAGTCTTTTGTTGATGTCCTTTGAGATTGTGGCATCATTGGAGATAACACTCCCCAGGTAGGTAAAATCCTCTACAATGCTGAGTGGCTTGCCGTCAATCGTGATGTGATGGGGGTTGTATGTGGCTGTGGCAGCGGGGGCGTGGTCAAGCGCCGGTCTGTGATGGGAGGGCGGAGTTGGGGAAGGTAAGTGGCAGAATCGCTTCACCTGAGTGTGATTAACCTATGTTTTGTGTGTGTTCTCCCCAGTAAACCGCGCTATTTAAGGAGGGAGAGTGAGAGCAGAGGGGAACTCATCCCCGGACGAGACGCTGGTGTGTGTGTCTGTCTGTCTGTCTCTCGATTGAGGAAAAATATTGTTAGACTGAAAAGTGTGGCAATAAAAGCCTTTGTACCAACCTGATCTCTGTCCTGCCGTCCTCTGTGCTCCACCCACTCGTAAAGAACTGCCACAGTGGTGCCGAAACCCGGGAAGGTGGAGCACCTGTCCTGCAGCCCCATGGAATCCTCCCCATTCGCGGACTTGGTCCACGCCCTCGCCACGGCTCAGCAGAGCCAGCACCAGGCACTCGTCACACTCCGGAAGGAGCAGGAGCGCCGCTTCGAAGCCCTGGTGCTGGCTCAACAGGAAGACCGAGAGGCGTTCCGGCGCCTCCTCACGTCGGCGGGGTCCACCAGCGCCCCGGCCGCGGGCCCATCTCCCATCACCTTGACTAAGATGGGCCTGCAGGACGACCCCGAGGCGTTCATCGCGTTGTTCAAACAGGTCGCCGAAGCCTCGGGGTGGCCGATGGAGCAGCGCGCGGCGCGCCTCCTCCCCCTCCTGACAGGAGAGGCGCAGTTAGCCACACTACAGCTCCCTGCCGACCACCGGCTGGCCTACGCCGACCTTCACTGGGCTGTCCTCCAGCGCGTGGGGCGCACGCCGGAGCAGCAGCGCCAGCGCTTCCACGCGCTGCGAATGGAGGAAGTCGGCAGCCCATTCGCATTCGGCCAGCAGCTAAGGGACGCCTGCTGGCGGTGGCTGAGGGCCGAAGATCGCGACGCCGAGGGGATCATCGACCAGGTGGCGTTGGAACAGTTCATCACCCGCCTACCCGCCGGAACCGCGGAGTGGTCCCAGTGCCACCACCCGGCGTCGCTGGATCAGGCCGTAGGACTGGCGGAGGATCATCTGGCAGCTGTCCCGGTGGCAGGACAACGGATGTCATCATCTTCTCTCTCCCTTTTTTGTTACAGACGGATGCATCAGACAGAGGGCTGGGGGCCGTTTTGTCCCAGCAGGTGGGGGGAGAGGATCGCCCAGTATTATACATCAGCCGCAAGCTGTCGGTGCGTGAGGGGCGCTACAGCACCATCGAGAAAGAGTGTCTGGCGATCAAGTGGGCGGTCCTCGCCCTCCATTACTACCTGCTGGGGCGCTCTTTCACCCTCTGTTCGGACCACGCGCCCCTCCAGTGGCTCCACCGCATGAAGGATGCCAATGCGCGGATCACCCATTGGTATCTAGCGCTCCAACCTTTCAACTTCAAGGTGGTCCACAGGCCGGGGGCGCAGATGGTCGTGGCGGACTTCCTCTCCCGTCAAGGGGGGGGGGGAGTCGGCTGCGGGCCGGACAGGCGCCTGGCCTGAGTCAGGTGGTGGGGGTATGTGGCAGCGGGGGCGTGGTCAAGCACCGGTCTGTGACAGGAGGGCGGAGTTGGGGAAGGTAAGTGGCAGAATCGCTTCACCTGAGTGTGATTAACCTATGTTTTGTGTGTGTTCTCCCCAGTAAACCGCGCTATTTAAGGAGGGAGAGTGAGAGCAGAGGGGAACTCATCCCCGGATGAGACGCTGGTGTGTGTGTCTGTCTGTCTGTCTCTCGATTGAGGAAAAATATTGTTAGACTGAAAAGTGTGGCAATAAAAGCCTTTGTACCAACCTGATCTCTGTCCTGCCGTCCTCTCTGCTCCACCCACTCGTAAAGAACTGCCACAGTGGCATAAGGAGCTTTCTGATGGAGAATCTCCATCTTCTTGAGGCTGATTGTCAGTCCAAAGGCACTTGCAGCTTTTGCAAAGTTGACCACTAGCTTTAGATCTTCTTAACTGTGGGCTAGAATGGCACAGTCATCAGCAAAGAATAGGTCTAGTACCATCTTTTCACACCTCTTGGTTTGAGCCAAGCATCTTCTCAGGTTGAAGGTACTTCCATCTGTGTGGTACCAGATGTAGAGTCCCTCAGCGAGATCTTGTTTGGCCTCTCTGAGCATTATGCTGAAGAACATAGCAAACAGCATGGGGGAAAGGACACATCCTTGCTTGACTCCGATGTCAATGGGGAAGGTGTTGGACATGTTTCCATTCAGCTAGACTTGGCCTTTCTGTCCTTCATGCAATTGTTGGATGATCGTGAGAAGCTTGGGAGGGCAACCGAGTCTGCTGAGGATCTTCCAAAGGCCACTCCTGCTGACAGTATCAAACGCCTTTGTGAGATCAACAAATGCTGCATATGTGACCCCTCACTGAATCCAGGGACACATGTCGGCCGAAACGAATCCGAGATAATCGCAAAAGAAGCTTTTTTTTTCGAAATTTGTGATTTTTGTTTTTTTCCATCATGTGCAAGTTGAGATCTTGAAGAATGCAATCAGTATTTCAGATTGTTCAGATTGTTTTGTTGGAAAAGCATACATTTTTTGTTGCAAATTGTCTCGTTTTTGTCAGGACTGTAGCCTGCTGGGGTGTGTGGGTAAATTACCATATGGGCCATTCACATGATGATTTAAGTCATTTGTTTTTTTTTTCCGCGAATCAGCTGTATGATCCGAGATGAGCGCATGGCTACTTAACTGCATACAGGCATGTAATTTCACTATGGAATGAGTTACTAAACAGAGCGCAGAGGAGGTGACACACCGCAAAGCAAACAGACACACGGTATTTACATCGGAGATCACTATTTCTAGCAAATGGTTAGAGAAACAGCTTTAGGACCAAAAGGTTGCTGGTTCGATTCCCCAGAATAGCAGGATTGACTTAAGTGCCCTTGAGCAAGGCACCTAACCCCCAACCGCTCTGGCAAGAGTGGTGGCGTACCTTGTGTCTGATTAGCCAAAGAAAAACTGATGATGTGATCATCAGTTCGGGCATTGAACCCGACCAACTGAACAACGACTACCGTCCAGTAGCACTCACCCCCATCATCACAAAGTGTTTAGAGCAGCTGGTCCTAGCACATCTCAAATCCTGTCTTCCCCCCACCCTGGACCCCCACCAATTTGTCTACCACAAGAACAGGAGCACAGAAGATGCAGTCTCCATAGCACTGCGCTCTATCCTCTTGCACCTGAATAATAGCAACACATACGCCAGAATGCTGTTCATAGACTTCAGTTCAGCATTTAACACTGTCATCCCCTCTCAGCTCATCACCAAACTCACAGACCTGGGCATCAGTGCTCCCATCTGCAACTGGTTGTTGGATTTTCTAACCAAAAGGCCCCAACATGTTCATTTAGACCATCACTGCTCCTCCACCCTCATCCTAAAAACCGGCGTACCACAAGGCTGTGTGATGAGCCTGTTCCTCTACTCCCTTTTTACTCATGACTGCAGACCTGTACATTACACTAACATCATCATCAAGTTTGCGGATGACACCACAGTGATGGGCCTCGTCAAGGACAACGATAAGTCAGCCTACAGGGAGGAGGTGGACTACCTGGCTGTGTGGTGCAGTGAGAACAACCTGCTGCTCAACACCAATAAGACCAAGGAGATCATTGTGGACTTCAGGAGGAATGCTGACACACACACACACACACACACACACACACACACACACACACACACACACACCCATCCACATCAATGGTGCAGCAGTGGAGTTTGTGACCAGCTTCAAATTCCTGGGGATCCACATCTCACAGGACCTCACCTGGACAACAAACTGCTCCAACTTGGTCAAGAAGGCTCACCAGCGTCTCTTTTTCTTGAGGACTCTGAAGAAAAACCACCTATCTTAAGACATCCTGGCGAACTTCTACCACTGTACCATCGAGAGCATCCTAACCAACTGTATTACAGTCTAGTATGAGAACTGCTCTGTCTCGGACCAGAAGGCACTGCAGAGGGTGATGAAGACTGCCCAGCGTTTCGTGGGAGCCTCACTGCCAGCTATTGAGGATGTCTACAGGAAGCGATGTCTCAGGAGAGCCATAAACATCAACAAAGACTCCTGCCATCCAGCACACAAATTGTTCACTCTCCTGCCCTCTGGAAGGCGCTACAGGAGCCTTCGGACCAAAACCACCAGGTTCAGGAACAGTTTTTTTCCTTCAGCTGTCTCACTGCTGAACTCCGCCCCCCTATGATCCCCCCCTCCACACACATACTCATCAACACCCCCCCGAAAAAACTGAATTGACTTGAACTGACTTCACTGCACTATCACTATTTGCACTACTGTTTATTCATACTGTTTTGTATATACTACAAATATCTATATATCATACCATTGCACTATAGTTCATTCATATTGCACATTGTGAACATACTGTAAATATCTATCATATCATTATACCATTCCATACCCTGTAATTCCTGTACATTTATATTTATGTACCATATATTACACTTATGTTATTTACTGCTATGCACTTCTGGTTAGATGCAATCTGCATTTCGTTGCCTTGTACGTACCTGTGACATGTGCAATGACAAAGTTGAATCTAATCTTTTATATATATATATATATATATATATATATATATATATATATATATATGGGCGGCACGGTGGTGTAGTGGTTAGCGCTGTCACCTCACAGCAAGAAGGTCCGGGTTCGAGCCCCGTGGCCGGCAAGGGCCTTTCTGTGTGGAGTTTGCATGTTCTCCCTGTGTCCGCGTGGGTTTCCTCTGGGTGCTTCGGTTTCCCCCACAGTCCAAAGACATGCAGGTTAGGCTAACTGGTGACTCTAAATTGACCGTAGGTGAGAATGTGAGTGTGAATGGTTGTCCGTGTCTATGTGTCAGCCCTGCGATGACCTGGCGACTTGTCCAGGGTGTACCCCGCCTTTCACCCGTAGTCAGCTGGGATAGGCTCCAGCTTGCCTGCGACCCTGTAGAACAGGATAAAGCAGCTAGAGATAATGAGATAAGATGAGATATATACACATTTTAAACTACTTTATTTATGTCCGCAATTCATAATAATATTACATAAGGACATAAATATTGCAGATACAAATGCTCAGGCACAATCCAGACATGTGGGTCTGATAACACTACAAACAGCTGGTTTAAGGATACACACAACACCTTCTCCTCCATATATGGCGACTTCCAATGATACATGATATTGAACAGTATTTGGCTATTTGTTTTGCCCTAGCTTTGGTAAAGCCAACCATCATTAGACCCCTAATGGCAAGCCTATGAACATGGCCCAGGCTGCCAAAAATGAGCACCAGATATTGGCATTTATAGCCAAGGTCAGTTATCTGCTGGACCAGAGGGTGATATTTAACAAGCTTTGTTAAGAAAGCCTCCTCTAAAGTAGAATCAAAACAGCATCCTACTTCTATAATATGTACTTTCATGCTGCTCTCATCAATGATAACAATATCAGGCCTGTTGGCATTCAAATCAGAAAACACAAACATTTCTTCAGGCCGCCTGGAAAACATTTCCTGTCTAACAACATAATTTATGTGAATGGACACATCTAGAGAAAATAATAAAGGTAAATTTTCTGATATAATGTCCACAACCCTATCATGCCTGGATACATAAAGACCTTTGTAAAAGTGACAACCGTTCAGTATGTGCGACATGGATTCGATGACTTGCTGTTCTTCATGATGTATACATAAAGGTGAGTGGAAACGAGGATACCAGATAAACAGATTTAATTTTGTTGGGTATACCTGAAGCCTCGCTTTGACTGTAAAAATGATTATATGTCTTCATCAATAGATGAATTATAAAATATTGTATGTGAAATGGAATGATCTGCAAAAAGGACACAAGCCAGTTTTCCTTGGAGTTTGAGTCCCCTCCAATGTCTCTGGCGCTTCTGGTGTTTGATTAACAGCAGAGACGCGCGGCTGTTTTTCGATGGAAGTGAATAGCGCAACCCGTCTTGCAGCACTGTTGCAGTCACACTAATGTTTTGTCTTTAATTATTTCTTCAGTAGTTATATTTGCGATGTCGGCTCCAGACCACTGCAAGTCAACTCCAGTCCAATGACATAGATCATTGAGATCAGGCCAATCCGATCTAACCCCGAAACCAGGAGCGTGAGTCTCAAGTTTTCCATTCGCTTTCTTGCGAAATCCTAGAAAGCTGAGCTCCGCTTCTTGGGGGAGGGGGACTTTGCGCTTCCCAAGATCGAGAAAAAGAGAAGCACGGGCCATTTCTCTTACGGTGTCATCATCATTATTTAGCATGCAAAGTAAATGTGAAAGCCTAGTAGAGAAATAAGTCCACTCAAAGTCAGGAACACCTAGGCCCCCTTCACGTCTGCTGTGATGGATAACATCGTGGGTCGTGTGACTGTTCATACCAAGCCATCCTCTTACTGTCTTAACAGTTGTGTTGTTTAAATCCTGCAAAACCTTTCTTGGAACATGAACATTGGCGAAGAAGTGTTGCACTTTAAATAGAGCTATCTGTCTGATAGCATCTATTTTCATAAGCAGGGGCAAGGGGGATGCATCGATTTTTTGTAACCGTGTGGTGTACTCCATAATTATTTCTTGTATTTGTTGGTCCCAATCACCGGCAACGTTAATTCTGTGTCCAAGATAAGTGTATGATTCATGTCGGGAATATACTCTTATTGTTTTTCCGTGAATTTTGAACTGTGGGTCACGGTCAGATTTTGACCGGTACCACCTGTTTCCCCCACTTCTCCTCTCATACAGCACTACACATTTGGACTCCTTTACTTCGAGACCCGACCACTCGAGGAAAGCGTCCGTCTTGTGGAGCATATTATGTATGATGTTCTCCTGACGTGACGAAATTTGCACATCATCAGTGAATGCTTGTACAGGGTTTGGAGAGATAGTTTCAAGTGGAGCGCACTGGCGCATCCACTCCAGCCACTGGTTAATGGCTAGAATGAAATTCACTGTGCTCCATGGACATCCAGTTTTAATGCCAAGGCGCAAGGGTATTTGTTCTGTAAGTTGGACTCCGCAAATAACCTGGATGTAAGAGCTTTTGTACATGTCTTTGATTAGATCCGTGTACACTTGAGGCAGATGTATTTCTTCCAAAGCTTTGGTCATAACGTTATGTGGGAGTGTCCCAAACGCGTCGCGGAAGTCCAAAAACACTGAGTAGAATTTCGTACTCTCATGTTTGAAATCATCTATGGCCGTTTTTAAACAGAACACATGTTCATTCATCCCCTGCCTCTCAATATAGGCCTTTTGCTTAATGGACAAGATGTTAGCATCCACCAGCCAGGGAAGGATGCGGCTTAGAACGCATTTCATGAACACTTTGTAAATTGTTGGCAGAAGAGAAATATCCCTCCAGGTGCTGGGGTCATTCGGCACATTATCCTTCTTCAGGATTCTATATATAAGTGCTCCTTTCCATGATTCAGGAACACATCTATTAGCCAGACAAGTGTTAAAGATCGGCAAAAGTATTTTTGTCAACCCTATAGATTTCAATGTCTCATACACGACCCCATCACAACCACTGGACTTATTGTTAGGCAAACTGTCCAAGACGCTTCTCAGCTCGCTCTCTGTGAAAGGAGAGGATGTCGGTAGAAACTCCGGTTCGGGCAACTGTAACGAATCCCCCCATGGTGGAGGTAGGGGCGCGTCATCAATTGAAGTGATGCCTTGGCATTTAACAGAATAATATGACTGAACTTCATTGACGTTGTTGGGACATGGGGGTGTTTCCGGGTACTCGCTGTTATTCAAAATAACTTGTATGGCTCTCTTTCTACGATGCTGCCATAGATAGGCCAATTTATCTCGCTGCACCTTTCTTGCACGGGAGGCCCGCGGTCTTAGTTGTGGTTGAATTACATCTCTGACGAAGCGCAATTGCGCTTCAATCCATGCAGTTAAGGCCGCAGCAGTGGCATCAACTGGGTAGCGTCTAACCCGCAGGAGCTTTTTTAAGATTCTGCCAGTATATTTTAGAAGTGGAAGTCCAACAGGTCTCTGACCATATCTTTCAACAGAGAAAGTCCCATTTTTTAAATATACACCATTTAAAAGTTAAATGAGTTTAAACCACTTAGTTGGATCTGACAAACAGGTGTACTGGTTTTTCTCATGCAGTCTCTTAGTGTCCAATGTTGCCCTGAAGGCTCTTTCTTTCATCTGGAAAGTAGTCCACTGTTCTTCTGTAAGTTTAATGTTGTAGGAAGTAAAATCCACAGATCGGAGATCTTCCCCCGTCAGGTCTTGTACAGGTGTCGGGTCGTAGCCATGCCACTTTTGTTTGTAAATCCTACCGCTTGATAAGGCTTGTTTGTGCGCTGTTTTGATGGTCGTCAGCAAACACATTATCAGGAAAGCTTTCCAAAGCATTACCCATCTATTTGCTTTAACGCTGGCAATTACAACGGGTGTGGGGAGAGCAGTTTAGAGGGACTGTTACTCCGGTCTCAGCATGGACGCCATGACGCCGACGCCATGACGCTGACGCCATGACACACACACACACACACACACACACACACACACACACACAGCCTTTAATCTGGTTTTCTTGGCAGGGCTTTCATTTATCCTGTTGCTCCTTGATACTGCGAGATGAGTTTTTGTCTTGATCTTATGTCCTAATTTGAGTTGTGCCCAATCTGAATTTGTTTTATCACATAGGTTTGCCAGTGCTCCTGCAAGGTGAGAAGCAGAGCATTTGCACTAAAGCTCAAAAGTTCAATTTAATCAGCAGAAAAAATAGCTTTAATTCACAATGAATTCTTAACAGATATAAAGTGGTCACCACACACACACAGGTGTAATTAGCTTTTTCCTTCATTAAGTCCTTATGATTTATGTTTTTGAACCACAGCACACGGCATTCTCTGGATGGTTCTTCATCTGTTTTGTCACCATTTTAAATTACTTTGGGAATTCTGAAGAACCGTTTCTCTTTGCCACAGGTAGCATTATTACCACAATTATATCCTGCACACAAAGTAGGCATTGTCTTTCTTCAAAGGCAATGAAATCAAAAGAAAATCATGAAGCCTTGCAACAGTTCACATGTGAAGTGCTGGTTGTTGCCAGCTCAATCTGGCAAATGCATATGGTTCGGTGCCTCATGAGCTTCTGATGAAAGTCATAGATTTCTTCAATATACCACAAAAGATCAGAGACCTTACGCAATGCTACTACAACAATTTCATGATGTATTTCACCACAGAAAACTTCACTACTGACTGGCACAAATTAGAGATTGGAATTGCTGCTGGTTGCACAATTTAGGTCATCTGGTTTGTCCTAGTTATGGAGCTGTTGCTCAGATCAGCAGACTGTTCAAAATAATCAGCCAAGGTTAGGTCACCTAAGAAGGCATTCATGGGTGATGTGTCTTGACAAGAGAAGAAAAGGCAATGCAAGATGTCTTGACAAGACCAGACGAACTGATAACCTGGTCGAGAATGCACTTCAAAGCCAAAAAAAATCTCACAGTCTAACCTTTGCCAAAGGACAGCAGAAACAAGTTAAATTTGCAATTGCAGAAGAAAGAATGCCAACGGTTAAAGAACAGCCTGTGAAAAGTCTTGGTCACTGGTATGCTGGTATACTGACAAACACAGAGGGATCAAAATCATGGAACAGGCACAAGAAGGCTTGAAGGCGATTGACCAGACAAAACTGCCAGGCAAATATAAGATCATGGCGGACTTCTGGGTTGGGACATCAAGCATGATGTCACTTGCACACAAAGAATGTGGTAGATACCACGGACATCCTGGAAAGACAGGATGACATTTTGGAAAGACAAGAGGACTGCTCAGAGAGACAGGCTGACAATGGAAGAGACTATGGATATCAGGGAAAGACTGACAGAGGCAAAAGAGGGCTTACTACCCTTGTCTCTGTAGATTCAGTATCATAGTGGAGAGACTATGATAACCATAGTGGAGAGAAAAATGCCACAGCCATAACTTCTTCCAGTAATGAGACACAGGATCGCTCAGCAGTTGAAGAGACACCCAAGAAACCAAAAGTCTCGTGGCCTGCAACCAACAAAAAAAGCCAGGTGCAGAAGCTTTGAAGAGAACATGTGCAAAAAGCTCTATAAGATGAAGGGATCTATGGAAGAGAAACTCAAAAAGCTGGCAAGTGTTATCTATGAAACAGGAGTGGAATCATTCAGGGTAGTCGAGGAACAGAAAAAATGGCCAAGAGAGAAGAAAGGAGAAAGCTCAAATGTATGAAAAAAAACTGGATAAGCACATACAGGAAACATACAGTGACCCGAAGTGTAATGAGCCATTGCCAACTATGAAAGGTTTAAAACACCCAAACAAACCAGGTGTCAAATTTCAGCTTGGGGATATCAGGGAGAAGGAAGTAGACATGTTTGTGAAGAAAGCTAGGGCAAAGAGTGCACCAAGGCATATCTGACAACTTGTACAAACAGTGTGACAGGTTGCGCCACAAACTATTCCTGCTACTTCGTGACCTATGGCATGAAAACAAGATTGTGGAGCACTGGTGTAAGGTGGAAGAGATCTACTTACCGAAAAAGGCAGAGGCAGAATTGATTACCCAGTTTAAATTAATCTCAATCTTAAATGTCAATGGGAAGCTCGACATGGGTATCCTAGCTAGAAGAACAGTCAAGTACTTGCAAAGCAATGGTTATGTGGATAAAAGTATTCAGAAGGCTGGAAACCTTGGCTGTGTCAAGCATACATTTTCCATATGGGATGTCATTCAAGATGTGAAGAAGAATAGGAAAGATCTCAATGTTGTATGGGTCGATCTGGCAAACTCATATGGTTCAGTGCCTCATGAGCTTCTGATGAAAGCCATGAATTTCTTCTATATACCACAAAAGATCAAAGACCTTATGTGATGCTACTATGCCAATTTCATGATGTGTTTCACCACAGAAAACTTCACTACTGATTGGCACAAATTAGAGATCAGAATTGCTGCTGGTTGCACAATTTAGGTCATCTGGTTTGTCCTAGTTAGGGAGATGTTGCTCAGATCAGCAGACTGTTCAAAAGAATCAGCGAAGGTTAGGTCACTTAAGAAGGCATTCATGGGTGATGTGTCTTGACAAGAGAAGAAAAGGCAACGCAAGATGTCCTGACAAGACCAGACAAACTGATAACCTGGTCGAGAATACGCTTCAAGGCCAAAAAATCTCACAGTCTAACCTTTGCCAAAGGACAGCAGAAACAAGTAAAATTCACAATTGTAGTAGAAACAATGCCAATGGTTAAAGAAAAGCCTGTGAAAAGTCTTGGTCACTTGGTCTTGGTACACTGTCTGACAAACACAGAGGGATTGAAATCATGAAACGGGCACAGGAAGGCTTGAAGGCGACTGACCAGACAAAACTGCCAGGCTAATATAAGATCATGGCAGACTTCTGGGTTGGGACATCAAGCATGATGTCACTTGCACATGAAGAATGTAGAACATTCATATGGTGTCACCACTGCATGGGTATAACAAGAGAAAATTAAATAAAAGTCCACATTTTCAAGATTGACAAGTCTTTTTATTAGTGTAGCAGCAACTTTTACAGGCATGTTGGCAATACTGTGGGTGTAGTGGTAAGGAAACACTGCATAGTGGCCTGATAAGCTGATAAGGCCTAGTTAGAACCAAATGCTCAGATTATGGATTTTGAGTTATACCTGCTGCACTACACTACCAAGCTTATGTATGCAGGAAAGACAAACCAAAGTGAAATTGGACCAGAGGACGTGACTGTAAATCTGATATGAAATCATGTGCACACAACCCAAAATGGTCTATTTTCCAGGCAGAAAGCCTTCACAATGTCCATGATGTACATGATGTTTCAGCTAGGTCTAAAAGTGTATTTTTGGACCAGAATGACACTACTTTTAATATGAATTTGCAAAACAGTTACAGGTTATTTAATTTGATGCCTCACTGATTGGTTGGCACCATGCCAAATTCATTTTTGGCACTGTGCCAATTATGTCAGATTATTAGTCGACAATACTCAGTTTCTAACATGGGAATAACTTTAACCTGTATAAAATGGTACCAATAAAGCTAGAGAGCAATTCCAGCGTTATGGACGTGACACTTGAACTCAAAATGGCAACAAATGACCCAGTGCATGTTTTATTGTCCCCCAGTATTTAAACAGGTGTTGCATATTTTAAGGCTGTACCATACTGGAGAAGTGATAGAACAAGAACAATTCCCATAGTACATCTAGGGCATGCCAGAAAATGCCAATAAAAGATGTGTTATGGATGTGACAGAAAAAGTATCACTTTTCTTGGGTGACTGTACATTTTTATCAAACTCTGTGAAATTGTAAACCTAATGTCGAAATGGAGATATCCATTTGATAGAGGGGTCCAAGGTGAATATTAAAAAATCTTTGTTTAAAATATTTTGTATTTCATGCAGAGTTTCGGAAGGAAAAGTCAGCGTTATGGATGTGACGAAATTCCGTTATGGATGTGACGCATCTGAAATAGACATGGCATATGTTTAGAAAATCAGCAATTTAACCACCATAACCCTACAGTTATAACAGTTATAACAGTACAGTTAATTCCATTGCTTATTATTTACAGGCCCCCGGGGCCATATTCTGAGTTTCTTTCTGAATTTGCAGATTTTATCTCAGATTTGGTTATTTCCTTAGACAAAGCTTTAGTTGTCGGAGATTTTAATATTCACTTCGATAACCCAGAAGACCCTTTAAAAACAGCGTTTGTGTCCATCTTAGATTCAGTCGGGATTAAGCAGAATGTCATAGGACCGACCCATAATGGTGGTCACACCCTTGATCTAATACTAACATTCAGATTAAACGTAGACAATATAGTCATACTTCCACAGTCTGAAGTTATCTCAGATCATTGTCTCATCTCATTCAAAATATGTCTGAGTAATAATATATGCACCTCACCACGCTACTGTATTAAACGTACTTTCACGTCAACTACTGCACAGAGCTTTATAAATGATTTCCCAGAGCTGTCAACTTTGATTGGGTCACTGTCAGCCCCTGCAGAACTCGATCAGGCAACTGAATGCTTAAAGTCAACATTCCGCCATACTTTAGATAATGTAGCTCCTCTAAAAAGGAAAATGGTCAGAGACAAAAAATTAGCACCCTGGTATAATGATGACACTCGCACATTAAAACAGACCACTCGAAAATTGGAACGTAAATGGCGTCAAACAAAATTGGTAGTGTTCAAATTGGCGTGGAAGGAGAGCTTCCTGAAGTATAAAAAAGCTCTTAGTGCTGCGAGATCAACATATCTCTCCTCCCTAATAGAAGATAACAAAAATAATCCTAGATTCCTATTTAATACTGTAGCAAAATTAACCAGGAATAAGTCCACTATCAACACATGCACACCTGCAGTATGTAGTAGCAACGACTTCATGAATTTTTTTAATGACAAAATTGAGAATATCCGACAAAAAATTCAAACTACTAATTTAAGGTTAGACAATGAAAGTGACCTTGTAGTTAACAATATAACTGTATCAGATCATCAGTTAGAATGTTTTACTCCCCTAAAAGAAACTGAATTACTCTCATTAATCTCTACATCAAAAGCCTCAACTTGCGTACTAGATCCCTTACCGACACATCTATTCAAACAGATAATGCCTGGAGTAATTGAACCGCTTCTAAAAATAATAAATTCTTCTCTTATGATTGGCTATGTACCCAAATCCTTTAAACTAGCAGTTATCAAACCCCTGATTAAAAAACCTGACCTTGATCCCTGTCAGCTGTCCAATTATCGGCCAATATCAAACCTCCCCTTTATCTCCAAGATCCTTGAAAAAGCTGTGGCACAGCAGTTATGCTCATATTTACATAGGAATAACATCCATGAAATGTATCAGTCAGGATTTAGACCTCATCATAGCACAGAGACAGCACTGGTTAAAGTAGTAAACGACCTACTGTTGGCGTCTGATCAGGGCTGTGTCTCGCTACTTGTGTTGCTTGACCTTAGTGCAGCATTTGATACCATTGATCATTCCATTCTTCTGGATAGACTAGAAAATGTTGTGGGAGTTAAGGGAATGGCCCTCTCCTGGCTCAGGTCTTATCTAACTGATCGTTATCAGTATGTCGATATAAATGGTGATATTTCTAGACGTACCGAGGTAAAGTTTGGTGTTCCACAAGGTTCTGTCTTGGGTCCACTGCTTTTTTCTCTATATATGTTACCTCTGGGCGATATTATTCGTAAACATTGTATTAGTTTCCACTGTTATGCTGATGACACACAGTTGTATGTCTCTGCAAAACCTGATGAGAGACACCAGCTTAATAAAATTGAGAAATGTGTTAAGGACATTAGACACTGGATGCTTATAAATTTCCTTCTGCTTAACTCTGACAAGACTGAAGTACTTGTGCTAGGACCACATACAGCTAGAAGTAAGTTTTCTGATTACACAGTAACTCTGGATGGCCTTTCTGTTTCTTCACGTGCAGCAGTAAAAGACCTCGGAGTGATTATTGACCCCAGTCTTTCATTCGAAACTCACATTGATAACATCACCCGGATAGCTTTCTTTCATCTCAGAAATATTGCAAAGATAAGAAATTTAATGTCATTGCATGATGCAGAAAAACTAGTCCATGCTTTCGTTACCTCCAGGTTGGATTATTGTAATGCCTTACTGTCTGGATGTTCCAATAAGTGCATAAACAAGCTCCAGTTAGTTCAAAATGCCGCAGCAAGAGTCCTTACTAGAACTAGAAAATATGACCACATCACGCCTGTCTTATCCACACTGCATTGGCTCCCAATCAAATTTCGTATTGATTATAAAATACTACTATTGACCTTTAAAGCACTAAATGGTCTCGCACCACAGTACCTGAGTGAACTTCTGCTCCTCTATGACCCGCCACGTCTACTTAGATCAAAAGGTGCAGGCTATCTGCTGGTACCTCGTATAGTGAAGGCTACATCAGGGGGCAGAGCCTTTTCTTACAAAGCCCCACTGTTATGGAACAGCCTTCCAAGTAATGTTCGGGAATCAGACACAGTCTCAGCATTTAAGTCTAGGCTGAAAACATATCTGTTTAGTCAAGCCTTTTGTTAATGGTGTTTATGAGGTAAAGGAGTAGATCTGGAGGGTCCTCAGACATAGAGTGTTTTGGTAAACTGGGATGTATGGATGCTGTCAGTCCCCACTCGCTTGCTCACTCGAGTTTGTTGATGGTGCAGTGGCTGGCTGCTTTATGTCCCGGGGCTCCCTCATGCCTGTGTTACCTTCTGGCTCTCTCCTTTTAGTTATGCTGTCATAGTTAGTTGCCGGAGTCCCTGCTTGTACTCGGTGCAATATGTATACTGTTCCTACTTATTCAGGTGACATTGGGCATACCTAACCACCTGTGTTTTCTTTCTCTCCCCCCCCCCACCCCAAATCTGTCCCTCTGAGTTACATGGAGTCAACAGGAAATCTTTTGGTGGAGACGGTGGGGACCTCGACTGGCTATCGTAGCCTGCAGGGAATCGGCCGTCAGACATTCTGTCGCATGTCCCAGACCCGGTGAAATGTAACTGAATTGTCTTGGCCAGGCCTAAGGGTCCCATCTGCATCTCATCATTGCTGAGGAGTGTGCTCCCATCACCCAATCAAGCATCCAGCCAGAGCAGGTCATGATATATTTTTTACCATATTAACATGCCATTGTGCATCATGCCTGATGTAAAGACTCTCGTCTCTGCGAGCCTACCACACAGATTTAATACTTGTCATTTTTAGGGCATACCTAACAATGTGTTTTCTTTCTCTTTCTCTCTCCCCCCCCCCCCCCCCCCCCCCATCTGTCCCTCTGAGTTACATGTTGATCCTGGGATTGAGATGCTGGCCTCTTCTGCCCCTCGGACCTGCTTGATCCATCCTGGTGCCCTGTGTCTGGTCGGAGTTTTATCGCCCCACTCCTGTGAAGGACGGCCCCATGAGGACAGTTGAGGGTTATACCTGTTAAAACTGTTAATATTATAGTCAGGCTGTCTGTTGTTGCCCAAATGAGGATGGGTTCCCTTTTGAGTCTGGTTCCTCTCGAGGTTTCTTCCTCATGTCGTCTGAGGGAGTTTTTCCTTGCCACCGTCGCCACAGGCTTGCTCATTGGGGATAGATTAGGGACAAAATTAGCTCATGTTTTAAGTTGTTCAAATTCTGTAAAGCTGCTTTGCGACAATGTTTATTGTTAAAAGTGCTGTACAAATAAACTTGATTTGATTTGATTTGAGTACATGTACAATGAATGGACACTGTCAAGTGTTGACTCATTTCCTGTTCTGGACAGAAACTACACAGTAGTCATTTAAAACGAGTCTCTGTCTCAAGTCCTCTAGAACCAGCCTCAACAAAGTCATGGATGATGGTAAAAATGGTAAATGTATCCTGTAGGGGTGCTACTGAGGTGATTATTCGTTGATAGTTACTTGATCAGCCAGTGAAAAATGGTGCAAAATATTGTGCAATTTTCAAAGCAGGTTTCTACACATTCTGCAAACAGAGCATCTGGTACAAAAATCCCATGGCATCACACACACACACACACACACACACACACACATATATATAGACATATATACAACCCCGATTCCAAAAAAGTTGGGACAAAGGACAAATTGTAAATAAAAACGGAATGCAATGATGTGGAAGTTTCAAAATTCCATATTTTATTCAGAATAGAACATAGATGACATATCAAATGTTTAAACTGAGAAAATGTATAATTTAAAGATAAAAATTAGGTGATTTTAAATTTCATGACGACAACAACACATCTCAAAAAAGTTGGGACAAGGCCATGTTTACCACTGTGAGACATCCGCTTTTCTCTTTACAACAGTCTGTAAACGTCTGGGGACTGAGGAGACAAGTTGCTCAAGTTTAGGGACAGGAATGTTAACCCATTCTTGTCTAATGTAGGATTCTAGTTGTTCAACTGTCTTAGGTTTTTTTGGCGTATCTTCCGCTTTATGATGCACCAAATGTTTTCTATGGGTGAAAAATCTGGACTGCAGGCTGGCCAGTTCAGTACCTGGACCCTTCTTCTACGCAGCCATGATGCTGTAATTGATGCAGTATGTGGTTTGGCATTGTCATGTTGGAAAATGCAAGGTCTTCACTGAAAGAGACGTCGTCTGGATGGGAGCATATGTTGCTCTAGAACCTGGATATACCTTTCAGCATTGACAGTGTCTTTCCAGATGTGTAAGCTGCCCATGTCACACGCACTAATGCAACCCCATACCATCAGAGATGCAGGCTTCTGAACTGAGCGCTGATGACAACTTGGGTCGTCCTTCTCCTCTTTAGTCCAAATGACACGGCGTCCCTGATTTCCATAAAGAACTTCAAATTTTGATTCATCTGACCACAGAACAGTTTTCCACTTTGCCACAGTCCATTTTAAATGAGCTTTGGCCCAGAGAAGACGTCTACGCTTCTGGATCATGTTTAGATTCGGCTTCTTCTTTGAACTATAGAGTTTTAGCTGGCAACGGCGGATGGCACGGTGAATTGTGTTCACAGATAATGTTCTCTGGAAATATTCCTGAGCCCATTTTGTGATTTCTAATACAGAAGCATGCCTGTATGTGATGCAGTGCCGTCTAAGGGCCCGAAGATCATGGGCACCCAGTATGGTTTTCCGGCCTTGACCCTTACGCACAGAGATTCTTCCAGATTCTCTGAATCTTTTGATGATATTATGCACTGTAGATGATGATATGTTCAAACTCTTTGCAATTTTACACTGTCGAACTCCTTTCTGATATTGCTCCACTATTTGTCGGCGCAGAATTAGGGGGATTGGTGATCCTCTTCCCATCTTTACTTCTGAGAGCCGCTGCCACTCCAAGATGCTCTTTTTATACCCAGTCATGTTAATGACCTATTGCCAATTGACCTAATGAGTTGCAATTTGGTCCTCCAGCTGTTCCTTTTTTGTACCTTTAACTTTTCCAGCCTCTTATTGCCCCTGTCCCAACTTTTTTGAGATGTGTTGCTGTCATGAAATTTCAAATGAGCCAATATTTGGCATGAAATTTCAAAATGTCTCACTTTTGACATTTGACATGTTGTCTATGTTCTACTGTGAATACAATATCAGTTTTTGAGATTTGTAAATTATTGCATTCCGTTTTTATTTACAATTTGTAAATAAAAATGGAATGCAATAATTTACAAATCTCAAAAACTGATATTGTATTCACAGTAGAACACAGTACAACCAACAACATCAGCAAGGGATCAAATACTTTTTACTTTTTACTGTGTGTGTGTATATATATATATATATATATATATATATATATATATATATATATAAAAAACATAACCTATATATATATATATATATATATATATATATATATATATATATAACCAACGTATTCACAGTAGAACACAGTAGAACCAACAAAATCAGCAAGGGATCAAATACTTTTATATATATATATATATATATATATATATATATATATATATATATACAGTAAAAACTATTTGATCCCTTGCTGATTTTGTTGGTTTGCCCACTAATAAAGACATGATCATTCTATACTTTTAATGGTAGATGTATTCTAACATGGAGAGACAGAATATCAAAACGAAAATCCAGAAAATAACTTTACAGAATATATTTTAATTGATTTGTATTTCATTGAGGGAAATAAGTATTTGATCCCTTTAGCCAAAAGCACTTAATACTTGGTGGCAAAGCCTTTGTCTGCAAGCACAGCGGACAGATATTTGTTGTAGTTAACCACAAGGTTAGCACACATATCAGGGGGAATTTTGGCCCACTCTTCTTTGCAGATCCTCTCTAAATCATTAAGGTTGGTGGGCTGTCGCTTGGCAACTCGGACCTTCAGCTACCTCCATAGATTTTCGATTGGATTGAGGTCCGGGGACTGGCTGGGCCACTCCATGACCTTAATGTGGTTCTTCTTGAGCCACTCCTTTGTTGCCTTTGCTGTATGCTTCGGGTCATTGTCATGTTGGAAGACCCAACCATGGCCCATTTTCCACTTCCTGGCACAGGGGAGGAGGTTGTCCCTCAGGACTGCACGGTACATGGCTCCATCCATCTTCCCACTGATGCGGTGAAGTAGCCCTGTGCCCTTGGCAGAGAAACACCCCCAAAATATAATGCTTCCACCTTCATGCTTGACGGTGGGCACAGTGTTCCTGGGGTCATAGGCAGTATTTTTCTTCCTCCACACATGACGAGTAGAGTTTAGGCCAAATAGTTCAATTTTGGTCTCGTCTGACCACAGAACCTTCTCCCAATCACTTTGTACATCTTTGAGGTGATCATTGGCATACTTTAGGCAGGCCTCCACATGTGCCTTCTTAAGCAGGGGTACCTTTCGGGCACTGCAGGATTTTAATCCATTGCGGTGCAAAGTGTTGCCAATTTTTTTCCTGGTGACTGTGGTCCCAGCTGCCTTGAGGTCATTCACTAACTCCCGCTGTGTGGTCGCAGGCCGATTTCTCACAGTTCTCATGATCATTGCCACCCCACGAGGTGAAATCTTCTGTGGAGCACCAGACCGAGGTCTATTGATGGTCATGTTATACTTCTTAAATTTTCTCACAATTGCACCAATGGTTGTTACTTTAATACCCAGCATCTTGCTAATGTTTTTGTAGCCCATTCCAGATTTGTGCAGGTCAACAATCCTGTCTCTGAGGTCCTGAGAGAGTTCTTTGGTCTTACCCATGTTGGAGAGTTTGGAATCTGTCTGATTTTCTGATTCTGTGAACAGGTGTCTTTCATACAGGTGATTAGTTAGAACAGGTGTCTTCAATTCAGGTAACAAGTTGATTGGGAGTGTCTAACTGGTCTGTGAAAGCCAGAACTCCTAATGCATACTAGGGGATCAAATACTTATTTCCCTCAATGAAATACAAATCAATTAATATATATTCTTTAAAGTTATTTTCTGGATTTTCTTTTTGCTATTCTGTCTCTCCATGTTAGAATACATTTACCATTAAAAGTATAGAATGATCATGTCTTTATTAGTGGGCAAACCAACAAAATCAGCAAGGGATCAAATACTTTTTACTCTCACTGTATATATATATATATATATATATATATATATATATATATATATATATATTCTGCCATACAGTCGCAATGTGCAGCCACAATCTTGCCATTTTTTTTTCACTGACAATCCACAGAGTTAAAGGTTTTTTGGTCATTCTTTGTGAGTGTTTAACCTGGAATAGAATACAGAGAACTTTCACTGATATCACAGATTTTTGTTTTTCACACAGTGGCTGCCATATTGCCTGGCAAATAAAGAAACAGCTGCGACAGTTAATAATGAAAATTGAGATGACTGCAGTCAGTACAATCTCTCTGAAACAATTAAAAAATTATAATATACCAGCAGGTCACATTACATCCAAGAACTGAAACATGCAGGCATCATAGATCACATCAGCTGAGGTAGGCAGCATTAAGGATTTTATAAAGATATTTTTTGGGCTTTTTGCACCTTTATTGGATAGGACAGTGTAGAGACAGGAAATGAGCGGGAGAGAGAGACGGGAAGGGATCGGGAAATGACCTCGGGCCGGAATCGAACCCGGGTCGCCCGCATTCATGGTATGGCGCCTTAACCACCTGAGCCACGACGCCCCCAGCATTAAGGATTTTGCCTACAGGCCCTCATCTCAACCAGGGCACAAACCTATGACCTCCTGCACCAGAGTACATTAAGTCAGTGATGTTATCAACTGAGCTATTGTCACTGATAACATTAATGACTTAGTGCAGTCTGGTGCAGGAGGTCATGGGTCCATGCCCTGGTTGAGGGAACTCCAGTGAGGGCCTGGAGGCAAGGCCCTTAATGCTACCTGCCTACCTCATAAAGGAGAAACCTGATGAGAAATGGGCTCCTAGAACAAGAGCAAGACACTCATGGACAAGAGCTGAGAACACCAGACTGTTAGAATGCTACTATGCAAGTAACCCCAAAGAGAGGGGTTACATATGAAGGATGTGGGACCAATGGATGCTTCGATACCCAACATCTACAGTAAAACCAAAACAACTAGTAATTCAATGTTCCCATATCCACAAACAGCAACTGCTATCACAACTAGAGATTGATGAGATACATCACAAATGGTATGGCAAGGAGAAGTCAGGATGCCAGGCCGGGGGGGGGGGGGGGGGGGGGGTATCATCATCCCCACACTCTGAGATTGAGACTGGGAACCCCCCAGCAACACACCCTTGCAAGCAAGAGCAAGCTGACCTGAAATTGAAGACAGTAACAAAGCTGAACATCTTGAACCACCATGCCCAACTACCACAACTTTGTGAAATACCTCTTGAAAATCTCCTCAAAGATGTGAATGCAGCAGTATAATTGATCATCACTGAGACCAATAATCTGATAGACATCACGACAACAATGATCCTGGAAATGTTTGGCTATAAGATGGATACAAAACATAAGGTGCAATATCCACCATGGAAGAGAAGGTTAGAGGCTAAGATCAAGGTGACCTATAGAGAAGTTAGCCAGCTATCAGCACTCCAGGAAGGTATGACAAGGAAAGGGGCTACCTAAGAAAAACATCAAGTTGTCCATACCTGAGTCCCTAGAGACTGCCTAAAAAAGACTCACAGCCCTGGCTACCCATCTAAACAGGTACACAAGCAAAGCTGAAGCCAGGAGAATAAATAGGATGTTTTCGACTCAACCATAAAAGGTTTACACCCAGTGGCAGGGTAATAACAACATCGTTCCAGATCCACCAAGGCTGGAGACTGAACACAACTGGAAAGGGATATGTGAGAAGGAAAAAAAAATCACATAACAGTGCTCAGTGGCAAATAAGCTAGGGTGACCATATTTTGATTTGGGAAAACCAGGACACCTTAGTGCGGGGGGGTAGTAGTGTTAGTAACAATATCAAACTACAAACTTACCTCACTCTGTTGAGGTGTCCCATTCTGTGGTGTTAGTACTGACTGGAGTAATCACTTTGATTGGAAGAAGAAGGGTGGTGTGCAGACCAAATTAATTGAGGTGAAAGATACACCAAATGAGACAGCAACCACCATTGCAAACTACCTAATGGAAACATTGGTAAAAAACTATTTGTCTTCCAAATGCAGAACAAAACACTGATTGGTGCGGGTTGCCCAGTACACATACTGAACAATTGTGTCCATCACGGGGCAGACACACTTGATGTGGACCTTGAAAATATCATTTTTAAAATATACCAGTACTTCCACATTTACACCATGCGTACTGAGTCCCTCAAAGAGTAATGTGATTTTGTTGACACTGAGTACAGGAGGATGCTTTCACACAGCAAGACAAGGTGGCTCTCTCTGTTCCCAGGCACAGAGAGGATGCTACAGATGTTCCCTGCTTTAAAAGCATTCTTTATGTCTCAGCAAAAGCCACCCATGGTGATCAAGGTGTTTTTTGAAAACCCATTTAGTGAGATATACTTGTGGCACATGCACTCACTTAACAAACATACAAATAAAATGATATTTAAAGTTGGTTTATTAAAAATGCTTTTCATAAAAGTCAACAACAATAACTCCAATAACAAATTGTATTTAAAATGTATTTATTCAAAAATGCTTTACAATTTCTGTAATGAATGAATGACACAATGAAAGAAATAATGTCTCATCTAAACCACACTCACTCATATTAACAATAAAAGTTAACAATAACTCTCAACTCCCAATAACAAACATAGTGATACTCAGTTAGCCTCAATTTCAGTAATGAAAGAAATAATGTCTGATCTGTAGGCTATTCTCATCTCATCTCATTATCTCTAGCCGCTTTATCCTTCTACAGGGTTGCAGGCAAGCTGGAGCCTATCCCAGCTGACTACGGGCGAAAGGCGGGGTACACCCTGGACAAGTCGCCAGGTCATCACAGGGCTGACACATAGACACAGACAACCATTCACATTCACACCTACGGTCAGTTTAGAGTCACCAGTTAACCTAACTTGCATGTCTTTGGACTGTGGGGGAAGCCGGAGCACCCGGAGGAAACCCACGCGGACAACATGCAAACTCCGCACAGAAAGGCCCTTGCCGGCCATGGGGCTCGAACCCAGGACCTTCTTGCTGTGAGGCGACAGCGCTAACCACTACACCACCATGCTGCCCATCTGTAGGCTATTGGAAAAGATAAATTAACAAATTAGCTAATTAACAAAAATAACTCTTGTATATTTACTTTAAAAATAACTCAAAATGTAAAAAAACTAACAAAAAATATCAATAGTCTATCTTTAGTTTCCTGCTTAATCCTCATCTTCCTCTTCATCTGGTTTTTCCTCCTCTTTGTCTGGTTTTTCTTCCTCATCCTCCTTGTTTGCCCATTGATATTTTGCTGTAGAGCTGATCTTTCTCAGCAGTTTTTGTTGCTCAACAAATAAGCATGAAAGTCTTTGCAAGACTCTTTGAAATTGTATTGCACAAATAGAATCCCTTTCAATGATTCAACAGAGAGCTGGTTCCTCTCCCTTGTCCACTGGCTCTGCATCAGTGAAAAAAACTCTCTCCACATTTGCATTGTGAGAAGGAAGTGCAAAGACAAACTGTGCAATCTTCAGCAGTTCTGAGTAGCATGCAATGTTTTTGGCCTTCTCAAAGTATTTGGTCCACTTCTGGTGCACCTGCAGGCCCATGAACTCATCGTCACTGCAGCTTTCAATGAATTTCTTCAGATTGGCAACCTGGTCAAAACATTTAACGTCATCAGTTGGCACCCCCTTCTCTCCAAGGTACTTGATGCAGGCCTCCACATCATTCCACTTTGGTGGCTCACTCATGTCCATCCACATGAATGGTCAGAACTCTTCCATGGGAGTCATCCACTTCTCTAGATACTCTAAACATGAACTGTACATGCTGAGCGCATCAGCCATGAACTTGTCACAGCCCCCTTCAAGTCCATCTCTGCGATTTTCGGCCAGCAGTCCCTTAACTTTGAGGGACATGAAATTGTTGTTCTTCCGTTCAAGAAGAATGTTGTGGATGCTGCTCAATATTTTCTTAACCTCCATGATGGAGTTATTCTCCCTTTCCATTTCTTGAATGTGATTGTGGAAGGCGGACATGAGTGAGTGCATGTGCCACAAGTATATCTCACTAAATGGGTTTTCAAAAAATACCTTGATCACCATGGGTGGCTTTTGCTGAGACATAAAGAATGCTTTTAAAGCAGGGAACATCTGTAGCATCCTCTCTATGCCTGGGAACAGAGAGAGCCACCTTGTCTTGCTGTGTGAAAGCATCCTCCTGTACTCAATGTCAGCAAAATCACAGTACTCTTTGAGGGACTCAGTACGCACGGTGTAAATGTGGAAGTACTGGTATATTTTAAAAATGATATTTTCAAGGTCCACATCAAGTGTGTCTGCCCCGTGATGGACACAATTGTTCAGTATATGCGCTGGGCAACCCACGCCAATCAGTGTTTTGTTTTGCAGCAATCTTTTCAAATTCGCAAATACATTGTTTCCCCCTTCGTCACGCCGGGTTCCACCAAAATTAGTGTTACAATTGTCCCCAGTAAATGCAATGCATTTGGAAGACAAATTGTTCTTTGCCAATGTTTCCATTAGGTAGTTTGCAATGGTGGTTGCTGTCTCATTTGGTGTATCTTTCACTTCAATTAATTTGGTCTGCACACCACCCTCCTTCCAATCAAAGTATTGGATAATTATGGGGAAGATTTTTACTGCACCGTGATTACTCCCGTCAGTACTAACACCACAGAATGGGATATCTTTGAGCGCTTCGTGCGCCAATTCGACAGAGTGAGGTGCCAGAACACCGTTAACAATTGCCTCCGTCTTAGTACGGGCACAACTGAACTTTTTGGCCGTGTCAGAATCGGGGAGGGTCTTTTTCAACAATGAACTTGTGCAGTCCATAGACCGATAACTGTTATGATGTTTCACTGTGTGAAATGACCAGGCACCCTCCACTGCATTCACGGCATCCTCGTTCCCTGGTTTCACAAAGTACTCTATTATTGACTTTGAGGTACTCTCGCCTCGAACAGCTTTTTTGTGTTTCTCAGTGTCCAGGTGGAATTTTAGATCCCTGGCATCTCCACTGGACACCGAGACATATGTACCTGCTTTGCACACTGTGCACAAAGCTTCCCACTTGTCTCGACCCGGTCTGAAAGCGGGGAACTTCTTTTGTAAGTCATCTGTAAACGTGCATTTGCGCTTCGGCATGTTGCTGGCGTACTGACAGCCACGCTGTCTTCTGATTATAAAAAGCTGACCGCACTGACGCAGCTCAGGGATTACGTCACACGCAGCGCCGTGCGCAGTGCCCTAGTGCCGGGCAATTTAATGGTCCAATGAAAGGTAATAAAAAACAGGACATTTCCCCACTTTCTAAAAAGAAACCCGGACGCCCCGGACAGGACGTGAAAAACGGACATGTCCAGGGAAAACCGGACGCTTGGTCACTCTAAAATAAGCCAGAGAGCCAAATACACCAATCTCTCTGAATAAGACCTAGTAACCATCACTGTGGCAGACATCCAATTAAAAGTCTTGAAAATGAAGAACTGGACAGCACCAGGTCTGCATATGGTTCACACCTACTGGCTAAAGAAGCTAACCTCACTACATGAGCACTTGGCAGCACAGATGAACCAGCTGCTTGTGGATGGGACTCACCCAGTATGGCTGACTGAAGGTCAAATAGTCCTGATCCTGAAGGACCCACAGAGGGGTGCAGGCCCATCCAACTATCACCCAATAACCTGCCTCTGCACAACATGGAAGCTCCTGTCAGACATCATAGCAGATAGAGTGAGTAGGCACATGACTCAATACATGAGCAAGGCCCAGAAAGGAATTGGTAGGGACACCAGAGGAGCAAAACATCAGCTACTGGTAGACAGTACAGTAGCTTGAGACTGCAAAACCAGACATACCCATCTGTGCACCGCCTGGATTGACTACAAGAAAGCCTATGACTAAACGCCCCACACATGGATCCTGGAATGCTGGAAACTACATCATCAACAGGACTCTCAGAACCTTCATCAAGAACTCAATGAGGCTGTGAAAAACAACCCTAGAGGCCAACTTCAAGCCACCATCAAGTGACCGTGTAAAACATCTGAGACAAGATCTCATCTCATCTCATTATCTCTAGCCGCTTTATCCTGTTCTACAGGGTCGCAGGCAAGCTGGAGCCTATCCCAGCTGACTACGGGCGAAAGGCGGGGTACACCCTGGACAAGTCGCCAGGTCATCACAGGGCTGACACATAGACACAGACAACCATTCACACTCACATTCACACCTATGGTCAATTTAGAGTCACCAGTTAACCTAACCTGCATGTCTTTGGACTGTGGGGGAAACCGGAGCACCCGGAGGAAACCCACGTGGACACAGGGAGAACATGCAAACTCCGCACAGAAAGGCCCTCGCCAGCCACGGGGCTCGAACCTGGACCTTCTTGCTGTGAGGCGACAGCGCTAACCACTACACCACCGTGCCACCCCTGAGACAAGATATGATGTACAATTCATGAGATGGCAACTTCATTGTTGTGAAATGCCCAAACTGAAACATTAGCTACTTTTTTTAGCAAAATGGCACCAGTTGAACTGCATTGTGTGTCTTTTGAGAGAGGTCTCTCAAAAGACATGCAAGGAGATGCCCTGTCCCCATTGCTGTTCTGCATAGGACTGAACCCCCTCAGCCAGATCATCACCAAGAGTGGCTATGGATACAAACTGCAAAATGGAGCAACCATCAGCCACCTCCTCTACATGGATGACATCAAGCTGTATGCCAGGTCTGAACAAGACATTGACTCACTGATCTGCACCACCAGGATCTACAGCAACGACATCAGAATATCATTTGGACTAGATAAGTGTGCCCAGATGGTAACAATGAGAGGGAAAGCAGTCAAAACTGAGGGGGTGGTGCTACCAGATGACATAATAGGAGCTGGAGAAGACAGCTACAAGTGCCTTGGAATCCCTCAGGCAAATGGCAACCCTGAAGAGGCTGCTAGGAAAACAGCAACAGCCAAATACCTACAGAGGGTAAGGCAAGTCCTGAGAAGTCAGCTGAATGGGAAGAACAAGGGCTGGGCCATCAACACCTATGCCCTGCTGGTCATCAGATACCCTGCTGGCTTAATAAGCTGGCCGAAGGAGGAGACAGAGGCCACCGACATCAGGACAAGAAAACTCCTGACAATGCACAGAGGGTTTCACCCCAAGTCTAGCATCCTGAGGCTATATGTTAAGAGGACTGAAGGAGGCCAAAGACTAGAGATCATCAGAGCCACTATCCAGGATGAAACAACAAAGATCCATGAGTACATCAGGGAGATAGCACTGAATGATGAAGTGCTTAGTGGATACCTCAGGCAGCAGAAACCCAATAAGGAAGTGCAAGAGGAACCATCATGGAAAGACAAACCACTGCACAGGATGTACCAACAGCAGATAGAAGAAGTGGCTGATATATACAGTATATATATATATATATATATATATATATATATATATATATACATATACATATATATATACAGTATATATATATATATATATATATATATATATATATATATACAGTATATATATATATATATATATATATATATATATATATATATATATATATATATACACACACACACACACCAGTGGCTGCATAAAATTAGACTGGAAGACAGCACAGAGACACTAATCATAACTGCACAGGAACAGGCCCTAAGCACAAGATCGATAGAAGCCGGAGTCTACCACACAAGGCAGGACCCGAGGTGCAGACTGTGCAAAGATGCCCCCAAGACAATCCAGCACATAACAGCAGGGTGTAAGATGCTAGCAGGAAGCGTGTACATGGAACACCATAACCAAGTGGCTGGCATATTGTACAGAAACATCTGTGCCAAGTATGGACTGGAAGTCCTCAGGTCAAAGTGGGACACACCTTCAAAGGTGGTTGAGAATGGCCAAGCTAAGATCCTGTGCGGTAACAAACTTTCATTCCTACTCAGTCTTCCATAACAGAAAAAAAGTGGGACACACCTCCAAAGGTGGTTGAGAATGACCAAGCTAAGATCCTGTGAGGTAACAAACTTTCATTCCTACTCAGTCTTCCATAACAGAAAAATAACATATCATATATTTCCACCTGAATGTATTTACTGAAACAGAATGAGCTGTGTAAAACATCTGAGACAAGATATGATGTACAATTCATGAGATGGCAACTCCATTGTTGTGAAATGCCCAGACTGAGATATTAGCTACTTTTTTTTTAGCAAAATGGCACCAGCTGAACTGCATTGCATGTCTTTTGAGAGAGGTCTCTTCCTGCTTCTGAACATTTGCTTTGTTCAAGCAAAAGCTAAATTATAACATTTTTGCTTATATCTACATAGGTTGTCTTTACTTGCTGTTTTGAGTTTGCCACCAGTTGCTTGACATTGAGGCAGTAAGAGTAGTTCCATCACAAGATCATTACATCATCATTTGCGTCACCATCAGCAATGTCACAACTGGTCACAACACGTAAATCTGATGGTTCTGATTCCCGCTGGAGCCATGACAAAAGGTTATTGTTAATGTTACTAGGTAGTCAGGAGATAGATCAATGTTGTGATTTTACCATTTGCTTCCATTCCCACAGGATACCATTACAGCATCCATCCATTCATTATCTATAGCACTTATCTGTCAGGGTTGTGGGGGAAGCTGGAGCCAGTCCCAGCTGACTTCGGCTGAGAGGTGGGGTTCACCCCACAGTCGCTACATGTCCCAATACACAATCCTACTTAAGCCCTATTCGCACGGGATAAGTATTACCTGTGGACCTCTGGTAATTCGGAATAATTACAGAGAATGTCTGAGTTCTTAGTCCCGTGTGAATGCGCCATGTCCGTAATTTGCCAAGTAATAATTCCGCCGCGAATTACCTACTGTGTTTCGGCAAAACACAGACGTCCAGTGGTAATACAAGTCCCGTGTGAATGCGCATGTCTGTGTTTGTAATTATTAAACGCGCGTCTCTTGTACTTTTCTGGAGTGAATAATGGAGGATAAGGGCGAAATTTTGATAAACAGCATTTCAGGGGCAAGTGGTAGTAGGCCTATCCCGTATTTGAACCAGATAAGCATTTTGAACTCCTGTCTACTAGTGTTGTGACGTTCGCGAACAAACCGATTCTTTTGAACGGCTCCTAGGCATGAACGATGAGAACCGAGTCTCGAGCTGGGGGAGCCGTTCTTTCTGTCGTTCTTTTTCTGTACTGTTTCAGATGAAAAAGCTTTTGCCCAAGGACAAGAAGTAGGCTAAACAGCATTTGCCTTTTATTTATTCAAGTTTTATCTGTTTGCCTAATAGTTCAAATTGTTTTGTATATAGTTTATAATGTTGTTGTGTGATATTAATGATAATATTGTGGGAAAACTACTTTGCACGGACGTTCATTTAATTTATTCTATCGTCATTTTGTTTGTTCTATTTTTGTGTATTTTATTTACTTATCTGTTTGTCTAGTTGTATCTATTTTTCTAATAATAATATATTTTTTGCATTAATAGTTTGTTTTTTCCTATTAAAATAATCTTGTGTTCTTGCCAGTCTTTTGAACGGCTCTTTTCAAAGAACGGATCACAAAGATGCGGATCCCATCAAAGAGCCATAAATCCCATCTCTACTGTCTACAAGACGAAACAGGATGCTGTGAACTTACGACACATCCGGTCACAATGTCTGTAAATTCAGTGAATCACAGACTTTTGCTTATGCCGTCCGAATGCGCCACACAATAACACAGAGGTGCGGGGGTAATTGCGAATTACCAGAGGTCCATAGGTAATACTTATCCCGTGCGAATCGTACTTTAGTCTTCTTTTCCTACAAGTTATGACACAGAAAAATCCCCAAAGCTGTAATTCATGAACGATCCTCTCGACATAAAATTTGTCCATCTCTGTTTGATCACAAAACAATAAAGGTTTCCCAAATCAACATTTGAGCAACTTCAAATCAATGTTAGTGTTTCCTGCTGCTGATTTTCTGAATCAGGCCGAAAAGTTTGTCTACTCCGCCGGCGCCACCATGTTGAAAATCATTTGATTACATTCTTGCATGCTGATTGGCCAAAGCTCTATATGGTGTTCGTGAACCTTATGCACTGTGCTGTTTTGCCTATAGACTTTGTTTACTTGTTTAATTTCCAACCCTTCCATACGATGACACGGTGTGTTGTGAGCCTTTAATTACGTTTTTGTTACTCATTTTGACAGTTCACATTTAAAACATTGATGCGTGGTTTCTTGCAGATGAATTCAATGTCACTCACCTTTCAACCAATCAGCATGCAGCAATGCATCATATGATTTCCAAAATGGCAGCACCAGTGGAGTAGACTGGAAGTTTTCTTCTTAGTTGAAAAATCTCAACCGTTTGGATCGATATTATCGACTTGAAAGATGTCAATTGGAAATTGGTAACATCTGACCACAATATCAAAACAATTCATTTTAGAGGTGAAAAACCACTTTGAAGCTCTCTCTGAACCCTCAGAGAACATTGAAGCTGCATACAACAATTTCAGCAAGTCCACTGAAGATTGCCCTCTCCTCACTACCCAAAAAAGATAGTCAAAAGTACACCCTTGAGTTCCCACGGACTAGTCTCATCACACAAAAGAACATCTATGAAGCTAAGAAATGCCATGAAACCATACCAACTACATCCTCCATGAAAAACATTTCCAAGGCCCAAAGGCAGCTGGACAATGCCTATACAACCACTGAGGCTGAATGCATTCAAGGTAAAATAGCCTACATCTCCCATCTACATGTTACTAAACAATATGCTGCTGCCTGGAAGACAATCAATTAACTTAGTGGGTGCAAAGCAAAACCTTCAATTAAGCTAAAAGGAGGTTCCCAAGAAAACAGGAAAGCCAACTGGTTATCCCATTTTAGATCTCTACTAGGCAAGAAACCAAAGACCCTTTCCAACCAACAATTCAAAAAGTTACAGGTGTCTGATGAACCTGACATCTCCACCGACCCTTTCTCTCTTGACAAACTTAAAACTGCTCTGGAATCCACCTCAAACAATAAATCACCTGGACTTAATAACATACCCACTTTCCTCTGGAAGGACCCATTCTTCCACAACTTACTTCTGTACCTATGCAACAACATTTTTCTCACTCATACACCACCTTCTGCTTGACTCAAGGGAGGAATCATTCCAGTTCCTAAGAAAGGTGACCTAACATCTGCATCAAACTACCGTGGGATCACTCTCATGCCCATTGCTTCAAAAGTCTACAACAAACTCTTGCTCAATCAACTTGTACCCACAATAAATCCTCTACTCAAGAGAAATCAGAATGGCTTTAGAAGAGGTAGATCTACCATCTCTCAAATCCTCTCAATTATAAATGAGATGAGATGAGAAGAAGCAACAGGGATGTAGTTATGCTTTTTTAGACTTTCAAAAAGCATTTTACTCCATAGATGGAGACACCATGTTTAAGATTCTCCCTCTCTATGGTATACCCCAGCCCATCATCAATGCAATCAAAGCTCTATACATGAATTGCCACAGTCATCACCCCGATGGTGAGACAAGTCCCTTTGAAATAGTTGCTGGTGTTCTCCATGGTGACACCCTAGCACCATTTCTATTCATTATAGTGCTAGACTCTGTCTTGCATCTCTCACTTGACACAGTGCATGAAAAAGGTATTGAAATCCAGCCTAGGAGAAGCTGTCGACATCCAGCCGAAAATCTGACCGATTTAGACTTTGCAGACGATCTTGCAAAGTCCAAACAGTCAAGGATGCAGAAGCACTCCTTCAATCTCTTGAGGAAGCAGCCGCTCAAGTAGGACTTTAATGCAACGTGTCAAAAACTGAATTCATAAGTACTGTCTCCGAGCTAGGAGAATGTAAATCATTATCTGGAGCTGACATAAAAAGAGTTGATGACTTTAATTATCTTGGATCCTACACCATGGATTCTGAACACGACCTTAGAACTAGAAAAGCACTAGCCTGGGATGCCTGTAACAAATTGGGCAAGATATGGTGCTCTACCATTAGCAACAAGCTAAAAGTTCAGCTCTTTTGCACTCTAGTAGAGCCCATCTTACTATATGGTGTGGAAACGTGGATTCTGACAACACGACTCCAGGCCAAACTCAATGGGACTATGTGGCAGTGGGGGCATGGTCAAGCGCCGGTCTGTGACAGGAGGGCGGAGTCGGGGAAGGTAAGTGGCAGAATCACTACACCTGACATCAATTAACCTGTGTTTGTGTGTGTCATCCTAGTGACCGTGCCCTACTTAAGGAGGGAGAACGACAGCAGAGGAGATCATCCCTGAACTAGATGCTGGTTGTGTGTGTGTCTGTTCGTGTGAAAGATTGATCACTGAAAAGTGTGGCAATAAAGCCTTGTTGTGAACCTGATCTCTGTCCTGCCGTCCTCTGTGCTCCACCCACGCTTAGGGAACGTTACAGTGGTGCTGAAACCCGGGACATAGTGGAGCACAGCAGCTGATCAGCCCCATGGAGTCCTCCCCATTTGCCGATCTGGTCCACGCCCTCTCCACAGCCCAGCAAAGCCAGCACCAGGCGCTAGTCACCCTCCGAAAGGAACAAGAACAGTGCTTCGAGGCCCTGGTGCTGGCCCAGCAAGAAGATCGGGAGGAGTTCCGGAACCTCCTTGCGTCGGCGGGGTCCACCAGCGCTCCCACCGCGGGCCCGTACCCCCCCACCTTAACCAAGATGGGTCCACAGGACGACCCCGAGGCTTTTATCATGCTCTTCGAGCAAGTCGCAGAGGCCTCGGGGTGGCCGATGGAGCAGCGTGCGGCATGCCTCCTCCCTCTGCTAATGGGAGAGGCGCAGCTGGCCACGCTACAGCTCCCTGCCAACCGCCGGCTGGCCTACGTGGACCTCCGCTGGGCCGTCCTTCAGCGCGTGGGGCGCACCCCCAAGCAGCAGCGCCAGCGCTTCCGCACCTTGCACTTGGAGGAAGTCGGCTGGCCGTTCGCGTTCGGCCAGCAGCTCCGGGATGCCTGCTGGCAGTGGTTGAGGGCCGACAACCATGACGCCGAGGGGATCATCGACCAGGTGGTGCTGGAGCAATTCATCGCTCGCTTGCCAGTAGGAACTGTGGAGTGGGTCCAGTGCCACCACCCGGCGTCGCTGGATCAGGCAGTCGAGCTGGCGGAGGACCATTTGGTGGCTGTTCCGGCGGCAGGACAGCAGACAGCGTCTTCTCTTCTCTCTCTCTCTCTCTCTCCCTCCTCCTGTGTCCCATCCTCGCCCCATTCCCCCACCGCGGAGGCAGGGGCCAGCCCTACCCCAGCCGGCCCGCCGCACCCACGGTGCCCTCCCGTTTCTCCCTTCTGTGTCTGTCGCTCCCCCCCCTCAGGTGAGTGAGCCCCAGAAGACCGGTGCAGAGGGGAAGCCCGGGCCGGTTTGCTGGCGCTGCGGGGAGCCGAGCCACCTTCAACAGCAGTGCACGGCGATGGAGGTGGGCGCGGTGGTGCGGATCCCCGACATGCCAGAGGCTGCCCTCGATCGGGCCGGAGCGTATCGCATACCGGTGAGTATTCAAGGGGATACATATCAGGCTTTGGTGGATTCTGGTTGTAATCAGACCTCAATTCACCAAAACCTGGTGCAAAACGAGGCATTGGGGGGAGCACAGGGGGTGAAGGTGCTGTGTGTGCAAGGGGACGTTCACAGCTACCCTTTGGTGTCGGTCCACATTTTTTTCCGAGGGGAAAAAGTTATAGTGAAGGCGGTGGTTAATCCTCACCTTACTCACTCTTTAATTTTGGGGACTGATTGGCCGGGATTTCGGGATTTAATGACACACTTAGTAAAGAATGGGTCCTGCCATTTAACAGGGGAAGGTCCCGGGGTCGCTTTGGTGGGAGCAGCTGTCACAGAGCCGTCTACGTCATCTCCGCGTCAGAGTGAGGAGCCTCTGGCCCCTCCTCTCTCTGTTGGGGAATCCCTTGCAAATTTCCCATTCGAGCAATCGTGAGACGAGACTCTGCAGCATGCGTTTGACCAAGTGAGAGTAATCAATGGTCAAACGCTCCAGCCGAACGCCACCCCGTCCTTCCCCTACTTCGCGATTATGAAGGATAGGTTATACCGAGTGACGCAGGACACTCAAACTAAAGAGTGAGTCACACAACTTTTAATTCCGAAGAGCCGCCGGGAATTAGTATTCCCGGCGGCTCACTTTAATCCGATGGCTGGACACTTAGGGCAGGATAAGACACTAGCCCGAATAATGGCCGAATTCTATTGGCCGGGGATTTGCGGCGATGTTCGTAGGTGGTGTACGGCGTGCAGCGAATGCCAGTTAGTAAACCCAGCGGCCATTCCAAAAGCGCCTTTGCGCCCTCTACCATTAATCGAGACCCCGTTTGAAAGAATTGGGATGGATCTCGTCGGGCCATTAGATCGGTCAGCACGAGGGTACCGCTTTATATTAGTTCTGGTGGACTATGCAACGCGAAACCCGGAAGCAGTGCCCCTGCGCAATATCTCAGCACGCAGTATTGCAGAGGCGCTCTTCCGCGTCATCTCCCGACTTGGAATCCTGATAGAGATTCTGACTGATCAAGGCACCACATTTATGTCACGGACACTACACGAACTGTATGGATTATTGGGAATTAAGCCGATCCGCACCAGCGTGTATCACCCACAAACGGACAGTTTAGTGGGACGGTTCAACCGCACCCTCAAGAATATCATTAAAAAATTCGTGAGGATGCACGTAATTGGGATAAGTGGCTTGAGCTCTTGTTGTTTTCAATGCGAGAGGTCCCCCAAGCCTCCACGGGGTTCTCCCCGTTCGAATTATTATATGGGCATAAGCCGCATGGCATTCTAGACGTGCTGCGGGAAAATTGGGAGGAGGGACCTTCACAAAGTAAGAACAAAATTCAATACGTTATGGACCTACGCGCAAAACTCCACACGCTCACCCACCTAACCCAGGAGAATTTGCAGCAGGCCCAAGAACGGCAAGCCCGCCTGTACAACAAGGGTACGCGCCTTAGGGAGTTCACACCGGGAGATAAGGTACTCGTACGGTTGCCCACATCGAGCTCCAAATTGATCGCCAAGTGGCAAGGACCCTTTGAGGTCACACGGCGAGTCGGGGACGTCAACTATGAGGTGAGGCGAACAGACAGGGGTGGGGCGCTACAGATTTACCACCTCAATCTGCTTAAACATTGGAATGAGGAGGTCCCCATGGCATTGGTGTCGGTGGTTCCGGAGAAGGTGGAGCCGGGACCGGAGGTTCAAAAAGGGGCATTGGCATCATGTACCTCTCCGGTCCCCTGTGGAGACCACCTCTCCCCGACCCAACTCACGGAGGTCGCCCAGTTGCAGACCGAGTTTTCGGATGTGTTCTCGCCTCTGCCCGGTCGCACTAACCTCATAGAGCACCACATAGAGACGCCCCCAGGGGTGGTAGTGCGTAGCCGCCCTTACAGGCTACCCGAACACAAAAAAAAGGTGGTTCGGGAAGAACTTGAGACCATGCTCGAAATGGGCATCGTCGAGGAGTCCCACAGTGACTGGAGCAGCCCGGTGGTCTTGGTACCCAAGGCCGACGGGTCGGTCCGGTTCTGTGTAGACTATAGGAAAGTCACCGTGGTGTCTAAATTCGATGCGTACCCAATGTCTCGTATTGATGAGTTGCTCGATCGACTCGGCACTGCTTGCTTTTATTCGACACTGGATTTGACGAAGGGATATTGGCAGATCCCCTTGACTCCACTATCCCAAGAGAAAACGGCCTTTTCCACACCGTTTGGTTTACACCGATTCGTCACACTTCTGTTTGGGCTGTTTGGGGCGCCCGCTACGTTTCAGCGGCTGATGGACAGGGTCCTCCGCCCCCATGCCACCTATGCGGCCACCTACCTAGACGACATCATTGTCTATAGCAATGACTGGCCGAGGCACCTCGAACACCTAAGGGCCGTCCTTAGGTCGCTGAGGCGAGCGGGTCTCACAGCCAACCCAAAGAAGTGTGCGATTGGGTGGGTGGAAGTATGGTATCTGAGCTTCCACTTGGGCAACGGGCAGGTGCGTCCCCAAATTAACAAGACCACAGCAATTGCGGCCTGCCCGAGGCCCAAGACCAAAAAGGGGGTGAGACAGTTCCTGGGGCTGGCTGGCTATTATCGCAGGTTTATACCTAATTATTCGGACGTCACCAGCCCACTGACTGATCTCACTAAAAAGGGGGCACCAGATCCGGTCCAGTGGACGGAGCAATGCCAGCGGGCTTTTTCTGAGGTAAAGGCTGCACTGTGTGGGGGGCCGCTTTTACACTCCCCTGACTTTTCTCTCCCCTTTATGTTGCAGACCGATGCGTCGGACAGAGGGCTGGGGGCGGTTTTGTCCCAGGAGGTGGAGGGGGAGGACCGCCCTGTCCTGTACATCAGCAGGAAGCTGTCGGTGCGTGAGGGGTGCTACAGCACCATAGAGAAAGAGTGTCTGGCCATCAAGTGGGCGGTCCTCGCCCTCCGGTACTACCTGCTGGGGCGCCCTTTCACCCTCTGTTCGGACCATGCGCCCCTCCAGTGGCTCCACCGCATGAAGCATGCCAACGTGCGGATCACCTGTTGATATTTGGCACTCCAACCCTTTAATTTCAAGGTGGTCCACAGGCCGGGGGCGCAGATGATCGTGGCAGACTTCCTCTCCCGTCAAGGGGGGGGGGGGGTCGGGGGTCGGCTGCAGGCCGGACGGCCGCCCGGCCTGAGTCGGGCGGTGGGGGTATGTGGCAGCAGGGGCGTGGTCAAGCGCCGGTCTGTGACAGGAGGGTGGAGTCGGGGAAGGTAAGTGGCAGAATCACTACACCTGACATCAATTAACCTGTGTTTGTGTGTGTCTTCCCAGTGACCGCGCCCTACTTAAGGAGGGAGAGTGAGAGCAGAGGAGATCATCCCTGAACTAGATGCTGGTTGTGTGTGTGTCTGTTCATGTGAAAGATTGATCACTGAAAAGTGCGGCAATAAAGCCTTGTTGTGAACCTGATCTCTGTCCTGCCGTCCTCTGTGCTCCACCCATGCTTAGGGAACGTTACAGACATATACCAAATTATCGCATCGTGCACAAAACATCAGTTGGCGACATTTTGCAATCTTGGACACCATCGATGGAGATCTCCAACCAATATCACAGAGGCTCATGCAAAAACACGTCCAATTCACTGGTCACTGTCATTGGGCCAAGGATGAAGTAATTTCATCGCTCTTGTTGTGAAGATCACCTGGAAAGTTTCACCCCAGGAGACTTAATTACCCTGGAGTTATTTTGCAGGATAGGGAATTGTGGAATTTTAGGACCTGGGCACGGCAATTGAAAACCGAGATGTGTGGGAAACAATTGTGCGAAAATTGACCCCATCTATTAAATTGGTCGATGGATGATGATGATGATGATGATGATTATCAACTCAAATTTATAACATGTTGGGCTGAGTAATCTTTAGTGATTCATGATCAAAACAAGGTTAGTAGACTGGCCATGGAGCTAACAATTTACGAAATATATAACTTCTAACATGGGAACCACCAGCTTTGGGATTTTTCCATGTCATAACTTGTAGGAAAAGAAGACCAAGGAGGATTGTTTATTGGGACATGTAGCAACTGTGGTTCACCCTGGGCAGGTCACCAATCTATCGCAGGGCTAGGACAGAAACAAATTACCTTTCACACTCAGATTCATACATATTGGTACAACCCTGATTCCAAAAAAGTTGGGACAAAGTACAAATTGTAAATAAAAATGGAATGCAATAATTTACAAATCTCAAAAGCTGATATTGTATTCACAATAGAGCATAGACAACATATCAAATGTTGAAAGTGAGACATTTTGAAATTTCATGCCAAATATTGGCTCATTTGAAATTTCATGACAGCAACACATCTCAAAAAAATTGGGACGGGGAAATAAGAGGCTGGAAAAGTTAAAGGTACAAAAAAGGAACAGCTGGAGGACCAAATTGCAACTCATTTGGTCAATTGGCAATAGGTCATTAACATGACTGGGTATAAAAAGAGCATCTTGGAGTGGCAGCGGCTCTCAGAAGTAAAGATGGGAGGAGGATCACCAATCCCCCTAATTCTGCGCCGACAAATAGTGGAGCAATATCAGAAAGGAGTTCGACAGTGTAAAATTGCAAAGAGTTTGAACATATCATCATCTACAGTGCATAATATCATCAAAAGATTCAGAGAATCTGGAAGAATCTCTGTGCGTAAGGGTCAAGGCCAGAAAACCATACTGGGTGCCCATGATCTTCGGGCCCTTAGACGGCACTGCATCACATACAGGCATGCTTCTGTATTAGAAATCACAAAATGGGCTCAGGAATATTTCCAGAGAACATTATCTGTGAACACAATTCACCGTGCCATCCGCCGTTGCCAGCTAAAACTCTATAGTTCAAAGAAGAAGCCGAATCTAAACATGATCCAGAAGCGCAGACGTCTTCTCTGGGCCAAAGCTCATTTAAAATGGACTGTGGCAAAGTGGAAAACTGTTCTGTGGTCAGACGAATCAAAATTTGAAGTTCTTTATGGAAATAAGGGACGCCGTGTCTTTTGGACTAAAGAGGAGAAGGACGACCTAAGTTTTTATCAGCACTCAGTTCAGAAGCCTGCATCTCTGATGGTATGGGGTTGCATTAGTGCATGTGGCATGGGCAGCTTACACATCTGGAAAGACACCATCAATACTGAAAGGTATATCCAGGTTCTAAAGCAACATATGCTCCCATCCAGACGACGTCTCTTTCAGGGAAGACCTTGCATTTTCCAACATGACAATGCCAAACCACATACTGCATCAATTACAGCATCATGGCTGCGTAGGAGAAGGGTCCGGGTACTGAACTGGCCAGCCTGCAGTCCAGATCTTTCACCCATAGAAAACATTTGGCACATCATAAAATGGAAGATACGACAAAAAAGACCTAAGACAGTTGAGCAACTAGAATCCTACATTAGACAAGAATGGGTTAACATTCCTATCCCTAAACTTGAGCAATTTGTCTCCTCAGTCCCCAGACATTTACAGACTGTTGTAAAGAGAAAAGGGGATGTCTCACAGTGGTAAACATGGCCTTGTCCCAACTTTTTTGAGATGTGTTGTTGTCATGAAATTTAAAATTACCTAATTTTTCTCTTTAAATTATACATTTTCTCAGTTTAAACATTTGATATGTCATCTATGTTCTATTCTGAATAAAATATGGAATTTTGAAACTTCCACATCATTGCATTCCATTTTTATTTACAATTTGTACTTTGTCCCAACTTTTTTGGAATTGGGGTTGTAATTTAGAGTATCCAGGTGACCTAATCCTCATGTGCTTTTACTACAAGAGAAAACTTAAGCACCTGGAGGAGACTATAGCATTATGAAAGCAAATAGCGCTGCATTATATTAGATAGACATCTGATGGATAGTTTAATGTTGTTCAATGCATAGAATAGGGTAAGCATTATCTCACAATATGTATTTCAATATTTCTCCCTGCTTGTCACACTTCCTGACTTTTTGTTCACCACAAACTGTTGGTATGAAGAGTGCCTAATAATGCCTAAGGGAAATCATTAACTGTGCAACATCATCTTAGCAACAAATAACTGTAGAGGTGTATCTTCAGGCAGTACAGTAGTACATGTAGCCATGGGCTGTAGACATTCAGACCCTTTCACCATCTATAACACCAGATGAAAAAACAAAACAATATAGATTTATAAATGACATTATTAGGGTAAACCCACACACATCAACTTCTTTTTATACCCATGACAATAAGACCACACATACATGGATTTGTTTTACATTTCTTCTAATAACTAGATAATGGTTGTCGAGGTAATGGCAGGTAATCACCCCAAGACAAACAAGAAGACCCATCCGTTCTGCTGCACTCTGAATGTTTCCCCCCCCCCACAATACAAATACAATTGCAGAGTGAATTAACATCACAAAAAGCAACCTGACAAGCATAATATTTTTTGTCACTGTAATATCATTTGAAATGACTTTTCCCTGTTATATGTGCTCTTAAAATATGAATAAATACAGTTCAATGCAATACTCCTAAAAATATTCTTCTGCAAGACCAGGTTTTTATAAAAAGAAGAATTGCTACACTAGATCACTAGGCGAATGCATTGGGTCAAAAGTGAGTGTGCTTTTTCAAGGGCATTTCAGCTGACAAGTTCAGGAAAACAAAGTGCCCTGATCCAAACTGTGTATATGTATTGTATGTATGTATGTATGTATGTATGTATGTATGACACCTTGGGCAAGTGTTAGCACACCCTCAGCCTCCCTTGGCCAGGGATACGGTCTGGGTCACTTCACCCCCCTTGACGGTTCTGTCTGGTCAACCTGGCAGCAGTTCCAGCAATGGAGTAGGCAGACCCACCAGGAGCGAAGGAAGTGGGTTTAGTGATGTGCAACACTTTATCCACTCAAAACAAACTCATGCACAGGAATTTCTTGGACTCTTGGAATGTTCTATGGACTCACGATTAAGCCCTGTGGCGATAGGAGCGCAGTGAAGCATACAGATCTAACAAGCGGGGAGTATGTAATTGTTAACCTACATGTAGGTGGCTTGGGATATTGGTCGCTTCGTCGCCAACCCATGGCAATGGTGTGATTCGGCAGCACCTCAAGCAACTGAGCAGCCCTCTTTAGAGATAGTCTGCTCACCTGCTGGTCAGGAGGGGACCTAGAAAAGGTGGTCCTAATAAAGCTTGCCTAATTTTAAACAGGTCAGCAACCTGCAGCTGGCGGTTGTTCACTGTGCGGGCGAAATACAAGTAATTGCTTTGTCTGCATAATATTCTAAAGATCTCATGATGATTTCATATGCCTGATACAAGAGTGCTGCAGTTGGTGAACACAACAAGTACTGAGTCCATGGTTATGAAACATCAACTTAGATGGTTTGGTCACCTTGTCCACCTAGAAGACACTTGCATGCCTAAACACATCATGTTTGGTGAGTTAGCACAAGGAAAACGACTGCAGTGCAAGCCCCTTAAGAGCTTTAAAGACAATCTCAAAGGCACACTCAAAAAGACACATATCGATGTAGACACCTGGGAAGACCTTGCATCAGATTGGCAGGTGTGGAGAAATCTGATTGCTACTGGTGTCAAAGATTTCGAGAATAACAGAGTAGGGTATTGTGGCAGTGGGGGCATGGTCAAGCGTCGGTCTGTGACCAGAGGGCAGAGGCAGGGAAGGTAAGTGGTAAAATCACTATACCTGATGTGAATTAACCTGTGTTTGTGTGTCTTCCCAGCAACCATGCCCTATATAAGGAGAGAGAGGGCAGAGGAAGGGAGCTCTCCCAACCAGAACACATGTGTGTGGCATGTGTGTGTGTATATGAGTAAAACGTGTAGAAGCTGAAAAGCTGACAATAAGAGTTATTGAGAACTCAGTACTGGCCTGCCGTGCTTCTGTGCTCCACCCACCTAGAACACTTGCTACAGTGGTGCCGAAACCCGGGACAGAGCGCAGGAGAGAACAGCCCCATGGAGTCCTCCCCCTTCAAGGACCTGGTCCATGCCCTCACCACGGCCCAACAGAGCCAGCACCAGGCACTGGTCACCCTCCGGGAAGAACAGGAGTGAAGGTTCGAGGCCCTGGTGCTGGCGCAGCAGGAAGATCGCCAGGCATTCTGGCACCTACTTGCGTTGGCGGGGTCCACCACCTCCACGGGCCCTTCCCACCTCACCCTGATGAAGATGGGCCCACACAACGACCCCGAGGCCTTCCTTGCTCTCTTTGAGCAGGCAGCAGAGGCGTGGGGTTGGCTGGTGGAACAGCGCGTGGCGCGCCTCCTCCCCCTGCTCACGGGCGAGACGCAGCTGGCCGCGCTATAGCTCCCCGCCGACAGCTGGCTGGTCTACGCGGACCTCCGCAGGGCCGTCCTCCAGCAGGTGGGTCGCACTCTGGAGCAGCAGCAGCAGCGCTTCCGCACGCTGCGCCTGGAGGAGGTCAGCCGGCCATTCACGTTTGGCCACCAACTCCGGGACACCTGCCGCTGGTGGCTGAGGGCCGACAACCGCGACGCTGAGGAGATCGTCAATCTGGTGGCGCTGGAGCAGTTCGTCGCTTGACTTCCAGAGGGAACCACGGAGTGGGTCCAGTGCCATCGCCCGGCATCACTGGACCAGGCCATTAAGCTGGCGGAGGACCGTATGGCGGCCGTACCAACTGCAAGACAGCATGTCTCCCCTTCTCCCCTCCTCTCTCTCTCCTTCTGTTCCTCTCCCTTGCCCCATTCCCCCACCGAGGAGGCGGGGGCTGGCTCCACCCCAGCCGGCCCGCCGCACCCGCAGTGTCCTACCATTTCCTACTTCCGTGTCTGTGTCTTCCCCCCCTCAGGTGAGTGATATCCGGAACACCGGTGCAAAGAGAGAGCCCGGGCCAGTGTGCTGGCGCTGCGGGGAGCCGGGGAGCCGGGGCACCTCCAGCATCAGTGCTCGGTGATGGAGGTGGGCACGGTGGTCCGGATCCCCAACGCGCCAGGAACCGCCCTCGATCAGGCCGGAGCGTATCGCATACCGGTGAGTATCCAAGGGGATACGTATCAGGCTTTGGTGGATTCCAGCTGTAATCAGACCTCAATCCACCAAAGCCTGGTGCAAAACGAGGCATTGGGGGGAGTACAATTGGTGAAGGTGTTGTGTGTGCACGGGGATGTTCACAACTATCCTTTAGTGTCAGTCCACATTCTGTTTCAAGGGGAGAAATTTAGAGTTCAGGCGGTGGTTAATCCTCACCTCACCCACTCTATAATTTTGGGGACTCATTGGCCAGGATTTCGGGATTTAATGATGCACTTAGTGAAGAGTGGGTCCTGCTGTAGTTCAGCGGGGGGAGGTCCCGGAGTGGCGTTGGTGGGAGCAGCTGTCAAAGAGCCATCTACATCATCCCCGTGTCAGAGTGAAGAGCAGCAGGCTCCTCCTCCCTCTCTCGGGGAATCCCTTGTGGATTTCCCGTTAGAGCAGTCGCGAGACGAGTCTCTGCAGCATGCGTTTGACCAAGTGAGAGTAATCGATGGTCAAACGCTCCAGCCAAACGCCACCCCGTCCTTCCCCTATTTCTCCATTATTAAGGATAGATTATACCGAGTGATGCAGGACACTCAAACTAAGGAACAAATAACCCAACTTTTGATCCCAAAGAGCCGCCGGGAATTGGTATTCCAGGCGGCTCACTTTAATCCCATGGCTGGACACTTAGGGCAGGATAAGACACTAGCCCGAATAATGGCCCGGTTCTATTGGCCAGGGATTTGCGGCGATGTCCGTAGGTGGTGTACGGCATGCCGCAAATGCCAGTTAGTAAATCCAGCGGCCATTCCAAAAGCGCCTTTGCGCCCCCTCCCATTAATCGAGACCCCGTTCGAAAGAATTGGGATGGATCTCGTCGGGCCATTAGATCGGTCAACATGAGGGTATCGCTTTATTTTAGTTCTGGTGGACTATGCACCGCGATATCCGGAAGCGGTGTCACGCCACAATATCTCCGCACGTAGTATTGCGGAAGCACTCTTCCACATTATCTCCTGAGTCAGAATCCTCAAAGAGATTCTGACTGATCAAGGCACTACGTTCATGTCACACACACTGCGCAAACTGTATAGGTTATTGGGAATCAAGCCGATCCGCACCAGCGTTTATCACCCACAAATGGACGGCTTAGTCAAACAGTTTAATCGCACCCTCAAAAACATAATTAAAAAATTTGTAAACGAGGACGCACATAACTGGGATAAATGGCTCGAACCCCTGCTTTTCGCAGTGCGAGAGGTCCCACAAGCCTCCACGGGGTTCTCCCCATTTGAATTATTAGATGGGCATAAGCCGCACGGCATCCTAGATGTGCTGCGGGAAAACTGGCAGGAGGGACCTTCCCCGTGCTAAAATGAAATTCAATACGTTATTGACCTGCACGCAAAACTCCACCCACTCACACACCTAACCCAGGAGAATTTGCGGCAGGCTCAAGAATGTCAAGTCCGCCTGTATAACAGGGGCACGCGCCTTAGGGAATTCACACCAGGAGACAAAGTACACGTGCTATTGCCCATGTCGAGGTCTAAATTAATCGCCAGGTGGCAAGGACCCTTTGAGGTCACATGGCGAGTCGGGGACGTCAACTATGAGGTGAGGCGAATGGACAGGGTGGGGCGTTACAGGTATACCACCTCAATCTGTTAAAACGTTGGAGTGAGGAGGTCCCCATTGCGCTGGTGTCGGTGGTTCCCGAGAAGGCGGAGCTGGGGCCGGAGGTTCAAAAGGGAACATTGGCATCGCGTACCTCTCCGGTCCCCTCCCCGACCCAACTTGCGGAGGTTGCCCAGTTGCAGACCGAGTTTTCGGACATATTCTCGCCCCTGCCCAGCCGCACCCACCTCATAGAACACCACATTTGGCCCTTTTCCACTACCCTTTTTCAGCTCACTTCAGCTCGCTTCAGCTCACTTCAGCCCGACACGGCTCGCGTTTCGACTACCTCAGAGCAGCACGACTCGCCTCGCTTCAGCCCTACTCAGCACCCAAAACTCGCACGGTTTTGGAGTGAGGCTGAAGTGAGCCAAACCGAGCTGAGTGGGGCTGGGGGCATGAGGAGACACTCCCCTGTGCACTGATTGGTGAGGAGGAGTGTCCTCACATACGCACACACGCCCCGTGAGCACGCTGGGATCTGTAAACCCAGAAGAAGAAGAATTACGAATTACGAGAATTTCTGAAGCCTTATACGCCTCGCCTCATCTATACGCTCTTGCCAGTATCTGTTGGCATTGTCGGTGACAACAAGCCACAGCACCAAGACCAGCAACACTAACGACTCCATGTCCTCCATGTTTATTGTTTATTATCCGGGTCGTGAGACTACCACTTAAAAGGTCACTGATGTCATTGTTTGCGCTGCCTCACAACATCACATGATGCCCACCCACTTTCGCTAACTCCACCCAATGTGTCCACCCACTTCCAGCCAGCACGGTTCAGAGCGGTTGTAGTCGAAAGGCAACTCCAACAGCCCCACTCAGCTCGACTCAGCCCAACTCAGCACGGCATGGCTCAGCCCAACTCAGCTGCGTTGGTAGTGGAAAAGCGGTAATTGAGATGCCCCCGGGGGTGGTAGTGCGCAGCCGCCCTTACAGACTGCCCGAACACAAGAAAAAGGTGGTTCGGGAAGAACTCGAGACCATGCTCGAAATGGGCATTGTCGAGGAGTCCCACAGTGACTGGAGCAGTTCGGTGGTCTTGGTACCCAAGGCCGACGGGTCGGTTCGGTTCTGTGTAGACTATAGAAAAGTCAACGTGGTGTCTAAATTCGACGCATACCCAATGCCTCGTATTGATGAGTTGCTCGATCGACTAGGCACAGCTCGCTTTTACTCGACACTGGATTTGACAAAGGGTTATTGGCAGATCCCCTTGACTCTGTAGGTATCATGCCGCCATCTTGTGTCTAAGAACTACAACTCCCAGCCAACTTCCGCGTTGACTACGTCACGCCTGGGTGGGATCACTTACATCACATCTTTCAGCATTCCAAGAAAAAGAGTTGGAACCCAGCCATCTTCGCTCTTTCGCGTCGGACTCCAAGCGAGACTGACCAGAAGAAGAGTACTCACCATCAGACGTCTAAACCGCGCGTTTTCTTCTCTATCTAACCCTGTTTCAAGTTAGATTTCAGAAACACGCAATCATCAACTCAAGTGAGTTATTAAACCGGTTTGCAAGTATTACTTTTCTTTTAAAGCGTATGCGACTGCGAGCAAAAGCAGTTTTCTGAAGAGCTCTTCTCTTTTCTTTCTTTTAAATCCATGCACGGTGTTGAACAAAGACTTTTCGTCTTATCAACTACAAAGATCACCAAAGAAAGCTTCAGAACTTCTCTCTCTCACCAAAGCAACCTTCCACCTCGATTTTCTTCAGACAGAAGACGAGACTCTTTGCAGTAAGAACAGGCACTGGGCAAACAGAAGTTTAAGCCTTAGGAATTAGTTATTCACTGAATGTGAAGTTATATGAAGTTAAATGAAGTGTATACACTGAATTTTGGTTCTCTATCATTTGTTTGTTGATTTAAAATTGGTTAATCCATAAGTTTGTGCATGTCTCTCTCTCATTCCTTACTAAAACCCTCAATTTCATCCTTAACATACATTTTGACCTTATTAAGATTTCAGGGGGTTTGATAATGTTATGAGTGTGGAATTCTGTTGTTATTTAGAAAACACGTGCCCAGCAGGCCTGACCAGGCCTGATATATATATCAACCCATCAGATAAACATTCCACACCCTGGCTCGTCCTTGCACGGATACATTCCTCGGAACTTAACCCCTTCCCCCACATACTAAGTTTTGAACACGAGGTCCTGTATCTCATCTTTGAATAAAAATCATAAGTCCTGATTTCAATTCAACCTTTATAGCAATTCTCCTGTCTACATTTAAAGCCATATAGACTCCAGATGACTGTTTGAATGTATTTTAATCATTAATTTCTGGTTTTTGACACACATAGTTTATTAGGCCCAAGGGCACATGTTAGCCCTTTTCTTTGTCTGTTAGCCACAAAGCTAACCACGTGGCTACCCCCATATTAGGCCAAAAGCACATGCTAGCTAGCCTTTTGTCTAGTGTAGCCACATAGCTAATCACTCGGCTACACACACACACTACACACACACACACACACAGAGACATACTCTGTTATAAAGGTTTCATTCTGTTGCCATTCAATTATTAAGTTTCATTTTTCCTTTTTTATTAATTTCCATTTATTATCTTTTTATAATAAACTCCATTATTATTGAAATTGTGTGGTGTCTAGCTGCTGTTCTAATACTTTTGAGATGGCCCAATTGCAAAGAATTCAAGGAAAGGTGTAGATAATTTGTAATATGGTAAGTGATCAATAATAATTTGTAAGATACCATTTTAGCTGTCTGGTAATTTACCCAGGATCAATGGTATGATTCACTAAATGATTCACTAAATGATTCACTGACTCGATTCACTGAATGATTCACTTCAAATGATTCAAATGAGACTGATTCTATGGTATGATTCAATTCAAATGAGTCAAATTAAATGATTCAATAGGATTGATTCATTTTAATTATTAACCTTCAAATTTAATGAGACTGATTTCAGGTAATTATTGAAAATTGATCACTTATCCAATCCTAAGTACACAAAATCATTAATTACACCTACATAATTTGTGCCCTGTGTGAGGAGATTGGTTTGTCGACTTCTTGAGTATTGTTACAGCAGATCAGCTACCAGTGGATTCAGCACTGCTACGGTATATCACCAGGTGTGTTAAAACGGTTAACAGGAGTGTGATAACCATATCACAAATTCTAACAACCTGTTGATAACTTAGGATAAGAGAACATCTCCAAACAATTAAACCTTGTTAATTAATTTATTACATAGTTAATATTAATTAATCCTAATTGATTAATAATTAACTCATTGATTGATTAATTACCCAATCTAAATAAAATGGCATCCCCTCGTGTCTCAGAGACTGAAGACAACGAGCAAGGCGTGTCCCTTTTTGAGGTCATCGCAGACCTCATTCACTGCTCTGACTCTGATAGGGCAACCATTAGGGGCATGAGTAGGCATGAGTGCCAAGCTGACATAATCAACTCAATAGCACAAATGAGAGATCCAAAGAGAACAACAATCAGTGTCCAAGATGCACTAGGTAAACTATTCTTGTTACACTTCCAGGATGCTGATCAAGAGATCAGATCCCTGCGCGGAGAGGTTGACAGGCTGACCACCAGCAATGCCGAGCTGACAGCTGAGGTCAATGATTTATCTAGGGAGTGTAGCCTCATGAAGGACTCCCTCGATGAGTGCGCCGAAAGGCTAGAGAAAGCTGAGAAAGGCGCCAGAAGGGCTGCCAAGGAGCAGAACCCTAAAGAGGGGCATGAGAGACCCTCAACCATGCGTCAAAGTTTAGAGCGGGAAGAGGTGTCCGAACTGGACACCGAGGATTACCTGGTCGAGCACCAGGCACCCCGCCAACCTCCATCAACTCGCTACACGACTCCGTCGTCGTCTAGCCAGGGTGGAGTCGCCCTGCGCTCATCCCGAGCCCAGGCCCGTAGCACACCTAGGTCAGTGCGCTACAGCTTCCCTGATCCGCCTTTGGGTGAATCAGACTACGACTCTCGTGCGGAACGGGAGCAATTCCAGAGTAGCTCAGATAGTGAGCACTCAGGAGAGCGAAGGGGGTCGCGTAAGGATGCGCACCAAGCCCTCCGCATACGGCAAATTGACCTACTTGCCAAAGATATCAAGCGATTCGATCCCGATAATAAAAGAACCAACGTAAATGATTATTTACGAGAAACTGACCGATGCCTGATGGACCTACCGAGAGCCACAATGCGAGAGAAGCTTAAACTGGTCTGGAAGACCTCCAGTACCAGCGTCCGTGCCTTTTTAGAGACACTACCACCAAACGTTCGTGATAGTTATTCGAAACTTTGCAATTACATGCGGGAAGAATATGCGCCGTACACGGATGAAACCTCCGCAACATTGTGTGCTATACAAATCAAACAGAAATGGTCTGAGGCGCCTCATGAATATTATAGACGGCTACGTACCGCCTACTTCCAGGGTAGCAATGCACCAGGTTTAGAAGAAGATAGGGGCTTCAAATCCCTTTTTTTACATAACCTCCACCCAAGCGTGTGGACTCAAGTCACACTGACGTGTCGACAAAATTGCTACTCGATGAAGGAAACTAGGCAGCTAGCCCAAATGTCCTGGGAGACCATTGCCAAAACCGTAAACGGAAATGATGATGAACCCAGAGTCCTTAGCCTCCAGGGTGAGGACAAGCCCCCGCTAACCTTAGAAGGAGGTGAAGCACCGAAAGGGGGACCCACCTGGAAAAATCCCGGTCCGGCCCAATCCTTGCCGAGCCATCACCAAGGTGAGTGGGAGAATCGGCAAGGTAAGGCCAGGAGAGACCAATGGCAAGGTCATAGTGATTATGGCAACCGCCCATCATGTAAAAAAGGGTCATAAGGAACAAAGCGGTTGGCAGCAAGACTGTCATCCCCGCTCTGGCTAGAGATGGCAGGAGCATTCCGACTGTAACACTAAACGTAGAGGTAGAAATGAACAACACAGTGACTCAGACCAACCTGATGAGTCCCACTCAGAACTGGACTCTTTTAAGGCCTGTTTGGCTGGATTTAGGAAACTGTTACAGGAACAGTCAAATTCCTCAACCGATAAAACAAAAGAGCCCGAGAACAATGACAAAAGCTACCCACTGGCATGACCAGGCCAGGAACCACGAGTAGATCTTGTGAAAGGGGGAGGAGATCCCTCTGAAACAGCAGGCGAGGGTCAGGATGTAGGGCCCCCCCTGGTGGCGAAGGCAAACACACAAAACGAACGCACCTCTCACGTGCGCTAAAGTCTTCACCACCATCTTTGACACACAGCTCTCACAAGGCAACCCAATCCCAACCAAGCCCTGCAATATAAACTTAGTCAGCTTTACACAAATCAAAATCCCACAGTCGTTGGATCCCACAAAACATGCACAAACTCGTTGCAATGAGATTAGTGCGAACACTGATCAACCAAGTGCCACGCGAGATCAAATTTCTGATGAACTTCAGTTCATGTCTTTGCACACCGAGTCCGGTGTCGAAACATCCGACATCGCGATTCCCCCTAGTGGCCACAATTCTTTGAAAAACCTCCCTCTATCCATCGACTCAGACACAGACACCCATTTCACTGTTGGTGTAATGGCTGCGCTGTGGAACATGTTAGGCGTTGAGGCGAAATTCCATATCGCGTACCACCCTCAATTCTCTGGTCAGGTTGAGCGAGCCAATCAAACCATTGTGAGCATGCTGCAGAAGTATGTCACCCCCCATGGTAAAGATTGGGATGTGAAACTTCCCTTGGTGCTAAGGGCCATTCGGTCCACCCCTCATCGCACCACTGGAGTCACACTCTTTGGGATGATGACTGGGCGAGAGACGGTTCTTCCCCCGCATCTCCTATACAAACCAGAGGACATGAGCATCGCCACTGCATACACCACACATCAATATGTCGCCGACCTACAACGCCACCTACAGTCAACCTTTACAGGTGCCCAAAAGAATCTCGATTCGAGTGTAGGACACAAAGCCTACTACGCCCGAATCTCAGAGAAGTTCCTACCATCTTGGTTGAGACCTTTCAATTGTGGGAAAACCATTCCCCGTCGTGTATCACATTAGGACACCCCGACCTAATCAAACGCTCTCATATCGATGGGTCCATAATAATCGGAGCAAACTTTTTGAACAGTCCTCACTCCAAAAGGGGGTGGACGATAGCTAGGCCCATCCTGTCTACTTAGCTTGTATGCATCACTTATCTTTAAGTGTATACTAACACTCCCGATCACATTTATCTCTCATCTCATCTCATTATCTGTAGCCGCTTTATCCTTCTACAGGGTCGCAGGCAAGCTGGAGCCTATCCCAGCTGACTATGGGCGAAAGGCGGGGTACACCCTGGACAAGTCGCCAGGTCATCACAGGGCTGACACATAGACACAGACAACCATTCACACTCACATTCACACCTACGGTCAATTTAGAGTCACCAGTTAACCTAACCTGCATGTCTTTGGACTGTGGGGGAAACCGGAGCACCCGGAGGAAACCCACGCGGACACGGGGAGAACATGCAAACTCCACACAGAAAGGCCCTCGCCGGCCCCGGGGCTCGAACCCAGGACCTTCTTGCTGTGAGGCGACAGCGCTAACCACTACACCACCGTGCCGCCCCATCACATTTATCAACCCAATAAAAAAAAAAAAAAACTTCTGTATGTTACAGAATGGACTCCCTCGGAATCTTGTGCATCCTCCTCACCCTACAACTGAGTCAGTCAAGTGAGGTGGTGGAGCCTGGCCCCCCAGCTGGCATCGTCCTGCAGGAGGCTTCTGGGCTCCTTCTTACAAACTGTCGCATCCACATTCAACGAGTATACACCCGGCTCGACCCATGGGCCGTATACTGCAAACACCTCAAGTCACTGATACCTTCGATCGACGATAACGGACCAAATGGCGAGATATCTAATATAGTCGTATACGCTAGACGCACCACTACCCATATGCTAGAACAGTTACAAAAGTTCATAGTCACCGAGGAAGAACTGAGTGGTAAAACATGTCAGAAAAGGTTCCTTGGGGGTTTAATTATCGGTGCATCTGCCATTGGATCCTTGTTTTCTATTGGTCTCTCTGCGGCCAACATAGTCAGTTTGAATACGCTGAAAAAAGAAGTTAGCATTCTGCAAAAGGAAATGCCCGAGATCCGAGAGAAACTGCTTATCCAACAAGACGAGCTGCAGGGCTTAGGCAGATCCCTGCAGGGAACTATATTAACCATTATGCATACTGATCTAATCTATAACACTATGCAGACTGTAGACAAATTGGCTGAAAGAATCAAGAACGAGATAAAATATGTCAGAGAAATAAGGGATTTAATGCAAGACCTGCTTAGAGAAGTAGGTGACTCAATCAGTTCCCTGAGTAGTGGCAAGGTCCCATCGTATCTCACACCCCTTGACATGGTAGAGAATGTACTACAATCCACCACTACTACTAACGTGCATTCCTCGCAAATACACCTGGCATATAGTCTCGGCAGTGCTATCCCCATTTTTGTGAGTCCACAAGATTGCGAGATAGGTTTCATACTAAACCTACCCATCATTGAGAGAAACAACATATATAGACTCAAGTCTGTCCTCAACATGGGTTTCTGGAAAAACAATGTTCGCATACACATACACACACCACCCATGGTAGCATACCATGACGACAACCCCTCTGTCTACTTTATTCCCAACCTAGAGATGTGCACCTCCACTAAAGACATCCACTGGGTCTGCCCAAGCAACCCATTTATTAGAGACACTACAGATCGCCTGTGTGGTCTGAGGGCAAAAGCGCCCGAACAAAAGTTTGTAGGTCAAATGTCCGCAAAGGACGAGGATATGGAAACTAGAGTAGAGAGAGCTGGCAGTCGGTGGGTTGTTAACACTCCAAAAACTGAAATCTTGATGTCATACAACCAGCACCACACAGCCACAAGAATGAAAATCCCAAACCAAATGGTGTTCCTTAGTGTACCACAGGGAGCCACCATTCACATAGGTGACATCACCCTACACCATCTTAGTACTGACAGGTACGATTCGGAGATTGAGATGATAAACGCATTCGAAGGTTATGACCTTGAGATTGGTAACACCCTCCAACAGCAACTGCTGGTTGAAGGGACCAAAACGGTGAAATTTAGTGTAGATCAGAATGGAATTTCGACCACAGTCTCCCAAAAAGACCCAGCCACAGAGAAGAAGTCCCAAAACAATCAGACTTAGGGCAGATCCGAGGTCAAGTGACCCTCTGACCGGGTCAGAGGGTCACTTGACCTCGGATCTGCCCTAAGTCTGATTGTTTTGGGACTTCTTCTCTGTGGCTGGGTCTTTTCTGCTGGTATCGCATGCATGCTACACAAACGAATAGCGACGCTATACGCCAAGCTGGATAAAGGGGTCTGCATTCCTGACAGCTTCGGCCATAGTAGCGCATGCTTTCTGGCCAAACCACCTGTTGCCGTTACCTTGCCAGAAGATTAGGTTAACACCCTAACCACTAACACTTCTTTTCTCTACTCCACTTCCTCTCTTTCCCTGTTTTATTATTTTCTTTGAGTAGGAAATGAAGTATATATATGTAGTGTTCACTGAAATGAAGTATATATGTAGCCTGCACTGAAATGAAGTATATATGTAGTCTTCACTGGAAAAATATGTAACGTTCACTGTTTGAACTTTGAGGTAACCCTAATCTAGTTAGATAGTGATTATATGCCCAAGTGCCTATGGTGATTGTATGCTCAAATGCCTCTACCTCCAACTGTCTCACTGGAACTCACAAGTTTACACAATCTTCACAGGACACCATGAACTGTACGGAACAAGTCTACCTCAAGGACTATGGACATGGCGATGATACGGTACGGTGCTCTCAGTGCTATGACTCCGTCATACCCCTGAGACCAAAAGGGGGAATGTAGGTATCATGCCGCCATCTTGTGTCTAAGAACTACAACTCCCAGCCAACTTCCGTGTTGACTACGTCACGCCTGGGCGGGATCACTTACATCACATCTTTCAGCATTCCAAGAAAAAGAGTTGGAACCCAGCCATCTTCGCTCTTTCGCGTCGGACTCCAAGCGAGACTGACCAGAAGAAGAGTACTCACCATCAGACGTCTAAACCATGCGTTTTCTTCTCTATTTAACCCTGATCAAGTTAGATTACGGAAACACGCGATCATCAACTCAAGCGAGTTATTAAACCGGTTTGCAAGTATTACTTTTCTTTTAAAGCATACGCGACTGTGAGCAAAAGCAGTTTTCTGAAGAGCTCTTCTCTTTTCTTTCTTTTAAATCCGTGCACGGTGTTGAACAAAGACTTTTCGTCTTATCAACTACGAAGATCACCAAAGAAAGCTTCAGAACTTCTCTCTCTCTCACCGAAGCAACCTTCCACCTCAAATTTCTTCAGACAGAAGACGAGACTCTTTGCAGTAAGAACAGGCACTAGGCAAACAGAAGTTTAAGTCTTAGGAATTAGTTATTCACTTAATGTGAAGTTATATGAAGTTAAATGAAGTGTATACACTGAATTTTGGTTCTCTATCATTTGTTTGTTGATTTAAAATTGGTTAATCCATAAGTTTGTGCATGTCTCTCTCTCTCTCTCTCTCTCTCATTCCTTACTAAAACCCTCAATTTCACCCTTAACATACATTTTGACCTTATTAAGATTTCACGGGGTTTGATAATGTTATGAGTGTGGAATTCTTTTGTTACTTAGAAAACACGTGCCCAGCAGGCCTGACCAGGCCTGATATATATATCAACCCATCAGATAAACATTTCACACCCTGGCTCGTCCTTGCATGGACACATTCCTCGGAACTTAACCCCTTCCCCCACATACTAAGTTTTGAACACGAGGTCCTGTATCTCATCTTTGAATAAAAATCATAAGTCCTGATTTCAATTCAACCTTTATAGCAATTCTCCTGTCTACATTTAAAGCCATATAGACTCCAGATGACTGTTTGAATGTATTTTAATCATTAATTTCTGGTTTTTGACACACATAGTTTATTAGGCCCAAGGGCACATGTTAGCCCTTTTCTTTGTCTGTTAGCCACAAAGCTAACCACGTGGCTACCCCCATATTAGGCCAAAAGCACATGCTAGCTAGCCTTTTGTCTAGTGTAGCCACATAGCTAATCACTCAGCTATACACACACACACACACACACACACACACACAGACATACTCTGTTATAAAGGTTTCATTCTGTTGCCATTCAATTATTAAGTTTCATTTTTCCTTTTATAATAAACTCCATTATTATTGAAATTGTGTGGTGTCTATCTGCTGTTCTAATACTTTTGAGGTGGCCCAATCGCAAATAATTCAAGGAAAGGTGTAGATAATTTGTAATATGGTAAGTGATCAATAATAATTTGTAAGATACCATTTTAGCTGTCTGGTAATTTACCCAGGATCAATGGTATGAGTCACTAAATGATTCACTAAATGATTCACTGACTCGATTCACTGAATGATTCACTTCAAACGATTCAAATGAGACTGATTCTATGGTATGATTCAATTCAAATGAGTCAAATTAAACGATTCAATAGGATTGATTCATTTTAATTATTAACCTTCAAATTTAATGAGAATGATTTCAGGTAATTATTGAAGATTGATCACTTATCCAATCCTAAGTACACAAAATCATTAATTAGACCTACAACTCCATTATCCCGAGAAAAAATGGCCTTTTCCACACCGTTTGGCTTACACCAGTTTGTCACACTTCCTTTTGGGCTGTTTGGGGCACCCACTATGTTTCAGCGGCTGATGGATAGGGTCCTCCGCCCCCACGCCACCTATGGTGCCACGTACCTTGACGACATCATTATTTATAGTAATGACTGGCCGCGGCACCTACAACACCTGAGGGCCGTCCTTAGGTCGCTGAGGCGGGCGGGTCTCACAGCCAACCCGAAGAAGTGTGCGATTGGGCGGGTGGAAGTATGGTATCTGGGCTTCCACTTGGGCAATGGGCAGGTGCGTCCCCAAATTAACAAGACTGTAGTGATTGCGGCCTGCCCGAGGCCCAAGACCAAAAAGGGGGTGAGACAGTTCCTGGGGCTGGCTGGCTATTATCGTAGGTTTATACCTAATTATTCGGACGTCACCAGCCCGCTGACTGATCTCACTAAAAAGGGGGTACCAGATCTGGTCCAGTGGATGGAGCAATGCCAGCAGGCTTTTTCTGAGGTAAAGGCTGCACTGTGTGGGGGGGGGCCACTGTTACAGACCTGCCTACCCTTACGATTTCTGCGTAAAAATTACGTTTTCACCATCTGAAATACGCCAATACGAGTTGACCTAAATATATACGCAAACACGGAATATATGATGTAACCAACCTGAAAATATTTTGAGTCGATGAGAAAAAAATTCTGATACGTAAATAATCATTATTATCATCAACTGCCACCAATTGTCTGCAGAAAACATCCAAATATTTTTTTTAAGATACTTGTTCATGTCTTCTTTTCATTCGGATATCGGGAAGTGACGAGTTTATCAGAATGTCAACTTCCGGTAAAAGTGAAGCAAACTTGAATGCGCATGAACCAGGATGTTTGAGAAAAAAAATGGCGCCGAAACGAAAGCCACATCGTGCCAGTTCAGAATCTGAAGTATGTAGTGAAAAGAAAGTCAAGCATTGTCAGAAATATCGTAAAGAATATAGCGACGTGCCTGGAATTCAACCTTCGATATGTGGGGAAGGGTATGCCTTTTGCCGATACTGTAATGCCTTGCTGCAGATAAAGAGCAGTGAGACACAGGCACATACTAAGCATTATACACCTGATCAGCTCAGAAGGCTCAAGAGTGCCTATTATCAATCTCTGAAGAAGTATGACTAAATAAGGAACTGTGGTGATGTAAATATGTTGACAGTTTGCTTTTTATTTAGACAGTTTGTTGTTTGTTTGTGGTTAAACAAGAGACAGAATGAGAAGAAAACATTGAATATATCAAATATAAGATGTGCTACATTTTCCAAAACTACTGTGGTGTTAACATTGACAGTAAAGTATGTGTGAATTATGTGAAAGAATGTATACCTATGGGATACACACATTGCAAGAAGACTGAATTGACTTCATTAAAGGTAAGAGTTATTGTTTTTTATGTAAAATAATCAAAATTAGAAATATTCATAGTATAAACATTAAGTAGTTATTGCTATGATCACATACACTTGTGGGCGGCACGGTGGTGTAGTGGTTAGCGCTGTCGCCTCACAGCAAGAAGGTCCTGGGTTCGAGCCCCGGGGCTGGCAAGGGCCTTTCTGTGTGGAGTTTGCATGTTCTCCCCGTGTCCGCGTGGGTTTCCTCCGGGTGCTCCAGTTTCCCCCACAGTCCAAAGAAATGCAGGTTAGGTTAACTGGTGACTCTAAATTGACCGTAGGTGTGAATGTGAGTGTGAATGGTTGTCTGTGTCTATGTGTCAGCCCTGTGATGACCTGGCGACTTGTCCAGGGTGTACCCCGCCTTTCGCCCATAGTCAGCTGGGATAGGCTCCAGCTTGCCTGCGACCCTGTAGAAGGATAAAGTGGCTAGAGATAATGAGATGAGATGAGAGACATACACTTGTATACTATGTATTGTATTATGTAGTGACTGTAACACTTGGTCATAATAATGAGTTCTGATTACACACAAACAGTTGGAAATTACATAAAGTGATTGAGTTAGACCCACAATGGTGCATTTAGGGGTAGGCAGGTCTGCTGTTACACTCCCCTGACTTTTCTCTCCCTTTTATATTGCAGACGGACGCATCGGACAGAGGGCTGGGGGCTGTTTTGTCCCAGGAGGTGGAGGGGGAGGATCGCCAAGTACTGTACATTAGTCGAAAGCTGTCAGTGCATGAGGGGCGCTACAGCACCATAGAGAAGGAGTGTCTGGCCATCAAGTGGGCGGTCCTTGCCCTCCGTTACTACCTGCTGGGACGCCCTTTCACCCTCTGTTCGGACCACACGCCCCTCCAGTGGCTCCACCGCATGAAGGATGCCAACGCGCAGATCACCCGTTGGTATCTGGCACCCCAACCCTTTAACTTCAAGGTGGTCCACAGGCCGGGGTCGCAGATGGTCGTGGCAGACTTCCTCTCCCGTCAAAAGGGGGGGGGAGTCGGCTGTGGGCCGGACGGCTGCCCAGCCTGAGTCAGGCGGTGGGGGTATGTGGCAGTGGGGGCGTGGTAAAGCGTCGGTCTGTGACCGGAGGGCAGAGGCAGGGAAGGTAAGTGGCAAAATCACTACACCTGATGTGAATTAACCTGTGTTTGTGTGTCTTCCCAGCAACCACGCCCTATATAAGGAGAGAGAGGGCAAAGGAAGGGAGCTCTCCTGACCAGAACACGTGTGTGTGGTGTGTGTGTATATGAGTAAAATGTGTAGAAGCTGAAAAGCTGACAATAAAAGGAGTTATTGAGAACTCAGTACTGGCCTGCCGTGCTTCTGTGCTCCACCCACCTGGAACACTTGCTACAGGTATGCACAACAAAAATGTGCAGGCAGATATATGAGAGATAAGGAGTCTCTTACATGATCAACGTGGCCGCATCTGCTTCTCAAAAGCAGGTCTTCACAGCCACAAACGGAGTCATTGGGAGGTCAATTAACAATATGACATCCCTGGTGATCATACATGCATGATCTGCCATAAAGTCTGTCGATCAGCCAGCGGACTCAAGCACCATCATCAAAGTTAACATCCTGAAAGGCAAGCTGCTGCAGGAAGATTGACATGTCAGCAATGTGGAAAGAACTGCAAGACTCTTGAGGGTCTCAAAAGTCATTGGAGGTATCATCAACGACGAGAAAATAATCTTTAAGATGCTCCAAAAGTTTATGAGTACAAGAAATAGTCTTACTCAGTCTTATGAGTTGACTTCCACATATGTGTGTGTGTGTGTGTGTGTGTGTGTGTGTGTGTGTAATATACAGTGGTGCTTGAAAGTTTGTGAACCCTTTAGAATTTTCTATATTTCTGCATAAATATGACCTAAAACATCATCAGATTTTCACACAAGTCCTAAAAATAAAGAGAACCCAGTTAATCAAATGAGACAAAAATATTATAGTTGGTCATTTATTTATTGAGGAAAATGATCCAGTATTACATATCTGCGAGTGGCAAAAGTATGTGAACCTTTGCTTTCAGTATATGGTGTGACCCCCTTGTGCAGCAATAACTGCAACTAAACGTTTGCGGTAACTGTTGATCAATCCTGCACACCAGCTTGGAGGAATTTTAGCCCATTCCTCCGTACAGAACAGCTTCAACTCTGGGATGTTGGTGGGTTTCCTCACATGAACTGCTCACTTCAGGTCCTTCTGCAACATTTCCATTGGATTAAGGTCAGGACTTTGACTTGGCCATTCCAAAACATTAACTTTATTCTTCTTCAACCATTCTTTGGTAGAATGACTTGTGTGCTTAGGGTTGTTGTCTTGCTGCATGATCCACCTTCTCTTGAGATTCAGTTCATGGACAGATGTCCTGACATTTTCCTTTAGAATTCGCTGGTATAATTCAGAATTCATTGTTCCATCAATGATGGCAAGCCGTTCTGGCCAAGATGCAGCAAAACAGGCCCAAACTATGATACTACCACCACCATGTTTCACAGATGGGATCAGGTTCTTATGCTGGAACGCAGTGTTTTCTTTTCTCCAAACATAATGCTTCTCATTTAAACCAAAAAGTTCTATTTTCGTTTCATCTGGCCACAAAACATTTTTCCAAAAGTCTTCTGGCTTGTCCACGTGATCTTTAGCAAACTGCAGACGAGCAGCAATGTTCTTTTTGGAGAGCAGTGGCTTTCTCCTCGTAACCCTGCCATGCACACTATTGTTGTTCAGTGTTCTCCTGATGGTGGATTCATAAACATTAACATTAGCCAATGTGAGAGAGGCCTTCAGTTGCTTAGAAGTTACCCTGGGGTCCTTTGTGACCTCGCCGACTATTACACGCCTTGCTCTTGGAGTGATCTTTGTTGGTCGACCACTCCTGGGGAGGGTAACAATGGTCTTGAATTTCCTCCATTTGTACACAATCTGTTTGACTATGGATTGGTGGAGTCCAAACTCTTTAGAGATGGTTTTGTAACCTTTTCCAGCCTGATGAGCATCAACAACGCTTTTTCTGATATCCTCAGAAATCTCCTTTGTTCATGCCATGATACACTTCCACAAACATGTGTTGTGAAGACAAGACTTTGATAGATCCCTGTTCTTTAAATAAAACAGAGTGCCCACTCACACCTGATTGTCATCCCATTGATTGAAAACACCTGACTCTAATTTCACCTTCAAGTTAACTGCAAATCCTAGAGGTTCACATAATTTTGCCACTCACAGATATGTAATATTGGATCATTTTCCTCAATAAATAAATGACCAAGTATAATATTTTTGTCTCATTTGTTTAACCGGGTTCTCTTGATCTACTTTTAGGATCGGTGTGAAACTCTGATGATGTTTTGGGTCATATTTATGCAGAAATATAGAAAATTCTTAAGGGTTCACAAACTTTCAAGCACCACTGTATATATAAAATGTGTGTATGTGTGTATATATATATATATATATATATATATATATATATATATATATATAGGGCTGCTGACAGCTTTGGCTGGGCCCGGGACAAAATGCTCTGAATGGGCCCCCCCCCGGGCCAACCCACACACCCACCCACCTCTCTTTTCCCAGTCTCTACTCACGCGATTGGGGTGCTCTTGAAGGAGCAGCGATGGACGGGGGATTTCGGGCAGGGCTGGGGGCGAACATAGTATGCTGTGCGTGCGTACTCTCCAGTGTGAAAAGCAGAGAAGAACACACCGCTCGAGAAACGGTGGGATATGATTGCGGGCTAATGTGAATATTCTTAGCTTCAATCAGATATATGAAACACAATGTTATTAAGCTGTTGTGGTTATGAAATGATTCAATGCCCTGTGCATTTGATATGGTGTTCAGTGTGACTTGCTCTCCCCTCGTTTGTAACATGAATTGCGTGCCGCACGTGCCTTGGTTGGGGTTACTTTACAGGGCTGGAAAAAGTTGGCTGTGTCTTACCTGGCTCAGCTGCCCCACTGCCTTTGCTAGTACCTGCTGCATCATCTGAATTTTTTTTTAAATATTTATGCAGTGAGCCCCTGAGTCTCTTGGTTTCTTCCTCTCTTTTTCTCTTTTCTTTTCTGTGCTCCTGACTTGTGCATGTTGGTAAATGGCACGCACGCTGATTGTCGAAGCATTTTTTTCCCCTTAAAGGTGGAGTATGAGATTTTGGAATAACGGTTCCCGCAAGCCATATTTTGAGAAGAAATACGCCGCCCTCGCCATGCTCCCCCCCCCGCCCTGCGTCTCCACCCCTCCTCCCCGTTATAAAGCCTGAGAAAATCAGCCTTTATAATGGGTGTCTATTGCGTTACACACCAGTGGAGCTCGTTAAGTTAGATTGTAGAGAGCTTGGAAAAATAGCTCAAACTTTCTCATTTAAACTGTGTTTTCAGCCCCAATTTTCACTCCACACACATAATTTTCTCAAAAGTAGTAGCCACACTTGTCCTGATTCACACAATGTGTCTACCTACATGATACGACTTGCAGTTTTTGAATGAGAAGCCTGAAAGTGAGGAGAGCACAGCTGCTCAGCCCCATTGACTGGCATTATAAACTTGACAGAAAAGTCACTCGTTTTTTAACTCGCTCTAGTGACCTCATTATTTACACTACAGACAAAAAAAATTACATCAGTGTGTTCAGGAGAGCCTTGTGGCGCTCACTGTGAAAGAATTTGTGAATATCTCCTTCCGTTTTCGTGTAAATCCCCGTTGTTTGGAGGGAGCGCACTGAGAAAATCCTGTGACACTCTGCTCGCAGCGCACGGGTTGGGGGAGGGGCTGCTCGCTCTCTCTCACACACACACAGAAGGGACTGGCTGAAAGAGTCAGACCAAACCATTTTTGCATTAGGGGTGGTAGGGGGTTCTTGACGCCTTTTTCAAAGACAATAAAGGCAAAAGATCTAGAAATCATTTATTGAATGCAAATATAGCACATTTCTCCCCCAAATCAACACATTTTGAAATGAAATAAAATAATCGCAACTTCATGAGAGCCCAGTTCTGGGCCCCCCCCCCATTCCTGGGCCCGGGACAACATACCCGTTTGTCCCCTCCTGTCAGCGGGCCTGTATATATATATATATATATATGTGTGTGTGTGTGTGTGTGTGTGTATCTGTAGCCACTTATCCTTATATATACAGTACATATGGGTCTGTCTCAGAAAATGGTCTCTCATTTGGGACATTATGGTCAAAAAATTAATTTTCTAATTTTACAATTTTTTTTTTTTTGCATTTACCTAACACTCAATGTTTCTTTTGTCATGTTTAATAAGAATAAAGATAGCATCTTGCTTTATCTGGCCTCCACTGTGTAATTTTTTTTATTACAATTCAAATGCTTTTGTAAATTTGATTTACATATAAAATAACTACATCATGAAGAATTAAAGCCCTTCCTTCACAGATGAGTGAAAATATTGAATAAATTTCTTCTTTCTGATTGCTTGGGTTAAAAATGCCAAGTTATGATGACTGAACTGATTATTCACTTAAATATGAATAATATGATACATTTTGGGTATTTGATATGGCAAAATAGGACAATAGGACACAATGGAAAAATCAAGAACACACTGGAAAGATGAGAATAACGGCAGTGGTAAAACAACAGTGACTGTACCGGCTGAAGGTCACACAGGTCTCTGCTGCAGTGCGCGAGCAACGGGACATTACTACCGCCCCGGATGGAGCACGAGGCGGGGGCGGGGCAGAAAGTTCAATTTAAATTGACCATGGTTGCAAAATATTGGCCAAAAATACGCAAACACTATGAAATATGAAAGTAAGATGAAAAAGAAACATTCTGTTGCCTTACGGTATACTGCAAGACTAAAACAAAACTGTAAAAACTCACCTTTTCAGTGATGACATCTGAATAGATCACCCGCGTAACAGAAAGACAACAAATGGAAGCACGATCAACTTCTAACTGTTGGAGTGGAACATTCTATTCTACACATGCAAATTGTGAATGTGTGTCCTTCCCCGCACACAAATAACATGCTCCGGTAAAAAATAGACCACAACTCATTTTATAGCTCAGAAATTCATACAAGACCAGCTACCATTGTAACATATTCTGTAAGAAACACATTCTAACCCTAACTTTCGGCTTTCGTTTTAAAAAAACAAAATCGCAGATCTATAATTAAAGTTTTATATGGCGTAGTGATTTTAAGTTACTACTTTTGGTGAGGTAGTGACCTTGACCCTGAGGCTTTCCGTTTAGATCAAAACACGATTGTATTGGTTTTGGATATGTGGAAAATGGAGTTACAACAGTGATCAAATATTTTGCATGATGTTTTATTACGGTTATGATTATTCTGTGAGCGCACCAATCCTTAGGTGTATAAAGTTACAACTTAAAATACAATTAGTGATAACTGTATACTTTTCAGTGGACTACAACCTTTTTAAGGGAGTGCGATGTAGTCAACCATTTATCATGTCCTAGATCAACCTGCCATTTTTCCACAAATTTGCAGAATTTTTGCCAAATTCTGAATAATCACATCAAAGATTTAGTTTTATCTGTATTTCTTTCATCATTTTATTTCAAATTAAAACCAACATCACCATTCAAAACCGTATAGTTTATTGACTGTGAGTATATTTAGTGGGGTACCCCTACAGTATCCAGTTTCTGAGGCAGACCCATATATATATATATATATATATATATATATATATATATATATATATATATATATATACACACAGTGGGGCAAAAAAGTATTTAATCAGTCACCAATTGTGCAAGTTCTCCCACTTAAAAAGATGAGAGGCCTGGAATTTTCATCATAGGTATACCTCAACTATGAGAGACAAAATGAGAAAAAAAAATCCAGAAAATCACATTGTCTGATTTTTAAAGAATTTATTTGCAAATTATGGTGGAAAATAAGTATTTGGTCAATAACAAAAGTTCATCTCAATACTTTGTTATATACCCTTTGTTGGCAATGACAGAGGTCAAACGTTTTCTGTAAGTCTTCACAAGGTTTTCACACACTGTTGCTGGTATTTTGGCCCATTCCTCCATGCAGATCTCCTCTAGAGCAGTGATGTTTTGGGGCTGTCGCTGGGCAACACAGACTTTCAACTCCCTCCAAAGATTTTCTATGGGGTTGAGATCTTGAGACTGGCTAGGCCACTCCAGGACCTTGAAATGCTTCTTACAAAGCCACTCCTTTGTTGCCCGGGCGGTGTGTTTGGGATCATTGTCATGCTGAAAGACCTAGCCACATTTCATCTTCAATGCCCTTGCTGATGGAAGGAGGTTTTCACTCAAAATCTCACGATATATGGCCCCATTCATTCTTTCCTTTACATGAATCAGTCGTCCTGGTCCCTTTGCAGAAAAACAGCCCCAAAGCATGATGTTTCCACCCCCATGCTTCACAGTAGGTATGGTGTTCTTTGCATGCAACTCAGCATTCTTTCTCCTCCAAACATGACAAGTTGAGTTTTTACCAAAAAGTTCTATTTTGGTTTCATCTGACCATATGGCATTCTCCCAATCCTCTTATGGATCATCCAAATGCTCTCTAGCAAACTTCAGATGGGCCTGGACATGTACTGGCTTAAGCAGGGGGACACGTCTGGCACTGCAGGATTTGAGTCCCTGGCAGCGTAGTGTGTTACTGATGGTAGCCTTTGTTACTTTGGTCCCAGCTCTCTGCAGGTCATTCACTAGGTCCCCCATGTGGTTCTGGGATTTTTGCTCACCGTTCTTGTGATCATTTTGACCCCATGGGGTGAGATCTTGCGTGGAGCCCCAGATCGAGGGAGATTATCAGTGGTCTTGTATGTCTTCCATTTTCTAATCATTGCTCCCACAGTTGATTTCTTCACATCAAGCTGCTTACCTATTGCAGATTCAGTCTTCCCAGCCTGGTGCAGGTCTATAATTTTGTTTCTGGTGTCCTTTGACAGCTCTTTGGTCTTGGCCATAGTGGAGTTTGGAGTGTGACTGTTTGAGGTTGTGGACAGGTGTCTTTTATACTGATAACGAGTTCAAACCGGTGCCATTAATACAGGTAACGAGTGGAGGACAGAGGAGCCTCTTAAAGAAGAAGTTACAGGTCTGTAAGAGCCAGAAATCTTGCTTGTTTGTAGGTGACCAAATATTTATTTTACCAAGGAATTTACCAATTAATTCATTAAAAATCCTACAATGTGATTTCCTGGATTCTTTCCCCCCATTCTGTCTCTCATAGTTGAAGTGTACCTATGATGAAAATTACAGGCCTCTATCATCTTTTTAAGTGGGAGAACTTGCACAATTGGTGACTGACTAAATACTTTTTTGCCCCACTGTATATACACACACACACACACACACACACACACACACTAGTGCATCTCAAAAAATTCGAATACCATGAAAAAGTTCCTTTTTTTCATAATTTAATTCAAAAAGGTAAACTTTCATATATTCTATATTCATTACATGTAAAGTGAAATATTTAAAGCCTTTTTTGTTTTAATTTTGATGATTATGGCTTATAGCTCATTAAAATCAGAAATCCAGTATCTCAAATTATTAGAATATTCCCTAAGATCAATAAAAAAAAGGATTTACAATACAGAAATGCCCAACTTCTGAAAAGTATATTCATTTTTCACTCAATATTTGGTTGGGGTTCCTTTACCATGAATTACTGTATCAATGTGGTGTGGCATGGAGGTGATCAGTCTGTGGCACTGGTGAGGTGTTATTGAAGACCAGGTTGCTTTGATAGCAACCTTCAGCGTAACTGTATTTTTGGGTCGGGTGTTTCTCATCTTCCTCTTGACAATACCCCATAGATTCTCCATGGGGTTCAGGTCAGGCAAGTTGGCTGGCCAATCAAACACAGTAATATCATGGTCAGCAAACCATTTGGTAGTAGTTTTGGCATTGTGGGTAGGTGCTAAGTCCTGCTGGAAAAGGAAATCAGCATCTCCAAAAAGCTCGTCAGCAGATGGAAGCATGAAGTGCTCTAAAATCTCCTGGTAGATGGCTGTGTTGACTTTGGACTTGATAAAATAAAGTGGACCAACACCAGCAGATGACATGGCACCCCAAATCATCACAGACTGTGGAAACTTCACACTGGGCTTCAAACACCTTGGATTCTGTGCCTCTCCACTCTCCCTCCAGACTCTAGAACTGTGATTTCCAAATTAAATGCAAAATGTACTTTCATCTGAAAAGAGGACTTTGGACCACTGAGCAACAGTCCATTTCTTTCTCTCCTTAGCCCAGATAAGTCACTTCTGACATTGTCTCTGGCTCAGGAGTAGCTTGATATTAGGAACGCGAAAGTTGTATCCCCTTTCTTGAAGAAGTCTGTTTGTGATGGGTCTTGATACACTGACACCAGCCTCAGTCCACTCCTTGTGAAGCTCTCCCAAGTTCTTGAATCAACTTTTCTTGACAATCCTCTCAAGACTGTGGCCATCCCTGTTGCTTGTGCAGCTTTTCCAGCCACCCTTTTCAGCAATGATCTTTTGTGGCTTACCCTCCTTGTGGAGGGCATCAGTGATCATCTTCTGGACAACAGTCAAGTCAGCAGTCTTTCCCATGATTGTGGTTGTGTGTACTGAACTAGACCAAGAGATATACTGTGTTCATACTGTTTTACTCAAACTCGAAATGAAATATTCTAATATTTTGAGATGGGTTTTTTTTATGTTTTTGTACTGTATGCCATACTGATTAAAATTAAAATAGAAAAATGCTTGAAACATTTTAGTTTATGTGTAATGAGTCTATAATATATAACATTTTCACTTTCTTAAATAACTGATGGAAAATATTGAACTTTTTCACAATATTCTAATTTTTTGAGATGCACTAGTGTGTGTGTGTGTGTGTGTGTGTGTGTGTGTATATATATATATATATATATATATATATATATATATATATATATATATATATACACACACACACACACACACACACACAGTAGGGCAAAAAAGTATTTAGTCAGCCACCAATTGTGCAAGTTCTCCCACTTAAAAAGATGAGAAAGGCCTGTAATTTTCATCATAGGTACACTTCAACTATGAGAGACAGAATGGGGGGAAAGAATCCAGGAAGTCACATTGTAGGATTTTTAATGAATTAATTAGTAAATTCCTCGGTAAAATAAGTATTTGGTCACCTACAAATAAGCAAGATTTCTGGCTCTCACAGACCTATAACTTCTTCTTTAAGAGGCTCCTCTGTCCTCCACTCGTTATCTGTATTAATGGCACCTGTTTGAACTCGTTATCAGTATAAAAGACACCTGTCCACAACCTCAAACAGTCACACTCCAAACTCCACTATGGCCAAGACCAAAGAGCTGTCAAAGGACACCAGAAACAAAATTATAGACCTGCACCAGGCTGGGAAGACTGAATCTGCAATAGGTAAGCAGCTTGGTGTGAAGTAATCAACTGTGGGAGCAATTATTAGAAAATGGAAGACATACAAGACCACTGATAATCTCCCTCGATCTGGGGCTCCACGCAAGATCTCACCCCGTGGGGTCAAAATGATCACAAGAACGGTGAGCAAAAATCCCAGAACCACATGGGGGACCTAGTGAATGACCTGCAGGGAGCTGGGACCAAAGTAACAAAGGCTACCATCAGTAACACACTACGCCGCCAGGGACTCAAATCCTGCAGTGCTAGACGTATCCCCCTGCTTAAGCCAGTACATGTCCAGGCCTGTCTGAAGTTTGCTAGAGAGCATTTGGATGATCCATAAGAGGATTGGGAGAATGTCATATGGTCAGATGAAACCAAAATAGAACTTTTTGGTAAAAACTCAACTTGTTGTGTTTGGAGGAGAAAGAATGCTGAGTTGCATCCAAAGAACACAATACCTACTGTGAAGCATGGGGGTGGAAACATCATGCTTTGGGGCTGTTTTTCTGTAAAGGGACCAGGACGACTGATCCGTGTAAAGGAAAGAATGAATGGGGCCATGTATCGTGAGATTTTGAGTGAAAACTTCCTTCCATCAGCAAGGGCATTGAAGATGAAACGTGACTGGGTCTTTCAGCATGACAATGATCCCAAACACACCACCCGGGCAACGAAGGAGTGGCTTCGTAAGAAGCATTTCAAGGTCCTGGAGTGGCCTAGCCAGTCTCCAGATCTCAACCCCATAGAAAATCTTTGGAGGGAGTTGAAAGTCTGTGTTGCCCAGCGACAGCCCCAAAACATCACTGCTCTAGAGGAGATCTGCATGGAGGAATGGGCCAAAATACCAGCAACAGTGTGTGAAAACCTTGTGAAGACTTACAGAAAATGTTTGATATCTGTCAATGCCAACAAAGGGTATATAGCAAAGTATTGAGATGAACTTTTGTTATTGACCAAATACTTATTTTCCACCATAATTTGCAAATAAATTCTTTAAAAATCAGACAATGTGATTTTCTGGATTTTTTTTTCTCATTTTGTCTCTCATAGTTGAGGTATACCTATGATGAAAATTACAGGCCTCTCTCATCTTTTTAAGTGGGAGAACTTGCACAATTGGTGACTGACTAAATACTTTTTTGCCCCACTGTATATATATATAATGTATGTGTGTGTGTGTGTGTGTGTGTGTGTGTGTGTGAGAGATTATATACACACACACACACACACACACATACACACACACAGATCAGCTATAACATTATGATCACTTACAGGTGAAGTGAAAAACATTGATTATCTCATTACAATGTCACGTGTCAAGGGGTGGAATATATTAGGCAGCAAGAAAACAGTCAGTTCTTGAAGTTGATGTGTTGGAAGGAGGAAAAATGGGCAAGATTAAGGATCTCAGCAACATTGACAAGGGCCAAATTGTGATGGCTAGATAACTGGGACTGAGCATCTCCAAAATGGTACATCTTGTGGGGTGTTCCCAGTATGCAGTGGTTAGTAGCTACCAAAAGTGGTCCAAAGGAACCTGGTGAACTGGTGACAGGGTCATAGGTGTCAAAGGCTCATTAATTCACATGGGGAACGAAGGCAAGCCCATATGGTCCAATCTCACAAACTGATGAAAAAGTGAAGGTAACAATTCTCTGGCATGGGGAAACAGAGTAACTGGGACAAGGCTTCAGAACAGGTGTGTTCTTTTTATTGTTCACAATTTTCAGTGACTATTCATGAAACTTAAACACCCTAAACACACAGGGTGTCACAACTCTCTCTCTCATTCCTGGCTGTCTGAAAGATAGACAGAGACACAGGTTAATAGACAGCCAAGTAATTAGACACAGGTGCACCTCATCATGTTACCTACTGGTTCAACCTGACTCCTTGCCATTCAGAGCTGATGCTTGACCATGCCCCCGCTGCAACATAACCCCACCACCTGCAGCTGACTCCCCCCTGGTGGGAGAGGTAATCTGCCACCATAATCTGTGCCCCCAGCCTGTGGATCACCTCAAATTTAAAGGGCTAAAGGGCCAGATACCAATGAGTGATCCACGTGTTGGCATCCTTCGTGTGGTGGAGATACTGGAGCGGGTCATGGTTGGAACAAAGGGTGAATGGGCATCCTAGCAGGTAGTACCAGAGAGTGAGGACCACCCACTTGATGGCCATACACTCCTTTTCCTTTTCAATGCATGACCCGATATTCCAATTCTTTCAAAGAGAATCTCAATTAATGCTAAATGTACACAATGGTGCTTTTGGTGTGGCTGCTGGATTTGCCAACTGGCATCCCCAACAAGCCACACACCACCTGTAGACATCAGCATGAATCCCTGGCCAATAGAAATTGGCCATGTGACAATTTAGTGTTTTGTCCTGCCCCAAATGCCCAGCCATAGGATTATGATGAGCCACGTGGAACAAAAGTTCCCTATGGCTCTTCAGGACCAACTGTGTCATCTCTTCTTTAGTTTGAGTGTCCCAAATCACCTGATATAGCCTATGCTTAATAATACAAAAATATGGGAAGGAAAGCACAATGTTAGATTGGAGGATTTGACCATCAATTACTTGCACTTGGTCAAAAATGTGTCTCAGAAAATCGTCATGCATCTACTCCAATGGGAAATCCCCTCAGGGATTCCCCAGTGAGAGAGAGGAGAGCTCTCCTCCCTCTCATCATGAAGAGGAGGTGATGCGGATGGCCCTGGGACCGCCTCCCCAGCTAATGTTGTAGTGGGATTCCACTGTGATGTGCTACTGCAGGACCCACCCATGACTAACTGTCATTAATGTTTTAAACCCCAGCCAATCTGTTCCCAGGATCAGTGGGTGAGTGAGGCTTGGATGAACCACCACCTCCACACTCTGCTTTTCTCCCAAGAAGTGAATGGTGACAGGCCTTAGCAGATTTGTGAATGTACCTGTGCACACATTTGACCTTCACCAATCATGCATTTTCCAGTGTCCCACAATGAATCAGGCTTTGATGCATGGAGGTCTGATTACAACCAGAACCCATCAAAGCCTGATGTGTACCCTTTGAATATTCACAACTATACTGCATGCCCCTGCTTGATCAGGAGAAGCCTGTGGTGCATCAGCAATGTGAATCAGTAGCTCCACCTCCTTGTGGAAGCACTGATTCCCCACCTTCCCTCCATGCTAACAGATCTATCTGGGCTCACTCGTGGTTCTAGTGGGCATGGATGAGTTCACTTATGGAGAGAGAGAGAGAGAGAGACAGAGAGAGAGAGAGACAGAGTTAACGGTGGCACAGACACAGATGGATAAGGGAGAGAAGAAACATGAGGACAGACAAGTGCAGGGAGTGGGTTTTGGGGGAATTGACCCCCGTTTCCATGGGGCTAGGGTAGGGGAGGGGGGAAGAGAAAGGGGGAGAAAGCAAAAGTGAGAAAGAGAGAGCAGAAGACAAGTTATGAGAGTGCCTGCTCCCAGAAACGCCATCAGGTGGTCCTCAGCCAGCCGGACTACCTCTTCCCACAATGCTGCTCGGTGACACCAGGTCCACGTGGATGTCTTGGTCAGCAGCTGGGCGACAAACTGCTCCATTGTCACTTGCTCTAAGATGGTCTCGACATCAAACTCAACTGCCAGCAGCCAATGTTGGCAGGTGTCCAGAGCTGTTGTGTGAACGCAAACAGACGGTCCACTTCATGGTATGCCAGCGAGCAGAAGTGTTGTCGCTGCTCTTCTGGGCTGTGGGTGACCTGCTGTAGGATGGCTCACTTCAGGTTGGGGTACTCCAGAGTGCTGGTGGCTGGGAGCTGCCAAAACGTAAGCTGGGCTTCCCACAACAGGAGTGGCAATAGGTGAGCCACCCACTGTGAGGTTGGCCATGAGCTCGCCTCAGTGACACACTAACAGCTCAAGGAAGGCTTTGGGGTCATCCTGCAGCCCCATCTTGACCAGCTGGATGGGCATGCTGGCCACAGGGGCAACTGCTGGAGCATCCGTTGACTGGTTCCAGCTCCAGATCACCTGCTGATTTTTTGCCTGGGCTTCGAGCAGAGCCCAGAAGTGCCATACCTGGTCTACTGACAATGCGATGAAAGCATGCTGCTGGTGCTGGAGGTCACTGGTGAGCATTTGGAGGAGCTTTCTGACTGGTTCAGACTCCATGGCAGCGTTTGTTCCTCAATCCTGGGTTTCGGCCCCAGTGTAACAACTCTCTGATGTTGGGAAACAGAGGAACTGGGACCAGGCTTCAGAATAGATGTGTTCATTTTTTTGTTCACACTTTTCAGTGTCTGTTCATGAAACATAAACAGACTAAACACCCATATGTGACAGGGTGTCACAGCTCTCTCTCCCTCTCTTGTTCCTGGCTGTTAGGACTGGGACTGTTTTGGCCTCTAAAGGCCGCTGTTATTTCCTTTTCTTGTCATGTTTGTTTTGGCTTCTAGAGGCCGCCACTGTTCCTGTGTTTTGTGTTTGTGTTGATTGCTTGTTTGTCTTCATTAGTGTCACCTGTTTCCCATTTATTTTGTGTATTTATACTCCCTCTGTGTGGTCCCTAGTCACGGAGTCTTTATGCTATGCTGTTAGTGTTAGTTCCCTCTGTCCCATGTACCTTGCCTGTGTCTTGGTTTTTGTTGCTTTCTTTTGGACTTTGTGGATTTTTGTTTTGACCTTTGGATCTTCTGAGCATTTGAGTTTTTGCCTCTTCTTTTCTGAGTTGGATTTTGGACATTGAACCTTGGGATATTTTTATTTTTGTATATCTTCTGAGCTTTTGGATTATTCTTTTTGTTTTTCCCTTGGATTGTATATATTGTAAATAAACTGTTGTTGATACTCTACTTTCGCCTCATGCCTCTGCACTTGAGTCATCCCCCTGGTGGCCTAGTGGGGGTTTGCTGGATTATCACACCAGCGAACCGGGTTCGAATCCCAGCAAAACCCTAACAGAAGGACTCCGTCATGACCGACTCAGCAGAGGCTGCTTCAACTGTCTACCCGGCCAACCTTCAGGGAATTATGGCAGCTTTGACATGCTTCGGAGCGACCATGGACGCTCATGGACGAACGCTTGCAAGCCAACGTGAGGCCCTTGCTCACCACGAGGTACTGCTTCAGCAAATTGGGAAAACCCTGGCACAGCTGACTCCTCTGCCCGCATCTCTTGATCCGGCTCCTGCTCCCGCTCCAGTGCCTCCCGCCACGCTGTCTCCTTCACCTCGCGAACCCAGCCTTCCTGCACCACAGAGGTATGACGGCAAGCACAGTGAGTGCCGGGAGTTCCTTACCCAGTGCCAACTCACCTTTGAGCTCCAGCCTACCACCTACACTACAGATCGTCGCAAGATTGCCTTTGTGATAACCTTGTTAGCTGGTAAGGCAAGAGTGTGGGCAACAGCTATCTGGCAGAGACGGGGACCCGAGTGCTCTGATTTCAAACTGTTTACTGAAGAGATGCTTCAGGTCTTCGATCAGGCGGACATCAGTACAGACGCAGCCAGAAAGCTCATGTCTATCCGGCAAGTCTATTTCGGACACTCGCAGCAGTCAGCGGATGGAACGAGGCTGCCCTGGTTTCAGCCTTTCACCATGGTTTGTCTGACCCCATCAAAGACAGCCTGGCCTCTATCAGATGCCCAAGTGACCTCGAAACTCTGATCTCACATGCTATTCGTCTTGACAACAGGATTAGAGAAAGCCGCCAAGTCCTGAGCCTCCCCGGCCTCACTGTCTCAACATGGAGCCCGTCTACCTCCTCCAGTGACTGTCCAGAACCCATGCAAGTGGGCCGTACTCGCCTCTCCGCATCTGAGAGGGAACGCAGAAGGAGGGACAAGTGCTGCATCTACTGTGGCAAGCCTGGCCACTTCCGAGCATCATGTCCCGAGCTCTCGGGAAAAGGACTGCCCCGTCCAGCCAAGAGAGGGTTGTGACGGGGCCTACCCTCTCTCCTGAACTCCCTGGCCAAGGAGTCTACATCCTGGTCTCCATCTCCTGGGGTGAGTCTGTCCACTCTTGCCAGGCCTTGTTAGACTCCGGGGCGGCTGGAAACTTTATGGATGTCCACTTCGCCCAAAGTATCAATGTCACGACTGCGTCTCTTGAAGTTCCACTGTCTGTGTCTGCCCTGGATGGCCAAGCTTTAGGTGATGGAAGAGTCACCCAAGTTACTTCTCCAGTCTTTCTCCAGTCTCAAGGTCACAAGGAAGAGATATCCCTGCATCTTATTCATTCACCAGAGCTCCCAGTGATTCTAGGCCTTCCTTGGCTTAACCGCCACAACCCTCGCATAGACTGGGTAACAAGCCAGGTTGTGGAATGGGGCCCTGTGTGCCATGCCTCTTGTCTGCTCTCTAGCTCTCCTGTGTCTCCTGCCGAGCCCCCCAATCTCACCGAGCTATCACAAGTTCCCACAGAGTACTGGGATTTGAAGGAGGTATTTAGCAAAAGCAGGGCCGCCGTTCTTCCTCCGCACCAGGCCTACGACTGTGCCATCGACTTGCTCCCTGGGACTACCCCTCCTCGGGGCAGACTGTTCTCCCTCTCTCAGCCAGAACACAAGGCCATGGAGGAATACCTCAAGGATGCCCTGGTCTCTGGGTTCATTCGACCCTCCACCTCACCTGCTGGTGCTGGCTTCTTCTTTGTGGGCAAGAAGGATGGGGGGCTCCGACCATGTATTGACTACAGGGGCCTGAACAAGATCACTGTGCGCAACCGCTATCCCCTTCCGCTGATGTCCACAGCTTTCGACCTGCTCCAAGGCGCCACCATCTTCACCAAGTTGGACTTACAGAATGCATACCACCTTATCCGTATCCGACAGGGAGACGAGTGGAAGACTGCCTTTAACACCCCATCAGGGCACTACAAGTACCAGGTGATGCCCTTCAGACTCACCAACGCACCAGCTGTTTTTCAGGCCCTTATCAACGACGTCTTGAGGGACATGATCAATCAACACGTTTTCATCTACCTTGATGACATCTTAATATTCTCTAAGACCTTGCAGGAGCACCGCCACCATGTCTGCCAGGTTCTCCAGAGGCTGCTATGGAACAATCTGTTTGCGAAGGCCTGGAAGTGCAAGTTTCATGTCCCCGAGGTCTCCTTCTTGGGATTTATCGTACGAACGGGACAACTCCAAATGGACCCAGCCAAGACCCTGGCTGTCCGGGACTGTCCCACTCCCAAGTCCATCAAGGAGGTACAGCGGTTCTTAGGTTTCACTAACTTTTACCGCAAGTTTGTCAGGAACTTCAGTTCCGTAGCAGCACCCATGTCAGATCTCACCAAAAGGACTGGTGGATCTTATGTCTGGTCTCCTCAGGCAGAAAAGGCATTTAAGGACCTCAAGCGCCGCTTCTGCATGGCACCCATCCTGGTCCTCCCGGACAATTCTCAACCATTCATCGTCGAGGTGGATGCCTCAGACAGCGGTGTCGGCGCAGTTCTATCCCAACGCTCGAAGGGTAAGCTGCACCCCGCGCATACTTCTCCCCCTGCCTGAGCCCTGCAGAGTCCCGGTATGATGTGGGGGATCGGGAACTGCTTGCGGTGAAACTGGCCCTTGAGGAGTGGAGGCACTGGCTGGAAAGAGCGCAACATCCATTCCTGGTTTGGACGGACCACGAGAACCTGGAGTACCTCCAACAAGCCAAGAGGCTAAACCCACGACAGGCTAGGTGGGCTTTGTTTTTTAGCCGGTTCAATTTCACCCTATCATACCGCCCGGGCTCTAAGAACACCAAACCGGACGCGCTCTCCAGGCTGTTCTCGCCCAACAACAGGGAGAGTGAGGTTGGGCCTATTATCCCTGTGTCCCGGATTGTGGCCCCTGTCTGCTGGGGTATTGAGGAGACCATTCGATAAGCTCAAGGCCAGGACCCTGGTCCTGGGACGGGGCCACTGGGCCTCCTGTACGTCCCTCGTCAAGCCCGGGCCAAGGTTCTCCAGTGGGGTCACTCTTCCCCTCTCACCGCCCACCCGGGAGCTCGGAGGACCCTGGACTTCTTGAAGAGATGCTTCTGGTGGCCTAACATGGAGAAGGAAGTGAGGTCATTCATCCTGTCCTGTAATATCTGCACCAGAACCAAGAACCCATGACAGCGTCCCCAGGGTCTCCTGCATTCTCTGCCTATTCCCCGGCGTCCTTGGTCCCATGTGGCGGTTGACTTCATTACAGGCCTGCCAGACTCACAAGGTAACACTGTCATCTTGGTAATAGTCGACAGATTCTCTAAGGCCTGCCGCTTCATACCACTGTGCAAGCTCCCTTCTGCCCTTGACACAGCTAAATTAATATTTAATCATGTCTTCCAAGTCTTTGGTCTCCCACAGGACTGTTTTTGAGCTAAAGTAGAGGGCGCTACTCTGGCTGTAGCGACCAGTAGCAGGTGTGTTTGTTTGTCTGCGTTTTGTTTGTCAGAGTTGCTGAAAAGTTTCTTGTTTAATTTCGCTGCTTAATGGAAATGGACTAGAAACGATTGCTTATTCAAGAAATAGTCATGGAGATATATTACGCGGTCATCTTATGGATTTTATGGATTTACCATGTCCAAGGCGGAAGCAGCCGGCAGCAAAGTGAGCTGGTAAGGACATATTCTCGAGAATGTTTGATGCAATGGGACAATCCGTGTTTGGGAAATATAAACTTTGATCCGCTTGTAACTGGGGACATTCTAGCCGAGATCTCTAGGCACAGGTCTCCTGGAAATGATCGCAAAAACTCTCGTAAGGAGAGGAAGCGAGGAAGGAGAGGTGGCGTTCGACTTCGGTTAAAGCGACAAAAAATTCGCCGCATTCCACTCCCTACAATAATACTCGCAAACGCTCAGTCACTAAGAAACAAGATTGACGAGCTTCAAGCAAATTCAAACCATTTTCAGGCATACAGGAATGCCTGTATCATGGCCTTCACTGAAACATGGCTGTCATCTAAAGACACGGACGTGGATTTATCGATCAGTGGTTTTGGGGCGCCTGTCAGGTTGGACAGAGATGCAGAAGTCACGGGGAAATCTCAGGGTGGTGGTGTGTGTGCATACATAAACCAGAGGTGGTGTAGCAACGTCACCGTCAGAGAATCGTTATGCACTCCGGACATCGAACTGCTTTCCATCTCTGTTCGGCCGTTCTATCTCCCAAGAGAATTTCCCCAGATATTTGTGACTGTAACATATATACACCCCAAAGCAAACATTCAGACTGCTGCTGACACTATTCGTAAAGTGACTCAGAGACTTCAATCCCTTTCCCCAGATGCTCCTTGTCTGCTTATGGGAGATTTTAATAACTGCATACTGAGTAAATCCCTCAACTTTTATCAATATGTCACATGCCCAACTAGAAAAAATAAGACTTTGGACAAGTGCTATGGCTCAATTAAGGAGGCTTATAAGGCCTCCCCCTTGGCTCCCTTGGGATCTTCAGACCACTGTGCTATCAATCTCATCCCTGTGTACAGACCAATGCTTAAAAAGGGGGAAATTAAAACTAGAGAGATTGAGTCCTGGGATGATGAGTCTGTTCTGAAATTACAAGGTTGCTTTGATTGCACTGATTGGTCTGTCTTTATTGACTCTGCCTCAGATATTGATGAGCTTGTTGACACTGTATGTTCTTATACTTCTTTTTGTGTGGATTCTGTTATTCCCAAAAAGCATGTTAAAGTGTATGCAAACAATAAGCCATGGGTCACTAGCTCACTGAAACAAGTGCTAATGAAAAAACATCAGGCTTTTCAAAAAGGGGATACGTGTGAAATCAGGGAGGCAACAAAGGAGGTCAGGGCAGAAATTAAGAGGGCTAAATTGCAATATAAAAATAAAATGGAGGAAAGACTAGGCAGTAACAACTTGAGGGCAGCATGGGATGGTGTGAAAAAAATGATAGGTTTGCAAAAAGCACAAAAGAACTCAGTTCAATTGCCAATGTATAAAAATGATAGTGACTTATCTGAAGCATTGAACACCTTTTTTTCACGTTTTGACATTCATGACTTTTCAACTAAATTAAATAATTTAACAGAGGAACTGGCTCAGGTAGAGTGCACTCCTTTTTCTGTTGCAAAGGAGGAGGTCAGGTCTATATTTAAAAGATCTAAAGTAAATAAGAGTCCAGGTCCAGATGGGATTAGTGGGAAACTGTTGAAGTGCTGCTCAGAGCAGCTCTGTGGTGTATTTGCGGACATTTTTGAGATCTCCTTGAACCAGAGAAGGGTCCCAATGGCTTGGAAGGAGTCTATCATAGTTCCAGTGGCAAAGGGTAACTCTGCAGTCACATTAAATGACTTCAGACCAGTGGCACTGACCTCACTGGTCATGAAGTCATTCGAAAGGATTGTAAAGCGACTCCTACTATGCAGGGTGGGTGGAGCCCTGGACCCTGGGCAATTTGCATACAGGGCTAGAAGGGGAGTAGAGGATGCCCAGATTACACTTTTAGATCTCCTTTACAGACATTTAGAGGGTCCTGGTACGCATGCCAGGCTCTTGTTTTTGGATTTCTCCTCGGCTTTTAATACAATCCAGCCTCATGTTTTAGTTAGTAAATTACTTGCAGAATTTAATATTGAAAGTGATCTTGTGAGTTGGATAATGGACTTTTTAACAAACAGAACACAGAGAGTTAAGGTAAATGGTTGCCTCTCTGAAAGGCGTGTCTCTTCTACTGGCTCCCCTCAGGGTTGTGTACTTTCACCTTTACTATACATCCTCTACACTAACGATTGTAGGAGCCAGTATAGTAATAGACATATCCTGAAATATGCTGATGATACAGTCATTGTCAGTTTACTGCAGAAACATGAATTCCAGCATGGGCCTGTGGTCGACGAGTTTGTTAGTTGGTGTGACAGGTCTTTTCTTCAGATCAACACCTCTAAAACTAAGGATATGCTGATAGATTTTAGGAAAAAACAACCTGCTTTTCCTCAACCCACCTGTATAAAAGGTAGCAATATAGAGGTGGTAGAGCAGTATAAATATTTGGGTACTGTGATAGACAGTAAACTCAAATTTGATGTAAATACAGAGACTATCTGCAAAAAGGGTCAACAACGATTGTACTTCCTAAGGAAGCTTAACTCTTTTAATGTTGATAAGGTTATTTTGTCTTTGTTTTATAAATCTTTTATTGAATCTGTTCTTACTTTTGCTTTCATTGCCTGGTATGGGGGTATCAGCCTGAAGGAGAAAAATAACATCAACCATATTGTGAAGGTGGCTGGTAAGATAATAGGCTGTCCACAGGCTTCCTTAATAGATATTTATGAGAGGCAGGTTATGAAGAAGGCAGATGACATATTGGATTGTGTAAATCATCCTCTTTATTGTTCTTTTGAGGTCCTCCCTTCAGGCAGGAGATTTAGAGTCCCTTGTTTTAAGTTCAACAGGACAAAGTACTCCTTTGTACCAAGTGCGATTAGGTTGCTAAATTTGCACAATCCTTGCACTTAGATGAGAAGCTGTCTATAGCATTTTTAACTTGTAGTCTGTGTTACTTATTTGTATGTGTATGTGTTGTTATCTGTTGTGTTATCTGTATGTTTACCTGCTGCAAGACAAGTTTCCCCTCCTTAGGGGACAATAAACTTAAACTGAACTGAACTGAACTGAACAGGACATCGTCTCAGACTGGGGGCCCCAGTTCTCCTCCCGAGTGTGGCAAGGGTTTTGCAAGCTCATCGGAGCCACTGCCAGCCTCTCCTCTGGGTTCCACCCCCAGTCCAATGGCCAGACGGAGAGGCTCAACCAGGACCTGGAAACCACCCTGTGAGACCTGGCTATGGATAACCCGACATCATGGAGCACCTGGCTGCCATGGGCAGAGTATGCCCACAACACCCTGCAGTCATCGGCCACCAAGCTGTCGCCGTTCCAGTGCCAATTCGGGTTCCAGCCACCTCTGTTCCCGGACCAGGAGGAGGACGCTGGAGTGCCCTCGGTCAACCAATATGTGAGACAATGTCGCAAGACCTGGAGCAAGGTCAGGAGGACCCTCATCCAGACCTCCAGAACCAACCAGACTCAGGCCAACCGCCATAGAAGGCCTGCCCACGTTTTCCGCCCTGGGCAGCGGGTTTGGCTGTCCGCCAAGGACCTTCCGCTATGGGTGGAGAACCGCAAGCTTGCTCCTCGCTACATTGGCCCCTTCAAAGTTGTGCGCAGGGTGAACCCTGTCTCCTACTGGCTCCAGTTACCACGAACACTAAGAAATCAACCCCACATTCCATGTTTCCCTGTTGCGGCCCGTATTGTCGTCCATGTATGCCCCTGCCCCAGGAATCCCCCGCCCCCCCGCATCTTCCAGTGTCAGACTGTGTTCACTGTGCATCGCCTGCTTGACTCCCACCGGGTCCGCGGTGGGCTCCAATATTTAGTGGACTGGGAGGGCTATGGCCCTGAGGAGCGCTGCTGGGTCCCAGCTCGGGACATATTAGATAAAGAACTTTGTCGGGACTTCCATTCGGCCCATCCAGATCGCCCTGGGAATGTCAGGAGACGCTCCTAGAGGGGGGGGGGGGTCCTGTTCGGACTGGGACTGTTTTGGCCTCTAGAGGCCACTGTTATTTCCTTTTCTTGTCATGTTTGTTTTGGCCTCTAGAGGCCGCCACTGTTCCTGTGTTTGTGTTGATTGCCTGTTTGTCTTCATTAGTGTCACCTGTTTCCCATTTATTTTGTGTATTTATACTCCCTCTGTGTGGTGCCTAGTCACGAAGTCTTTATGCTATGCTGTTAGTGTTAGTTCCCTCTGTCCCATGTACCTTGCCTGTGTCTTATCTTTCTTGGTTTTTGTTGCTTTCTTTTGGACTTTGTGGATTTTTGTTTTGACCTTTGGATCTTCTGAGCATTTGAGTTTTTGCCTCTTCTTTTCTGAGTTGGATTTTGGACATTGAACCTTGGGATATTTTTATTTTTGTATATCTTCTGAGCTTTTGGATTATTCTTTTTGTTTTTCCCTTGGATTGTATATATTGTAAATAAACTGTTGTTGATACTCTACTTTCGCCTCATGCCTCTGCACTTGAGTCATCCCCCTGGTGGCCTAGTGGGGGTTTGCTGCTGGATTATCACACCAGTGAACTGGGTTCAAATCCCAGCAAAACCCTAACACTGGCTGTCTGAAAGACACAGAGACAGGTTAATTGACAGCCAGTAGACACAGGTGCACCTCATCACAGGTTACCTACCGGTTCAACCTGACTCCTTGCCATTCACAGCCAAAGTTCAACTATGCCCCCGCTGCCACAGTAAATGCTGGCTAAAACAGAAAGGTGTCAACATTAACTTTTGCAACTTCAAAAACCATCAAATGCTCTGATGAAACTGGATCTCATCAGGACCATCCCAGGAAAGGAAGACCAAGACTTACCTCTGCTGCAGAGGATAAGTTCATTAGAGTTATCAGCCTCAGAAATTGCCAAATAAGATCACCTCAGATTACACCCTCATGAATACTTCACAGAGTTGAAGTAGCAGACACACCTCGATATCAACTGTTTGGAGGAGACTGCATGAATCAGGCTTTCATGGTCAAATTGATACAACGAAATCACTACTGAAGGAGGCCAATAAGAAGAGAATTGTTTTGGCCAAGAAACACAAGGAATGGACATTAGACAAGTGAAAATCTGTACGTTGGTCTGATGAGTCCAAATGTGAGATTTTTGGTTCTAACTGCCATGTCTTTGTGAAATGGGGAAAGGGGGAACGGATGGTATTTGCATGTGTGGTTCCTACTGTGATGTATGGAGGAGGAGATTTCATACTGTGGAGGAGCTTTGCTGGTGACACTGTTGGTGGTTTATTCAAAACTGAAGCCACACTTACCCACCATCACAAACAGAGCATTCTGCAGCAACATGCCATCCCATCTGTTTTAGACTTAGTGGAACCATCATTTGTTTTTCAGCATGACAATGACCCAAAAGCACGCCTCTAGGTTCTGTAAGGATTATTTAACCAAGAAAGAGAGTGAAGGAGTGCTGCATCAGGTGACCTGGGCTCCACAATCAACTGACCTAAACCCAGTTAAGATGGTTTGGAATGAGTTGGACTGCAGAGTGAAAGAAAAGCAGCCAACAAATGCTCAACACAGATGAGAACTCCTTCAAGACTGTTGGAAAACCATTGCAGGTGACTTATTCATGAAGCTGGTTGAGAGAAAGTCAATAGTGTCCAAAGCTCATTAAAGCAAAAGGTGGCTACTTTGAAGAGTCTAAAATATAAAACATTTCGCTTTGTTTACACATTCACTTGCTTAATACATAAGAAATATGTCAATAATGTGTGTGTGTGGTTGAAATGAAATGAATGGAAAACCATTTACAGTCTGAAGGGAATAATATTATTGTATACAGTAAAGAGAAAAATAGGTCAACCCTCTCAAGAGTCTGTAACATGTGAAGCAAATCCTGAAAAGAAGAGAGTAACAACCCCCCCAATGCTCCATCTCAGCTTTAACCTGCATAAAGAATTTCCTTTATTCTCTAACATGTAAAACAACTCCCAGGTGCTACTAGTTATAGTTGTGACCACCCACTGGCCTTGCACAGTCACAGCTAGATTGGGGCACTAGGAATCATGCCACTGTTTTTCCCAAAAGATGCCTGAAACTAGATCACCGATGCCCTTCAGTCTAATCTCCCTCTAATTTCTGAGAATATATCATCCTGAAAAGAGAACCAAGAAAAAAGAAAGCCACACTAAGCCTTCTCAAACTCCACATACAGTGGTGCTTGAAAGTTTGTGAACCCTTTAGAATTTTCTACATTTCTGCATAAATATGAACTAAAACAACATCAGATTTTCGCACAAGTCCTAAAAGTAGATAAAGAAAACCCAGTTAAACAAATGAGACAGAAATATTATAATTGGTAATTTATTTATTGAGGAAAATTATCCAATATTACTATCTGTGAATGGCAAAAGTATGTGAACCTTTGCTTTCAGTATCTGGTGTGACCCCCTTGTGCAGCAATAACTGCAACTAAACATTGCTGGTAACTGTTGATCAGTCATGCACACTGGCTTGGAGGAATTTTAGCCCATTCCTCCATACAGAACAGCTTCAACTCTGGGAGGTTGGTGGGTTTCCTCACATGAACTGCTTGCTTCAGGTCCTTCCACAACATGTCGACTGAATTAAGGTCAGGACTTTGACTTGGCCATTCCAAAATATTAACTTTATTCTTCTTTAACCATTCTTTGGTAGAATGACTTGTGTGCATAGGGTTATTGTCTTGCTGCATGACCCACCTTCTCTTGAGGTCCAGTTCATGGACAGATGTCCTGACATTTTCCTTTAGAATTTGCTGGTATAATTGAGAATTCATTGTTCCATCAATGATGGCAAGCCATCCTGGCCCAGATGCAGCAAAACAGGCCCAAACCATGATAATACCACCACCATGTTTCACAGATGGGATAAGGTTCTTATGCTGGAATGCAGTGTGTTCCTTTCTCCAAACATAATGTTTCTCACTTAAACCACAAAGTTCTATTTTGGTCTCATCCGTCCACAAAACATTTTTCCAGTCACCTTCTGGCTTCTCCACATGATCTTTAGCAAACTGCAGACAAGTAGCAATGTTCTTTTTGGAGAGCAGTGGCCTTCTCCTTGCAACCCTGCCATGCACACCATTGTTCAGTGTTCTCCTGATGGTGGACTCATGAACATTAACATGAGCCAATGTGAGAGAGGCCTTCAGTTGCTTAGAAGTTACCCAGGGGTCCTTTGTGACCTTGCTGACTATTACACACCTTGCTCTTGGAGTGATCTTTGTTGGTCGACCACTCCTGGGGAAGGTAACAATGGTCTTGAATTTCCTCCATTTGTACACAATCTGTGACCGTGGATTGGTGGAGTCCAAATTCTTTAGAGATGGTTTTGTAACCTTTTCCAGCCTGATGAGCATCAACAACACTTTTTCTGAGGTCCTCAGAAATCTCCTTTGTTTGTGCCATGATACACTTCCACAAATGTGTTGTGAAGATCAGACTTTGATAGATCTTCTGTTCTTTAAATAAAACAGGGTGCCCACTCACACCTGATTGACATTCCATTGATTGAAAACACCTGACTCTAATTTCACCTTCAAATTAACTGCTAATCCTAGAGGTTCACATACTTTTGCCACTCACAGATATGTAATATTGGATCATTTTCCTCAATAAATAAATGACCAAGTATAATATCTTTGTCTCATTTGTTTAACTGGGTTCTCTTTATCTACTTTTAGGACTTGTGTGAAAATCTCATGATGTTTTAGATCATATTTATTCAGAAATATAGAACATTCTAAAGGGTTCACAAACTTTCAAGCACCACTGTAGAGCTTCTAAAGGGTTCACAAACTTTCAAGCACCACTGTAGAGCTTCAGTAATAAGGATATCTACCTATACAGGAAATATAACTAACTTCTGAATGAATATGCTAAAAATCAATCAATCAATCAATCAATCAATCAATCAATCAATCAATCTCTCTCATGTAAACTCACCTGATTTTTTTTCTCCATTATCTAAATATCTCATCTCTATTTAATTTACTATATCTCCTTCAGATATGAGGGAAAATGCTATGGAACTTCTTGTATACAATTGTACACATGTTCAAAGGGGATAAGAGAAGTGACAGAATGAAGGGGTGACCACTTTCTTGTCCGCTGGGAAACAGGCCTGCTGATGGTGATTCAACCTTATACGAAAATCTCAAATCTATATTCCTACAACAGCCTTACAATAAATGTCTTACAATAAATAAATAATTTCTTATTTCTTTCAATGAATAAGAAATTAATAGCAAATAACTGACATCTCAGACATAATAATGCCAAATGTCTGTTAGCAAAAATAGATCCTCAAGAAGCCACTTTAAGTTTCTAGCACATTGGCTAGCTCCCTAATTTGTTCACAGTGATTTGTACATTTCCCTTAAAGGTGAAAGTTGTGGTGAAATTGGCATATCTTCTTCCTTTTCTTCTCTATCTGATGGGCTTTGATATTTTAAGTAAAAATGTATATTTCTGCTAAAGAGTATCATTTGCCATGTCCACTGATGATGTTGCGAACACTGTTGTCATAACTGTTTTGAACTAAACCTCTCAGGGCAATTACACTACAACCTCAAAATCAGAAAAAGTCTGGATAATATGATAAAACAAATTAAAACTGAAAACAATGATTTGTAAATAATATTTGACCTCTTTTTCACTCAAAACAATACAGCACATTATTTGATGTTTTACCTCATGGATTGTATTGTTTTGTTTTCAAAATAAACACATTACATTTTGATTTTTGCAACACATTTCAAAAAAATAAACAAAGTTGGGACAGTAAAGCATTTATCACTTTATAATGCTTCCATTCCTTCTCACAACACTTAAAATATGCTTAGGGACTCAAAACACAAAGTGATTAAGTGTTTCACGTGTTATTTTTGTCCCATTCATCCAGCAAACAGGTATAGGGCTGTCGAAGTTAACGCAATAATGCATTAACGCGATCTCAATTTATTGCAATTTAAAAAAAAGTGCCATTAACGCAAATTCTAATTTGGCCCTGCGAGTCACCTGTAGTTCATGTTGAGGCTTGTCGCGCACTGCTTCAATAAGAGTAAGGCCAAGTTTACATTAGACCGTATCTGTCTCGTTTTCTTCGCGGATGCACTGTCCGTTTACATTAAAATGCCTGGAAACGCCGGGAAACGGGAATCCGCCAGGGTCCACATATTCAATCCAGATCGTGTCTGGTCCGGTGCTGTGTAAACATTGAGAATATGCGGATACGCTGTGCTGAGCTCTAGCTGGCGTCGTCATTGGACAACGTCACTGTGACATCCACCTTCCTGATTCGCTGGCGTTGGTCATGTGACGCGACTGCTGAAAAACGGCGTGGACTTCCGCCTTGTATCACCTTTCATTAAAGAGTATAAAAGTATGAAAATACTGCAAATACTGATGCAAATACTGCCCATTGTGTAGTTATGATTGTCTTTAGGCTTACCATCCTTCCACTTGCAAGTGGTAAGTGACGCGCATGCCCGACATGCACTGAGATAACACACACAGCGGCTCAGTCCCAAATCACTGCTCGTGCACTCCACTCACGCGCTCTGTGAGCTGCACAGGGCCGGAGTGCGCACCCTCCAGAGGGCGCTCGCTGTTCAGGGCGGAGTGATTTGGAGTGCAGGATGCCTGCGGAGCCAAGCGTATCAGTGTATTGGCGTTGCTGTGTGCAGGCGAATCGTGTATTGCCGTTGCTGTGTGCACACTAATCGTTTTAAAAACGTTAATCTGATGATCCGCTGATACAGTCTAATGTAAACCCCACCTATGTGTGAGTGATGGAGAAAGGTCTGTTAAATGGGAAGTTTCATTTCAAAAGTTTCATTTCAAGAGTGTGACTGAGTTGGTTTTGGTATGCACTTTGCAGTTCTAAAATACTTTTGTAAAGTGAGATTTCAGTATGCTGTAGCACTGTGATATGACATTAAATGTCTTTATTGAAGTCCAACTGCAATTTATTTTTGTTTGCACAGTACTGTGAAGTCCTATACGCTGTGACTGAATACAACTCCAGCACAATTGAAGTTTTATTTCATTTTTATTTTCTTTTGTCACACATGTCTGAACTGAGACACAGTAGTATGCGACTACATGTTTTATATTTGAGACTACAGCTCCCTAATCCATCACAAAATCCAATTTTGTGTCTTGTATGTTCAGTACTGCCTAGTATGTGAGTGAATAAACTCCCTTACCATTTTCTCTTGTCCCAGCAGTTTTTAACAAGTACTTTTAGCATAAAATGTGTTCACCATTTTAATTGTAACATTTTACTTTAAAAGCCTTATTCATTTACATAGATTTAAAAAAAAATGTGATTAATCGCAATTAACTATATGAAATTCTGATATTAATCGTGATTAAATTTTTTAATCGTTTGACAGCCCTAGTCTTACTGTAAGGTGTGCAGCAATATGGGGTTGTCATTGTCATATATTTCTGTGGCAGCAGGAGCGTGGTCAAGTGCTGGTTTGTGAATGGAGAGCGAGGCCAGGGAAGGTGAGTGGCAAAGTGGAAGCGCCTTTTGGGAATTAATGTGCTGTCTGTGTGTGTTTGTGTGCAGTGAGAGGGAGCAGATAAAAGGGGAGAGGAGCAGACAGTGAGGATCTCTTCCCCTGGCTGAAATCACACCCATGCATTGGGACAGTGAAGCTTCGTCAAGGCTGCTGAAAAGCACATTTTGTTTCGATTACCAGTTGAAAATAAAAACCGAAAGTTAACTTGATCCCACCTGCCTGTTTCAGTGTGCACTGTACCAGGGAGACACCACAATTTCATTTTAAAATTCTCCACACTTTCTCTGTTGGGGACAGAGAGGACAGGAACCCTCTTCTTCCACAGCCATGCCTTTGTAATGTGTGCAGAATATAGTTTTGCATTGTCTTGTTGAAATATCCCTGGAAAAGATGTCGTCTTCAAGGCAGCATATGTTGCTCCAAAATCTCAATGTACTTTTTGGCATTCATGCTCCATCACAGAAGCACAAGTTACCTCTGTCAAGGGCACGGACACAATTCCATACCATGACACACCCTGGCTTTTGGACTTGTTGCTGGTAACAGTCTGGATGATCCTTTTCATCTTTGTTCCAGCACACACAGTGCCCATTTCTTATAAAAATGATCTGGAATACTGATTCTTCTGGCCAGAATACACGTTTCCACTGTGTGATGGTCCATCCCAGATACCTCAGGGCCCAGAGAAGTCGACAGCACTTCTGGACAGAGTAAACATAAGGCTTCCTTTTTGCACAGTAAAGTTTTAACTGGGTTACATTTGTGTATGTAACCCCATATTGTAGCGATTGACAAAGGTTTGCCAAAGTTATCCCGAGCCCATGTGGTTATATCAGCTGTCGATGAATGATGGTTCTTGATGCAGTGCCGTCTGAGGGATCAGAGATTACAGGTGTTCAGATGAGGCTTGTGCCTTTGCCCTTTACACACTGAAATTCCTCCAGATACCTTGAATTGTTTTATGATAAAATGCATTGTAGAGGGTGAAATATCCAAATCCCTTCCTTTCTTTCTTAAAGGAACCTGATATCTGTATTTTTTTTAACAAATTGTTCCATACTCCATCAATGGATAATTAAACATAGCCCCATGACAAGAGCTTCATCTAGATCAGACCTGGGCATTTTATGGCCCGTGGGCCGCATCCGGCCCTTTGGTTCATTCTGACCGGCCCACGTAAGGTTAATTAGAAATTACAAAATAAATGTATTTTCTAATTTTACCTTATGCATGGACTGAATGTGCATTGCTTTTATTTTGAAGATATGTTCAACAAAAACGCAATGCGCGTGACATGAACATGACATAAAATCTCACGAAACCTAATCCCACGATAACTACTTCCGTAATTTGTCCAGACCAACCGCAAACTTATACGTCATCCTTCAAATGGTCCAGCCAATCACATAGTGTGATGTCACCAGCAGGCGCCGGAGCCCGAGCCAATCTGTAGATCTGATACCTACATCAAATCAACGTTGTTGTGAGCAGGTCACAAGAAGACATTAGCCCCCAAAATGTCCACAAAAAGAAGAAAGGTAGATGCCGAATGCAGGGCTTTCAACAAAACATGGACTGCTAAGTATTTATTTACTGAAGTCAGAGATAAAGCCGTGTGTTTAGTTTGCGGAGAGCAGATCCGAAAAACTGAAAAATACCAAATGAGGAGATTAGACTACAAATGTGGGCATCATTATTATAATATGATGTATCTTGCTTGATATTTGGAGTAGAAAGACAATATTCTGATGTCTTTATTGTGTTTTGGGGTGAATGTGACTGAAAAAAAAATGGTACAAAATGGTAAAAATGGTACTATTTTGTTAATCGTTGTTTTGGGAAATTTGATTGAATAAATGACATTTTTTGTAAGGCAACCTCGTTTTTTCCATACTCTTACCAGTCTTAGCAGCTTGTAAAAACAATGTTATTTACTGCTTTAAATAAAGATATACAATTAATATTATGCAGAATTTAATTCAGCCTTTTGGTCCAGCCCGCCACAAAATGTTCTGTTTCTCATGTGGCCCCATGGAAAAAATAATTGCTCACCCCTGATCTAGATAATCTACTTCAAGTCTCATCTCATCTCATTATCTCTAGCCACCCCATCCTTCCACAGGGTCGCAGGCAAGCTGGAGCCCATCCCAGCTGACTACGGGCGAAAGGCGGGGTACACCCTGGACAAGTCGCCAGGTCATCACAGGGCTGACACATAGACACAGACAACCATTCACACCTACGGTCAATTTAGAGTCACCAGTTAACCTAACCTGCATGTCTTTGGGGGAAACCGGAGCACCCGGAGGAAACCCACGCGGACACGGGGAGAACATGCAAACTCCACACAGAAAGGCCCTCGCCGGCCCCGGGGCTCGAACCCAGGACCTTCTTGCTGTGAGGCGACAGCGCTAACCACTACACCACCGTGCCACCCCTCTACTTCAAGTTCCAACAGCAAAAATGTACACTTCACATACAGTTAAATGTTTATGTAGGTGAATTCTAGAGGTATTTGACATTTCAATAATTCTGAGACTAGGTAAAAAAAATAAAGCATCAAATGTAGGTCATGAGAGAAAGTGAATGTGTGTGTGAAGTGCCAATTTGACTGAGAATGCAACTGGTATCCTTTCAGCATTCATATTGCTGAATTAATACTAAATCACACCCCTTTCGTGCTGTTCCAACAAAACACAGACAAAAAATTTAGCTTTCAATCAAGCAAATAGCAGTGCTTGGCACCTACATAATATACTTTCACAGGCATGAAAATGTAGCATATAGTATTACATTTCATATAACCTGAAATAAACCAGCAACACACAATCATCACTCACGGGTCAATTTCAGATAATCATTATTGGTACAATTGCCAGTAAATCTTTTTCAGCACCAAAAATATGCTGAACACTCAATAATCAGCTAAAGGAGCAACTAAAGTGGTAGTATTTATCCAAAACTCTCACGTATAGAAGAAACCTTTATTCGTCACATGCACACTTCAAGCTGAGTGAAATTCATCCTCTGCATTTAACCCATCTGAAGCAGTGAACACATGCACATGCTCAGAGCAGTGGGCAGCCACACCAGAGCGCCCAGGGTCAGGTACCTTGCTCAAGGGCACCTCAGCCCAAGGCCACCCCACGTCAACCTAACTGCATGTCTTTGGATTGTGGGGTAAACCGGAGCACCCGGAGGAAACCCATGCAGACACGGGGAGAACATGCAAACTCCACACAGAAAGGCCCTCGCCGGCCGCTGGGTTCGAACCCAGAACCTTCTTGTTGTGAGGCGACCGTGCTAACCACTACACCACCATGCCACCCACTTTTTTTTTGTATGTATAAGAATCAATTATATAATGTATAAGAATCAACAAAGCTCTCATTGATTACTAGGCCCAATGAAAGTAAAAATAGTTTCAACCTTGATATCAACTAGAATCATCAAAGCCTTTTCAAATTCACTTCAGCAAAACTGATCGTTAAATTCAGGTCAGGTAAAAAGATCCTTGATTTTGCCCAAAATGTTCTTTATCTCATCTCATTATCTCTAGCCGCTTTATCCTTCTACAGGGTCGCAGGCAAGCTGGAGCCTATCCCAGCTGACTACGGGCGAAAGGCGGGGTACACCCTGGACAAGTCGCCAGGTCAATGTTCTTTATATATATATTATATATATAGCTGTACTCAACAACAGTGGTTATAAAACATCTACACATGCCTTTTAGAAGTGCAGGCTTATGTGATCTACACAAATAAATAAATAAATCTACCTTTAATGTTATACAGCAACCAACTATTCAAAATTCAAGTGAAAAACAAATAGAAGCATTTTAGGAGGGGAAAAAAAGAAAAAATAATAATTAAATATGCTGGTAAATCACCTTTTGTGTGTAATACAGCACTCAGTCTTTGGGTCATTATTGTGCCAGAAGGTGAGATTTGTCTTCATCTTCAGCTATCTTACAGAAGCCTGCAAGATTTGAACCACAATAGATTGGCATTTAGAGTAGCTCCATAGCATAATGCTGTCAACACCATGCTTCACCATGGGTATGGTGTTCTTTGGGTGATGAGCTGTCTTATTTTTGTGCCAAATACAGTATATCTTTTTTCATTAGATCATAACCCATTTTGTCACATGGTTTCTGGTGATTTAGGCAGGCTTTTTTGTGAGAAAGGGCTTTCTTTTGGCCTCTCTACCCCATAATGCAGAAGAATACAATAGATAACTGTCACATGCAGTGAATGACTAGTATTTTCCAGATATTCCTGCAGGCTCCTTCATTGTTGCTGTAAGTCTCTTAGTAGCTTCCTTGATACATTTTCCTTTTGTGATCCTTTTGTCAATTTTGGAGGGATGTCATGTTCTTGATGACAGCCTTTATTTTATTCCACAGTGGATCTAATGTTTCAGAAATGCATTTGTACCCCTCTCCTGATTGACACCTTTCAAATGTACATACTTTATAAGCTCACTGAGGACAACGGCTTCCGCAGTTTGATGAAACCAAGATGACGTTAAGAAAACTGTACAGAAACAGTTGATTTTTATTTTAGGTAATTCAGCATCACTTCAATGATGATGAGTGTCTGATCATTACTTTTGAACATGAATTTCTGAGCACAGTCACATATGGTACCCCATTATAAAAGGGTGTGCACTTTTAAGCAACCAGTTTATTGTTTGTTTGTTTTTCTTAAAATATTTTTATTTGTTTTTCACATGAATTTTATTAATTGCTTTATCACAATAAAGGTGGAAAAATATCTGATATGATTTATCATGGTTTTGGATTTTTACATCAAAAAACTACAATTTTTATAGATATTTTTTATATCCAGTGTACATCTTCTGAATTAACTGTCACTCCCACAAAATATAAAACACCAATTAACTTGGCTCTGACTGTGGTAGGAGCATCATGGCTTCCAAACAACATCACAATGTATAAAGGTAGTGGGGCTGACAAAAGTGGACAATGCCAATGAATTTGATCTTTTAACATATCCAACTGCAGATGTTTGGAGTTGACTATATGAATATTGTGACCAGACTGTCAGTAACCAATACAGAAATTACGTACTGTAACAGAAAACTTTGGAATTCGCTTCAGATAAGTAATGAGACAGGTGATAGGCGATCTTGTTCAGCAAGAGCTCTCTGGTTCTAGAATTAGCAAAATTTAATATGTACTTAAACTACATATGCATATACAACATTGTGGCAGTGAGGGCGTGGTCGAGCATCGGCTGTGAATGGCGAGGAGGCAGGCTGAACCAGCAGGTAACATGTAATGAGGTGCACCTGTGTCAAATTACTGGCTGTCTATTAACCCGTGTCTCTGTGTGTCTTTAAGACAGCCAGGAATGAGAGAGTTGTACCACCCTGTCATGTGTGTTGGTCACTGAAAAGTGTACTTAAAGGTCAACCAAGTTAAAAAAAAAAAAATTCCAAGGTGATCCAAATGTGTTTTCATGTATCCAGAGATACACCTTACATTTCTGAGCGTGATTTTGTGAATGTGCACTAATTGCTGGAAAGCGGTATTTCACCTGTTTTTCAGGACCCAAAGCTCCACCCTTCAAAAAATAAACTTACGAGCACGAGATAGGTCATGCGACCTCGTGACGTATGTTTCAGAATAACACGGTGGCATAGTCGTTGCACCTGGACTGAAGTGCTGAAAGTAATTTGAGTTGATTTAGTTACTTACAAAGACTGAGTCCAGAGTTTTTGCCTACAGTCCCCAGCCATGCCTACTCAGTGTATAATCACAGGTTGTGGCAATACATATAAAGACGGGGTAAGCTTTCATCGCTTCCCCAAAGATGAGACCATCAAAAAATTTGCGCCAAAAATGAAGTCGTACAGATATCATTGCATCCTCAGCAGGTAAGTTCATACCTCTCGCTAATCTTGATAACTCAGAATGTTGCTGTTTTCATGCTGATAATAGATAACATCACATTCAGTATCAATATTAACAGCATCAACAAAATCATTGTTTCTTTCCTATCATTTCTATCTCAGGATTCATTTGGCAGCACTACACTACAACGCAAACAGTGACAGAGAGCAGGCAAGGACAAGTAAAGGGGACCTACGCTATAGTATTCGAAAACCAAAGTACAAGCCAGGAAGTGCTTCAGCTAAGCCAGTCAAAGAATCATGCAACTACTGTAAGTCAAAGGTGGAAAATGTCATGTTATATAGGTTGTGATTTCCCCCATACATTTGTCACATATTGGCTTTGCACTGATTTGTAAAACGCTTTACCTAGTGTTACAAAACAGACAGCCCACCAAAACTAAAATCAGTAATCTTCTTTTGAATGTTTGACACGTTTTTTTAATGTGTGTAGCCTATGTTGAGGAACTCATGGCTGATGTATCGGAGCGAGACTTTGACACTTCACCACCAGAGAGGCAGCCATCACCACCACCTTTGAGCAGCAGCCATGTGTACCCCCCCAAAGAGGAGATAATCCGATGCCATCACAGCCGATTTTCCAAAAAATGATTGTATTGTGTTGTATGTACACATCAGAGAAACACTATGGAAAACAATGCACAACACAATGTGTCCCTTTTATTTCGATCCTTATCGATCATTTCCACAAAAACTGCAGGGAGTTCTTCAGGTACTTTCTGCATTGTATTCTGAAACATACGTCATCACCTGTTGTCCAATCAGAAAGGGATATTTTGTAACTTCACTAAAAATATACGATTTTGAGAAGAACAACTTTCTTGCTTTACTTCCAAGTCGGGTTTTGTGTTTTTAGGTAAGAATAAACATATGAAAGTTAATTTTTTTTTAACTTAGTTGACCTATAAATAAAATAACTCACTTGTTCTGAAGCCTGCTTCCCATTCCTCTGATTCACAAAGTTAGAAAGTTGTTACACTGGTGCCGAAACCCAGGAATGAAAAACATACGCCACCATGGGATCCGAACCAGTCAAAGAGCTCCTCCAAATGCTCATGAAAGACCTCCAGCGCCAGCAGGTGCTCTAGTGGTCATTCCTGCGGCCAGCATGCCCATCCAGCTGGTGAAGATGGGCCCGCAGGACGACCCCAACACCTTCCTCAAGCTTTCATAATGCTATAGTCTCCTCCAGGTGGTTAAGTTTCCTCTTGTAGTAAAAGCACATGAGGATTAGGTCACCTGGATACTCTAAATTACAACCCCGATTCCAAAAAAGTTGGGACAAAGTACAAATTGTAAATAAAAATGGAATGCAATGATGTGGAAGTTTCAAAATTCCATATTTTATTCAGAATAGAACATAGATGGCATATCAAATGTTTAAACTGAGAAAATGTATCATTTAAAGAGAAAAATTAGGTGATTTTAAATTTCATGACAACAACACATCTCAAAAAAGTTGGGACAAGGCCATGTTTACCACTGTGAGACATCCGCTTTTCTCTTTACAACAGTCTGTAAATGTCTGGGGACTGAGGAGACAAATTGCTCGAGTTAAGGGATAGGAATGTTAACCCATTCTTGTCTAATGTAGGATTCTAGTTGCTCAACTGTCTTAGGTTTTTTTTTTTGTCGTATCTTCCGTTTTATGATGCGCCAAATGTTTTCTATGGGTGAAAGATCTGGACTGCAGGCTGGCCAGTTCAGTACCTGGACCCTTCTCCTACGCAGCCATGATGCTGTAATTGATGCAGTATGTGGTTTGGCATTGTCATGTGGGAAAATGCAAGGTCTTCCCTGAAAGAGACGTTGTCTGGATGGGAGCATGTTGCTCTAGAACCTGGATATACCTTTCAGCATTGATGGTGTTTTTCCAGATGTGTAAGCTGCCCATGCCACACGCACTAATGCAACCCCATACCATCAGAGATGCAGGCTTCTGAACTGAGCGCTGATAACAACTTGGGTCATCCTTCTCTTTAGTCCGAATGACACGGCATCCCTGATTTCCATAAAGAACTTCAAATTTTGATTCATCTGACCACAGAACAGTTTTCTACTTTGCCACAGTCCATTTTAAATGAGCCTTGGCCCAGAGAAGACATCTGCGCTTCTGAATCATGTTTAGATACGGCTTCTTCTTTGAACTATAGAGTTTTAGCTGGCAATGGCGGATGTCACAGTGAATTGTGTTCACAGATAATGTTCTCTGGAAATATTCCTGAGCCCATTTTGTGATTTCCAATACAGAAGCATGCCTGTATGTGGTGCAGTGCCATCTAAGGGCCCGAAAATCACGGGCACCCGGTATGGTTTTCCGGCCTTGGCCCTTACTCACAGAGATTCTTCCAGAATCTCTGAATCTTTTGATGATATTATGCACTGTAGATGATATGTTCAAACTCTTTGCAATTTTACACTGTCGAACTCGTTTCTGATATTGCTCCACTATTTGTCGGCACAGAATTAGGGGGATTGGTGATCCTCTTCCCATCTTTACTTCTGAGAGCCGCTGCCACTCCAAGATACTCTTTTTATACCCAGTCATGTTAATGACCTATTGCCAATTGAACTAATGAGTTGTGATTTGGTCCTCCAGCTGTTCCTTTTTTGTACCTTTAACTTTTCCAGCCTCTTATTGCTCCTGTCCCAACTTTTTTGAGATGTGTTGCTGTCATGAAATTTCAAATGAGCCAATATTTGGCATGAAATTTCAAAATGTCTCACTTTTGACATTTGATATATTGTCTATGTTCTATTGTGAATACAATATCAGTTTTTGAGATTTGTAAATTATTGCATTCCGTTTTTATTTACAATTTGTACTTTGTCCCAACTTTTTTGGACTCGGGGTTGTATTAGTCATTGTGGATTATGCAATGCGATACCCGGAAGCAGTGCCTCTCCGCAATACCTCAGCATGTAGTGTTGCAGAGGCACTCTTCCACATCATCTCCCGAGTCAGGATTCCAAAAGAAATCCTGACTGATCAAGGCATTACTTTCATGTCACACACACTGTGCAAATTATACAATTTACTGGGGGTTAAATCGATTCGTACTAGTGTTTATCATCCACAAATGGATGGGCTGGTCAAACGATTTAACCAAAAACACTTAAGAACATGATTTGTAAATTAATTCATGGGGATGCTAAAAATTGGGACAGGTGGCTCAACCCTCTGTTTGCAGTGCGCGAGGTCCCACAAGCCTCCACCAGGTTTTCCCCGTTTGTATGGGCACAAGCCCCATGGTGTCTTAAACATCATTAAATAAAATTGGGAGGAGGGGCTTTCTCAAAGTAAAAACAAAATTCAGTACATTCTTGACCGGAGAGCAAAACTCCATGCACGGAGTCACATAACCAAGGAGAATTGGCTGCAGGCCCAAGAATGTCAAGCTCACCTGTACAACAGAGGGGCATGGCTAAGGGAATTTGCACCTGGAGATAAAGTCCTCACTTTACTGCCCACCTCAAGCTCAAAATTGCTCGCCAAGTGGCAAGGGCCCTTTGCAGTCATACGACAAATTGGGGAGGTCAACTATGACGTCAAACAGCCAGAAGGGGTGACACATCAAATTTACCACTTCAATCTCCTGAAAACATGGAGAAAGGAGGTTCCTGTGTCTCTGGTGATGGTAGTTCTGAAGAGGGTGGAGGTGGAACCAGAGGAAAGTCCAAAAAGTGTGACCCAATTTACCCCAGTGCCCTGTGGTGACCGCCTCTCACCATCCCAGAGAGAACAGGTAATTACATTGCAGGAGAAATTCTCCGATGTTTTCTTGCCCCTCCCTGGTGACACTAACCTCATAGAACACCACATTGAGACTCCCACAGGGGTGGTGGTGCGCAGTCGCCCGTATCGGCTCTATGAACACAAGAAAAATGTGATTCGGGATAAACTTCAGGCTATGCTTAAGATGGGTGTAATTGAGGAGTCACACAGTGACTGGAACAGCCTGGTGGTCTTGGTTCCCAAGACCGAGGGGTTAGTCCGGTTCTGTGTGGACTATAGAAAAGTCAATGCGGTGTCTGAATTTGACGCCTATCTGATGCCCTGCATTGATTAATTGCTTGATCAGTTAGGTGTAGCTTGCTTTTACTTGACACTGGATTTGACAAAGGGATACTGGCAGATCCACTCGACACCATTATGCTACGAGAAAACAGCCTTTTCCACTCTGTTTGATTTACACCAATTTGGTCACCTTTCCTTTTGGTTTGTTTGGGACTCCAGTGATGTTTCAGCATCTCATGGACAGAATGCGCATGCGGCGGCATACTTAGGCAAGGCAAGGCAAGGCAAGTTTATTTATATAGCACATTTCATACACAGTGGCAGTTCAATGTACTTTACAGAAGTAAAAGCAAAACAGTAAACAATAGAGAATAAAATTACATAAAATAAATGGGAAAAAATATAATAAGAATTAAACAATAGTAGAAATAAAATAATAAAATGAAGTAGAAGTTCAAATAGGGGGAAAAAACCCAGCAGAATAAAATAGAATAAAAGTTAAGTAAAATTTGAAACATGCAGAGACTGTAAAAGTAAAGATTATAAAACATGTAAAGAAGACAATATTAATTATTTAACAAAAAGCATCTGAAAACAGCTTGGTCTTTAACCTAGATTTGAAGCTGCCAACAGCAGGAGCATTTTTAATGTCCTCTGGCAGTTGGTTCCATAGCTGCACTGCATAGTAGCTAAAAGCTACTTCACCATACTTTGTTTTAACAACAGGTTTTAATAGTAAATTTTTCTGTTGCGATCTGGTAGATCTGATTGGGTTAGGCCGCTGCAACATATCAGAGAGGTAATTGGGCCCTGTACCATTTAGAGAGTTGTACACCAGCAGCAATGCTTTAAAGTCAATTCTGTAGCTTACTGGAAGCCAGTGAAGGGACCTTAGAATTGGAGTAATGTGCTCTGTTCTTTTTGTTCGTGTGAGAACCCTAGCTGGTGCATTTTGAACCAGCTGAAGTCGTTTGACGTTTTTTTTTGGCAGGCCTGTGAAAAGGCCATTGCAGTAATCAACCCTACTAGAGATGAAGGCATGTATCAGTTTTTCCAGATCATTTTTTGACATAAGTCCTCTTAGTTTGGAAATGTTTTTTAGGTGATAAAATGCCGTTTTAGTGATTGCTTTTATGTGACTGTCAAAGTTTAGCTCGCTGTCAATGAAAACACCAAGATTTTTAACCATTTCTTTAGTTTTAATCCCTTTTGTGTCAAGAATAGTGGTAATCCTCTTTCATCTTTTTTTCCAAATAGAATTACTTCTGTTTTATCTGTGTTCAGCTGAAGAAAATTTTGTGACATCCAGTTGTTGATTTGATCGATACACTGGTAGAGACATTCAAGGGGGGCATAATCATTAGGTGATAGAGCAAAATAAATTTGGGTGTCATCTGCATAGCAGTGATACAAAATTGAATTGTTATTGATAATTTGCCCAAGTGGGAGCATATAAAGGTTGAATAGTAATGGTCCAAGAATCGACCCCTGGGGGACACCACAGGTCAAGGACATTGACATTCAGGAACAATTTCCCATGGTAACAAAGAGGCTTCTATCTTTTAAGTATGAATTTAACCATTTGATAACTTTACCAGTCAATCCAACCCAGTGTTCAAGTCGATATAGCAGTATGTTGTGATCAACAGTATCAAAAGCTGCACTGAGGTCCAGTAATACCAGGACAGATGTTTTGCCTGCATCAGTATTAAGACGTATGTCATTTATAACTTTAATCAGTGCTGTTTCAGTGCTATGATCGGCACGAAATCCTGACTGAAAATTATCAAAATGGCTGTTTGATATCAAGAAGGCAGTAAATTGATTGAAGACAATTTTTTCAAGGATTTTCCCGATGAATGGTAAATTTGATATTGGCCTGTAGTTATTTAATACTGAAGGATCCAGATTTTTTTTTTTTAAGTAGGAGCTTTACAACGGCTTTTTTCAGGGACACAGGAACAACGCCAGTCTCTAGGGATGTATTTATAATTTGAAGCACATCTGTAATTATAAGATGAAGAACAGACTTAAAAAAGTTGGTGGGCAGAATGTCCAATTCAGATGTTGCGGAACTGAGATTTTGTACAGTTTTTTCAAGAGTCTCATAATCAATTAAACAAAATTCTGACATTGTGTTGAAGTTATCTGTGTCATTGGTGATTGCAGTTTTTCAATTTTTTGCAACTGAGATATATTATGAGCAATATTCTGCTGTATTTTATCAATTTTACCTTTGAAGAAGGATGCAAACTCATTGCATTTATTAACTGAGAGAACTTCAGGTGCTAATTGTGGTGGGGGATTAGTTAGCTTCTCTACTGTTGAAAATAGCACACGGGCATTGTTCATATTCCTGTTGATGATGTTGGAGAAGAAAGACTGTCTTGCTTTACGAATTTCATAATTATAATTACAAAGCATCTCTTTATGGATTTGATAATGGATGTGAAGTTTAGTTTTGCGCCATTTTCTTTCAGTCTTTCTACATTCTCTCTTTAGCAGTTTAACAGCTGGGTACTGCTTCCATGGTGCTTTCTGCTCATCATTGACTCTTTTGATTTTGAATGGAGCAATAATCATCCATAATTTGGATCATATTTAAATAAAAAATTTCCAGTAAATCTACAGAGTTTGACATTTTGGTTGAGTTCTGAGAGAGAGCTTGCTCAACGAGAACACGTGTTGTCTTTTATGACTCTCCTACCCATAGTCGTTGAGCTGTTCTGAATGTGAGGAGACATAGAAACATCAGAGAAAACACAAAAATGATCAGATAAGGCCAGGTCAACAACAGTAGTAGAAACAGTAAGACCCTTTGTAATGACGAGGTCAAGGGTATGACCACGAGAGTGGGTCGGCCCCTGTACATGTTGTACTAGGTTGACATTGTCAATAAGTGCAAGTAGTTCTTTGGCATAAGTGTTTTCAGTATTATCTACATGCAAGTTAAAATCCCCAGATATAATAAGACAATCAAACTCTAAGCAAATGACTGATAACAGTTCACCAAACTCTTCAAGAAAGACTTTGGCTGAATGTCTCGGAGGCCTATAAATAGTTAATAATAATATGTTAGGAGAGCATGTAACAAGTGCACATAAGTGTTCAAAGGATGTAAAATCACCAAGTGAGGATTGTTTACATTGAAAAGAGACTTTGAATATATTTGCGATCCCTCCACCTTTCCCTTGTCGGGTAACATTCAAAAAATTAAAATTTGGGGGAGCTGCTTCAATAAGGGTGGTAGCACTATTTGCTTGATCCAGCCAAGTTTCAGTTAGAAGCAAAAAATCAAGATTGTGTTTGCAGATAAGATCATTAATTAAAAATGACTTGTTTGAAAGTGATCTAACGTTCAGAAGAGCTAGCTTTACAGAAAGTCTAGAAGTAATATCTGCTTGTGCACTCTGATGTTGTTTTAAAACAGGAAGGAGATTAGATTGGTTTACCCCCTGGGTTAAATGTGCTCTATGTTTTCTATTTCTTATCAACACAGGAATAGAGAATGGCATAGGCATATTGGGTCCCAGCTGGTTTTCAAAACTACACCCATTTGCAGGGACCCAGAGTACATCAAACAAGACTTTCTAAATGTTCCATTTGGTTTGAGGGTGAAAGGATTGGAGATGACATGTATCTTTTAGCTGGTGAAAAAGATTTGTAGCCAGCTGAAAGTCCTGGGCGAACACAGTTTTGATGAACTGGGTACACTGCTTGTCGCGACAGATTTGGGCTGGAAAAAGAGAGTGTAGCCATTGGGAGCAATCTTTGCATACTATTAGGGAAATCCATGCGGGTGGGAGACGGAGATAGTGCAGTGAAGTCAGAAGAGCGAGAAATTGGTGAGTTCTTTGTATGGCAGTTTGTCTCTGATTTTTGGCAGTCTGTCTTTGAATCTTGGCAGTCTGGCAGGTCAGATGTCTGTGTGTCCTTGATGACGACTTGCAAAGATGATTGTTTTGGCTTTGCAGAGGTATTGTTTTTTTAACTATGTCAGTCTGCGACATCTTATCAACTGTTTTCCTCAATGCTGTCTGAGAAAAGATTGCAAGTCTGTAATGGTCTACTAAGACTTTGGCTCCAATCCAGCTGAGTTCAGTGCTATTTGGCTTGAAGAATTCTCTGCGATTCCAAAAAAGGTTAAAATTGTCTATGAAGTTCATACCAAATGAAAAACAAGTTTTTCCAAGCCAGGTGTTAAGACTGAAGAGTCGAGAAAATGCAAAACTTCCTCTCGCTGGGAGTGGGCCACTAATAAAAGATTGTATTCCAGTCTTATAGAGATCAGAAAAAAGTTTTCTGAAATCATCTTGGACAAACAGCTGTTCTATGAAAACATCATTTGCTCCCACATGCACAACAATACGTTTGATAGTTTTATGCTCTGACATGAGTTTCAAAATGCTGTCTTTGGTGTCAGAGATGGATGCATTTGGAAGGCAGCAAATAATCATCCCATGACCTTTTAAATGTCTTACAGGGGAATCACCAAGAACAAGGATTGTGGGATCAGGTGGTGTTACGAGCTGCTTTTTGCCTCTTCCCACAGCTCTTCAATCTTGGTGCGATCTCTTTTTACGGTGTTTGTCCGCTTGAAAAATCCTCTTCCACATCCCTGAGGCATTCAAATTTGTTCTGAAGCTTTATGGGCTGTGGATTTTCCATAGGATTGTAAATCCTATTGTAATTTGTAGAACGAGCTGGTGTTGAGGTAATTACTCTTCTGTTTTTATTTTTGGGCTTGCCACCCATCATTTGCCAGTTTTCTGTACTCACATTTTGCCCAGCTTGATCGATGAATTCATCCACTCGATCTGCAATGCCATCGGTCTGTCGGAGTGCAATCTCTGCATTCTCAGCCACTGTTTCTGTACTCCTTTCCTGAGATATCGCTTTTAATTCGTCCGTCTTTGGCAGAGCATCAATCTTTGATTCCAGGATAGAAATCCTCTGTTCTAGTTCCATGCATTTTCTGCAGGATTTTTTGCCCCCTGGCATTTTGTTTTAAAAGCTAACTTATCTTATAAAGATGAAAAATAAAATGAAAAAATAGTGGAAATTAAATTAAAATTAAATTAAAAGCTTATAAAGATGAAAAATAAAATGAAAAAATAGTGGAAATTAAATGAGAAAGTAAAGTATAGAAATAAAGATCAAGAAAGCAGGAGCAAAGCAAAGAATTGTCCTACTCGCTTGAGTAGGAGGAGCAAGAATATATAATATAGACGATATAATCATTTATAGTAATGATTGGGAGCGGCACCTACAACAACTGAGGGTGGTTCTGAGGTCACTGAGGTGTCCTGGGCTCACAGCAAACCCAAAGAAGTGTGCAATTGGGTGGGTGGAAGTACGGCATCTGGGCAGGTGGATCCCCAAATTTATAAGACTGCAGCGATTGCGGCCTGCCCATGACCCAAGACCAAAAAGGGGGTGAGGCAGTTCCTGGGGTTGGCTGGCTATTATATGTGGTTCTTGCCTAACTTTTCAGACATCACCAGCCCGCTGACTGACCTCACTTAAAAGGGGGCACCAGATCCAGTCCAGTGGATGGAGCTGTGCGAATAGGCTTTTGCTCAGGTAAAGGCGGTTTTATGTGGGGGCCCACTGTTGCATTCTCCTGACTTTTCTCTCCCTTTTGTTTTACAGACCCAGGCGTCAGACAGAGGGCTGTGGGCCATTTTGTCCCAGGTGGTGGAGAGGGAGGAACATCTGGTGCTGTACATCAGCCGCAAGCTCTCCATGTGGGAGTTGAAGCACTGCACAATAGAGAAGGAGTGTCTGGCCATCAAGGGGGCAGTCCTCACTCTCAGCTACTATCTGCTAGGATGCCCATTCACCCTCTGTTCTGATCATGCCCCACTCCAGTGGTTCCACTGCACGAAGGATGCTGACGCGTGGATCACTCATTGGTATCTGGCCCTTCAGCCCTTTAAATTCGAGGTGGTCCACAGGCCAGGGACACAGATGGTGGTGGCGGATTACCTCTCCCTCTGGTGGGGGAGTCAGCTGCAGGCCAGATAGCTCCCTGGCCTGAGTCAGGAGGTGGGGTATGTGGCAGCAGGGGCGTGGTTGAGCGTTGGCTGTGAATGGCGAGGAGGTAGGTTGAACCAGCAGGTAACTTGTGATGAGGTGCACCTATGTCAAATTACTGGCTGTCTATTAACCCGTGTCTCTGTGTGTCTTTCAGACAGCCAGGAATGAAAGAGAGAGTTGTGCCACCCCATCGCGTGTGTTGGTCACTGAAAAGTGTACTTAAATAAAAGAACTCACTTGTTCTGAAGCCTGCTTCCCATTCCTCTGATTCCCAAAGTTAGAAAGTTGTTACAAACATACAACTACATCTATTGAGGGGGGGGGGGGGGGGGAAAACCCCACCAACCTCTAAAATGTGAGGTAAAGAAGTCTTTTTAAGACCATATATGATGACTCCACAAGTAGCAGTACTGACCGCTTGATCAGGCCATTCAAACTGTGGGTCCTTAAGACACAAGTCTTCCTGTGCCTTAGGATGGTGTTTCTCAATCTATGGGCCATGGACCGGTACCGGTCTGTGAGAAGATTACCGTCGGTCCACAAGCCTGCCTCTGCACTAGTAGTCAGTATTATAATTTCAAACTACTGGTCACTGTCAATCAGATTATGTAGAAGAGTGATTGGCTGGCTCTGCTCTCAGTGCTTTTGTCACTGTGTGCCACGTAGCGCAAGTCCCGCCCCCCCCATTCTAGAATGTTAAGCATTCCCGCCTGCACAAGGTTGCACACTTGCAATTATTCATTCATTCTGTCCCAAGTCCAGTCATTCGTGCGCACACGCTTTATGAGAGCAATATCATGGCATGTTCAAAGCAAGCTACTCTTGACTCTTTCTTTGGAAAGCGCCCATCTGACAGTGCAGATACACAACATGAGCCAGAGGCAAAAAAATATCGCCCATTCACTCGCAATTATGACCCTTCATACATACAATTCGGCTTTATTTCAAGTGATAGTTGTCCCCCGAAACCAATCAGTGTTATCTGCCAAACCATGCTATGCAACAAAGCTATGAAGCCATCCAAATTACGCCGGCATTTGGAAACTAAACATCTGTATCTCAAGGATAAATTGGAGGATTTTTTCAGAAGAAAACGTGATGAATTGGCCACCCAAACTAAAGTGCTGAAAAGTAATTTGACCGAGAATGAAAAGCTAACAAAGGCATCATACATGATTTCACTCCACATTTCCAAATTAGATTAGATTAGATTAGATTAGATTAGATTAGACTAAATTAGATAAAACTTTATTGATCCCTTTGGGAGGGTTCCCTCAGGGAAATTAAGATTCCAGCAGCATCTTTACAGATAAACAGAGAAAAGAAAGAGGAAAACTTCTAGATAAATTAAAATAAATTAAGTATTTACATATACAAATATAAAAATATGTCAGGCACCCTTCATAAATGGGGAGAAGCCAATTATGTCTTCGATTGTTACTGCTTGTAGTGAGGTGTTGGGTCCGGCTGCTGCAGCCAAAGTAAAAGAGATTCCTCTGTCAAATGACACAGTCTGTCGTCGAATTGACGATATGGCGGCAGACATCAAAATGCAAATTTTAGAAAGGGTGAAGTCATCTGACTAGTTTGCCATTCAATTGGATGAGACTACGGATCTCTCTAACTTGGCTATGCTTCTGGTCTACATCAGGTATGCTCAGGAGGGCCGGTTTCATGAGGATTTTTTGTTTTGTAAGGTGCTTCCAGGGACCACAACTGCTGGAGAAATATTCCGTATGCTTGATGGGTACATCTCTGGGCATGGGTTGATATGGGGGCATTGCATCGGTGTCTGCACAGATGGGGCAGCGGCTATGACCGGCAGGCACAACGGAGTTGTTGCTCGGGTAAAAGCCGTTTCACCATCAGTGCAGGCAACGCACTGCGCTATTCATCGAGAGGTACTTGCCTCTAAACGCTTGTCCACAGAGCTTCATGAAGTTTTAAATCAAGTGGTCAAAATAGTGAACTTCATTAAGGCCAATCCGACAAATTCCCATCTATTTACAGCTCTGTGTGATGAGATGGGTGCAGATCATGTTCATCTACTCTTGCACTCTCAGGTTCGTTGGCTGTCACAGGGTAAAGTGGTGAACAGAGTGTACGAGTTGAGGCATGAGGTTGAGGCATTCTTGACAAATACAGTAAACAGTCCAATCTTGCCGATCACCTGCGAGATCAGTCTTGGCTTATAAAGGTAGCTTATCTTTCTGACGTCCTGGACCATTTCAATATGCTAAACCTGTCGATCCAAGGCCAAGCGTGTGACATTTTTCAAGCCAATGATAAAATCATGGCTTTCAAAAAGAAGCTTTGAGTCTGGACCAACAGAGTTAATAGAGGTGTGTTTGACATGTTCAGCTGTCTGTCATCTCTGGCTGATAAAGGTGTGGATTTGGGGCAGGTGCCGGCAGTGATTGCGCAACACCTTACCGAAACACTGCATCATTTAGATTCATACTTCCCCTCAAAATCACATCTCACAGAAAAGCAATGGGTAAGAGATCCGTTCACCAACCCAGAAACGAGCGCTCTGCCACCTGTAGTGCAGGATAAACTTCTGGAGCTTTCATGCGATGCTGGTCTGCAGTCGAGATTTGGTCGACTTTCTCTGTCTGAATTCTGACTGTCATGCTGCAATGAATGTCCCCAGCTGAGTGAAATGGCAGTGAAAACACTGATGCCTTTCCATTCAACATACCTCTGCGAGACCGCATTTTCACATTTGACAGCCACAAAGACAAAATACCGAAACAGGCTCAACTCAGAAAACACGCTCCGAGTGGCCTTGTCACCCTGTCTTCCTCGTTTCGACCTGTTAGTGGCGAGAAAGCAGGCACATCCTTTGTATTAGAATGCTGACTTTTCTTTTACCAAATCTCTGTGGGTGACTGAGCCTGTCATTTGAGGTTAAAAGTCAGCACGTAGCCTATGTTCAGTTCTCCCTTCTTCATACTAGGACTGTGTAATCAGTCAGTATTAGGGCTACAGTGGGTCTTTATGTTTCTTGGTTTGAGGTCCCATGTTTCTGGCAGACCTTTTTATAAGTGTATGTTATTGATGCACTGTTTGGCACTGCTTCAAGTTCAAAGGTGTAGTTAAAAAAAAAAATCTAAAACACAAAAGTAAAAAAAAATAAAAAATCTTGGTTTAATGGTTCTTATGCAAATGGTAATAATAGGTTATTATTATTATGATTATTATTAATAATAATAGTCAAATTATTGGGCCTACATATCAGTATATTATAATTTGGCAATAATCTCAAAGCCAAAAGCACTTCTGTTAGTTTCCTTTGTTTAATAATAGTTTAGGCCTAAGCAGCAATAATAATAATAATAATAATAATAATAATAATGGGCGGCACGGTGGCGTAGTGGTTAGCGCTGTCACCTCACAGCAAGAAGGTCCGGGGTCGAGTCCCGTGGCCGACAAGGGCCTTTCTGTGCGGAGTTTGCATGTTCTCCCCATGTCCGCGTGGGTTTCCTCCGGGTGCTCCGGTTTCCCCCACAGTCCAAAGACATGCAGGTTAGGTTAACTGGTGACTCTAAATTGACCGTAGGTGTGAATGTGAATGGTTGTCTATGTGTCAGCCCTGTGATGACCTGGCGACTTGTCCAGGGTGTACCCCGCCTTTCGCCCGTAGTCAGCTGGGATAGGCTCCAGCTTGCCTGCGACCCTGTAGAACAGGATAAAGCGGCTAGAGATAATGAGATGAGATGAGATAATAATAATAATAATAAATTTAATGGCATATCTTTGGACAGTTGCTGGTCATTTGGCAATTTTCTACAATTCTGCCAATGCACTCCTGTTAGGTCTTATTTAGCCAAAATATCGTTATGCTGGTATAAGCCTGCTACTTGTAACAAGTACTCCTAACAAAAAAAAATAAATAAACTATGTATGTACATATCTATCTATGGAGGCACACATGATGTGTGTGTGTGTGGGGGGGGGGGGGGGGGGGGTTCAGGGGGATGCACAAAGGCATAGGCCTATGCAGGGCCTTGTAGCACCAAGGCCTAACATTACTGGGCCCCAGAGCAAAGAAGTTTGAGAAACCCTGCCTTAGGAGACATACTATGATATAAAGCAACAGGCAGAGCAGGTGCAAGAATACGTTTGATTTCAGCAGAATATACACGGAGTGCAGAATTATTAGGCAAGTTGTATTTTTGAGGATTAGTTTTATTATTGAACAACAACTATGTTCTCAATCAAACAAAAAGACTCATAAATATCAAAGCTGAATATGTATGGAAGTTAGAGTGGGGTGTTTTTAGTTTTGGCCATTTTAGGAGAATATGTATGTGTTCAGGTAACTTTCACTGTGCAGAATTATTAGGCAACTTAATAAAAACCAAATATGTAGCCATTTCACTTATTTATTTTCACCAGGTACACTGATATGACAACTCCAGATTTGCAAATAAACATATCTGACATTCAAACACAAAACAAAAACAAATCAGTGACCAATATAGCCACCCTTCTTCATGAGGACACTCAAAAGCCTTCCATCCATAGATTCTGTCAATTTCTTTATCTGTTCACGACCAACATTGTGTGCAGCAGCAACCACGGCCTCCCAGACGCTGTTCAGAGAGGTGTACTGTTTTCCCTCTTTGTAGACCTCACGTTTTATAATGGACCACAGGTTCTCTATGGGGTTTAGGTCAGGTGAACAAGGGGGCCATGTCATTATTTTTTTCACCTTTCAGACCTTTACTGGCTAGCCACGCAGTGGAGTATTTGGACGCATGAGATGGAGCATTATCCTGCATGAAAATCATGTTCTTCTTGAAAGATGCTGACTTTTTCCTATACCACTGCTTGAAGAAGGTTTCTTCCAGGAACTGGCAGTAGGTCTGGGAGTTGAGTTTGAGTCCATCCTCAACTCGAAAAGGTCCAACAAGCTCGTCTTTGATGATACCAGCCCATAGCAGTACTCCACCTCCACCTTGCTGGCGTCTGAGTCGGAGTGGAGCTCTGTGCCCATTACTGATCCAGCCACAGGCCCATCCATCTGGCCCATCAAGAGTCACTCTCATCTCATCAGACCACAGCACCTTAGAAAAATCAGTCTTAAGATATTTCTTGGCCCAGTCTTGACGTTTTATCTTGTGTGCCTTACTCAGTGGTGGTTGTTTTTCAGCCTTCCTTACCTTGGCCATGTCCCTCAGTATTGCACACCTTGTACTCTTTGACACTCCAGGAATGTTGCAACTCTGGAATATGGCAGAACTGGATGCTAATGGCTGCTTGTTAGCTTCACGCTTGATTTTCCACAGATCATGTGCAGTTATTTTGCGCCTTTTTTTCCCCACACGCTTCTTTCGACCCTGTTGACTATTTGCAATGAAACGCTTGATTGTTCGGTGATCACGTTTCAACATCTTCGCAATTTCAAGAGTGCTGCATCCGTCTGCAAGACATCTCACAATTTTAGACTTTTCAAAGTCTGTCAGATCTCTCTTCTGACCCATTTTGCCAGAGGAAAAGAGGTTGCCTAATAATTATGCACACCTGATATAGGGTGTTGATGTCATTAGACCACACCCCCTCTCATTACACAGATGCACAGCACCTGATATACTTAATTGGTAGTAGGCTTTCAAGCCTAAACAGCTTGGAGTGGGACAGCATGCATTAAAAGGATGTTGTGGTCAAAATACTCACTTGCCTAATAATTCTGCACTCAGTGTAAGAATAAAAGAAACCTTCTTCTCATATGGAGCATGAAGCAAACATTCAGATTTGGAAGACTCTAACCAATTGATAGGTTCAGCAAACCTGCTTTAAAAAGTAATGCTAAAAACAGGAAACAATACCAAAACTTTTCTGGCTGAAATTTATTATAGACTGTAAAACCTGCATTTTTTTAATTAGGATCAGAAGAACTTGTGCACAACCTGTTCATAAATTTAATTAACCTCAGTATTTCCAACATTATAAGCTACTTTTAATACAGCTTCTCTAATTTAGCCAAAACCACAATCTGCACAATTCTAATATGCAATACTTGAACCATCTTTACTTAAATATTTTCAACACAGAAACCTTCCTCTCAAACATACTACAAGGAACTCACCCTAATTGAAAAATTGCAGTCATTCAATCTAATAACCCTTCTAAAGAATGTGAAAACAGTTTTAGGAGTAACAGTTTCTGTTACCAGCATTGTTTATCCCCCAATAGATTGCATGGGGTTGAGGTTATATTCTTCTTTCGGCTGCTCCCATTAGGGGTCGCCACAGCAGATCATCTGTTATGATCCAGCGATTTGATTTGGCATAGGTTTAACTCCGGGTGCCCTTCCTGACACAACCCTCCCTAATCTATCCGGGCTTGGGACCGGCGCTGAGTATGCAGTGGCTTGTACAACCCTAGTGGATGAGTATTTTACCTAATCTGCATGTCTTTGGACTGTGGGGGAAACTAGAGCAACTGGAGGAAACCCATACACATGGGGAGAACAGGCAAACTCCACACAGAAAGGCCCTCACCGGCCATGAGGTTCAAACCCAGAACTTTCTTGCTATGAGGCAACAGTGCTAACCACTGTGCCACTATGGAGTTGAGGTTATCGTTTTTTTTTTTTCTTTCTCTGTTATTTTAATCTGGGGTGAGGGTCAGGGTTAGCGTTGACCAAATAAAACGCTGAAGACAAAAATAAAATGGTCTTAGGATTAACTCCTCAGAACCCAGGTCTATTCATGAAGTTCAGTGCATAAGGTTAAGATGTTGAAATGAGTAATCAATTCTGTCATCCACAACACAATGACCAGAAACATGTGAAACACTCTTCACAGAATGATCTAGTCACACTTTCTCTGATCATGACTCAAAGCAACAGTAAAGAAAATGCATCATGCCAACATCCTGTTCATATTCCGCTGACATTAACTCTCCTGCCTTTGTATGAATAGTACATGCAGGAAGTACACTATACTGTTTCTGAGAACATTATTTGTAGCCATTCACTTCTAAAGGGTGCAGAGATGAGGACTGGGATGGTGTATCGCCAGCACTGGCTCACCAGGCATGAGGCGTGCCTTTCACAGTTCAACCACAGGCACAGTCCCCTCACTGAAAAATCCATCCTATCATAATAATATATTCACAAAGTTAAAACACTGAGTCTTCTGTGATCAATATTCTTTCTATGAGCTGAACAAGCAAATTAACCTTGCCAAGATACAACTATATACTACTTGCTAGGAATGTAAAGATTCACCCAATTCACTATTCAATTTGATTCAAGATATTGGGTTTAGGATTAGATTTTCCCACAATATTTTTGAAAAAAAAAAAAAAGAATTTTACTACCAAAAAATGCAACATTTAATTTTCTATTCCTCATCAACTTAAATATTCCTTTTGTTAAATTTAAAAAATTGTTTCATTTTCTTAACCAACAATAGTTATTTATCCACATTAAAGGTTGGAGTAAAATATAATAGCCTATTAACTAAAATATTTATTTTTTAAAAAGAAAAAATTTAATAACATATTGTCCTTTTCTTAATGCACTCTTATGAACAGTGGTCGAAATACTTTTTTCCAGTGTTCTGCAATTTGGAAATATTTTCTGCAAATACACAAGCCTCCATACTACACCCTTCTCAACCTAATAATGCCTATATTTACATCATATCTAGCTTTACAACTCATAGCATTACTGTAATTCTTTATTCTCTCACTATTTTTAATTTCAGTCTTCACAGATCCTTTTCTGCAGCAAAGTTATCATTCCATGATACCTCCACAGGTCTTTCATCCCCCTCGCCCTGACACTACGGGCTACTACAACTTGAAGTATACCAACTAATTCATAAATGTTATCACACCCACACATTATCCTTCCACACAGCATACTAATAAAGGTATCACCACAATAAAAAATAGAACACAACTGTTCAAGAAACAAAACATTCATTTTCATGTTACACGTCATGTTACATTTTGTCAAGATTAAGTTTCTAGCTTGAACAATAGATTGTTACCCAAAATGTACTACATTCACACTGTTTGCATCTACAACCTGTAGTTTTAAATTGAAAGCAAGGTTTCAATTCTACACTCTGTTACATCTTACGATGATGCAAAGAATTGATGCCAGTAAGGAATAAAACCCAACTGGCAAATGGAAAGACGTTTGGGTTCATTGTGTTTGCCTGGCTTCTAAAGTGCAAGGTCATGAACTGAACTGAGAACTACTGCAGGGGCTTCACTGCTCTAAACTAACAGAGAACTGGGTACAAACTAATCATGGCAGAACTGAGAGCTACAGAACTACTGAGAGCTACAGAACTGAACCTATGAGCTTTGTCTTACAGGGCAACTGTTTTACTTTGTGCTAGTCTGCACCACAGGCAAGACAGCACTAGTAAAAAAAAAAATAGAACATGTACATAAAACATGTATTAGTGTAGCTTGGTATGAGAAAACAAAATATTCAAAAGTATCTATGAATAAAGGTAAAATAATGTTGCTGTCTTCAAAAGGGATATAATATCAGTATAATTTTGCATGATTCAACAATACAATATATACAAACCTATACAATTTACCAATATATATGTATGCAAGATAAGAATGAGTCAGCAGCAGCCGTCTTCATTTTTGTCACCCTCGCGGACACGCGATCTGTCGCTGTTGTTGTTGGAGTCACGCTGGCTGCCGGTTTTGCCGAGATACGACAAAATCATCCTTGTTTTCTGAGCGTTTTTGTCAGACTCTTGCCCCGAAGAAACAATCCTCTTCTTGGGAGCCATGTTTGTTGTGCCGCATTGAATTCTGGGAGATGCATGGCGGAAACTGCCGAACACTGCCGAGGTAGTTGTCGGGTCCTCCCGGTGGGTATTAAAAGTGACGAAATCTTACATCAGAAAATGGCAACTGCCCTTATTTGGTTGTCATCGCCATTACGTAATATTGCTCAACTTTGACCTGGAAAACGCCGTCAGGTTCGCGCGGCGCAGGTTTCAGTTTATTTACAGCGCCGCTAGTTTGCTAAATTGAGAACCACTGTATCCCGAGCCTGATTTTTTCATTCTGCAAAATTGCAGGTTGTTTAATTTTTCTTCTGCAATCTTGAAAATCATTCTGCAACATGCAGACTGCAGACGGGTATTTCGAACACTGATGAACATTTGTTCTGCCTCCATTTCTTTCTCTTTTCTTTATCTTTCAGCAGTCTGTAAAAAGAGAGCTCTAATTTATTGTTAAATCTATTTGTACAGTCAATCACATGACAGCTCTTACATTTTACATCTGTTTTTGTGTTTTTTCATGGCATTAGAGCTGTGTTTCTTCCATCTACGGTGAAGTCATGTGTATTCCTGCTATTGTACATTATTGCGCCCTCTGCTATCTAAATGACACAGTTACAAGGACAACTAAGAGATTACACAACCTGATAATAATGAATTCACTTTTATTTCATCGATTCAATTTGTATTGCGATTCATTGTCACATGATATATTGTTACATGCCTCGTCCTAACAGTGGAGAAAGATTTCATTTTTTAACCCCGTGAAAACAGATTCATATATAAGTAAAGGTGCATTCAGCCACATTAACAACTTTCTGTTTAGGTAGAAGGATGAGTCTCAAATCTCAAACCTCCAGGCTTGGTCCATTCAATTATTAACCCCAGTTACTGTCTAGGCAGAGTCTTACATGCTCTCCCTGAATCTGCTTGGAAGTCTATCAGGTACTCTCCCACCTCGTAATAGCAGGTCCATAAATGGATTAGCTGTTCTGGATTCCCCCCATATATATTATATAATGTGTGTGCGCTCGCACTGATTCCTCATTCAGGGTGTATTACTGCCTTTGGCCTATACTCCAGAACCACCATGACTCTGACCACGATAAAGTGTTTGCTGAAGATAAATACATTAACAACCTCAGCAACACAATTTATAAATTCTTCAATAGCTCATTCTGTTGATGTTCCTTATTTTCTTTTTCTGCAAAAAGAAGCCTTTATCATGGTTCCCTCAGGGTTCTGAAAAATACTCTCTAATTTTTCCTTGAAAAATCAAGTCAAAAAAGTATTCTTCACTTTTTTTCCCCTTACTGACTTATCAAAGTGGACTTAATACAGGTTTATACCAGCCAAACTGGCACAATTCAAATATTGGTACAATTTGTACAGGCCTCTCCATTCAATATAAAATTTGGGCTCTACTCCAGCCTCTAATAAGAAAGACTTGATTTTGGGTGCCCTGTGCACCATCAAGCTAAAATAAACCTCTTTAGTTGGGCTTACTTAAGGTCATTTTAACATGGAATTATTCAAAAGAGGTATTAGGACCCCCTTTAGCCTTTACTTCAACACTGTCAATTTCTGTGCTTTTTGTGACCACAACTCTGCCCAAACTTGAAAACTGCCTGATCAACCATTGAATGATGCAATGGACAACTTTGAAGAGGGTTTTGGTTTCAGTGGACATAATCAAAATAATGAAATTGGATAGTATTGAATAGGTTGATAACCTTCAAGGTAAACAAAAAAAAGTATTTGTCTCAAAATGAATAAAATATAATAAAGATTTTCCCTCAAACAAACAAAGTCATTCAAATTAGGGCCTCAAGTCAGTTAAGGCCACACCAATTTAATTAGTTGGTTCTCGGATTTTTTCAGAAAAAATATGAAGCGAGCGGGCGAAATAAAAATAAAATTAAAAAATGCTCTGATGGTAAAATTAGTGGTGGAAATAGACCAAACAATACAGGCAAACCAGTAAACAGAATTTCAACACACCTGTCAAAGATTTTACACTTCTGTTCACTGAATATCCTAACAATCACAAACACAGGCTTTGCAGGACTCCCCTCCACAGGCATGTTTCTTCCACAAGTCTTTATCGAAAGTGAAAGGGATGATTTGATTGGTTTTTGATGTCACGTGACCTCATGTCACATGACCTTTTCTGTTGGCGGGAGTTTGATTTCGATTTTTTTTTAATTTTATTTTGCATTTTCTTCAAGCGGCGATTCCGAGAACCAACTAATTGAATTGGTGTGGCCTAATGGTTAAAGTAACAATACACAAACTTAAAGCATCATACTACTATTAAATTCAGATACAGTTTCAACAAAGTAAATTTTCAACAATAAGTTTAAAATTAGCATAACCAAAATTATCCAATTTAAACCGCATTTACTTAATAATTAACAAACAGTCATGATGAAGCGTGACCTCATTGCATCTTCCACATTTTAAGGTGTTTTTTTTTTCCCTACCAGTTGCATTTTGAGGTTGATCTGGAGTTGTGGTCATTCCATATTTCCAGGAGCAGGTAAAAGGCTAATTGGGCTTTGTCCAAACATTTCCTACCATGCTTTCCCAGTGGGTGCGCAGGTGAATATATGGTCCCTCTAAAACACTTGCTGAGGGTTTGGGTTCCACCACTATCTTGTGTGTGGTCCCCCCCTGTTGGTTTGGAGTGCCTTGTGAGTGCACATGAGAAATTAATTGAAATCTGACACAACACCTCCCACTTGGCCTCCTGGTTCTTCAACCCAAGGAGGTCACACCAGTTGCATAATGTACTGGATTCACTTGTTCCATTTTCAATCTTGTTGCTGCTCTTCAACTGGAAGCAGGACAACTATCCGTCTGACATCCCTGTGAAGAACTGTTGCAGGTATTTTGGTTGATAGCATCTTCACCTTTTGAGTGAGTTTCACAGTAGAGACTGGGTAACTGGGGAAGGTTCTGACATGCACATCCCTTACAATTCCTTTCTTGTCAGGTGTTGACATCAATGACTGGCAAGCCTGAACTGACCTCTCAGGGTGTTTTGATCAGCCAGCCAGACGACATCTCCAACAGCCACATTCCTTTGTGCTGTGTGCCACTTGGACCTGATAAACAGGTTTGGTCCTGCTAACTGGCTCCATTTCCTCCAGAACTGGTCAACTTCTGTTTGGATTGCTCTTAATCTCTTGTAAGAGTAGCCTTCGAAGTCAAAGGTCCCTGGATCTCCGCTGGATCCAGTTTTTCCAAGCAGAAGTGAATTTGGAGTGATGTATTCTACACAGTCCTCCCGGCTCTGAGTCCTGGCATCAATAGGTCTTTCATTGGCGAGGTTGGAAGCCATATAAATGAAGGTTTGAAACTCACTCCATGTGAAGACTCCATTACCTCCCAGATTGTGCAAAGCCCGCTTCACAGTGCGGACAGCAGCTTCAGCAGCTCCATTCCTGTGAGGCGAGTCTGCTGGATGGATTTTCCAGCTCCATTCTGTGCCGTGTTTGGAGGCTTCATTTTCAAGCTTTGACTTTTCCAGTTGGTCCAGAAACATGTAGAGCTCTTTGAGGGCAGGTCTGACTCCAACAAAGTTCTTTCCAAGATCCAACCACAGTTTCCATGGATGCCCTCTCAGTGCTGTGAACCGTTGGTAGGCTAACAAGAAGCCTTCAGCTGACTGGTCACTGACGAGGTATGTGTGCATAGCTCTGGATGCCATGCAGCAGAAGACAATTCCCCACACTTTGAGCTTCACCTTCTTTCTCACCTCATCCTTCACTTCATGAGGTCCAAATAAGTCCACTGTTGTGTACTCGAATGGATTGTCTGGTGTTATTCTTTCAGGTGGAAGTTCACTCATGATCTGCTGGTATCTTCTGGCCTTTGCTTTTCTGCATGACAAACAGTTATCAACAATCTTTTGAGCTAGTCTCCGGCCTCTTACCACCCAGGCTTTCCTTCTCATCCGGAGGAGTGTACCTGCAATTTTTTCATGATTTGTGTTGTGGGCTTCTTGAGCTAGAAGAGTAGATATCCATGATGTGCAAGGTAAGATCGGTATGCAGTTTTTTCTTCATTAAACATTTGGAACCTTCCTCCACAGAGCAAAAGTCTGGTGTTTTCATCCCTTACCACAGCAAGTCTGTTGAGTGTGGTGTCTGGAAAGGTTACCTCCTCCTGAGCCACAAGGAAGAGGTCCCTGAGCGCATCTTCACACTCCCTGACAGTAAGTGCAGCTTCTTTGGCTCTGGACCTGATCTTTTGGGCTGAAGGAATTCTCTCCCCCTTTGGCTTACTTGTGGTTGAGGTTCTGGCCAGCACTTTTCTCCACTTTGTGGCAGCTCTCCACACCCAGGCAATGACTCTGGTCAGCTTGGTTAAACTACTGAATCTGCTGATGTCAAGGATTTTTCTCACTGCAGAACCAGCAGGTGGTCTCCAGACTTGGATTTGGTGTTCTTCTCCACTAGGGCCGCTCTGCAAGTCCTTGCTTTGGTCAGTCTTGGCTGGAGCAGAGGTTGGAAACATTTTCACCTGTGCTCAGGTCAATGCTGCTGTGAAACATTTCCTTTGGAGCTTGTTTATACTTTCTTTGGCCTGTGCAGCAATGTCTTTGGCTGACTTTGTCAGCCATTGTTCCACAGGTCGTTTCAGAAACTCTGGTCCATTTTGCCACACAGAGCCCTCTTTGAGGTCTTCTGGGGTTGCTCCTCTTGTTATGAGGTCAGCAATGTTTTGCTCACCTGGAATCCATCTCCAGTCTTCAATAGATGTGGTCTTCTGGATCTCTCCAACTCTGTTTGCAAAAAAGGACTGAAACCCATAGCTCTCTCTTTGGATTGCTCCCAGCACAGTTTGACTGTCCAACAGATGGAGCCAATGTTTAATGTGAGTTTGACTGTGCTTCTCAATGTATCTTCTGAGTCTTGCAGTGTAGACAGCACCACAGACCTCAGCCTTCACTGGTTCTCTATTTTGGTCAAGTGATGTGAGCTTTGCTCTGGATTCAACCAGCCAGACCAGGATCCCTTGTTCGGTCTTCCATCTGAAGTATGCAACAGCTCCATAGCTCTGGTCACTTCCATCAGAGAATGTTATCCCCCAGGGGCCTCCAATCCTTTTGACTGGTGTGAGGCTTCTGTGGAAGGTTATTTGGTTGAGCCGTGTATATTCCTCAAACAGGTGGATGGCTTTTTCTCTGTCTTTCAGACAGAGGTTTGTCCCATGTGTCTCGTGTCAGAGTTTTACCTCCAGCTTCTTGAAAAGCTTTTCTGACGAGAATGGCTCCCTTTTGTTTGGCAGGTGTTGCGAGACGTACTGGGTCATACAAGCTAGCTACTTGGCTAAGCAGTTGTCTCCTAGTCAGTGAGTTTGGAGTTTTTTTCTCTCACCTCTTCTCCAAGGAGATTTTGGCTAACTCTCATCTTTTTTTCTCTTTGAGAAGTTTATTGAGGTCATGAGGTACAGTCTATCTGATTCGACCAGGTAGCCAACTCCAAGGGCTTCGTTGTCTCCTTCTTTCATTTGGTTGGGAAGAATGAAGACTTGATCTGAAGATGCTGGATCTTGTGCTGCATCCTTCTGCCTCCCACTTTGGCCTGACCGGACCCACAGCTTGAGGAAGAATCCACCTGCCTTTAGGATTTCTTTAACTGTTTTGGTGGTTCCGTCTAGCTTCTCCAGGTCATTGTGAGATGTCAGGATGTCATCTACATAAGAATCCTCTTCAAGGATCCTACGCTTCTCCTCCAGGTGAGTGAACATGGGCAGTTTTGCTGTCTCTCTCATGGAAAGTTGTGCGATGCACCCTGCTGGTTTATCGCCAATGTTGACTCTGGTGATGGCATATTCCTCAATTTCTCCATCTTCACTGTCTCTCCAGAGAAATCTGTGGAGGTGCATCTCTAGGTCTTCAAGCCACACAGAATTATACATTTTCTTGATATCACCTAGGGTAGCATGGACTCCTCTTCTGAACCTTAGTAGCACTGCTTGGATGGGATTGAGGACATCAGGCCCTTTCAGAAGGAGGTCATTCATGCTAAGCCCTTTAAACTTCTGGCTGCTGTTCCATGCCAGTCACACAGGTGTTGTAATGGAGTGTGGGTTTGGTGCCACCAAGTGGCTGATGTACCATACTGGGCCTTTCCAGTTGGCAATGGTCTCCTTAGTGAGTTTCTTTGCTGCTTTCCTCTCCACCATCTCATGGACTTGAGTTGGGTACGCCACACGCCACTCTAGTTCTTTCTTGAGCTGTCTCTCTGTCCTCAGAAAGGTGGCCTCCACTGCATTTCTGTTTTTGGGCAGGGAACTTGGATCTTCAACCCAGGGATATTTTGTGTCCCAGTGAGGCTTCTGACTGTGAGCATCCGCTTTCACATAGGTGAGGCCTTGCCTGACAATCTCCAGCTCTCTTTCCTCACTCAGAGTCATGTCTTTGCCTCCTGGCTGACAGTTACCGCACGGGCATCCTCCACACATGGGTTCACGGGCTGCTCCAATGCTGTCCCATTTCCACCAGTCTAAGAACTCTCTGCCAGCAACTATACCTTTGGTTTCAGCTTTGAATTCTTGCATCTCAGCAATTTCTTGATACTTCACTGCTGTGGTTCTCATTGATCATGCAAAGTGAGTCTCAGAATTGTACAGAGCCATATCCACTACTTCACAGAGGTCTGGATGTGCTCCGCCAACAGTTTTTCCTAAAGGCCCATCCCAAAGGACGAGGTCTCCTACTACCTTTACTCTTTGTGGAGCGGGTCTTCCTTCACGGTGGCTGATGAGAAGCTCAACATGCTCTGGTCTGTGAAGGTCTTCCAGGTTGGTGTCGGGGAAGAACTTCTTGAGCTGATGTGGTTTGATTACTCTCTGCACTTTTGCAATTTCATTCAAGCCGTAGCAGATAAGCTCATGAGCTCTCTCCATGCCTCTAGGTCTCTTGATTCTCACCTTGAGTAAGTATCTTTTGGTCTTTACCTTCATGGCCATGCCTCCGGCTCGACAGACAACAAGCATGATCTTTTCACTCCGTAGCTTCAGTCTCCTGGCAGCTCTGTGAGTGATGTAGTTGGTATCTGATGCCAAGTCAATGAGCATTCCAATTTTCTGTCCTGCATTGGCAGTTACTTCCAGAAGCATAAGAATAACTGGTAACTCACATGTATTTGAGTCCATCGCTCCAGGTAGGTTCTTTTCAGTGCAGTGTAATTTTGCAGCCATGTTGGTGAAAGCTCTCCTGAATTTTTCTGCCATGTCTGGGGTGAGTCCAGATATTAATCTCTCTTGTTCCTCTGTGAGTGCTTGCCTTCTGCTGCTGGGTTTTCCCACTTTTTCACTTTGAATCCTCCTTTCAGGCAAAGAAAGAAATGGTGGTCTGAGGAGCTCCCTTTCTTGCAGTCCCTGTTCCTGCACAGGTAAGTGTCCATACATTCCTCATCCTCTGCATGACATATGAGGCATCTTCTGTACATTCCCAGCTTTTCAACAGCACTTAGCTTCTCGTTAGGCTTTAGTTCTTTGAACCTCTTGCAAAAGAAGATCTTCTCATGATGCCTTTCATCTCCACAGACAACACATCCTCCTTTCCTTGTGGACTTTGTGGAAGCATACTTCTTCTCCTGGTAAGTAGGCTTTTTTTCAGATCTTTCACTTACACCCAGTTGGTCTAGTTTCTCTAGAATGTCCTCCTGAGTCTTTAAGAATGTGAGAAGGCTGTCGAAGTGGTTGGCCGGTGTGACTCCGCTTCTTGGATTGACCAGTCTCTCTTTATATTGTCTGGCAGTTTGCTCTCTATGGATCTGATCACCAGGGGATTCTTGATGACTCCAGTGCTCTCAAGCTTGATGAGGCTTTTCTACAGCTTGAATTAGGTCAATCACCTTCCTTGGCTGGTGTGATTTTACAGGGGGCATCCTCTTCAGGTCCTCAATTATTTCCAAGGCAATTGCTGGCTTGTTTCCATACCTGTTTTGAAGTACTCCAAATATATGTCTTCAGCACTGTTGTATGTTGACAAGCGCAGGTCTCTGCATATCCTCTCATCCACACTATCAAGGAGTTGGAACTTCTTCACCTCCACTGAGCCAGTCGGCTCTCCCTGCCTTTGCAGGCTTTCCCAGTCTCTCCTCCATCTGTGGAAATTCCTCTTGAACCCAGTGAATTTAGGTAGGCTGATTGGCTTTATCCTCATCACTGGTTGTGGAACTGCCATAAGTTGAGGCTCTCTTTCTCTTCTTTCCTCCTCTGTGATTCTTTGTGCAGTGAGGAATTCTGCCCTTCTGGCTTCGAGGTTGTTGCCAAATGCTCTCGGGTCCTTTACTCTGCCCTCCAAGTGTGCTGTCTGATCAAGTGGGAGCCATCTTTCCCAGACTTTCAGGCTTGCAATTGCATCATGGACAAATCTTCTCACTCCTTCCAACTGCAGTTCATAGCCATCTCTATTGATAGCCTGTGAAAGAGCTCATGCAAGCCCCATCACTGCTATCCCTGCTTCTTGGATTGCAGATATTGCCTCCTTTTCACCGTACCTTTGCCAGAGGTTGGATTGGACTGCTTTCCGGACTTCATCCAGTTTCGCATCACACTCTTCCATTGCCTTTTCAAGCTCATCCTGCTGGTGCTGGCCAAACTTGACTTCTTCACCCTCACCGGTTCCAGCTTCATCGTCTGCCAGTAGGCCAGCCCTGTATTCCTCATTTGCATTGCTGACATGCCTTGCCAGGGAATTGAGCTTGCTGAACTCCTCTTGTAGCTCATGCTTGATCTTGCCATTTGCAGCTCTACTCAGGTAGTTTGCTTGCTTGGTGAAGGCAGTTTTAGCTACGGTGCTCTCATGCTTCAGTTGCTTGACTGTTTTCCCAAGAGTTTCCTTCACCATGGTGAAGAGTTTCCAGTCAATTCTTCCTTCCTTTGCATTGACAGCTTGTCTTCAGGCCTTTGATCCTAGTCATCACTGCCACGCTGGTTATCAACTGTCAAGTTCTGTGCTTTTTGTGACCACAACTCTGCCCAAACTTGAAAACTGCCTGATCAACCGTTGAAGGATGCAATGGACAACTCAATTCTTCTTAGTCCTTGATTTTTATTTTCTTGAAGAGGGTTTTGGTTTCAGTGGACATAATCAAATGATGAAATTGAATAGTATTGAATAGGTTGATAACCTTCAAGGTAAACAAAAAAAAGTATTTGTCTCAAAATGAATAAAATAAACATTTTCCCTCAAACAAACAGTCATTCAAATTAGGGCCTCAAGTCAGTTAATGGTTAAAGTAACAATAGACAAACTTAAAGCATCATACTACTATTAAATTCAGATAAATTTTCAACAATTCAGATACATTTTCAACAAAGTAAAATTTCAACAATAAGTTTAAATTAGCATAACCAAAATTATCCAATTTAAACCACATTTACTTAATAATTAACAAACAGTCATGATGAAGAGTGACCTCATCGCATCTTCCACATTTTAAGTTGTTTTTGTTTGTTTTTTTTCCCCTACCAGTTGCGTTTTGAGGTTGATCTGGAGTTGTGGTCATTCCATATTTCCAGGAGCAAGTGAAAGGCTAACTGGGCTTTGTCCAAACATTTCCTACCATGCTTTCCCAGTGGGTGCGCAGGTGAATATGGTCCCTCTAAAAACACTTGCTGAGGGTTTGGGTTCCGCCACTAATCTTTGTGCATGGTCCCCCCCATTGGTTTGGAGTGCCTTGTGAGTGCTCATGAGAAATGAATTGAAATCTGACACAACAAACACAAACCTTGATTTACAGTTGAACAGAGTAGAGAAGAATCTTGGAACAACCAACAGTGAAGGAATTTGATTTTCCTTTCAATTTATAAACTGAATACAGAATGACACTGGGGGTGGTAAAAGAGAACAACTGGACTTGCTTGAAGATTCTTGAAGACATTTCACCTCTCATCCAAAAGGCTTCTTCAGTTCTGTCTGACTAATAGGGAGTATCAGTGGTAAACATGGCCTTGTCCCAACTTTGAGATGTGTTGTCATGAAATTTAAAAATCACCTAATTTTTCTCTTTAAATGATACATTTTCGGGGCAGCACGGTGGTGTAGTGGTTGGCGCTGTCACCTCACAGCAAGAAGGTCCGGGTTCGAGCCCCGTGGCCAGCTTCTGAACTGGGCGCTGATAACAACTTGGGTCATCCTTCTCCTCTTTAGTCCGAATGACATGGCATCCCTGATTTACATAAAGAACTTAATTTTGATTCGTCTGACCACAGAACAGTTTTCCACTTTGCTACAGTCCATTTTAAATGAGCCTTGGCCCAAAGAAGACGTCTGTGCTTCTGGATCATGTTTAGATACAGCTTCCTCTTTGAACTATAGAGTTTTAGCTGGCAACGGCGGATGGCACGATGAATTGTGTTCACAGATAATGTTCTCTGGAAACATTCCTGAGCCTATTTTGTGATTTCCAATACAGAAGCATGCCTGTATGTGATGCAGTGCTGTCTAAGGGCCCGAAGATCACGGGCAACCAGTATGGTTTTCCGGCCTTGACCCTTACGCACAGAGATTCTTCCAGATTCTCTGAATCTTTTGATGATATTATGTATAGATGATGATATGTTCAAACTCTTTGCAATTTTACACTGTCGAACTCCTTTCTGATATTGCTCCACTATTTGTCGGCGCAGAATTAGGAGGATTGGTGATCCTCCTCCCATCTTTACTTCTGAGAGCCACTGCCACTCCAAGATGCTCTTTTTATACCCAGTCATGTTAATGACCTATTGCCAATTGACCTAATGAGTTGCAATTTGGTCCTCCAGCTGTTCCTTTTTTGTACCTTTAACTTTCCAGCCTCTTATTGCCCCGTCCCAACTTTTTTGAGATGTGTTGCTGTCATGAAATTTCAAATGAGCCAATATTTGGCATGAAATTTCAAAATGTCTCACTTTCGACATTTGATATGTTGTCTATGTTCTATTGTGAATACCATATCAGTTTTTGAGATTTGTAAATTATTGCATTCTGTTTTTATTTACAATTGTATATGCTGTACTGGGAAATACACCACTTGTATTTTTCACACAAGCTACATGCGGGACATGGAGAACTAAACCATGACATCTATATGTCACTCGTGAAGAAATCGATGAATTGTTTTGATAAATTTGCATACTTTGATTGTGAATGTGTCTATATAATAAGAAGAAAATCACACGTTGGCTTGAAGATATGAAGTTTATCTTCTTGTGTTGAAAAACTTGCATTTTTCATGTGAAATACATCACAGGTCTGAGTAACATATTATTTAAATATTGGCTAGCTTTGAGTGGTATATCAGATATGCTCCATATCAGCGAGCATGATATTGAACGAGTCAAAGACGAGTTCAATATCATGTTAGCTGAATGGAATATATCTGATATACCACAAAAAGCCAGCCAATATTATTATTATTATTATTATTATTATTATTAAACACATTTGATGGAACAATTATAGGATTTTACAAAAAGAAGAACAGGGGTGTAACTTACCAATATTGAATGCTGATTCTGATCGAATGTAATCCAAATGTTCTGTCAATCCAATGTACATGTACAAAGTTCTAACAATAAAAATGATACAAGTCCAAAAAGCCTGAACAACAACCCAACTTGTATACAAGTTATATTCAGGTTCACAGTTACTTTGGTAGTAGTTAATTGTTACATTGCAGTTGTTCAAAACAAAAGGGCTTTACTCAGTGGAGTCCGAAGTGAAGTCCTCTTTTAAAAGTCTCCGTCACTTTTCCTCACCTCCAGGTAGAACTTTATATTTCCATTATTGCTCTCTTTTCCAGTTTTTTGATGTCCATTGGTATATTTTTCTCTTGTAAATATTCATGAAGAATATCCAGTGAAGTTTTTGTATCCTTTCGGGTGCTCAGCGCGTCTGTCTCTTTAAATCTTCTGCTTTTAATGAAGCAAATCTCATAGCCATTTTTGTTTACAAACTGTTACAGTCACTCGCGAGTGTGGAAGTTTTACATCTCCGATGTATGTCTTTTCCAGTTTTTTCCCCATATATTTAATGTGGAAGATTAAATGCGTGAAGAATATCCAGGGAAGTTTTGGTAGCCTTTCGGGTGTTCAGCGCATATTTCTCTATGGACCCTTTTCACATGACGTCACGACAAACGCGGCCGCCATTTTGGACAGGTACTACCAGTCAGGGCCAGATTAACACTTTCTGAGGCCCGGGGCTAATTACCAGGATGAGGCCCTTCATATCGTGTCCTAACGCATGACCTCACACAAACCCACGACAGGTGCACTGACACATCAGCGCACACAGGACCAATCTATGACACACTACCGTTTAAAGTGAACTGGCAATATGAATTCAATTCAATTCAATTCAAGGGTAGCTTTATTGCCATGACTCATTGCAGTAGTGTTGACAAAGCTGACAGAATAATGATGGAAAACAAAACATATCTGAATAGACCTATACTTAAAAATGTAGGAAGAAAGAAACTAAGAAATTAAACTTATGATGACTTGTATTAGGCTAATCATCCCAGAAAAGGTAATAAAATGTATTTGTGGTACACTGAAAAAAATTAAACATTGGCTCAAATTAAAAAAATTGAGGTAATCGATCACACCTAATATTGTAGTGTTATACAATATAAATAATTCATTTGATTTGACCTGAAATATTTAACTTCATGTAAACCAATTTCTGATGGTTGAACCAAAGCAATTATTTCAGATTTTCCTAAATTAAAATAAAAAATTTTTTTTAAAAAGATTTTTTTGGGGCTTTTTTCACCTTTATTTGATAGGACAGTGTAGAGACAGGAAATGAGCTGGAGAGGGATGGGGGAAATGACCTCAGGTCGGAATCGAACCCGGGTCCCCGGATTTATGGCATGGCGCCTTTAGTTGACTGAGCCACAGCGCCCCCAAATACATTGGTTTTATTACTTAATGTACACTGAAAAAAGTGAAATAAAGCTGTTGTTCATTTAATGTATTTGTTTTCATTCCAGTGAATAAAAAAAAATTGTTTGCTCCCATATTCAAAAGTTGTTTAAATGAATTTAAAATATTCAGGTTTAACAAAGATTGTTAAACCTGAATATTTTAAATTCATATATATATATATATATATATATATATATATATATATATATATATATATATTTTTTTTTTTTTTTTTTTTTTTTTTTTTTTTTTTATGGGTACTGAAATGGGGACATGAACTTATTTTTAAAAATTCACCTAAAACCATTTCTTTTTTAACCATCAGGTCACAAAACATGTAATCTTTAATGAATGATATGTTAAAAGATAACTTTAATTATTTTCTGAGATGTAATAAAAACATTTATATGCCAAAGTCAGAATGTAACAGAAGTGTTGTGGACATATATATTCTCAATTTTAACAATGTAGAATTACTTTTTGAAACATAGGAAGGTGATGTTTTAGCAAATATAATTAATAAACATGTGTAGTAGAATAAACATACACATTCTTTCAATAAGATTAACATGGTATATAGCTAGATTGTAATTAATTTGTAACAGACGCGAGATGGACAATCGTAACAGAAGTAATGTAACAGACATCATTTTGGAACTCATAGGCTTGACTTTGGCATATAAATATGTTTTTATTACATCTCAGAAAATTAAAGTTATCTTTTAACATGTCATTCATTAAAGATTACATGTTTTTGTGACCTGATGGTAAAAAAAGAAATGGTTTTAGGTGAATTTTTAAAAATAAGTTCATGTCCCCATTTCAGTACCCATAAGCGTGGACTCAAATACACACACACACACACACACATATATATATATATATATATATATATATATATATATATATATATATACACACACACACACATATACATATATATATATATATATATATATATATATATATATATATACACACACACATACATACATACATACGTGTGTGTGTGTATATATATATATATATATAAAATATATATATATATTTTTTTATGGGTCTCTCATTTGGGACATTATGGTCAAAAAATATATTTTTTACTTTAAATTTACTTTTAAAAATACTTTTTTTACTATAAATTTTACTTTTTTTTTACATTTATCTAACACTCAATGTTTCTTTTGTCATATTTAGATTAGATTAGATTAGATTAGATTAGATTAGATTAGATTAGATTAGATTAGATTAGATTAGATTAGATTAGATTAGATAGAACTTTATTGATCCTTTTGGGAGGGTTCCCCCCCAGCACACCACAGTGTAAAACAGAACATTGGCAACCACAGACTGATAGAACATCCACAGGAGTTTCCTGCAGATGTTAAAGGACCGCATCCTCCTCAGGAAGTACAGCCTGCTCTGTCCGTTCTTGTACAATTGGTTGGTGTTGCAAGTGCAGTCCAGCTTGCTGTCCAGCCACAGCCCGAGGTACTTGTAGGAATCCACAGCCTCGACCTCAACTCCCTCGATCAGAACTGGTCATGACCTTGGTCTGGACCTTCCAAAGTCAATAACCAGCTCCTTGGTCTTTGAGGTGTTGAACTGCAGATGGTTCCTTTTGCACCAAACGGCAAAGTCCCTCAGCAGGCTCCCATTAATAAGAATAAAGATAGTATCTTGCTTTATCTGGCCTCCACTGTGGAAAATTTATTTGATTACAATTCAAATGCCTTTGAAAAATTGATTTACATATAAAATAACTACATCATGAAGAATTAAACCCCCTCCTTCACAGATGAGTGAAAATATTGAATAAATTTCCTCTTTTTGATTGCTTGGGTTAAAAATGCCAAGTTATGATGACTGAATTGATTATTCACTTAAATATGAATAATATGATACATTTTGGGTATTTGGTATGGCGAAATAGGACAATAGGACACAATGGAAAAATCAAGAACACACCGGAAAGATGAGAATAACGGCGGTGGTAAAAGAACAGCGACTGTACCAGCTGAAGGTTGTGCGGGTCTCTGCTGCGGCACGCAAGCATTGGGACATCACTACCGCACCGGACGGAGCGCGAGGCGGGGCAAAATGACTGGCCGTAGATTCTATCAAAAGTTCGATCTAAATTGACCATGGTTGTAAAATATTGGCCAAAAATACACAAACACTGAAATATGAAAGTAAGATGAAAAAAATAACATTCTATTGCCTTATACTGCAAGACTAAGACAAAATAAAACTGTCAAAACTCACCTTTTCAGTGATAACGTCCGAACAGACCACTCGTTTAACAGAAAGACCGCAAATGGAACCACGATCAACTTCTAACTGTTGGAGTGGAAAATTCCATTCTACACATGCAAATTGTTAATGTGTGTCCTTCCCCGCACACAAATAACATGCTGTGGTCAAAAAAAATAGGCCACAACTCATTTTATAGCTCAGAAATTCATACAAGACCAGCTACCATTGTAACATATTCTGTAAGAAACATATTCTAACTAACTTTCAGCTTTCATTTTAAAAAACAAAATCGCAGATTTATAACTAAATTTTTATATGGCGTAGTGATTTTAAGTTACTATTTTTGGTGAGGTAGTGACCTTGACCCTGAGGCTTTCCGTTTAGATCAAAACAGACAATCGTATTAATTTTGGGTATGCAGAAAATGGAGTTACAACGATGATCAAATATTTTGCATGATGTTTTATTATAGTTATGATTATTCTGTGAGCGCGCCAATCCTTAGTTGTATAAAGTTACAATTTTAAAGGAGTAGATCTGGAGGGTCCTCAGACAGAGTGTTTTGGTAAACTGGGATGTATGGATGCTGTCAGTACCCACTCGCTTGCTCACGCGAGTTTGTTGACGGTGTAGTGGCTGGCTGCTTTATGTCCTGGGGCTCCCTCATGCCTGTGTTACCTTCTGGCTCTCCCCTTTTAGTTATGCTGTCATAGTTAGTTGCCGGAGCCCCTGCTTGTACTCAGTGCAGTATATATACTATTCCTACTTATTCAGGTGACATTGGGCATACCTAACAACTTGTGTATTCTCTCTCCCCCCTCCCCCCCACAAATCTGTCCCTCTGAGTTACATGTTGGTCCTGGGATCGAGATACTGACCTTTTCTGCTCTTTGGACCTGCCTGATCCATCCTGGTGCCCTGTGTCTGGTTGGAGTCTCATCGCATTGCTCCTGTGGAGGACGGCCCCATGAGGACAGTTGAAAGTCACACTTGGAGGACGATCTGGACTTTTACAGTAATGCTTTTATGGCTGAGGACTACAGTTGACTTGCTAACTTTAGGACTGCAGTTGTCATGAACAGTTTTGCACTCAAGTTTCCGTCAATGAAGAGTTTATAACATCAACAAAACTGACTTCTTGTTAAAACTGTTAATGTTATAGTCATGCTGTCTGTTGTTGCCCAAATGAGGATGGGTTCCCTTTTGAGTCTGGTTCCTCTCGAGGTTTCTTCCTCATGTCGTCTGAGGGAATTTTTCCTTGCCACCATCGCCACAGGCTTGCTCATTGGGGATAGATTAGGGATAAAATTAGCTCATGTTTTAAGTTGTTCAAATTGTGTAAAGCTGCTTTGCGACGATGTTTATTGTTAAAAGCGCTTTACAAATAAACTTGACAACTTAAAATACAATTCATGATAGCTGTAGACTTTTCAGTGGACTACAACCTTTTTAAGGGAATGCGACAGTCAACCATTTATCATGTCCCAGATCAAGCTGCCATTTTTCCACAAATTTGCAGAATTTTTGCCAAATTCTGAATAGAGTATTCACATCAAAGATTTAGTTTTATCTGTTTTATTTCTTTCATCATTTTATTTCAAATTAGAACCAACATCACCATTCAAAACCGTATAGTTTATTGACTGAGTATATTTAGTGGGGTACCCCCACAGTACCCAGTTTCTGAGACAGACCCATATACACATATACACACACAGTTGTGGTCAAAAGTTCATATACAGTGACATGAATGTCATCTTGGATATGAATGTCATGGCAATATTTGGGCTTTCAGTAATTTCTTTGAACTGTTCTTTTTCTGTGGCAGAATGTACAGCATACATCTTTAAAAAAAAAGCACTAGAATTTGGTGCAAAAGTTTTAATTTTCTTTGGGTTTTCTGAAATCAACACAGGGTCAAAATTATACATACAGGGTCAAAAATATGCATAGACTACATCTAATATTTGGGTAAAATGTCTCTTCGCAAGATTCACCTTGACCAAACATTTTTGTTTACCATGAACAAGCTTCTGTCAGAATTCTGGTTTGATATTTCATGACTCTTCATGAAATTGGTAGAGTTCAATTAAATGTGTTTTTTTTTTCTTGGCATGGACTCGACTTATAAGCATGGTTCATATATTTTCAATAGGGTTGAAGTCAGGACTTGTTTTAAGCTTAATATTAGCTTGCTTTATCCTCCACAACCAGCTCTGATGCATGTTTGGGTTCATTATCCTGTTGTAAGTCCCAAGTTGTGTTCAAGTTTCTGATGGTTTATGCTGAAGAATTCTGAGGTAGTACTCCATTATTCCATCCACTTTGTCCAATGAACCAGTTCCACTGGCAGCAAAACAGCCCCAGAGCATGATGATCCTACCACCACCACCAGCTGGTAGAGTGTCCCTCTGTATATGGTGGTCATTGTGGCCAAACAGCTCAATCTTTGTCTCATCTGACCATACAGCTTTCCTCCAGAAGGCTTTTTCTTTGTCCATGTGGTCAGCTTCAAACTTTAGTTAAGCTTGAAGGTGTCAATTTTGGAGTAGGGGGTTATTTCTTGGATAGCAGCCTCTTAGTCCATGGTGATCTGAACTGTAGACAGTGGCCCATCAGCTTCCAGTTCATGGCAGGGCTGTGCCATGGTGATTCCCAGGTTGTTCCTGACCATCCAAACCAATTTCCTTTCAGCTGAGGGTGACAGTTTGGGTTTTCTTGAAGCAAAGTGGCTTGGCAAAGTGACTCCACCTCACAATAACTTGCATACAATTGTTTGAATTGATCTTGGAATTTGCAGTTGTATAGAATGGCTCCAAGAGACATTTTGGAGTTGTGTACATCTGGGATCCTTTTTCTCAGATCTGCACTGAGCTCCTTGGACTTTCCCATTGTATTGTGTGCTGGTCAATCCAATGAGTGCTGTAAACAAACCCTTTTTATGAAGGCACAGAGAAGCTGCCAGCTGTAGTCAGTCATGCTCACTAACAGGAAGTTAAGAGACCTCGGCCTTGGCAATATAAAAGGCATTTTGGAAGTTTCAGCACATCTGAATTAATAATCTGAGTGAGCGTATGTACATTTTTGACCCTGTATGTATAATTTTGACCCTGTGTTGATTTCAGAACCCCCCCCAAAAAAATTAAAGCTTATGCACCAAATTCTAGTGGTTTTTTTATTATTATTAAAGACTGTACAATCATTCTGCCACAGAAAAAGAACAGTTCAAAGAAATTACCTAAAGCCCAAATATTGCCATGACATTCATATCCAAGATGACATTCATGTCACTGTATGTAAACTTCTGACCACAAGTGTGTGTGTGTGTGTGTGTGTGCGCGCGCGCGTGCATGTGTGTGTCTGTCTGCAATGGCATAAATATTTCAACACTTACATTTGTACACTGCCAGATACACCACTTGGACAACAATAACTGGTTTCGCTTCGGTCCACCAGAGAGAATTCTTCTCTTCTTCTTCAGTTATATGGAGGCTCCAGATGAATTATAGGATAGTGTAGCATGGTATGTTTTCATACTACAGATGTGGTAGTTCATCCAGATACTGTTCAACTACTATTAAATGCCTACTGAGTATTCAGACACCCTACAGATTATGAGTATTTGGATGTAGCTGCTGAATTAGTATCCCTGCAAGAAGTTAAATCATTTTTAAAGGATATGGAAGCTGGCTCCATTGGTAAATGCTGCTGAAGATAATTGCAGTTTTTCAAGTCTGTTTATGTTGCTAAGCTAACTGTATTTAACTATTTGGTTTTTGTCTGTTTGCTTGTTGTAACTTTGCATGCTGCCTCTCTTGAATTCTAATACAAAGTATTACATTAGTAAGGCATTAGTATGACCTACAAAACAAAAACAATCTCATCTCTAATTTCCTGGCTACAGGTTTTCAGGTGCCACACCTGATTCCACTACCTCTACCTTCATTCCGCTAGCAGTTATGGTTTGTGCTTGAGTGGAATAAAAAACTGCAGAAACCCTAGTCCTTTGGGGAAAATATTGGACACCTATGATGTAGAACTTAATATTGCTCCTTTAACATCACTTAACATCTCCCATTAGGATTCAAAAACATTTCTCCCTCATTTGTACAAATGCCAGCCAACAGAAACGTGGCCACAGTGCCATGCTGAAAACACACACCATATGCTATTTTACTGGCAATTTCACTAAAGAGAGACTACTTGCCAGCCTTTAATGGACTAATTCAGAATATACTTTCACTCAAAGAAAAAAGTGTCAATTTAATGTTACTAAGAAGCATAAAAGGAAGATGATGCAATAGAAGTAAAGTGAAAAAAACAAACAATATGAAATGTATATTTTCGAGTTAAATATATGACATGGCTGCCAGGTCACATCCTGTCAAATCATCCATAACCACTTATCCTTTGCAGGGTCGCATGCAAGATGGAGCCTCTCTCAGCTGACTATGGGTGAGAGGCAGGGTACACCCTGGACAAGTCACCAGATCATCACAGGGTTGACACATAGAGACAAACAACCATTTACACTCATGGTCACGGTCAATTTAGAGACACCACCATAAGCAGAAACCATTACATGCCTAACCTGCATGTCTTTGGACTGTGGGGGAAACCAGAGCACCCAGAGGAAACCTATGCAGACACAGGGAGAACATGCAAACTCCACACAGAAAGGGCCCTGCTGGTCACTTGGCTTGAACCCAGAGCCTTCTTGCCGTGAGGCGACAGTGCTAACCACTACACCACCGTGCCACCCCCTGTCAAATCAGACAAAATAAATAAATAAATAAAAATTTTAAAAATGTTCAATTATAGGCTCACTTCAGTTACTACTGTTCAATCAAATCACCATCTCCAAACAATCACAATAAGCTAATACTTGTTTTTTATATTTTTTTTATGATTGAATTGTATTAAATTGAAATCAACGTGCATTAAGTGCATGGAATGATTTTCTGATTGATGTATATGCAATGCCAACCCCAATTGCCACTGCCAGCATGCCAATCATCTTCCTGAAATGAAGGAATTTGCAAAATTATCAAGAATCAGACTCAATCAGAACCAATGTGCTTCTCTGGAGCAGTCCTCTAGAGAAGCACAGAAACTGAGTGACCTCTATCATGAAAATGGTCTACACTCAAACCGAGACTCTTCATTATTACAGGAGTAATTTTCTCTTCTAAGCTGTAGTATGTTTGTGAACAGAATTAATGACCAAAGCAATGCTTGTTGGATGGATGAGGTCAAACAGTATGAAGTAGGTTGAAAGGATATCCCAAATAAGCACATTGCAAATATGAGTCCTGGGATGAGCACAGGACAGTCTTTATGATTACAGCAGCAAGGACTTGCCTACAATTCTGTAGTATCCAGGTGAGGTTATGCACTGATGAAAGTGTGCATCTTGGGCATCACCGATTCATACTAAATGAAAATATTTAGGCTACGTTTACATTACGTCGAATCAGCGGATCATCAGATTAACGTTCTTAAAACGATTCGCGTTGACACTAAAACCGTTAGCCGTGCACACAGCAACACCAATACGCGGATACGCTCGGCTCCGCAGGCATCCTGCGCTCCAAATCACTCCGCCCTGAACAGCGAGTGCCCTCTGGAGGGTGCGCACTCCGGCCCTGCGCAGCTCACAGAGCGCGCGAGTGAAGTGAACAAGCCACGATTCGGGACTGAGCCGCTGTGTGTGAGATCCCAGCGCAGATCACTTATTACTTGCAAGTGGAAGGATGGCAAGCCTAAAGACAATCATAACTACACAATGGGCAGTATTTGCATCAGTATTTGCAGTATTTTCATACTTTTATACTCTTTAATGAAAGGTGATACAAGGCGGAAGTCTGCGCCGTTTTTCAGCAGTCGCGTCATATGACCAACGCCAGCGAATCAGGAAGGTGGATGTCACAGTGACGTTGTCCAATGAGACGCCAGCTAGAGCTCAGCACAGCGTATTCGCGTATTCTCAATGTTTACACGGCACCGGAGCTGATACGATCTAGATTGAATACGTGGACACTGGCGGATTCCCGTTTCCCCGCTTTTTCAGGGGGGTTAATGTAAACGGACAGTGCGTCCGCGAAGAAAACGAGACAGATACGGTCTAGTGTAAACGTAGCCTTAGTGTATACCTGTGGGACCATCAACAGCAGCAGGAGGTAAGTTCCAAGTGCAGAAAGCTCCAAGCAGAAGTACAGCTTCAGGATGAATCAGGTAGAACTGTAGTAGAGCTCACAGTCTCATCATAAACAAGAAGGAAAGTATGTTAAATCCAATCTGAGAAATTAATAATAATTGGGGAAAAAAGGACACCAAAACATGTAGAATAATGTCGACGGGCTGACAGCCATCTTCTCCCTCTCTGCAAGCACTCCAAGCATTGCCATAGTGTTGAAAGGACAGTACTCCATGTTCCTCGCTGAAGCTCAGCAGTGGCAGCTCAACACCACCAGCACAGGACAGTAACCAGCAAACACATGAGGGGAGGAGCAGCTTAATGCAGTGTGTTTGGCAGGCACTAATGACCTGCGTGCACATTCACTGTCCACAAGACACCTACAGAGTATATAAGGGCCATGCACTATACACAGAGGTACAGTGTCTTGCAAATGTATTCATCCCCCTTCGTGTTTGTCCTGTTTTGTTGCATTACAAGCTGGAATTAAAATGGATTTTTTTTTGGGGGGGGATTAGCACCATTTAATTTGCACAACATGCCTACCTTTTAAAACTGCAAATTGTTGTTTTATTGTGACACAAACAATAAGATGAAAAAAACAGAAATCTGGAGTGTGCATAGGTATTCAAACACACACACACACACACACACACACACACACACAATACTTTGTATAGCCACCTTTTGCTGCAATTACAGCTGCAAGTCTCTTGGGGTATGTCTCTATTAGCCACTGGGATTTTTGCCCATTCCTCAAGGCAAAACTGTTCCAACTCTTTCATGTTAGATGGGTTGCATTGGTGTATGGCAATCTTCATGTTATGCCACAGGTTCTCAATTGGATCGAGATCTGGGCTTTGACTAAGCCATTTCAAGACATTTAAATGTTTCCCTTTAAACCACTTCAGTGGAGCTTTAGTAGTATGGTTAGGGTCATTGTCCTGCTGGAATGTTTGCTGGAATGTCCTGCTTCATCCCAGTCTGAAACCTCTGGCTGACTCAAACAGGTTTTCCTCCAGAATTGCCCTGTATTTAGTGCCATCCATCTTTCCTTCAGTCCTGACCAGCTTTCCTGTCCCTGCAGATGAAAAATATCCCCACAGCATAATGCTGCCACCACCATGCTTCACTGTAGGAATGGTGTTCTTGGGGTGTTGGGTTTGTGCCACATATGGCATTTCCCATGATGGCCAAAAAGATCAATTTTAGTCTCATTTGACCAGAGAATCTTCTTCCATGTGTTTGGGGAGTCTGACACATGCTGTTGGGCAAACTCCAAATGCATTTTCTTAAGCAATGGCTTTTTTTCTGGCCATTCTTCCATAAAGCCCCACTCTGTGGAGTGTATGGCTTAAAGTGGTCCTATGGACAGATACTTCTATCTTCACTGTGGATCTTTGCAGCTCCTTCAGTGTTATCTTTGGTGTCTTTGTTGCATCTCTGATTAATGCCCTCCTTCCCCGGTCTGTGAGTTTTGGTGGGTGGCCTTCTCTTTTCAGGTTTTAGTGGTGCCATATTCTTTCCGTTTTGCTATAATGGATTTAATGGTGCTCCCTCCCAGACAGCATTGCAGTCCGCGGCTGACGTTTTAAGGTCTGCATTGGCTCCATCTGACAGGCCAACCCTTTCCCCAGATCAGCATCGGCTGTGAGCAGAATGATACAGTTTTATACACCCATGGGGCAGGACCGCGCGGGCGCACTCTTCAACAGACACAATTTCTTCAACAGTTTCAAAAGCACGGGTGCGCTCTTCAATAGTTTCAACAGACACCACTTCAGTCCAGTCCACTTGCTGTATGCAGCACTTGGCAGACTTTTTCGGTAAGTGCCTTTTCGACACCAAGTTGTTTTATGATATGATTCTTTTGGATGAATAACCATAGTATTTTATGGAACAAAGCTAAGGTTATTTGAGAAGTTATTTTGTGTGTGAGGCTGTTTTGGCATGGCTGGGATTATTTTCCACACGGCTTATTTTGTTAATGTGTTTTTATATTAAAACAGTACAGTTATAGTTACTGGTTAAATATAAAACAGTAGTGTTGTAGACACTGTGTTTAGATGAGTTCCTGTATGTACAATATTAAAGTAAATTGATGATAATTGGACGAAAAAAGGCCGACTCTGCTGCATTAGCTGTCGGACCGGAGCTAAGGCTGAGTAGCATTAAGCTAATATCACTGACTCTGCACAGTTAGCAATGTTAGCCTAACTACTGAAATTGATTACTAAAATAATCAATGGTTTCAGCTCTAATTGCCAGAAGTTTTGGTTAAATCATGTAGGGAAGGATTGCTGGATATACTTGTGTTTGAATCATGACATTTCGATAACTGGTAAATGTTTTTCATCTTCAGGTACAAGGGGCTGAGCACGAGGCTAATGATGACGTGATTGTAGAGAGGGGTGCTCTCTGAGGGTGCAGTCACACTGGGAAGTTTGGTCAGTTTCCTCCATTGGTTTGGTTCGTTTGTAGTGGTGTGATCACTGATTAAATCACATGTGTGAAGACTTTGTACCGATACCATACGCTGCCATTTTCTTTCTTTTAACCCAATTTTTAAAGCCATGGTTCACTTGATATGCTGGGCCTGTGTGAACTTCAGGACATTTTGGTGTGAAAGCAACCTCTGTTACCTCAGCAACAGCATGCATAAGGTTCACTTTACAAGCCTGGACTGTGAACTTGAGTACATTTTGGTGTGAAAGCCATCTGTTTTACTTGTATGGGTGTTTATAATTCAGTTCAGCACTTAATCCATGTTTTACATATATGGTGATGTATACAATGCAGTTCAGCACTTTGAACATTGTTGACGTTGTTTAACTTTTTTTTTGCACTGTTCATTATTGCACTGTGCCAGAAATTTTGTGAGCTGATACCAATTACCAACGTGAAAATAGCTGATCTACAAAATCATGTTCACATGTCAATAAAAGCACTTTGTGATTGAAGATTTTTCTTAGCATTTGTCTTATTAATGCTAATGAAGCAAACTTGGGGGTTGGGGGTTCACCTCAGACAGTTGTTGTACATATCTGGACCAGGGGCGTGTTTAGCCTATTTTTGGGGGTGCTCAAGCACCCCCAAAAACGAGCTCAGCACCTCCTAGCTCAGCACCCTCAAAAACACTGCTTTTGGACGTAATTTTCAGAAATAAGCGCCCTTGCGCACTGCGCAATGAATGTGTGCGCGGGCGTGTGTGTGTTCTTGAATTCACCTGTTACGTGATAGTTCTATGAGCAGTAAAATACCTCTCCTCCTTGCGTCCCCTCTGATTGGGTTGCCTGTCTGCGCGAGTGCTTGCTACGACATGGTGTTTTTTTTAACTGGATTCCACGCCGATGAGGAACTCGAAGTAGCACCTGAGTATTACTGGCATAGCGAGATGTGAAGGTACGGACTGGAATTACAATTGTTAAACACAACACAATAATATGCATAATGTAATATTGATGTTCCCTGGTCTATGAATAGAATGATAAAAACGACATTTATCATCCATATCGAGATACTTTTGTGCAGAGCTGTACAAGTGCTATGGTGCTAGACCACCGTGTGTTACTCAGTTTTATTTAATGTAACATAGCGTTTACGTTTGCTTATCATTCACAAATCCAAACCCTGGTCATTGTCTGGGGGGACAGTGAGTGTGGTTTGGATATAGCCTACATTTTCAAAAGAACACTACCAAAATATAACAAATATAACAAAAAATATAAACTAATGTAAACTAATGTAAAATCATAATAATACACACTATTATTACACAATACACAATAACACATTAATTAACAATTACCACTGTTCAAAATGAATAGCTCCAACATTACAAATGCAGTAGTAGGTCTTGTTTAGTTAAAAATATAACGTAAATATTTGTGTCAGTGGCTGTAAATGTGTAGATATCATAGTTTATTGGGTCAGCTTCTGTTAAAACATTGCATAAGTCTAGTCTTGTCTAGTCTAGTCTTCTTGTCTAGTTAAGTCTAGTCTAAATGCGGAATAAATGTGGAAACACTGTCGTTCAAGCCAGGTGTCTCTGTCAGCTCTGGGGGCTAAGCACCCCCAAAGATCAGATGCTAGAATCGCCCCTGATCTGGACTACATCAGGCCCTGATCTGGTACCGATCCAACTCACATCCATACCTGATTTGGGCAGTGCAGAGATAGGTTTTTAGTGATCCATGCCGGTTCAGATCCAAAAATTGTATCTGTGCCGGATATGGGGGGGGAGCAAAATTTATGTGGGATGGATCCATTTGCTGTATTCAGACCGGACTTTGGGGTACATCCGGTGCTGATCTGGCTCAGATCAAATTGCTATCTGGGGTGGGATATTCAAAGTTTGGGATATATATTTTTTTTTTATAACCAAATCCTGATCCATACTTCTTCACAACTTTGTCTCTGACATGTTTGGAGTGCTCCTTGGCTCTCATGTTGCTGGTTTAGTAGTGTTGCAAAGTTAGGGTCCTTCCAGAACAGGTTGATTTATACAGACATCATGTGGCAGGTCATGTGACACTGATTGCACACAGGTGGATCTTAATCAGCTAATTATGTGACTTGTGAAGTGAATTGGTTGGACCAGCTCTTATTTAGGGGTTTCATATGAAAGGGGGTGAATACCTATGCACACTGCAGATTTCTGTTTTTTCATCTTCATTATCATTTGTGTCACAATAAAACAATGATTTGCACCTTTTAAGTGGTAGACATGTTGGTGCTCACCCTCAGTCAAATGGTGCTAACCCTCCAAAAATCCATTTTAATTCCATCTTGTAATGCAACAAAACAGGACAAACACCAAGGGGAATGAATACTTTTGCAAAATACTGTAGTCTGTCTTTTTGAATGCCTATTCTGATTCAATTTATCTCTTTTTCTTCAGATACCAGTTCAGACAATGCACTGCCTCACTGGAAAATTTTCAAAGTTGATCCCCTGCACCTCTAAGGAAAAGCTGATCACTCCTCACACCCTAGAAACCTCCATCACTCCTCCCTTACCTGAACCCTCACACCACACACCAACTGGCTCACCTCACCAGGCAATTAAAACATAAAAAAGTACCTTTTTGCACCTTATGCCTGTTGTCTACACGTCTGTGTCAAATCCCACTTCTAGAGGATGCTACACTGGTGGAGAATGCAGGCAGGTGACGCAGACCCAGGCTCCCTGGCCATGGACCCAGTGTTGAGACACCTCCTCGACATCAGTATGCAGCAGGGCCAGCTGTTTCAGGAGCTGGCCCACGGCTTTATACACCATCATCCAGGCTGACACATCATCACCTAGGAGTTCCTGAGCTTAAAGCACAAGCTCTAAGACCACAGTCCCCCTGCCTGACCCAGCCGAGACGCTCAATGCCTCATCACCAAGCTCAATGCGAATGATGACTGTAGTAAAGCCCTGAAGTGGGTGGAATACTGAAGCACGGCAAGCAGGAAGTGCTGTTCACGCAGACTTTTTATTTTCAATGTTTTCCTTGCTTTTCAGCTTTCCACTTACACATATACACACTCATGTGCTCTGGTTGGGAGAGATCCCCTCTATTCGCTCTCTCCCTCCTTTTCTACTCTCTGCAGTTACTGCAAAGCACACAGACACAATGTTAAGCAGGAACAGGTGTACTAACTTTGCCACTCACCTTCCCTGGCCCCACCCTCCATTCACAAACTGACGCTCGGCCATGTCCCCGCTGCCACATACCCCCACCACCTGACTCAGGCCAGGGAGCCATCCGGCCTGCAATGGACCCCCCCTCCCAACAGGACAGGAAGTCCGCCACGACCATTTGTGCCCCCAGCCTGTGGACCACCTTGAATTTAAATGTCTGGAGGCCAAGATACCAATGGGTGGATATGTGCATTGGCATCTTTCATGTGGTGGAGCCACTGGAGGGATGCGTGGTCCGAACAGAGGGTGAATGGGCACCCCAGCAGGTAGTATCAGAGGGTGAGGACCACCTACTTGATTGCCAGGCACTCTTGTACTTACTTGGTGCTGTACTTACTTTCACACATCAAGAGCTTATGGCTGATGTACAGCACTGGTCATTCTTCACCCTCCACCTTCTGGGACAGAATGGCCCCCAGCCCTTTGTCAAATGCATCTGTCTGCAAATTAAAAGGGAGAAAGAAGTCAGGGGAGTATAAAAAAGTGTCCTTCCACACAGTGCAGCTTTTACCTTGGTGAATGCCTGTTGGTACTGCTCCATCCACTGGGCCGGATCTGGTGCCCCTTTTTTAGAGAGATCAGTCAGCAGGCTGGTGACATCCAAATAATTAGGAATAAACTTGCAATAATAGCCAGCCAGCCCCAGGAACTGTCTCATCCCCTTTTTGGTTTTGGGCCTTGGGCAGGCCGGAATCACTGCAGTCTTTTCAATTTGGGGATGCACCTGCCTGTGACCCAAGTGGGAACCCAGATACCGTAATTCCACCCACCCAATTGCACACTTTTTGGGTTAGCTGTGATACCCGCCCATCTCAGTGACTCTAGGATGGCCCTAAGGTGTTCTAGGTGCAACAGCCAATCATTGCTGAATATAATAATGTTATCAAGGTAAGCCATGGTGTAGGCAGTGTGAGGGCAGAGGATCTTGTCCATGAGCCATTGGAACGTAGTGGGAGCCCCAAATAACCCAAAAGGAGGCATGACAAATTGGTGTAATCTGAACGGTGTGGAAAAGGCTGTTTTTTCTCAGGATAGAGGAGTCAAGGGGATCTGCCAATATGCCTTTGTCAAATAAAATTGAGCAGTGCCTAATCAATCGAGCAACTCAATGTGAGGCATTGGGTACATATCTAATTTAGACACCATGTTGACTTTTCTGTAGTCCACACAAAACCAGACCGACCCATCGGCCTTGGGAACCAGGACCACCAGGCTGCTCCAGTCACTGTGGGACTCCTTGATTATGCCCATTTCAAGCATGGCCTTGAGTTCGTCCTGAACCACTTTTTTCTTGTTTGGGTAAGCAATAAGGGTGGCTATGCACCACCACCCCTGGGGGCATTTCACTGTGGTGTTCTATGAGGTGGGTGCGACTGGGAAGGGGTGAGAACATGTTGGAAAATTCCTTTTGCAACCTGACAACCAATGTGAGTTGGGTTGGTGAGAGGTGGTCTCCACAGGTGACCTGAGTGGTTTGAGTGGTTATATCTTTTTACCCCCAGCCCTGCCTTCTCTAGGACTACCAACACCAATGCCTCATTCCAGTGTTTCAGCAGATTGAGGTGGTATATTTGCATTGCCCCCCCATCCATTTGCCTCACCTCATAGTCAACATCCCTGTTTCATCATGTGACCTCAAAGGGCCCTTGCCATTTAGTGACTAATTTGGAGCTCAAAGTGGGCAATAATATGAGCACTTTATATCCTGGGGTGAATTCTTTAAGGCGCATGCCCCTGTTGTACAGCAGGGCTTGAAGTTCTTGTGCCTGCCATAAATTCTCCTGGATAAAGTGTGTGAGGGTGTGGAGTTTTGCGTGCAGATTGAGAACATAGTGAATTTTGTTTTTACTCGTTGAAGGTCCCTCCTTCCAATTTTCCCACAGCATGTCTAAAATGCCACGCGGTTTTTGCACATATAATAATTAAAATAGTGAAAATCCTGTGGAGGCTTGTGGGACCTCTCGTACTGCAAATAACAGGGGCTCGAGCCATTTATCCCAGTTACATGCATCTTTGCTTACAAACTTCCGAATTAGATTTTTGACTGTTTGATTGAATCGTTCCACTAAGCCATCTGTTTGTGGGTGATAGATGCTGGTGCAGATAGATTTAATCCCCAGTAACCCATTTTGGTGAATCTCTGATGTGGGTGAAGTACAGAAGCATGGCAGGCAGGAACTGAAGTTTGTGCAAACTTAATTTCTATAGATATAGCTTTTCAGCCTCACTCACTCCCACACACGTGCACGCGCACACGCATTCTGGTCGGGCGTCAGCTCTTCTCTGCTTCCCCCCCTTCTTTTATGCTCCATCCCTGCAACACACACACACACGAACAAATTGGCACCAGGTGTAATGACTTAGCCACTTACCTTCCCTGACCATTCACAAACTGCTGCTTGGACACGCCCACATTGCCACATACCCCCACCGCCTGACTCAGGCTGGGAAGCCATCCAGCCTGAAGCAGACTCCCCCCCCCCCCCCCCGACAGGACTGGAAGTCCGCCACCACCATCTGTGCCCCCGGCCTGTGGACCACCTCGAACTTAAACGCCTGGAGGGCAAGATACCAATGGGTGATCCGCGCATTGGCATCCTTTATGTGGTGGAGCCACTGGAGGAGGGCAAGGTCCAAACAGAGAGTGAAAGGGCACCCCAGCAGGTAGTATTGGAGGGCAAGGACTGCCCACTTGATGGCAAGACACTCTTTCTCGATGGTGCTTGTAATCGCTTTCATGCGTCGAGAGTTTATGCCTGATGTACAGCATGGGGTGCTCCTCACCCTCCACCTTCTGGGACTAAATGGCCCCCAGCCCTCTGTCCAATGTGTCAGTCTGTAAAATAAAGGGGAGAGAGAAGTCAGGGGAATGCAAAAGTGGCCCCCCACACAGTGCAGCTTTTACCTCAGAGAAAGCCTGTTGGCACTGCTCCGTCCACTGGACCAGATCTGGAGCCCCCTTTTTAGTGAGATCAGTCAGTGGGCTGGTGACATCAGATTAATTAGGTATAAACCTACAATAATAGCCAGCCAGCCCCAGGACCCGTCTCACCTCCTTTTTGGTCTTGGGTCTCGGGCAGGCCACAATTGCTGCAGTCTTGTTAATTTGGGGACACACCTGCCCATGACCCAAGTGGAACCCCAGATACCGTACTTCCACCTGCCCAATTGCACACTTTTTTGGGTCAGCTGTGAGGCCTGCATGCCTCAGCGACTTTAGAACGGCCCTCAGATGTTCCAAGTGCCACGGCCAATCATGGCTGTAGATTATTATGTGCTCTAGATATGCGGCCGCATAGGCAGCATGAGGGCGGAGGACCCTGTCCATGAACGTGGCACTGGAACATAGCGGGCACCCCAAATAACCCAAAAGGGAGCATGACAAATTGGTGTAATCCAAATGGTGTGGAAAAGGCTGTTGTCTCTAGGGATAGAGGAGTCAAGGGGATCTACCAATATCCCTTTGTTAGATCCAGTGTTGAATAAAAGCGAGCAGCACCTAACCAATCAAGCAACTCATCAATGCAAGGCATTGGGTATGCATCAAATTTAGACACCGTGTTGACCTTTCCATAGTCCACACAGAACCAGACCGACCCGTCGGTCTTGGGAACCAGGACCACTGAGCTGCTCCAGTCACTGTGGGACTCCTTGATTATACCCATTTCGAGCATGGCCTTAAGTTCATCCCAAGCCACCTTTTTTTGTGTTTGGGCAAGCAGTAAGGGTGGCTATGCACTACCACCCCTGGGGGCATTTCGATGTGCTGTTCTGTGAGGTGGGTACGACCAGGAAGGGGCGAGAACACGTCAGAAAATTCCTTTTGCAACTTGGACACCTCCATGAGTTGGGCCGGTGAGAGGTGGTCTCCACAAGGGACCGGAGTGGTTCAAGATGTTATATTTTTTACCTCTGGCCCCAGCTCCACCTTCTCCGGGACTACCGATGCCAACGCCATGGGGACCCCCTCATTCTAGCATTTTAAATGGTTGAGGTGGTAGAGTTGCAATGCCCCACCCCTAGCCGTTCACCTCACCTCATAGTCGACATCCCCGACTCACCGTGTGACCTCAAAGGGCCCTTGCCACTTGGCGATTAATTTAGAACTCAACGTGGGCAATAATACGAGCACTTTGTCTCCCGGCGTGAACTCTCTAAGGCACGTGCCCCATCATACAGCCAGATTTGACGTTCTTGTGCCTGCAGCAAATTCTCCTGAGTTAGGTGCGTGAGGGTGTGGAGTTTTGTGCGCAAGTCAAGAATTTTGTTTTTGCTAGGCAAAAGTCCCTCCTCCCAATTTTCTCGTAGCATGTCCAAAATGCCATGTGGCTTACGCCCATATAATAATTCAAATGGAGAAAACCCTGTGGAGGCTTGTGGGACCTCTTGTACTGCAAATAACAGAGGCTCAAGCCACTTATCCCAATTACGTGCATCCTCACTTACAAGTTTCCAGATTATGTTTGAGTGTTTGGTTAAAGCACTCCACTAAGCTATCTATTTATGGGTGATAGACACTGGTGCGGATAGACTGAATACCCAGTAACCCATACAGTTCATGCAGTGTGCATGACATGAATGTAGTGCCTTGGGGTCTGTCAGGATTTATTTCAGAATCCTGACCCAGTAAATAATACGGAAGAGCGCTTCTGCAATACTGCATGCTGAGATATTGTGGAGAGGCACTGCTTCTGGATATCGCGTTGCATAGTCCACCAGAACTAGAATAAAGCGATATCCTCGTGCCGACCGATCTAATGGCCCAACAAGATCCATCCCAATTCACTCAAATGGGGTCTCGATTAGAGGGAGAGGGCGCAAAGGCACTTTTGGAGTGGCTGCGGGATTTACTAATTGGCATTCACGGCACGCCACACACCACTGACAGACATCCCCGTGAATCCCTGGCCAATAAAACTGGGCCATTATTCGGGCTCGTGTTTTATCTTGCCCCAAGTGTCCAACCATGGGATTAAAGTGAACCACATGGAATACAAGTTCTCTACGGCTCTTTGGGATTAATTATTGGGTTATTCGTTCACCAGTTTGAGTGTCCTGCGTCACTTGGTACACTATCTTTAATAATAGCAAAATAAGGGAAGGCCGGTGTCGCGCTTGGCTGAAGAGGTTGACCATCGATTACTCTCACTTGGTCAAACTTGGTCATGGCGCTGTTCTATGGCGACTCGGCATTACTCCCTGTTTTATTTGTTTGTCTTGCGTTATTTTGTTTGTTCCTGGATCCCAGTTTTGGCATTGTCCAGTATGACAGATTTGCTCTACTTCATATCCGTGACAACATGCCCACTTTTCGGCCTGATCTCCCACTGGACTTTCAGCAACACAGGGAGCGGCAAAAGCAATTCTGGAAGCCTCGGAAACGAGGTGCGAGAGGTGGCACACTTGTCCGGCTACGGCACCACATCCACCGCCCGGCTCTTCCAAGCTTGGTTCTCTCCAACGTCCGCTCCCTGGTGAATAAAATGGATGAACTTTCCCTGCTCACCCGCTCACAAAGAGACTTCAGGGATGCTGCTGCTATCTGCCTAACTGAAACCTGGCTCGATGGAAGTTTCCCAGACTCTTTGCTACAACTACCCGGCTTCTCTTTTCATCGTGCAGATCGCACCACAAATTCACTGAAACAATGTGGGGGTGGTGTTGGCTGCTACATCAACAGCAACTGGTGTACTGACTACAAGATCTTGTCACAAACCTGCACCCCAGAGTTGGAGTCTCTCACGGTGATGTGCAAGCCCTTCTACTCTCCAAGAGAATTCTCTGCCGTTGTCCTGATCATTGTTTACATCCCTCCCGATGCCTCTGCGCCCTCTGCCTTGCAACAACTGGCGGATCATATAATGGAGGTGGAAAACAGCAACCCAGATGCGGCTATGATCGCGCTGGGTGATTTTAACCATGTCACCCTGAAAAAAGTCTTACCCAGATACAAACCCCACATCCACATCACCACCAGGTTGGATAAAACACTGGATCATTGTTATTCTCCAATCCTCGAGGCTTTTCATGCTGTGGCCCGGGCCCCCTTGGGTAAGTCTGACCACAACTCTATTCTCTTGATTCCCAAATACCGTCAAAAACTGAAGGTATCTAAACCAACTGTCAAACACTAAGTGCTGGTCCCCACAGGCCATAGAAACATTACAAGACTGCTTGGACTCCACTGTTTGGAGCAACTTCTGGTCTGATGGCCAGGATGATATTGACTCCTTCACTGATACTGTCACAGCCTACATCCAATTCTGTGAGAGTGTCTGCATTCCTGTGAGAACTGTGACTGTCTTTAATAACAGTAAGCCCTGGTTTAATAATGAACTAAGACTGCTCTGTAGGAAGAAACACTCTGCCTTCAAATGTGGTGACATGACTAATTACAAAAAATTGAAATATGATTTTCAGCGAGCTGTGGTGAATGCTAAAGCTTCCTATAAAGCTAAACTTGAAAAAAATTACAGGCAAATGATATTAAAGGTGTCTGGCAAGGGCTGCAGGACATCACTGACTTTAAAACAAAACATCATGCTCCAGTCAGCGACCCAGCCCTCCCTGATAAGCTTAATAATTTTTACTGCCGCTTTGACGACGGTGTTCAGCTGCCTGCCCCCTGTTACAAAGAACAAGGTGGCCCTCCACCCACTGTTTTTGAACATGATGTCAGAATTTTGTTGCGCCAGCAAAACACCAGGAAGGCATCTGGGCCTGATGGTGTGGCGTCTGCTACACTTAGACACTGTGCTGACCAACTCGCCCCTGTCCTCACTTGTATTTTCAACTGGTCTCTCCAACTTGCTATTGTGCCTGCCTGTTTCAAATCTGCTGTGATTATTCCAGTCCCAAAGAAACATAAAATCACTTGTCTTAATGACTATAGGCCTGTTGCCCTAACATCTGTCATTATGAAAATCTTTGAGCGCCTGGTTTGTAAGCACCTGTCCAGCATTACCTTAGACCCCCAGCAATTTGCCTACAGAACAAATAGAAGCGTGGCTGATGCAGTATCCCTCTGTTTGCACTCCATCCTCCAACATCTGGAATCGAAATGTACATATGCCCGTGTTCTCTTTGTTGATTTTAGCTCTGCATTCAACACCATTGTACCTGTAAAGTTGATTAACACTCTGCAAGAGCTGGGTGTCAGTACATCACTTTGTAGATGGATTTTTAATTTTCTGTGTGATAGAAAGCAGGTTGTGAGAATTGGTGACTACTTTTCACAGCCCATGCTCCTAAACATCGGAGCACCACAAGGTTGTGTCTTATCTCCTCTGTTGTACTCCCTATACACACATTTCTGTCAGTCTCACTCCAATTCAGTTTTGTTGTACAAGTTTGCAGACGATACATCAGTTGTTGGCCTCATCACAAACAAGGATGAATCTGACTACCGCAGGGAAGTGGACGAGCTGGTGGGTTGGTGTGATAGGAACAACCTGATTCTTAACATCTCTAAGACCAAGGAACTGGTCGTTGACTTTAGGAAAACCTCTGGCCCCCTCTCCATTCTCTCTCTCAAGGGGGTGGAGGTGGAGAGGGTCACTCACTTCCAGTTCCTTGGGACTACTATTCATGAATCCTTATCATGGGACCTTAACACCAACATCAAGATCAGCAAAGCCCATCAGTGACTTCACTTCCTGTGGCAGCTCAGGAAGTTTAAAGTCAGTCAGACAGCCATGATTCATTTTTACAGAGCTACAATTGAAAGTGTTCTCACATTCTCCATCCTTGTCTGGTTCGGTAACACCACCTCATGGAACAAGACAAGGCTGGAAAGGGTTGTACGCAGAGCATCCAAAATCATAGGCACCAACCTCCCCTCACTTTCCTCCTTCTTTTCATCGCGGTTAATTAGAAAGGCAAGAAAAATCATAGTTGACCCCTCCCACCCAGCACACCATCTTCTTAATCTCCTCCCATCAGGAAGGAGATATAGAAGTTTGAGAACCTCAACATCATGGTTTAGGGATAGCACATATCCACTAGTCATCAGACATCTGAACCTTCTCTGACTGCCATGATATGTAGCACTCTATATGCATGGTATGTACTTTACCATTGGAACACTCTAAGATGCACTTTATAATGCAACTTTAAATGCAACTTATTTTTAGCCATTATTGCTGTCCAATGACTACTGGGTACCCCACTACTGTTCACTGTCTTTGTCTGTTTTACCCATGGCTGTCTGCCCTTAGGTACGTGTTCTGTTTTTTTTTTATATATATATGTATTTGATGTTGGGGATGTGCCAAAACAAATTCCTATCAACTGTGTTGACATGGCAATAAACTATTGAATCTTGAAATGCATGCCGCAGAGTCTCGTCTCGCAACTGCTCTAACGGGAAATCCTCAAGGGAATCCCTGAGAGAGGGAGGAGGAGCAGGCTGCTCCTCACTCTGACGCGGTGCTGACGTAGACGACTCTGTGACAGATTCTCCAGTCAATGCCACACATGGATCTTCCCGTGACCTACTAGTGCAGGACCCACTATGTGGTAAATATTCCATCAGCTTTTTAAAGTACCCAAAACAGTGGTCAAAATACTTTTTTCCAGTGTTCTGCAATATTGCAGAATGTCAAAATTTTGTTCTGCAATTTGGAAATATTTTCTGCAAATACACAAGCCTCCATACTACACCCTTCTCAACCTAATGCCTATATTTACATCATATCTAGCTTTACAACTCATAGCATTATTGTAATTCTTTATTCTCTCACTCTTTTTTTAATTTCAGTCTTCACAGATCCTTCTCTGTAGCAAAGTTATCATTCCATGATACCTCCACAGGTCTTTCATCCCCCTCGCCCTGACACTACGGGCTACTACAACTTGAAGTATACCAACTAATTCATAAATGTACTAGTTATCACACCCACACATTATCCTTCCACACAACATACTAATAAAGGTATCACCACAATCAAAAAAATAGAACAACTGTTCTTCAAGAAACAAAACATTCATTCTCATGTTACACGTCATGTTACATTTTGTCAAGATTAAGTTTCTAGCTTGAACAATAGATTGTTACCCAAAATGTACTTCATTCACAGTGTTTGCATCTACAACCTGTAGTTTTAAATTGAAAGCAAGGTTTCAATTCTACACTCTGTTACATCTTACGATGATGCAAAGAATTGATGCCATTAAGGAATAAAACCCAACTGGCAAATGGAAAGACGTTTGGGTTCATTGTGTTTGCCTGGCTTCTAAAGTGCAAGGTCATGAACTGAACTGAGAACTACTGCAGGGGCTTCACTGCTCTAAACTTACAGAGAACTGGGTACAAACTAATCATGGCAGAACAGAGCTACAGAACTGAACCTACCGTATGAGCTTTGTCTTACAAGGCAACTGTTTTACTTTGTGCTAGTCTGCACCACAGGCAAGAAAGCACTAGTAAAAAAAAAAAAATAGAACATGTACACAAAACATGTGTTAGTGTAGCTTGGTATGAGAAAACAAAATATTCAAAAGTATCTATGAATAAAGGTAAAATACTGTTGCTGTCTTCAAAAGGGATATAATATCAGTATAATTTTGCATGATTCAACAATACAATATATACAAACCTATACAATTTACCAATAAATATGTATGCAAGATAAGAACTAGTAAGAGTCTTCGCTTTCTGAACCAGATCCCGTCTTCATTTTTGTCACCCTTGCGGACACGCGATCTGTCGCTGTTGTTGTTGGAGTCACGCTGGCTGCTGGTTTTGCCAAGATATGACAAAATCGTCCTTGTTTTCTGGGCATTTGTCAGACTCTTGCCCCGAAGAAACAATCCTCTTCTTGGGAGCCATGTTTGTTGTGCCGCATTGAATTCTGGGAGATGCATGGCGGAAACTGCCGAACATTGCCAAGGTAGTTGTCGGGTCCTCCCGGCGGGTATTAAAAGTGACAAAATCTTACATTGGAAAATGGCAACTGCCCTTATTTGGTTGTCGTCGCCTTTTATAGCCATTACATAAATATTGCTCACCTTTGACCTGGAAAATGCCATCAGGTTCGCGCGGCGCAGGTTTCAGTTTATTTACAGCGCTGCTAGTTTCCTAAATTGAGAACCATTGAATCCCGAGCCTGATTTTTTCATTCTAAAAAATTGCAGGTTGTTTAATTTTTCTTCTGCAATCTTGAAAATCATTCTGCAAAATGCAGACTGCAGACGGGTATTTCGAACACTGCAAAATCAACGAGTGAATGAGACAAGGATTAACCACCACCTGTATTCTATGCATTTGGCCCCGGAATAGAATACGGGCAGACGCTAAGGGATAATTGTGAACATTCCCATGCACACAACACCTTCACCGCTTGTGCTCTCCCCAATGTCTCACCTTGCACTGGGCGTTGGTGAATTGAGGTCTGATTACAACCAGAATCCACCAATGCATGTTATGTATCCCCTTGAACACTTACCGTTATGCGATACATTCTGGCCCGATCGGGGCGGTCTCTGGCACATCAGGGATCTGGATCACGGCCTCCACCACCCGTGCGGAACCCTGATTCTGGAGATGCTCCGGGTCCCCGCCGCGCCAGCATACTGACCCAGGCTTTCCCTCTGCATTGGTGTTATGGGAGTCACTCACCTGAGAGGGGAAGGACACAGACAAGGAAGAGGGAGATGGGAGGACACCACGAGTGTGACAGGCCAGCTAGAGAGGAGTTGGCCCCCTCCTCCACGGTAGGGGAATGGGGCGAGAGGGAGAAGAGAGAGAGGGGGAGAGAAGAGAAACGAGGAGGGGTGCCTTCGCCTTGTCTGCCTGTTGTCGGAACCACCACCAGATGGTCCTCCGCCAACTCAATGGCTCGCTGGAGTGCCGCCAGGCAGTGACACTGGACCTATTCCGCAGTTCCTTCTGGAAGCCAAGAGATGCCACCAGGTCGATGATCCTGTCAGTGTCACCATCTTCCGACCTCAGCCACCGCCGGCAGGAGTCCTGGAGTTGTTGGCCAAATGCGAACGGTCGGCCGACCTGAGGAGTGTCAGCTTCCAGAACTGCTGGTGATGTTCCAGGGAGCGGCCAACCCGCTGCAAAATGGCCCTCTTGAGGTCGGAGTAGTTGAGCTGGCTGTTGGCAGGGAGCTGCTGCGCCGCGAGTTGCGCCTCACCTGTCAGGAGTGGGAGGAGGCGAGCCGCATGCCGCTCGATTGGCCGCCCCCACGCTTGGGCCGCTTGCTCGAAGAGAGCAATGAAGGCTTTGGTCTCGTCATGCAGGCCCATCTTTGTGAGGGTGACGTGAGGGGAGTCCATGGTGGTAATGGTGGATGCCCCTGCCAACGCCAGCAGATGCTGGAACGCCTGGCGATCTTCCCGCTGGGCCAGCATCAAGGCTTCAAAGCGTTGTTCTTGGTCCTTTCGGAGGGTAGTCAGCACTTGATGCTGTTTCTGCTGAGCAGCAGCGAGGGCATGGACGAGCTCCATAATTGGGGAGGACTCCATGGGGTGGACTCCATGGGGTGGTTCCCTTCCGTACTCATCCTGAGTTTCGGCACCACTGTGGTGAATCCCTGATGTGGGTGGAGTACAGAAGCACGGCAGGTGGGAACTGAAGTTTGTGCAAACTTTATTTCTATAGATATAGCTTTTCATCCTCACTCACTCCCACACATCCACACACACATGCATTCTGGTCGGGAGTCAGCTCTTCTCTGCTTTCCCCCCTCCTTTTATGCTCCATCCCTGCGACACACACTAATTGACACCAGGTGTAAAGACTTAGCCACTTACCTTCCCTGACCCCACCCTCCATTCACAAATTGCCACTTGGCCACGCCCCAGTTGCCACACCCATACAGTTTGCGCAGTGTGCGTAACAAACGTAGTGCCTTGGTCAGTCAGGATTTCTTTCGGACTCCCGACTCAGGAGATAACACAGAAGAGCGCTTCCACAATACTGCATGCTAAAATATTGCAGAGAAGCACCGCTTCCAGATATCATGTTGCATAGTCCACCAGAACTAAAATAAAGCTATATCCTCGTGCCGGCCAATCTAATGGCCCGATGAGATCCTTGCCAATTCTCTCAAAGGGGGTCTCAATTAGAGGGAGAGGGCACAAAGGTGCTTTGGAGTGGCTGCGGGATTTATTAATTGGCATTCGCAGCATGCCCCACACCACCGACGAATATCCCTGTGAATCCCTGGCCAATAAAACTGGGCCATTATTCAGGCTAGTGTTTTATCCCGACCTAAGTGTCTGGCCATGGGATGAAAGTGAGCCATGTGGAACACGAGTTCCCTATGGCTCTTTCGGATTAACAACTCTGTTCTCTGTTCATCAGTTTGAGTGTCCTGCATCACTCGATACAGCCTATCCTTAATAATAGCAAAGTATGGGAAGGAGGGTGTTGCATTTAGCTAGAGTGTTTGACCATTGATTACTCTCACTTGGTCAAACACATGATGCAGAGTCTCATCCCATGACTGCTCTAACGGGAAATCCTCAAGGGAATCCCCAAGAGAGGGAGGAGGGACAAGCTGCTCCTCACTCCTTGTATCGCCCTGACATGGTGCTGATGTAGACAGCTCTGTGACAGCTTCCCTAGTCAATGCCACACCAGGATCCCCCCCATGACGTACTATCGCAGGACCCACTCCTTACTATGTGTTCCATTAACCCTCTGAATCCTGGCCAATCAGTCCCCAAAATCAGTGGGTGGGTGAGACAAGGATTAACCACCACCTTTATACTATGATTTTCTCCCTGAAATTGAATGTGGACAGATACCAAGGGATAATCATGAACATCCCCCATGCACACACAAAACCTTCACCACTCGTGCTCTCCCCAATGTCTCACCTTGCACTAGGCTTTGGTCTGATTACTGCTGGAATCAGTGGCGGCTGGTAGTCTTTCAAACAGGGGAGGCTGGTCGGTTATGATATTTCCAGATTTTAAAAGAAAAAACACATCAATTTTGCCCATACTCTTGCCTCTGATCTGGCTGATTGTTGGCAGCGTCACAAACTGTGAAATAACAGGTTCTTTTGGCCCATTAGCCTACTGTCCAATATACATGATGGTGGTGTTGGGGGGAGGGGGGGTATATTTTCACATTTTATATTTTAAAATTGTGGCATGTTGTTTAAAAATTGATCATTATTGAAAGCAGCTCTTTGTCAGGAACCTCAGCAGTAGAGCTGGGTGCCACACATTTCATTCAATGACACTTTCCCTATATTTTACTAATTTTGACTGAGAAATGTTTTATTGACAATTTTGATAACCCTTCACTTTTAATCCAGGTCTGTAGTGTGAAATGTTCTCGGCTGTGTTTTTGTTTAAAAATGTTTTCCAAATTGTAGCTGTGTTTAATTCATATCCAGAAAAATATATATTCCAATATAATATACTCAGCATAAACATTTTAAATAGATTCTATATTTTTGGTCCATCCATGACGTATTACTAAAGTAGCCTATTTACTGTTGTTGATGTGGGTCACTTGCTGTTAGCCAATTCACTTTCTCGTACCAGGAGAGCTGAAAGGAACGAGTATTATTCCCTACCTTTTTCACCAAGTCAGTTTGAGGCATTGGTCTATCCTGCTCTTTAATTTTAATTTTTTCCTCGAAAGGAAGACTGGCAAATGGCTTCGCCAAAATTAAATCAGCAATGCTTGGCATCCGTGCGCAGCTTTCTTGCTAGCTGACTAGCCCCCTCAAGTTCAAGTTCAGTCACTCAAATAAAGGAAATTTCTGGAACTAAGATAGCAAACTTGACAACACTATATTTACACTTTATTTACAATGAAAATATATACAAACTAAAAAAGCTGATAGAAACCGTATGTAATGAATGAAATCGAAATGCAAGCTGATCTCTTACAATACAGCACTTGCGAATCCGCATGGGACTGAACTGATGTTGCCAGATACTGCTGACGTTATCCAGCCCAAAATATGTTCAAAACCCGCCAATATGCACTTAAAACCGCTCAATTGAGCGGGAAACCCCCAATCTGGCAACACTGTACCGCTGCCTGTCTATAGTTGAAACGAGCTGTCAATCAAAGAAAATATCTGGCCGCTTTCACCAATCACCAGTCTCCTCGCAGAAACTGCCATGTCCCTCCCATGTGAGGCTCGGAGTCCATGGGTGGGCGTTTTCGCAGTATTTGTCCAATAACCGTCTTGCATTTTGAGATTGAAAAGTGCAGAGCTCCCAAATGCCACTGAAGTCCATTGAGGCTGGGAGTCCATGGGAGTCCGTAGGCAGGCATTTTCGCAGTATTTGTCCAATAATCGTCTTGCATTTTGAGATTGAAAGCGCAGAGCTCCCAATGCCATTGAAGCCCACTGAGGCTGCGCTGCATCACGCTGTCACGAGGGGGAGAAACTCACGCACACATTAAAGTTATAAGGGCATTTTTAGAGGAGGCTGAGCCTCCCTCGTTGTCTTAGAGCAATCGCCCGTGGCTGGAATCCATCAATGTGTGATACGTATCTTCTTGAACACTCACCAGTATACAATATGCTCCGGCCTGATCAAGGGCGGCCTCTGGCACCTCAGGGATCCAGACTAAAGCTCCCACCTCCATCACAGAGCTCTGGACATGGAGATGCGAATGGAAGCCTGGGAGGAGCAACCATCCCCCATTCTGCTACTTCATCAACTACATTCAGGAGATACAAGAGCGGATTGAGCTGGTGGCACCCAATGTGAATGTGGGTGGCCCAAAGGGAGCAGCAACAAGTCTACAACCAGCCAACTCAGACTCAAGAGTTTCAGCTTGACGACCATGTGTTCCTGCTCCCCCCAAGAGCAAGCTGCAAGTTCCTTACTCACTGACAAGGCCCCTACATCATCCAGGAGCGAGTAGCTCCTGTGAACTACTGCCTGCAGCAGCCAGGTAACAGCCATCACCCAACTTTACCACATCAACTTACTAAAATGTTGAATTGAGCCAGTGCCAGCACTCTCATCCTTTTCTGTACCACCCCCAGATCTGTACAAGCCAATACAGGTCCATAAGGGAGAAGAGTTGACACCTACCCAACTACAGAAACTGCAAGAACTAGAGGATTAATTCAGGGACATGTTCTCTGCAGAACCCAGGTGGACACCTCATGTTACAACATGAAATCAAGACCCCCACCAGAGTAGTCATCCAACAGTGGCCCTACTGTTTCCCAGAGACCCAACATCAAGCTATAGAAGTGGAAGTAGCCCAGATGCTGCAGAAGACCCACCATTATTGTGCCCAAACCTGACAAAAGCCTCTGACTGTGCAATGACTTTCAGAGACTGAGCAAGGTATTGGAGTTTAACAGCTACCCCTTGCCATGAGTGGATGACCTCATAGAGCACCTGGGGTGGACCCAATTCATATACAACCTTGACTTAACAAAAGGATACTGGTAAATGGCCCTCTCTTGAGAGGCATGGCTCAAAATGACCCTCAGCACCAACTCCAGGCATTGGCAATACCGGGTCCTCCCTTTCAGGCTCCATGGAGCACCCACAACATTCCAAAGGCTGATGGACATCGTCCTGAGACCCCATCACCCCATACCATAGCATGCCTGGACAATGTCGCCATCCACTCCAACAACTGGCAGGACCACCTCCACCACCTCAGGGAGGTGCTGGGCAAACTCTGCAACAAGGGACTGATGGCAAACCTGAGGAAATGCCATCTGGGGCAGACCGAGGCATAGTACCTGAAATCGGCTGGAGGGATCCTGAAATCACGCGAGAGAAGACCGAAGCCATCCACAATTACCCCCAGCCTACCACCAAAAAGCAGGTATGTGACTGGCTGGCTACTACTGGCTTTTCATGCCTAACTTTGCCTCTATTGCTTCCTCCCTCTCAGATCACCAAGATGGAAGAGCCTGAGAAAGTCCATTGGACCCCCCAGCCAAAGGTTCCAGGCCATCAAAACCACTCTCAAAAGCTCACTGGTCCTGAGGAACCTTGATTTCCAGCACCCATCATGGTACACACAACTATATCAGAGGCTGGCCCAGGAGCCGTGTTGTCACAAGAATTTTACAGAGAAGAACACCCCATTGTCTACATTATCCAGAAGCTGATGCCTACAGAGTAGAGGTAAATAACAATGGAGCGAGAAGCCCTTGCCATCAAGTGGGCTGTAGATGAACTTTGACAGGAAGACACTTCACCCTCATCACTGACCATGCCCCACTCCAATGGATGGCTAAGTACTCTAACCACAAAATCTGTTGGTTTCTCTCTCTCCAAGGCTTCTTGTTCCAGGTACAACATCGGGCAGGAGCCCACAATGGCAATACATATGGCATGTCCACTGGGCCAGATCAAAGCTTGGGGGGGAGGGGGTTTCAATATGTCAACAAGTCAAGTTTATTTGTATAGCGCTTTTAACAAGAAACATTGCCGCAAAGCAGCATTACAGAATTTGAACGACTTAAAACATGAGCTAATTTTGTCCCTAATCTATCCCCAATGAGTAAGCCTGTGGCGATGGTGGCAAGGAAAAACTCCCTCAGATGACATGAAGAAACCTCGAGAGGAACCAGACTCAAAAGGGAAGCCATCCTCATTTGGGCAACAACAGACAGCATGACTATAACATTAACAGTTTTAACATGAAGACAGTTTCGTTGATGTTATATAACTTCATTGATGGAAACTTGAGTGCAAAACTGTTCATGACAACTGCAGTCCTAAAGTTAGCAAGTCAACTGTAGCCCTCAGCCATAAACGCATTACTGTAAGAGTCCAGAGCATCCTCCAGGTATAACCCTCAACTGTCCTCATAGGGCCGTCCTTCACAAGAGTGATGCGATAAAACTCCGACCAGACACAGGGCACCAGGATGGATCAAGCAGGTCCGAGGGGCAGAAGAGGCCAGCATCTCAATCCCAGGACCAACATGTAACTCAGAGGGACAGATTTGGGGGGGGGGGGGGGGGGGAAGAGAAAACACAGGTTGTTAGGTATGCCCTAAAAATGACACAAGTATTAAATCTGAGTGGTAGGCTCGCAGAGACGAGAGTCTTGACATCAGGCATAATACACAACAATGGCATGTTAATATGGTTAAAAAATATCATGACCTGCTCTGGCTGGATGCTTGATTGGGTGATGGGAGCACACTCCTCAGCAATGATGAGATGCAGATGGGATCCTTAGGGCTGGCCAAGACAATTCAGTTACATTTCACCAGGTCTGGGACATGCGACAGAATGTCTGACGGCCGATTCCCTGCAGGCTACGACAGCCAGTCGAGGTCTCCACCCTCTCCACCAAAAGATTTCCTGTTGACTCCATGTAACTCAGAGGGACAGATTTTTTTTGGGGGGGGGGAGAAAAAACAGGTTGTTAGGTATGCCCAATGTCACCTGAATAAGTAGGAACAGTATACATATTGCACTGAGTACAAGCAGGGACTCCGGCAACTAACTATGACAGCATAACTAAAAGGAGAGAGCCAGAAGGTAACACAGGCATGAGGGAGCCCTGGGACATAAAGCAGCCAGCCACTACACCGTCAACAAGCTCAAGTGAGCAAGCGAGTGGGGACTGACAGCATCCATACATCCCAGTTTACCAAAACACTATGTCTGAGGACCCTCTAGATCTACACCTTTACCTCATAAATAGCATTAACAAAAAGCTTGACTAAACAGATATGTTTTCAGCCTAGACTTAACTGCTGAGACTGTGTCTGATTCCCGAACATTACTTGGAAGGCTGTTCCATAACCGTGGAGCTTTGTAAGAAAAGGCTCTGCCCCCTGATGTAGCCTTCACTATACGAGGTACCAGCAGATAGCCTGCACCTTTTGATCTAAGTAGGCATGGCGGGTCATAGAGGAGCAGAAGTTCACTCAGGTACTGTGGTGTGAGACCATTTAGTGCTTTAAAGGTCAATAGTAGTATTTTATAATCAATACAAAATTTGATTGGGAGCCAATGCAGTGTGGATAAGACAGGCGTGATGTGGTCATATTTTCTAGTTCTAGTAAGGACTCTTGCTGCTGCATTTTGAACTAACTGGAGCTTGTTTATGCACTTATTGGAACATCCAGACAGTAAGGCATTATAATAATCCAACCTGGAGGTAACGAAAGCATGGACTAGTTTTTCCGCGTCATGTAATGACATTAAATTTCTTATCTTTGCAATATTTCTGAGATGAAAGAAAGCTATCCGGGTGATGTTATCAATGTGAGTTTTGAATGAAAGACTGGGGTCAATAATCACTCCGAGGTCTTTTACTGCTGCACGTGAAGAAACAGAAAGGCCATCCAGAGTCACTGTGTAATCAGAAAACTTACTTCTAGCTGTATGTGGTCTTAGTACAAGTATTTCAGTCTTGTCAGAGTTAAGCAGAAGGAAATTAATAAGCATCCAGTGTCTAATGTCCTTAACACATCCCTCAATTCTATAAAGCTGGTGTCTCTCATCAGGTTTTGCAGAGACATACAACTGTGTGTCATCAGCATAACACTGGAAACTAAGGCTGCTGGGCCATAGAAGGTTCACGCTGCATGCTGCACGCTACACGCTACACGTTCACGTGAAGAACCGGACCCTGGGCCATTAAACTTCATGCTTGGATGTTCACGTGTTGCGTCTGTTCTACTTTGACCGAGTAACCAACAATACGGACTCTTCGGATGACGACGATTGCCTCATTCTGCTTTTACTGAGACAGAGGAAGAGAAAAAGGAACAGAATTTGGAGCCGAGAACACTTCCTTCTGAGAGAAACCCGTGGTGAATTTCACCGAACATTCTATAATCTGCTTGACAATCCCGATGAAGAACTATTTTTCAATTATACCATTCAATTATATTTTTTCTGAAGTTTTCCCCTGAAAGCATAGAGTTATCTCCCTAGACCCGTTCTGATTGGCTGGCGCGGCGGTGACCGCATGCATTGACTGGAATTTCCATCTTCACGCCTAGAAAAAAGTGTGCATGTTCATTTCACGCTTCACGCGTGAAGTGTGCAGCGTGCAGCGTGCAACGTGAACGCCGTTCTATGGCCCAGAGCAAGTCTTGTTACGTTTGTCCACTTTTCTTTACACGCGTGTAGCGTGTAGTGTGCAGCATGCAGCGTGCAGCGTGAACCTTCTATGGCCCAGCAGCCTAATACAATGTTTACGAATAATATCACCCAGAGGTAACATATATAAAGAAAAAAGCAGTGGACCCAAGACAGAACTTTGTGGAACACCAAACTTTACCTCAGTACATCTAGAAATATCACCATTTATATCAACATACTGATAACGATCAGTTAAATAAGACCTGAGCCAGGAGAGGGCCGTTCCCTTAACTCCCACAACATTTTCTAGTCTATCCAGAAGAATGGAATGATCAATGGTATCAAATGCTGCACTAAGGTCAAGCAACACAAGTAGCGAGATACAGCCCTGATCAGACGCCAACAGTAGGTCGTTTACTACTTTAACCAGTGCTGTCTGTGCTATGATCTAAATCCAGACTGATACATTTCATGGATGTTATTCCTATGTAAATATGACCGTTGTGCCACAGCTTTTTCAAGGAACTTGGAGATAAAGGGGAGGTTTGATATTGGCTGATAATTGGACAGCTGACAGGGATCAAGGTCAGGTTTTTTAATCAGGGGTTTGATAACTGCTAGTTTAAAGGATTTGGGTACATAGCCAATCGTAAGAGAAGAATTTATTTTTAGAACCGTTGTGCCACAGCTTTTTCAAGGATCTTGGAGATAAAGGGGAGGTTTGATATTGGCTGATAATTGGACAGCTGACAGGGATCAAGGTCAGGTTTTTTAATCAGGGGTTTGATTACTGCTAGTTTAAAGGATTTGGGTACATAGCCAATCGTAAGAGAAGAATTTATTTTTAGAAGCGGTTCAATTACTTCAGGTATTATCTGTTTGAATAGACATGTAGGTAAGGGATCTAGTACGCAAGTTGAGGCTTTTGATGCAGAGATTAATGAAAGTAATTCATTTTCTTTAAGGGGAGTAAAACATTCTAACTGATGATCTGATACAGTTATATAGTGTGAGGGAATTTTTAATGGATGAACATTATTAGTCTCTGTGTTTCTGTGTGTTGAGCTCAAGTGGCCTATACTGAGAAAGATGTTTTTTCCTATGTTGTAATCGCTTTTCTGTGGCCTTGGTGGTAATGAGCAGGGTGCTTGAGTTCATCCTAGCTTGCATCTTCTCATGATGTAACCACCTTTCCTGGCCTTGGTGGTGATAAGCAGGGTGCCTGAGTTCTCATAACTACGCATCCACCCGCACGCCAGGTGCACGCTCTAACAAAGTTTCACAGAAAATCTTGATCCAATCACGTGAAGACACAAGCAGTGAGCGAATGCTTTCAGAGTATAATAGATAACATTCCTAAAACACAACTCAGAGTGCGCGTACTCTCTGCATCATCAGGAGTGATGTCTTCTTCTATTCTTCTCTTTCCTTTCCTATTTTATATATCTTTATATGATATACTATAATAAATGACTGAAAAGACAACTGTTAAGCGTTCTGAAGTGTTTATTAGAAATTTCCATTACAATTTGGCGTCCCCTGGGTGGGCCCTATGCGTCTGATCCTCGGACGACGGAACACTCCCAAGGCTACGGTGCGGAGCTGAGAACTCGGATGAGAGACCAGGGCATCAGGGCTCACCGAACCAGTAAGTGATAACTTTGCATTCTTGTGTAAAGAAATTAGTGGAAACAATATTTAAAGAATGATACAAGAAATGGACAGAGATTTGTCCTAGTATTTAAAAATGATATAAGAGACGGACAGAATTTTGTCCGAGCCCAGGAGGACTGCTAAGCTGTGGTATCATCAATATGTTTGCAGAAAACGGATAAAACACAATTTTGAGACAATAAACTGTGAGTAGTTTATTGGGTTGTGTAAAAGAATTATCCGCCCAAGTGACGACTGGGTAACGGCTCACCTACTTGAGCGAAGGAAGTACGGGTGCGTGTCTCAACGGACTCACGTTCAGTGATTCGTAACTGGGAAAGAATTGAATCTTGCTCCCTTTGTTCTGTGTGAACAACTGGCCCGTCGGAGGAACAGGATAGAGAGGTTCGATCACGAAGTCGCAAAGACACACCGGTGTGCACGCAAAATATTGATGAATTAACAGAGTACTGTCCTCCTCCAAATTCTGAAACAGAGAAACAGATTTGTACACATGCGCGAGTTGTCTTTGAGGTTGTTGTGTTAAATGATGCCTACTTTAGCTTAAGGCAAATGTCAGATAAATTGTTTACTCATAAGAACACACCTAAAGGATTATTGTGTCGCATTTTTGGACATAGTCCAACCTGTTCTTCTTGTGATCCTAAAAAAAAAAAAAAACTCAGCCGCTGTTGTCATAACCTATTGATGTAACAGTGTACAATGAGGAACAGAAACAGTAAGTTAGGGAAAGAAAAGTAAAAGCAAGTAAGTGTGAAGCTACATGTGCTATAATAAGAATTGGCTGTTCCTATGACAGCCCAAACATCCAGTTTATGAAAACCTCGTATGGCGAGGATTATTTGGCACAGTTTGATATATGGGTAAAGGACTTAGAATTCCCTGAAAAGGGCAGTTTTAGTCCCAGGCAGATAGGACAGTTAGAAGAAAGTTGAAACAGAAGGAAAAAGAAGAGTCTGCAGATAATGTTAAGTTTTTAGGGGACTGGAGGGCGTTTTCTACATGGAAAGAAGAAACATTTAAGAGAGAATACAAAAGAGAGAAACGACAGGCAGGGCTCTCACCCTCTTCTCAGTGTTTGAAATTTCAGATGGACCCTGACCTGGAGTCTGCCCCACCACCCCAACACACACTGCCTCCTCAGCAAGGCGGAGCATCATTCCCACAAGCGCCTCACCCACAGAGAAGGGGAGAAGTTGAGACGAAGGAAAAAACTGAGCCTCTGGAATCTCCTCCAGCCTACCAGCCGCCTCCAGCATCAGCACCTCCCCTCGCTTCTCCATCACACACGAGATCCGGTTTTACATATGGCGATGGAAAAGATACTCTCCTGGACCTGACCACGTGCTCACCAGTGGGTCCACAAGGCCATGATCTAAAGTCTGAAGTCCTTAATCTTCCAATGGTGGAAGTGGCTGGAGCTGATGGCATGCTTTTAGTCCACAGACCCTGGACGACAGCGGACATGAAGGAAAGCATGGCTTCTCTTCCCAATGTGAGAGAGGTAGGAGGAAAGACATTTGGTAATGAGCTGTTGATATTTTGCAGAGAATTCCGACCGACCACCCATGAACTTCGCCGCCTACTCATGATCAAGATGGGTATAGATTGGAGCAAAGTTTCCAAAGATTGTCCGGAAGCTGACCAGCGAATGACTACACCAGACTGGAGCGCGGCTGGCAATAGTGAGTATAGAGATACCATCACTGCTCTCTGTGCTCGTCTGGATAGTGCTTTTCCTTTGAACATAGACATGACTAGGATCAGTATGTGTAAGCAAGAAGATGGAGAAGGGGTGTCAGCATTTCTCACCCGTCTCACTGCCGTGCATGAGAAACACAGTGGCCTGACCAGACCCGCGATCCTGGCTGGAGTGGAAGGCACTCCTGAGGTCTGGGAAGCGCACCTGCGGAACAGTTTCATGAGCGGTATGGATCCAGCAGTGGCCAAGTTAGTAAAGCAGCTCTGTCTCCTGTGGGAAACCACCAGTCTCACCAAGATCGAGCAGTACGCTGTGCATGCAGAAAAGCTGCTGAAGGAGAAGGAGAAGGCAAAGTCGACACAAAGAGACCAAGATCTACACACCGCCACTCTCACTCTTTTCAGACTGTTCAGCCTGGAGAAAAAGGAACAAGAGGAGGAAGAGGTCGAAGTAGGGGCCGAGACAGGACAACCTGGAGTGACTCGTCCTGGATAAAAGGTGCAACCTGCTACAACTGCAATCAAAAGGGACACATTGCTCGAAATTGTCTCCACAGTAACAGGCAGAAGCCCCGTGAGGAGTACAGCAAAGCAGACTGACAGGCGGACTCTGGGAATGGGCCCCACACAGAGAACAGTGGAGGTAGCACACACACACCTGATGATACACATACACATAGACAGGAGCATTCACATAACATTAAACACATTAGTAGCAGCACCTGCATGCAACAGCAAGACTACACAGAAACGCCCGATACACCAGTCCAGATAGATACACCTGAAGTTGCATTAAGTTTGTTAAAAATACACAACTACTCCCTTTTCTAAACTCCCTTGTATGCCCCTCACTGTGTGTGGGCATGTGTTAACCTTTTTAGTAGATTCTGGAGCAGCACACTCAGTGATACAACATGGGGTACTTCCAGTAGACCCACCGCTCAGCTCAAATTCTATTCAGACAGTGGGCATCTCAGGACGACCTGTAACCAAAACTTTCTCAGTCAACCTCCCATGTAAAAGCGAGGGAGGAATAGTTACGTCCCACTCATTCCTCATCTCACATACATGTCCAGTAAATTTGTTAGCTCATGATTTAATGTGCAAATTAGAAGTAAATCTCACATCCACTCCAGATGGACTAACCTTTGAAGTAAGTGAAATGTGCGGTGTGCAGTATGGGTTTGGAAGCCCTCTGTATGTGTATGTCTGGCAGCTCTGCTCAGATCAGCTCACACAAACTCCAAAACACCTTGTACAGCTCGCACGCTTGAACACCTCATCAGTTGACACAGATTATATGAAAGAGGAAGATTTGCATTGTACAGCACATGTTCACCAAGGGCAAGATGTAGAGTTTGAAAAGACTTGGTTTGCAGACCCCCATGCACGTGAAAGATTGACCCTCAAAACTATATATTGGTCTAAACATTATTGCACTGTGCAGGTCCATTTTACTCGTTGTCCAAACAGCTGCATCAATGTTCATCGCAGTGTTCTCAAACATGTTATACGCGGCCTCGTGTCAGAGGACTTTGAGGTCGGCTGCTGCCAACATGATTTCTTTGACATCATTGATTCTATACCCCATGTCTCATTAGCAAAACCGCGAGCCGCCCATTGGAAAGACGTGGGGAAGTGGGTCAGGAAGTGTGCAGTCAATGGCAATGAATGGTCCCAAACAGAGGACCCTAGTGTGTTGTTTTGTCAAAGGCTTGGGGTCTACAAACAAAGTCATGCTATGTGTGTGTATGTTAAGCGCAGCGTAATATTAGCCACTGATGACCAGGGTCCTGGGGACCCTGGCCATAGTGGCCTGTTTGTCTCTGTTTCCACAGGCATAACTCCAGGAGAGGTGCACCCCAAATTGGCGGGAGTTCCAAATTCCATTTGGGCGAAGGGTAAACATGATGTGGGCCTAATAAAGAATGCTGAACCAGTGGTGATCACCCCCAAATCAGATTTCAGTCCTAAACAGACCCAGTACCCACTCAAACCAGAAGCAATCACAGGTATAAGACCGGTCTTTGATTTGTTGCTGAAGGCAGATGTAATTGTCCCTTGCCAGGACTCTCCAGTGCGCACTCCTATTTTTCCAGTCAAGAAGGCAAGAAAACCGTCCCAGCCCGATGAGTGGAGGTTTATCCAAGATCTGCAAGCAGTCAATACTGCGGCTGTCCCGCACGCGCCTGACGTCCTTAAAGAGCGCTCTGCAGACCACACCCACTCTGGTACTGCCTGACCCCAATAAACCATTTTGTTCAAAGTGTAGATGAAAAGAAGGGTTTTATGACCTCTGTTCTTTTGCAGAAACATGGGGATAGATTGAAACCTGTAGCCTACTTCTCCGGCAGGCTGGATCCAGTGGCGGCTGACTTCCTGTTTGCCTGTGTGCAGTTGCTGCAGTTGAAAAGGCGGTAACTGCCTCCAGAAATATTGTGGGGTATTCTAACCTCACCTTTTGGTCCCACATGCTGTCTCCCTGCTTCTGTTGGAGAAAAAGACGTCACATTTGTCAGCACAGAGATGGCTGAAGTATAACACAGTCATACTTGATATGCCTAACATCACTGTGAAACGTTGTACTGTTCTGAATCCTGCCTCTCTTCTCCCTACAGAGGACGATGGAGAGCCACATGACTGTATTGCTCTCACTAACGATTTTTGTTCCCCCAGGGCAGATTTAAAGAGTGACCCTTTGGAAAATCCAGACATGATCCTCTATGTGGATGGTTCAGCCTCCAGAGACCCAGAGACGGGAAAGAACAAAGTAGGTTTTGCCGTAGTCTCAGATCACGAGGTCCTCAAGGCGTCATGTCTGCCCTCGAACCTGTCGGCGCAGGCTGCAGAGCTCTGTGCCCTCATTGAGGCATGCAAATTGGCAGCAGGGCAATCTGTCAATATTTTTACGGACAGTAGGTATGCATTTGGCGTTGTGCACGATTTTGGCACCATTTGGAAACATAGAAATTTTCTCACTAGCACAGGATCTCCCATTGCACATCATAAACTGGTCTCTGAGTTGTTGGATGCTGTTCTACTCCCTAGAGCTATTGCTGTGTGTAAGTGTGCTGCCCATACTAACAATACTGATCTTGTGTCTCAAGGGAATGCCAGGGCGGACGTGGCAGCTAAGTGTGCAGCCTCGGCTTCCAGTTCACCCTTTAACCTTGCCTTTCCTCAGGTTTCTACCCCTTGTTTACAGCTAGCGGACCTTCAGAGCACTGCCACCCAGGACAAGAGACGAGTCTGGAAACAGGCAGGCTGTATCCTTGCAAACTCGGTCTGGGTTTGTCCTTCGGGCCGTCCCTGTCTACCAAAATACATGTTCCCTTTCTATGCAAAATTGGCACCTGGGCTCACCCATGTGTCAAAAAGGGGGGATGGTAGCAGAAGTAACAAAGAGATGGTTCACAAAGGGGTTTTCAAATTATGCTGCGAAATTTTGCAAGCAATGCTCGATATGTGCACAATATAATGCAGATCAAGGTATCAAACTAACTCAAGCAGCACACCCAATACCAGACAAACCATTTGATCACCTCAAAATGGACTTAATTGAACTGACAGATAGGGAAAATGGGTCACTTAAAAATAAACTAAGCAAAGCTTGTGCAGAAACAGGGCTAGGATGGACAAAGGTCCTCCCTGTAGCACTCACACAAATGAGGATGCAAACTAGGCCTAAACATGGGTTAAGCCCATTCGAAATTCTGTTTGGACGAGTACCCAACACGGGGATAGGGCCAGCTCAAGGAACACTGCTGGACACCACACTGTGTGATGATGCAATGTTGAATTACTGTGCAACGTTGTCCTCTGCTTTGAAATTTATCCACAAACAGGTAAAGAAGCACTTCCCAAACCCGCTGAGGGACCTCTGCATGATCTACAACCAGGGGATTGGATCGTGGTAAAGGACTTCCGATGAACCAAGTGGAACAAGCCACAGTGGAACGGCCCATTCCAGGTCCTGCTCACGACCCCAACGGCAGTGAAAGTCACAGGCAGAGTGACGTGGATCCATGCTAGCCACTGCAGGAGGGTTCCTGAACCGGCTGAGCAGGAGGGAAAAGAAGGCCTAAGTGACCCAGATGCTGACTAAAGCTCGAGGAGAAAGAAGTGTTAATTAAGTACATCTGAGGACAGAACCCCAACCATAAGGTGGGACAAGTGGTAACCCGAGACTCAGGAGGAGAGGTAAGCGATTATTATTCAGAAGGTGCCCTACATGACCGCTTTCCTGCTTTGATCTAAACCACGTGGCGAGCAAGTTCCACGGGACTGAGCGTGACAGCACAGTTACGCTGTTGCACCCTCAATAGAGAAGAGTATTTAGTATCTAGTCAGTAAAACTGGTTTCAGAAGTCCCGAGTTTCTCCAAGTCCCGGTGAGGTAGGACGAGGGCTGATAGGGCGTGCCCACCCTCTGAGCACCAATACACGTCAAGAAGGGCAAGGGTTAACTCAGTAACATCATTGAGGCACTGAACAAGATGCACAAGGTTGCTGAACAATTACGAGCAGACGAACATGGAGGAGACAAAGACAGCTGGTGGCATTGGTTTAGTGGATGGAAGACTCTAATTCTATCCACCATACCGGTCCTGGGCCTAGTGATTGTGATGTTATGTTTGCTCCCTGTTCTCTGTCAAAGTTGTATGTCTGTGTTTCAGAGGCAGCTAACAAATATCGGTTACCAGATGGTGAAAATAGACTCCGATGACTTGCCTGACTGGCCTCCAAACCCACATGAAGACTATAACCCACCGTTCCATGACATCAGCACAGTTGACATGAAATTAGTCCTGACTTAAAACACTTTCATTATGATTGTTTCCTGTTCTATTATTCCTGATCTATGTATATGGCTTGCTAGCATTTATTTAAGATGTCTATGTCTTATAAAAACAGCCTTAGCATTATCCCTGTACACTCAATGACATGTTAAGTCGAATCTCTCTGAGAACTCTTATCACTGAAACTGTGTACAGTTATTTTCTTTCCTTTTAGCAATTTATCCTATAGGATAAAAAGGGGGGAATGTGAGGGAATTTTTAATGGATGAACATTATTAGTCTCTGTGTTTCTGTGTGTTGAGCTCAAGTGGCCTATACTGAGAAAGATGTTTTTTCCTATGTTGTAATCGCTTTTCTGTGGCCTTGGTGGTAATGAGCAGGGTGCTTGAGTTCATCCTAGCTTGCATCTTCTCATGATGTAACCACCTTTCCTGGCCTTGGTGGTGATAAGCAGGGTGCCTGAGTTCTCATAACTACGCATCCGCCCGCACGCCAGGTGCACGCTCTAACAAAGCTTCACAGAAAATCTTGATCCAATCATGTGAAGACACAAGCAGTGAGCGAATGCTTTCAGAGTATAATAGATAACATTCCTAAAACACAACTCAGAGTGCGCGTACTCTCTGCATCATCAGGAGTGATGTCTTCTTCTATTCTTCTCTTTCCTTTCCTATTTTATATATCTTTATATGATATACTATAATAAATGACTGAAAAGACAACTGTTAAGCGTTCTGAAGTGTTTATTAGAAATTTCCATTACAATAGTTAACTACAAGGTCACTTTCATTGTCTGACCTTAAATTAGTAGTTTGAATTTTTTGTCGGATATTCTCAATTTTGTCATTAAAAAAAATTCATGAAGTCATTGCTACTACATACTGCAGGTGTGCATGTGTCTATAGTGGACTTATTCCTGGTTAATTTTGCCACAGTATTAAATAGGAATCTAGGATTATTTTTGTTATCTTCTATTAGGGAGGAGAGATATGTTGATCTCGCAGCACTAAGAGCTTTTCTATACTTCAGGAAGCTCTCCTTCCATGCTAATTTGAACACGACCAATTTTGTTTGACACCATTTGCATTCCAATTTTCGAGTGGTCTGTTTTAATGTGTGAGTGTCATCATTATACCAGGGTGCTAATTTTTTGTCTCTGACCATTTTCCTTTTTAGAGGAGCTACATTATCTAAGGTATGGCGGAATGTTTACTCTAAGCATTCAGTTGCCTCATCAAGTTCTGCAGGGGCTGACAGTGACCCAATCAAAGTTGATAACTCTGGGAGATCATTTATAAAGCTCTGTGCAGTAGTTGACATGAATGTACGTTTAATACAGTAGCATGGTGAGGTGCATATATTATTACTCATAGTTTGAATGAGATGAGATAATGATCTGAGATAACTTCAGACTGTGGAAGTATGACTATATTGTCTACGTTTAATCTGAATGTTAGTATTAGATCAAGGGTGTGACCACTATTATGGGTCAGTCCTATGACATTCTGATTAATCCCTACTGAATCTAAGATGGACACAAACGCTGTTTTTAAAGGGTCTTCTGGGTTATCGAAGTGAATATTAAAATCTCCGAAAACTAAAGCTTTGTCTAAGGAAACCAGATCTGAGATAAAATCTGCAAATTCAGAAAGAAACTCAGAATATGGCCCCGGGGGCCTGTAAATAATAAGCAATGGAATTAACGGGGTAGACTTATTTTTCGAGGCTACATACATTATATATGAGTATGAAGAACTTCAAATGTATTAAATTTATAACCAGGTTTTTGTGTTACACCTAGATAATCATTATAAATAACCGCAACGTCTCCTCCTCTGCCAGTTAGACGAGGCTGGTGTATATAACTGTATCCAGGAGGACTCGCTTCATTTAATGCTATATATTAATTTGGCTTAATCCATGTTTCAGTTAAACAAAGTACATTAAACTCCTGATCAGTAATAAGTTCATTAACCATTAGCGCTTTAGATGTAAGAGAGCTAATATTTAATAGCCCCACCTTTAGATCAAAGGTGCTGGCCGCAGCTGTACAGTCAGTATGATCTAATTTTATATTGATTAGGTTACTGGAACAAACTCTCTGAAAATTTCTACCTTTTTGTTGAGCTCGGGGAACAGACACAGTCTCGATGTAGTGGACCCTGAGTGACGACTCTGTGCAGCTATCAGACAGTCGGTTTAGCCTGTTCGTCTGCTCCCTGGCCTTGGCTCTGGATTGTCAGAAATTAGCTAGGCCTGTTCTGAGACTATGACCTATGCTGCAGGAAATGAGAGCAGCACCTTCCCAAGTGGGATGGATACCGTCCCACCCTAACAGGCCAGCAGTGCCCTCAAAATTAGCCCAATTATCTATAAAGCCCACACTGTTTTCAGAGCACCACCTGGACAGCCAGCAGTTCAGCGACCATAACCTGCTGTAAGCTACATCGCCACGCCGCATTGGGATGGGGCCAGAGCATACTACAGCATCAGACATCGCCTTCGCTAATTTAAACACCTCTACAAAGTTACTCGTAGTAACCTCAGACTGACGAAGGCATATATCATTAGCTCCTGTATGGATAACTATCTCTGAGAACCTGTGCTTGCCGAGGACCCTAAAATTACCTGCTATGTCCGGCACCCTGGCTCCCGGTATACACCTGACTAAAGCTGCTGGTGCCCCTAAAGGCTGAGCTAATTTTCACATGCCATATGATAGAGTCCCCTATAACCAGAGCTCTTTCAGGTTTCTCAGCAGGTGCATCACTAAGGAGAGCAAACCTGTTCGACACATGACGCGGAGAGGAGTGGTGCTCCTGTGGGTGAGCCTCAGCAGTAGCTTTGGCTCTACGCTTATGCCACCGAGCTGTCACCCATTCGCCCCGCTGTAAGGGCTCTAATGCCGGAGTTGGGGGATTACTAACTCCACCTAGGGCATCCTGACTTTCCCCTACAGAAACTACACTGTTATCATGCTCACTAAGCTTCTCTAAAGCCTGGACACGCACTTCTAGCACTGTAATCTTCTCCGTCAGAGAGCTAACTAATCTGCATTTATCACAAATAAAGCTATCACTAGTGACAGAGGAAGAATGACTAAACATCCTGCACTCAGCACACTGAACAGGCTGAAGGTGTGCCATGATGAAGAGATTCACGTACCTTAATCGAAGATCTGTTTATATTAAAGCAGATCCGATGTGGATGGCCTCCGCTTGTGGTCTTTACACAGGAGGAGAGAAAAAGAAAGCTTCTGGTCTCGGCGTTCTTCCAAAAAAAGAGAGAGAAAGAAAAAAAATGGAAAAAGGAAAGCGAAAGTGAAAAGTACAAAAAGGAAAGCGACAATACAATAAAAATGAAGAGGATACTGGAAAATTATTTGTAGAAAAAAGTTAAAAAAGGATTGCAGCTGAAGAGAGAAGACTGGCTGGCAGCTGTCTTCTCCCTCTCTGCAGGTGATCCTTGCTGTGCCACTGCCATGGTGCTGAAAAGACAGTGTCCCATGCTACATGCCTCATGCTCTTACACATACCTATTGTAATGCCTTACTGTCTGGATGTTCCAATAAGTGCATAAGCAAGCTCCAGTGAGTTCAAAATGCAGCAGCAAGAGTCCTTACTAGAACTAGAAAATATGACCACATCACTCCTGTCTTATCCACACTGCATTGGCTCCCAATCAAATTTCGTATTGATTATAAAATACTACTTTTGACCTTTAAAGCACTGAATGGTCTTGCACCACAGTACCTGAGTGAACTTCTGCTCCTCTATGACCCGCCAGGCCTACTTAGATCAAAAAGTGCAGGCTATCTGCTGAAGGCTACATCGGGGGCAGAGCCTTTTCTTACAAAGCCCCATAGTTATGGAACAGCCTTCCAAGTAGTGTTCGGGAATCAGACATAGTCTCAGCATTTAAGTCTAGACTGAAAACACATCTGTTTAGTCAAGCCTTTTGTTAATCGTGTTTATGAGATCTGGAGGGTCCTCAGACATCGAGTGTTTTGGTAAACTGGGATGTATGGATGCTGTCAGTTCCCACTCGCTTGCTCACTCGAGTTTGTTGACAGTGTAGTGACTGGCTGCTTTATGTCCCAGGGCTCCCTCATGCCTGTGTTACCTTCTGGCTCTCCCCTTTTAGTTATGCTGTCATAGTTAGTTGGCGGAGTCCCTCCTTGTACTCAGTGCAATATGTATACTGTTCCTACTTATTCAGGTGACATTGGGCATACCTAACAACCTGTGTTTTCTCCCCCCCCCCCAAATCTGTCCCTCTGAGTTACATGTCGGTCCTGGGATCGAGATGCTGACCTCTTCTGCTCCTCGGACCTGCCTGATCCATCCTGGTGCCCTGTGTCTGGTTGGAGTCTCATCGCATCGCTCCTGTGGAGGGCGGCCCCATGTGGACAGTTTGGGGTCATGCCTGGAGGACACTCCGGACTCTTGTAGTGGTGCTTTTGTGGCTGGGGACTGCAGTTGACTTGCTGACTTTAGGACTGCAGTTGTCGTGAACGGTTTTGCGCTCAGGTTTCCATCAGTGGGGGGTTTATAGCATCAACGAAGCTGACTTTGTTAGGACTGTTAATGTTGTTAAAGTCATGTTGTCTGTTGTTGCCCGGATGGGGATGAGTTCCCTTTTGAGTCTGGTTCCTCTCGAGGTTTCTTCCTCGTGCCGTCTGAGGGAGTTTTTCCTTGCCACTGTCACCACAGGCGTGCTCTTTGGGGATAGATTAGGGATAAAATTAGCTCATATTTTAAGTCATTCAAATTCTGTAAAGCTGCTTTGCGACAATGTTTATTGTTAAAAGCGCTATACAAATAAACTTGACACTTCTTGTCCATGTGTCTGTGTCACATCCCACCACTAGAGGGTGCTACAGCAGCTATCAGTCAGATATCATGATGGCGTTAATGAATCTCATCTCATCTCATTATCTCTAGCCGCTTTATCCTTCTACAGGGTCGCAGGCAAGCTGGAGCCTATCCCAGCTGACTACGGGCGAAAGGCGGGGTACACCCTGGACAAGTCGCCAGGTCATCACAGGGCTGACACAGAGACACAGACAACCATTCACACTCACATTCACACCTACGGTCAATTTAGAGTCACCAGTTAACCTAACCTGCATGTCTTTGGACTGTGGGGGAAACCGGAGCACCCGGAGGAAACCCACGCGGACACGGGGAGAACATGCAAACTCCACACAGAAAGGCCCTCGCCGGCCCCGGGGCTCGAACCCAGGACCTTCTTGCTGTGAGGCGACAGTGCTAACCACTACACCACCGTGCCGCAATAATAATAATAATAATAATAATAATAATAATAATATTAGTAGGAAAAAAATGTTGCCTACACTTTGACATCTTGGGTAAAACTATAATGTCCAAGGCTCTCATCAAGTGCACTATTCACATATTTGTGTCAAGCCATAGCCAAGCAGCTAACAGCAGGCCTGGGATGCTGAGACTCAGTCCAAGCATGAACCAACACACATGCGCACACACACACACACACACACACACACACACACCTAGAACTTGGAGCACGGAGCTTTATTCTGCCAAGAGAGTCTCACCAATTAACATCCAGCTGTTGCCCAGTGCAAACTGGCAGAGACTTGGAGAAGGAAGTGGCAGGAGCATGTGAGCCAGTGAGCTGGTGTTCCCAAAAGATAAACCTTTAAAATGCAAACATTCAATTTCGGCTCTGTTCTGTGGATATTTGCAGTATAGTTTGAAGAGTTGTGGAACAAAATGCATATTAATTTTATGTAATTATTATGCAAGTAAGATAAATGGTTTAAAAAGACATTTTCACAACACTGCACTATAAGTAATGTTATACCTATTTTTTCATGTTTATAAACAGTAGGCTATACAGTATTTGTCTCCTCAGATCATTCTGATCTGGGACCAGTAACAGCCTGCTACTAATGAATACAATTATTTAGATGGTTTAGGTTCATCTAAACCATTGGGATGTATTCTATTCTAAAAAAGAATTGAAAATGACGTTTGGAGGCCATCCTATTATGATTCCGTGTAAAAATTCATACAAATCAGGAGACCATGTTGGCATCACAACTCTGGCCAGAGTAAAGTGGTTACAAAAGATGACTGAATTAAAGTGTGAGGCCATATAGGCTTTCTGGAGGCACTGATGAATATGGACGGACAGAAAAAAAAAAAAAAAACTTTCCTGGTCTTTTTCCAATTTTAACTGTCTGATTTCTGTGATCCTGTGCCCACTCAGATTCCTGTTCTTGTTCCTCAGCCAACTGGAGTGGAAGCTGATGTGCTGTTCGGCTCTTGTAGAACAATCTGCCTCAAGGTTTGACATATTGGAAGTTCTGAGATGCTTTTCTGCTTACCACAATTGTAAAGAGTGGCTATTTGAGGCATCATAGCCTTCTTGTCAGCTTGAGTCATTCTGGCCATTAAACTTATGTGATGATTTATGACCAATAACAATAATAAACAAAAATGATGGAAAAAATAATGAACAAAAACAGTCAGAAATCTGTAAATATTTTATTTGTAGCACTAAACTTTTAATAATGTCCTTCATAAATAAGTATTGCATGACTGTCGAAAAATAGAATATACTGTACATTTTCCCATGATTATTGTTTGTCATTAAATAATGAACAATAAATCCTGATAAAGGTAGTCTATGACTTTTGCACATTGCTGCACATATGTTGTTTCCAAAACCAAACTGATACTGATACATCTACTCAGGCATGTGGACTGATCTTCTGTCCCATACTCACATCATTCTCATTACTTATACGCAGATATCACTTCATTGCCATTGTAATTACACATTCAGTTTACAATATGGGTTTGGGTCACCAAGCATTGTAGTTATAAGCAATAGTTTCAGTTCATGTTCAGTGGTTTGGATCAATTTAGTAGCAGTTGACTAGATGGAAATAAATGTCTCTTCACAATGTAATGTAATGACATCAGACCCTTAATTTGATTACACTGTCATTCAGTATCAATTTATCGCATTGAATATACCGTGTACTTGAGAAATACAGATTTGAAAAGAAGCAACAAAGAAATTCATTACACACACATTCAGTTTGTTTGCTTTTTATAGAAGTGTTTTCATATCAAACCTGTGCTCTTTCATATTAGGATTTAGGTTTTATATACACGGTAGAGCCCTGCACTCCCGCAGGACCAGACGCAAAGCAGTGCGGTGCGGGACAAATTTTGAAAGCTCATTGCGGGTGCGGACGGGAGGGGGAGTGCACAATGCAGGAGCAGGCAGGAAGGGGGTGATAAGCTGCAGTCCTGCTAACTAAAAACGTGTTTAAAATAAAATTTATGAATTATTAATTTATGTCTATCATATATAATTTGTGCTGGATATTTTATTTGGCATTAATAAAATATTTTAAGATGCCTAAATTTGTGGATGTGGTCTAATCTCGCGTGCGTTTCCGATTCCTTTCTGCTCTTCCGTGTTTGAGATCTCCGATCATGGCAGAAGAGCAGAGCTCCTCTAGTGAAGCTCACAATTGGTATCTCTGTAAAGCCTCAGCTGCGCATGCCGCCTGGCAACGCGCACCCTCGCTACGTGCGCTAGGTGAAGGATCAGTCAGTGGAGAGCTCAGCGAAGCTCAGCATGTTTAATTCCCCAAGCCAGTGACAAGAACTTTCGTGAGAAATAACGTGAACATCTGCATCATGCGGGATTTGCAGGTGGGAGCGGGACAAAATATGGCAGGCGCGGGCGGGAGCGGGACTGAAAATCAATTATTTGCAGGAGCAGGCGGGAGCGGCACTGCACAATGCGGGAGCGGGTGGGAGCGGGACTGAAAATTCTGTCCCGCGCAGACCTTTAATACATGGCTCGAAATTTGTGGTGGTCTGGTCGCCCGAGGCGACTTAATTTTTCATTTGGCGGGTAATTCCTGTCACTAGCCAGCCCAGCTGGCTAGTTGAAAATAAAATATATATATATATATATATATATATATATATATATATATATATATATATATGAAGCGAAGATTCAGAGACACACCGTCAACTAAAGCCGTCACATATTAAGCATGTGCCATGTCTGTGTTAATAGATGTGTTTATCGGCAGGACGGAAAATACCGAAGAATTCCGAATCATACCGTGTACGAGTCAGACTGTCATTTTTTTCACTACTGCGCATGCATATAATGCATCTCGTTGAATATTGTGGTAATCACGTTATCAAATTCAATAGATGTGGCCACATTATCGCCCATTTAAACACGTTTTTGTTGTTGTTTACATCTACCAAAGCTACATTGCAATGTGAAATTTTCTGAAAGGTGTACAGAAACCGCCAAAGATGGGGACAAAGCGACCTCGGTGTGAAGAGGAGAAAAAAGCTAAAGGACTTATAAGAGGAGAAATGATAAAGGACTTATAAGCAAATGTGGGAGCAGGGTAGGCCTTGGCTGCGATACGATTTTTATGGAATAATTTTTTTCCAAGTTGATTCCTAGTCAATATGAAGCTCCTAATGCTTTTTCTCTCAAATGGTTAAATACAGAAAGCATGTTGGACATATTTTGGGTGCGAAAGCACCCCCCTCCAACCTCACCATCCAAGAAAGGAGGGCTCTTGCATTGCTTCAAAGAGACCAGAACATCACCATCCTTCCTGCTGACAAAGGGAGATGCACAGTGGTGCTAAACACAGCGGACTACCACTCCAGGATGACCAGTCTCCTCAGCGACACTTCCACCTATGAAACCTTGAGGCGGGACCCCACAAGTTGTTGCAAAAAGAAAGTTGTTAGCTGCCTGCAACAACTAGAAAAGGACCAAGCCATCAACCGATCTCTGTACTACAGATTGTACCCTGGGGAAGCCGTTCCTCTCATATACGGACTCCCCAAGATTCACAAGGAAGGAGCTCCACTCAGACCTATCATCAGCAGTATAAACTCTGTTACTTACAACATTGCCAAACACCTAGCCACCATCCTGGCTCCTCTCATTGGGAATACGCCACATCACGTCAAAAACTCCCAAGATTTTGCTACTAAAGTTGCAGACCTCAAACTAGACTCAGATGAAACCATGGCTTCCTATGATGTCACTTCTCTGTTCACCTGCATTCCCACCACAGAAGCAGCTGAATCTGTTAGAAAACGACTCCTTCAAGACAGCACCTTATTGGATAGAACGAACCTCACCACGGACCAGATTTGCACCCTGCTTGACCTCTGCCTGACTACCACTTATTTCCAGTTTAATGAAAGTTTCTACAGACAGAAGCATGGATGCACCATGGGCTCACCGGTATCCCCTATTGTGGCCAATCTTTACATGGAGGAAGTGGAACATAAAGCTTTGACCACTTTTTCAGGAGTTGCTCCCAGCCACTGGTTCAGATATGTGGATGACACCTGGGTTAAAATCAAAACCCATGAGGTGGAAGCCTTCTCCAAGCACATCAATGCAGTGGATATTAACATCAACTTCACTCGGTAGGACGTCAGTGGGAATAATCTAGCCTTCTTGGATTGTGATGTACACATTAGACAAGACAGAAGCCTGAGCATCGAGGTCTACCAGAAACCCACACACACAGACCAGTACCTACTCTTTGACTCTCACCACCCACTGGAACACAAATTGGGGGTCATTAGGACCTTGCAACACAGGGCTCAGAATATCCCTACAACGATAGAGGGAAAAGAGAAGGAGCAGAATCACATCAAGAAAGCACTTCAGAACTGCGGGTATCCCAACTGGTCTTTCCTCAAGAGCAAAAAAAGGAACAGAACAGACAAGGAGGATAACAGGAACAAACACAAGAACATTGTCATTCCCTACATTTCTGGTCTATCTGAGAAACTCAGGAGGATCTTCTACAAACACAACATTCCAGTAAATTTCAGACCCAGTAACACTCTGAAGCAGAAACTGGTCCACCCAAAGGACAGAATACCCAGACACAAACAGGACAACGTAGTGTATGCCATTCAGTGCATTGAGGAATGCACGGACTCATATATTGGGGAGACAAAACAACCGCTTCACAGGCGCATGGCTCAACACAGGAGAGCCAGTTCCTCAGGCCAGGACTCTGCTGTCTATCTTCATCTTAACAACAAAGGACACTCATTTCAGGATTGCAATGTATGCATTTTAGCCAGAGATGATCGTTGGTATGAGCGAGGAGTTAAAGAAGCCATTTTTGTCAACCTGGAACGGCCATCACTGAACAGAGGTGGGGGTCTAAGACATCATTTATCAGCCACCTACAATGCAGTCCTTGGCACACTTCCCAGACAACTGAATGCACACCAAAACCCAGCTGTTTTCAGTGACTCACAGGAGGACAGAGAGAATCAGCATTCCATTGATCACCCTAACAGGCAATCCATTGACCATCCTAATGACTCTCGAGGCCGTTCACAACCAGCCCCCAGTGACCCACACCAACAGGATGACTCAGGCTACATCCACACGACAACGAGATGTTATTTAAAAATATATCGCGTCCAAATGGGCAACAATCAGTAAAATATCAGGTCCATATGGCAACGCAACGCTTGCTGAAAACAATGCAATACACATGCCACACCTCTAGGGGCACTGTAAGATGGTCCCTTCGGAGACACCAGAACAATAGAAGAAGTAAGGACGCATGCGCATAAACTATTATGCGCGAGACTTCATATTAGCCACAAAGTCAGGAAAATCTGTTCGTAAAATTACATTATAATGACCAAATACAATGAAAAGTATTTTTCCAGTCTCACCTGTGAAAGGTAATCCCATGTGATCTCGTTTGGATGGCAAACCTGTTGGTACAGTTAAATGCAGCTAATCTTTATTCTCCGCTTTGACCTATCCAATATGGTGGCGAGGATGATGTATGATTCTACGCGGAAGGCGGCGTCTTTAATGGTCTGGAATAAATTGAATGCTACACGTTGATCATCTGAAGAGGTGAGATCGCTCCTTTTTTTTCCCTATTTTTGCTGGCGGGATTGACTCTGCCCTAAGGGCAGAGTCTCTCTCTCTCTCTCTCTCTCTCTCTCTCTCTTTGCACCATTACACAATAAATATTCACAGTGAAAATATTTTGTAAGTGCGTTTCATGAACCAAGTTATAGGATTTGTTGACAACTCGCATCGAGTTCATTACACTTCTACCTGGTGTGAAGCACTCACAGTCATGTGGTTGTGACATCATCGTAAACAAATCCATTCTACTCATCCAGACGACTTCACAACGGCAACATTGCCAGATCTTTCCACTCTGGAACCCGTTCTCAAAAAGATTGCGTTTTGGGCACCCAAAACACCGGTGCCGTGTGGACGCCAGGCCTAAACGATAAGCAATTGTATCGGAGTCACCTGAATCCGTTGCCATGTGGACAGGGCCTCAGTGACACCTTAGATGAGCTTTTCATCCATGAGAGGATAAATACCTGATGCTCCCTACCAGTCAGACAGAACTGAAGAAGCCTTTCGGATGAGAGGTGAAACGTCTTCAAGAATCTTCAAGCAAGTCCAGTTGCTCTCTTTTACCACCCACAGTTTACCATGACTTGGATGACTGAGAATCTTCACAGACATGGTACTATAGTCATGATAGTAAGTATATTTGTTTTCAATATTCATACACCAAGTTGCCAAGTTTTCCAATATATTATTATTTATTGATATTATATTATGGTGCAGGGGCGGCACGGTGGTGTAGTGGTTAGCGCTGTCACCTCACAGCAAGAAGGTTCTGGGTTTGAGTCCAGTGGCCGGCGAGGGCCTTTCTGTGTGGGGTTTACATGTTCTCCCCGTGTCCACGTGGGTTTCCTCCGGGTGCTCCGGTTTCCCCCACAGTCCAAAGACATGCAGATTAAGTTAACTGGTGACTCTAAATTGACCGTATATGTGAATGTGAGTGTGAATGGTTGTCTGTGTCTATGTGTCAGCCCTGTGATGACCTGGCGACTTGTCCAGGGTGTACCCCACCTTTCGCCCGTAGTCAGCTGGGATAGGCTCCAGCTTGCCTGCGACCCTGTAGAACAAGATAAAGCGGCTAGAGATAACAAGATGAGATATTATGGTGCTCTGTGTTGTTCTCATTTATGTATTTAACAACAGCATCAAAATACTCGGGTCTTGAAATAAATGCACATTAGTCATGAACAATGGTAACTACTCTCTTATGTTATTTTTGACAGAAGTAAAATTCATACATGAACAAATTTTGGCTAGTTGATTTTCTGTTTGGCTAGTTACTTTGGAAGGTAACTAGTCCGGCTGGCTGGTGAAAAAATATATGAATTTCTAGGCATGTTGATAACTGATAAATGCAGTTATCAACATGCCACTGCCACAATGATTAAAACAAGATCCTATACCCAACCATCTAAACATTGTGGCTATGGATATGACTGACTATACATATTGCATTATAAGCCTATAGAGGTTTCTTAGTCATGTGACCGGAAACTGTTTACACCACCATGTTGTGGCCCTTTTCCACTACCCTTTTTCAGCTCACTTCAGCTCGCTTCAGCTCGCTTCAGCCCGACACGGCTCGCGTTTCGACTACCAAAAACCAGCACGACTCAGCTCGTTTCAGCCCTGCTTAGCCCCTAAAACTCGCACCGTTTTGGAGTGGGGCTGAAGCGAGCCAAACCATGCCGAGTGAGGTTGGGGGCGTGAGCAGACACTCCCCTGTGCACTGATTGGTGAGGAGGAGTGTCCTCACATGCCCACACACGCCCCGCGAGCGCGCTGGGATCTGTAAACACCACAAACCCGGAAGGAGAATAATTACGAATTACGAGAATTTCTGAAGCCTTATGCGCCTCGCCTCATCTATACGCTCCTGCCAGTATCTGTCCGCATTGTCGGTGACAACAAGCCACAGCACCAAGACCAGCAACACTAACGACTCCATGTCCTCCATGTTTATTGTTTACTCTCCGGGTCGTGAGACTACCGCTTAAAAGATCACTGAATCAGTGACAGACCATTCATGGTGGACGAGTTCGCGGAGCGCAACTTCAAATAATGCGCGCAGTAGGCTATTGATGTTTTATTATGAGCCATGTACAGTATGTCGCCTAATGTTTTTTTGTTTCTGAGTTACATGTTCATTTGAAGGACTTAATGTACAAAATAACATAGTTGCACCCCGTAGTGTTGAAATTGGTAAACACAGTGCATTCAGTGAGGTTTGCACCGCCCTCCTTTTATTTCTGACTCTTCCTGTCACCGTTGCAACCTCTGAGCGCTCATTCGTATACCCTTCAAATAATGTGTGCAGTATAGGCTATTGATGTTTTATTATGAGCCATGTACAGTATCCTAATGTTTTTTGTTTCTGAGTTACATGTTAGTTTGAAGGACTTGATGTACTAAATAACATAGTTGCACCCGGTAGTGTTGAAATTGGTAAACACCGCAGCTGCGGACATTTTGTAGCCTAAAATGATGTTATGATAAGCTTTAATAAAGGGCCCGGTCATTTGCCCCGCCCCCGGCCCGGCTCTGACTTGTTCCGCCACTGTCACTGATGTCACTGTTTGCGCTGCTTAACGACATCACCTGACGTCCACCCACTTTCGCTAACTCCACCCAATGTGTCCACCCACTTCCAGCCAGCACGGTTCAGCGCGGTTGTAGTCGAAATGCAACTCCAACAGCCCCGCTCAGCCCGACTCAGCTCGACTCGGCACGGCACGGCTCAGCCGCGTTTGTAGTGGAAAAGCGGCATTGGAGTGAAAACAAACCGGCTCGGTGCTTCACAACGTGTAACAGATCCGTCAGGACTGCAACATTGAACATGGCGCAAAGCGAGAAGTCGAGTGGGATCGTTTCCCCAGCACTGTCAGATTTAGTGGAAAGTTACGATAGTACACATAAGGCAAGATATGTGGAGAAAAAGGTGATCGCTTGTCTCACAACTGATCCTTACTTGCTACCAGAGGCGATGTTTACTGCTTGTTTGGATTAAGCGATAGAGAACATTCCTGGTTTGGCATATCCAGATATATACCACTACCTGATAGACCGAACCCCAGACTATACATATGAAAAAAATGAAGAGTTATAAGAGTTTGCAAGCTTATAACTATTATTTTTCCGGATTTGTCATGCTTTTAAGAATGTGTGTCATGGGACGAGGGCCTGCACAGCAAGTATCCCCGGTGCCGAATCCAAAGTGCTTGTTATGGCAAAGGTAATTTAATCTTTTCAATTTTTCTTCCTAATAGAATTGGATTGATAAAAACTAACACTTATAATATTTTGATGTAGCAATTGTGAGTTGACTGACATCTGATCCTCATCTCATCTCTAGCCGCTTTATCCTGTTATTTATCCTGTTCCCCTTCTGCTCCTCCTACTCAAGCGAGTAGGACGCTTCTTTGCTTTGCGCCTGCTTTCTTAATCTTTATTTCTATACTTTACTTTCTCATTGAATTTCCACTATTTTATTTTTTTTATTTTTTTATCATTATAAGCTTTTAATTTAATTTTAATTTAATTTCCACTTTTTTTTTTTTTTTTTAATGCCAGGAAGCAAAAAATCCTGCAGAAAATGCATGGAATTAGAACAGAGGATTTCTATTCTGGAATCAAAGATTAATGCTCTGCCAAAGACGGATGAATTAAAAGCGATATCTCAGGAAAGGAGTACTGAAACAGTGGCTGAGAATGCAGAGATTGCACTCCGACAGACTGAGGACATTGCAGACCAAGTGGAAGAATTCAAAACTCAACCTGTAAGTACTGAAAACTGGCAAATGATGGGTGCTAAGCCAAAAAACAAAAACAGAAGAATAATTACTTCAACACCAGCTCGTTCTACAAATTACAATAGGATCTACAATCCTATGGAAAATCCACAGCCCATAAGGCTTCAGAACAAATTTGAATGCCTCAGGGATGTGGAAGAGGATTTGTCAAGCGGACAAACACATAGTAAAAAGAGATCACAGCAAGATCGAAGAGCTGTGAGAAGAGGCAAAAAGCAGCTCGTAACACCACCTGATCCCACAACCCTTGTTCTTGGTGATTCCACTGTAAGACAATTAAAAGGTTATGAGATGATTATTTGTTGTCTTCCAAATGCATCCATCTCTGACACCAAAGACAGCATTTTGAAACTCATGTCCGAGCATAAAACTATTAAACGTATCGTTGTGCATGTGGGAGCAAATGATGTTTTCAGAGAACAGCTGTTTGTCCAAGATGATTTCAGAAAACTATTTTCTGAGCTCTATAAGACTGGAATTCAGTCTTTTATCAGTGGCCCACTCCCAGCGAGAGGAAGTTTTGCTTTTTCTCGACTCTTCAGTCTTAACACCTGGCTTGGAAAAACTTGTTCTTCATTTGGTATGAATTTCATAGACAATTTTAACCTTTTTTGGAATCGCAAAGAATTTTACAAGCCAAATAGCACTGAACTCAGCTGGATTGGAGCCAAAGTCTTAGCAGACCACTACAAACTTGCAATCTTTTCTCAGCCAGCACCGAGGAAAACAGTTGATAAGATGTCGCAGACTGACATAGTTACAAAGCCTAAACAATCATCTTTGCAAGTCGTCATCAAGGACACACAAACATCTGACTTGCAGGCCTCCCAACATTCAAGGACAGACGATTCCACTTCTCCTCGGATGGATTTCCCAAATAGCATGAAAAAATTGCTCCCAATGGCTACACTTTCCTTTTCCAGCCCAAATCTGTCGCGACAAGCAGTGTATCCAGTTCATCAAAATTGTGTTCGTCCAGGACTTTCAGCTGGCTACAAATCTTTTTCACCATCCAAAAGATACATGTCATCTCCAATCCTTTCACCCTCAAACCAAATGGAACATTTAGAAAGTCTTGTTTGATGTACTCTGGGTCCCTGCAAATGGTAGTGTTAAAAAAAAAGCTGGGACCCGATGTTGACACTATTCCTGTGTTGATAAGAAACAGAAAACATAGAGCACATTTAACCCTGGGGGTGAACCAATCTAATCTCCTTCCTGTTTTAAAACAGCATCAGAGTGCACAACCAAATATTGCTTCTAGAATTTCTGTAAAGCTAGCTTTTCTGAACATTAGATCACTTTTAAACAAGTCATTTTTAATTAATGACCTTATTTGTAAACACAATCTTGATTTTTTGCTTCTAACTGAAACCTGGCTGGATCAAGCAAATAGTGCTACCACCCTTATCGAAGCAGCTCCCCCAAATTTTAATTTTTTGAATGTTACCCGACAAGGGAAAGGTGGAGGGATCACAAATATATTCAAAGTCTCTTTTCAATGTAAACAATCCTCACTTGGTGATTTTACGTCCTTTGAACACTTATGTGCACTTGTTACATGCTCTCCTAACATATTATTATTAACTATTTATAGGCCTCCGAGACATTCAGCCAAAGTCTTTCTTGAAGAGTTTGGTGAACTGTTATCAGTCATTTGCTTAGAGTTTGATTGTCTTATTATATCTGGGGATTTTAACTTGCATGTAGATAATACTGATAACATTTATGCCAAAGAACTATTTGCAATTATTGATAACTTTAACCTGGTACAACATGTACAGGGACCGACCCACTCTCGTGGTCATACTCTTGACCTCGTCATCACAAAGGGTCTTACTGTTTCTTATACTGTTGTTGACCTGGCCTTATCTGATCATTTCTGTATTTTCTTTGAAGCTTCTATGTCTCCTCACATTCAGAATAGCTCAACGACTATAGGTAGGAGAGTCATAAATGACAACACATGTGTTCTTTTTGAGCAAGCTCTCTCTCAGAACTCAACCAAAATGTCAGACTCTGTAGATGATTTACTGGAATTTTTTAATTTAAATATGACCCAAATTATGGATGATTATTGCTCCATTCAAAATAAAAAGAGTCAATGATAAGCAGAAAGCACCATGGAAGCAGTACCCGGCTGTTAAACTGCTAAAGAGAGAATGTAGAAAGACTGAAAGAAAATGGCGCAAATCTAAACTTCACATCCATTATCAAATCCATAAAGAGATGCTTTGTAATTATAATTATGAAATTCGTAAAGCAAGACAGTCTTTCTTCTCCAACATCATCAGCAGGAATATGAACAATGCCCGTGTGCTATTTTCAACAGTAGAGAAGCTAACTAATGCCCCACCACAATTAGCACCTGAACTTCTATCAGTTAATAAATGCAATGAGTTTGCATCTTTTTTCAAAGGTAAAATTGATAAAATAAGGCAGAATATTTCTCATCATATATCTCAGTTGCAAAAAATTGAAAAACTGCAATCACCAATGACACAGATAGATAACTTCAACACAATGTCAGAATTTTGTTTAATTGATTATGAGACTCTTGAAAAAACTGTACAAAATCTCAGTTCTTCAACATCTGAACTGGACATTCTGCCCACCAACTTTTTTAAGTCTGTTCTTCATCTTATAATTACAGATGTGCTTCAAATTATAAATACATCCTTGGAGACTGGCGTTGTTCCTGTGTCCCTAAAAAAAGCTGTTGTAAAGCCCCTTCTTAAAAAAATAATCTGGATCCTTCAGTGTTAAATAACTACAGGCCAATATCAAATCTACCATTCATCGGGAAAATCCTGGAAAAAATTGTCTTCAATCAATTGGCTGCCTTCTTGATATCAAACAGCCGTTTTGATAATTTTCAGTCAGGATTTCGTGCCAATCATAGCACTGAAACAGTGCTGATTAAAGTTATAAATGACATACGTCTTAATACTGATGCAGGCAAAACATCTGTCCTGGTATTACTGGACCTCAGTGCAGCTTTTGATACTGTTGATCACAACATACTGCTATATCGACTTGAACACTGGGTTGGATAGACTGGTAAAGTTATCAATTGGTTAAAATCTTACTTAAAAGATAGAAGCTTCTTTGTTACCCTGGGAAATTGTTCCTCAACGTCAATGCCCTTGAACTGTGGTGTCCCCCAGGGGTCGATTCTTGGACCATTACTTTTCAACCTTTATATGCTCCCACTTAGGCAAATTATCAATAAAAATTCAATTTTGTATCACTGCTATGCAGATGATACCCAAATTTATTTTGCTCTATCACCTAATGACTATGCCCCCCTTGAATGTCTCTACCAGTGTATCAATCAAATCAATAGCTGGATGTCACAAAATTTTCTTCAGCTGAACACAGATAAAACAGAAGTAATTCTATTTGGAAAAAAAGACGAAAGACTCAGGATTACCACTATTCTTGACACAAAAGGGATTAAAACTAAAGAAATGGTTAAAAATCTTGGTGTTTTCATTGACAGCGAGCTAAACTTTGACAGTCACATGAAAGCAATCACTAAAACGGCATTTTATCACCTAAAAAACATTTCCAAACTAAGAGGACTTATGTCAAAAAATGATCTGGAAAAACTAATACATGCCTTCATCTCTAGTAGGGTTGATTACTGCAATGGCCTTTTCACAGGCCTGCCAAAAAAGACCATCAAATGACTTCAGCTGGTTCAAAATGCAGCAGCGAGGGTTCTCACATGAACAAAAAGAACAGAGCACATTACTCCAATTCTAAGGTCCCTTCACTGGCTTCCAGTAAGCTACAGAATTGACTTTAAAGCATTGCTGCTGGTATACAAATCTCTAAATGGTACAGGGCCCAATTACCTCTCTGATATGTTGCAGTGGCCTAACCCAATCAGATCTACCAGATCGCAACAGAAAAATTTACTATTAAAACCAGTTGTTAAAACAAAGTGTGGTGAAGCAGCTTTTAGCTACTATGCAGTACATCTATGGAACCAACTGCCAGAGGACATTAAAAATGCTCCTGCTGTTGGCAGCTTCAAATCTAGGTTAAAGACCAAGCTGTTTTCAGATGCTTTCTGTTAAATAATTAATATTTTTACATTTTTATAATCTTTACTTTCTCTGCATGTTTTAAATTTACTTTAATTTTATTCTATTTTATTCTGCTGGTTTCTTTTTCTTTTTCTCCATTTTTCTTTTTGGCATTTTATTATTTTATTTCTACTATTGTTTAATTCTTATTATTTTCTTTTAATTATTTTAATTAATTGTTTTAGAATAAAAATAAAATTATTTTATGTAATTTTATTTCTCTATTGTTTACGCTTCTGTAAAGCACATTGAACTGCCATTGTGTATGAAATGTGCTATATAAATAAACTTGCCTTGCCTTACAGGGTCACAGGCAAGCTGGAGCCTATCCCAGCTGACTACGGGTGAAAGGCAGGGTACACCCTGGACAAGTCATCAGGTCATCACAGGGCTGACACAGACAACCATTCACACTCACATTCACACCTAACCTGCATGTCTTTGGACTATGGGGGAAACCGGAGCACCCGGAGGAAACCCACATGGACACGGGGAAAACATGCAAACTCCACACAGAAAGGCCCTCGTCGGCCACAGGGCTCGAACCAGGACCTTCTTGCTGTGAGGCGACAGCACTAACCACTACACCACCATGCCGCCCACATCTGATCCTTTCAAATGTAATGTTAAAAGTTGTAACCTAGTTAATCACCGCTTCTTGTGTCTGCATGTTTGATCCTGGACCTTGTTGAATCATATAGGCCTTTGACTTTGTACGCTACATGCTGCTAAGCATTTCTAGAGCGTACATCCAAATGTGTTTCTTTATTCAACATGTGCTTAATAATTTGATGCAATGTATGGATTGTGTTTTCTTTCAATGATATAAAGACTTGTATACTATATATGTTTTTGAGCAGAACTAATAGATTGCTTCTATAGATGAATTTCACATTTATCCTACATTATCCTCATTATCGAATGAGTAATGATTCATACCTCCGACAAAGTGTTCCTGACTGGTCGCAGCTGGTCTCCATTCGCTCCTGGCATTGGACGAGGTGGCTCTCCGTAATGCAGCAATCCATTTTTCACGGCGGTCACGATCAGCCGGGAATCTGTGAAAGGATAGTCCGGGTTTCCTTCCCCGATAATTCTGACACCCTACAGCAACACAATTTAGAACCATGGCACAATCTGGTTTACAAACACGATCGAAAACTTGCTGTCTCCAGCACTGCCTCCTGACACGCTGAGTGATCGGTTTGTTTTCACTCCAACATGGCGGTTTAAACAAGTGGTAATTTATGCGTGACGTCAGAAATGAACCCTCTATTGTCAGTCCTGCGCACTTTGGCACGTGGACCTGAAGAACTCTCAGGCATGCCCCAGGCTGTGCACGCATTGAGCGGTCTCTCGCACGCACGCTGTTCAGGATGCACACCTGCTTATGATTAAGGAGCAGTATGTGCACCTATATAAAGACTGTTTAGCTGCACGCTCAGTGTGAGGTATTACGCGACGTAATACCTTCGAAATTCATTACCGAGCCTTATTTCTTGTGTATGATTTCCTGGCTCCTCTGCCTGTTCCTTGTTTATGTGTTTCTCTCTGCCTGTGATATTCTATTTGTGCCTCGCCCAGTCCTTTGCTTAAAAAAAGTCCACAGGCTCCTGTGGGCTCGGAAAGCCACCTTCAGAGCTGGGGACGAGGTGGGCCTGAGGACAGCTAGGGCCAATCTGTCACGAGGCATCAGGGTGGCCAAGAGACAGTATTCCAGGTACATTGCTGACCATTTCAACGACAGCAGAGACACCAGGAACCTGTGGCGGGGGATTCAGACCATCACAGGCTACAAGCCCTCACCGCAGACCTGTGACAACTCCACGTCTCTGCTGAATCAGTTGAACAACTTCTTCGCTCGCTTTGAGGCAGACAACAGCACCACGGCACAGAAGACCCCACCACCTCCCGGCAACCAGGCGTTGACGCTGTCCCCAGACAGCATGAGGAGAGCTCTCAGGATGACAAATGCACGAAAAGCCCAGGGGCCTGATAACATTCCTGGTCATGTCCTGAGAGACTGTGCCAAGGAGCTCACAGATGTCTTTACAGACATCTTCAACATCTCGTTGAGCCAGGCTGTTGTCCCCACGTGCCTCAAAACCACCACCATCATCCCGGTCCCGAAGAAGCCATCTCCCTCCTGCTTCAATGACTACCGCCCTGTCGCACTCACTCCCATCCTCATGAAGTGCTTCGAGTGGCTAGTCATGCGGCATATCAAGTCTGCCCTCCCCCCCGCCCTGGACCCTTTCCAGTTTACATATCAGTCCAACCATTCGACCGATGACGCCATCTCCACTGCCCTCCACTCAGCCCTCACCCACCTGGAGACAAAAGACTCGTATGTCAGAATGCTGTTCATAGACTTTAGCTCAGCATTCAACACAATCATTCCTCAGCAGCTCATTCATAAACTGGACCAGCTGGGACTCAACAGCTCCCTGTGCAACTGGCTGCTGGACTTCCTGACGGGGAGACCACAGACTGTACGGGTCAGCAGCAACTCCTCCAGCACCATCACATTGAACACGGGGGCCCCCCCCAAGGATGTGTGCTAAGCCCCCTCCTCTTCACTCTGCTGACCCACGACTGCACACCAACATCCAACTCTAATCTCTTCATTAAGTTTGCGGATGACACAACTGTGGTGGGTCTCATCAACAATGGCGATGAGACAATCTACAGGAGTGAGGTGAGCCGCTTGGCCATGTGGTGCAAGGACAACAATCTCCGTCTGGATGTGGAGAAGACGAAGGAGATTGTTGTGGACTTCAGGAGAGAGCACACCCAGCATGCTCCACTATCTATCGACGGTGCTGTAGTGGAGAGGGTGAGCAGCACCAAGTTTCTGGGTATACACATCTCTGAAGACCTGTACTGGAGCAACAACACCGCATCACTGGCCAAAAAAAGCCCAACAGCATCTGTACTTCCTCCACAAACTGAGGAGAGCAAGAGCCCCGGCCCCCATCATGCACACTTTCTACAGAGGCACCATCGAGAACATCCTGGCCAGCTGCATCACCGTGTGGTATGGTGCCTGCACCGTGTCCTGCTGCAAGACTCTGCAGCACATCATGAGAGCAGCTGAGAGGATCATTGGTGTCTCTCTCCCTTCTCTAATGGATATTTATAACTCCCGCCTTACCTGCAAAGCCATCAGGATTGCAGGTGACCCCACCCACCCATCTCACAGCCTCTCCATTTGCACTATTCCGCACTACCTCACCTTAACAGCTGCTAGTTTGTTTATACTGCTTATTTCATGTTTACCTGCTATACCTCAAGTGCCCTTGACTGCTTGTTTATTTGAACCAATTTACGTGTGTGTGTATATATGTATGAGTGTTTACTCTACATCTAGTTCTTATCTAGAGTGTTTATACTGTTTATATTGTTTGAGTGTTTAGTCTGTCTAGTTCTTATCTAGTGTTTATACTGTTTATATTGTCTGTTTATGAGTGTTTAGTCTTTGTCTAGTTCTTATCTAGTGTTTACACTGTTTATATTGTCCATGTCTAGTTCTTATCTAGAGTGTTTATACTGTTTATATTGTTCGTTTGTTTTTTCAATTATTCTATTTTTATTTATTGCATTGCCTGTTTGCACCATGGGTCAGAGAGGACTGAAATTTAATCTGTGCTGTATGTCAAGCATGTATAGCATATTTGACAATAAAGTTGACTTGACTTGAAAATGTTTTGGATATTGCCTGGCAATTTGGACTGTTTGCCTGTGTGTGTGTTTTTACTATTGCCAATAAACATCACTTCTGCACTTACATCTGCCTCCTACCTCATCCCTGACACCTATAATTGTAAATTGTCCTGTATGGCCAAGGCAGTAACTTTTTACATAATCTATTATGATGGTTAGCTAGTTAGCTTGCATGTGAACAGGCTTGCATTAACACATTAATAATGCTTTTGGTTTAACAAGACATTTTCTACTTGAGCAGTGTAAAGTCAACACAACTCTTGAAGTTACACAAATAAATAGATGAGATTCTCAAAGACAATACAGTTACCTGACAATCATTCCAATGTTGTGTAGATATGTGCATTTGTGACAGGTTTCTGAAGCCTGTGGTGAAAAATCCATAGGTAGTCAGTGCTGCACTAGAGGGGTTGCCCTTGAGCAATACAGCTCTTGAAACCCAAGCTATAACAGTAGACCCAAGTATTCCCAGGCTGAGGCAATTGTGCCTACCGTAGCTAAAGCAGATCTTGGATAATGGTGCAGCCAGGGACAAGACCCCAGTCACAGGGCTTATGACTGCACTCTGTGTGCATCTCTGCTCCCTGAACCACTCAAAGTGCATATAAAATACAGCTATCACATACACCAGCCAAGAGGGAACTTGTACTATATTATGAGGGCAACAGTGCAGGGACTTGTCTCTTATACATCTCTTGATACATCAGACATACCCCTGATTGCATTTACACGATTTGCAACAAAAGTGTGAAATCGTCTGCTGTCACTCCTTATGTACTTCAAGACAGTTGTACTGTCTGTCCAAAACACAGATGGTTCCAGGTTCAGTTTCAACTCATCTATGAGCATCCGGTCTATACGAACTGTCAGTACTGCAGCAGTCAGCTCAAGACATGGGATTGTCATCAACTTCAATGGTGCCACTCTTGATTTCCCCATCACCTGCTCCTGACTATTGACTAACCTCAAGTAGGTCACCATGCCATATCCAACTTCACTTGCATCGCAGAAGTGGTGTAATTGTGTACATTCAACCCTTCCAAACTTCTTTGGTTTGAAACTGCGGGTGATGTTAAAGTCTGTGAGAGTCTCAAGGCCCCGCAGCCAACGTTTCCAGGATTGTGCATAAGTATTGGGTATGTCTTCATCCCAGGTAAGGTTAAGCCTGCAAAGTTCCTGTAGCAGATGTTTTGCTGGAAAAGTCACTGGGGCAAGAAATCCTAGCAGGTCATACATTGAACTGACCATAGATAGAATGCCTCGCCTGGTGCATGGTTGTTCTTTGACAGCCACGTGGAACTTGAAGACATCATCTTCTGCACACCAGTGCACACCAAGGGCTCTTTCCAGTGGCAGGTCTTCCAAGTCTAGGTCCAAGTCCTTCACTCCCTTAGCCATTTCACATTCAGGAATGTGGGCCAGGACAGCTCGGCTATTACTGGACCACTTGGTGAGATTGAAACCTCCTGCGGCACAAAGAGCCTTCAATTCCTTGTACAGGTGAATGGCATCGGTCTCTGTATCCACGGCCTTCAGCAAATCATCAACAAAAAAGTTGTTGAGGACAGTGTTCACTGCATCAGCTGAAAAGCTGTTTTTGTGGTCCTCAGCAGTCCTCCTCAAGGCATAACTGGCACAACTAGCTGATGATGTTGCTCCAAAGATGTGAATGGTCATCCTGTATTCCATAAGAGGCTGAGATGTGTTACCATCTTCCCACCACAAGAAGCGCAAAAAGTCAACATGCTCTGGCAGTATCTTCACCTGAAAATACATCTTCTCCACATCCGCCAGTATGGCCACATTCCCATGACAGAAACGTAGCAGGACGCCAATCAAGGAGTTTGTGAGATTTGGGCCCTTCAGGAGTTCACTGTTGAGAGATGTTCCTTGGTAAGATGCGGAGCAGTCAAAAACCACTCGCAAGCTTCCTTTTTTGGGGTGACATACACCATGGTGGGGTATGTACCAGCCTTTGCCATTCTGTAATGCCACTTCCTCTTTGGGCACGAATTCAGCATGTCCACATTTCAACATAGGGTTCATGAACAGTGTGTATTCTTCTTTGAAGATAGTGTTCCTCCCAAACTTCCGCTTCAAAGCCTCTGCCATCAGCCGGTTGTTGGGCATTTTGGGATCCCCTTTAAATGGCAGCAGCAACTGATAGTGTCCATCTTGTAGTTTTATGGAGGTGTTCATTATTCCCAGAAATCTCAGATCCTCTTGAGACATTTCTTCCTTCTCATATGCACTCTCAGGAAAGTCATGGTTGAATTGCTGAACCAGAAGGTCACGTACAGTTTCTACAGAAATCCGATGGCTGTAAACATATGGTTTACCTTGCTTATTGAGACGTGTGCTCATCATGGAGGAGACCACTGACAACCCAGCCCAGCAGTGTTTTGGTTGCAAAAGGCCCATTGCCATTGCTATTTATCACCCTCCATGGCTCCATGAGTTTGGGCACATTAGTACCAATCAAAAGACCAATGTCAGCATCAATACTTGGCAGAAATACATCTTTCAAGTGTGGCCATTTCTCCAAATTCTTCTGCCTTGGGATATGGTCTTTGCTGACTGGAATTTCTTTCTGTGTGTAAACATCAGGCAATCCATAGAAGTTTCCCCCTTCCAAACTGCTTACTTCTAAGCCACTGATGACGATGCTGTCAGTGGGTTTCTCTTGACCCATGGTTCACAAAAGGATCCTATGATGTCTTCCTCTTGCATTCAGTCGTCTTCGGAGACTCTCAGTGCAAAATGTGGCGAAACTTCCTGGATCAAAGAATGCATATATCTGGACAATATGATTGGAGTTACTCAGCTTCACTTGAACAGGTACGATAGCCAGTGTGCAATGATCGTCACTAGATCCAATGCTTTCCTTTTCCAGTGAGACCAATCCACTATTTATTGACCTTCCAGATCCACTGGCGTTCCCTTTGTGGTCTGTGACTCCATCATCTGTCTTCTGAATATGCAGGATGTCTGGATGTTTTTTAGAACACATAGTACAAGTAAGGCGCCATTTACAATCTTTGCTCATGTGGCCCTTTACCAAGCAGCCAAAACAGACACCTTTCTTCTTCAACATTTCAACACGTTCTTCATGCATCTTAGAAAGTAACTCTTCACATGAAGTCAAGGCGTGTGTTCCATTACAAATTGCACAAGAGCTTGCAACATGAGATTCGCCGTTAGCAGATTGTTGCTTGGGGACATCACTCTTGGGAGGGGCAGATGCATTTGTCACAGCAGTTACAAAACTACTTTTGCCTTTAAATGAAAGCTTGGAATCTGATGTAGGTTTGGGCTGCAAGAGCTTCTTTGTGGGAAGTGGCTGTTGAATGTCACCAAAGAGGGGATCTTGCATGATCCTAGCTTGCTTCTCAATGAAGGTAACAAGGTCAGAGAAATTAGCCTTTCTTTGTCTTTGTTCCAGGATGTCAAATGCGATTGACCGCCATCTTTCCCTCAGCTTAAGAGGAAGCTTTGAAACAAGAAGCCTCAGGTTGGAGGGTAGACTAAGCTCCTCCATGTCTTGCAGACTTCAAGACAGGTTGCAGCATGCTCGAAGGAAGAGTGCATAACTGGACAATGCTTTTCCATCTTCTGCCTTAATGTTACTCCAGCTCAAGGCTTTCTCCATGTATGCATTAGTGAGCTTTATCTTGTCACCAAAATGGTACTCCAGCAATCGTTTGGCCTCTGCATATCCATCATCTGCACTCATGTGCAAACAGCTTCTCACTAGTTCCTTCGATTGGCCGGAAGTGTATTGCTCCAAGTAATATAAGCGGTCTTGATTACTTATGGCCTTATTTTCAATTCCATGCATGAATGCCTGCATAAAAGGCCTAAAGTTCAAAGGTTCCCCATCAAAAACAGGTATATCCCTAGTGGGAAGCAAAGATAGCCCCTGTTGCTGAATAAAGAGGTTTGCAATGGCACTTAAACCGCTATTCATATTTGGCTGTGCGGTGTGTGTGGTTGGATTAGCTGCTGCAGTCATGAGGGCAGGGGTGGCTACTGCCACAGTGGGAGCAGAGGTAGCTGCTACCATGATGGGAGTGGAGGTAGCAGCTGTAGGCTGAGACTGATTAGAAGGTGTTTGAAAAGAGAGTTGGGTTTGTCTTTGTGCTGTAAGCATCTGCAGGGGAGTCTTGGGGACCATTTGTATATTTGCATATTCAATTGAAGTCTCCGGATCCAAATAAGTTTCCTTTACATTTTTTCCTTGTGCCTCCAGGTACAAATTCATGGCATCCACGGGTTCTGATCGACAAACAGAGCCTGCTTTTGTTTCCATTTGTTTTTCATAACTCTCCAGAACTTTCACCTTTGCATTTGCTGCAGCAATGTCAGTTTCCAGGGCACTCTGCTCTATTTCACTTTGCAGTTGCATCCTTTGCAGCTCAAGAGCATGTTTCTTCTTAAGTCCAGCAGCACGTTCAAGAAGAGCTGTCTTTTCTGCTTCAGCCTTTGCACGTGCTGATGACAGTGATGCACTAGATTTGGAAGAACTCCCAGAACTCCTTGACTTTCTAGATGTATTGGAAACACTGTTTAAAGGGGTAATAACAGGTAATGGCTGAGAAAGACTACCTTTAAATGTCTGCACATTTTCAAGAAAAGATAAGAAGGACTTCCTTTTTGGTTCATGCCATTTGACATGGTCATCTTGCCCTTCATCCCTAGTCAACATGTCTTGCACAAGCAAATGAGCTTTGTCAAATTCATTCAATGCATCAATAAGATTTTGAATGCCTTTGTCCATAAATTCCTTTAACTCATTTTGTTTCCATGTACAAAAACTCAGTTTTCCCTTTCGGGTTGCAATGCGTTGACTCAACTGCTTTTCAGCCATGATTTGCACATTAGCATCGTCTGTAGGAAAATCAGCAACTTCAAGTTCAGGCAACTTGGATTGAGCCATGAGTTGAGCATTAGCATCCTCTGTTGGTGAATCAGCAACTTCAACTTCAGGTGACTTGGATTGAGACATCTTCAAGCAATTTCACCAAAAGAGCTTATTTCAAATAAAGTGACGTCAACACAGAAATTCAGTTTAAATTCAAGGATGTGTTCCAAAATCCAGTATATCCAAAGTGCATGCTATACACAGTCCAAACAAATCCAAGTTCCATTGTCAAACAAATCCCATTTCAAGTTGCGTTTCCATGTTTTAAGCACGTCATGAAAAGTTTTTTACTGTTTGTGAGTGTCAGTTTCAATTCAGTTCAAATTCAAAGGGTAGATGTTGTATAGTTGTTGTCACATGCATATCTTAAAACACTGTGTTCAGCTGTTGTTCATACCTTGTTCAAGATGGTGGAAGATGTTCAAGATGGAGGTAAGCAGGTCACAAGCAGGTAAGTAGCAAGCAGGCAGAGAGGCAATGGCAGGCAAGCAAGCAAGGAGAAGGGGACAATGGCAAGCAGGTGGCACACAGTGAAGTAAATCCAAATTGTTTGTAATTCCAAATAAGGCTAGGTAATCCAAATATAATGGTTCAAAATAAAGGGTTCAAAGAAGTAAAACTATAGTATTTGTTTTCCAAGTTCAATGTTTCTAAATCCCAAAAGATACAGGCTTAAAGCGGTAAAAACTACAACATCTTCCTTTTGCAAGGCTGACACTTGCACGACTTTTGGCCACGATTTTGTCGTGGCAAGTCGTGCCATTTTGGGGCACGAACTGGGAGGCTCCCGCACTGTTCACGACTAGTTCACGCATAGTTCACGACGAGTTCACGAATGCGTGCCCGTCCACATTCACGAACTGGCACGACGAGTTCATGCATAGTTTGCGCATAGTTTACGCACTTCCCGCATTGGCACGACAAGTTTGCGCAATTCGGACGGTGTCGTGCCAACTTGGGCACGCCATATAAAAAGGGGGCCTCCCCAACCCCTGGTCATTTTTGAATTGGCTGTGGAAGAGACAACATGCTGAATACCAGAGACACAATCATTGCAGAGAAGAGAAGATGCCTATACCTGGCAGCTGCTCTAGCCATTGTTGAAGAGCAGCAGAAAAGGCTGGAAGAGGCAGAAGAGCAAGAAAAGGCAACCCCACCTCGAAGAAAGACACAAAGGAAAGTGTGGGTCCGGGAATGGTTGACCAGAAGGCACGAGTTTGGACAGTATGACAGTCTACTGACTGAACTCCACAAGGAAGATCAAAGGGGCTACAAAAATGACCTCAGAATCACACCTGACCTGTTCCAAGAAATGGTTGAGAAGTTAACCCCTCGCCTCCAGAAGCAGTCCACTTTCATGAGGGAACCGCTTCAAGTTGGACTCAAGCTGGCTGCCACCCTCCGCTTCCTAGCCACTGGAAATTCCTATCCAAGTCTGCAGTACAGCTTCAGGGTTGAAGCAAGTACCATCTGCAAGTTCATACCCGAGGTGTGTAAAGCCATCATCGCGGTCTACAAGGACGAAGTGCTGTGCTGCCTCAAAACTGAAGAGGAGTGGAAGGAAGTTGCTGCCAGGTTCAGCTCCAGATGGAACTACCACAACTGTCTGGGGGCTGTGGACGGCAAGCACATCGCCATGAAGAAGCCACCTAATGCTGGCTCTTACTACTACAACTACAAGGGCTTCCACAGCATTGTACTGATGGCAGTGGCAGATGCTGCCTACAAGTTCCTCTATGTGGATGTTGGGGCAGAGGGTGGTGCGTCGGATGGAGGAACATGGAGTAACTGTTCCCTGCATGATGCTGTAGAAGAGAACAGAGCTGGAGTGCCTCAACCAGAACCACTCCCTAATGATGACCAGACAGTGCCCTATCACTTCGTAGGGGATGACACCTTTGCTCTCCGAACCTGGATGATGAAACCATTCTCCCATCGGTCACAGGTCCTACGAGAATGTATATACAGCTACAGGTTGTCTCGTGCCCGACGTGTTGTGGAGAATGCCTTTGGAATTTTGTGTCAAAGGTTCCGTTGCTTCTTGACGACGATGCATCAGCACCCCGACACCATCAACCTGATCACCATGTGCGCCTGTGTCATGCACAACCTCATCCTCATCAGATACCCACACGCAATTTCAGAAGTGGACCGCGAAGATCCGGACACACATGATCTGATCCCTGGTGGATGGAGGACTGACCGACACCTGCAGGGACTGCTGCCTGCTGATTTACTTTAACTTTATTCTATTTTATTCTGCTAGTTTTTTTCCCCCTTTCTCTTTCTTTTTCTCCTTTTTCTTTTTGGCATTTTAATATTTTATTTCTACTATTGTTTAATTCTTATTATTTTCTTTTAATTCTTTTAATTCTTTTAATTAATTATTTTAGAATAAAGATAAAATTATTTTATGTAATTTTATTTCTCTATTGTTTACTGTTTTTGTTTTTACTTCTGTAAAGCACATTGAACTGCCATTGTGTATGAAATGTGCTATATAAATAAACTTGCCTTGCCTTGCCTTGCCTTGCCTCTAACCGGCCATCATACCCAGAAGGATGCAAAGGATCAGCGAGACTACCTGTCACATTACTACATGTCCCCTGCTGGTGCTGTCCCTTGGCAAGAAAGAATGGTAGTAGCTTCATGAGCTGCATCCACAGTTCTTCCATTTTTGAAATAAAAGAAACGAACCCCCCCCCCCAAAAAAAAAAGTCATGAAGGAATAGAAAATAAAAGACATTAAAGAAAAAAGCAAGAAAAAAAATTAAAACACTGAAAAGAAATAATGAGAAAAGATGATTCCCCCACCCCCCCCAAAAAAAAGAAGAAAAAAAAACAAAAAAACAAAGAAATCTATTCGTGTCTCACTCTTTTCTTTTTCTTGTCTTTGGGGTTGGGGGAGGGGAGTGTCTTTCCTTCTTTTCTTGGATTTCTTTTTTTTGGGGGGGGTGAGGGGACTTTCTTGCGTTTCTTTTCCGTTTCTCTTTCTTTTCGTTTCTTTTTCAGTTTTTTTTGTTTACTTTTTCTTTTTGTGGGGGGGGCGGAGTGGGGGAGGAAAGTTTTGTTTTGTTTTTTTCATTATCCTTTATTTTTTCGTGTTTTGTTTATTTTTTTCATTTTTGTTTCTCTTTAACTTTATTTCAATGTTAAGAAGAAAAACAAGTGTTTTGAAATAAGATAACAATCTATTAACATGAAAACAGCAAAAAACAAATCGCAGTCCAACTATTTACAAATATTTAGAAGTCTCTCAATGGCTCTGACTGCCAAAAGTATCTCACTTTGTAAAGTCTCTCACTCAGTGTCCTTGCTGGTGCTCGTACCGCTGCCTGGGGATACCCGTTGGACTGGTGGTGTGTCGAGTTCCTTGGAGGTGAAGAGGGTTGACGGTGAAATACCCTCTAGGCTGCTGTCAATGGACCCCGGGGTCAGGTCCGGGAAGCTGAGTGGTGTTACAGGTGTCTTGAAGGTGGCTGACAGCGACGACACTGAAGGTGTTGGTGAAGGAGCCTGAACAAGGGTGGCTGATGGTGCAGGTGGCATCCCTGGTTCCCACTCCGTAGTACAGGTCCAGGAGGACTGGCCTGAAGACTGTGGTGACTGGGGTGGCATCCAGGTTAGAGGTGATGGCTGACTGGTTGGAGGTTGCTGCCAGAACTGCTGCTGCTGAGGGGGCTGCCAAGGTTGCTGCTGCTGTGGGGCTGGCCAGGTCATGGGTGGTTGTTGCTGTGGCTGCTGGAAAAGCTGATGCCGCTGCCTGTAGCGGTGGACAAGGTTGAGGCAGTCTGTCTGGAATTCATGCCAGGAGTTCTCTGGGATGCCCTGCATGTGCCCTTCAAGCAGGCACGCAAAATCATGTACGATCTTCTGTTGGCCGGTGTAGGAGTGGCTGGCCCCCAAGGAATCTGCTTTGGAGAGGATCTGAAACATACAAACATTGGAAAAATTTAGTACAGCATTTCAATGCAACATATTGCACATGTCATGTCAAGAGCAATGGATCAAACTTGAATACAATCTGCATGCAGACATTGGGATTCTCACCTGCTTCACTGCATCACTGAGGTCACTCTGGGTCACTCTGGTGTCGGCGGTTGTGGTGGCTGTCTCTGTTGTTGGTAGCCTGGACCGCTTCCCTTTGCCCTTGCCCTTCCCGGTGGTAGTAGATGCTTGGCTCTGGGAACCTGTGGACTTCACTTCATCATCGTCATCGTCACTGGTCGTCATTGCAGCTGACTCTGGGACAGCAAACTGCTCACTGGGGACTGTCTCTCCCCGGACGATGTGTTGTGTCAGGAAACTCCAGGTCTCCATGATATGGTCGTCACGGGCACTCCTCTGTGGCTGGCCAGCCCCACTCTTCTTCTCCTTCTTCATAATCTTCCCCACCCTGGTTCTCATGTTCTCGTAGTGCTTCTTGCATTGGGGACCAGTGGCAGGAGGCTCCAGCTGCTCTCCGACTCGGTCCCACCGGCTGTTCTTGGCCGCCATGTTGAGCCACTCCTTCTGCTTCTTGTCATACAGCTGGGGGTTCTCTTTCACAAGCTTGGCCAACCTCAACTCGGTCTCTTCTGTCCAGCGGTACTCAGGGATTTCTTTCTTGGACACCCGGACCCTCTTCTTCTGCTGCCTGGTAGCCTCGTCCTCACTCGATGGCTGTCTCTGGCTTTCGAGTGGATCCTGCTGTGTCTCCGGGATAACATCGACACTTGATATGGATGACTGGGGAGAATGATCTCTCTCAGCGGTCTCTGCCTCTGGCCTGTCGGCTTCTGGCCTTCTCTGCTTTGCTCTTCCTCGTGTCTGCTTTGTTTTTTTAGGCATGTTGTCTCTGTGATATAAGTTGTCTCCTCGCTGGTGATCTCTGGAATGGCGAGAAGTGTCCGGGAAGCCCTATATATACCCCCGCACCAACGCGAGCGCCACTGTCGCGCAGTAGTCGTGAACTGCTCGTGAACTGCTCGTGAACTCGTTGTGAATTGCTCGTGAACTCATCGTGAACTGCTCGTGCCATGCGCAAACTGTTCGTGAAGTGCGTAAACTAGTCATGAACTGCTCGTGCCATCAATGCGTGACCGTGTCAGTGGGAAGGCACGGCCACACTGCGACGCGCACCAATTCGTGAACATGTCGTGAGCTACTCGTGAACTCGACGTGAGCTGTTCGTGAACTATTCGTGGCAGTTTGTGACAGTCGTGGCATGGCGCGCACTTCCACGCACTGGCACGCATCCTCCCGCATCGTCCCGATGAGTTCACGATGAGATCATGAACAGTTTGCGCATAGTTCACAACCCGGTCGCGAAATTTTGTCGTGACCAAAATTTTGAACATTTCAAAATTCTCGTCCCAACATGGCACGCAGTCACGATGGGTTTACGCACACTTCACGCCAGTTTACGACTAGTTTGCGCACTGGCACGACTCGAGTCATGCCAATGCATGCCACGGAATCGTGCAAGTGTCAGCCTTGCATTTGTCTAACTGAGACTGACTACCAAGTGGGAGGCAGCCATCTTTACCTGGTCAGGTGACCAAAGGCTGTGTCAAAATAAAAGTCCATGGCCCAAGGCCAGCAAATCTTAACCAAAGTAAGAGTCTAAACTAAGGAAACTAAATTTGGCTCCAACATCTATGAGAGAGTAAATATGGTTGAAAGATAAATTGTGGTCAAAATCACACCTTTAAAGGGCATATCCCTGGTAAATTCAGGAGCAAGATCAATGCAAGTCTCCTATTTTATATTAAACTTTGGTCAAATATCTGTAACATTCTGCATTCTCTGCAATTTTTTTTACCTTGCACAATACCAGAAAAATTCAGCTGAAATCAAGCCATTTGAGGCGAATTCATCTGCCTCTGAAAAAACTTGCCATTTGGATTTCCCGGGAAACATTGATTTTCGTAACGTCATCTGCGGGACGCCGCCCTCTGAATCCTACGTCAGTGCTGGTTTGTTTATGAGAAAACGACCTGGTGGTTTTCTGCAAATTTCAATGTTATCGTGTAATTATTAAAATGGTTAACAGATGTATCATAGGAGGGTGTAGCAACACCAATCTTGATGGGATTAGTACTCATCGTTTTCCAAAAGACCGGAAAACGAGAGAGAAATGGGAGCGCTTCGTCTACACAGGCTGTGCACTTAAAACGTGCAAAGCCCTGCAGCCTGCTCGCTCTTCTGCAGATAATGTCACGATTCTGGCTCCAGACTCCCTTTTCCAGACGCGTTTTGTTATTTTTTTTTTTTTCTGCTGTAGACAGATGGCCTTGTGCAAAATTACCCTTCTGGATGAGTGTGTAAAGGGACATACTTTCATATAAAAAAAAATTGGTCCAGAATATGCCCTTTAATGACTGTGATGTGCATTTATTATTGCAATATGTAAGGGAACTCAGAAAAAACACTCTTCAATAGTGCATAGACCTATTATTACAAAGACAAATGCAGCTAAATGGTACAAAACCCATAGGGACTAGTCTAAAGAAATAGAGAGAGGAAAAAAAACCTGCATGAAATTCTTGATAAGTGGGCCTGCCCACCTTGCTAAAGCACTTTGTGTTGTTTTTCCTTTAATTTACATACAGTCACTGGCCACTTTAATAGGAACTTGTTCTTGATTCTTGGTTGGCAGGAGTGGAAACCAATGTGGTATTCTTTTGCTGCATGCTGAGATGCTTTTCTGTTCACCAGAGTTGTAAAGAGTTACTTGAGTTATATGAGTTATTATATCCTTCCTGGCAGCTCAAACCAATCTGGCCATTTCCCTCTGACCTCTCTTATCAGCAAGGTGTTTCCACCCACAGAACTATCGCTCACTCATCTTTTTTGTTTTTCACACCATTCTGTGTAAAATCTAGAGACTGTTGTGTGTGAAAATCCCAGGAGATCAGCGGTTTCTGAAATACTCAAACCAGTCCATCTGGCACCAACACCCATGCCACAGTGAAAGTCACGGAGATCACAACTTTTCCCATTCTGATGTTTGAAGTGAACATTAACAAACTATTGATCTGTATCTGCATGATTTTATGCATTGTGCTGCTGTCAAGGGATTGGCTGATTAGACAACTGCATAAAATTGCAGGTGGATGGGTGTGCCTAATAAAGTGGCCAGTGAGTGTGTATGCATAAGGTCCTGGTGGTCCTCTGTGTGTGCAGGTGATTTGTCAACTTGTCAAGCAGTCACTTGTCACTGTATCAGGAGTATCTGTAAATTAGCCCATGGGGGCCTTGGGCACAGACAAAATGAGAATTTCTGATGAACATTCCCTCATAAATGAGCACACCTGGTACTGCATGGAGAATATTTCTGGCCATGTTTAACAGATGCATTTGAATGTATCAGGTAATTGAATAACTGCTCAGATGTTATTTTGTCAAGCTTCTGCCATAACAGTTTATCCAGACATAAAAAGCACTGCATTAAACTGTAATATTGCATGCTTCTTTATGGGCTCAAAAAATATAAGCAATGATAATATTGGTTGAAAATTGTGGACTGGCTCAAGGCTCTCTTGACAGTACAGTAGAAATATACCCCCATAAAACCTACACTAAAACTGCACACTGCTTTAAAATGTATTTGTGTAAATTGAAATTGTCCCTGGAGAACACAGAACTGATTCCTGTCTTTGGTCCTCTTTTCTTCAAAGCTCTTTTTTTTTCATTTCTCCTCAGGGTAGATGAATAAATAACCATCTCTCCAAATACAATGACAAATAACACATGGAAAATTTAAAAGCAAGAAGATAATAGACAAGTTTTGCATTCATGTCTGTCATCAGAAGCAGCTTGAAGGGGTGAAAAGAAATACACAGAAGATGACTGACGTTCTGGGGTTCTGGTTCTTTCATGCTTGTCTGGACCAGAGAACAGAGAACTTCATTCATAGCTTTTGAAAAAGTCATGGTTTTATTTTTAATAAACAACCTGAGATTTAATGGTTTTAAGCTATTAAGTACATTTGTATGAGTAGCCTCTACCTGAGGTCCTGCACAAGCATCTTAAAACCTACTTAGAATGACTATTGTGCAATTTCTTTCCAATTACTGTACCATCTAAAATAAAGCTTCACTTTTTCATTTCAAAATATTTAATTATTTATTAAATGTGAATCATGTGTTAACACATTAAAGTTTAATGCAAACTCGTGTCTTATCCTAAAATGTGCCCAGTTAATCCAACTGATGGCGTCATTTGAGTAGGGAAACCATAATAATATATTGTATTATAACATGGCTCATTTGAATACTCGGTTCTGATTGGTCAATTACAGTATTCAGCAGTCAATTGTTTCATTATAACAGACCCTTGTTCAGTATGACAGTTACTATGGAACACGTCATTAGTGGAAACAATAAAATTATTTTTAAATCAATATTTTGTGTCAAATTATTGATTTGTTTAGTAAGCAGCTGTGTAATAAGTGGGATAATGTACAGTGAGCCAGACATTAACGTGAAATCAATCCCTTCAGGGTGATTCAAGGTGCTTTGCATCAGGGTCCTGCATCACTCTGTTGGAGTTTATTTCGTGATACTGACCAGCTCGCTGTACTTTATCCTTTACTTACTATATAAATATACTACTATATTAGATAACAACAACAACAACAACAATAATAATAATAATAATAATAATAATAATAATAATAATAATAGGAGAATACTACTACAATGAGAATTCACACTATCAAGAATTTTATGTGAAATAATTCAAGACTGCTTTGCCTTTGGGTCTAGTTTAATTACAGAAATATTTGTCTACAGCATTTTTTTATATTAGGATGAAAAATGAAACACCAGGATAATTTCTTTAGCAAACATGCCTCCAGTTAATCTACATTTAGTGTGTCCCCATTGTAGCACAGCCATGTGGTGAGCAGAGAGGCAAGTCCTCATAATCTGTACTGTACATCCAATCTTATGTTGAGCAAAACACAAAATGCTTACCAACTGTAACCAGCTTTAATCTTTGCATGCATGGCTAATTTTTTTTTACCTATAATTTAATTTTGTACCAGAGATCACCCTTAAGCTTAACTACAGAGTAAATTCAAAGGATCAATAAGACAAATCAATTTTAATCCCATAGAAAAGTGACTCTGTGCATAGTCATACACACCACAGATGAGCAATAGGCCACATATCAATTGATATAAAATTATATATAAAAGACCTTTTATCATCATTATAAGACTTTATTTTCAAAAATGTCATAAAAGACATTTATAATCAATAATATAAAAGGCTTTTTATCATTAATCTAACCACCACCATCTGTGACTGAAGGATCTTTCATCTCTCCCACAGCTGGAGCAGGGGTTACATTAATACTTTTAGATCTGTGTCTGTGGGGAGTTATGCAGAACAACTTTAGGCACTTCAGTGAGACAAGACTAGTGACATGAAGGGCATTATACTCTTAACTGTAACATAAGCTGGTTTCTAAATCAAATACATTTTATCATACAAAAAACATTCAGGACCACACCTTCATTCAGGAAGCTACTCTTTTTACCAGAGGCCAAAAAAATGGAATTTTTCACCTTTCATGGTTGCTCATTTTTAGCATTGAATTTAGTTGTGATATCCCACTCCACAGCAGTAGTTAATGACGGGAGCATCTAGAGAAAACCCACTGCATCAACATGCTGTCCCAGTCACAATACTCTACACACAGAAACCATGAGGTGAGGTGCTTCAATCCTCCACAGTTCCACAATAGTGGGAGAATCGCAAGCTCTGCTGATAAAGTCACCTTCCGTGTTTCTGTGGTCAGCTTAACATTTTTTGTTGTGCCACTATATAACCTAAGGTTAGCAGCCATCCAATCTTCAGAGCAATTGTTCATCTGCCACAGAGGAAGGACAGAGGGACTCCATAACATGAGCAAGCTCAGATGGTGGTCATCATCATGGAACTTTCATAGTCTTGTTGCCTAGCTCTTATCATGATATGCCACTCTACAAGGAGCATTTCCACTTTATAGGCATTACTCAGAGGTGTGCTGTTCCAGGAAATCTGTGCTACTGGAACTTTGGCATCATTGTCCAAACATTTTGTTCAGGTCTTCCCAGTGGCATGAGTGCAGCAATCATCTCCAAACACCCTTCTAGTGAGTCCTAAGGTGTTTCTGGTTCCTTAAGACATTGTTGGAAGACATTTTTAGATGATTCTCATCACCTCTGGTGGTTAGAATGCTAGGTATGTACACTATATGGCCAAAAGTATTAGGACACCTGACCATCACACCCAAATATGATTCTTCCCCAAACTTTTGCAATAAAGTGAGAAGCACACAATTGAATAGAATGTCTTTGTCTGCTGTAGCATTATGATTTCCTTTCTCTGAAACTAAGTTCCAAGCCTGTTCTAGCATGACAATGTCCCTGTGCAAGCTCCATGAAGGCATGGTCTCAAGTGTCTTGCACAGATCCCTGACCTTAACCCCACTAAACACCTTTGAGATGAATTGGAACACTGACTACACTCCAGGCCTCCTCACCCAACATCAGTGTCTGGCCTCAATAATTCTCCTGTGACTGAATGGGAAGATGTAGCCACAGAAACATTCAAAAATCTAGTGGAAAGTCTTCCCAGAAGAGTGGTGCTTATTATAACAGCAAAGGGGGAATAAATTTGGAATGGGATGTTCAGCAAGCACATGTGAGTGTGATGGTTAGGTGTCCACATACATTTGTCCATATAGTGTATGTAATGGTGGTTACGTACTATGAACTCTGATAAGCACCACCAGAATCAGCAGTGACCTAGCAAGAAGGCTCTAGGAAAAAGAAGGCTATGACAATTTATTGCAATTGCTTCATCATATGTCACCTCATAACATTGCTGGAATGTCTAGGTACATATTCTCACAACACAAAAAGCTATCAATGTGATTCTCATCATTCAGGGCAGTTTGTATGGTTTATATAAAGTCCCCTCTGAAAGTACTGGAACAGCAAAGGCAATTCTTTTGTTTTTACTGTATACTGAAGTTATTTGGGTTTGAGATCATAAGATGAACATGATGATGATGATTGTGATTGATGATAGATCAGAATTTCAGCTTTAATTTCCTGATATTTACATCTAGTTGTGTTAAACAACTTAGAACATTGCACCTTTAGAAGAAGAAGAAGGCTTTCTTTGTCACATGCACACTCAAGCACAGTGAAATTCATCCTCTGCATTTAACCCATCTGAAGCAGTGAACACACGCACACAAAAGTGAGCACATACACACATACTCAGAGAAGTGGGCAGCCATACTACAGTGCCTGGGGAGCAGTTATGGGTTAGGTACCTTGCTCAAGGGCACTTCAGCCCAAGGCTGCCCCATGTTAACTGAACTGCATGTCTTTGAACTGTGGGGGAAACCGGAGCTCCCGGAGGAAACCCACGCAGACACAGGGATAACATGCAAACTCCACACAGAAAGGCCCCTGTTGGCCACTGGGCTCAAACCCTGAACCTTCTTGCTGTGAGGCGACAGAGCTAACCACTACACCACCATGCTGCCAAACCACCATTTCAGTCTCCACTTCAAGGTCTGGTGATTGACATGGCCAGTCTAAAAGCTTCCATGTTTATCCCCTGATCAAGTCCTTTGTTATGTTGGCAGTGTGTTTTGGGTCGTTGTCTTGCTGCATGACAAAGTTTCTCCCAACTTCTCTGTAAATTGATAGACAGAATATTTCTGTAGACTTCTGAATTCATTCTGCTGCTACCATCATGAGTTATATCATCCAAGATGAGTGAGACCATTCCAGAAGCAGCCATGCAAGCCCAAGCCATGACACTACCTCCACCATGCTTGACCTATGAGCTTGTGTGTTTTGGATCATGAACAAATCCTTGCTTTCCCCACACTTTGGCCTTTTCATTACTTTGGTAGATGTTACCCCTGGGTCCAAAACCTTTGTGGCTAATCTCTGTATTTCTTTGTGAATTTCAATCTGGCCTTCTGATTCTTACTGCTGATGAGTGGCTTGCATCTTGTGGTCTGGCTTCTATATTTCTTCTCTTGAAGTCTTCTTTGAATGATGGATTGTGATACCTGGACCCCTGCCCTGTGGAGTTGTTGGTGACTGTTGTGTTGTTGTTTTTTTTTTGGGGGGGGGGTCCACAACTCTTCACTTCATCCTTTGACAAGCTCTCCCAGCTGAACGTGCCTGACTCTACCTGCAGGTGGATCACTGACTTCCTGTCGGACAGGAAGCAGCACGTGAAGCTGGGGAAACACATCTCTAACTCCTGAACCATCAGCACCAGATCCCCCCAAGGCTGCCTCCTCTCTCCTATACTCTTCTCCCTGTACACCAACAGCTGCACCTCAAGTCATCAGTCTGTCAAGCTCCTAAAGTTTGCAGATAACACCACCCTCATTGGACTCATCCCTGATGAGGATGAATCTGTCTACAGGTGGGAGGTTGACCATCTGGTGTCCTGGTGCAGGCAGAACAACTTGGAGCTCAATGCTCTAAAGACAGTGGAGACTATTGTGGACTTCAGGAGGAGCTCTGCCACACCCTCCCTCATCACCCTGTTTGATTCCCCAGTAACCTCTGTGGAGTATTTCCACTTCCTGGGTACTATAATCACCCAGGACCTTAAGTAGGAGATGTATACCTGCTCTCTCACCAAGAAAGCACAGCAGAGGATGTACTTCCTGTGACAGTTGAAGTTCGATCTGCCAAAGACAGTGATGCCACACTTTTACACCACCATCACTGAGTCAATCTTCACCTCCTCCATCACTGTCTGGTACACTGCCAGGGACAAGGGCAGACTGTAGCACATTATCCACTCTGCCGAGAGAACAATTGGCTGCAACCTTCCATCTCTTTAGGACCTGTACAAGTCCAGGACCCTGAGGAGAGCAGAAAGGATTGTGGCTGACCCCTCTCACCCCAGACACAAACTTTTTGAACCACTCCCCTCTGGTAGGAGGTTGCAGTCCATTAGAATCAAAACCTCAGGCCAGCTTTTTCCTCACTGCGGCTGGCCTCTTGAATAAGGTCAGAGACCCCCACTGATTCTAATCTCACACTTCCAATCTGCGACATGAATGCACTTTGTCTCTGAACTGCAATTTTTGCACATTTCAAGGCCATATCATATATCTCCATTCTGTGAACCTTTATTGCACATTCCAGCTCACACTGTACAGCTTGGTTATTGACTTAACCCACTCTGCATATTCTCTTCCTTTCATGCACTCTTATGTCTCTTCTCCATCTTCATCATCATGTGATCTATTTTTGCACATTCTGGACATACTGTACAGCTTGGACTCCAACAACTCATGCACATACCCCTTAAATATGTCCACTTTTCAAATTTGTATATTTCAGATTTTTCTCTCTCTTATTCTATGTATATAGCTACTTTTTGTCTTTGCTAAATTCTTCTATCTTAACTGTTCAAGCACCAATCACCAAAGCAAATTCCTTGTATGTGAGAATGTACTTGGCAATAAACTTGATTCTGAGTTTAGGAATGTATACCAGGAATCCTGATATAAATATAATCAGAGAAGCACATTGGCTTCACAGGACATTATTTAAAAGTCCACTGCCAGTAACAAATCAAGAATCTTCATGAAGAAACCTTCATGTGAATTTGAAATATATATTTTTTTCCACACAACATTTACTTGAATTGTATGGACATCTACATATTATAGTTTCTACTACTTTCAGTCACAAAGGATAACTAAAAACATTGTTTTGTTCAGTACAGAAGGGTGAAATCTTAAAATATCTTTATGGTAATAAATGATGAAATAAAAACTGCTCTTGTTTCCCAGACTCAGACCAAACTGAGCACTGCTCCTGACAAAGACCTACATACCTGTAGATGACAGCAGTGTAGACGCCATTATGGCACTGCTCTGATATACAGTAGACATTCAATTATGCAACTTCTTCCCATTTACTGCAAATATGAATTCTGTCCATCAAATAACCTCAATTTCTTGGTCTGAGCTAGTTAGAGAAGCAGATTTTCTTTCATCCATGACATTTACTGTGCCTGGCATCTTCGAAAAGGAGCTCTTTTGATATGTGCAAGGCGCATATAGGGCACCTCTCCAGCTGGCTTTCCGGCCAGTGAAGACAAATACACCAGCACCTGGGCAGAAGGCCCAATCCATCTCTTCCAGCCTAAAGAGGAAGAAAAAGGAAATTGGTGGGGGATGAGGGGAGAAAGAATTGAAAGTGAGCAAACCTCTGTGGTAAGGGCAAGAATGAAACAGATGGCACAGGACAGTAGCGGAAACAAGCTTTGCTTACAGTAGAGTGAGAAAAGAATGGGATAAAGCAAAAAGATCAAATGCAAGTTGATGTGAATAATGGGAGGGGGACAAGAGATCAGAGGACAAACCTCAATCAGCACTCAACACCCACTGTTGCAGGTCTACTTACAGAAGACTAGATCATACAGTTGCTTTTGGGTTTTTAGCCAGTATGGCAGATGTTTATCTATAGTTCCATACAGTGAAGCTCTACAGATCAGTGATTGGACTCATAATATGCCACATTTGATGCATTGTGTTTTCCAGTGTGTGGATTATGGGTTGGTGCTTTGGCTTTCACATCTTCCAAAACACAATTACTTAAAGCTTCAACATTATATAAGTACTTATTTAGGTAGTACAACATGGACTTTTTTTTCCCCACACCTTCGCCGAGATCCCTTACTGATTTTCAGTTTATTTTTGGACTACTGTGGGCTTTTAAATGTCAAATGATCCCTAAGCAGAGTTATACAAATACCTCCACAGAAAACTTATGACTTTATTAAACCATAAGTTTTATAAAATAAATCCTCACCTCTACAAAGAAGATGTAGCAATGTTGGGACCAATTTAAATTTGTCAGTTTAAACATTTAATTAGATTACATTGAAAAAAATTTGCATTACGCCCATATCAACATAATGCACACAATTTAATAAATTAATTGAACCATTATATTTAAATTGCTGTATATATATATATATATATATATATATATATATATATATATATATAAAATGCTGTATATATATAAAATGTCCTGATTAAATATATATATATATATATATATATATATATATATATATATATATATATATATATATATATATATATATATATATATATATATATATATATACACACTTTTTTTTTTTTAATCAGGACATTTTGGCAATGCGATTTAGTTCCTATGCAGAAATCATAACAATTCCCAATGAATATGAGATATCTGATATTAGCCTCATATTATTCATTCAACTCTAGTGAAGGCATTTTCCCAAGTGCAGTAATTTCAGCAACTCTCCAGCAAATTTAATCTGTCACCAGCAGACTGCTTCATCCCCCCCCCCCCCCCCCCATCTTGCTGAACCTCTCTGTTTAGTATTTCATGGACTGAGTCGGTGAGAATTAGAAGACTGGAGAACATGAAGGTTAGCTCCGAGCATGAGCTGATGAAGGCCCTTGACTTCAAGCACAGCTTTACAATGTTATAAATCCAAATGGCTTCAGTCCTCACTTTGGCCGAAGACACTCAGGGAAAATTGTATCAGGCATCCTGCCAGGGATAAAAAGGTATGCAAATATCACTCCTGCTTATGGCTGACTATAACCACCGCACATTTGAGAATGAAGCATCTTATAAGTGGATGTGTGTTGGAATTACTCCACTATTTATCTCACTTGCTCATTATTTATAAATCTTCCATTAAAAAATATAAGAGGAATCAAATATTGCTTGATGAAACAAGCCATAAGTCTGCTTTCCCTATTCAGTTTGAACTCTAAACACGATTTGGCTTTATTTTAGTTGGCTCCTCAGCCTTCCACTGTTCCTCATCATCCACTTGCTACATTTGCTAAATTATTTTCTCTGGTTCATTACTACTGTTCCCAAATTAACCAATCAAGTTTTTAAAAAGCTTCTCAGAAATCTCTTACAAAGCTCTAGCAATGTACAATGTTTTCTTTGGGATTTCAACCTGTATGATTGCTAACTCTTGCCCTTCAACTTAAATCATACATAATTTTCAGGAAAGTTGTTGAAATTGGAATTGGAGCCTTCATTTTTTTTAAAATCAGCATTGATGTGAAATTATTTCATTTGCCATGAGCCACTAGTAAGCTCTGCTGAGTTTCCCAAAAGCATCGTAGAACAAAGATCATTGTTAAATGGTAGCGCAAGCAGCACAATGAACAATCTCCTAGTTAAGATGCTCTTAGCTTTGAATAAATTCAGCTGTGAATACATTGTAAATCATTTCTAGTTGAAGATTTTCCATTAGCAACTTTAATTCATCTTAAATTACAATTTTATCTTTGTCGGGGTCATGGTTGAGCTGGAGCACTGGACCTGAGGAAGGAATATACCAACAATCTAGTCCATGCAAATATGGGTAATGCTCCTAGGAAATCAAACAACCTGTAGGAAGACCAGATGGACATGAAGAGAACAAGTGAAATACCACACAGACAGTAAATCAAGCTCAGGATCAAACCAGGGACACTGGTGTGAAGGCCCTGGTCACGCTACAGCTCGCAATGGGTTTGCAAGTATATGGCAATGAAAAATTGGTAGCATCAGCACCAATTGTGCGATGCACAGCGAATGTTCTCCAAGCTTCACGAGTTGCTTGTTGGTGTGTCTCCACCATGTAAGTGGCCAAAATGTCACAAAAAATTTCAATGCATGCATTGAAATTTGGTGGTGATGTTTTCATTGGCAAACTATGTGGGGAAACTCACAGATAGGTTTGGGACTATTTCCCAAAGCTCAGGGAACCTTCACCAAGCCTCTTGAAATGTATTTGTCTCAAATCCATATCCCTGATTCTCACAGGCACCTCAGTGACACAGCAGGTCAGCATAGCCTAATCTTCACTGAGATTTGAAAAGTGAATTTACATTCAGGGATCCTTCTCCAAGTGTGACCCCTGGAGGGTGGATCGAAGGGTCTTGGCTAAAATGTTTGACTACGCCACCTGTGGCCTTGCACCACAAGAGATAATTGTACCACAGTATTTCCCCAGACCAGGTTTTAGACAAGAGGGCTCTCCCACACCGGTAAGTAGTGAATACAGAGACGTGAGGTTTCAGTCTAAGGTGGGGTTTACATTAGACCGTATCAGCGGATCATCAGATTAACATTTTTAAAACGATTAGCATGCACACAGCAACGCCAATACACGATTCGCGTGCACACAGCAATGCCAATACACGGATACGCTCGGCTCCGCAGGCATCCTGCGCTCCAAATCACTCCGCCCTGAACAGCGAGTGCCCTCTGGAGGGTGCACACTCCGGCCCTGCGCAGCTCACAGAGCGCGTGAGTGAAGTGCACGAGCAGTGATTCGGGACTGAGCCGCTGTGTGTGAGATCTCAGTGCATATCGGGCATGCGCGTCACTTACCACTTGCAAGTGGAAGGATGGCAAGCCTAAAGACAATCATAACTACACAATGGGCAGTATTTGCATCAGTATTTGCAGTATTTTCATACTTTTATGCTCTTTAATGAAAGGTGATACAAGGAGGAAGTCTGCGCCGTTTTTCAGCAGTCACGTCACATGACCAATGCTAGCGAATCAGGAAGGTGGATGTCACAGTGACGTTGTCCAATGACGACGCCAGCTAGAGCTCAGCACAGCGTATCCGCGTATTCTCAATGTTTACACAGCACCGGACCAGACACGATCTGGATTGAATACGTGGACCCTGGCGGATTCCCGTTTCCCGGCGTTTCCAGGCATTTTAATGTAAACGGACAGTGCATCCGCGAAGAAAACGAGACAGATACGGTCTAATGTAAACTTGGCCTTAATGTCAATATTTACTGACAAACTGACAATAAAACAATATTAAAATCCACTTTGATTAAATAAAGCAGACAAGGCAAGTTATGACAGCGGTAAAGAAAAAAAAGAAATATGACACACGAGGGGAAAGTAAGGGCTGCCACCTAGATTAACAATACTATACATTAGCAATTTAGACTAAAGCAGCTTCAAAGGTTGGTTACCTGCCCTGGAAAGGTGAGGCTGACACCAAACGTGCTCTGGGTTTCCTGTGCCTACCTACACACACCTAGGAAGATACTCAACCGCACACACAACACAGATACTGCAAAAAGGTGATCACAGCAAACAGTCAGGTGCTCATTACCACTACCAATGGGTGAAGTGCACAAAGAGGAAAACTCAGATCCGGCGACCTGCCCCGTGGAACTGCCCAGGCTATAAAAAGATCAAAAGAGTAAGGTAAAACCAACAGTTCAAATCAAACAGCAGCTGACAATAGCCAAATCAGTTACTAATGGTGGCAGCCAGTACTTCCCTCACAGCCAACAACATTAGACCAACACATCACAGCAGCAGCAAACACACAAAAAGAGACACCTAAGCACAGGCTGGAATGGAATCAAAAACACAAAATAAAGAAAATCCAAAGTAATACAAAAAAATCAAATACTAAGGGCAATAACTAAACTCACACACGCACAAAGTTAGGCTAGGCAAAGCAGCAGTGGCATCCCTCTGAAGGAACAAGCAACAGTTAGCTGCATGGTCACAAATGTGCTTACAAAGTTAAAAAGGTTCACATTACTAAGAATACTCACACAATATTATCCTGCAATTAAGAATCACACAATGTTAATATCACCCAGATAAAAGTAATCACACAACAATAAGAATGTTCACACACCCAGCACATATGAACTGGACGTAAACAAACATTCTAATTTACCTCCATACATCAGACTCAGGCACAAACAATGGCATCAGACATCCCAAGCAGTCACAATGTTCACAGTGTACTACTGGAACTTTTGTCAAGACCACAAATGGCAGAATGCTCCCAGCGTCCTCTGGACCAAACCTTCGGTAGTTCAACACTACCCGGAAGCGTTAAATGGTCTACTGCGGATCACATCCAATAAAAGCAGCGAGAACCAAAGCAAAAGAGCAAAAAACCGGGGCTTGTGTGTGACCTGCCAATGAATGCAGTTTTGACCTACCAGTGAGTGCAGTTTTATAGATGTAATGCTAATCATAAATGAATAGCTACACCTGCTACCTGGGGGTGTGTCAGCTAGGTGCAGACCTACGGTGGCTGCAGGAGGACAACCTACCGAAGGATATCGGTTACACAAGGTTCATAATTGGTTGGGCAAAGGGTTCATGAATATTCAGCAAATGTTTCGCAACAGTTAGATGATGTATTTCTGATCATCGCTAAATGGTTGGCGCTGATGTCATGTATTGTTGAAATCTATTGAACAAGACCTTGGTGATCATTCTCCTGCCAGACACCAATACGTACAAAACCCTCAAGCATGCCTCCGAGGAAAAATGCCAGGTCTCCTCAAAAGCAAAGGGCCAAGTGTTCACCTGCTGTGTCACCACAACTTTTAGCTCGTCTGTACGAAGTACACATCGTCGTGCACTGCCACCAAACCAGCTCATTTTCACTGATAACCCATTGCAAAGCATTGCGAGCTGTAGTGTGACCATAGCCTAAGAGACAGCAACTATATTCACTGAACCAGCAGCAGTACATGCTACATTATCAATGATATACAGCCAAACAGAATCTTTGTTAAACTTTTGTTTCCAATTCTGAAATCAAATCTCCTTTGGAGATAATTTAATATCCTGCATGGATAATTATGTCTAACAACTATGATGACAGATTTAGTTCTGGTCAGAATGGTTAAAAAAAAAAGTCTGATTGTCAGTGCCAAACATTTAGGATTCACAGTCAGTTAACTTCATCTTTTTCTTTCCTTGTCCTCCACAGCAAGGGATGAAAGGGACTCTTTTCTCTGCTTATCATCCATAGCCACAACTATTTTGAAACTGACCCTGTCAGTTCGCCGGGGAAATATATCATCTCGCTGGACAGAGCAGGCCTCATCCAGGCAGAGTAAAAGAGCTGTCAGCCTGGGAATGGAGGCCTGATTACTCTCATATACACACACCTGCGTCTTACACACACACACACACACACAGAACCTTGCCTCATCCCAGAAAATGGTGGTCTGATTCAGGCCAAGCACAAAGAGACACTTGCGCTTGTAAACACACACACACACACACACACACACACACACACACACACACACACACACACACACACATATTCTGCTAGAGACTAAAATATGTGAGATTTAGCATTAAAGTGCTTATAGTAAATCAAAATACACTTATAAACAAAGCTTGCAAAGCATATGTGATGTATGTGTGTTAGGTAACAAGTTGCCATTTCATGTATCTAATCTCTTCAATGTTGAATTTAAACCCAAAGTGGTTGTGGCTGACACCACAAGGTATTTTTTTGTTTTGTTTTGTTTTGTTTAATTAATGGAATATAATCTACTCTCAACCTAATATTCTGTAAACCTTTCAGACACAGACAGATAGGCAGACAGATAGACAGACAGACTTGCTAAAATATTTACCTGTTTGTGTTCATCCTCTTTTCACTTCAACAGCAGTGTGGCTTGAGCTGGCATGGACTCCACAAGTTTGTGAAAAGCCTTATAATTATGATTTGATTTTAGGTCAAGTCCATTGGAGTTTCATCTGATTACATACTGCAGTAGAAAAGATTAGACATGAGGAGAATCTGATCTTTTGGACAAAGCCATTTAAATGGTCGATATCAAACATTTACTTACATTTAAATAGGGACCTCAAAAAAGTGCACAATTTTGAATATTAAATATTCAGAATATTGAACATTTACTTTCTTCCACTTTGTTTATTTCCAATAAAAACAATCCCAGACATTTGGACCCATTGTATCTAAATATAGAGCATTAAAAGGTTTGTGTTGTTTATTATTGCCTTGGGCTGTTTTGAAAGAAACCTCAACAAGCAAAATACATTCTTTTAAAATGAAATGAAATTATGTAGGTTAATAGGACATCCACTGTCAAGTAGTGAACATCACATGAGCTAATGTTCATGTTAGAAACTACATTTTTCAGTGGTATAGCTTGAAAAGAACAAACCACAGACTGTCTGCCCCACTTTTGAGCGGGCAATTTCTCATCTGGCCCCAAGGAAAGTCCTCTATTCTTACCACAAGCCAGCCAGTGCACATCATCTATTTATGAGGACTCGGCATAGGGCTGCACATGCATGACTATATACAGTGTCTTGCAAAAGTATTCATCCCCCTTGGTATTTGTCGTGTTTTGTTGCATTACAAGCTGGAATTGAAATGGATTTTTGGAAGATTGGCGCCATTTGATTTACACATACCTATGACTTTAAAGGTGCAAATTGTTTTATTGTGACACAAACAATAATCAGGATGAAAAAAAACAAATCTGGGGTGTGCATAGGTATTCACCCCTTTTCATATGAAACCCCTAAATAAGAGCTGGTCCAACCAATTCACTTCATAAGTCACATAATTAGCTGATTAAGATCCACCCGTGTGCAAGCAAAGTGTCACATGATCTGTCACATGATCTGTCACATATCTGAATAAATCAACCTGTTCTGGAAGGACCCTGACTCTGCAACACTACGAAGCAAGCAACATGAGAACCAAGGAGCACTCCAAACAGGTCAGAGACAAAGTTGTAGAGAAGTATGGATCAGGGTTGGGTTATAAAAAAAAAAAAATCCCAAACTTTGAATATCCCATGGAGCACCATTAAATCCATTATAGCAAAACGGAAAGAATATGGCACCACTACAAACCTGACAAGAGAAGGCTGCCCACCAAAACTCATAGACAGGAGGGCATTAATCAGAGATGCAATAAAGACACCAAAGATAACACTGAAGGAGCTGCAAAGATCCACAGGGGAGATGGGAGTATCTGTCCATAGGACCACTTTAAACCGTACACTCCACAGAGTGGGGCTTTACAGAAGAGTGGCCAGAAAAAAGCCATTGCTTAAGAAAACATGTTTGGAGTTTGCCCAGCAGCATGTGGCAGACTCCACAAACACATGGAAGATTCTCTGGTCAGATGAGACTAAAATTGATCTTTTTGGCCATCATGGGAAATGTCATGTGTGGTGCAAACCCAACACCCAGAGAACACCATTCCTACAGTGAAGCATGGTGGTGGTGGCAGCATCATGCTGTGAGGATATTTTTCATCTGCAGGGACAGGAAAGCTGGTCAGGACTGAAGAAAGACTGAAGGAAACCTCTTTGAATTGGCCAGAGGTTTGAGACTGGGACGAAGGTTCACATTCCAGCAGGACAATGACCCTAAACATACTGCACAAGCTACGCTGGAATGGTTTAAAAGGAAACATTTAAATATCTTGGAATGGCCTAATCAAAGCCCAGATTTCAATCCAGTTGAGAATCTGTGGCATAACTTGAAGATTGCTGTACACTAACGCAACCCATCTAACTTGGAGTTGGAACGGTTTTGCCTTGAGCAGGTTCTCAAACATTTGTAATCTGGCCCCTCCCTGACTGTAGCAAGTGTACTTTGACCCCCCCCCCCCCAAAAAAAAAGCTAGATAAGCTATTATTATTATTATTATTATTATTATTATTATTATTGGGCTGTTTTTATTGTTGTGTATTATTGTATTATTACAATGTTAGACAACACAGTCCGAGACTGAAAATGTTAAATTTTGCCCTATATCCTTTTAAAAATTTCTGGATCCAGACGTGGTTCCAGATCACCTCCAAAATTTAAGTTCTTCATTGGGTCAAGACAAGTATCTAGTAAAATTTTCATGAAAATCCGTCTGCACATTTTTTTCTGCAAAGTTTGGCAGAGTTCTCAAATTCTCGGCTCAGTTTTAGTTAAACACAGCCTCAGGTCATCCTCAATCTGTGCACGATTGCAGTACTTAGTTTTGAGCGTGGTCAGTTTTGAAAAGCCTGCCTCACACACATATGTTGATGCGAAAGGTAGGAGAATTTTTAAGGCAACGTCACAGAGCTGGGGGTACTCCTGCATCAGTGTTACCCAGAAGGATGTAAGAGAACAGGTGCTAAAAAGGTACCTCATCCTGCTGTCACTCTTCAGCTCAATAAGTTGCTCTTGCATTTGCAGTGACAAATAATTTGCGGTGCAAACAAATGGGTCCTGAACCCATGAAAATGACCGGTGGTCCTTCTTGAAATAAGAAACTAACTGTTGCTTAAGCCCAGACAGGTGATCTGCAGCTGATTGAAAAACAGAGGAGAAATCACTGCTGCATGCCTCAGTGATGAAGTCTGCAAGGCTGGGGAACATGTCACAATTTCTGACAATTATGTGGTCATGCCAGAGGACAAGTTTTTGGATGAAAGCTTCCACTATGTCAGCAAGAACCAACACATTGGAATCTGGGCCTTGCAAAGACAGATTCAAACTATTCAGTCTGTCAAATATACAACAAGGAAATATACGACAAATATATGACAAATACGACAAGGAAGCTAGCTACAGGGAATCATAGAGGTGCTTGGCCAGTTCCGAATTGCTTTTGGTCAAAAACATCTTCATCTCTTCTCGCAGCTCATACAAGCACTGTAACACTCTCCCTCTGGAAAGTCAGTGAACCTCTGTATGCAAGAGCAGCTGTTCATGCCCAGAAACCATTTCCTGACAGAGGACCCCGAAAAACTATGAGTTCAAACTATGAGTTCAATGGATGCGACTTAATGTAATTTATCATCTGAACTGCCTGTTGAAGCACAAACTGGAAGAGCATTTGCCACTTGCATTTGCCACTGAATGGTCTGTGACTACACACCCCACTCGCCGAGTTGCCGAGTGCTTTTTGTCAGGCTTATGGGAGTATTTGAATAATCTTACGGATTCCTAGTTTTTCACCAAACATTTTTATTCTGCAAATACTTCTTCCATGTGGTCACAGTGCACATTACGTGCAAAACAAGCAATAGACAGTCAAACCAGACACCATCGTGTTACACAGGCAGAGGGTCTCATTTGCAATGTCTTGGCCATTATCGTCCTGCGACCAGATTTGGTAGGTGCTTGAAAGCTCAGACTCAATATACTCAAAAGGCAAGTGTCCACATGAAACTGAGTACCATTTCACATCATCATGAGCTGAACATTGTTGATTGTTCCTGCGAAAGACAAACAGTATGCTCACTGCACAGGGTGTAATCGTGACATGAAAGCAGTGGTGTCTGGGGTTTATGATGTCAACAAACACATGAAATCAAATCTCCTTCAGCAAATATCAACACCATTGCCAGAATCAACTGCAGATGACTTGCCCCTTTTCCACCAAAGCAGTTCCAGGGCTGGTTCGGGGCCAGTGCTTAGTTTGGAACCGGGTTTTCTGTTTCCACTGACAAAGAACTGGCTCTTGGGCCAGAAAAAACGGTTCCAGGCTAGCACCAACTCTCTGCTGGGCCAGAGGAAAGAACTGCTTATGTCAGCGGGGGGGCGGAGTTGTTAAGACCAACAACAATAACAAGACCACGAAAGATCGCCATTTTTAAGCGACGAGAAGCAGCAGCTGTACAAACGCGAAGTCATCCATTATTATTGTTGTTGCTGTTGCTGCTGCTTCTTCCGTGTTGTTTTTGCTTCGATATTCATGCCAAGGTTTATGCAAACATAGCGATGTAACTGACGTATACAGCGACGTAACTGACGTATACATTGACATAATGACGTGGCTTCCCTTAGCACCGCAAGCTATGGAAAAGCAAACTGGTTCTCAGCTGGTTTGCAAGTTGAACGAGTTGTGAACCAGCACAAGCACTGGCCCCGAACCAGCCCTGGAACTGATTTGGTGGAAAAGGGGTATCTGTTCATGAAACCCAACCCTCAGAATACACTGTTGCATGTTCTGTGTGGCAAAGTGTTGTTGAGTAATTTTATTGCACAACACAATCTACCGTTTGCCATGTCAGACCATGTCTGTGACTTGATTAAAGAAATTTGCACAGACAGTGAAATTGCAAAGAAAATGACTTGCGAACACACCAAAACCATACAATTAATCAAGAGATGCCCATCACAGGATGCAACTCAGAGAGTGATTCACCACTGAAAAACAAAACAATTTTCACTGATGAGTCCAGTGATCAGAAATGTGAGAAAAGACTTGTGATTCTAGTCAGGATTTTTGACCAAGATAGGTTCCAAGTCTAGGATTTTGGACATGCCTGTCTACAACATCAGAACTGCAGAAGCCTCGATGATGTGCTCAGGTATGTGGCTAGCTAACGTCAAGATGTTGAGATTAATATATTAGAATTTCCTGCCAAGTTAACCTTATGCAGAATAAATGATTTTTGATGTTAAATCACAAAATTGGTTCACAACATCACAGCCTCCAAGTACAGTCAGGAGCATTGATTTGATGGACTTCATCTTGAACTTTCTGAAGTGAATTATGGGATGGATATGATCATGAACTTCATATGGCAAATTATGATGCAGAAAAAGTGCTACTGAAGTTTTTCAATATAACATGCCTCAAACACAACATATACAGTACTGTGCAAAAGTCTTAGGCACATGCTATAGACCAAAAATGGCTTAAACATAATTAAATGAAATGTTTCAACATTAAAAAATACTATAAACAGCAGTAAGCCATAATAAATGAGACAAAGTCAATATTTTTGTGTGAGAAGACCCTTTGCTTTATAAAGAAAGAAAGAAGTCTCAGGTAAAATGAGTGCAGTTTTATAAGGAAATGAGCTGTAGGTTTTACTGAGCATCTTGCAGAACCAACCACAGTTCTTCTGGACATGTTGTCATACTTGCTTCTTAATTTTGCAGCAAAACCCAGTAGCCTTCATTATGTTTTCTTTTTTCAATCTGCAAAGTGCTCTCATATGTAATATACTGCTCAGATACAACCTTTTTTCTGTAACATAATTTTATGCTGAAAAACAAATATTTGGAACTCAAATGTTTTTGTACTGACTCAATAATGTAAAAGTCATAAAATAGAAATCTATAACAAAGTGTGTGTGAAAAAAGGGTGCCTAAGACTTTTCCACAGTACTGTGGTTGCCTCATTTTTAGTTTGTAAGGAACTTTGTCTTCAATAAGGTTTTTGTTGTTGTTGTTGTTGTTGTTGTTGTTGTGAGGGCTTATAAGGCTGGACTCCAAAATGGGTTCACCAGCATGTACATATTAGAGAGGTAATCAAATATAAATAAATTATTCAGAATAAACAGATATGTTCTGAACAGACACAAATACAGATACAAATAGGAGGTGCAGTCAGATATGAAGCTTGCGGGAAGAGAAAGACCATATAGAACCAACTATGCTTGCTAGAATACAGTACATTGCAAGTAGGTACATCTAAAAATATACTACATATTCACAAGCAGGTTTTAAAAAAATAATAAATAAACAAATAAAAAACCACAGTCCCTCATGTAGTTTGACCAATTATGAATTACGAAAACTTTCTGGTTTAAACCAGACCCAATTCAACTTTAAATCTAAACACAGTTACACATATGGATGCTTGGAACACTAAACAAGTACAGATACAGATATTGTCATGTGCAGAAGACCAGACCAAAAATGGTACAGTTTTGTCAAGTTTACATCTCATCCAAAAAGGTTTGTTTGTTTGTTTGTTTGTTTGTTTGTTTAACATGGAAAAACTTTAAAATATGGTTGAACTCAATCTTTTAATGCAAACACCCAGAGCAAGGATACACACCCACTGAGAGTACACAGCCAGAGTCCAATTACATCTCTGTGGCACATTAGCTGGCATTAGCAGGGGAGCTAAACTTCTAGTACATCTCCCAGTGTCCTGACCTCCTACCCACAGAGTCAGTGATTAAGCATAACAGCTAATGTGCACTAATGCCTTGCACTTCCTCACAGTGAAGCCTGCCTCTCTCCATCTGAAATCATGATCCACACTGCATCAGAGTGACTGTGATAAAGTCAGTGAGTTTTCTTCTCAATTACCAATTGAAGAAAATAAATGGTGCTAATGCTAAGACCAGGAAGGAATAGGAGATAAATTAGCCAGTCTTCTTAAATGCACAAAATCAGCTGTTGTAAAAATTGTGTTTTGCATCAGTGGCCAACTTCATGTTACCAGCAAAGTATAAACAGAATTCTGGAAAAAGATAGATGTATTCATCTTTTTTTATTTCATTTGGATAGTGTCATTATATAGTGTCTTCTCAAATAGCAGTTAAATCCAGTGAACACTTGCTGACTTTCGGACTGCAGTTGACTTGCTGACTTTGGGACTACGGTTGTCGTGAATGGTTTTGCACTCGGGTTTCCATCGGTGGGGGGTTTATAGCATCAACGAAGCTGACTTTATGTTAGGACTATTAATGTTAGTCATGTTGTCTGTTGTTGCCTGGATGGGGATGGGTTCCCTTTTGGGTCTGGTTCCTCTCGGGGTTTCTTCCTCATGTCGTCTGAGGGAGTTTTTCCTTGCCACTGTCGCCATTGGCATGCTCATTGGGGATAGATTAGGGATAAAATTAGCTCATATTTTAAGTTGTTCAAATTCTGTAAAGCTGCTTTGCAACAATGTTTATTGTTAAAAGCGCTATACAAATAAACTTGGCTTGACTTGACTTGAACAGTGATAATGGGAGTTGCTAATTCCAAGTATGAAGAGTTAGACAGCTCAAATCATGGACTCTAAAATTAGCCTTTCATTGGCTATAAAAAGGATTCCCCAATAGGTGATAAAGTGATAAAGGGGATACATTATTGGATCATACAGCTCTGTAAATATCAATATATATTAGCTCTGTAAATTACTATTTGCTCTTCAGCCTTTTAGCAGGACATATAGGTTAAAAAATAAACATCAAAATTTGGAATTCAAAACTTTGTTTTAACTGATCCTTCAATTTCACAGAAACAGCAGTAAAAAAGATAACTTTTTTAGTAGCTGTTGCAGAATTGCTTTGTATTTATACTCAACCCTCATTCACATAACAGGACAGACATTTTACAAGTAACATGTAAATCTGTTCAGCTACTTTACAGAATCTTTAATTTTACAGCAAATGTAATGCATGATTACCTCAACACCATATATCCCCATTTATCAAAAATCTTGATACATTTTTGTACCCATCATGATATATTTTTGAAAGACAGTTTTTCTTTTAATACAGAGTCCTTCAAATCTGAAATGCACCAGTCTTTACTATGAAAATAATGTTACTTACTGATCAAAAAATAGATTTTAATATATGTTTTAAGACATAATTTTAGTTAATTTATACCATTAATGAATCTATCATGTATGTAGCATGTTCCAAATCTTGAAAATAAATATATTATTTTAAAATATAATTATTTAAAATATATTAAAATAATATATTTATTTTCAAGCTTTGGAACATGCTACATATATGACAGATTCATTATGAAGCTGCAACTCTTCTCACGTAACAGGACAGACAACACACATTATCCAAACAATGTTTCTTTGTTAAGAAATGAAATGATGGGAGTTGCTAAGTTGGTGCCAATTTTCATTTCAAAAACTGATGTTGACAAAGTAATTCTCATTACATCAACTATTATTTACACAAATACTTCAACTATTATGTAGTAGGCCATGCAGTCTGTAACTAGGAAAAAGAATCTTAGAATGAAAAATGATAGTTCAAAAATGACACAGCTATTACAGGCAAAATATCAGAAAGTGTAACACACCAATTCATCACTTTTACAAAAACTTGAAAAACTGTTCTGGTTGAACTTTTCTTTTCTTCCAGAACAGGCATTGATAGTCTTTTGGTGATGTGGGTAATGGACTCTCTCAAGATGTCAGGACGTGTTGGCCACTTGTACAGTCCAGTAGAAGTTTCCTCCATGTATTGTAATTTAACTTCAGCTGGAAAAACCTCCTTGATCTGGAATAAAAAAAAATGCCTTAAGTTATCTTAAAATAAGTAATAGGATTTTATGCAATCTAATTTTGGTAAAGACATTCAATCTGATATTTATTGTCCCACCAACAATCTTTCAGTTATACAGAGACAATGTCTACTTGAAGCAGATATAGCACTGCCTTTGCTGTAATATCATGCTGTGGACACTTAACACAATCCCACACTCAGTCACATTATCCTGACACTGGGCTAGCCAGTCCTAGAACTAATCTCATATGCAGAGCATTACCAGTACCAATTTTTACAACTTTGGTATGTTGAGCCAGGGCTCAAACCAGTGACCTCCTGCTTACAGAGACACCATCTGAACCTGCAAGACATAGTCCGGCAGGGACTCATCAGCGGGAAGCTTGAGCACCTCCAAACCGAGCCAGTTTTTCAGCACGTTGATATAGTAGTCATGGAGAGTGTGACTTTCTTTGGCGAGTTGCTACCCGGACGCATTTCTGTTGTGGATGTTGAGGCTAGTGGCCTCTTCCCTAGGCTAGGATGGTGAAGCATGTGTCACTGAGAGCTAGCACTTCACCAATTCAAGTGATAATTCAAAGGCAGGGCTACCAAACAGGTGTCCACTCTGCAGGAGTGAAAGAAAGAAACACACACTGCTGAAAGATGCACAATCTTGGTGATTTTTGACAGGCTCCAGGTCTGGTAATCAGGGTGGTGTCTCCACACGCCACCGCCACGTCCTCCATGGACACGCAGTCTGGCAGGGACTCATCGGCGGGGGCTTGAGCACCTCCAAACCAAGCCAGTTTTTCAGCACATCGATATAGGAGTCATGGAGAGTGTGACTTTCTTTGGCGAGTTGCTACCCAGACACATTTCTGTTGTGCTCCCATTCTGAAACAACTGCCACAGCACTTAAAATGGATTAAAATGTCTGCTACATCCAACAGATTTGGTGCTTTATCTAATGAAGAAGCCAGTAAAATTGCCTTTGATTTTAAGAGAGACATTGTAAATGCATTAGAGCAGGGGTCATCAAACTACGGCCCGCGGGCCAACTCCGGCCCGCCACTCCCCTTTGACCGGCCCCCCAGCCCCTCTGCCCTCCACCACTTGAACCGGCCCTATGAGGCAATCCCCAAAAGTGGTCATGGCCTATTTTTTTAAATTGCTTTTTGGCAAATAATAACATGTCTGCATCTTGTATTTTGTTGATTTTATCAATTAAAATTGACATTTAGTTATAAAATTAACTATTCATATTTTCCGAATTTTTGTCATATGCTTGCGATCAAGCAGTGACAGGCAGCGCATGCGCAGAGAACTGTCAGTGTTCAGGACAGCAAAATGGCTAGCGGTAAGCGAAAAGCTGACAGAGAGTGCAGAGTTTTTAAAGAACAGTGGACCACCTATTATTTTTTTGTTCAGTGTAAGGACCGTGCAGTTTGTCTTGTATGTAAAGAAAGTGTGTCAGTTTTCAAAGAATATAATCTGCGTCATCACTACGAAACCTGCCACAAAGAGTATGCTAGTTTGCGAGGGCAAACAAGAGAAGACAGGATTCGGAGGATGAAATGCGGACTGGCTGCACAACAGAATGTATTCCTTCGCCAAACCCAGATCAACCAGGCTGCTGTCCGAGCTAGCTATAAGGTAGCTCACCTACTAGCTACCCATGGAAAGCCGTTTACTGATGGGGACTTTGTTAAAGTATGCATGCTTGCTGTGGCCGAGGAGGTGTGTCCCGACAAGAAGGATGCGCTCAACACGGTGAGTCTCTCCGCACCTGCTATGACCAGGCGAACAGAAGATTTGGGGGACAACGTGTATGACCAGCTGAATGAGAGAGCGTCAGAATTCGAGTTTTTTGCTTTGGCCATGGATGAGAGCAATGACGTGCAGGACACAGCACAACTGCTGCGATCTATTGATCTATTGCTCATATTATAATTTCACTGTTTTTTTTAATGTATTTATTTTATAGGCCTATTTATTTGACCTTTATTAAGTGCTGCACACAATTATTATTAATATTATTAATAATATCAACAGGCCTACCTACAATTTATCATTTTCCACTCACCTTTGCCAGTGTCAATCACCTCAACTAGGCAGATGTTTATTACCTTGACAGCTTTGATGTTATTTTTATTAGAAAATAAATAAATGGAATATCTGTGGTATTTCAAATTAAAACAAAGTGTGAAGACTCGATTACTACTTTTGCAAACCACTAGTAAAGATAAACAAATATGTGCCAGGAAACAAGTGTTGATATAATATAGTGGATGTAGTAGTGGGGATGGCTGTGCCAGGCTAGTAATCTCTACTACACAATGAGGCCTGCTGGTGGTCATATTTGTCTGGGTCATACAATTCTATGTTATATAGCTGACCCGACCCCAGCCCCCCATCACAGTCAGGAACGACAATGTGGCCCCCAGAGAAAAAAGTTTGGTGACCCCTGCATTAGAGGGAATGGTGAGTAAACCTTCTCAAAGCCAAAATGCTAAAGGTCATCCTCACAGCACTCAAAAGAATTCTAGCATTGACAGCTAAGTCACAGATATTGTATCAAAAGTTGTAGCAGCAATTCAACTTCTACTCATTCAGTCTGTCATGGCAGCTGTGAATGCTGCTGTCACTAGTGCGACAAAACAGATCATTGACTCTCTGAAAGAGGAGACCCGCAGAACAAAAACAGTGATCTCGAAGTTAAAAATCGAGACCCAAAAACACTTGTTCGAGCTTGACAGGTTGGAACAATACAGTCGAAAGGAAAATGTGAAAATTAGAGGAATTGCAGAATCAGAAAATGAAAACAACTGATGTGGTGATAAAAGTAGCCAGAGATATTGAGGTGGACATTTCACCTGTTGACATTAGTACAAGTCACAGGCTACCAAACATATGGAAATGGAAATGAAAATGGAGATGGTAATGAAAACCAGAAGGGTATGAATGGAATGAGAACTCGACCACGCACCATTATTGTTAAATTTGTGAGGAGAGACAAAGGCGGCGTTGAGAGCTAAGCATAAACTGAAAGGAAAAGCTGAGTGCAAAGGTGTTTATATCCACCATGATCTGACACACATGAGAAGTAAGATTATGAGAGTACTCAGAAAGGATAAAGACATCAAAAGTTGTTGGACAATTGACAGTAAAATCTTTTGTAAGATAATGGAAGAAGGGCAAGAGCAAACTAAAGTTATTGATTCTCCTCAGCATCTGTACAAAATTGGGTGGGGCAAAGAAAAAAAATCCAAGAGTTAGGTATATACTTTGACAAGCCAGACCCCTCAATTCTTAATGGCATCAGCCTGGACCATGCTTACTATAAAAAATAAAAACAAAGAATGTCAATATTTCATTCTTATGCCTTAATGCATATGGTATAAATAGCAAACTTGATATTGGTATTATAGATGATTACATGCAAAATTTTGATTTTATCTGTCTTTCTGAAACATTGTGATTTAAATGAAAATGATTACTGGATATACCCCTACTGTTAAATGTTCAAATAATCACAAACATGGTGGTTATCATGGTCTGTGTGTTTTTGTTAAGAACTGCCATTATGTTCATTGTACCATCATTGAAAACTCTGTTGCAGAATCTGTAATATGGATTGTAATTGATGAAAAAACATTTGGTAAAAAATAAAAATAACTCATTGTGGGTCATGTTGATATACCTGGAGAAAGCTCTATATACTACTCTGGTGATGTTTTTGATCAAATTGAGGAAGACATTTTGAATTTAACAGTTACATAATGCTTCCATCTTATTAGCTGGAGATTTTAATTCTGGTACCCTAGTAACAGAGGACGTAAAGGGAACGTTAGAATTTGGTTCTCTAAAGGTTAGGTTATAACCAAACCAAAAACTACCATTTAAAGAAGGTTCCCTTTGGTTACAGCAAAAACCAAACAAAGGCTAACGTTCCTTGAACTTTTAGGGAACCACTCATATGAAACGTTAGCCAGTAGTTGCACTGCTACCACCACACAACGTTATGCTTGGTTGTTTTTTGGTTGTTCTGAGAACCAGTGCTGACAGTTTTTGTTTCCTTGATATTTTACACTAGGCCAGCCTAGTGTGACATTATTCATTAATTTCTCCTGTTCATTTTTATGGTAGGGCTAAATTGGACCAATGTGCAAATAGAGTAAAATACAAAAAGGTATGATATTTGTTTTAAATTCAGTGAAATGGAGACATACACAAAAGTAGGTCTAACTTACAAAGAGTGCAAAGAGTACCATACAAAGTGAATTATATTGCAAGTTGCATTCCAAACAGGGTTCCCCTTTCATTGTGTGTGTGGTAGGCAAGAGCCTAATTACCTGATAATGCAAGCCATTGGTAGGCTGCTATTAAGATTCCACATATTAAATGGCTGATTAGCTGGCCATTGCATTTTATCTTTTGCAAACTTGTTTAAAGACAACATTATTGGTGCTGGATTTGGTGGACCCCTTGCATTTGTGGCCTTAAAAAACAATATTTCAAATTATATCCCGCAGTACAACAGTTTTTTTCCCCTAATGATTTGGTATGTTCTCTCCTTTTTCTCTTGGCTATGAAAAACTGTGTGCATATCACTGTATTAGTGCAGCCTTCATTCATTGTTTCTCCATTCATTGTTTTCAGAGCACATTAATTGAACCAAAGCTGAAATAGAAAGAGTAAAGTAGGCTACAATAAAATAAGTACAGATGTCTCAAGTTGTTTTAAGTTGTTTTAAATTCAGTGAAATGCAGACACACATAAGTAGGCCAAGAGCCTAATTACTTGATAATGACAGCCATTGTTAGGCTACTGCTATTCAGATTCCACACATTAAATGGCTGATTAGCTGGCCATTGCATTTTATCTTTTGCAAACTGGTTTAAAGACAACATTTATTGATGCTGAGTTTTGTGGACCCATTGTATTTGTGGCCTTAAAAAACAATATTTCATTTTTTATCCTGCAGTACAACACAGTTTTTTCCCCTAATGACTTGGTATGTTCTCTCCTTGTTTCTCTTGGCTATGAAAAACTGAGCATATCACTGTATTAGTGCAGCCCACAGACCTAAAGTAAACTATACTGGCAGTCGGTCACGTGGTACCGGAATCTGCGGCCGCCATTTTTGGCTACCCCAGACTTTACTCCAGACTTCGCACAGCAAACTGTTATTGCTGTGTAGCCTATAAAAAATCGGCATGCAATGTGAAAATCCCTCCGAAAATAAATAAAATACTGTTAAACAACTCACAGCTGAGTTAGTCTGGGGTAAGATGGCGTCCAGTTTCCACCTAGTGTTTAGGTGGAATTTTAGGTCTGTGGTGCAGCCTTCATTCATTGTTTCTCCATTCATTGTTTTTATAGCACATTAATTGAACCAAAGCTGAAATAGAAAGAGTAAAGTACGCTACAATAAAATAAGTATATATGTCGCAAGTTGTATTAAGTCAAGTAGACTACAATAAAAAATAAAATGTAGATGTCTCAATAAGTATTCCAAACTGAGTTTTAAATTCACACAAAAAACTAGACCAAGAGCAATTAAGCTTAGCCTACTTGCTAATGACAGCCATTCAGAGGCACATGAAATGGCTGGGCTATTAAAGCCATTGTGTGTGCATTCTGGCTTTTGGAAACTGGTTCAACCAGTTTTTGTTTTTGTAACTGACAAAGCTGCTACAGCAACACTTTGCAAATTCAATAGATTGCCATATAACTCATGAGTTAACGTACACAATGGCATATTATTGTAGCAGTGGACTGAAATTATTAATCTACAAAATATGCGGTATGCCTTTAAGACTGCCTCGCGTGTGTGTGATGTCACGTCCTGTAATAGCTATGGTTAGAGAGCTCATTGGAAATGAGAGGACAACTGGATGTTTACGTTTTTGCAGAGGTTTTTTTTTCCCCTGTACACTAAACGAAAAGTCTAATGGCACAGCAATTCAGCATGCATCTATTTGAAAACGTTTCACCTTACGCCTACAGCAAGATCAACTGAAGGTATGTCGATAGTACAGCCATTTATTTAGCATGTTAGCTACCATGATGCCATCCTTTATGGAAAGAATCAAACTCTGCACTACAGTGAATTGTTATTACTAGAGTAATGCTGTAGTGCAGAACAGAATTACTACAGTGTTAGTGCAGTAAATGCTATAGTTTGGATAAAAATAAATGGCATACTGCAACGGCTCTGTACTTTAATGCAAAGGGCAATTTCGTGGACAGGAAACACTGCCGTCCTGCCGCAAGAAAAAAATGTATTGTTTTCGCATAAGGGATATCTGCCTCTATATTTACTAGAATGTGAAGATGTGCTGTTGGGCCTATGCAGCACAGTGGAGGAGCTAGACAGGAGTCTGGCTCAACCAGAAAGAAGGAACCAAATGGTAATTTATTGGACATAATTATATATGAAATAAATTGTCATTGGTAATGTATTGATTTGGCTAATGAAAGTAGACCACATAAGCTCTCCAAATTCATTTTCATTGTATACTTATGTTTTTCTTGTTTTTGTTTGTTTTTTTGTAGAAACGTTTCCTTGAAAGCCTGGGAGGGGCGAATCCAGGGGCAGCCATTCGTCACATTCTACGCCAGGTGGCTACCAACAATGTCCTGGCGCAGTACAGCCTGAGGGGGAGGAGAGCAAAAAAGCCTTTTCAGAACTTAACCCTTTGCAAAATTATAACGGGTAAGTGTTCAAACATTTTTCAAATCAGTGTTATGCCAAGTTTGACTGAGATTTAAATGTGTAACTTTTTTTTTTACTTCTATTTGTAGAGGCCTGCATGCAGAACTTCCCTGGCAAGAAGGTAGCTGATATTGAGGAGTGCATTGGGCATGCACTGAAGTTTGCACCACACAGACGGTAAATTAAACTTAAGTCTTTTATCAATCGCTGAATATTCACAATAATTAAATGAAACGTTGGCACTAAGTTGGTGTTAAACGTTTTGTTTCTTATTCTTTTTAGGTCAGCTGGTCCTCAAGATTGAAGACGTACACCAACTTCTATGCACACGCACCCGTTTTTGGCATTTCTAAAATTTTTCTTATTTTTTGCCTTTATTGTATTTTATTAAGAAATAGTTTTCATAATTGTCCATAGTTGTCAGATGTTTTATAATGTATAATAATGTTGCACTGTGTTGCTGATGTCCTTACCAATGTTGTATTCTTGATATTTTTTTCTATTAAACTTTCTAGTCCTGCAACATTTTCCTGGTCATTCATCACTGCTTATATGTTCTGAAGTAAATAGTTGTCATGCAACCAAAACTTTTACAATGAATTACATACTACAGAAATATGACAACATTATGGTGAGGGAAAGAACATTGGGGGAACACTGAGGGAACCAAACATGTAACCAACGAGGTTACTAGAGTGTTGTAGGGGAACCTTGTGGGAACCAACACATAATAAACAAGGTTGGGGGAACATCAGGAGCACGTCTAGGGAACCAAACATGTAACCAACAAGGTTATGGGAACGATATGGAAACGTTGAGGGAACAAACATGACATGAACAAGGATAAAGGGACGGTGTGAGAACGGTGAGGGAACCAAATGGGAACCACATGAGTAATGTTCTGGGAACCAAAATTAAACTTTCCTGCCAACCAAGTGACAACCTAAACAGAACCAAAAATGACTTTCAGGGAACGTAGCCGGAACCAAACTGGAACCAAAGGCTCGTGTTCCAGGAACGTTCTGGGAACCAAAAATTGTTAGTAGGGTACTGCTTGTCTCAATGATTTTTTTAACGGCTGATGATGCTGTTACAGTAGAAGGTGGTATCGACCTTAAGGATAATGACTTATACACATCAAAATATGAATTGGAGAGTCTAGGTCGAAGCACTGAAAGATATAATGTAGACAAAGTTACAAACCATAATGGGTATAGTCTTGTTAACCTGTGACTTAAACTGTTAATGGCAGATTTGGTAATGATGAGAAAGTTGGTGACTATACGTGCTATAATACAACAGGCAAAAGTACTGTAGATTACATAATAACGTCACCTGAATTATTTCCAAGAATATCAAATTTCTGTGTAGATACTTTTGACAAATGCCTCACTGATGTACGTTGTCCTTTGTACATCACTTTGAATTTTGAGAAAAATGTTCCACAAAAGGTAGAAAATAATGTAGACACTGATCATAGTGTTGAATCAGTAGTGTTTACATTTTGAAAAATAAATGGAAGGCTGAGCTTGCAAATGAGTATTTTCAAGCATTTTCTAACAATAATATAAATAAGCTTCATTCATTTTTAGACTCTAAACTTGGATTCTGTTACTTAACATGATGTGGATGATATTAGTAAAAACTGTGTAAACTCTACATAGATCCAACTATAAATAAATAAATAAATAAATAAATATTGGTATTTGTAAAAGCACTAGCTAGACTAAAAACCCCAAGTCTACAAATAAACCATGGTTTGATGCCAACTGTAAATCAAAAAGTGATAACTGCATAAGAGTAAAGAACACTAAAAAACAGTAAAAACTGAAGCTAAAGCTCAGCTGAGAAAGGAAAGTTAAAAATATAAACGCAGTATCAGAAGAGTTTTTAGGAATTATAAAAAGGAATTTAATAAATCACTTCGTAATCTTAAGAGTACTAAACCAAAAGATTACTGGGATATATTAAGCAGAGCCAGTTCATCAGTTGGAAAAAAAAATAGGCAATATTGCATTACAAACATTCATGATTCTCATCTCATTCTCATTATCTCTAGCTGCTTTATCCTTCTACAGGGTAGCAGGCAAGCTGGAGCCTATCCCAGCTGACTACGGGCGAAAGGCAGGGTACACCCCGGACAAGTCGCCAAGTTATCACAGGGCTGACACATAGACACAGACAACCATTCACACCTACAGTCAATTTAGAGTCACCAGTTAACCTAACCTGCATGTCTTTGGACTGTGGGGGAAACTGGAGCACCCGGAGGAAACCCACGCATACACGGGGAGAACATGCAAACTCCGCACAGAAAGGCCCTCGTCGGCCACGGGGCTCGAACCCGGACCTCCTTGCTCTGAGGAGACAGCGCTAACCACTACACCACCGTGCTGCCCACATTCATGATTCATTAAAAAAAAAACTCCATCAATTAGAGAGTAACAACAGAAAATGCTTTGATCCAAGAAAAACTGGCCACTCCATAAATGCTGAAATCAATAAATATTTTGTCTTAGACAAAGTTAAAAACAATAAAGCCCCAGGAACTGATAATGTCATAAATGAATACTTGAAATAGTGTCCTGAGAATGTTCTATTGTTAAACTTTTCAATGTTGTATTGAGTTCAGGCTTTATCCTGTACAAATGGTGTATTGGTATTATTAAATAATTGTATAAGAAAAAAGGAAATATTGATGATCCTGAAAACTACCATGGTATAACCTTATTGAGTTGTATTGGAAAACTGTTTACTGCTTGTATCAACTATAGACTAACATGGTATATAGAGGGTGCCGGCATAATGGGTGATGAACAAGCTGGCTTTAGAGATGGCTATTGCACCCTTGACTATATTTTCATGCTAAATTCACTTGTTGATTTATACTTGTTCAAAAGAAAACATATTTAGTGTGCCTTTGTAGACTACAAAAAAGCTTTCAATCTGATTGATAGCGCCTTGCTATGGTCAAAAATGATATATGGAATAAATGGAAATATTATAAGAGTTATTTACAATATGTATGAAAATGCCAAGTCATGTAAAAGTTGGCAAAACTTTATCCAACTTTTAATGGTAACATTGGTGTCAGACAAGGAGAAAATCTCTTGCCATTATTATTTGCGATATACTTGAATGATTTTAAAATGTATGTAAGTAAATGCTATAAAGGTCTTGAATTTTTCTCAAATGAAGTTAACACTCATTTAAGTGATGATATAGAAATTCTTAAAACTGTATGTTTTATTGTATGCTATAGTTCTAGCAGAATCTGCAGAAGAACTGCAACTTGCGCTAAACACAATACATAGGTATTGTCAGGAATGGGCTTTAACTGTAAATGTTACAAAAACAAAGATAGTCTTTTTTTCACGAGGTAAAGTACATAACTATCCTAACTTCATTTGGAAATGAACTATTACAAGTAGTCGATGACTATGTTTATTTGGGTTCCACCTTTAATTATAATGGGCGCTACAGCAAAGCTATTCACAAACAGGTATGTCAAGCTAGACATGCTCTGTTCAAATTTCAACAAAAAGCACATAAATTACAACTTCCTACTGATATACAGTGCAAGCTTTATGATCAGCTAATTGTACCCATACTTTTATATGGTAGTGAAATCTGGAGTTATGAAAATCTTGATGAAATTGAAGCTCAACACAGGAAATTTCTGAAGAATTTGCTGAAAATCAATAAGAGGACAGCTATTTGTATGGTGTATGCAGAACTAGGATGTGGAGAGCTAAACTCATTAGTAAAATGTAGAATGACCTGTTTTTGGCTTCGATTAGCCCAAGGTAAAGAAACAAAACTGTCTTGTATAATGTTAAAACTGTTAAGGAAAATGTATCCAATGTCTACCAATCCAAATGATTGACCCATGAAAAGGCCATACTAGATAACTGTGGCATGTCAAATTTGTGGGATGATTATGAAAACATTAGTCCTGAATGGTTTAAACAAAGTATTAAGAAAAAAGTTAATGATATTGATGCTCAAAACATCTCATCTCATCTCATCTCATCTCATCTCATCTCATCTCATTATCTCTAGCCGCTTTATCCTTCTACAGGGTCGCAGGCAAGCTGGAGCCTATCCCAACTGACTACGGGCGAAAGGCGGGGTACACCCTGGACAAGTCGCCAGGTCATCACAGGGCTGACACATACTGTAGACACAGACAACCATTCACACTCACATTCACACCTACGGTCAATTTAGAGTCACCAGTTAACCTAACCTGCATGTCTTTGGACTGTGGGGGAAACCAGAGCACCCGGAGGAAACCCACGCGGACACCATGCAAACTCCACACAGAAAGGCCCTCGCCAGCCACAGGGCTCGAACCCGGACCTTCTTGCTGTGAGGCGACAGCGCTAACCACTACACCACAGTGCCGCTCTGCTCAAAACATGTTATCCAAAATAAATAGAAATAGACTGTTTTAACTGTAGAATGTACAAAGATAGAATAGCTTTTGAGGAATATCTAGTCAAACTAGACAATGTAGAGAGAATAAACTTATGCAAATTTAGGTGTGGTAACCATAAGTTGCCAATAGCTGAAGGTAGATATTTACCCAATCAAGAGAGAAAACCTTGCACTCTGTGTGACACCCATGAACAGGATGATGAATTCCATTATATACTTGTATGTCCTTATTTTAATGTTAAAAAAAAACTAATTTCTTAAAAAGATACTTCTACACGAGACCAAATGTGTTTAAACTGAATCAGTTATTCAACTCTCAAAATGTGAAGGAGTTGCGGGAGTTAGTCCGTTTCAGGGTAATAATTTCATCTCATCTCATCTCATTATCTCTAGCCGCTTTATCCTTCTACAGGGTCGCAGGCAAGCTGGAGCCTATCCCAGCTGACTACGGGCGAAAGGCAGGGTACACCCTGGACAAGTCGCCAGGTCATCACAGGGCTGACACATAGACACAGACAACCATTCACACTCACGGTCAATTTTAGAGTCACCAGTTAACCTAACCTGCATGTCTTTGGACCGTGGGGGAAACCGGAGCACCCGGAGGAAACCCACGCGGACACGGGGAGAACATGCAAACTCCACACAGAAAGGCCCTCGCCGGCCCCGGGGCTCGAACCCGGACCTTCTTGCTGTGAGGCGACAGCGCTAACCACTACACCACCGTGCCACCAGTAATAATTTCACATTTTTAAAAATCAAAATTTGTAGTTACTGTCGTACTCATAGATACCTTGTCATTTATTATTCACATGTTGCATGTTGGCAAAAATTGTAGTTAGAAATGTTTTTTTCCATGTAATATTGTATTGATGAATCTCAAATTTGTTGTGTTAGAGAACATCAAATGTAATTAGTAAACCTTTTTTATCTTCTTTCAGTCTGTCATTTTGTAAAAATATTCATTGTGTTTTATGAATGTGCATTTTTTGTAATCTCATACCTCCTGGAGGGATCGTAGATATCAATAAAATTCATTGTCATTGTCACTGAGCCACCGTGGCGGTCTTCAATCTGGTTTATGCAAAAATATCAGTAACAATTATAAGCTATTAATGTAACGAGGACAGCTACGGCAGCATCTGTCAAGGTTACATGAGAGTTTCGTACATGTCTGTCCACTCCGCCATATTTAAAGGGAAATCCTTAGGAATCCCCAATCGAGTCATACTCCTGCAGTAACACATAATAACTTTTTCATGGATTCTGCATGTTTGACTTTTATTTCTAATAACAGAACAGAATATAACAGGGAAAATTCTTGCAAATGAATGCATTTAACATAACTTACCTTGTTTACGTAATATAGAGACCAATATAACACTTCCATTCAAAGCGCACGTAAAAATGGCTGTGGGGCAGCCTATTGATATGTTCACACAAAAGACCTGGATAATGACGTAGGACGTGAACAGGTGAGCTTCTGAGGGAGCTTTCCAACCAAAATAAAGTCAGATAATGTTTCGTTACGTGAGTCAAAACAAGTCGACAGACATTTGATATGTAAACAAATACGACACATTTTTCTTTTTGTATAAGCAAAGTAATAAAAAACACACCATTTTTTATTGATTAGAAACTATTTCATTCATTAAAACACATTTTCTTGTCTTTTATGTGTTGTTTTCTTCATATTTGAAAATTGTTCACGATCACTGCACTCAGATAGACAGTTATGTGAAGTCTGTTGCTGAATGGCCTTTTTTTTTGTTTGTTTGTTTCTACCTCAAACTTCCAATTCAAAAAAATATGTATTTATATTCAGATATAATTTATACTGTGAATAAAGTTCAAAATTGTACATTAATTACATTTAAAATGTTAGGAAACCTTTAAAGATTTGTGTCCCATCGCTCATGTCCAAATTTTATACCATGCAATTCTGCAGATTCTTGCACTTTCATCTGCATTAGAGTGCAACAAATGAATTGACAATTTTAGTATTGTTTATTTTATCTCTTTGGACTATTCCAAAAATAATTTGCACATAAATTATGAAAATAGTTATATAATGTTTTTACAAGGCAAAAATGTGGACAAGTATCAGAAAACTGTAGAGCAAATAGAGAGAGAAATATTAATCATCGTTTTTTGAGTGTACCCATAAATATTATACAGTGAGAACTACTCTGATAAATCAGGGTTGAAAAAAATTACAAAATTTGATCGCTCACAATCATTATGTTACCACCATTCATAAAAACTATCTTTGCCAAAAGGATCTCTCATTTCTACAGAAAAATACAGTAAATAAAGCAATTCAGAAATTCACTAAATTGAAACCCACAATTGGTGTGCTAAATAAATCATTATTAAGTCGTGATGGCAAGACAAAGGAAGCAAGTACCTGTGCTAGACTAGTGTTCAGTAAGACACAACAATGAGCATATAAGTGTATTTTGTGAAAGGAAGCAGATCACCATGACCTATAGCTGCATAATTATGTGCAGTGAATGAGAGATTGTATGAATGCTGATGTGAACTCTCTTCTTTTTTTAAGGCAGGCTGCTGCCCCCAAGGTGTATAGCTTTCCAAGCTGAATAACTGCAGGCAAATATCATATGCGCATTTTCTATGTCTTATCCTATGCCACCAACACAACTCAGCTAACTCATGCGGCGTGGCGATGTAGCTTACAGCAGGTTATGGTCGCTGAACTGCTGGTTGTCCAGGTGGTGCTCTGAAAACAGTGTGGGTTTTATAGATAATTGGGCTAATTTTGAGGGCACTGCTGGCCTGTTAGGGCGGGATGGTATCCATCCCACTTGGGAAGGTGCTGCTCTCATTTCCTGCAGCATAGGTCATAGTCTCAGAACAGGCCTAGTTAATTTCTGACAATCCAGAGCCAAGGCCAGGGAGCAGACAAACAGGCTAAACTGACTGTCTGCTGCACAGAGTCGTCACTCAGGGTCCACTACATCGAGACTGTGTCTGTTCCCCGAGCTCAACAAAAAAGTAGAAATACTCAGAGAGTTTGGTCCAGTAACCTAATCAATATAAAATTAGATCATACTGACTGTACAGCCACTGTCAGCACCTTTGATCTAAAGGTGGGGCTATTAAATATTAGATCTCTTACATCTAAAGTGCGAATGGTTAATGAACTCATGACTGATCAGGAGTTTAATGTACTTTGTTTAACTGAAACATGGATTAAGCCAAATGAATATATAGCATTAAATGAAGCGAGTCCTGTTGGATACAGTTATATACACCAGCCTCACCTAACTGGTAGAAAAGGAGGTATCGCGGTTATAATGATTATCTAGGTGTAACACAAAAACCTGGTTATAAATGTAATACATTTGAAGTTCTTCATACTAATATAATGTATGTAGCCTCGAAAAATAAGTCTACCCAGTTAATTCCATTACTTATTATTTACAGGCCCCTGGGGCCATATTCTGAGTTTCTTTCTGAATTTGCAGATTTTATCTCAGATCTGGTTATTTCCTTAGACAGAGCTTTAGTTGTCTGAGATTTTAATATTCACTTCAATAACCCAGAAGACCCTTTGAAAACAGCGTTTGTGTCCATTTTAGATTCAGTCGGGATTAATCAGAATGTCATAGGACTGACCCATAACGGTGGTCACACCCTCAATCTAATACTAACATTCGGGTTAAATGAAGAAAATATAGTCATACTTCCACAGTCTGAAGTTATCTCAGATCATTATCTCATCTCATTCAAAATATGTCTGAGTAATAATATATGCACCTCACCACGCTACTGTATTAAATGTATATTCATGTCAACTACTGCACAGAGCTTTATAAATGATCTCCCAGAGTTATCAACTTTGATTGGGTCACTGTCAGCCCCTGCAGAATTTGATCAGGCAACTGAATGCTTAGAGTCAACGTTCTGCCATACTTTAGATAATGCAACTCCTCTTAAATGGAAAATAGTCAGAGACAAAAAATTAGCACCCTGGTATAATGATGACACTCACACTTTAAAATAGACCACTCAAAAATTGGAATGTAAATGGCTTCAAACAAAATTGGTAGTGTTCAAATTAGCATGGAAGGAGAGCTTCCTGAAGTATAGAAAAGCTCTTATTGCTGCTAGATCAACATATCTCTACTCCCTAATAGAAGATAACAAAAATAATCCTAGATTCCTATTTAATACTGTAGCAAAATTAACCAGGAATAAGTCCACTATAAACACATGCACACCTGCAGTATGTAGTAGCAATGACTTCATGATTTTTTTAATGACAAAATTGAGAATATCCAACAAAAAATTCAACCTATTAATTTAAGGTCAGACAATGCAAGTGACCCTGTAGTTAACAATAAAACTGTATCAGATCAGCAATTGATCAGGCAACTGAATGCCTGATCAGTTGCCTGATAAATGTTTTACTCCCCTTAGAGAAACTGAATTACTTTCATTAATCTCTGCATCAAAAGCCTCAACTTGTGTACTAGATCCCTTACCTGCATGTCTATTCAAACAGATAATACCTGAAGTAATTGAACTGCTTCTAAAAATAATAAATAAATTCTTCTCTTACGATTGGCTATGTACCCAAATCCTTTAAACTAGCAGTTATCAAACCCCTAATTAAAAACCTGTTCTTGATCCCTGTCAGCTGTCCAATTATCGGCCAATATCAAACCTCCCCTTTATTTCCAAGATCCTTGAAAAAGCTGTGGCACAGCAGTTATGGTAATATTTACATAGGATTTTTTTTATTCTAGACATACCTCAGTATACATTACTGATACATTACATCCATGAAATGTTTCAGTCAGGATTTAGACCTCATCATAGCATAGAGACAGCACTGGTTAAAGTAGTAAATGACCTACTGTTGGTGTCTGATCAGGGCTGTGTCTCGCTGCTTGTGTTGCTTGACCTTAGTGCAGCATTTGATACCATTGATCATTCCATTCTTCTGGATAGACTAGAAAATGTTGTGGGAGTTAACGGAATGGCCCTCTCCTGGCTTAGGTCTTATTTAACTGATCGCTCTCAGTATGTTGATGTAAATGATGATTTTTCTAGACATACTGAGGTAAAGTTTGGTGTTCCACAAGGTTTTGTCTTGGGTCCACTGCTTTTTTATTTATATATGTTACCTCTGGGTGATATTATTCATAAACATTGTATTAGTTTCCACTCTTATGCTGATGATACACAGTTGCATGTTTTTGCAAAACCTGATGAGAGACACCAGCTTAATAGAATTGAAGAATGTGTAAAGGACATTAGACACTGGATGCTTATTAACTTCCTTCTGCTTAACTCTGACAAGACAGAAGTACTTGTATTAGGACCACATGCAGCTAGAAGTAAGTTTTCTGATTACACAGTAACTCTGGATGGCCTTTCTGTTTCTTCATGTGCAACAGTAAAAGACCTCAGAATGATTATTGACCCCAGTCTTTCATTTGAAACTCACATTGATAACATTATCCGGATAGCTTTCTTTCATCTCAGAAATATTGACTCAATATAATATCAATATCAATATAAACATTTAATGTCACTACATGATGCGGAAAAACTAGTTCATGCTTTTATTACCTCCAGGTTGATTATTGTAATGCCTTACTGTCTGGATGTTCCAGTAAGTGCATAAACAAGCTTCAGTTAGTTCAAAATGCAGCAGCAAGAGTCCTTACTAGAACTAGAAAATATGACCACATCACCCCTGTCTTATCCACACTGCATTGGCTCCCAATCAAATTTCGTGTTCATCTCATCTCATTATCTCTAGCCGCTTTATCCTGTTCTACAGTGTCGCAGGCAAGCTGGAGCCTATCCCAACTGACTATGGGCGAAAGGCGGGGTACACCTTGGACAAGTTGCCAGGTCATCACAGGGCTGACACATAGACACAGACAACCATTCACACTCACATTCACACCTACGGTCAATTTAGAGTCACCAGTTAACCTAACCTGCATGTCTTTGGACTGTGGGGGAAACTGGAGCACCCAGAGGAAACCCACGCGGACACAGGGAGAACATGCAAACTCTGCACAGAAAGGCCCTCGCCGGCCATGAGGCTCGAACCCGGACCTTCTTGCTGTGAGGTGACAGCACTAACCACTACACCACCTCACCGCCCCCAAATTTCGTATTGATTATAAAATTCTACTATTGACCTTTAAAGCACTGAATGGTCTTGCACCACAGTACCTGAGCGAACTTCTGGTCCTTTATGATCCGCCACGCCTACTTTAATCAAAAGGTGCAGGCTATCTACTGGTACCTCGTATAGTGAAGGTTACATCAGGGGGCAGAGCCTTTTCTTACAAAGCCCCACAGTTATGGAACAGTCTTCCAAGTAATGTTGAGGAATCGGACACAGTCTCAATGTTTAAGTCTAGGCTGAAAACATATCTGTTTAGTCAAGCCTTTTGTTAATGGTGTTTATGAGGTAAAGGTGTAGATCTGGAGGGTCCTCAGACATAGAGTGTTTTGGTAAACTGGGATGTATGGATGCTGTCAGTCCCCACTCGCTTGCTCACTCGAGTTTGTTGACGGTGTAGTGGCTGGCTGCTTTATGTCCCGGGGCTCCCTCCTGCCTGTGTTATCTTCTGGCTCTCCCCTTTTAGTTATGCTGTTATAGTTAGTTGCCGTAGTCCCTGCTTGTACTCAGTGCAATATGTATACTGTTCCTACTTATTGAGGTGACATTGGGCATACCTAACAACCTGTGTTTTCTCTCTCTCTCTCTCTCTCTCTCTCTCTCTCTCTCTCCCCCCCCATCTGTCCCTCTGAGTTACATGTCGGTCCTGGGATCAAGATGCTGACCTCTTCTGCTCCTCGAACCTGCCTGATACATCCTGGTGCTCTGTGTCTGGTTGGAGTCTCATCGCATCGCTCCTGTAGAGGACGGCCCCATGTGGGCAGTTGAAAGACACACCTGGAGGACGCTCTGGACTCTTGCAGTAATGCTTTTATGGCTGAGGACTACAGTTGACTTTCTAACTTTAGGACTGCAGTTGTCATGAACAGTTTTGCACTCAAGTTTCCGTCAATGAAGAATTATAACATCAACGAAACTGACTTCATGTTAAAACTGTTAATGTTATAGTCATGTTGTCTGTTGCTGCCCAAATGAGGATGGGTTCCCTTTTGAATCTGGTTCCTCTCGAGGTTTCTTCCTCATGTCATCTGAAGGAGTTTTTCCTTGCCACCTTTGCCACAGGCTTGCTCATTGGGGATAGATTAGGGATAAAATTAGCTCATGTCTGCTTTGTGACAATGCTTATTGTTAAAAGCACTATACAAATAAACTTCACTTGACTTGACTAACCTCTGATTGCTAGAGAAGCACCAGACAAATGAAATGTGAGATGTGTTTATGCTTTCCATTCTCTTTTAATGATATTTACAGAGCTGTACAAGTATTACCTCTTTGAATATTTTGACATTTTGCATTTTTACAACCTGGAACTGGAATGGGCTTAACTGGGATTTTGAGCATTCGAATTACACAGTATTTCAAATATCTGAAAGTGCTAAATAGTTTTTGTTTGTTTGTTTGTTTGTTTGTTTGTTTGTTTTAATTGTGGCACTATGGTTCATTAAATAACAAAGTTAGCATTTGTTAGTTGCAGTTGCAATCACTCCCCTGGGTCACAACTTGGTAGAACCACCTTTGGCTTTGATTAGAACTGCAAGTCTTCTGGGGTGTCTCGATCAGCTTTACACATCTGGATCCTGATGATTTTTTACTATTCCTCTCTGAAAGATTATGAAACATATGCAGATCATAAACTGGGAAGAATGATCCGTTGTATTGACCCCTAACGGGAGAAGCCAAAACAAGAAGAAGAAAAAGAAGATCCCTCTTGGAAAAATTTATCAAGCTCTGCACAGAGACTTCTGGTGAAAATTTCAAAGCTTGCCACAGACTCGGAATCAGACTGATGTCTGAGCTTTGACTACACCATTCTCACACAATCAGGTTGGTTTTGAGTAATTCTAGTGTAGCTGTGGTAGTATGCATATGGTTGTTTTCCTGATGGAAGGTTGAATATCTGTCTAAGTCTCAAATCTCTTGCAGACAGGCAAGTATTGTCCTGCATTTTGCTCCACCTACAGTGGGGCAAAAAAGTATTTAGTCAGCCACCAATTGTGCAAGTTCTCCCACTTAAAAAGATGAGAGAGGCCTGTAATTTTCATCATAGGTACACTTCAACTATGAGAGACAGAATGGGGGGAAGAATCCAGGAAGTCACATTGTAGGATTTTTAATGAATTAATTGGTAAATTCCTCAGTAAAATAAGTATTTGGTCACCTACAAACAAGCAAGATTTCTGGCTCTCACAGACCTGTAACTTCTTTAAGAGGCTCCTCTGTCCTCCACTCGTTACCTGTATTAATGGCACCTGTTTGAACTCGTTATCAGTATAAAAGACACCTGTCCACAACCTCAAACAGTCACACTCCAAACTCCACTATGGCCAAGACCAAAGAGCTGTCAAAGGACACCAGAAACAAAATTATAGACCTGCACCAGGCTGGGAAGACTGAATCTGCAATAGGTAAGCAGCTTGGTGTGAAGAAATCAACTGTGGGAGCAATTATTAGAAAATGGAAGACATACAAGACCACTGATAATCTCCCTCGATCTGGGGCTCTACACAAGATCTCACCCTGTGGGGTCAAAATGATCACAAGAACGGTGAGCAAAAATCCCAGAACCACATGGGGGGACCTAGTGAATGACCTGCAGAGAGCTGGGACCAAAGTAACAAAGGCTACCATCAGTAACACACTACGCTGCCAGGGACTCAAATCCTGCAGTGCCAGACATGTCCCCCTGCTTAAGCCAGTACATGTCCAGGCCCGTCTGTAGTTTGCTAGAGAGCATTTGGATGATCCAGAAGAGGATTGGGAGAATGTCATATGGTCAGATGAAACCAAAATAGAACTTTTTGGTAAAACCTCAACTTGTCGTGTTTGGAGGAGAAAGGGAACAGGACGACTGATCCGTGTAAAGGAAAGAATGAATGGGGCCATGTATCGTGAGATTTTGAGTGAAAACCTCCTTCCATCAGCAAGGGCATTGAAGATGAAACGTGGCTGGGTCTTTCAGCATGACAATGATCCCAAACACACCGCCCGGGCAATGAAGGAGTGGCTTCGTAAGAAGCATTTCAAGGTCCTGGAGTGGCCTAGCCAGTCTCCAGAGTTCAACCCCAAAGAAAATCTTTGGAGGGAGTTGAAAGTCCGTGTTGCCCAGCAACAGCCCCAAAACATCACTGCTCTAGAGGAGATCTGCATGGAGGAATGGGCCAAAATACCAGCAACAGTGTGTGAAAACCTTGTGAAGACTTACAGAAAATGTTTGACCTCTGTCATTGCCAACAAAGGGTATATAACAAAGTATTGAGATGAACTTTTGTTATTGACCAAATACTTATTTTCCACCATAATTTGCAAATAAATTCTTTAAAAATCAGACAATGTGATTTTCTGGATTTTTTTTCTCATTTTCTCTCTCATAGTTGAGGTATACCTATGATGAAAATTACAGGCCTCTCTCATCTTTTTAAGTTGGAGAACTTGCACAATTGGTGACTGACTAAATATTTTTTTTGCCCCACTGTATCTTTCTCTAGTTTCCCGGTCCCTGCTGATAAAAAGCATCCCCACAAAATGATGCTGCCACCATCATGCTTCACTTTTGAGATAGATGGTGTCCATAGATGGTGTCCTTGAGCAATGGTGGCTCTCTGCTAAATATAAAGCTTTGTGACAAAAGTTCAGTTTTGGTTTCATCAAACCAGAGAACCTTTTTCTGTATGTGGCCTTTTGGCAAAGTCATATGATTTTTTTTTTCTGTTCTCACCACTCTTTCATAATGTCCAGCTTTGTGGAGTGCCCAGGCTATGTTTGTCCTGTGAACAGCTTCACCCATCTGAACTGTGGCTCTCTCCATCTCTGTCAGAGTTATCTCATGGTTGCTTCCTTGACTAATGCATCCTTTCCCAGTCACTGACTTTTGCTGGTCAGCCTCCTTTAGGCAGAGTTGAGATTGTGCAATATTCTTTGCAATTTTTAATAACAAATTTAATGTTACTTTATGAGATGTTTTTGGATTTTTGGATTCTTTTTTCCCCCAGATGTTTCAGTAGCTCCTTGATCTTCATGATGTTGGTAGATTAGTTATGCTGTGAGTTTGGGGGCCTTTCCAGAACAGACATATTTATATTTAGATCATATGACACTTTAATTGAACACAGGGGTTGGCTGTGTTCACTGGGGCCATAAACAAGGTTATATCTGGGGGCATCATCAAAGAATATTGATTTTAATGCATGTTCTGACTAGCAGAATCAATGGCCATATCTGCTTTTCACCTCTTTACTAAATATCACCAAATCTGCATATTTGCATGATGCACTCTGCTTTTTTCATGCTCCCTCAAATGGCTGTGAATATAAATCCCGAAGCAAAAATCACGACTACAAAAAGAAAACTTAGTCTTTCAAAGACAGAGCAGAAGTAGAACAGAATGTATTTTCTCTCTTCATTTTCATGTGATAACTGTCAACAGTAATCAATAAGGGATTTTGCCATCATCTCATCTCATTATCTCTAGCCGCTTTATCCTGTTCTACAGGGTCGCAGGCAAGCTGGAGCCTATCCCAGCTGACTATGGGCAAAAGGCGGGGTACACCCTGGACAAGTCGCCAGGTCATCACAGGGCTGACACATAGACAACCATTCACACTCACACCTAGGGTGAATTTAGAGTCACCAGTTAGCCTAACCTGCATGTCTTTGGACTGTGGGGGAAACTGGAGCACCCGGAGGAAACCCACACAGACACGGGGAGAACATGCAAACTCCGCACAGAAAGGCCCTCGTTGGCCACGGGGCTCGAACCTGGACATTCTTGCTGTGAGGCAACAGCGCTAACCACTACACCACTGTGCTGCCGATTTTGCCATCATTTTGAAGAAAATTGAATCCTTTATTTGAACTGGCCCATGTTTGACAATTTCACATCGATGTTTGTCAGTCAACATCTTCCTCTCAAAATGCCAGGTCATCAGAAAGAAGGCTGAAGTGAGTTTTGCTTACCAAATTTGCTAATCTAACATCAATTGCTGCAACTGTGAATTATTAGGGGAACCAGCGAGCTTCTTCAGCTGACAGTGTAGCTGCTGCATCCAGCACCTCTTCCTCTTCTGAATTTTCTTTTCTTGCTGCTTGTATAAAATTGCTGAGTTTTACCAAGCTTTCTGTCGTGGACTTTTTTTTTCACTGCAAGGATGTACATCGTGATCAGAGTGCAAGCAAGGACTCGGGCTGTTACATAATAACTAAAAGGTAGAGCCAGAAGGTAAAATAGGCATGAGGGCATTCTGGGTCCCTGGAACAAAAAAATGTCCTGCCATGCCACCATCAGAGCCTCTGCAAGTAATTATACAGCAATATGAGGCTAATGCAGTGGCCCTTGCCTTTACATTGAAGGTAAAATTAAATAGTCAGACAAGGATAATTACAGGCCCCTAGTCTATAATTCTAATTTATAGGTACCAGGATATAAGAGGGCCACCTTCCAGGTCCTTCAGTGTAACTGTGACCTCAGCTACATCATCTTAAAATGCTGCCATACAAAGACTGAGAGCAAAGGAGCTTCCATGTCATTTAATTCCTGGTAAATGTGTGTCCATCTATGACAATGTCTCTAATCATTCTATCTTTCTATGTCTGGATGCCTGAGTAGGAAGTTACGCAATCAATTTTGGAAAGTAAAAGGAATCGCTCCATCATCACATGTCCATTTGCAGACTGACTTGCTACTGAATGTATAAAACAAGGTCAGATTCAAGGTGACTGATTTCGTTCCCAAGCTGCTAACCACACAAGATCACTCACAAAAAAATCACAGTTCTACTGTAAGTACCTGACCTACTCAACTTAGGGTTAGAGCTATTCACTAGTTACCATATGGTTGTCAAAAAACTATGAAAATGGTCATTTGTTCCAGTTATAGGTCCTCATCACACTCCATCACACCCTGTAAGTCGAAGCTCAGACCTGCTAGATTTCAAGGTTTATGTGCCATATTTAAACAAAGCAAGTCTAATTTTCAATACACCAAATGTGCAGACAATAAAAGCACACAGTATTCAAATAATCTACAGTATTTTGGTAAGATTTAAACATAATAAACAGTATTAGTCAATTATTTGCTGCATTAATTAACATTAACAAACCCTTAATAAACCATGATTAATGATTGCAAAGTTACACACTAAGGTAATGTTTATGTTAATTAAATACAGTACTAGTCAAAAGTTTGGACATGCCTTCTAATTCAATGCGTTTTCTTAATTTTTATGAATTAAAAGTCACTTCATGGCTTCAAGTAATGATGGATGTTGTTTCTCTTTACTTAGTTGAGCAGTTTTTGACATAATATGGATGACTACAGTTGTGGAATAGGGCTATTTACTGTATCTTTATTATTTAAGTTTTTTTTTTGTTTGATCTCAAATGCATTAAGAAGGCAAGAAACTCTTCCACTAATTAACTTTTGATGAGGTACACCTGTTAATTGAAAAGTATTCCAGGTGACTACCTCATGAAGCTGGTTAAGATAACACAAATAGTGTGCAAAGTGTCATCAAGGTAAACGCTGGCTGCTTTGAAGAATCTAAAATATCAAAGATATTTAGTTTTTTAACACCTTTTTGTTTACTACATAACTCCATATATGTTCCATATGTTATTTCATAGTTTTGATGCTTTTAGTATTGTTACACAATGTAGAAAATACTCAAAATAGAGAAAAACCTATGAATGAGTAGAGGTGTAACATTTTGACTGGTTCTATATACCTACATTAACTATTTAGTTCAATCCATCAATAAAATAAAGTCCACATTAATTAGCAAAACACTGAATAATATACTTTCATATATACTGAATGATTTTATATATATATATATATATATATATATATATATATATATATATACAACCCTGATTCCAAAAAAGTTGGGACAAAGTACAAATTGTAAATAAAAACGGAATGCAATGATGCGGAAGTTTCAAAAATCCATATTTTATTCAGAATAGAACATAGATGACATATCAAATGTTTAAACTGAGAAAATGTATCATTTAAAGAGAAAAATTAGGTGATTTTAAATTTCATGACAACAACACATCTCAAAAAAGTTGGGACAAGGCCATGTTTACCACTGTGAGACATCCCCTTTTCTCTTTACAACAGTCTGTAAATGTCTGGGGACTGAGGAGACAAGTTGCTCAAGTTTAGGGATAGGAATGTTAACCCATTCTTGTCTAATGTAAGATTCTAGTTGCTCAACTGTCTTAGGTTTTTTTTGTTGTATCTTCCGTTTTATGATGCGCCAAATGTTTTCTATGGGTGAAAGATCTGGACTGCAGGCTGGCCAGTTCAGTATCTAGACCCTTCTTCTATGCAGCCATGATGCTGTAATTGATGCAGTATGTGGTTTGGCATTGTCATGTTGGAAAATGCAAGGTCTTCCCTGAAAGAGATGTCATCTGGATGGGAGCATATGTTGCTCTAGAACCTGGATATACCTTTCAGCATTCATGGTGTCTTTCCAGATGTGTAAGCTGCCCATGCCACACGCACTAATGCAACCTCATACCATCAGAGATGCAGGCTTCTGAACTGAGCACCGATAGCAACTTGGGTCGTCCTTCTCCTCTTTAGTCCAAATGACATGGCGTCCCTGATTTCCATAAAGAACTTCAAATTTTGATTCGTCTGACCACAGAACAGTTTTCCACTTTGCCACAGTCCATTTTAAATGAGCCTTGGCCCAGAGAAGATGTCTGCGCTTCGGGATCATGTTTAGATACAGCTTCTTCTATGAACTATAGAGTTTTAGCTGGCAGCGGCGGATGGCACAGTGAATTGTGTTCACAGATAATGTTCTCTGGAAATATTCCTGAGCCCATTTTGTGTTTTCCAATACAGAAGCATGCCTGTTTGTGATGCAGTGCCATCTAAGGGCCCGAAGATCACGGGCACCAAGTATGGTTTTCCGGCCTTGACCCTTACGCACAGAGATTCTTCTAGATTCTCTGAATCTTTTGATGATATTATGCACTGTAGATGATGATATGTTCAAACTCTTTGCAATTTTACACTGTCTAACTCCTTTCTGATATTGCGCCACTATTTGTTGGTGCAGAATTAGGGGGATTGGTGATCCTCTTCCCATCTTTACTTCTGAGAGCCGCTGCCACGCCAAGATGCTCTTTTTATACCCAGTCATGTTAATGGCCTATTGCCAGTTGACCTAATGAGTTGCAATTTGGTCCTCCAGCTGTTCCTTTTTTGTACTTTTAACTTTTCCAGCCTCTTATTGCCCCTGTCCCAACTTTTTTGAGATGTGTTGCTGTGATGAAATTTCAAATGAGCCAATATTTGGCATGAAATTTGAGATTTGTAAATTATTGCATTCCATTTTTATTTACAATTTGTACTTTGTCCCAACTTTTTTGGAATCGGGGTTGTGTGTGTGTGTGTGTGTGTGTATATATATATATATATATATATATATATATATATATATATACAGGGTGCGATTTGTCAAAAAAACAGAAGGGGGGGATGTTTTTTTTTTTAATCATGAAACGTCACAAAATTAACCCAGATAGCAGAGGGACGTTGAAACGGCGCCAATTCTTGGTCAGAATGGTCAGTTTCCGTCGTAAGTCAGAAAATCAACGCTGAAATGGCGCCGTGAAACGTCGATTTCTCCGCCGTCGGAGAAGGTCGATTTATCACTGTTGAATCACCGTGGGTAAAGGTTGATCTGTCGACCGTCAGAGAAGGTCGAATATACGATGTTGAACCATCGTCACTTTTGCCGGCCAGTTTTCAACATTGGTAGGGGACGTCCCACGCTGTCCCATAATGCAGTGCGATTACCACTGCTGTTTACTGGATGCACGTCATTTTCGTTATATACCTGGGTGCACGTGAAACTCCCACACCACTCGGTTGGATCGCGACTCTCTTGTGGATCGGCCTGCTGTTACGCTTGGACCATTGAAACAACATTGAGAAAAACACTGGACCACGCTACATTTTCATTCATCCCTGGACATCTGGTACGTACCATTATTCAGTCACTATTAGTAAAGGGAATTTCGAATACAATTTCAAGCAGTTTAAGAAGTTATGATGAACTTCAGTCATATCACGCGTTGGAGAAATTTCTCTCAACTAGTATCCATTTGAAACAACAACAATGCAGATGCATTATTCAATCGAAAAACGAGTCGAAGTACTTGTCTTGTTGGAGTGAAAACTTCGCGTTGGAGTGAAAACTTAGCGTTTAAATCGAGCATGTAGGCCTAGGTCGCATGTCGTTTTGAGCTGACCTGTTCTTTTGTGTAGCCATGGGTCGCGCCTCGCGGCCATGAACTTTAAAGATTATCATTTAGAATAGGCATTTAGAAACCCATAGCCTACTGCTGACTTTCTTTATCAATGCTGCATCAAATTAATTTTGGTTATGTTTTTCTGTTTCCATGTACAGGTCTGCGCCGCAGGAGGAATAGGCCACAATTATAAATTATAAATAAATCATAAAATGTTTCTAAGAACTTGTTCAAGTGTGTTCTGTTCCTTATAAATGTTAAAAGTTATGCCTCATTAGATAGCTTGACAAACATTAGGAGAGGTGCATTGTTGCATGCATTTTTATATCCTGTTGTACATAAAACAGGACGTAGCATACGCACATTGATATAAATTAAGTTTCACTTTCATGGTTGAAGTATGCATGTGTGTGTTCATCCTAGGCAAGAGCCCCGATGCTTTATTGTTAGCTAGTTTAATTTAGCCTGTTTTGCTTAATTTGTAGCCTTCCTGTTGTACATAAAACAGGAAGTAAAGTTGGATGAATCATCGCCAAAAATTAAACTATAAATCGACCGAAATCCGTAGTTGAATAAAGGGTGAAAGGGGGTCTGTTCTCTGTCGGCCACCATCCACTTTTCAACGTCGTTTCAACGCAAACTCGTATGAGCAAAGCGGTGTTGAATCAACGCCGGTGATCCACGATGATTCGACGGCGTATGGTCGAAGAACATGCCAATGATTCCCCGTCGAATCAACGCCCTTTTGCTATCTGGGAAGGTAACAATAGGCTAACAGCTCAATAACATCCGATGATATCAAATGAATAACACTAAATGAAAACGAACACTAAACCAGAGATAGTAAATTCATCTTCCTATCTCTCTGACTAAATACACGAACACTAACACAACAAAGTTCGCATTGCTTGTCGCGTTGCTGTGATGTTTCTCTCCCTCCAGATTAAATGGACAGTGACTCGAAAATCACTAAAATACATGAATATTAAATGAACAGTTTGCTCTGATGGCGCAGTTCACATTGTGCGCAGCTTTCCGATTTAAACTGTTTTTTTCTCATCCTTATACTTCCTGTTTCATGGACTGTAACGGATTTGCTTATTTAGTAATTTTAATACAGAATTTACTTTGAAATAATAATCAGACACTCCAACGTCCCCCCTAAAAAAAAAATCGGCCGTGAAAAAGGCGGCATATTCCGCCAAAAGGCGCGCTGTTTGGATCCCTGCATAGAACGCAAAGATATTGTTATTATCTCCAATGTATCTATTTGCTGGGGACATTCGTGAACATCAAAGCTGCCACTTTGGGTCATTTTGAAAGTGAGTGCAATGTAGACCATAGAAAACTGTGTCACAACATGCCTGTCATGTCAACTTTTTTTTTGGTTTGTTTGTTTTATTGACGGGGTTGTCCCCGAGGATTTTTTTTCAGCAGAGATAAAAACCAGAGGGGGGGATGATCCCCCCCAGCAAATCGCACCCAGTATATATATATATATATATGATTTTACACAGTTTAATGAAGGTATGAAGTTTATCTTCAAGTGGTGAATGTATATTTCATGAGTGAGTGAAGTGAATGAGTGGAAATATTTTCAACATGAGAAGCTAAACTTCATATTTGCACCACCATGTAATGTTCTTTATATTATCTGGACATATCCATTAAAAAAATACACAAGTTGATCAAAAGAAATTTAATTTTAAACTGTTTCACTGTTTTGACAATGTATGTCTAGTCAGTGGGAAAACACTGGGAGTGACATCATAGGAGTGAAATATCGGGAATTATTATACATACAGGACACTTTTTCCATGGAATAAAAGCATGTATTCTATTCCCTTCTCATGGGTTTATCGATAGCATGCAATATTATTATCATATCGCTTATCCTCTGTGTATTATGACACTCCCAGTGGAGAATGAATGTACAATATTTTTACAATATTGCACATTGTCAAGACAACACAACGTCACATGGTGGAGATGTAAAATTTCCGCGTTAGCAAGCGACAGTGACAAATTGTAAACAAACACGTCTGCCATGTTTGCTTCATTAAAAACAGAAGATTTTGAGAGACTTTTGGCTGCAGCTCTGTTGTGTGTAGCTGTTGATGTTGATTTTGGAAGTAACTAAGTAAATTACACAGGGGAAATAATATAATAATATTCGGCTTGACTGTGCTAGCATTGGCCTTCACTAACACTACACCAGCTGGAAGGTAACTGGACTGCCACGCTAACAGCACCGAGTCACGGGTAAGCTAGTGTTGGCCTTCACTAATGCTACTGTTACACAGGCTGGAAGGTAACTGGACTGCCATGCTAACAGCATGGAGTTGTAGGTCAGCTAGTGTTGGCCTTTGCTAATGCTACTGCTACACTGGCTGGAAGGTAACTGGACTGTCACGCTAACAGCACTGAGTCACCGGTAAGCTAGCGTTGGTCTTTGAGAATGCTGATATGAAGAGACTGTATAATAATAATAATAATAATAATAATAATGACTGGCTTTTTTTCGTGGTCTATCAGATATATTCCATTCAGCTACTCGTCTTTGACTCATTCATATCATGCTAGCTGAAGGGAATATATCTGATATACCACAAAAAAAGCCAGCCAATATTATTTAAATATGTCACTCAGACCTGTGATGTATTTTGGAAGAAAAATGTGAGTTTTTCTTCTTCTTCTTTTTATTATATACGGTAGATACATTCACAAACAAATAGTACTCAAATTTATCAAAAAAAATCATCAATTTCCTCATGAGTGACATATAGAGATTTATGTCACTGTTTCAGTTCTCCATGTCCTGGATGTAGCTCATATGAAAAATATGAGTGGTGTATTTCCCAGTAAAACACTCATGTCCATATTCATCTCATCTCATCTCATTATCTCTAGCCGCTTTATCCTTCTACAGGGTCGCAGGCAAGCTGGAGCCTATCCCAGCTGACTACGGGCGAAAGGCGGGGTACACCCTGGACAAGTCGCCAGGTCATCACAGGGCTGACACATAGACACAGACAACCATTCACACTCACATTCACACCTACGGTCAATTTAGAGTCACCAGTTAACCTAACCTGCATGTCTTTGGACTGTGGGGGAAACCGGAGCACCCGGAGGAAACCCACGCGGACAACATGCAAACTCCACACAGAAAGGCCCTTGCCGGCCCCGGGGCTCGAACCCAGGGCCTTCTTGCTGTGAGGCGACAGCGCTAACCACTACACCACCATGCCGCCCTTTTACTCATAAATACTATAAATATTTGTTTATGCAACTCTTATTTATTTGGCTTATTAATAAATAACGGGAGGCACGGTGGTGTAGTGGTTAGCGCTGTTGCCTCACAGCAAGAAGGTCCGGGTTCGAGCCCCGTGGCTGACAAGGGCCTTTCTGTGCAAAGTTTGCATGTTCTCCCCGTGTCCGCGTGGGTTTCCTCCGGGTGCTCCGGTTTCCCCCACAGTCCAAAGACATGCAGGCTAGGTTAACTGGTGACTTTAAATTGACCGTAGGTGTGAATGTGAGTGTGAATGGTTGTCTGTGTCTATTGCCGCTTTTCCACTACAAACGCGGCTGAGTCGGGCTGAGCCGTGCCGTGCTGAGTCGGGCTGAGCGGGGCTGTTGGAGTTGCATTTCGACTACAACCGCGCTGAACCGTGCTGGCTGGAAGTTGGGTGGACACATTGGGTGGAGTTAGCGAAAGTGGGTGGACGTCAGGTGATGTCGTTAAGCAGCGCAAACAGTGACATCAGTGAGCTTTTAAGCGGTAGTCTCACGACCCGGAGAGTAAACAATAAACATGGAGGACATGGAGTCGTTAGTGTTGCTGGTCTTGGTGCTGTGGCTTGTTGTTACCGACAACGCTGACAGATACTGGCAAGAGCGTATAGATGAGGCGAGGCGCATAAGGCTTCAGAAATTCTTGTAATTCTTCTCCTTCCGGGTTTGCGGTGTTTACAGATCCCAGCGCGCTCGCGGGGCGTGTGTGGGCATGTGAGGACACTCCTCCTCACCAATCAGTGCACAGGGGAGTGTCTGCTCACGCCCCCAGCCTCACTCGGCTCGGTTTGGCTCACTTCAGCCCCACTCCAAAACGGTGCGAGTTTTAGGGGCTAAGCAGGGCTGAAGCGAGCTGAGTCGTGCTGGTTTTTGGTAGTCGAAACGCGAGCCGTGTCGGGCTGAAGTGAGCTGAAGCGAGCTGAAGTGAGCTGAAAAAGGGTAGTGGAAAAGGGCCATAAGTGTCAGCCCTATGATGACCTGGCAACTTGCCCAAGGTGTACCCCACCTTTCACCCATAGTCAGGTGGGATAGGCTCCAGCTTGCCTGCGACCCTGTAGAACAGGATAAAGCGGCTAGAGATAATGAGATGAGATTAATAAATAACATCAATTAATACAAGTGTTAGTTACTTTGTTCATGTTTTTTACAGTACAGTAGCACTGAATGTTGGATAAATCTTAGTTAATGTGTCAAATAATGTCAGTTAACAGAAGCTTAAGATAAAACAGCATACAATATATTCCCTTTTCTTAGATAGAGGGTCTTCTGTGAGTACATCTTTCAGGAGAGGGTTTAACAGTCAGAAATAACACTGCAAAACCATTTTCATTGTTATTGTCTCGAAAGCATATAGCTGCCTCTCAGAACATATTGCCTTGTGATTAGTGTGCGTGCATTTGTTAACGAGTCCATGATGGACCATTAACTTGGTTTTAAGTCTTTACTGCTTCCTTTTACATTGAAGTTATTTTTTCATTTTTCCCAGACATTCCTAAAGTCTGAGGCTTCAGTTTTCAATCTAAAGGGGATCTTGGGGTGAGGTTAAAGTTACTGACCTTGTCACACACTGCTGACGATTCATAAGACAATGATCCTACAGCATTATCTACATCATTAGGATAAGCAGCAGCAGCTGATAATGATTTGAAGAAGCATTTCTCAGGATCTTCTGTAGTCTGTTTTTATGTCAACACAAACAAATAACCTAAAAAATGAAAGGGTCAGGACCCAAGATCCAAGAAATTTGGCCTACATTATATGACCAAAAGTATGTGAATATCTATCACACCCATATGTGGTTCTTCTCCAAACTGTAGCTACAAAGCTGGAAGCACACAATTATATAAAGTGTCTGTGTATGATGTAGCATTACAGTTTCCCTTCACTAAATCTAGTAGACCCAAACCTGTTCCAGCATCATGATGCCCCTGTACACAATGTAACATGGTGTGTTAAGGTTGAAGTGAAGAACTCGAGTGTCCTCCACAGAGCCTTGACTGAACTCAACCCCACTGAACACCTTTGGGTTGAACTGGAACGCCGACTGCATCACAGATCTCCTCACCCAACATCAGTGCCTGATCTCAGTAATGCTCTTATAGCTGAATGATCACATATTCCTGCAGCCACACCCCAAAATCTATGGAAAGCCTTCACTTATGGAGTGGAGTTTATTATAACAGTAAAGGTGGAATAAATCTGGAATGGCATGCTCAACAAGTATGTATGGTTGTGATGGTCAGTTGTCCACATCCTTTTGGCCACATGGTGCACCTTAACATATTGTATATCTCTTGGGATATGAGTGGATTTAATGTATGTTTATGACTGTCCATGATCATGTTCAATACTGTATTGAGGAATATGTTCCAAGGTAAATTCTGTAGTTATTCAGTCATACTGAAAATCGTTTCAACACACTTTGTACTTCACATTTCCCTTTTGAGAACTCAGTTTCTTCTACATGTCATTTCATCGAGTTGCTCATTTGGCATCTAGATCTACATCCAGAGTTCTGCAGCTCAGTTTTATGACAATGTTTATTGTTAAAAGTGCAACAGAAATAAAACTGAATAGAACCAACATGAACACGGGTATTTTTTGAGTCATGAGTGTTTAATCTGTGGTGTTTTTTCTCCAGTGTAGTTGACTGTTATTATAACATACACAGTATGTTCATCACCTGTCAGTAACAGCACTAAAAACCTGAGTTCAGAGCAGCCTCCAAACATGGCTGCTCTGGACTACAACTCCCAAGCATTCTGGCACCCCTCATCTCTAGAATATTAACAAGTGCACTTGTCTCCTATTTGCCAGTAATCACTTCCCTAGAAAGCTCAGCGGTCACAAACACCTGTTGCAAAGTATTGTTCTGTGTCTCCGTACCTGATCATACCAAGCCTTCTGACTTCTTGCCTGACTACTCACATTTTGACTCTGTTTACATTTATTTTCCAGCTCCGTTTCCTCACCTGCCCTTTGACATCCCATTAGTTGATCGACTGACCCATGCCTGTCCCTGACCACATCTTCAGCTTACTGATTTGGATTTGTTGACAGTTTGCAATGCACCCACTCTCCCCTGTGCTTGCATTTGTAAGTGCATGCACCCTGACATCATCATTAAAGGAAATAAAAAGGGTCTTTCTGTTATAGAAGTGTAAGTATAATGTTAGTATGATGTATTCTGGAAGTATAAACTGAATGATCATTTCCATCTGTGAAATGATTGATTGAACTCTTCCTCCAAAAGACCATAATACAATACTAAAATACTATCATCCAGTCAGATATTGTTATTTTTATTATCATGGGTTCTACTTCAAGAAACATACAGTATCATGGTAGTGCAAATATTATTTACATATATTTATTTCCAGGTTAATTTCCACATTATATATACAGTATATTGGCAGGATAGAATAAAAGGAAGTACAACTAGGGGCTTTTTTAAATCATTGGCACCCCTTGAAAAGATTAATAAAAAGCCCTGACCTGAACCCCACTGAAAACCTGTGGGGTGAGCTGAAGAGGAGAGCGCACAAGATAGGGCCAAGGACCCTGGATGATCTGGAGAGATTGTGTAAAGAAAAATGGTCTCAGATGCCCTGCTCTGTATCTCCAACCTTATAAAATGTTATAGGAGAGACTCAGTGCTGTTTTACTTGCAAAGAGGTTTTACAAAGTATTCAATGCAGTGGTGCCAATAATAGGCACGTGTTTTTGTTGAAAATAATGATTTCCTGATGAGGGATTTTCTTCTCTGAATAAATTTATTTCAATTAAAGGTTGGATTTTTCTTGGGTTTTTTTTCAGCGTGAGATGAAGCGACTTCTCCAAAAGGTGGATTTTTCCTTACCCTTTCCACTCATCTTTTCAAGGGGTGCCAATAATTGTAGTGGGCACTGCATATGAGTTGTGTAAGAACTAATAATAAAGACTTATGTACTAAGTGTTTTCTGAAGACAACCTGTCATTTTGAGCGACATATTAAGATAGAGCTCACATTGTGTTTGCCACATGAAATGGTTTAAAATTTTTAATTAAACTCAGATCTGCTTCATCTCATTAATTAAGCTTGTAAGTGAGGAGACCAATATCATGTCATGACAGAGTTGCGGAAAATGTGGGTCATTTGAGGCATGACAGGGAAGACAGTGGAAAAGATTAAACACAGAGCTTGTATATTTAAAGGCATAGTATCTGTTTCTTGTTTGATGTTTTATCCATTCAGTCTTCCTGGGTACAACTAATCAATTTGTTCCACACTTGGTACAATTAGTAACACAACCTCCTTTAGGTCTTTGGTATACTACTGAGAATAGCTTTGTATGATAATATGTGTATAGGTATTAAACCCATTTGTGTGAGTGACACAGTGTCTTTTTTCTTTTTTTTCTCACAGTCAAAATTGAGTAAAACTTCTTTTTCATCAAAAAATGTGATTATTGTGTATTATTTTGCAAATACATATGTAGACAAACTGAAAACATATATTTGGAAAGAAGGTCATAGCATCCATCCATCCTTTATCTATGGACCCTTTTCAGTCACGTGACCTTCGTAAACGTGACCGCCATTTTGGACATGTAGTGGACTTCGGCTCGAATCAGTTTGAATGCGAGGAAGGCGACAAACGAAAAACATAAAAGAAAAAGGAGCGAGATGCAGAAAACACCTTCACTATCCAGCGACGTAGGGCATTTACAGGGCGAGCAGAGGGAGAGGTATTTGCAAAAATTGAGGTTAGCAGGCTTAGAGAACGACGTTTACCTGCTTCCACCAGGATTGTTCACTGACGTACGGAAGTACACCAAGCCCTCGTCTTTACCTGACTTCGGCCCACATGATCTGTATACCTATGTCATTAAAAACCCATCGCCATACACATACACGCCAACGTCCGAGGTTCGAGGCGCGCTTCGGCTTGCTCCCGGAGTGCTCCGGCCGAGGTTCCGGAGGGCGCTCCGGCTTGCTCCAGGAGTGCTCCGGCCGAGGTTACGGAGCGCGCTCCGGCTTGCTCCAGGAGTGCTCCGGCCGAGGTTACGGAGCGCGCTCCGGCTTGCTCCAGGAGTGCTCCGGCCGAGGTTACGGAGCACGCTCCGGCTTGCTCCGGAGCAAGCCAGCGCGCGCTGCTTAATTTGAGGGGAACCTCGGCCGGAGCACTCCGGGAGCAAGCCGGCGCGCGCTGCTTAATTTGAGGGAGAGCAAGCCGGCGCGCGCTGCTTAATTTGAGGGAGAGCAAGCCGGCGTGCGCTCCGGAACCTCGGACGTTGGCTCCGGCAGCTATTTATACTGGATCCGGTGTAAATAGCTGCCGGATCATAATTACAGTAAACTAGTAAATACAGTAAAGGAAAAACTTGAGACTGGAAGGTTTTAACAGTCATCCAAATGACTGAACGTAAACATTGCTACAGTAACATACCAGCTACTTGTTGACATTAGCTAGTCAACAATAGCTACTACAGAAGAACAAAGAGGTTACAATGGGTTATTTTAGCCTATTTGGTTACACACTCGCCGCCACAGAATGTTAATAGCAATGTAATGCCTTTTCTGGCTAATTTTATTCGTCTTACCTCCAACAAAGTGGTCACTACACAAGCGTTGGTATGCCGAGGGCTGCCAATCTGTTAATGGCCGCTATCTATCTTCTCCGCCAGGATCCGATAAAATGATAAACCTTGCCTTGTTTGGTGATGGTTACTACATCCAGGTGCACAACAATATAGTGGCATGATGGAAGTCTTGCTGAAAGTAAAAACTTTCTTTGCTGCCGTTCCTCAATGTTGGCTGTGGTAAACTACTGGTAGTACACGTCCAAAATGGCGGCCGCGTTTGTCGTGACGTCACGTGAAAAGGGTCCATAGTGCTTATCCATCAGGGTTGTGGAGGAAGTTGGAGCCAAATCCCCCTTGCCTTTGGGTTCACCCTGTGCAAGTCAGTAATCTATCACATGGATAACACAGTGACAGACAACCATTCATACTCACATTCACACCTCTGGCCAATTTAGAGTAGCAAGTTGACCTAATCTGCATGTCTTTGGACTGTGGGAGGAAACTGGAACACCCGGAGGAAACCCACATAGACACAAGGAGAACATGCAAACTCCACACAGAAAGGCCCCAATTGGCCGCAAGGTTTGAACCCAGAACCTTCTGGCTGTGAGGTGACAGTGATAACCACTGAACCACCATGCCACCCAAAGGGTGTATCATATGATTTATATAATTTTCATCCTCATCAGTACATTCAGTGACTCCTTGTGCTGTGTACATGGGGTGGAGTTAATCCTGGAAGAGGCTTCAAGATAATCAAGATAATAATGTTTCATCAAACCGTAGGGTAAAGTTTATCAGACATAAGGACTGTATTGATTTATAGTGATGTTTTCCTGTAAAGGGACAAGTGGACACAAACTGTTCCAGGAAAATTCAGCAGTGTAATGGACTTATTATTTTTTTCTTTCCTGTCAGTAAACATGCAAACCAAAAAGCAAACACACCCTGAAAAATCCACCACTAGTAGTAAAACTGATTATTTGCAGTTATTTAGAAGTGTCTTATGTAATACAATGGGATATCTGAAACACGAAGCGTGTGTTTATGGGATAAAACACGTTTCAGCATTATACACTTGTGCAAATATACACAAAAAGCTTAAAAATTAACATCTATGTTTTTGTCAAGCTGATTCCTAACAACTGAGAGACAACTTTCAATCCAGCAGTCTGTTTTTCTGTCTAACACACAAACAATTACTCATGTTCTTGTTTGAGTGATACAATTTGTCAGGTTTGTCTTGAAAAACAGCACCCAAAAACCTGACTGTACATTTACAACCACTTCCTTTTTTTAATTTGTTTGAGCTAGAATTGTTTCGAGCATCCTGAGATTGGCCTGCCAGACTGAATTCAGCCAAATCAGTGAAATGTGCTGGCATTCGGCACTGACAAGATTCCTGAATTATTAGGTGATGGTAGCAACCTGCTTAAGAGAATCTTGGAGCAGCTCAACATACAAATGGAAAGTTTCTGCCAACCTTCAGCCAAGTGACTGATTACATATGCAGAACCTGAATGGCATTTTAATCTTCATACAGATTGAAATAGGAATGTTAAATACAGGTTTTTTTACATACTTCCCTGTCTTTAAGTGCAAAAATTTGCATCCCCATGGTTTTGGGGTGAATAAAGTGTTATAAATACTAAATTGTCAAATATCAAGAATGTTGCTCAAAATTCATGACATGATTTGGCTTTATATTCAGTATATGACACATTTTCACACATCCAATGTCCATGATATTCAAAGAAAGTGATGTTTCAGAATTATATTCAGTTGTGGTCAGAAGTTTACATATACCTACATGAATCTCATGGCAATATTGGGCTTTGAAGGATTTTTTGAACTGTTCTTTTTCTGAGGCAGAATGATTGTACAACACACATATTTAATTTAAAAAAATAATTTGGTGCACAGGTTTTAATTTAGTTTGGGTTTTCTGACATGCTGCCACCTAATAAATGTCCCTTAGCAAGTTTCACCTTGACCAGATGCTTTTGGTCACCATCAACAAGCTTCTGGTAGAATTCTGGTTGTATATTTGACCACTCTTCTTGGCAGAATTAGTAGAGTTCAATTAAATTTGTGTGTAAAGTCCACATATTTTCTTAGAGGGATGAGGTCAGTGTCAGTAACAGCATTGAGAGCACAAGCTCAAAACTGCCTCCAAACATGACTTCTCAAGAACCACAGCGCCCTCTGTCTCCAGCTTATTAATTACACCTGTTACTAATTTCCTCCGTAATTAGCTTCCCTATACAAACACCACTCTCACTCTCTGTGAAGTATTATTCAGTGTTTATCTCCTGTCGTTACCAAGTCGTTTACTTTCTGCCTGCCTTTTCGCTATTGATCTTTGTTTATGTTTTCCTCCACCTTGTCTCCTAGTCTCGCCTTTGTTATTCTGTTTGCCAATCAACCGACCTCTGCCCGTTTCTCTGACCACGAGTCCCATCTACTGATTTGGCTTTGTCTACAGTTTGCTTCTTCCGCTCTCCCCTGCCCCTGCATCTGTAAGTGCCTGCACCCTGACAGAATATTTCGCCATCAATGGAAGCAGCAGATGAGGCGAAGCAGACTGCTCTGAATGCTCAAGGGCATCTCTTAGGAGAACACCAGCAGGTGCTCAGTGACCTCAACACCAGAATGGCGCAGCTTGCTGCTGTGATGTCGCAGGCCCTCCTGACATGCCCTGAGTCCTCCATGAGCTCAAAGCTTTTCCTACTACCCAAGAAATATGCCAGCAATGCTGCCAATTGTAAGGGATTTCTTCTCCAATGCTCCATGTATTTCTCATCTCTCACCAGCATTTCTAAGGAAAAGAAAATCACCAAGTTTCTCACACTGCTAACTGGAAAAGGTCTCCAATGGGCTAGTGCTGTTTGGAAGCATGGAGGGGAGCACACAACATCTTACAATCGTTTCCTGGAATTATTTAAACGAGTCTTTGATCATGAACCCGAGGGCATCAAAGTCGGAGAAGGTCTGTTGACCATCAAGCAGGGTAAGAGAAAGGTCGTAGAATAGGCTCTGGTGTTCCAAACCCTCGCTGCAGGCAGTGGTTGGAATGAGCCAGCTCTGAAGGTGGTTTTTCACCAAGGTCTATGCTAGGGATCGACCGATATGTTTTTTTCAGGGCCGATACCGATACTGATTATTATGGAATTGGGATGCCGATAACCGATATGTGCAACCGATAAATGTAAACATTATAATTCACATGAAATTAAACATAGCACACACTGACACAGACCTTCATATCCATGAAATGTATGTTTAATTGTAAAATTGAACATGAAATTTTGTGCAGGGAGATGCCAGCAGCATTTGTACAATAAAGTCAAATATTAGTTAGAATAAAATGAGAAATAAAATAATAATAAAATAAATATTCACCAATAAAAAAAATAAATCACTCCCTGTTATATTACAGCTCACCATTTTCAGTGGAAAATAAATGAAAATGCACTCTGGATTCTTTTACATTAAGAACTAAGTAAGACTTACCAACTTCAAGTAGTTTTTAAATAACAAATCAAGTGTAGGGAGCTGCCTGCAGCATTTTTAAAAAAGTAAAATCAAACATAAAGTAGGCTATCACTCCCTATTATGTAACAACTTAACAAGTAACCATCTACATTCTAATGCTTTTAATGCCCAAGCCTAATATTCCCAATTTAGGAGGATTATATTGTAGTGAAGGAAGCATTACATGTAGTTTCAGCGAGACTAGTTGGTTGTAGGCTAATTCAAGTGCTTCCTTCCGTAAGCTAAGTTTGCCTGGCTACACAGATGCAAATGGACAATTTTAATGAGTAGTAGATGAAGAATGTAAACATATAATTATGTTGTGCTTTTGCAACTTGTGTGTTTGTGACTTATTGCGGCAAAAGCAGCGTGTCCTTACCTTGAAGTGGGATCTGCTTCTGCCCGAGTGCCCATACGGCCACCTTGAAACAGTTCACAATGTTTAGCTACACGTGTTGATTGGCTGTATCCCTTGTGCCGCTTCTGCCTGAGTGCCCATACGGCCACCTTGAAACAGTTCACAGCGTTTAGCTACGCGTGTTGATTGGCTATATCTCTTGTGCCAAACAAATCAGATGTTGTGGTGGGCGGGACCGTGGTCTTGAATTCAGAGAGGCGAGTGCAGGAAAGGACGTGCAGTGACAGTCGCGTTAGGAACGAAATGGCTGCAAAAAGGCATGTTATCGGCATATCGGTGGAAATTATGGCCGATACCGATAACCCTAAAAATGCAGAATATCGGCCCAATATATCGGCCAGGCCGATTATCGGTCGACCCCTAGTCTATGCCCAGAAGTATTGAGTGAGCTAGCTTGTTGAGATGAACATTTAACTCTGGATTCTCTCATCAATCTAGCCATTTGTCTGGATCATTTAATCAACAGTAGAGCTTCTTTACAAAATGCTGCCATGCTAACTCCTACCACCAACACGTCCACACCTATGGAGGTGTCTCAAGCTCATTTAAAACGCTCAGAGAGAGAAAGAAGAAAATGCAAGGATTGATGTTTCTACTACGGTGATCCCAATCACCTTATTTCCAAGTGCCCTGGTCGTCCACCTTGAACCAGTTCCGCTGAAACCTCATCCGGCCCAGTGAGTTCCCTGTTACCCCATAAAATGCAGTCTTTTAAAATGCCGGTCTTATTGAAGCTACCATCGTTGACACATGTGCTCTCTGCATTTATTGACTCAGGGGCAAAGGGGAATTTCATTGACATTTAAATCATCCAGAAGTTCAGTCTGTCCACTAACACGCAGCAGAGACCATTCAGCCTCAAGACCATCGACGGAGTTCCCATAGGGGACGGACTTATCATCACTCGCATGTCTCTGCTTCATATTTAGGTGGGAGCCCTCCACTCCAAACTCATCTCACTACTGGTCACATCCACAGCACACCATGACATTATTCTGGGCTATCCATGGCTTCAACTACATGACCTGTTAATTTTCTGGCAGCATAAGGACATTCTTCAATGGTCACCAACCTGTTTCCAAAATTGCCTGCTTTGTCCCCAACTGACCCTATCTTCCATGTTCGTGGAGAGTCCCCAGCCTGATTCACTTGACAATGTTCCTGAATGCTACATGGACTTAAAGGAAGTATTTAGTAAGGGTAAGGCTTTGGCCTACCTCCTCACCACACATATGACAGTGCAATTGATCTCCTCCCAGGTACCACTCTGCCATGCAACTGCATCTATCCACTTTCCCAGACCAAGCAAGCCTCCATGGAAGAGTATGTACAGGAAGCTTTGAGCCAAGGGGTGGCAGTGGGGGCGTGGCCAAGCGGCAGTTTGTGAATGGAGGGCGGGGTCGGGGAAGGTAAGTGGCCAAGTCATTACACCTGCTGTCAATTAGTGTGTGGGTGTGGGTGTGTGTGTTTTGTTTGTTGCAGGGACGGACCATAAAAGAAGGGGGAGAGCAGAGAAGAGCTGGCTCCTGACCACAACACATGTGTGCATGTAGTGTGCGACAGTGTGAGTAATAGTGTGACTGAGTAGGGCTGAAAAGCTAAAATAAGTACAATAAAGAGGTTGTGTGTGACCATCAACTCTCAGCTGCTGTGCTTCTGTGCTCCACCCACATCAGGAACTAGTACAGTGGTGCCGAAACCCAGGATGCACAGAAGGGAACCACCCCATGGAGTCTTCCCCATTAGAAGAGCTCATCCTTGCCTTTGCTATCGCCCAGCAGAACCAGCATCAAGCGCTGATCACCCTCCAAAAGGAACAGGAGCAACGCTTCAAAGCCTTGATGCTGGCCCAGCAGGAAGCTCGCTAGGTGTTCTGGCATCTGTTCATGTCAGCAGGAGCATCAACCCCCACCGCAGCCAGCACCCTCACAAAGTTGGGCCCACAGGACGATCCAGAAGTGTTCCTCGCCCTTTTCGAACAGGCAGCCAAGGCATGGGGGTGGCTGGTGGAGCAGCACACAGTTCGCCTCCTCCCATTCCTGACTGGCGAGGCACAGCTCGCAGTGCAGCAGTTCCCTGCTGACAGCTGACTGGTGTATGCTGACCTGAAGAAAGCCATCCTGCAGTAGGTCGGCCGCTCCCTGGTACAACATCGCCAGTGCTTTCAGACACTGGCATTGGAGGAGGTTGGCCAGCCGTTTGCATTCAGCCAACAACTCCGGGACGCCTGCTGGTGGTGGCTGAGGGCAGTAGATCGCAATGCCGATGAGATCATTGATCTGGTGGCACTGGAACAGTTCATCTCTCAACTTCCGAAAGGAATGGTGGACTGGGTCCAGTGTCATCACCCAGCGTCGCTGTAACGAGCCATCGAGCTGGTGGAGGACCATCTGGAGGCGGCTCCGATGGCAGGCAGACGAGGCGTCTCCCCTCACTTCTCTTCTCTCTCTCTCTCTCTCTCTCTCTCTCTCTCTCTCCTTTCCCCTCCCCACCCCATTCCCCTACTGCGGAGGTGGCGGTGGCCGGCTACATCCCAGCTGGTCTGTTGCATCCGTGATGTCCTCCCATCTTCCTCTTCCGCCTCTGTGTTGTCCCCTCCTCAGGTGAGTGACTCCCATAAGGCCGGTGCAGAGGGAAAGCCTGGGCCGGTGTGCTGGCGTGGCGGGGAGTTGGAGCATCTCCAGAGTCTGAGTTTCGCAAGGGAGGTGGGAGCTGTGATCCGGATCCCCGACGCGCCAGAAACCGCCCCCAATCAGGCCGGGACATATCGCATATCAGTAAGTGTTCAAGGGGATACATATCACGTGTTGGTGGATTCCGGCTGTAACCAGACCTCAACTCATCAATGCCTGGTGCAAGGTGAGACATTGGGGAGAGCACAAACGGTGAAGGTGTTATGTGTGCATGGGGATGTTCACCATTACCCTCTAGTATCTGTCCATATTCTATGCCAAATGCATTGAATTAAGGCAGTGGTTAATCCTCAGCTCACCCAGTCTTTAATTTTGGGAACTGATTGGCCAGCGTTTAAAGAATTGATGGAACACATAATGTGACATGGGTCCTGCATAAATACGTTACGGGAAGCTCCCGGTGTGGCATTGACTGGGGAAGCTGTTGCAGAGCCATCTACATCAGCACCGTGTCAGAGCCATACGAGGAGTGAGGAGCACCCTGCCCCTCCTCCCTCTCTCGGGGATTCCCTTGGGGATTTCCCGTTAGAGCAGTGGTGAGACGAGACTCTGCGGCATGCGTTTGACCAAGTGAGAGTAATTGAAGGTCAAACTCTCCAGCCAAGCGTGACACCAGCCTTCCCTTATTTCGCTATTATTAAGGATAGGTTGTACCAAGGCGGCACGGTGGTGTAGTGGTTAGCGCTGTCGCCTCACAGCAAGAAGGTCCTGGGTTCGAGCCCCGGGGCCGGCGAGGGCCTTTCTGTGTGGAGTTTGCATGTTCTCCCCGTGTCCGCGTGGGTTTCCTCCGGGTGCTCCGGTTTCCCCCACAGTCCAAAGACATGCAGGTTAGGTTAACTGGTGACTCTAAATTGACCGTAGGTGTGAATGTGAGAGTGAATGGTTGTCTGTGTCTATGTGTCAGCCCTGTGATGACCTGGCGACTTGTCCAGGGTGTACCCCGCCTTTCGCCCGTAGTCAGCTGGGATAGGCTCCAGCTTGCCTGCGACCCTGTAGAAGGATGAAGCGGCTAGAGATAATGAGATGAGATGAGGTTGTACCAAGTGACACAGGACACTCAAACGGGAGAACAGATAACTCAATTATCAATCCCAAAGAGCCACAGGGAACTCGTATTCCACATGGCTCACTTTAATCCCATGGCTGGACACTCGGGGCAGGACAAAACTCTTGCCCGAATAATGGCCCGGTTCTATTGGCCAGGGATTCGCGGGGACATCCATTGGTGGTGTGCAGCATGCCGTGAATGCCAATTAGTAAATCCTGCGGCCACTCCAAAAGCACCTTTGTGCCCTCTTCCTCTAATCGAGACCCCGTTTGAGTGAATTGGGATGGATCTCGTCGATCCATTAGATCGGTCAGCATGGGGATATTGCTTTATTTTAGTTCTGGTGGACTATACAACATGATATCCAGAAGCAGTGCCTCTCCACAATATCTCAGCATGTAGTATTGAGGAAGCACTCTTCCGCTTTATCTCCCGGGTCAGGATTCCGTAAGAAATTCTGACAGACCAAGGTACTTCGTTTATGTCACGCACACTGCGCGAACTGTATGGGTTCCTGGGGATTAAGTCTATCCACACCAGTGTCTATCACCCACAAATGGATGGCTTAGTAGAGCAATTTAACCAAACACTCAAGAACATAATCTGGAAATTTGTAAGTGAGGATGCACATAACTGGGATAAGTGGCTTGAGCCCCTGTTATTCACAGGACGAGAGGTCCCACAAGCCTCCACGGGATTTTCTCCATTTGAATAATTATATGGGCATAAGCCGCGTGGCATTCTGGATGTGCTATGAGAAAATTGGGAGGAGGGGCCTTCACCTAGCAAAAACAAAATTCAGTATGTTCTTGACCTGCGCACAAAACTCCACACCCTCACACACTTAACTCAGGAGAATTTGCGGCAGGCACAAGAATGTCAGAGCTGGCTGTATGACAGGGGCATGCACCTTAGAGAGTTCATGCTGGGAGACAAAGTGCTCATATTAAAGCCCACGTCAAGTTCTAAATTAATCGCCAAGTGGCAAGGGCCCTTCGAGGTCACATGGCGAATCGGAGACGTCGACTATGAAATGAGGTGAATGAATAGGGGCAGAGCATTGCAAGTTTACCACCTCAACCTTTTAAAACACTGGGAAGAGGGGGTCCCCGTGGCGTTGGCATCGGTCGTCCCGGAGAAGGCGGAGCTGGGGCCGGAAGTAAAAAGGATAACATCTTGAAACACTCCGGTCCCTTGTGGAGACCACCTCTCACAGTCCCAACTCACGGAGGTAGCCAAGTTGCAAAAGGAATTTTCTGACATGTTCTCACGTTTTCCCTGTCGTACCCACCTCATAGAACACCACATCGAAATGCCCCCAGGGGTGGTAGTGCGTAGATGCCCTTACCGCTTGCCTGAACACAAGAAAAAAGTGGTTCAGGATAAACTCAAGGCCATGCTCGAAATGGGCTTAATCGATGAGTCCCACAGTGTCTGGAGCAGCCCAGTGGTCCTGGTTCTCAAGACCGATGGGTCGGTCCGGTTCTGTGTGGACTATAGAAAAGTCAACACAGTGTCAAAATTTGACGCATACCCAATGCCTCGCATTGATGAGTTGCTTGATTGGTTAGGTGCTGCTTGCTTTTATTCGACACTGGATCTAACAAAGGGATATTGGCAGAAACCCTTGACTCCTCTATCCTGAGTGAAAATGGCCTTTTCCACACCATTTGGATTCGTTTGGATTACACCAATTTGTCACACTCCCTTTTGGGTTATTTGGGGTGCCTGCAACGTTCCAGCGGCTTATGGACAGGGTCCTCCACCCTCATGCTGCCTATGTGGCCGCATATCTACAGTAGATGATATAATAATCTACAGCCATGATTGGCCGCAGCACTTGGAACACCTGAGGGCCATTCTAAAGTTGCTGAGGCATGCGGGCCTCACAGCTAACCCAACCCAAAAAAAGTGTGCAATTGGGCGGGTGGAAGTACAGTATCTGGGGTTCCACTTGGGTCATGGGCAGGTGTGTCCCCAAATTAACAAGACTGCAGTGATTGCGGCCTGCCCGAGGCCCAAGACCAAAAAGGAGGTGAGACAGTTCCTGGGGCTGGCTGGCTATTATCGTAGGTTTATACCTAATTATTCAGATGTCACCAGCCCGCTAAACGATCTCACTAAAAAGGGGGCTCCAGATCCAGTCCAGTGGACGGAGCAGTGCCAACAGGCTTTCTCTGAGGTAAAAGCTGCACTGTGTGGGGGGCCACTTTTGCACTCCCCTGACTTCTCTCTCCCCTTTATTTTGCAGACTGACGCATCGGACAGAGGGCTGGGGGCCGTTTTGTCCCAGAGGGTGGAGGGTAAGGAGCGCCCCGTGCTGTATATCAGCTGGAAACTCTCGATGCGTGAAAGCAAATACAGCACCATCGAAAAAGAGTGTCATCAAGTGGGCAGTCCTTGCCCTCCAATACTACCTGCTGGGGCACCCTTTCACTCTCTGTTTGGACCATGTGCCCCTCCAGTGGCTCCACCGCATGAAGGTTGCCAATGCGTGGATCGCCCATTGGTATCTTGCCCTCCAGCCGTTTAAGTTCGAGGTGGTCCACAGGCTGGGGGCACAGATGGTGGTGGTGGACTTCCTGTCCCGTCGGAGGGGGAGTCAGCTTCAGGCTGGATGGCTCCCTGGCCTGAGTCGGGCGGTGGGGGTATGTGGCAGCAGGAGCGTGGTCAAGCAGCAGTTTGTGAATGGAGGGCGGGGTTGGGGAAGGTAAGTGGCCAAGTCATTACACCTGCTGTCAATTAGTATGTGTGTGTGTGTGTGTGTGTGTGTGTTTGTTACAGGGACGGAGCATAAAAGGAGGGGGAGAGCAGAGAAGAGCTGGCTCCTGACCACAACGCATGTGTGTGTGTAGTGTGTGACAGTGTGATAGTGTGACTGAGTAGGGCTGAAAAGCTAAAATAAGTACAATAAAGAGGTTGTGTGTGACCATCAACTCTCGCCTGCCATGCTTCTGTGCTCTACCCACATCAGGAACTACTACACAAGGGTACAGCCGACCTTCCACCTCACCTGCATTGGCAGGCTTCTTCTTTGTGGAGAAGAAGGGAGGAGGTCTTTGACCATATATTGATTATAGGGGCCTCAACTCAATCACAGTGAAATACCCCTATCCTCCTCCACTGGTACCCTCAGCCCTTGAACAACTACATGCCGTGAAGATAATCTCCAAACTAGACTTATGTAGTGCCTATAATCTGATCAGAATCAAAGAAGGGAATGAGTGGAAGATGGCCTTCAGTACCACCACCAGCCATTTTGAGTACCAGGTAATGCCTCATGGCCTTTCTTCGGCTTCCAGTGTCTGATAAATGACATGCTCAGAGACATGTTGGGGAGATATGGCATCACCTACATAGACAACATCCTGATCTACTCCCCTGATGAAAAAAGCCATCTTAGACACATCAGGTCGGTACTCTCCCATCTTCTCAAAAATCACCTGTATGTGAAGGCCTAGAAGTGTGAATTTCACATACATCAGATTTCCTTTTTGGGGTATATTATCAGTGCTGAGGGAGTCAGTATGGACCAGTCGAAGGTATCAGCCATCACGTCTTGGCCTGTTCCTGCCTCTGTCAAGGAACTACAGTATTTTCTGTGCTTTGCCAATTTCTACCATCACTTCATTAGGGGCTTTAGCACCATCGCAGCACCACTGATCTCTCTCCTAAAGAACGGATCTTGGCACCTCCAGTGGAATCCAACAGCTGAGGAAGCCTTCAAAAAATTCAAGACCACTTTTACCATGACCCCCATACTTCAGCATCCTGATCCCGCTAAACCGTTTGTAGTAGAAGTGGACGCATCTGAGACTGGAGTATGAGGTGTGCTCTCCCAACGATTCGGGGAGAAGCCCAAACTGCACCTAGTGGCTTTCTTTTCAAGGAAGCTCACACCCACAGAGAGGAATTATGACATCGGCAACAGAGAACTACTAGCAATCAAGGTCGCCCTGGAAGAATGGAGACATTGGCTTAAGGGAGCCACACACCCCTTTGTTATCTTAACTGATCACAAGAACCTTGAATATCTCAAGAAGGCAAGACATCTCAACCCATGTCAAGCCAGATGGGCACTGTTCTTTACATGTTTCAGTTTCACGATATCTTTCCATCCCAGCACCAAGAACACCAAGGCAGATGCACTGTCCAGAGTTCACAGTTCCTCTCCACACAACTCAGAACCACACCCCATCCTAGCACTTGGATGTTTTGTTCAGGCCATCACATGGGATTTGGACAAAGAAATTAAAGAATCACAACTTCAGACACCTCCAGAAAACTGCCCTCTCCTGTACATCCTTTCCTCTCCTGTATGTCCTACACAACCTCAGAGGCAGGCTCATTACTTGGGCTCATGCATCTCCCACCACAGGCCACCCCAGCAGCCACCATACACAACAGCTGCTGAGAAATAAGTATTGGTGGGAGGACATGGTGACGGAGATCAACCACTTTGTTTCCTCATGTTCAGAGTGTGCTCAAGCCAAGGTACCATGAACCCTACCTGCTGGAAAATTATGCCCCCTCCCTGTACCTCAAAGACCCTGGTCTAACCTGGCCTCACCTGGCCATCAATTGCATCACTGATCTACCTCCTTCCCAAGGCAACACAACCATCCTGGTCATCATTGACAGGTTTTCCAAAGCCCTCAGACTGATCCTGTTACCTGGTCTACCTATAGCCTTTCAAACCACCAAACTCCTCTTCCATCACATTTTCAGATATTTTGGCATTCCTGAGGACATTGTCAGTGACTGTGGGCCTCAGTTCATCTCCCAAATCTGGTCTTGCTTTATGGGGAGATTGGGAATTTTGGTGAGTCTCACATCTGGCTATCACCTGCAATCCAATGGCCAGGTTGAACGGGCCAACCAGGAAGTAGGATGCTTCCTATGGATCTTCTGTATGTGGAACCAGGGGGACTGGGCACAATTCCTTCCATGGGCTGAGTATGCACAAAACTCGCTCAAGCAGTCTGCAACTCAACTAACCCCATTCCAGTGCATACTCAGCTACCAACACACACACACCCATTCCCATAGGATGATGCACTCATCCAAGTACAAGCAGTCGACAACTAGGTCAGACAGAGCCAACAGATATGGGAGGAGTTTCACCAAAGAATTGAAGTACAGGAGCAAGAACCTGGAATACTCTCCAGAAGATCTGGTGTAGGTCTCCACAAGGGATCTGAAGGAACCCAACACATGCAAGAAACTTCAGGCACACTATTGGTCTGTATAAAGTCCTCTGTCACATCAATGAGGTATCTTACAAACTAGAGCTCCCTCTTCACAGCCGAGTGGTACCCACATTTCATGTCTCATGTCTGAAGCCAGCTATCCAAGGTCCATTATCTGAAAACACTCCCACCCAAGACCCCCCCCCCCCAAACATAGAGGGGTAAACACCTAATAGGTAAACAAGATCCTGAACTCCAGATGTAGACAAGGACAACTAGAGTACCTGGTAGATTGGGAAGGCTACGGATCCAAGGAGTGAAGTTGGGTATGTTCGAAGGACATTCTGGACTCTCTCCTGATACAGGAATTCCACAGTCAGCACCCCAGCAAGCCTGCACCAAGATGGAAGATGGAGAGGGCGTCCAACAAAGAATATAGCTCCCAGAAGAATCTCCTCCGGGGGGGGTCTGTCAGTAACAGCATTGAGAGCACAAGATTGAAACAGCCTCCAAACATGACCACCACGAACTACACTTCCCAAGAACCATAGCACCCTCTGTCTCCAGCTTATTAATTACACCTGTCACTCATTTCCTTCGTAATCAGCTTCCCTATATAAACACCACTCTCACTCTCACTCACTGCAAAGTATCGTTCAGTGTTTATCTCCTGTAAACCAAGCTGTTTACTTTCTGCCTTCGCTATTGACCTTTGTTTATGTTTTCCTTGACTTCGTCTCCTAGTCTCACCTTCATTATTCTGTTTGCCGATCAACCAACCTCCACCTGTTTCTCTGACCATGATTCTCGTCTACTGATTTGGCTTCATCTACAGTTTGTTTCTCCCATTCTCCCCTGTGCCTGCATCCATAAGTGCCTGCACCCTGACAGTCAGGACTTGTTTAATGCTTAAAGTTGTAGTAGGTAACCCACCCGTCTGGTCAAGTTGAAACTTGCTAAGAGACATTTAACCAAATATGAGGTGTGCTGGATGTATATTTTTGACTTTGTGGTGATTTCAAAAAAATCCAAAATAACTTAAAACTTATGCACCAAATTCTTTTTTTTTAATTAAAACTGTATGTTATACAATCATTCTACTACAGAAAAAGAACATTTCAAAGAAATAATTGAAAGCCCAGTATTACCATGAGTTTCATGTCCATAAACCTCTGACCAGAACTCTACACCTTGTGTACCTTGTCAGAAACCCCAAACTGTCCTTTATGTGCTTAATTTTAATAATTAACTGCATGGTATTGATGATTTAGTAGGTAGTATTATTACATACACTAACTTTCTTCTTCTCCATTCATGTAGTAAAATGGAACTTAGTTGAAATTTAGTTAATTTTAGTTAAATTTAAAGAATGTAAAAGGGATTAAAGAGCCTAAATGTACATGTAAATATATTTTTAACAAAGAAATAGAAGGTTCATTTTAAGCTTTTTGTGTATCTTTGCACTACTCATTTCAACACCCCTTTTTTGGGACAGTTTTTCAAAAGTCTTCATGACTCTCCCTGTTAATTAGGAAGGGATTGTCACCAAAGTATGTGTCATTAAATGCACATTCTGTGCAAATACCGAATCAGCTTTACTTAATGGTGCATTTGTTCCAAATGAAAATGACTCTAATAACCTATTAAACAGCAACAAACCTCAGACAAACCAACAGTGGTTTGAGTACAAAGGCAATTGGTAATAAAGGCATAATGCTAGGCTTTAAATCCATTACATATGCAAATCAAAAAGCTAATGAATAGTCAATGACTGACAAATTGTGCTTGAAAATCTTTGGTTGTTAAAAAATGTTAACTTCTGAGAAAAGTTGATTAGTAATTAACAGGCAGAGATGCTTAATGGGGTCAAACACATGATATGAGCATAAAATAACAGTGTAACACATGAGTATGTGTTCTGTTGCACACATGTATTTGTGAACGTAAATTGAATGGAGAATGAATTAATAACAAATTATATTTCATGTGACTGAAACTAAAAACATTAATGTGAGTTACACTGTGTAGTTTATATTGACCAGTGCACCATGCACAATGTTTCTTTGTGCTTGAACCAAAGCAAGATCACATTCTGTATGCTACTAATATGAGCTGAAGATGGTGATTTGAGTGTCATGTCTCCAGCCAATTGATCTTACCTCCTTTTCTAAATGAGTTTCAAGGATAAAGTTCTGAGGTGTTTTTATCTCATGTCATTTTGCCGGAGCTTTTTGCTGATGGTCCCTCATGGCCATGCACTGTATGCCTATATGCCTGTGAAAAGATCGATAGCTATCCTCATTGCTTCCCAGCTCATGTGGAATTCAGACAGGTTTAAGAAGATAACAGCATTGAAAAGTCACTTGAAGGTACTTGGAAACTTATTCTGTCAGGCAGCTGCTTGACAGTGAAGATTGAAACAGACATTTTCTCTTTTTTTCTCCTTTTTTGAAATTATTTTCAGCCAAACACAAGTCATGCTGAATGCTTTGAGTCTGTTATGATCTGTACAGACCACATATACCCAGTGTTGCCAAGTCTTTTCAGGAAAGTAATATGATGCCATGTACTCATTTGATTATTCATTGTACCACTGTAGCATCATGATCATTTGTACACACAGTATATAAAATAATTTACAATAATTTCTATACCATCTAAAATTTCAAGAGTTGTTGGGAAATAAACATAAAGGAACTGGTTGTAAGGGTGGCATAGTGGTAAGCACTGTCGCCTCACAGCAAGAAGGCTCTGGGTTCAAGCCCAGTGGCTGACGGAAGTCTTTCTGTGTGGAGTTTGCATGTTCTCCCTGTATCTGCATGGGTTTCCTCTGGGTGCTCTGGTTTCCCCCACAGTCTAAAGCAGGGGTGTCCAAACTGATCCATAAAGGGCCATGTGGCTGCAGGTTTTCATTCCAGCCATGCAGCAGCACACCTGACTTGGCTCATTCAATCAACTGAACTGTCTTCACACAGTCAAATACTTGCAGCCACACCCACCCTTGATTAAAGGGTGGGTGTGTCAGTTGATTGAATAAGCCAAATCAGGTGTGCTGCTGCATGGCTGGAATGAAAACCTGCAGCCACATGGCCCTTTATGGATCAGTTTGGACACCCCTGGTCTAAAGACATGCAGGTTAGGTTAATTGGTGGCTCTAAAATGATTGTAGATGTGAATGGTTGTTTTTTTGTCTCTATGTGTCAGTCCTGCAATGATCTAGCGGCTTGTCCAGGGTGTACCCTGGCTCTCATCCATAGTCAGCTGGGATAGGCTCCAGCTTGCCTGTGACCCTGCACAGGATAAGTGGTTATGGATAATGGATGTATGGAAATGGTTGTGAATAGAATAAAGAAGTGTTTGGCTAGGAAAAACAATGCTAATCAGTGATTGGTTGTTGGGAAACAATGGTGAACAGTGATTAGTCATTGGAGATAATGATGATAAGTAATTGGTCATTGGGAACAACAATGATCAGTCATTGGTCCCAGTGGTTCTCTGTGGTTGGTTGTTGGAAAACAATGGTAATCGGTGATTGATCATTGGGAGCAATGATGATCAATGATTGATTGTTGGGAACAATCATGATAAGCGATTGGTCATTAGGAACAATAGTGGTTGGTTGTTGGGAACAGTCATGATCAGTGATTGGTTACAATAGTTATCTGCGATTGGTCACTGGGAAACAAGGATGATCAGTGGTTGGTCATTGGGAACAACAGTAATCAGTGACTGGTGAGCAATGATTGGGTGTTGGGAACAGTCATGATCAGTGACTGGTTACAATGGTTATCTGTGATTTGTAAACAACAGTATCAGTGACAGTGTTGATTGTAAACAACAGTAATCAGTGATTGGTCATTAGGAACAATGGTGATCAACGATTGATTGTCGGGACTGTCATGATCAGTGATTGGTTCCAACAGTTATCTGTGGTTGGTCTTTGGGAATAATGCTGATTGGTGATTGGTTGTTAGGAACAATTGTGATCAGTAATTGGTCATTGGGAAGAATGATACTAAGCTTTACATGTTAATGGAGAGTCAATCAAACCTGTTCCCTTAAAACCATATGACCAGCAGCTGTGATGTGAGTTGGAGAGCCATATCAGTACACTAGTGTCCCTAACATCTACTTAACTTCACTATATTTGTTGCTCTTAACCCTTTTCTTTTTCAAAAATAAATAAATAAATTGGTCTATACAGCTGCCAAATCTAGAGACAAAGTAACTAAGTTTGCAACACTGCATAATAAATATTTAGAAATCACCAAAAATTAAATATTAGCAATTAGGTATATCAATTAAAAGATGTTGTCCAAATATGTTTATTGTTGCAATTATTGTAGCCATTTAAAATCAGCCTCGAGAGTCTTCCATTCTTTAGGCTGTTGTGGTCTAACCATGAATGCTACCAATAAGGAAAATATTATTCTCATTAAACATTTGGCAGGACATCACTGAAAGGATATGGTTATGAAAGATCTAATGTGGATCAATTTTCCTGACATATTGCCTTGCATCATGACCAGGATCAAAGATCAGGTCTATCATTGTAGTCAGTATTTTAAGAACATGCAGAATTTAATATGGTGGCAACGGGGGCATGGCCAAGAGGCAGTTTGTGAATGGAGGGAGGGGTCGGGGAAGGTAAGTGGCTAAGTCATTACACCTGGTGTCCATTCATGTGTGTGGGTGTGTTTGTTTGTTTCAGGGATTGAGCATAAAAGGAGCGGGAGAGCAGAGAAGAGGAGCTCCCCGACCCCAACACATATGTGTGGCTTAATGAATGAATGAATGAAGCTGAAAAGCCAAAATAAGGAAAATAAAAAGTGTGTATGTGAACATCAACTCTCGCCTGCTGTGCTTCTGTGCTCCACCCACATCAGGAACTGTTACAAATGTTTTCTCAAGTTGTTCTAAATATTTTGTGTTCTGATATTTTACAATTTTTAAAAAATGTTTTATTAGTTTTGCCATAGTGAGATATATATGTACATACATTATGGCTGGGAAACCACTACAGCTTGCGCCAATTACAGTGGTCCCATTGTACTTAGTCTGCATGTCTTTTGAACTGTGGGGGAAACTGAAGCACCCAGAGGAAACCCACACAGACACAGGGAGAACATGGAAACTCCACACAGAAAGGCCCCTGTCGGCCGCTGGGCTCAAACCCAGAACCTTCTTGCTGTGAGGCCACAGTGCTAACCACTACACTGCCCCATGTCAGTCAGTCTGAAATCTTCTGTAAGATGTGTTTAAACTGTGAGCCATTTTGGTCCTTGAAGCATCTTGGTAAATCAATTTGTTTTGGTTTTATTACTTTCTCAAAAATGTATGAGGAATTTTATGGTCCTGATGATACTTTTATGGTCCTTTCATAACCCTACTGTAAATGATAACAGTAGGGTTATGAAAGGTTAAAACAGCAAGGCCAAAATCAAGAAGAACAGTCTGTCTGACTGAAGTCATTATATTTGCTCCCCTCCGCTGAAAAGTAATGATTAATTATTGCTCTCCTTGAGGTTCTTGACCTCCATCATGAGGCGCCACCCTCCTATGAGACATCTTCAGATCTATTGTACTCTTTAAATGAATTACAGATCCCACGATGTATCCCATGGAGGTTTCTACCAGTCGCTGTTGTGCTATGCTTTGGGTTTTATCTGTGACATCTGTCCTGGCCTTACGTTGAGAAACTTTCCCCAAAAGCCTTTGCATTGAATTTATTCTAATCAATGCAAGCCATTGTTTTTTTTCCAAAATGGGTTTAGTAAATTAGTATTGCCTTTCTTTAGAAATTACAAAAATACTTATGTGGCATTCATCTCTATTTTTTTTCAAGTGGCAAGCATGCTTTATTAAGAACCCTTCAGAAAGCAAAGTGCAGTCTATCAAATTATAGCTGATTGTGCCAAGAGGACTGAGCTGGTACTTTCTGGAAGTTTTAAATGCTTGATTAGAATGTAAATGTGTGTGTGTGGGGGGGGGGGGGGGTTGGACGACTTTTTCAAAGTGGTCTTTGGGGATATATCTGGAGCAGTGTCTCAAATAGAGAAAATGCAATTTTGTCGCACAGACACAACACAGACCCTTCAGGCAGACAAGGGAACAAAGATCAGTGCCTCTACAAACCTGCATGGCTCTCTGGCCATTTCATAAAACAGCATCTGTCCAAGACCTTTCATGTGCAGAGCAACAGGTGACAAAGCACTACTATGACAGAACATAACCCCTTTCTTGGTCTCACATTACATCACAATACTTGGACATCACCCGGCATCACCTGCTGTTTTCATTGAGGAGTGCTAATTAAATTTGGAATCCAATTACAGCAATGGTAATGAAATTTCCAAATGGGGAAACTCCTTAATCTGTTCATTGAGGTGTTTAATTACTGGTGGGCGTGCAAACTGGAGATAGGCCGCACCACCGGATTTGAAGACAAGGTTGAGGAAAAAAAATAATTTAAAAAAAGTGTGGAGTGTGTGAGAGTTGGTCTGTCATTGAATCCACACAAAGAGCTTCAGTGGACCCTCCGAGCCTGATGCAAGGCTAATCTGAGTGCAGAAAGGAATTAGAGAAATGAGGAAGATGATTTAGAAAAGAAAGTGAGGGAGAAAGCAGGAGGAAAAAAGGAAACTGGCTATGGAGACTGCAGACATTTCAGACCGCCTGGGATAGAGAATGTTGTTTATGCTTGAATAAGCCCAGTCAAACATCATGTACGGTTTCTTTTCGAAGAAACATCACATGGGATGAATCTGTCAGAGAGAGAAAGAGCAGTTCCTCTCGGATTAACCTTGGAAAGCTTGAACCGCCCAAAATTCTTTTGAAATCTTTTTTTTTTTTTTTATGATTTAATGCTGCAGTGCATTAAAGGCACAACTAATGCTTGGATGAGATTGTACTGTAGTTTGCAAAGAAAAGTCATGAGGCAGAGGAAGATTTTGGAATTAGCCCAAAAAAAAGGCTTTTTAAGGCTATCAGGTGGCTTTCCATGTGGAATGCTTGCTGTTTATTGTTCAGTCCACAACCCTTATTTCAGCCTGACATTTTCACCATTGCTTCCGTTTTATTTCATGAATAATAGACGAAGGTCAATCATCGCTGAAGGAATTTGCCTTTATTTGCTCTTTTTGACAGTAATGTTCTCCAGGAGATGCTTTGACAGAGACCAGACTAGACGAGTGTATTAGAATAGAATGAGACTCTGCATTTGCACTTGGCAGCACTCCATGTAACAGTATGTGTCTGCTCTGCTTGTCTACTTAATTTTAAGTACTATTGAACATATAGGTCTTTATTTGAGTCCAGGCTGCACTGAGTGAAGACATTTTTTTAACATAATGAAGAGTTTCATTTCTTTTTATTTTCCTGCTTGCTAAAAAAAGCCAGACGTAACCCCTAAAACACGGTTTCTTGCTCAAGTATTCATCGTAAAGCATTGCTGAATAAGTACAATGACACAAATAGGACAGAATGTGAGGATTAATACATGTTTGTTTGTTTTTTGGAATCCATCAACACCAATACTGATATTAAAATATCAGTATTGGTATATTGGTATATTAAAATATCAGGAAGTCACCTACCCAGTTCAACCAGTCAACCATTAATCAACCAGTTCCATCATGGAATGTTTCATTTAGCTCAATCAGTTTCCATAGTTTACACAAAGAAACATGTACTCTGTGTGTGTGTGTGTGTGTGTGTGTGTGTTAATGTGCTAAGCCGCTTTCTTTATAATGCTTGTTAATTGATTTTAAATGAAGTGCACTAACTAGAGACAGTAGTTACTTGAGTAGGGTTTCAGTGGAGAAAAGTGTTTTGTTTCCCTTTGGACAGCATTTCTCTACAGCTGTAAGTAAAGCATGCTGTATTGTTTTTATTTTGTTGGAATCCCCCAGTGTTAATGGCTGATAGCTGATTGTCAAGACTGACATGCTGCACTTAGTATGAGCTTTTAAAGTCTTATTTTTGCTTGTAGACAATTTTTCTTGCATTGCCAGAGTTTGTTTCAGTATTTGTTCAAAGCACCGAACTCCTTGTGCAGAGATGTATGTTTAAGAACGTTGAGCAGTTCCTTGCAATATAGGAAAATGCTGTAGTTCCTCCTCATGGTATTTCCACAGAGCACAGTTTGCAGCCTGTTTTGCTTACATTCATTAATCTTGAAATACTTCTGGATTGCTGTCATTTTATGTCATCTGTTCATTAGTGCAACAATATACTGTATACTGAGCATACTTCTCACAGTACCATGTAGGATCTGAGCATTTTTTATTAGAATCAGTACATAAGCATGGTTTTGGAATGATACCCATTTGGTATTGCTGTATCCTTAAACAGGACTAATACTATAAGTCTGGGATTAAAGGACATGGGACATGAAACATAAATGCACGCTATATCAGTTTCTTTCCATTAAAAATATGAATTAATTGCATCAACAAATACAAAATCATCTATTAAATTCAGCAAAATCGTTATATTCGTGATGATTATATGGCATTTCTGCTCGAGCTCCGATATGCATATTTTACAACCGGAAGAGCCGCTGTCACGTGATCATACGTCACAAAAACTTTCGGGCACAGCACAAGCGGGTAGATGAATGGAGAAGTGAATGACAAGAAAATTGTTTTTATAGTCTTTAACATACATTGAACATCATGGTGTATTGTGCTGCTTATGGTTGCAATAATTCCAATGGGAAATGCCCTGCAGTAAGTTTTTTTGCATTCCCCAAGGACCCGAAGCTGAGGAAAGTGTGGGCTCACTACTGCCGTAGAAAAAACTTTGCACCTACTGTTTCCCACAAACTGTGTTCGGACCATTTCACTGAGGATTCTTTCGACATTAATACCCGTATTTTCTGGACTATAAGCCGCTACTTTTTTCCTAGGTTTTGAACCATGCGGCTTATACAAAGGTGCGGCTATTCTGTGGATTTTTCTTCCACCGCTAGGGGCACTCTAACCGGAAGTAGAATCAAAAATAAGATAGACGAAAAATCAATGCAAAGAAGAATTAGCAGATCTTTAGCAGATAGAACACGCACGACAAATTACTAACTGGTAATTATTGTCAAATCCAGCAAAGATGATTAAAGTGACTTGTGGTTTCAAACACAGGAGAAATGAAGGTAAATAAATACCGGTTATTTTCTCTTGGTTCTGTTCCGTTTTAATCAGCAAAGTTGCTGCCGTGTTAAAAGGCACTGTTCGGAAAGAATCTGTTCAGGTACATACATGTACATTTACAGTACAAAATCGTTCTGTACATGCATTAAATATCTAATTTTTCAACATAGATATCTGCGGCTTATAGCCCGGTGCGGCTTGTATATCTTTTTTTTATTTTTTATTTTTAAATAGAGCGGATGCGGCTTATATACAGGTGCGCTCTATAGTCCAGAAAATACGGTACTCAGGTACTGAGCGATATTAATTGCCAATCCAAATTTAAGAGGCCATATAGCCGGGTTCATGGAGGCAGTGATAGCGCCATAATATACAGGGCCTAACATTCCTACAACTGTAGAGACAGTCAAGAAATCCTGTAACATTAATGGACATTTAAATAAATATTATGTTGGTAAGTTTGTTTAACTTTTCTTAATTTTCATCTCTTTCGCCAAATGGCGTAGTGTTGTTGGCTGTGTGATGGCATTTCGCCATTTTGAATGTTTTCATCTCGGACTCTGGAAGCATTGTATCTCAATCTCGAAAAATATCAGCAAAAAAAAACTAGCTTGCAACGGACTTTAGCTAGATCTATGATGAACTTTCAATGTATGATACAAAAATAATACTTCTTTCAACAGATCATTAGGCCAAAAAAAAAAAAAAATAGTGTGTTTCCGGTAACATGAAATACTAAAATAAGGTCGGTAGGTAGGAAATTTTTTTTTCTTAATTTTTTTTTTTTTGTTGTTCGAAAAAATTAACACAAGTAAACATCTTACAAAATAGTATTTTGGCACAGAATCCTTTATACCACACATCATAATAAAATAAGTGTTTTAAATCTTTAAACGAATAAAAAAAACATCGCGAGAGTTCGAGTTATGATCTACGGAAGCAATATTTCATGATATTTTCATGTAATAACGTGAAAACACCTTATCAAGAAATAACGTGAAAATAGCGTCCTAGGCTAGGCTACTTCCATTAAAAGCAGATGGCCTAGCCTAGCCTACTGTAGAACTTGGGTCGAGCAAAAACACCGAGCACAAACATGGCTGAATCCTGAATGAATCCTATTTGTATAAATAGGGGACTACATAGGCGGTAAAATGTAGTGTTTTTCCCTGCCATGGAAGTGCACTTGTATACTGAACAGGAAGCAATTTGCATTACAGCCTTGAATGAGGATTCAAAATGGCGGCTCGGCTCAGTTTTCCCTTCCTCCTTCAGTATACAAGTGCGCTTCCATGTTTATGCAGGAGGGCGGATAGAAGTGGCGAAACATTTTACTTTTTATCATTTCTTTCACAACTTGAATGCGTTGAAACAAAAAATATGACAAACTAACGCCACTTACACTAAAAGATCGAGGGAAATTTGTAATAAAAACTTTACGGTCGGCAATTTCGACACGGAAATTCTCGATCGGTCGGGTTACCGGAAACACACTATTTTTTTTATTTGGCCTTAGCCTTTGAGCAGAATTGTTTTTAACTTACCAGGAAGTGTTATTGAGCCGACCACTTTCAGTTTCATGGGGATTGAATGAACTCTCACTCTCAGAATCATCTGACCCGTCAGAGTAAAGACAAGATCTATGTTCATGTGAATTTCCAGCTATCGGTTCGAATTGATAGGGTCTAACTTCACATCTCTGTGAAACATCGGGAATGTCACTGTCGATGGTGTCCATTTCGGTAACCTGTTTACATTAGATTCCCAAGCGCTGGCTCCTTGGAAAGTTTTTGTGATGTCATGGGTCACGTGACCACCTAGCTAATTAATGAATCGTTTTACGCTGATGTATAAAAAAGTTGAATAATGTGATGATTTTCACATTTTTGATGCCCTGCAGTGATTTAGATGGCATTTCTTATGTCCTTTATACATAATTATACCCAGAAAAAAATCCATGTCCTTTAAGACTCTTTAAACAATGCTGACAATTTTGCTAAATTCAACCAGATTTAGCCGCTGAAGGAGTCCAAGTTCAAAATCTATCTACGGTACAAATGAATCTCACATCTGAACCCTGGCACACATCTAAGTGTTGTTTTTGTCACCTAACCATGTTATGTCCATTTCTATTTAAGAGGATAATGTTTTTAACAGGAGAACTAATTACATAAAGTCTTCCAAAGAAAATAACTACCTGTTATGCAGGAAAAAAAATAGGTGGACATTATTTTGAAGATCTTTGAATCTCATTTAGTTGCTGTATTATTATTTTTTTAGTTTATTTATTTTCTGAATCTCTTTGTCACTGAATCTGACTAAGAACCACTGACTTTCACTGGAGGATGTGTTGGACTGATATTACAAATGGCCAACCATGCTTACTCACCACTAACCATTTAAAATAAAAGCTCTCTGAACACTTCAGACAGGATGCTGATGAGAAAAGTTTTCCTTCCCAAAACTTGTGTACTGAAGTGCAGTTATGTGGAAGTGAGGTGAACATATCAGATTGAAACTTTCAAGATTTGGATGATGCTCTGTGAGCCGTGAATAGTGTCTGAGGTTCAGATTAAGTTGCTGATTACAGAGCACTGAACATTCACAGAGACATTTTTCCATCTCAGAAGTGTCTATTTCAGTGACAGCTGACTGGATATAATATTAAGGCAGTTTTGCCAAAGATTTCCTTAGAAATTATTACAGCATTTACAGGAACAGTCCTACATATAATATAATTTCACAAGTATATCTGGAATAAGTTGTGTACAAAATGTGGAGTTTTTGATTCTATAATGTTTGTTGGTATCTTTTATTTGGATGCATAGTATTTTGGATATATTAATCACAATTTTTTTTTAATTATTATTAAAAACATTTACCGTACAGCTATTGTTCCTTCCATGTCCACAGGGAGCAGGCTGCAGTCTTGAAATCTCATTCAGCAGCTCAGGAGACTCCATAGGGCTTGGTGATAAAGCCTGTGGGGGACACAGTTTAAGCAGATAAAGCTGTCCTGTGTCCCCTCCAGTATGTACAGATAGTTTTCAGCACTGAAGCTTGTCCAATAAGTGCAATAGAAGGAGCTGGATTTCATGATCTATGAGTGTAACATGTCTATATAACAGAGTGCAGCACTGCAGTGACGTCCGTGTGTCTGGAAGGACATTTCAAGAGCAGTATATGAATATGCAATTCTGTGTTTTGCTCAAAGCACATTTTTCATAAAGTGTAATCATATCAAAAATCAGTGCACAGATATACTGTATCCAGTAAGGTCCAAAAGTAATTAGTAAGATCTCCAGTACTGTGCAAAAGTCTTAGGCCCATGTAAAGAAATGCTGTAGATCAAAATGGCTTAAAAATAATGAAATGAAATGTTTCAACATTAAAAAAATACTATAAACAGCAGTAAGTCATGATAAATGAAACAAAGGCAATATTTGGTGTGAGACGACCCTTTGCTTTAAAAAAAAAATAGTAGTCTCAGGTACAATGAGTGCAGTTTTATAAAAAAATGAATTGTCGGTTTTACTGAGCATCTTGCAGAATCAGCCACAGTTCTTCTGGACACTTTGACTGTCACACTTGCTTCTTAATTTTGCAGCAAAACCCAGTAGCCTTCATTATGTAATCTGAAAAGTACTCTCTTATGTAATACACTGCTCAGATACAAACGGGGTTTTTTTCTGTAACATTTAATTTTGTGCTGGAAAGCAAACGTTTGGAACTCTAAAATGTTTTTGTACTGACTCAGTAATGTAGAAGTCATAAAATAGAAATCTATAACAAAGTTTGTATGGGGAAAAAATAGGGTGCCTAGGACTTTTACACAGTACTGTATATCATCAATTTTCAAAGACTTATTACATATCATTATTTCTTACACATTTGGAGCTGTTTGAGACAGAAGCATCATATTACACCGGAATATTGTATATCACTAATTACTCAGGTACTCCACAACCTTATTAACATAACAAACTAGTGTTAATTATTGTCTCATAGACTAACAGCTGATACTGACTCAATTACTGTGTGCCTCTCTGTGTTGTATTTTATCATCCCTACTTCCTGAGCCACGAGCACATACTTTTTTTTTAATATGCAATAATAGTGAAAACATTTTTTTGTTATTTTGAATGTCTGATCAACAAAAACCATGTACACAATGCATCAGTGAGAAATACACTGTGGTAAAGTATTTTGTAAAAGATATATGCAATACTTATGAATGTGTTCTACAACACAACAACCGTCCAGTGTTATCAGCATCTTCAGTCTAATCCAAAGTGCTGCAGGAATCACACTTTATTCACTTATTATTATTATTATTATTATTATAGTTCTTAGTCTTCAAACAGCTATTATGTACTTCTCTGATCTGTCTGGGATGATAAACAGCAGCCCTTTTGCAGACATAAAGATGTTAAATGGGGTAAAAAGCATTACTCAAAAAAGAAACCTTTTCAGTTTGTTTCTAAATATCAACATTTCTGATTTAAAGTATGACACAGCTAAATTACATATTACCACATACAGTTTGAGTCAAAAGTTTGGACACACCTTCTAATTCAATGCTTTATCTTTATTTTTATTAATTAAAGGTCACTTCATGCCCGAAAGTAATGATGGATGTCGTTTCTCTTTACTTAGTTGTTCGGTTCTTGACATAAGGTGTATGGATTACTACAGTTGTGAAACAGGCATCATCACTATTTGCAGGAGCCAAGACTAAAACTATATGATAATATTAAACATGGTTGACTTTAAAATACGGTGGTGTAGTGGTTAGCACTGTCACCTCACAGCAAGAAGGTCCTGGGTTCGAGTCCAGCCGCCGACAAGGGCCTTTCTGTGTGGAGTTTGCATGCTCTCCCTGTGTCTGACTGGGTTTCCTCTGGGTGCTCTGGTTTCCCCCACAGTCCAAAGACATGCAGGTTAGGCTAATTGGTGGCTCTAAATTGACTGTAGGTGTGAGTGTGAATGGTTGTTTCTCTCTATGTGTTAGCCCTGCGATGACCTGGTGACTTGACCCTGCCTCTCATCCATAGTTAGCTGTGATAGGCTCCAGCTTGCCTGTGACCCTGTACAGGATAAATGGCTACAGATAATGGATGGATGGACTTTAAAATACTGACTTAAGACAGCTATCCTGTCCACCTTACACCAAATGATCAAGATGACAGGAGCACGTGACAAACTCATGATTTTACTCCGAAATTGGAAATTTGTCTGCAGCATTGAAATTGCTTGAAAAGTCACCATTAGGCTACAGTGGTGCTTGAAAGTTTGTGAACCCTTTAGAATTTTCTACAACCCTGATTCCAAAAAAGTTGGGACAAAGTACAAATTGTAAATAAAAACGGAATGCAATGATGTGGAAGTTTCAAAATTCCATATTTTATTCAGAACAGAACATAGATGACATATCAAATGTTTAAACTGAGAAAATGTATCATTTAAAGAGAAAAATTAGGTGATTTTAAATTTCATGACAACAACACATCTCAAAAAAGTTGGGACAAGGCCATGTTTACCACTGTGAGACATCCCCTTTTCTCTTTACAACAGTCTGTAAATGTCTGGGGACAGAGGAGACAAGTTGCTCAAGTTTAGGGATAGGAATGTTAACCCATTCTTGTCTAATGTAGGATTCTAGTTGCTCAATTGTCTTAGGTCTTTTTTGTTGTATCTTCCATTTTATGATGCACCAAATGTTTTCTATAGGTGAAAGATCTGGACTGCAGGCTGGCCAGTTCAGTACCCGGACCCTTCTTCTACGCAGCCATGATGCTGTAATTGATGCAGTATGTGGTTTGGCACTGTCATGTTGGAAAATGCAAGGTCTTCCCTGAAAAAGACGTCATCTGGATGGGAGCATATGTTGCTCTAGAACCTGGATATACCTTTCAGCATTGATGGTGTCTTTCCAGATGTGTAAGCTGCCCATGCAACATGCACTAATGCAACCCCATACCATCAGAGATGCAGGCTTCTGAACTGAGCGCTGATAACAACGTGGGTTGTCCTTCTCCTCTTTAGTCCAAATGACACGGCGTCCCTGATTTCCATAAAGAACTTCAAATTTTGATTCGTCTGATCACAGAACGGTTTTCCACTTTGCCACAGTCCATTTTTAATGAGCCTTGGCCCAGAGAAGATGTCTGCGCTTCTGGATCATGTTTAGATACGGCTTCTTCTTTGATCTATAGAGTTTTAGCTGGCAACAGCGGATGGCACGGTGAATTGTGTTCACAGATAATGTTCTCTGGAAATATTCCTAAGCCCATTTTGAGATTTCCAATACAGAAGCATGCCTTTATGTGATGCAGTGCCGTCTAAGGGCCTGAAGATCACGGGCACCCAGTCTGGTTTTCTGGCCTTGACCCTTACGCACAGAGATTCTTCCAGATTCTCTGAATCTTTTTATGATATTATGCACTGTAGATGATGATATGTTCAAACTCTTTGCAATTTTACACTGTCAAACTCCTTTCTGATATTGCTCCACTATTTGTCGGCACAGAATTAGGGGGATTGGTGATCCTCTTCCCATCTTTACTTCTGAGAGCCGCTGCCACTCCAAGATGTTCTTTTTATACCCAGTCATGTTCCTTTTTTGTACCTTTAACTTTTCCAGCCTCTTATTGCCCCGTCCCAACTTTTTTGAGATGTGTTGCTGTGATGAAATTTCAAATGAGCCAATATTTGGCATGAAATTTCAAAATGTCTCACTTTCGACGTTTGATATGTTGTCTATGTTCTATTGTGAATACAATATCAGTTTTTGGAATTGGGGTTGTATATTTCTGCATAAATATGACCTTAAACATCAGCAGATTTTCACACAAGTCCTTAAAGTAGATAAAGAGAACCCAGTTAAACAAATGAGACAAAAATATTATACTTGGTCATTTATTAATTGAGGAAAATGATCCAATATTACATATCTGTGAGTGGCAAAAGTATGTGAACCTCTAGAATTAGCAGTTAATTTGAAGGTGAAATTAGAGTCTGGTGTTTTCAATCAATGGGATGACAATTAGGTGTGAGTGGGCACCCTGTTTTATTTAAAGAACAGGAATCTATCAAAGTCTGGTCTTCACAAACACATGTTTGTGGAAGTGTATCATGGCATGAACAAAGGAGATTTCTGAGGACCTCAGAAAAAGTGTTGTTGATGCTCATCAGGCTGGAAAAGGTTACAAAACCATCTCTAAAGAGTTTGGACTCCACCAATCCACAGTCAGGCAGATTGTGTACAAATGGAGGAAATTCAAGACCATTGTTACCCTCCCCAGAAGTGGTCAACCAACAAAGATCACTCCAAGAGCAAGGCGTGTAATAGTCGGTGAGGTCACAAAGGACCCCAGGGTAACTTCTAAGCAACTGAAGGCCTCTCTCACATTGGCTAATGTTCATGAGTCCACGATCAGGAGAACACTGAACAACAATGGTGTGCATGGCAGGGTTGCAAGGAGAAAGCCACTGCTCTCCATAAAGAACATTGCTGCTTGTCTGCAGTTTGCTAAAGATCATGTGGACAAGCCAGAAGGCTTTTGGAAAAATGCTCTGTGGACAGATGAGACCAAAATAGAATTTTGGTTTAAATGAGAAGCATTATGTTTGGAGAAAGGAAAACACTGCATTCCAGCATAAGAACCTTATCCCATCTGTGAAACATGATGGTGTTAGTATCATGGTTTGGGCCTGTTTTGCTGCATCTGGGCCAGGACGGCTTGCCATCATTGATAGAACAATGAATTCTGAATTATACCAGTGAATTCTAAAGGAAAATGTCAGGACATCTGTCCATGAACTGAATCTCAAGAGAAGGTGGGTCATGGAGTAAGACAACGACCCTAAGCACACAAGTTGTTCTACCAAAGAATGGTTAAAGAAGAATAAAGTTAATGTTTTGGAATGGCCAAGTCAAAGTCCTGACCTTAATCCAATTGAAATGTTGTGGAAGGACCTGAAGCGAGTAGTTCATGTGAGGAAACCCACCAACATCCCAGAGTTGAAGCTGTTCTGTACAGAGGAATGGGCTAAAATTCCTCCAAGCCGGTGTGCAGGACTGATCAACAGTTACCGGAAACGTTGAGTTGTAGTTATTGCTGCACAAGGGGGTCACACCAGATACTGAAAGCAAAGGTTCACATACTGTACTTTTGCCACTCACAGATATGTAATGTTGGATCATTTTCCTCAATAAATAAATGACCAAGTATAATATTTTTGTCTCATTTGTTTAACTGGGTTCTCTTTATCTACTTTTAGGGCTTGTGTGAAAATCTGATGATGTTTTAGGTCATATTTATGCAGAAATATAGAAAATTCTAAAGGGTTCACAAACTTTCAAGCACCACCATATGTTTAGACTGTCAGTTAGGGGCATTTCTAGCTATTGGAAAGACCAGGGGTTCAGTCAAGTCTTCCTGGGGCTTATATTTTTTTAAGGGAGATTAGCACTGATAGATTGGGGAGGTTATATCTATCTTTACAAGAAATATTATCACCCACACACATTCAAAGGTTATGACATCTTTATTATTGATTTTTGTACTGCTCTTTTTAAATTGATGTAGTTCACTTCAGTTTTTGTCTCATTATTAAGTCATCAACACCAGTAATGTCTCTGGAAATTGAGGCATGTGTCAATTCTTCATGTGCAAACATGACAAAATAGCATGATGTATGCATCTGCTGCCATGTTGGATGATATACAAATCCAAAATGCCATCTTGTGCAATCAGACAGCATTTTGGATTTGTATATCTGTGATGCATCTCTGACTTTCTCAAAATATTATGATTCTCTGGAGTCCTCTGCCAAGTCAAGAGTCAGAGAAAAAGTTGAAATTTGTGGCTTTGACCCATATCTGTTAAAGCTGTCCAATTACACAAAGCATTTAGTTTCATTACCACTGATTGAATACCCTGATATTGTGAACTATCTCGTTCTACCAAAAAAAAAAAAGTGCATAAGTAAAACAAATTTACTGGGTTAGGGGCTCATTTCACTGAATACGATCTGGAAAAATCGCACGCAACCACACGCAACTGTGATCGCAGCTATGTTTTCCCGTAGTCGTGGGCAAAATCCATGCGACCTAAGCCCATTATTTTCTGTGTATGCTCTTTGTTAGATGTTATCTCGTTCGACCTTCGATGTGTACGCTCTACCTGCATCCTATACACTCTGTAGACGCTTTACATACGCTCTACTGATGTCTATCCACTCAATCTGATGCGATCTTAACACGACCAAGGCTCGTTCTGTTCGACCAATCTGCGACATAGCGTCGATCTCTCGGCGATCTATCCCCGCAAGTGTGCGACCTCGGCCGATCAAGGCTCAATCTTGGCTGATCTAGCTACGTACGAGTTGCAACGTACCCTCGATCAATACGATTTAGCCTGCGATATAAACATTCTAGCCTCGCTCTGTACGCTCAATTCTCAATCTTTTCTAGACAGATTCTCGCCTGAGCTACGCGCAAATTTGTCACGGTCGCCCGGATTTGCGTGCGACCCACTGCGACCGTATAAAAAGTCCCGGCAATCGGTGGCTGACCATCAGTTTTTGACCAGCCTCCGAAGGGACAGCATGGACCCAATCGCTCTGCATCATGCTATGTTATTACAGCACCGTCAGGGGTGAAAGTAACTTTTATTTCTTGCCGGTACTATTATTTTGAGTCATAGTGCGTGTGCACAGTGCGCGCCGGAAAATACACCTAATTATTTATTATTGTCTACTTATCAAGCATTCACTAGGACTTATCACTCAGTAGTACGGTACTAGTATAGTACACTTAAAAAAATGGCCTGTTAAATTAACACAAAAAAATCTTGTACATCGGTTGCACTTATTAAAATCATATCCACTAAGACCAATTAAGTCATGTTCAGTCAAACAGAACATGACTTAATTGGTCTTAGTGGATATGATTTTAATAAGTGCAACCGATGTACAAGATTTTGTGTTAATTTAACAGGCCATTTTTTTCAGTGTACTTTTATCACACTATCACTCTTTCATCCACCTCTATCAGTTTTTGATTATAAATAAATTGCAAACATCATTTCAACCACACAATTTACAGTGGTGCTTGAAAGTTTGTGAACCCTTTAGAATTTTCTATATTTCTGCCTAAATATGACCTAAAACATCATCAGATTTTCACACAAGTCCGAAAAGTAGATTAAGAGAACCCAGTTAAACAAATGAGACAAAAAATATTATACTCAGTCATTTATTTATTGAGAAAAATGATCCAATATTACATATCTAGGAGTGACAAAAGTATGTGAACCTCTAGGATTAGCAGTTCATTTGAAGGTGAAATTAAAGTTAGGTGTTTTCAATCAATGGGATGACAATCAGGTGTGAGTGGGCACCCTGTTTTATTTAAAGAACAGGGATCTATCAAAATCTGATCTTCACAACACATGTTTGTGGAAGTGTATCATGGCACGAACAAAAGAGATTTCTGAGGATCTCAGAAAAAGCGTTGTTGATGCTCATCAGGCTGGAAAAGGTTACAAAACCATCTCAAAAGAGTTTGGACTCCACCAATCCACAGTCAGACAGATTGTGTACAAATGGAGGAAATTCAAGACCATTGTTACTCGCCCCAGGAGTGGCCGACCAACAAAGATCACTCCAAGAGCAAGGCATGTAATAGTCAGTGAGGTCACAAAGGACCTCAGGGTACCTTCTAAGCAACTGAAGGCCTCTCTCACATTGGCTAATGTTAATGAGTCCACCATCAGGAGAACACTGAACAACAATGCTGTGCATGGCAGGGTTGCAAAGAGAAAACCACTGCTCTCCAAAAAGAACATTGCTGCTCATCTGCAGTTTGCTAAAGATCACGTGGACAAGTCAGAAGGCTATTGGAAAAATGTTTTGTGGACAGATGAGACCAAAATAGAACTTTTTGGTTTAAATGAGAAGTGTTATGTTTGGAGAAAGGAAAACACTGCATTCCAGAATAAGAATCTTATCCCATCTGTGAAACATGGTGGTGGTAGTATCATGGTTTGGGCCTGTTTTGCTGCATCTGGGCCAAGACAGCTTGTCATCATTGATGGAACAATGAATTCTGAATTATACCAGCAAATTCTAAAGGAAAATGTCAGGACATCTGTCCATGAACTGAATCTCAAGAGAAGGTGGGTCATGCAGCAAGACAACGACCCTAAACACGCAAGTTGTTCTACCAAAGAATGGTTAAAGAAGAATAAAGTTAATGTTTTGGAATGGCCAAGTCAATGTCCTGACCTTAATCCAGTCGAAATGTTGCAGAAGGACCTGAAGTGAGCAGTTCATGTGAGGAAACCCACCAACATCCCAGAGTTGAAGCTGTTCTGTACAGAGGAATGGGCTAAAATTCCTCCAAGCCGGTGTGCAGGACTGATCAACAGTTACCGGAAACATTTAGTTGCAGTTATTGCTGCACAAGGGGGTCACACCAGGTACTGAAAGCAAAGGTTCACATACTTTTGCCACTCACAGATATGTAATATTGGATCATTTTCCTCAATAAATGACCAAGTATAATAATTTTGTCTCATTTGTTTAACTGGGTTCTCTTTATCTACTTTTAGGACTTGTGTGAAAATCTGATGATGTTTTAGGTCATTGTGCGAAGGAGGGCTTCTCCACCCCCCACCTCATGCCAGGATTGGCCACAACAGGAAGAAAACTAAGGCTACTTAAAGTATAACATAAAACGGATGCGAGTTTATTTCCAGTGCAAACAGTAAATACAAAAATAGGAAAACAAAAACTGAGAAAAAAAACACAACAAAACCGGCCTCAATCAGGCAACACAAATATAACTACAACAAAAAAACTTTTTAAAATACAAAACTCAGTATGCACTTCTCTGCACCTACTTCTGTTACACAGCCTCACAGCAAGCATGTGTCCTCCTGCACCTCTCTCTCTACAATGAACACTCTTGCCCCTTTTAAAGGGTTCACAATCAAGAGTAACATGCTGATTGGACAGTCAGCAACCAATAGAAACATCCCATTACACCAACACTCAAAAAACCGTTAAAAACAAATTTAGTTAAACCTACACAATACCACCATATACCCCAGACATATTAGAAAACACATACACCACATTAAATTCAACACATATATTAATTAAGCTACCCAACAATAATTACAAAACATTACATCACCATTTCAACCAAGTTCCTGCCCCTGCACTGGAACAGTGGTTAAAACATTGGTTCCAGAAGGGCTCCGGTTCCCCCCCTGCCCGGATTGTTGTTACACCAGGTACAATGGTGAGTGGAAATGTTTGTTGTGTAGTAAAACTATTGTGTGGCGAGTGAAATATGACGCGAGACAACGGGTACCTGCGCTATTCGCGATGATGGCAAATAACTGTTTAACTGAGGAATATGTGTCTGTTGCGTGTGTGTAGCGTGTGTGTGATCTCGCGCTAGCCACGCTAAAAAGCAAATTCCAATACATGGAAGAGACGCCAACAGGTGCGCATCGGCTGTGTGCATGTGTGTGTGTGTGTGTGTGTGTGTGTGTGTGTTGGGAGGTGTCTGAGTATCAGGAAGACATATCTCTGGCGTTTCTGTGAAAAATGCAACTACCACCCCTCATCATTTTTCACATTTCCTCCCCCTTCTGTTGGCTCACCACCAGGGTGGCGAGACAGGAAGTCCGCTACAGGGTTCTGTGACCCTGCCCTGTACTTAACAGTGAACCGAAAAGGTTGTAATGACAAAAAACCAGCGCGTAATCCGAGCATTAGAATCTTTCATATGCCCCAACCATTGCAGAGCCCTGTGGTCAGTCTCTAGGCGAAAGTCTCTGCCCAACAGGTAGTATTTAAAGGTCTCTAGTGCCCACTTCACGGCAAGGCACTCAAGCTCCACCACAGAGTACCGTGTCTCCCGTGGGAAGAGCTTGCGGCTGATGAATGCCACCGGCTTCTGTTGCTCTGCCTCCCCCTGGAGAAGGACTGCCCCCAGCCCAATCCCAGAGGCATCAGTCTGAACAGTGAAGGTCTGCTCAAAGTCTGGGCTCTGTAAAACTGGCTCACAGAGCAGAGCCCCCTTCAGGTCCTGGAAAGCCCGCTCCTGCACCTCCCCCCACTCCACCTTTGCCGCACCTGACTTCCACGTCAGGTCTGTGAGGGGTGCAGCACGGGTAGCAAAGTTCGGGCTGAACCTCCGGTACCATCCAGCGAGCCCCAGAAATGACCGGACGTCCTTCTTTGTCTGGGGTCGCGGACAGTCCCGGACGGCCTCAACTTTGTCCTTCTGGGGCCTGATCACCCCCTTGCCAATGATGTGCCCCAGGTATCTGACCTCTTGCTGGGCCAAAGAGCACTTCTTTGGCTGGATGGTCAACCCAGCCTCACTAATCCGCTGGAACACTTCACCCAGATGTTGGAGGTGCTCCCTCCAGGTGGCACTCCAGACCACGACATCATCCAAATAGGCTGCTGCGTAACCGCCTGTGCCCTCCAGGACACGGTCCATCAGCCTTTGGAATGTCGCTGGCACCCCCTGCAGGCCAAAGGGCATGGTTGTAAATTGGAAGAGCCCCTGCGGAGTACGGAAGGCTGTGTACTGTTTTACCTCCTCAGCCAGGGGTACCTGCCAATACCCCCTGCAGAGGTCTAAGGTGGTGATGTACGACGCCCTCCCAAGCCCCTCAATCAGGTCCTCCAGCCTGGGCATTGGGTAGGCATCAAAGGTGGACTGGGCGTTCAGCTGCCGAAAGTCGATACAAAACCTTATGCTGCCGTCCTTCTTAGGAACCAGCACCACAGGACTGCTCCAGCTGCTGCTGGACCACTCAATGACCCCAAGCTGCTTCATTACCTCCAGCTCCTCCTGCAGAGCAGGAAGCAGACGCTCCGGGATGCGATACATTCTTTGCTGTGCTGGAGTATGATCCTTCAGCTGCAGGTCATGCTCCACCAACGTAGTACGTCCAGATTGCTCAGAAAACAGGCCACGAGGAATGATGGCCTTCAACTCCTCGGCTTGCTGCTCAGTCAAGTGGGAGATGTTTGGGTCAGCTGGTGACATGGCTGCTGGGAAGAACTGCTCCGGTGGCTCCACATCGCCCTGCACGTCCTGCACCAGGAGCTGCTGACTAAGCAGCACCTCCCGCTCATGCCACTCCTTGAGCAGGTTTATATGAAAGGCCTGCCTTGTCTTTCATCGACCTGGCATCTCCAGCTCGTAGGTCACCGGCCCCAGCTGACGTGTCATGGTGTACGGCCCTTGCCACCGGGCCAGCAGCTTGTTTTCGGTGGTCGGCAGCAACAAGAGAACCTGCTGTCCCGGTGCAAAGCTCCTCTGCCTCGCTCTCTGGTCGTACCACTGCACCTGATTCTGCTGTGCCTTGGTCATGTTCTCCTCCACCATATACGCCATCTCCTCCATCTTTTCTCTCATTTTCAGTACATATGAGAGCACACTATCCGGCTCCTGGGGTTTTGGGGTCACCCAGGCATCTCGCAGTAGATCCAATGGGCCCCGGACTTGGCACCCATACAACAGTTCAAACGGGGAAAAACCAGTGGAAGCCTGCGGTACCTCCCTATAGGCAAAAAGGAGGTATGGCAACCACTGGTCCCAGTCTTTGCCATTTTCTGAAACAAACTTCCTCAGCATGGCCTTCAAAGTTTGATTGTAACGTTCCACCAGCCCATCAGTCTGGGGGTGGTAGGGAGTGGTCCTTATCCCCTTTATCCCCAGTAAACTGTACACCTGCTTAAGTGTCTTGGATAAAAAGGCTGTACCATGCTCAGTCAGGATTTCATGAGGTATGCCTACCCTTGAAATGAGATGTAGGAGTGCACGTGCAACTGACCCTGCTGTGATTTTACGTAATGGAAATGCTTCTGGATAGCGTGTTGCATAGTCACACATTACCAAAATGAATCTGTGACCTGACCTAGTCTTCTCAAGGGGACCTACAATGTCCATTCCTAACCTCTGAAATGGAACACCAATGATGGGAAGTGGTTGCAATGGGGAAGGTTTGGTTTTGTGTTTGCTGGTGACCTGACAAATGGAGCATGTACGACAGTATTTCTGTATATCAGTGTAGAGCCCTGGCCAGTGAAAACGCTGCACTATCCTCTCCAGTGTCTTCACCATGCCTAGGTGTCCCGCCCAAGGTATATCATGCCCCAAACTCAGCACTCTGTCTCTGAGACACTTGGGAACTACCACTTGCTCTACACTGCTCTCTTCAGGTTGATGGTACAATATGCCATCTCGAACAAAATAGAACTCCCCAGTCAGCTCATTAGCCACCCCAGTCTTAACCCCATCAATTTCAGTAACTTTGGAAAACACATCTCTCAAAGACTCATCACTCTTCTGCAGCTCACCAAGATTACTTAAGGGCTCCCACCCATCTTCAACATCTACGCTTGGTTTTGGCAACTGGCTCACTGATTTCTCTGCTGCACCCTGTAGTTTAGCCCGTCTCTTCAGTCTATGTGTCTTACGTAACTTAGTAACACCAGGGGGATCAATGTCACATTGGCTGTATGGCAACATATCCATCACTTCCTTTCTTGCTGCATCATCACCAGAATGCTTAGCCTGAGCTCGTGTGACCACCATGCTAACCGGCTGTGTTGATCGCACAAGCTCCGGTAGAATCAAAACATCCTGCCCCAAAACTACTGGATAGCGTAGCCCCTTCACAATTCCTGCCCTCAACAAAAAAACTTGCCCATTTACTGCAAGGCATATATCAGCTATTGGGTACACATGCTCATCACCATTAACACAACACACTCTAAGCTGCCCTTTCCCCCACTCTTCTAATTGGTCAATGAGGTGTGGCTGTACCAAAGTGGGTGTGCTGCCAGTGTCTAGGAGTGCAAATGTGACCCTATCATTTACAGTTACTGGGATAGTCTGTACTCGGGAAAATGTGTCATCAGTTCCTACCCCAGGTCTAGGCACATTACAAAAACTTGACCCCTGAGACTTTCTAACTGGACAATCTCTGGCAAAATGACCCGGCTGACTACAATTGTGACAGAGGAGAGGTGGCCTGTGTGATGATGTAGCTGTGGGTGCTGGATATCTAGACGGTGGGGTGTAGAGACGTGCTGGTGGCCTGTATGATGGGGTGTAGGAGGGTGTGTTGGTGTGGTGTGGTGCCCTGACCTGTCCTAACCCCCTCAGACCCACTCCCCCACCAAGAACCCCAGACTTACCACCCACAGCTGGCCGGTTGTAGTTCTGGCTGCGGAATGTCTTTGGTCCAGGTCGAGCTGCCAGGAATGCCTCCACTAGTTCTGCTGCCTGCTGGCCTGTGACTGGGTTGTGCTCCTTCACCCAGATGTGAATGTCAAGAGCTAGGGTGCACAGATACTGTTCTAGCACTAGGATTTCTCCAATCTCCTCCACAGTCTTCTCTGCTGGTCTCACCCACTTCCTGTAAAGGTCCATCAGGCGATGGTACAGCTCTCTGGGCGTCTCCCCTACTCGAACATCTGGATCGCGGAAACGTTGCCGGTAAGTCTCTCCGTGGATTTCATATTTCGCCAAGATTGCCGCTTTCACCCTGTCGTAGTCCATGGCGTCTTGCATGTCTATTGCCACATACGCTGCTCGGGCCCGACCAGTGAGGTATGGCACCAGGTAAGTAGCCCAGTCCATTCTAGGCCACCTGTAGGCTGTGGCGAGTCTCTCGAATGTTGTTAGGTACTGCTCGATGTCATCTGCTTCTTCCAGCTTTGGCACTGCTGCCCTCGTCCAGGCAACTGGAGTCAGCGCGGCTGGGTCAAGTGCAGGAGATGATACTGCTTGCTGTGCTGGAGGCCATCGGGGGGCTGCCACAGGAGACACTGGGACTGCTGGTACTGCTGGTGCTGCTGCCGGGACCTGGAGACTCAGCGGTGGCACTACTGGCATGCGTGGTGGATCAGGCTGCAGAGGAGCTCCATTGTCATCATGCTCTGGCTGCTGTCACCACTCTGCTGCACTCTGCCGATCCCTCTCCAGCTCATCATGCACGCTGTTGAGCTGGCTCTGGACGCTGCGCCATCGCATGTCTTGCTTATGGGCTTCCCGCTGCTGGTCTTGTATAGATTTCTGCAGGAGGGCGTATAGCGAGCCCATATCCATCATGTGTGGAACATCTGCCGCTCCACCTGTGGTGCCTTCTGTCTGCTCACTAGCATCATACTCTTCCTCCTCGGCTGCGCCCTCTTTCTCGACTATGACCTCCAGGCCATCTTTGTGTAGTCGTCGGTATGCCATCACAGGAATCGGCACCGTCTGCCCGTCTTCTTCCTCAGCTCTCCGAGAAGTCACATCCCACTTCTGACACCACCTGTGCAAAGGAGCGCTTCTCCACCCCCCACCTCACGCCAGGATTGGCCACAACAGGAAGAAAACTAAGGCTACTTAAAGTATAACATAAAACGGATGCGAGTTTATTTCCAGTGCAAACAGTAAATACAAAAATAGGAAAACAAAAACTGAGAAAAAAAACACAACAAAACCGGCCTCAATCAGGCAACACAAATATAACTACAACAAAAAAACTTTTTAAAATACAAAACTCAGTATGCACTTCTCTGCACCTACTTCTGTTACACAGCCTCACAGCAAGCATGTGTCCTCCTGCACCTCTCTCTCTACAATGAACATTCCTGCCCCTTTTAAAGGGTTCACAATCAAGAGTAACATGCTGATTGGACAGTCAGCAACCAATAGAAACATCCCATTACACCAACACTCAAAAAACAGTTAAAAACACATTTAGTTAAAGCTACACAATACCACCATATACCCCAGACATATTAGAAAACACATACGCCACATTAAATTCAACACATATATTAATTAAGCTACCCAACAATAATTACAAAACATTACATCACCATTTCAACCAAGTTCCTGCCCCTGCACTGGAACAGTGGTTAAAACATTGGTTCCAGAAGGGCTCCGGTTCCCCCCGGCCCGGATTGTTGTTACACCAGGTACAATGGTGAGTGGAAATGTTTGTTGTGTAGTAAAACTATTGTGTGGCGAGTGAAATATGACGCGAGACAACGGGTACCTGCGCTATTCGCGATGATGGTAAATAACTGTTTAACTGAGGAATATGTGTCTGTTGCGTGTGTGTAGCGTGTGTGTGATCTCACGCTAGCCACGCTAAAAAGCAAATTCCAATACATGGAAGAGACGCCAACAGGTGCGCATCGGCTGTGTGCAGTGGCGGCTGGTAGTCTTTCAAACAGGGGAGGCTGGTCGGTTACGATATTTCCAGATTTTAAAAGAAAAAACACATCAATTTTGCCCATACTCTTGCCTCTGATCTGGCTGATTGTTGGCAGCGTCACAAACTGTGAAATAACAGGTTCTTTTGGCCCATTAGCCTACTGTCCAATATACATGATGGTGGTGTTGGGGGGAGGGGGGTATATTTTAACATTTTATATTGTAAAATTGTGGCATGGTGTTTAAAAATTGATCATTATTGAAAGCAGCTCTTTGTCAGGAACCTCAGCAGTAGAGCTGGGTGCCACACATTTCATTCAATGACACTTTCCCTATATTTTACTTATTTTGACTGAGAAATGTTTTATTGACAATTTTGATAACCCTTCACTTTTAATCCAGGTCTGTAGTGTGAAATGTTCTCGGCTGTGTTTTTGTTTAAAAATGTTTTCCAAATTGTAGCTGTGTTTAATTCATATCCAGAAAAATATATATTCCAATATAATATACTCAGCATAAACATTTTAAATAGATTCTATATTTTTGGTCCATCCATGACATATTACTAAAGTAGCCTATTTACTGTTGTTGATGTGGGTCACTTGCTGTTAGCCAATTCACTTTCTCGTACCAGGAGAGCTGAAAGGAACGAGAATTATTCCCTACCTTTTTCACCAAGTCAGTTTGAGGCATTGGTCTATCCTGCTCTTTAATTTTAATTTTTTCCTCGAAAGGAAGACTGGCAAATGGCTTCGCCAAAATTAAATCAGCAATGCTTGGCATCCGTGCGCAGCTTTCTTGCTAGCTGACTAGCCCCCTCAAGTTCAAGTTCAGTCACTCAAATAAACGAAATTTCTGGAACTAAGATAGCAAACTTGACAACACTATATTTACACTTTATTTACAATGAAAATATATACAAACTAAAAAAGCTGGTAGAAACCAGAGGTGGGACAAAGTCACTAATGTGCAAGTCACAAGTAAGTCTCAAGTCCTACCACTCAAGTCCGAGTCAAGTCACAAGTCAAGGCACTTTTGACCAAGTCAAGTCCAAGTCCAAGTCCTACCCAAGCCAAGTCGAGTCCAAGTCCAAGTCTCATTTTTTTCCAAGTCCCTAACAAGTCACCATTTATTCTACAGGCAATCAACACATTTTTGATCACAAATGTATTACCTCTCCACACTGCAGTGTATGTCCTCCTTTTCCAGTCACCTTGGATAAAAATGTCTGCTAAATGTAATGTAATGATTCATAGAGTCAGCATAAGTAACTACAGTACACCCATTCTTTTCCATTTTAAAATGTTTTAGAGCTTGCCCCAAGACAATCAAAGAATCTCAGAGGAGACAATGATTAGTTAGTTAACGTTAGTAAAGCATCCTAAATTTTCAGTGAGTTTAGTTTGAGTGAGTCAGTGTACATCTGAGGCTAAGGGTGTGAGAATGAGTGAAAGTATGACCATTTCCTCGTCTCGTCTCATCTTCTTCCGCTTATCCGGGACCGGGTCGCGGAGGCAGCAGTCTAAGCATGGAAGCCCAAACTTCCCTTTCCCCAGACACCTCGGCCAGCTCCTCGGGAAGAACACCGAGGCGTTCCCAGGCCAGCCGAGAGACATAGTCCCTCCAGCGTGTCCTGGGTCTTCCCCGGGGCCTCCTCCCGGGGGGACATGCCTGGAAAACCTCCCCAGGGAGGCGTCCAGGAGGCATCCGAAAAAGATGCCCGAGCCACCTCAGCTGGTTCCTCTCGATGTGGAGGAGCAGCGGCTCTACTCCGAGCTCCTCCCGAGTGACTGTGCTTCTCACCCTATCTCTAAGGGAGCGCCCAGCCACCCTGCGAAGGAAACTCATTTCAGCCGCTTGTATCCGCGATCTTGTTCTTTCTGTCATTACCCAAAGCTCATGACCATAGGTGAGAGTCGGAACGTAGATCGACCGGTAAATTGAGAGCTTCGCCTTTTGGCTCAGCTCCTTCTTCACCACGACGGACCGGTAAAGCGACCGCATCACTGCGGAGGCTGCACCGATCCGCCTGTCGATCTCACGCTCCATCCTTCCCTCACTCGTGAACAAGATCCCGAGATACTTAAACTCCTCCACTTGAGGCAGGACTTCTCCACCAACCTGGAGAGGGCAAGCCACCCTTTTCCGGTCGAGAACCATGGCCTCGGACTTGGAGGTGCTGATTCTCATTCCAGCCGCTTCACACTCGACTGCAAACCGCCCCAGTGCATGCTGAAGGTCCTGGTTTGAAGAAGCCAACAGGACAACATCATCCGCAAAAAGCAGAGATGAAATCCTGTGGTTCCCAAACAGGATTCCTTCCGGCCCCTGGCTGCGCCTAGAAATTCTGTCCATAAAAATTATGAACAGAACCGGACCATTTCCTTAAATTTTTTATTGGAAAATTAGTGAGAAATTAAAACAAAATTCTAAACAAAACTAGTACTGGTACTGTGTAACAAAAATCATTTTCTTTTCATTTCATTCATGTCATTTTTCACATAAAAATGCTTTTCATGTGCATTTTAAGACATGAAACTCAAAGTCCAAGCTAACAGATGATCTGTGTACTTTTAGAATCAAAGAATGGTTTTCCTTCTGAAGTTAGGCACTGTCCCAACATACAACATGACATGCCTTTAACACAATACAACGTGACTTGAGTACGTTTGTGTGTGTGAGAGAGACCAACTAACTGACAAAAAAATCCGGAAATATCTGTTCTCCACTACTGAGAGAGGGATGTTGCATCCAATGACCAAATCTGTTAGTATTGAATTTGTGATGGCTTTTTGTTGTGGGTGGGTAGCATTGTACTGTCTGTCTTTTGCAGTAAGGAATCCAGAAATGGACGGCTGCTCTGTCTCACTTGGGATGATCTTGTTCTTCAGATATTCTGCAAATCTAAACAAGAAAAAAAAATGTAAAATTAGTAGGCCTACTTGTTTTCTGTTTTTAATCATGTAGACATTAACATGTTTTTATCATTTTCAATATCAAAGTCTGAGTTCATTTAATCTGAACATATTTGTTTATACACAGTATAATGTTTAATACAAGCCAGCCAGGATGTTCCTTTAAGCAGTTTAGCTAGACCACAATGCATTCACTAAACACTCGCTAAAATATCGGTAGCCTCAGTAAACACAGAACGTTGTGACGATGTAGCCAGAATCAGAGTCCTCTAGGGCTCTGGCCAGAATGTGAGAATGAAGCCCTGGCAACATTCTAGAGAGCCATATAATAGAGTAGAATAAACAGTTGTTGTGAATTTCAGAATGTTCAGCGGAATCCTCCAGATCCAAGTTGCGTGCTTTTGGCAAATTTGGTTTCTCGCCAGAGACTAATAAATGCACTGGTAAAGCCACGCTATTTAGAGGCATTGTGTGCCTTGTCGTTTGGGTAAGACTGTGGGATAATGCTTCGCGTCGGAGTAGGCTACACTCCAATCTGTCGGGATGTACTGCGCTATAAAACGTCAGCTGAGCTTAGGGCTGTGCCGATAGACGATGCCATCGTCCATCGACGATGGTGGTCATCCATCACGATGGAGAGCCACCATCATGATACCACGCCCCCTCCTGTCATAAACATGCATATACGGTATCATCTGGGCCTATTTAACCTAAAAAGTTAGTTTTTTGTTAGTTTAGTTAGTTAGTTTTGTTTAATATATAAATATATTATATAACATATATATAAATACATAATTATATAAATCATTATAAAGTAATATCCTATTACCGCTTGTTCACGTAGGCTATGGTGCAGCGACGTGCTAGTGAACATAACGTGGTTACACAAATACAGTATGCTACTAAAAATAAATTTCGACTTCATTTTTTAGCCTACACTATACTTTTAATGTAAAATTTGTCATGTTGTTCAAACAAATAGCCACTATTAACGACTTCAGTCGGGAAATATTGCACCTTATCAAACGGCAGTGAAGCGCAGACTTCGGCAGAAGTCAAATAACTTTAATCTGGTAAATAGGCCTACTTTCAGACTCAAAATGGTCCACTCTAAGCCATAATGTCAAACCAAATGGAAGAATGAAGGTGATTCTGATAAATGTAAAGACAGTAAAAAAAAACAATATTAAATCATGATTTTAAAAGCTGGTGCAATAATTCAAACACTAATAAATTGGAAAAATTAGCGCGTTCAAGTGCGCACTAAAGGCCGAAACGCATCTTCAATTGATATGGTGTAAATAAACAATGAGTAATAGCTTAAGTGTAGTTTCTTCTCATAATTTGAATACTAGTCTTTCATTGTTAGAGCTGATTAATATCTTACCGTGATCAGTGAGTGCTCGGGGAGGTTCATTTCCACCTGCGCTTTGCGCAGCTCATTTCTCCGAAGCCAGCTGTGCGCAAACGCAGTGTTGACTGCTCGGCAAACTCCAAACGCTCGGTCTGTACTGGCCCTCTGTTGCGCAAGCGAGTTGGTTATGGCCAGGTTCAAATTGTGCCCAAAACAACTTAACCACGGCCATTTCAATTGCCTGATGGCTGTGACAATATTTGCCCCGTTGTTTTGCAGGCGATCTTTTTCTCCTCTATTTTCCATTCGGCAAGTGTCTCGCGCAATGCGTCTTCTAAATTGTCCGCTGAATGTGTCTCTGGCATGAAACTCGTCTGCAGGCATTTGGACTCCACATAATGTATGGTAGCTGACATATAGGGCATCATGTTGCAGCTGGACCACATATCCGTTGTCAAGGCCAAATATTCCACATCACCTAGCGCTTTTTTTCCTTTACGTGCCAAAGCCTCGGATGAGTATCTAATAGTTTTAATAATAATAATAATAATAATAATAATAATAATAATAATATATTTAATAACGAGGTATTAAAATCCCCCCCCCCCCCCCGATATCATCGTCCATCACGATGTTTGCACTGTAAACATCGTCGATGCCAATTAAGGGGACATCGCACAGCCCTAGCTGAGCTTACATTTTACATAGCCCAAATGGCCCATTATTCACATTGCCTACATGACACCAGAGAGAGGAAGAGAATAGAATTGAATGTCTCTGACACGTAATCCCAGCACTAATAACACACATCGCACAGCGTCCACGACTTGGTGCAGTACGTAGCAAACAGTTAAACGCCTGGTTTAACTTGCATTGCTAGTCATCTCGTCTCAGTGGTTTAAATGCCTTTCATGACAAGCACTGACTTTCCCATTGCAAAGAGCGAACTTCTGTTTTACATACTTAGTTTGCAGCCTGGGTAACTGTTTATTTGATTCACGTTTTATCCTTTGCTGTCCGGTTCTTATCATAAGTCTGTGTCGTTCTGACCAGAGCCTTTATAACAATCTTGTAAACGTTCTCTGCTCTGACCAAATCACCACCTTCTGGCTATGCCTTCCCAATGTGTGTTAACTGGTAGCCTAGCCCACATAATCTAACACTAGACTGAACACAAAAGCAATCCAATAAAAAAAATCTACTTCACTATTTTGCATTCAGCAAAGCAAAACAAATCCTTGACAGCGTTAATACATTAACACATTCCACTTCTAGCCTGTACAGATTCTTGCTAGCTGTAGCCTAGCTTTGTTACTTACTTTTCCTTATGCAGCCTCAGGTGACGAACGAAGTTTGATGTGGTTGACTGGCTGTCCGAAATTGTGGCTCCACATGTTCTGCATGTAGCAATGTGTTTGCCATCTGTATTGGAGTATTCTTTAAATCCAAAGGAAATTACACGGGGAATCATGTTTTTATCCGTCCGTTCATCATTCAGCGTCATCAATGTTCAGCGTCCTCGTTGCCCATCATCGTTTGGTTTTTCATTTGAACCAGTTGAAGTGCTTGAGTGACACCTAGTGCTAGTGGATTGAGCTGCCGTAGCCGAGGACAAGGAGCTACACCGCATTCAAATAATAACGAGTGTACTTGGATTCAAAATCGAGGGGGGGAAAAAAGAATATTTATACCTGATACGCCAAGTCATTGCAAGCTAAAACTGTCAAGTCCAAGTCAAGTCTCGAGTCAACAGCGTGCAAGTCCGAGTCGAGTTGCAAGTCATTCCTCATCTAGGGATTTCAAGTCTCAAGTCATCAAAATGGTGACTCGAGTCTGACTCGAGTCCAAGTCACATGACTCGAGTCCACATGTCTGGTAGAAACCGTATGTAATGAATGAAATCGAAATGTAAGCTGATCTCTTACAATACAGCACTTGCGAATCCGCATGGGACTGAACTGATGTTGCCAGATACTGCTGATGTTATCCAGCCCAAAATATGTTCAAAACCCACCAATATGCACTTAAAACCGCTCAATTGAGCGGGAAACCCCCAATCTGGCAACACTGTACCGCTGCCTGTCTATAGTTGAAATGAGCTGTCAATCAAAGAAAATATCCGGCCGCTTTCACCAATCACCAGTCTCCTCGCGGAAACTGCCATGTCCCTCCCATGTGAGGCTCGGAGTCCGTGGGCGGGCATTTTCACAGTATTTGTCCAATAACCGTCTTGCATTTTGAGATTGAAAAGTGCAGAGCTCCCAAATGCCACTGAAGTCCACTGAGGCTGGGAGTCCGTGGGAGTCCGTAGGCGGGCATTTTCGCAGTATTTGTCCAATAATCGTCTTGCATTTTGAGATTGAAAGCGCAGAGCTCCCAATGCCATTGAAGCCCACTGAGGCTGCGCTGCATCACGCTGTCACGAGGGGGAGAAACTCACGCACACATTAAAGTTATAAGGGCATTTTTAGAGGAGGCTGAGCCTCCCTTGTTGTCTTAGAGCAATCGCCCGTGGCTGTGTGTGTGTGTGTGTGTGCGCGTGTATGTGTGTTGGGAGGTGTCTGAGTATCAGGAAGACATATCTCTGGCGTTTCTGTGAAAAATGCAACTACCACCCCTCATCATTTTTCACAGTCATGTTTATGCAGAAATATAGAAAATTCTAAAAGGTTCACAAACTTTCAAGCACCACTGTAATAACATTTTTTTTAGCTGAACAGTTGAAAACTAACTTTTCATTTTGGACATTGGACACAGAACAGTGTAACAGAACAGAAAAGTGAAAGTTTTTAGGTAAAACACTTAAAATAAATTCCAAAGAGGCTTGAACGTTTGAGAAAGTGCGTGCGTTCTACAGAAAATGCATGTGTTCTCAGTGCGCGTGCCATGCATTGGTAGCCTAGTTACTCTGCTCGCTCCAACCAGACAGTAATCTAGAATCTTTGCCCCAACTTCCACTCGATTTACGAATTCTAATCAAAGTAATTTTTAAATAGTCTATCATGAAACATTAACATGTTTCTTTATATGCCTTTTTATTTGGATGAGTTGCAACTAATGTCTGTCTGCTAAAGCACTTTGATCACCAGCTATTACCACGTTATAGCACAAGATCTGGTTAAGCCGTACTGTAACCAGCGTGCATACCGCTTAATTTTTTTTTTTTTTAGTTTTTAAATTTTTTTTTTCAGAGACAGTATATTTTTCTTTCTGGTACGGCCAAATCTTTTAGTGATATGCCGGACCGGCCAGGACTGGCTTAATTTCACCCCTGAGCACCGTGCCCTGCAACTGCAGCAAGACTCTCTGGTTATGCTTAATGTGCCCTATTTATGCACCCTATTTATATGACATTCAGTACATGTAGCTTTAATAGGATTAGGCGAAGGTAGGTCGCAACTTAAGCGATGGTCGATCTGTATTGGTTGAAGAAGGTCGCACCTTAATCCTCTTTAGAATCCAATCGTGCCCATGGGAAGAATAGGGAGCGTACGGGTCTAGGGAAGGTCTGGGACAGGTTGCGCGGAGCGAGGCTTGATCACAAAAGAGTGAAGCTAGATCGCATGGATCGAGTGAGTGTCGAGGACTGGCCGAGCAGCACAACCATGTGTGCAATCAGTTCTCTCTCGAGAAGACTGGGCATCGCTCATCCCCGTTCTAGCCTCAACTGTCTCTCGACCAATGAAGAAGAAACCTTTGTCACATGCACACTTAAAGCACAGTGAAATTCATCCTCTGCATTTAACCCATCTGAAGTAGTGAACACACGCACACACACCCAGAGCAGTGGGCAGCCACACCAGAGCGCCCGGGGAGCAGTCAGGGGTCAGGTACCTTGCTCAAGGGCACCTCAGCCCAAGGCCGCCCCACGTCAACCTAACTGCATGTCTTTGGATTGTGGGGGAAACCGGAGCACCCCGAGGAAACCCACGCAGACACAGGAAGAACATGCAAACTCCACACAGAAAGGCCCCCGCCGGCCGCTGGGTTCGAACCTGGAACCTTCTTGCTGTGAGGCGACCGTGCTAACCACTACACCACCATGCCGCCCAATACGTCCTTTCCTCGACCTTGTTCGCTCTTTTGATGCTCTCTGTGTGACTTTTAGGTCGAGGCTCAGTTTTTTGACATGTCAAAAAACCGAGCTACGATCTCTTTGTCGGGGAGACCATTCCTTGACCACATACAACCACAGAAGACCAAGGCGTGATTAACCCTCGGTCAACCGTCGACTGCGTACGACCTGCGGCGACCAAGCCACGCTCTGAGATCGCAGCTCGGTCTTCCGGGAAGATTTCTCGGTGAAATGACCCCCTTACTGGAACAGCATTGCTAATATCTCACCTGGCAAAGTTGACCCACATTGTTCTCCTTGTGTATCCAAACTTGCTAAGGCTTGCATTGCTTCTAATCTGGCTTTCTTGGCAGTTCTTTCATTTATCCTGTTGCTTCTTGATACTGCGAGAGGACTTTTTGTCTTGATCTTATCGTGTCCAAATTTGAGTGTTGGTGCCCAATCTGGATTTGTTTTATTGTGTATGTTTGCCAGTGCTCCTGCAAGGTGAGAAGCAGAGTGTTCGCGCTAAAGCTGACTATGGGCAAAGAGGCAGGGTACACCCTGGACAAGCCACCAGGTCATCGCAGGGCTAACACATAGAGACAAACAACCATTCACACTCACATTCACACCTATGGTCAATTTAGAGCCACCAATTAGCCTAACCTGCATGTCTTTGGACTGTAGGGGAAACCGGAGCACCTGGAAGAAACCCATGCAGACACAGGGAGAAAATGCAAAATCCACACAGAAAAGCCTCCATTAGCTCTTCGTGGACTTCCGGTTTGGAAAATAAGCATGACGTCATATGCACACAAAGAATCAACTATTAAATATCACTAGTAAAATTTATCATCATTTTAATAAAAATACATCATTTCTCACTCACATATCTCTTCTTTAGGACCACAAAGACAATTCTAAGCTATTATATTACAACATTCAAAATCCCAGATGACATCCCATCTCACAAGACTATGATCATATAAATATGTCTTCCAAGTTTCTCTCGCAGATGCACAAACATAAATACCATTTTCTCCAGTGCATCCAGGCTCAGTTGACTGCAGCAGCTCATTTCTAGTGTCTGGACAACACAAATGTATGTTTACGTTAATATTACATGGCAAAAAAAAAAAAAAGCATCTCTATGTGTGACTAATATGCCAAAGGCTGGCTATGGTATAGTCAGCTGGCTGGTTCTGCATAGGCTACAGGTAGCATTAAAATATATGCTTAAATTATGTCAGGGCAACTATTGGTGTCTCCATGAACACAAATTGTTGTTGACCTGTTAAATAAACTTAGTCGGGGCAAATAGACCACCACTGTGGTATATTCATTAAACTACTCGAACTTTTGAGCTCGCCTGGCATACTAAAGATATAGACCCTATGCTATAAATCCAACATAACCAGGCTACACGGAGTGGTTTCTGTGCATCAACATAATGTGATAGGTTACGTTGTTGATACATTCTATATATACACTCACGGTCAATGACTTACCATCTGTATTCATCTTAAAAAATCCAACAAGAGTGGGGTTATTTTTGTTTTGTTTTTTGTATTTAGTTTTTTTTAATGTCATCATCCAACCAGTTCTGAATGTTCTTCTGCTGTTGGTGGTTACAAAATTTTTGAATGTGCACCGTGCAGCATTCAATTATGTCACCACCACCCCTCCATCTTCAGACACTGCAAGTCAAGTTCCTACCTGTTTCAGTCAGTTGTTTTCTAATAATCTCTTACTTTTTTTGAGGGTGAAAATACCTGGGGCTAGGTTCAAAATGCCCGGGGCTATAGCCCCGAGTGATAGGGCCTAACGATGCCACATGCTGTCAGTACAAAGCTGTTTTTGTTTTTTATCCACATTGTATCATGCAAGTGAGCAGATCTGATCTGTGTGTCCATGTGGTAAGCCTCATTTTCAGTCTTATTCACATTGGTTGCTATAGTAATGACATTGTGCCCGAAAGTAGAAGTAGTTGACATAAACACACCAAAATGGAGGGTAATGAAATGGGCTAGCTTATTTAGCACATGGTGCCATGTGGAGCAGCAGTGCAGGTTTTATAAAAAATAATGAGATAGAGTCAAAGATGCAGGAGGCTTGCCTGCATTGCTTTATTTCGTGCACCACCAAACTAGCATGTTTCCTGTGTGTGATGCAAACGTGAAATATACATGGCGTCAAAAGTCACAAACTAAAAAAAGCCACCTGATATCTGATCAGATCAGTCAGGCCTAAACAGATTTTCAAAAATGTGATTAAAATCATATTTCAAATAACATATGATCAGATTCCAATGGGATATGCCTGGGGATGGAGATAGATAGATAGATAGATAGATAGATAGATAGATAGATAGATAGATAGATAGATAGATAGATAGATAGATAGATAGATAGATAGATAGATAGATAGATAGATAATCACATGGTGGTGTGAAGATGTGAATTTTTATCTTCAAGTGATAAATGTACATATTACAAGTGAGCGAAGCAAATGAGTGAAAATATTTTCAATACAAGAAGATAAACTTCATAGCATCGCACCTTCTTTAGATTATATAAAAAGAAGCCATGACCTAAAGGTTAGAGAAGCAGCTTTGGGACCAAAAGGTTGCTGGTTTGATTCCCTAGACTAGCAGGAATGGCTGAAGGGCCTTTGAGGGTGGCATCTAACCCCCAACTGCTTCCCAGGCTGCTCTGGGTTTGTTGTATGTCACTCTGGAAAAGAGTGTCTGCTAAATGCCTGTAATATAATATATGGACACATCTACAAAAATAATGCAAGTTAATCAAATGAGTTTTACTTTTGAACCGGTTCACCCTTTTGACATTGCACATCTAGTCAGCGGGAAAACACTGGGAGTGACATTATCAGAGTGAAATATCAGGAATTATTATGCATACAGGACACTTTTTCGAAGGAATAAAAGCATGTATTCTATTCCCTTCTAGTGGGTTTCATTAATTTGGTTTGATACAGAATATATCTACAGAGCTAGCTATAGACATATATCACTACAATGTACTCAAGTATCCTGCACAGATCCCTGACCTCAACCCCACTGACACCTTTGTAATGAATTGGAACACCGGCTGAACCCCAAACCTCCTCACCCAACATCAATACCTGATCTCATGAATGCTGTTGTGGCTGAATGATCACAAATCCCCACAGCCACACCCTAAAATTTAGGGAGCCTTCCCAGAAGAGTGGAGCTTATTATAACAGCAAACGGGGACTCAGTCTAAAATGGGATTGTGGCAGCGAGGGTGTGGTTGAGCATCGGCTGTGAACGGTGAAGAGTCAGGTTGAACCAGCAGGTAACATGTGACAAGGTACACCTGTGTCTAATTACTGGCTGTCCATTAAAGTGTATCTCTGTGTGTCATTCAGATAGCCAGTAGCGAGAGAGAGAGGTATATCTCCCCACATGCATGTCTGTGTGTAAACAGTAAAATCACTGAAAAGTGTAGAGAAAATAAAAACACATTGAATTGCCATGCCTGTCTCCAGTTCCTCATTGACCACTGTCCTAAAGTTGTTATACTAGTGCCAAAATCTGGGACTTGAGGAACAAACACCACTGTGGAGTCCAAACCAGTCAGGGAGCTCCTCCAGACCCTCACTGTTGACCTCCAATGCCAGCACCAAGAACTGCTCATACTGTCCAACGAGCAGGTTCAGCACTTCCAGGCCCTATGGAGGCCCAAGTGAAGTACCAGCAGGTGAGGCAGAGCTTGGTCCAGCCAATGGGTACACCAGTGGTTGCTCCTGTGGCCAATGTCCCTCTTCAGCTGGTCAAGATGGGGTCACAGGACAACACCAAAGCCTTCCTTGATGTAACTCCTTGAGCTGTTCAAGCATGCCGTGGAGGCAAGCTTGTAGCCAACCTCACAGTGGGTGGGTCGCCTACTGCTGCTCCTGTCAGGGGAAGCACAGCTCATGGCTTGGCAACTCCTGGCCACCAGCATGTAGGAGTACCCGGACCTGAAGTGGGCTATACTGCAACAAGTCGGCCATGGCCCAGAAGAACATCACCAGTGGTTCTGTGCACTGGCCTACAGCAAAGTTGGATGCTTGATTGTGTTCAGGCAGCAGATCCGAGACACTTGCCAACAGTGGTTGTGGGCAGGCAAGTGTGACGTGGAGGACTTCATTGACTGCGTGAAGCTGGAGCAGTTCATCATCCAACTGCAGAGCGAGACCTCAACATGGATCCTGTCTCACCACATCATGTCACTGGAGGAGGCGGTTCAGCTGGCAGAAGGTCACCTGACTGCGTTTCCAGGAGCAGGCGCTCCCGCAGCTTCTCTTTCTCTCATTCACTTTCACTTTCTCCCCCTCCCACTCCCTCTCTTTGCTCCTTTCATACCCCAACCCCATGGAAACAGGGGCCAATTCCCCCAAAACCCACCCACCACACTCATGTCTGTCCTTGTGTTCCCTCTCTCCCTTCTCTTTTTATGTCTGTGCTGCTGTTAACCCCTTCTCTCTCTCTCTCTCTCTCTCTCTCCACAGGTGGACTCATCCATGCCCACAAGAACCAGGAGCAAGCCTGGGCAAGTTTGTTGGCATGAAGGAAAGGCTGGGATTTCCAGGAATCAGCACTTCCGCAAGGAGGCAGGGCTACTAATTCGCATTCTTGATGCATCGCAGGCTTCCCCTGAACAAGCAGGAATGTACTGAGTCTCTGTGAGTATTCAAGGAGGTGCACATCAGGCTTTGGTGGATTCTGGTTGTAATCAGACCTCCATGCATCAAAGCCTGATTCAGTGCAGGGCACTGAGAAATGCACGACTGGTGAAGATCGGTTGTGTGCACAGTGATATTCGCAAATATCCGTTAATGCCCATCACAATACAAAACATTAAAAAAGCATAGAAAGCATAGAGAAAAGCAAAGTATGGAGGTGGTGGTTAGTCTGAGCCTCACCCATCCACTTAGTGTCTTACAAAAGTATTCATCTCCCTTGGTGTTTGTCCTGTTTTGTTGCATTACAAGCTGGAATTAAAATGGATTTTTTTTTTTTTTTTTGGGGGGGGGGTTAGCACCATTTGATTTACATAACATGCCTACAACTTTAAAGGTGCAAATTGTTGTTTTATTGGGACACAAACAATAATTATGATGAAAAAACAAAAATCTTGAGTGTGCATAGGTATTCACCCCCTTTCATATGAAACCCCTAAGTAAAAGCTGGTCCAACCAATTCACTTTGTAAATCACATAATTAGTTGATTAAGATCCATGTGTGTGCAATCAAAGTGTCATATGATCTGTCACATGATGTCTGTATAAATCAACCTGTTCTGGAAGGACCCTGACTCTGCAACACTACTAAGTAAGCAACATGAAAACCAAGGAGCACTCCAAACAAGTCAGAGACGAAGTTGTGAAGAAGTATAGATCAGGGTTGGGTTATAAAAAAGATCCCAAACTTAGAATATCCCACAGAGCACCATGAAATACATGATAGCAAAATAGAAAGAATATGGCACCACTACAAACCTGACAGAAGGCCGCCCACCAAAACTCACAGACCAGGAAAGGAGGGCATTAATCAGAGACGCAACAAAGACACCAAAGATAACACTGAAGGAGCTGCAAAGATCCACAGTGGAGATGGGAGTATCTGTCCATAGGACCACTTTAAGCGGCACACTCTACAGAATGAGACTTTATGGAAGAATGGCCAGGAAAAAGCCATTGCTTAAAAAACACATTTGGAGTTTGCCCAACAGCATGGGGCAGACTCCCCAAACACATGGAAGAAGACTGTCTGGTCAGATGAGACTAAAATTGATCTTTTTGGCCATTATGGGAAATGCCATGTGTGGCACAAACCCAACACCCTGAGAACACCATTCCTACAGTGAAGCATGGTGGTGGCAGCATCATGCTGTGGGGATATTTTTCATCTGCAAGGACAGAAAGCTGGTCAGTACTGAAGGAAAGATAGCTGGCACTAAATACAGGGCAATTCTGGAGGAAAAACTGTTTGAGTCAGCCAGAGGCTTCAGACTGGGACGAAGGTTTATGTTCCAGCAGGACAATGACCCTAAACATACTGCTAAAGCTACATTGGAGTGGTTTAAAGGGAAACATACAAATGTCTTGGAATGGACTAATCAAACCCCAGAACTTAATCCAATTGAGAATCTGTGGCATAACGTGAAAATTATTGTACATCCATGCAACCACGGCCGGATTAAAAGAATGGGCTCAAAGAGCTGCAGCCCCGGGCCTCACCACCAAGTGGGGCCTCCGGTTGCTGATGTCAAGTGACTAAAGTTAGTAGAAGTAGAGTAAAAAATGAGCAAAAATGTCGGGTCAAAGGAAACACGAGAGCGGGGCCAAAAAAAGAAAATTACAAGCAATAAAACACGAAAGAGTGACAGAATTACATAAGAAAACACCCAAACTAACCAATATGTGGAGTACTAGTCAGCCTGCTGTAGCAGCTACCAGCGAAGATGCAACTGTCAGCGATGGACAGCAACCAACGGCCACTAGCCAAATAACCAACACAACTAGCCAGTCTGCTAGCAATACAATCTCCTCTGAAGAAACAAGTGATGGAGAAGAACCAGCGGCGGGTAATGTAGCGGAGGAGCCTGTTGATTCTGAGGCAGGGGCAAAAACAGATATATCGACCAATGTTGCATGTTGGGGAGAAGTTAATGAGGAGATGCATACCTACTGGGTCGGAAAGGGAATTACGGCACCCACACTTTGTCAACATAAAGATGAAAATTTTTCGGCTTCTGAAAGGGCTTATAAAAGTCAGAAACAATGTCTGAGCAAAACATTGTTCAGCCGCTTGCTCAGAAACGGAGAAAAGGTAGCAAGAGAATGGCTTTCTTACTCCCCATCCACTGGAAACGTGTTTTGCTTTTTTTGCAAACTATTCAGTCGCGAATCATCCGCTTTCACACATGGATTTTCAGATTGGAAGCATTCCGTTGACCGGGTGGAGATGCATGAAGCGGGCCAGCCTCACCGAAATGCAGTGCTCATTTGGCTTGCGCGCACGCAGGTACGTGGGATAGACGCGGAGCTGCAGGATCAACTCAAAGATGAGGCTAATTACTGGAGAGAAGTACTGCGGAGAATTGTGGCAGTAATTCAATTTTTGTCAGAGCGTGGGCTCGCATTCCGCAGAGACAACGAAACACTGGGCTCAGTGCACAACGACAACTATTTGGGAATTTTAGAGTTGCTGGGCAAGTTTGACCCCTTTCTGGATGAACACTTGAAAAAATACAGAAATAAGGGCGAGGGACACCCTCATATTTGTCATCTACTATATGCAAGGAGTTTATTGGTCTCATGGGTCAGCGAGTTCAAGCAGAGATCATTATGCAGCTGCAAAACGTGAAGTATTTTTCTCTGATAGTGGATTCTACACCAGATTTGAGTCACATTGACCAGTTAACGTTTGTGGTGCGTTATGTGTCTGAGGAGGGCAAAATCTTTGAGAGATTTTTGACATTTCTGCCCATATTTAGCCATACAGGCGAGTCCCTTTTTGACTCTGTCACAAGTGTGCTGCAGGACATGCACATCGACATCAGAAATTGCAGGGGACAGTGCTTTGACAATGCGTCCAACATGTCAGGTGCGTACAAGGGATCGCGTGCTCGAATTCAGGAAATAAACCCCCTTGCTGATTGGATTCCATGTGCGGCCCACTCCGTGAACCTTGTTGGGGTCTGTAGTGTGGATTGTTGCCGTGACGCCAGTTTTTTTTTAGGCTGATTCAATCCATTTTTGCTTTTTTCGCAGCTTCGCCTAGCCGCTGGAAAATATTAATGGATGGACTTGAGTCTAACGAGAACAAACGCATGGAGACGGTGAAGGGACTTTCATCTACGCGATGGGCGGCACATGCGTGGGCTACAAAATCTCCCCGTTTAAATTTCAGAAATGTCCACGACACTTTAAAGGAGATAGCGGAAGATGACAATCAGAAATCAGCCGCACGCGAGGAGGCGAAATCCCTGGCAAAAAAATTGAATAGATTCGAGATAGCATTCCTCACCATCATATGGGATACCGTGCTGCAAAGATTTGAAATCACAAGCACGGCCCTGCAGACAGTGGATTTGGACCTAGTTACTGCTGTGGAATTACTCCAATCCCTCATAGACTTTGTGTCCAATTTACGCTCCCAGTTCAAACACTTGGAATCCCAGGCCAAATCACTGTCATTCTCACAGCAGTACACAGTGACTCGACTAGTGAAGCGCACCACCCGAGCCGATGACACCGACGAACCTGACCATGTGCACAATGCGGGAGAAGATCGATTTCGGGAGACATTCTTTGTCATAACAGACAAATTGATTAGTGCATTACAGCAGAGACACGCAGTGTACAAAGAAACCTGTACATACTTCGGATTTCTAACGCAACTAGACAAATTGTCCCTCAGTGAAATACGCGAGAAAAGTGTCAACCTGCAGGCAAAATACCATGAAGACCTGGCGGATGATTTCCCTGACGAACTGGGGCAGTTTGTGCATTTCGCAAAAGTTTCCACTGAAAACAGAAAGCCGAGGAACTTACTGGCATTCATCTGAGAGAGGCATCTACAAAATGTTTTCCCAAATGTCGACATAGCACTCAGGATTTACCTTACATTGCCTGTCAGCAATGCCAGCGGGGAGAGGTCATTTTCCAAACTGGGCATTATCAAGCATAGACTGAGAACATCAATGTTGGAGGAGAGACTGAACAATCTGACTTTAATGTCAATAGAGCATCACATACTGGGCCAACTGGACTTTGAGGAGCTCATTGATGATTTTGCATTGAAGAAGAGCAGAAAACGGGCCTTTTGAAATCACTTGGTGAGTCGTTTTTTTTCTGACGGGCCGCCGCTGCCTACTTAATATGCTCCATTAATTGTAAAATAGTTTTTAGCGTGTTTGTGTGCACATTTCAAATAGCCTACCCCGAATATGTTGCACCATAAATTTGCCTGTCTGCCTTCTTGCTTGGGTTTGTGAGTAACCTGGACATGTGTGTATTTTGAACATGTATTCATTGAGCTTTTTAAAAATGTTTTTTAAATACTGGTCAATTACAACTTTGTGAATTACATATAATCTCTATTGACTTGTTTCGTGAAAAAGGTTTGTGGCTTTTAAAATGTGGGTCACCATGAAAAAAAGTTTGTGAAACACTGGTCTACAGTACCTACAGGCTATACGTATTGATTTATGCATTTATTCATTTAAAATATTATTATTACTACTATACACGATAATGTTTCCTTTCATTCTGTCTGACTAAGCTACAAGTATTGCAAAACTTCCCTTTTTTTTAAATCTAAATCATACCTTAAGATTAGTTTTCTTCTATCTACACTGAAAAAAGTGAAACAAAGCTGTTGTTCATTTAATGTATTTGTTTTCATTCCAGTGAATTAAAAAAAAATAGTTTGCTCCCATATTCAAAAGTTGTTTAAATGAATTTAAAATATTCAGGTTTAACAATCTTTGTTAAACCTGAATATTTTAAATTCATTTAAACAACTTTTGAATATGGGAGCAAACAATTTTTTTTTAATTCACTTTAAAAAAAATTGTGGCTCAGTCGACTAAAGGCGCCATGCCATAAATCCAGGGACCTGGGTTCGATTCTGACCTAAGGTCATTTCCCCCATCCCTCTCCAGCTCATTTCCTGTCTCTACACTGTCCTATCAAATAAAGGTGAAAAAAGCCCCCAAAAAATCTTTAAAAATTATTTATTTTAATTTAGGAAAACCTGAAATAATTGCTTTGGTTCAACCATCAGAAATTGGTTTACATGAAGTTAAATATTTCAGGTCAAATCAAATGAATTATTTATATTGTATAACACTACAATATTAGGCGTGATCGATTACCTCAATTTTTTAAATTTGAGCCAATGTTTAATTTTTTTCAGTGTACCACAAATACATTTTATTACCTTTTCTGGGATGATTAGCCTAATACAAGTCATCATAAGTTTAATTTCTTAGTTTCTTTCTTCCTACATTTTTAAGTATAGGTCTATTCAGATATGTTTTGTTTTCCATCATTATTCTGTCAGCTTTGTCAACACTACTGCAATGAGTCATGGCAATAAAGCTACCCTTGAATTGAATTGAATTGAATTCATATTGCCAGTTCGCTTTAAACGGTAGTGTGTCATAGATTGGTACTGTGTGCGCTGATGTGTCAGTGCACCTGTCGTGGGTTTGTGTGAGGTCATGCGTTAGGACACGATATGAAGGGCCTCATCCTGGTAATTAGCCCCGGGCCTCAGAAAGTGTTAATCTGGCCCTGCATGCAACCCATCTAACTTGAAGGCGTTGGAGCAGTTTTGCCATGAGGAATAGGCAAAAATCCCAGTGGCTAGATGTGCTATGCTAACAGAGATATACCCCAAGAGACTTGCAGCTGTAATTGCAGCAAAAGGTGGCTTTACATAGTATCGATTTTGGGGGTGGGGGGTGGAATACGGTACCTATGCACACTCCAGATTTCTATTTTTAACCCCGCCGACAGTAGTCGGAGGGGTTATTATTTTCACCTGCATCAGTCTGTGTGTGTGTGTATCTGTCTGTCTGTCTGTCTGTGTGTGTGTCTGCAAGATATCTCAAGAACCAATGGATCGATTTGGACCAAATTTTGTACATGTGTTGCCAATCACCCAGGAAGGAAACCATTAAATTTTGGAGGTCAAAGGTCAAGGTCATGGCAGAACTTCGAAATTTTCGCCCAATGTATTTTAATAGGGAAAAGGCGGGGTTTGCACTCGTTAGAGTGTCCCTGTCTAGTTTTATCTTAATTATTGTTTGTGTCACAATAAAACAACAATTTGCAGTTTTAAAGTGGTAGGTATGTTGTGTAAATCAAATGGTGCTAACCCCCCAAAAATCCATTTTAATTCCACCTTGTGATGTGACAAAAGAGGACAAACACCAAGGGGGATGAATACTTTTGCAAGACACTGTATCCTGGGCACAGATTAGGTGGAGTTTAAAATGTTAATAAAACAGTTAGTAGTGGGTGGGTCTTACTGTAGTACAACCCCGATTCCAAAAAAGTTGGGACAAAGTACAAATTGTAAATAAAAATGGAATGCAATAATTTACAAATCTCAAAAACTGATATTGTATTCAAAATAGAACATAGACAACATATCAAATGTCGAAAGTGAGACATTTTGAAGTTTCATGCCAAATATTGGCTCATTTGAAATTTCATGACAGTAACACATCTCAAAAAAGTTGGGACAGGGGCAATAAGAGGCTGGAAAAGTTAAAAGGTACAAAAAAGGAACAGCTGGAGGACCAAATTGCAACTCATTAGGTCAACTGGCAATAGGTCATTAACATGACTGGGTATAAAAAGAGCATCTTGGAGTGGCAGCGGCTCTCAGAAGTAAAGATGGGAAGAGGATCACCAATCCCCCTAATTCTGTGCCGGCAAATAGTGGAGCAATATCAGAAAGGAGTTCGACAGTGTAAAATTGCAAAGAGTTTGAACATATCATCATCTATAGTGCATAATATCATCAAAAGATTCAGAGAATCTGGAAGAATCTCCATGTGTAAGGGTCAAGGCTGGAAAGCCATACTGGGTGCCCGTGATCTTCGGGCCCTTAGACGGCACTGTATCACATACAGGCGTGCTTCTGTATTGGAAATCACAAAATGGGCTCAGGAATATTTCCAGAGAACATTATCTGTGAACACAATTCACCATGCCATCCGCCGTTGCCAGCTAAAACTCTACAGTTCAAAGAAGAAGCCGTATCTAAACATGATCCAGAAGCGCAGACGTCTTCTCTGAGCCAAGGCTCATTTAAAATGGACTGTGGCAAAGTGGAAAACTGTTCTGTGATCAGACGAATCAAAATTTGAAGTTCTTTATGGAAATCAGGGACGCCGTGTCATTTGGACTAAAGAGGAGAAGGACGACCCAAGTTGTTATCAGGGCTCAGTTCAGAAGCCTGCATCTCTGATGGTATGGGGTTGCATTAGTGCGTGTGGCATGGGCGGCTTACACATCTGGAAAGACACCATCAATGCTGAAAGGTATATCCAGGTTCTAGAGTAATATATGCTCCCATCCAGATGACATCTCTTTCAGGGAAGACCTTGCATTTTCTAACATGACAATGCCAAACCACATACTGCATCAATTACAGCATCATGGCTGCGTAGAAGAAGGGTCTGGGTACTGAACTGGCCAGCCTGCAGTCCAGATCTTTCACCCATAGAAAACATTTGGCGCATCATAAAACGGAAGATACGACAAAAAAGACCTAAGACAATCAAACAACTAGAATCTTACATGAGACAAGAATGGGTTAACATTCCTATCCCTAAACTTGAGCAACTTGTCTCCTCAGTCCCCAGACGTTTACAGACTGTTGTAAAGAGAAAAGGGGATGTCTCACAGTGGTAAACATGGCCTTGTCCCAACTTTTTTGAGATGTGTTGTTGTCATGAAATTTAAAATCACCTAATTTTTCTCTTTAAATGATACATTTTCTCAGTTTAAACATTTGATATGTCATCTATGTTCTATTCTGAATAAAATATGGAATTTTGAAACTTCCACATCATTGCATTCCATTTTCATTTACAATTAGTACTTTTTCCCAACTTTTTTGGAATCGAGGTTGTATGTTACGGGGGAATCCTGTCACAACTGGAGCTGAGGAGGCGTTTCCAGGACTGTCCGCATCAGCCCCCCATCATCTCGTCTCGTCTTCTTCCACTTTATCCGGGGCCGGGTCACGGAGGCAGCAGTCTGAGCATGGAAGCCCAAACTTCCCTTTCCCCAGACACCTCGGCCAGCTCCTCGGGAAGAACACCGAGGCGTTCCCAGACCAGGGGAAAGACATAGTCCCTCCAGCATGTCCTGGGTCTTCCCCGGGGCCTCCTCCCAGGGGGACATGCCTGGAACACCTCCCCAGGGAGGCGTCCAGGAGGCATCCAAAAAAGATGCCCGAGCCACCTCAGCGGATTCCTCTCGATGTGGAGGAGCAGGGGCTCTATTCCGAGCTCCTCCCAAGTGACTGTGCTTCTCACCCTATCTCTAAGGGAGCACCCAGCCACCCTGCGAAAGAAAATAATTTTGGCCACTTGTATCCATGATCTTGTTCTTTCGGTCATTACCCAAAGCTCATAACCATAGGTGAGAGTCGGAACGTAGATCGACCAGTAAATTGAGAGCTTCACCTTTTGGCTCAGATGGTCGAGAACCATGGCCTCAGACTTGGAGGTGCTGATTCTCATCCCAGCCACTTCACACTCGACTGCAAACCACCCCAGTGCATGCTGAAGGTCCTGGTTTGAAGAAGCCAACAAGACAACATCATCCACAAAAAGCAGAGATGAAATCCTGTGGTTCCCAAACAGGATTCCTTCCAGCCCCTGGCTGCGCCTAGAAATTCTGTCCATAAAAATTATGAACAGAACCTGTGACAAAGGGCAGCCCTGCCAGAGTCCAACATGCACTGGGAACAGGTCTGACTTACTGCCGGCAATGCGAACCAGACTCCTGCTCCATTCATACAGGGACCGGACAGCCCTTAGCAAAGAGCCCCGAACCCCATACTCCCGAATCACCCCCCACAGAATACCATGAGGGACACGGTCGAATGCCTTCTCCAGATCCACAAAGCACATGTGGACTGGTTGGGCAAACTCCCATGAACCCTCAAGTACCCTATGAAGGGTATAGAGCTGGTCCAGTGTTCCATGACCAGGACGAAAACCGCATTGTTTCTCCTGGATCCAAGGTTCGACTATTGGCCAAATTCTCCTCTCCAGTACCCTGGAGTAAACCTTCCCGGGGAGGCTGAGAAGTGTGATTCCCCTATAATTGGAGCACACTCTCCAGTCCCCTTTCTTCAAAAGAGGGACCACCACCCCAGTCTGCCACTCCAAAGGCACTGTCCCCGACCACCACGCGATGCTGCAGAGGCGTGTCAGCCAAGACAGCCCCACAACATCCAGAGACTTGAGATACTCAGGGCGGATCTCATCCACCCCCAGTGCCCTGCCACCGAGGAGCTTGAAAACCATCTCAGTGACTTTGGCTTGGGTAATGGATGAGTCCACCTCTGAGTCATCAGCCTCCGCTTCCTCAATGGAAGACATGATGGTGGGATTGAGGAGATCCTTGAAGTATTCCTTCCACCGCCCGACAATGTCCCCAGTCGAGGTCAACAACTCCCCACCCGCACTGTAAACAGTGTTGGCAGAGCACTGCTTCCCCCTCCTGAGGCACCGGACGGTTTGCCAGAATTTATTTGAGGCTGACCGATAGTCCTCCTCCATGGCCTCACCGAACTCCTCCCAGTTCCGAGATTTTGCCTCTGCAACTGCCCGAGCTGCAGCATGCCTGGCCTGCCGATACCCGTCAGCTGCCTCAGGAGTCCCGGAGGCCAACATGGCCCAATAGGACTCCTTCTTCAGCTTGACGGTGTCCCTTACTTCCAGTGTCCACCACCGGGTTCGGGGATTGCCGCCACGACAGGCACCGGAGACCTTGCGGCCACAGCTCCGAACAGCTGCATCTACAATGGAGGTAGAGAACATGGTCCACTCAGACTCAATGTCCCCCGCCTCCCTCGGAAGCTGGGAGAAGCTCTTCTGGAGGTGGGAGTTAAAGACCTCCCCGACAGAGTGCTCAGCCAGACGTTCCCAGCAGACCCTCACCATATGTTTGGGCCTGCCAGGTCTGTCCGGCTTCCTCCTCCGCCAGCGGATCCAACTCACCATCAGGTGGTGATCAGTTGACAGCTCAGCCCCTCTCTTCACCTGAGTGTCCAAGACATAGGGCCAGAGATCCAATGAAACGACAACAAAGTCGATCATCGACCTCCGACCTAAGGTGTCCTGGTGCCACGTGCACTTATGGACACCCCTATGCTCAAACATGGTGCTCGTTATGGACAAACCATGACTAGCATAGAAGTCCAATAACAAAACACCACTCGGGTTCAGATCAGAGAGGCCATTCCTCCCAATCATGCCCCTCCAGGTGTCATTCTTTTTACATATGTACTGTAGGTAGACCCAAATAAAATAGACAAATCCAGAATCAAACTCATGAACAAGCAATAATTAGGAGAAGAACATGAGGCTATCATGTAGGAGCTCATCCACCTCAAGGGTTAATATATTGTAAAAGCTGAGATGCTTTTCTGTTCACCATGGTTGTAAAGAGTGATTATATGAGTTACTATATCCTTCCAGCTCGAAGCAATCTGGCCATTTACCCTGACCTCTCTTATTAACAAGACGTTTCCACCCACAGAACTATACAGAATTGTACATTATTATTATTATTATTATTATTATTCATAAAATTCAGCAGGAAAAATAAGTCAATTGTGGAGCAGTGTCACTTAATGAACATAGCTCAGAGAAGCTGAATGGATTGTCTGATTCCAAGTCAGAGAATCTTGAGAGAAATAACAATAGAACAACATAATGTCAAATAAATTCCACTTAGTGGTTCTTTCGTTTTATTGATTATTCTTTGTGCATAACTGTTGAATTGAACACTGTGAAGAATTTCTGTCAACAATACACTAAAATACCATGTTCAATCCATGCAGTATAATACTTTTGTGTTTACAGTTTGATACCTGAGCCAGTGTGGTATTCTGGGAAAATACTGAAATAACACAGTAAAACATAGAGTATCATTAAATGTAATGTAGAAATAGGCAATAAAGCATTACGCTGAAGCAGTACACCAACCTCATCTGGTTAATTGTTTATTTCACTTCCATTATTTTTTATTTTGAGTTTTGATAAAGAAGCACATGTTCAATTATTGTGACCAAGTTAAATAGAAATAAGCCTTGGCAATTCTACTCAATGTTAGCTTAACATGCTAGCTAAACTTTGCTAGCTAGCGTGATTTTTTAAAATGGATAATATAGACACACATTCACCAGCGCCTTTTAATAGGAACTTGTTCTTGATTCTAAGATTCCTGTTCTTGGCTGCAAGAGTGGAAGTGAATGTGGTCTTCTGCTGTTGCATGCTGAGATGCATTTCTGTTCACCATGGTTGTAAAGAGTGATTATATGAGTTACTATATCCTTCTTGGCAGCTCAAACCAATCTGGCCATTTTCCTCTGACCTCTCTTATCAACAAGGCCTTTGTTTCCACCCACAGAACTGTCGCTCACTCAATTTTTTTTGTTTTGTTTATCATACCATTCTGTGTAAACTCTAGAGACTGTTGTGTGTGAAAACCCCAGGAGATCAGCAGTTTCTGAAATACTCAAACCAGTCCATCTGGCACCAAAACTCATGTCACAGTGAAAATCACAGAGATCACAATTTTTCCCATTCTGATGTTTGAAGTGAAGATTAACTGAAGCTCTTGATTTGTATCTGCATGATTTTATACATCGTGCTGCTGTCAAGGGATTGGCTGATAAGATAACTGCATAAAACAGCAGGTGGATGGCTGTACCTAATAAAGTGGCCAGTGAGTGTATAGCTTGTTTAGCTGCATTGTGACCCATTCATGGATGGAAAGTAATGAACTCCATGTAGACTCATTACAGTATTTGAAGTATATGGTTCACTGTAATGGTACTATTTTAAGTATAATTTAAAATAAATAATATATTTAACCCTGGAAGAATGTTACAATTAAAATAGACAATCAAGTCACTATGTCCAAATTTTAAATAGTTCAAATTTTTAGCACTAATCAAAATTTCCTGCAAAAGGTCAACACCTCAACTGCTGCAATGATTATGTAGACAGCAGCAGTAATGTCTGAGACAGTGGAGACAGATGATCATGCTTGGCCTAATTTGTCAGAAATCTCTCATTTTAAAAGCTTCAAAAGAAAACCGGGATGATGATTTGCAAATCATGAGCCAAAATGTGTGGAGATATCAGCATTGCACAGCTCAGTGTCCAATCTGTGGAGATGTACAGGTAAGCCATTAGCTGAGTGAGCTAGTGAGCTAGTCAGATCTTTTGGTAACTTTCACAATGAAAGCTCTGTATTAACCCTTTGATGCAAAACATGGGTCAAAAGTGACCCGGCTGAGTTTTATCTTCTATGTCTTTGCAATAAATTAATTCCATCATTCAGTATTCAAAGTATTCCTCAATTAACTTCTTTTTGATCATCATACATCCTTATTTTATTTTTTCCTTTCTTACTTTTTGAATAAAAACCCTTTTTGTATCACTACCCTTCTAATGCACAACATGGGTCAAAAATGACCTGCATTCATTTTCCAGGTTATTTCATGTATGGCTGAGTGTTTCTATGATATACTTTTGAAATAAATTCATTTTGTCATTTACTTTTCCAAATATGCAGTAAATATCTTGTTTTTTTTAGCACAAATCATCATTTTTATTTTTCCTTTCTTAAGTTATGAACAAGCACAGCTTTTGTAATTCTACATCAAGTTTTACACACATGGGTCAGAAACGACCCGCCTGCATTTACTACAGCGTTTGGTGGGAACTGTGAATTGTGCTTGTGTCAGACATTTCACAGCTCAGCACAGCACCCTTTGCCCATCTAATACATGTAAGTAATGTTTTTCAATTGTTCTAGCATTACCTTAGAAAAAAATTGATTATGTTTGGGTTACCTTGAGAGTGAGTAGATTACTTGTCAGAAAGTTACAAGTAATTACTATTAGCTACCTAGCTGTTGACATATTCTACTTTAGTTAGCTAATTTTATTGTAGTTGGCTTAGCTAACTACATAGTTAATAAATAAATAACTGGCTCCATTCACTGCTAAAGTAATTACTTGAAACAAATTATTATTATTATAGCATTAAGACATTTAATTTTAAATCACACTTGGATGACCCATGTGTAGTAATATAAAAAGTATTTTTGTTCATAAAGCAGGAAAGAAAAAATTAAATTAATGATTTGTGGTAATTAAAAACAAGATATTTAAAGAATACTTCGAATATTCAATCATAAAATAAATTGATTTCAAAAGATAGAGCAAAGAAAAACTCAGTCAGCATGAAATAACCTGGAAAATGAATGCGGGTCATTTTTGACCCATGTTGTGCATTAGAAGGGGTGTGCATATGTTTTGCATCAAAGGGTTAAATTAAGGCGACACTTAAGATAACAGTAGCAATGGTCTGTTGTGTTACATATACCTACATGCTGCTACAGCTTATAGTTAACACTCAGGATAAAATGCAATGGGCATCTTTGTTAGATATCTAACAATGTAGCTAAAAACATATGTGAACTAGAAGGGCATTCAGTAGAGTGCATATCCGCCAAGCCACATATTAGAATATCCAGATGTTTACTATGTATACATGCATATTTCGATTTGCATCAAAATCTAATCAATTTTTCCTTGGCCCATGACTCACCTTTCCTCCAAATTTCATCAAAATCTGTTCACTACTTTTTGAGTTACCTTGGGAACAAACAGACACAAAAACATAACCTCCAACAAACTTGGTGGAGGTAATTAAGGTGAACTAAGTAGCCAGCTAATAAACCTAGCAAACTAGTAAACACCAACAGGATTTTTGTCTAAGTTAGCTAGCCAGCTAATGTTACTTTTCTTGATATACTGTTGATAATTGAGTTGTTCACTTCAGCATAGAACATCAAAGCAGAATATAAACCAGAACATATTTTATGAGTTGTGTTAATTGTACGATCAATACTTTCAATTAAAAAGTGAATTATAAGTGCATTAGCTGGACTTTTACTTTTAGTCAGTGTGTTCTGTACTCTTTTCACCAGTGGAATCACTGACTGTATAAGCTATCATTCTGTCATGGTTGTACTTGTTTTTCATTTTCACAAGTTCTTGCGTTTGTTCTAATGGATACTGAAATTATTGCCTTAATAAACACATTTCTATCAGATTTTTTTGGGTCATTTGATTCTTTAAGTTTGATGTAAAATGGGAGATTTTTTGACTTTTTAAAATGCCTGAAGTGCATCAGTTGCATATTTACATATTTAAATGTTTTTTAAAAGCATCAGCCCAGCCCCACATCCTCCCATCCAAAAAGCTCAAAACTCCTTCAGTATTAATTCTTTTTCAGTCCATAAGTCCATATGAAAGTCCATTGTCTGTTTTTTCTCTCCGTGCTCTTGCGGAAGGCGGTCGCATTCTCTCCCTCTCCCTTCCCTTATCTTTCCTGCTTCTGCTCTGCTGTCTCATCTGTCTAAGTGTGTATATTCTGAGAGACTCTCTCCGCATTACTCTCCAAACTAAAAACCATGGAATTGATAAACTGGTCTCTTCACGCAATTGACACAATCTTCTTGACAAGAAGCCTGGGTTCGGGGGAACCAGCTTGTCCTGCCAGAACATTCGCAGCTGGCTATATGATGGACATGGGAGAAGTGGTGGGTCGTGTGCCTGGCGGTTCTTTCTGTGGAGGACATTGAAGACATCTACCTATTTGGAACCATGATTACAGGACTTTTGCTGATTGGATTAGGCATTGCCCTGGTTTATCGAGGAAATCAGAAAACAGTGACAGCTGTTCAAAGCCCCATAAAGCTGCCCGACATGATTGAAGCGGTGGGCAGAGCTGTCGGTACTCAGACTGTGGCTATTCAGAACTTGACCCGCAATGTGGATAATATCTTGGAGAAGCTTTCGGCTTTGCAATGGAAATTAGATCGTTTTGGAGACCAAGATGGACATGGACATGTGGCGTAGGCATGAAAAGAACGCGTCTTCTCACTAAGACCAAACAAATTCCAATCTTATCTATTTCGGCTCCCTAGCCAGCACTGGCCTTGGCAAGGTCGTTGCTGGGGCAACAATTCCCCTGGAGAACACTGCTGTTAGACTCTCTTCGAAATTCTTTCCCCCACTCCCCACGGTCGTCGCTTTTCACCCCCAGTGTGACAAGCGGGTGCGTGACCAGCGCCCTCATGGCTGCAGGAGCGGACGGCTGCTTGCTTGCGCTGGGTTACCTCTACCTCCTCCCCTCCCCCTCTACCCCCCACCACCCCTGATCGCCCCCCTTTTCTCCCCTCAAGTTCCGTGTTATGATGTAAAATGTACTTGTGTTTTCTTGTGCTTATGTGCTGAGGTTTTTTTTATGTGGAACTGTGAAACTGCTGTCACCATTTCATCTTTGCACTTGACATTTACATTCAGTGTCTCATCTTGATTACATGAAAACTGTCTACAAAATGACAGAATGTGCTTCACTGGAGAGTTCTTACACCCAAGCGGAATCATTTTCATAAGGCAGGTGAACTTCCTGAAACAGGCCAGCTCCTTTATTATTATCTCATTTGTAATGAACAAAGCCACATTTGAGATCACTACTCATGCTGCAGGGGCAGACAGAGGAGAGACTAGAATTATTACTCCTTTCACCCATATTCCACACACAATCAGCATATTGATAAGGTTTTGTCTTTTTTAAGAGCGCCACTATTGCTTAATTCATACGGGAGGCAGAGTAGATGTTCTCACACCCGATCTGCTGTTCCACAGCCAACATCACATCCTTTACCTGTGCTCCGCTTTCTGGCACACACCTGACGCCATGCCAGAGAGACAGAGTCTCCCCACTAAACAAATGCCTCAGAGACCATGGCATCCTGTTCACTCTGTCCTGATTTCAGCTGTTTACAGTTCCTAATATCTCAGTTATATCTACAATGGTCAATATTTAAATTAAAGAATAAGTAAGTACAAAAGAGAGAAAAAAGTGCAGAAATTTGGCAGGACGCTCTCCACACATGCACAGAGAGAGAGAGAGAGATGCTGAGTACTTTTATTCCTATTCTCAAACTCCATGCTTCTCAGCCTCATGTTGCTCAATGTCATCTGATTTATTTATAGAGACAGGAAGCACCATCTCTCTCTCTCTCTTTTATTTTTTCTCTCAGGAATTCAACAAGAAACATGCTTCTCATTAACTACACACAGGTATAAACACCCACTCGTTCTCCGCAACTCCTTGTCACATTCCTATCCAACGCTTGACCACAAACTCACTGCCAAAGATGTACAGTGACTTGGATAAGTATTTATCCCCTTGAACTTCCAAAGTGCAAGTGTATTTACATCATGTGACAACTCCATTCAAGTACTGATGAGAGTTCTGATGGTAACTGGTTGCACCAGAGCTAATTTAGGGAATTTACAGCAATGGGGGATGAATATTTATACAATCACAACTTTTATTTTTTTATTTGGAAATGATTTTGCAAAATATTGATTTGCAGATTGATGACATAAAACCCAAGTTGTGTCCATTTCAGTTCCAAGTTGTAACACTACAAAATGTGAAAACATTTGCAGGGGTGAACACCAGCTACTGTTCATTTTCAGATTTTTTTTGTTTTGTTTTTGCTTTTTTTAACAATGTAAAAATGTTGCATTCTGGCACATCAGGAAAAAAGAACTGTGGTGCGTTCCTCTTAAGCCAGCTGCCAGTCTTGTATACACTGTTATTCTTGCTGCCACTGCTAGCTTACTGTCACTACTACTTTTCTACACTGCCAGTCAGCTGGGTAAAAGACTGTAGCACAATGTTCTAAACGTCAGAGCTCAAGTCGAGTTAGCATGATGGTTCTGCAATGTGGGATGCAAGGAGAATGCTGGGAAAGAGAGTGATGAAACTGTTGTGCATGTTGGACAGATGAGTATATAACTCGTACATAGGCACAGAACAATAGCATCATGACATCTAGTGTGTACGTGTGTAAAGGACATAAGTGCTAAGGATCCAAACATCCATCCATCCATCCATCCATCATCTGTAGCCACTTATCCTGTCCTACAAGGTGGATCCAAACATCTGACATGTTTATTTATTTATTGCATCAGTTATTAAAAAAGAAAACAATTTCAAGTATTAAATAATGTGGAATGTGCTCAGAGTTTAGTTAATATACAGCAAATAAATCTGACATTATGAAGTAAATACTTGTAGGAATCATCTACACTGTACAGTGTTTAAATATTTCCTTGAACAGAGTAACTGCACAAACAGAATCAATGAGCATACATACAATATGTCCAAAAGTCTGAGGCACCTGATGTTTTTTTATTACAAACTTTGTTATAGATTTCTAGAGAGAAAGAAAGAAAGAAAGAAAGAAAGAAAGAAAGAAAGAAAGCACAACTTTTATTCATCACACGCTTGTGAAATTCCTCTTTGCATTTAACCCATTTGAAGCAGTGAACACACATGCACAATGAGCACACACACATACCCAGAGCAGTGGGCAGCCATGCTAACAGAGCCCAGGGAGAAGTTGGGAGCCTCACTCAAGGGCACCTCAGCCCAAGGCCATCCCATATTAACCTAACCACACGTCTTTGGACTGTGGGGGAAACCTACACACAGAAATGCCCCCGCCAGCCGCTGGGCTCAAACCCAGAACCTTCTTGCTGTGAGGTGACTGTGCTAACCACTTACACCACCGTGCCACCCTATTTTATGTCTTCTACATTATTGAGTCAGTACAAAAACATTTTAGAGTTCCAAACATTCATTTTCCAGCACAAACTTAAATGTTACAGGAAAAAAGTTTGTATCTGAGCAGCATATTATATGAGACCACTTTAAAAAATTAAAGACCAGCTTAAAACCAGAGAGACCAGATTAGAAATTAGAGACCAGAATAAAAAAGAATACATAATGAAGGCGGGCGGCACGGTCGTGTAGTGGTTAGAGCTGTCGCCTCACAGCAAGAAGGTCCTGGGTTCGAGCCCCATGGCCGGCAAGGGCCTTTCTGTGCGGAGTTTGCATGTTCTCCCCGTGTCCGCGTGGGTTTCCTCCGGGAGCTCCGGTTTCCCCCACAGTCCAAAGACATGCAGGTTAGGTTAACTGGTGACTCTAAATTGACCGTAGGTGTGAATGTGAGTGTGAATGGTTGTCTGTGTGTCAGCCCTGTGAGTCAGCCCTGTGATGACCTGGCGACTTGTCCAGGGTGTACCCCGCCTTTCGCCCGTAGTCAGCTGGGATAGGCTCCAGCTTGCCTGCGACCCTGTAGAAGGATAAAGCGGCTAGAGATAATGAGATGAGACATAATGAAGGCGGGCGGCACGGTGGTGTAGTGGTTAGCGCTGTCGCCTCACAGCAAGAAGGTCCTGGGTTCGAGCCCCATGGCCGGCAAGGGCCTTTCTGTGCGGAGTTTGCATGTTCTCCCCATGTCCGCGTGGGTTTCCTCCGGGTGCTCCGGTTTCCCCCACAGTCCAAAGACATGCAGGTTAGGTTAACTGGTGACTCTAAATTGACCGTAGGTGTGAATGTGAGTGTGAATGGTTGTCTGTGTCTATGTGTCAGCCCTGTGATGACCTGGCGACTTGTCCAGGGTGTACCCAGCCTTTCGCCCATAGTCAGCTGGGATAGGCTCCAGCTTGCCTGCGACCCTGTAGAACAGGATAAAGCGGTTAGAGATAATGAGATGAGATGAGACATAATGAAGGCTACTGGATTTTGCTGCAAAATTAAGATGCAAGTGTGATAAAGTGTCCAGCAGAACTGTGGCTGGTTCTGCAAGATGCTCAGTAAAATCTACAGCTCATTTCCTTATAAAACTTCACTCATTGTACCTGAGACTACTATTTTTTTTTTAAGCAAAGGGTCGTCTCACACCAAATATTGACTTTGTTTCATTTATTATAGTAGCCTTCACTATATGAGGTACCAGCAGATAGCCTGCACCTTTTGATCTAAGTAGACATGGCGGGTCAGAAAGGACCAGAAGTTCTCTCAGGTACCATGGTGCAAGACCATTCAGTGCTTTAAAGGTCAATAGTAGTAATTTATTATCAATGTGAAATTTGATTGGGACCCAATGCAGTGTGGATAAGACAGGGGTGATGTGGTCATATCTTCTCATTCTAGTAAGGAATCTTGCTGCTGTATTTTAAACTAACTGGAGCTTGTTTATGCACTTATTGGAACATTCAGACAGTAAGGTATTACAGTAATCCAACCTAGAGTTAACAAAAGCATGAACTAGTTTTTCTGCATCATGAAGTGACATATTTCTTATCTGAGCAATATTTCTGAGATGAAACAAAGCTATCTGGGTAATGTTATCGATATGAGTTTCAAACGAAAGACTGGAGTCAATGATCACACTGAGATCTTTTACTGCTGCACATGAAGAAAAAAAACAAAGACTTTGGCACTGGACTGTATATCATGTGCCTACTGCAGATATTAATGCTGATTCGTCTAGTTTGTTTTGCAAAATACTGAGTGTCCTTCATTTCTAATGCTTTTAAAGGTGAATAGCTGATTCACATGGGTGAATTGGGGCAACTACCATATCGAGACAGTGTTTCTGTTATATTGAGGTAAATATAATGATTATTGTGACTATATATTCCTAATATACAGCATTTGCCTATTGATACTGATGATTACCTGGTGACCTCAGATGCGTGAAATGCATGCAGGTAATTTCAATAACCTGAACTGGCTTCTCAGAAATTTTGTGCGCACATCTTTTGATGTATCTTTTGAACATAATTTGCCAACTCTGAATACAGTCCTAAGAGACAGCAACAAGTAAAAAAGGTGATTTTGGAGCATATGAAAGATTAGTCTGGGATGATCATCATTCTGTACTTCAACAAGCTCAATCATCTGTACATCTGACATTATTATTATTATTATTATTATTATTATTATTATTATTATTATTATTATTATTAAGCACATTTTAAATATAAAATCAAGACATGTCCTCAGACTATTCATCTTTATCTGCCTTGAAAATCCAATTGCATTTCAGACACTTTTGCATTTCACAAAATAAGCTGTAGTTAGGACTAACTGCTCTGCTGAGTGTTATGTTTGGTGTCTTTGTTGCATCTCTGATTAATGCCCTTTGATACCATTTAGGCATCTTATACAGTGTCTTGCAAAAATATTCATCCCCTTGGTGTTTGTCCTGTTTTGTCACATTACAAGCTGGAATTAAAATGGATTTTTGGGGCGTTAGCACCATTTGATTTACATAACATGCCTACCACTTTAAAGGTGCACATTGTTTTGTTTTTGCTTTATTTTGTATTGTGACACAAACAATAAGATGAAAAAAACAGAAATCTGGACTGTGCATAGGTATTCACCGCCCTCCAGAGTCTACTTTGTAGAGCCACCTTTTGCTGCAATTACAGTTGCAAGTCTCTTGGGGGATGTCTCTATAAGATTAGCACATCTAGCCACTGGGATTTTTGCCCATTCCTCAAGGCAAAACTGCTCCAACTCCTTCAAGTTAGATGGGTTGTGTTGATGTACAGCAATCTTCAGGTTATGCCACAGATTCTCAGTTGGATTGAGGTCTGGGCTTTGGCTAGGCTGTTCCAAGACATTTAAATGTTTCCCTTTAAACAACTTCAATGTAGCTTTAGCAGTATGTTTAGGGTCATTGTCCTGTTGGAATGTAACCATTTGTCCCAGTTAAAACCTCTGGCCAACACAAACAAGTTTTGCTCCAGAATTGCCCTGTATTTAGTGCCATCCATCTTTTCTTCAATCCTGACCAAATTTCCTGTCCCTCTCAATGAAAAATATTCCCACAGCATGATGCTGCCACCACCATGCTTCACTGTAGGAATGGTGTTCTCAGGGTGTTGGGAAGTGATGGGTTTGTGCCACACATGGCATTTCCCATGATGGCCAAAAAGATCAATTTTTAGTCTCATTTGACCAGAGAATCTTCTTCCATGTGTTTGGGAAGTCTGCCACATGCTGCTGGGCAAACTCCAAATGTGTTTTCTTAAGCAATGGCTTTTTTCTGGCCACTCTTCCATAAAACCACGCTCTGCCAAGTGTCCAGTTTAAAGTGGTCTTATGGACAGATACTCCTATCTCCACTGTAGATCTTTGCAGCTCCTTCAGTGTTATCTTTGGTGTCTTTTGGCCCTTTTCCACTACCCTTTTTCAGCTCACTTCAGCTCGCTTCAGCTCACTTCAGCCCGACACGGCTCGCGTTTCGACTACCAAAAACCAGCACGACTCAGCTCGTTTCAGCCCTGCTTAGCCCCTAAAACTCGCACCGTTTTGGGGTAGGGCTGAAGCGAGCCAAACCGTGCCGAGTGAGTCTGGGGGCGTGAGCAGACACTCCCCTGTGCACTGATTGGTGAGGAGGAGTGTCCTCACATGCCCACACACGCCCCGCGAGCGCGCTGGGATCTGTAAACACCGCAAACCCGGAAGAAGAAGAATTACGAATTACGAGAATTTCTGAAGCCTTATGCGCCTCGCCTCATCTATACGCTCTTGCCAGTATCTGTTGGCGTTGTCAAGCCACAGCACCAAGACCAGCAACACTAACGACTCCATGTCCTCCATGTTTATTGTTTACTATTCGGGTCGTGAGACTACCGCTTAAAAGATCACTGAATCAGTGACATACAGAGCATCGTGGACAAGTTCGCGGAGCGCAAGGTGCGTCGTATGCCCTTCAAATAATGCGCGCAGTAGGCTATTGATGTTTTATTATGAGCCATGTACAGTATGTCGCCTAATGTTTTTTTGTTTCTGAGTTACATGTTCGTTTGAAGGACTTAATGTAAACACAGTGCATTCAGTGAGGTTTGCACCGCCCTCCTTTTATTTCTGACTCTTCTTCCTGTCACCGTTGCAACCTCTGAGCGCTCATTCGTATGCCCTTCAAATAATGTGCGCAGTATAGGCTATTGATGTTTTATTATGAGCCATGTACAGTATCCTAATGTTTTTTGTTTCTGAGTTACATGTTCGTTTGAAGGACTTGATGTACTAAATAACATAGTTGCACCCGGTAGTGTTGAAATTGGTAAACACCGCAGTTGCGGACATTTTGTAGCCTAAAATGATGTTATGATAAGCTTTAATAAAGGGCCCGGTCATTTGCCCCGCCCCCGGCCCGGCTCTGACTTGTTCCGCCACTGTCACTGATGTCACTGTTTGCGCTGCTTAACGACATCACATGACGTCCACCCACTTTCGCTAACTCCACCCAATGTGTCCACCCACTTCCAGCCAGCACGGTTCAGCGCGGTTGTAGTCGAAATGCAACTCCAACAGCCCAACTCAGCTCGACTCAGCTCGACTCGGCACGGCACGACTCAGCCGCGTTTGTAGTGGAAAAGCGGCATTTGTTGCATCTCTGATTAATGTCCTCCTTACCCAGTCTGAGTTTTGGTGGGCAGCCTTCTCTTGTCAGGTTTGTAGTGGTGCCATATTCTTTCCATTTTGCTACAATGGATTTAATGGTCCTCCATGAGATATTCAAAGTTTTGGATATTTTTCTAATCCAACCTTTATCTATACGTCTCCACAACTTTTTCTCTGACCTGTTTGGAGTGCTCCTTGATTTTCATGTTGCGTGCTTAGTAGTGTTGCAAAGTCAGGGTTGTTCCAAAACACATTCATTTATACAGACATCATGTGACAGATCATGTGACATTTTGATTGCACTAAGGTGGATCTTAATCAACTAATTATGTGACTTATGTCGTTAATTGTTTGGACCAGCTCTTATTTAGGAGTTTCATATGAAAGAGGGTGAATAAGATAAGACTTTATTTATCCTGAGGGAAACTCTTGTGCCAGAAGTCACTCTATAACAAAATAGGATAAGGTAAAATAGAACAGTACAAGCTGGAGTGGAAAAAAAAACTGATAAGAACTGTGTGTAATACTTCCTGATGTGGGTGGAGCACAGAAGCACGGCAGGCGAGAGTTGATGTTTACACAAATACTTTATTGAGCTTTTCAGCTTGCTTGCTTCCTTTCATCACTCACTCACACACATGCATTGTGGTTGGGGAGAGAGCTCCCTTTCTCTGCTCTCTCTCTCTCCTTTTATGCTCCGTCCCTGTAACAAACAGTGACACACACACACACACACACACATTAACTGACAGCAGACTTAGCCACTTACCTTCCCCAACCCCGCCCTCCATTCACAGAGTGCTGCTTGGCCACGGCCCCGCTGCCACATACCCCCACTGCCCGATTCAGGCCAGGGAGCCATCTGGCCTGAAGCTGACTCCCCCCCCCCCCCCCCCGATGGGACAGGAAGTCCGCCACCACCATCTGTGCCCCCGGCCTGTGGATCACCTTGAACTTAAATGGCTGGAGGGTGAGATACCAGCGGGTGATCAATGCATTGGCATCCTTCATGCGGTGGAGCCACTGGAGGGGCGCGTGGTCCGAACAGAGAGTGAAAGGGCACCCCAGCAGGTAGTATCGGAGGGCGAGGACTGCCCACTTGATGGTGAGACACTCCTTCTCTCCTTCTCACAGAGAAACCTGTGTTTTCTCTCCCTCCCCCCAATCTGTCCCTCTGAGTTACATGTCGGTCCTGGGATTGAGATGCTGACCTCTTCTGCCCGTCGGACCTGCTTGATCCATCCTGGTGCCCTGTGTCTGGTTGGAGTCTCATCGCATCGCTCCTGTGGAGGATGGCCCCATGAGGACAGTTGAAAGTTACACCTGGAGGACGCTCTGGACTCTTACAGTAATGCTTTTATGGCTGAGGACTACAGTTGACTTGCTAACTTTAGGACTGCAGTTGTCATGAACATTTTTGCACTCAAGTTTCCATCAATGAAGAATTATAACAGCAACGAAACTGACTTCATGTTAAAACTGTTAATGTTATAGTCATGTTGTCTGTTGCTGCCCAAATGAGGATGGGTTCCCTTTTGAATCTGGTTCCTCTCAAGGTTTCTTCCTCATGTCGTCTGAGGGAGTTTTTCCTTGCCACCGTCGCCGCAGGCTTGCTCATTGGGGATAGATTAGGGATAAAATTAGCTCATGTTTTAAGTCGTTCAAATTCTGTAAAACTGCTTTGCGACAATGTTTATTGTTAAAAGTGCTATACAAATAAACTTGACTTGACTTCTCGATTGTGCTGTACCTGCTTTCACACATCAAGAGTTTACAGCTGATGTACAGCATGGGGCTGTAGCAACTCGGATGGGTGGGTGGAGCACAGAAGGACGGCAGGCCAGAACTGAGTTCACAAACACATTTATTATAGCATTTCAGCCTGAACTATATTTTGGTATACACACACACACACACACACACACACACACACACACCAGTCATCTGGTTGGGGAGCGAACCCTTTCTGCTCTCGCTCTCTTCCTTAAATAGGGTGCGGTCACTGGGGAAGATGCACAAACACATTAATCAACCTCAGGTGTGGTGATTCTGCCACTTACCTTCCCCGACTCCACCCTCCGGTCACAGACCGACGCTTGGCCACACCCCCACTGCCACATACCCCCACCACCCGACTCAGGCCAGGCAGCCGTCCAGCCCGCAGCCGACTCCCCCCCCCCCCCCCTTGACGGGAGAGGAAGTCTGCCACGACCATCTGCGCCCCCGGCCTGTGGACTACCTTGAAGTTAAAGGGTTGGAGTGCCAGATCCCAACGGGTGATCCGCGCATTGGCATCCTTCATGCGGTGGAGCCACTGGAGGGGCGTGTGGTCCGAACAGAGGGTGAAAGGGCGTCCCAGCAGGTAGTAAGAGAGGGCGAGGACCGCCCACTTGATGGCCAGGCACTCCTTCTCTATGGTGCTGTAGCACCCCTCACGCACCGACAGCTTTCGACTAATATACAGCACTGGGCGATCCTCCCCCTCCACCTCCTGGGACAAAACAGCCCCCAGCCCTCTGTCCGACGCATCCGTCTGCAATATAAAAGGGAGAGAAAAGTCAGGGGAGTGTAACAGTGCCCCCCACACACAGTGCAGCCTTTACCTCAGAAAAAGCCCACTGGCATTGCTCCGTCCACTGGACCTGATCTGGTGCCCCCTTTTTAGTGAGATCAGTCAGCGGGCTGGTGACGTCCGAATAATTAGGTATAAACCTACGATAATAGCCGGCCAGCCCCAGGAACTGTCTCACCCCCTTTTTGGTCTTGGGCTTCGGGCAGGCCGCAATTGCTGCAGTCTTGTTAATTTGGGGACGCACCTGCCCATTGCCCAAGTGGAAGCCCAGATACCGTACTTTGACCCACCCAATCGCACACTTCTTCGGGTTGGCTGTGAGACCCGCCCGCCTCAGCGACCTAAGGATGGCCCTCAGGTGTTGTAGGTGCCGCGGCCAGTCATTACTATAAATAATGATGTCATCAAGGTACGCGGCAGCATAGGTTGCGTGGGGACGGAGGACCCTATCCATCAGCCGCTGAAACGTAGCAGGCACTCCAAACAGCCCAAAAGGAAGTGTGACGAACTGGTGTAAGCCGAACGGTGTGGAAAAGGCCGTTTTTTCTCGGGATAATGGAGTCAAGGGGATCTGCCAATAACCTTTTGTTAAATCCAGTGTCGAGTAAAACTAAGCTGTGCCTAGCCGATCGAGCAACTCATCAATAGGAGGCATTGGGTACGCGTCGAATTTAGACACCGCGTTGACTTTCCTATAGTCTACACAGAACCGGACCGACCCGTCGGCCTTGGGTACCAATACCACCGGGCTGCTCCAGTCACTGTGGGACTCCTCGACAATGCCCATTTCGAGCATGGCCTCGAGTTCTTCTCGAACCACTTTTTTCTTGTGTTCGGCTAGCCTGTAAGGGCGGCTACGCACTACCACCCCCGGGGGCGTCTCAATGTGGTGTTCTATGAGGTTGGTGCGGCCGGCCAGGGGTGAGAATATGTCCGAAAACTCGGTCTGCAACTGGGCAACCTCCGCGAGTTGGGTCGGGGAGAGGTGGTCTCCATAGGGGACCGGAGAGGTACGCGATGCCAATGTTCCCTTTTGAACCTCCGGCCCCAGCTCCGCCTTCTCTGGAACTACCGACACCAACGCCATGGGGACCTCCTCGTTCCAGAGTTTGAGCAGATTGAGGTGGTAAACTTGTAACGCCCCACCCCTGTCCGTTCGCCTCACCTCATAGTCGACACCCCCGACTCGCCGTGTGACCTCAAAGGGTCCTTGCCACTTGGTGACTAATTTGGAGCTCAATGTAGGCAACAGTACAAGCACTTTATCTCCTGGTGCGAACTCCCTGAGGCGCGTACCCTTGTTGTGCAGGCGGGTTTGTCATTCTTGGGCCTGCCGCAAATTCTCCTGGGTTAGGTGGGGGAGTGTGTGGAGTTTTGCACGCAGGTCAATAATGTATTGGATTTCATTTTTACTTTGTGAAGGTTCCTCCTCCCAATTTTCCCGCAGCACATCTAGAATGCCGCATGGCTTACGCCCGTATAACAATTCAAATGGGGAGAACCCCATGGAGGCTTGTGGGACCTCTCGCACTGAAAACAACAAGGGTTCGAGCCACTTATCCCAATTACGTGCGTCCTCACTTACAAATTTTTTAATTATATTTTTGAGGGTGCGATTGAACCGTTCAACTAAACCGTCTGTTTGTGGGTGATAAATGCTGGTGCGGATCGGCTTAATATCCAACAACCCATACAGTTCCTTTAGTATACATGACATAAACGGGGTACCTTGGTCAGTCAGAATCTCTTTCGGGATTCCAACTCGGGAGATGACACGGAACAGTGCCTCCGCAATACTGCATGCTGAGATATTGCAAAGAGGCACTGCTTCCGGGTATCGCATTGCATAGTCCACCAGAACTAATATAAAGCGGTACCCTCGTGCTGACTGATCTAATGGCCCGACGAGATCCATCCCAATTCTTTCGAACGGTGTCACGATTAATGGTAGAGGGCGCAAAGGCGCTTTTGGAATGGCCGCTGGATTTACTAACTGGCATTCGCAGCACGCCGTACACCACCTACGGACATCGCCGTGAATCCCTGGCCAATAGAACCGGGCCATTATTTGGGCTAGTGTTTTATCCTGCCCTAAGTGTCCAGCCATGGGATTAAAGTGAGCCGCCTGGAATACCAATTCCCGGCGGCTTTTTGGAATCAAAAGCTGTGTGACTTGCTCTTTAGTTTGAGTGTTCTACGTCACTGGGTATAATCTATCGTTCACAACTGTGAAGTAGGGGAAGGACGGGGTGGCGTTTGGCTGGAGCGTTTGACCATCGATTAGTCTCACTTGGTCAAATGCATGCCGCAGAGTCTCGTCTCGTGCCATCTCTCTAATGGGAAATCCATGAGTGATTCCCCAACAGAGAGAAGAGGAGCCGGCGGCTCCTCACTCTGACGCGGAGCTGACGTAGATGGCTCTGTGACAGCTGCTCCCGCCAACGCGACACCGGGACCTCCCCTTATTAAACTACGGCAGGACCCACTCTTTACTAGGTGCCTCATTAATTCCCCAAATCCTGGCCAATCAGTCCCCAAAATTATAGAGTGGGTGAGGCGAGGATTTACCGCCGCCTTCACTATAAATTTTTCCCCTCGGAAAAAAATGTGGATGGACACTAAAGGGTAGCTGTGAACATCCCCGTGCACACACAACACCTTCAACAATTGTGCTCCCCCCAATGCCTCGTCTTGCACCAGGTTTTGGTGGATTGAGGTCTGATTACAACCCAAATCCACCAACGCCTGATATGTATCCCCTTGGATACTCACCGGTATGCGATACGCTCCGGCCCGATCGAGGGCAGCTCCTGGCACGTCGGGGATCCGAACCACCGCGCCCACCTCCATTATCGAGCACTGCTGTTGGAGGTGGCCCGGCTCCCCGCAGCGCCAGCAAACTGGCCCGGGCTTCCTCTCTGCACTGGTGCTCTGGGGCTCACTCACCTGAGGGAGGGGGGGAGACAGACACAGACAGGAGAAATGGGAGGGTGCGACATAGAAATGCGAGGATGAGACACAGGAGGGGAGGAGGAGAGAGAGACAGAGAGAGGAGGGGGAGAAGAGGTTGTCTGCTGTCCTGCCATCAGGACAGCCGCCAAATGGTCCTCCGCCAGCTTGATTGCCTGATCCAGCGACGCCGGGCGGTGACACTGGACCCACTCTGCAGCTCCGGCTGGTAGACGTGCGATGAACTGCTCCAGCGCCACCTGGTCGATGATCCCCTCGGCGTCACGGTTGTCGGCCCTCAACCACCGCCCGCAGGTGTCCCGGAGTTGCTGGCCAAATGCGAACGGCTGGCCGACTTCCTCCAAGTACAGAAGCGCTGCCGTTGTTGCTCGGGGATGCATCCCACACGCTGGAGGATGGCCCGGCGAAGGTCTGCGTAGGCCAGCCGGCAGTCAGCGGGGAGCTGTAGCACGGCCAGCTGCACCTCTCCCATTAGCAGGGGGAGGAGGTGCGCTGCGTGCTGTTCCATCGGCCACCCCGAGGTCTCTGCAACCTGTTCAAAGAGCGTGAGGAAGGCCTCGGGGTCGTCCTGTGGGCCCATCTTCATCAGGGTGAAGGGGGACGGTCCCGCGTCGGCGGGGTGCTGAAACACCTGTCGCTCTTACTGCTGAGCCAGCACCAGGGCCTCGAACCGCTGTTTCTGATCCCTCCGGAGGGCGACTAGTGCCTGGTCCTGGCTTTGCTGGGCCATGGCGAGGGCATGGACCAGCTCGGCGAAAGGGGAGGACTCCATGGGGCTGTTTTCTCCTGCGCTCCGTCCTGGGTTTCAGCACCACTGTAGCAACTCAGATGGGTGGGTGGAGCACATAAGGACGGCAGGCCAGAACTGAGTTCACAAACACGTTTATTATAGCTTTTCAGCCTTAACTATATTTTGGTATACACACACACACACACACACACCAGTCGTCTGGTTGGGGAGCGAACCCTTTCTGCTCTCGCTCTCTTCCTTAAATAGGGTGCGGTCACTGGGGAAGACACACAAACACAGTAATCAACCTCAGGTGTAGTGATTCTGCCACTTACCTTCCCCGACTCCACCCTCCGGTCACAGACCGACGCTTGGCCACGCCCCCACTGCCACAGGGGCATTCCTCGCCCTCCACCTCCTGGGACAAAATGGCCCCCAGCCCTCTGTCCGATGCATCAGTCTGCAAAATAAACAGGAGAGAGAAGTCAGGGGAGTGTAAAAGTGGCCCCCCACACAGTGCAGCTTTTACCTCAGAGAAGGCCTGTTGGCACTGCTCTGTCCACTGGACCGGATCTGGAGCCCCCTTTTTAGTGAGATCGGTTAGCGGGCTGGTGATGTCTGAATAATTAGGTAGAAACCTACAATAATGGCCAGCCAGCCCCAAGAACTGTCGCACCTCCTTTTTGGTCTTGGGCCTTGGGCAGGCCACAACTGTTGCGGTTTTGTTAATTTGGGGACGCGCCTGCCCATGGTCCAAGTGGAACCCCAGATACCGTACTTCCACCCGCCCAATTGCACACTTTTTTGGGTTAGCTGTGAGGCCCACAGAGACTTTAGGACAGCCCTCAGGTGTTCCAAGTGGTGCGGCCAATCATTACTGTAGATTATGATGTCGTCTAGATAGGCGGCCGCATAGGCAGTGTGAGGGTGGAGGACCCTGTCCATAAGCCACTGGAACATAGCGGGCGCCCCAAACAACCCAAAAGGGAGTGTGACAAATTGGTGTAATCCAAACGGTGTGGAAAAGGCCGTTTTCTCTCAGGATAGAGGAGTCAAGGGGATCTGCCAATATCCCTTTGTTAGATCCAGTGTCGAATAAAAGCGAGCAGCGCCTTACCAATCAAGCAACTCATCAATGCGAGGCATTGGGTATGCGTCAAATTTAGACACTGCGTTGACCTTTCTATAATCCACACAGAACCGGACCAACCCGTTGGTCTTGGGAACCAGGACCACTGGGCTGCTCCAGTCACTGTGGGACTCCTCGACTATGCCCATTTCGAGCATGGCCTTGAGTTTGTCCCAAACCACCTTTTTCTTGTGTTCAGGCAAGTGGTAAGGGTGGCTATGCACTACCACCTCCGGGGTCATTTTGATGTGATGTTCTATGAGGTGGGTACGACCAGGAAGAGGCGAGAACACGTCAGAAAATTCCTTCTGCAACTTGACTACCTCCGTGAGTTGGGCCGGTGAGAGGTGGTCTCCACAAGGGACCTGAGTGGTCCAAGATGTTATCTTTTTTACCTCTGGCCCCAGCTCCGCCTTCTCTGGCACTACCGATGCCAACACCATGGGGACCCCCTCATTCCAGCGTTTTAGAAGGTTGAGGTGGTAGATTTGCAGTGCCCCACCCCTATCCATTTGCTTCACCTCATAGTCGACGTCCCCGACTCACTGTGTGACCTCAAAGGGCCTTTGCCACTTGGCAACTAATTTAGAACTCGACGTGGGCAATTTGTGCACTTTGTCTCCCGGAGTGAACTCTCTAAGGCGCATCCCCCTGTCATACAGCCGGCTTTGACATTCTTGTGCCTGCCATAAATTCTCCTGGGTTAGGTGCGTGAGGGTGTGGAGTTTTGCACGCAGGTCAAGAATGTACTGGATTTCATTTTTACTCGATGAAGGTCCCTCCTCCCAATTTTCCCATAGCACGTCCAGAATGCCACACAGCTTACGCCCATATAATAATTCGAAGGGAGAAAACCCCATGGAGGCTTGCAGGACCTCTCGTACTGCGAACAACAGGGGCTTGAGCCACTTATCCCAATTACACACATCTTCACTTACGAATTTATGGATTATGTTTTTGAGTGTCTGGTCAAATCACTCTACTAAGCCATCCGTTTGTGGGTTATAAACACTGGTGCAGATAGACTTAATCCCCAGTAACCCATACAGCTTGCACAGTGTGCATGACATAAACGAAGTGCCTTGGTCTGTCAGGATTTCTTTTGGAATCCCGACCCGGGAGATAAAGCAGAAGAGTGCTTCCGCAATACTGTGTGCTGACATATTGCGGAGAGGCACTGCTTCCGGATATCGCGTTGCATAGTCCACCAGAACTAAAATAAAGTGATATCCCCGTGCTGACCGATCTCATGGCCCGATGAGATCCATCCCAATTCACTCAAACGGGGTCTCGATTAGAGGAAGAGGGCACAAAGGCGCTTTTGGAGTGGCCATGGGATTTACTAATTGGCATTCACAACATGCTGCACACCACCGACGGACATCCCCGCGAATCCCTGGCCAGTAGAATTGGGCCATTATTCAGGCTCGTGTTTTATCTTGCCCCAAGTGTCCAGCCATGGGATTAAAGTGAGCCGCATGGAATACGAGTTCCCTACGGCTCTTTGGGATTAACAACTGGGTTATTTGTTCCTTGGTTTGAGTGTCCTGCATCACTCGGTACAATTTATCTTTAATAATGGCAAAATAGGGGAAGGTCGGTGCTGCACTTGGCTGAAGAGTTTGACCATCAATTACTCTCACTTGGCCAAACGCATGCCGCAGAGTCTTGTCTCGCAACTGCTCTAACAGAAAATCCCCAAGGGAATCCCCAAGAGGGGGAGAAGGAGCGGGCTGCTCCTCACTCTGTCGTGGTGTTGATGTAGACGGCTCTGCAACAGCTTCTCCAGTCAATGCCACACTGGGACCTTCCCGTGACCTACTAGTGCAGGACCCACTGCGTCTTAAATATTCCATTAGGTTTTTAAATCCTGGCCAATCAGTGCCCAAAATCAACGAGTGGGTGAGACGGGGACTAACCGCCACCTTTATTCTATGCATTTGGCCCCGGAATAGAATTTGGACAGACACTAGAGGGTAATGGTGAACATCCCCGTGCACACATAATACTTTCACCACTTGTGCTCCCCCCAATGCCTCACCTTGCACCAGGCATTGGTGAATTGAGGTCTGATTGTAACCGGAATCCACCAAAGCGTGATATGTAGCCCCTTGAATACTCACTGGTATGCGATACATTCCGGCCTGATCGGGGGCAGTTTCTGGCGTGTCAGGGATCCAGATTACAGCACCCACCTCCCTTGCAGAGCTCTGACCTTGGAGATGCTCCGATTCCCCGCTGTGCCAGCACACCGGCCCAGGCTTTCCCTCTGCACTGGTGTTATGGGTGTCATTCACCTGAGGGGGAGACAACACAGACACAGGAGAGGGAGAGGGGAGGACACCACGGGTGCGACGGGCCAGCTGGGGAGGAGCCAGCCACCGCCTCCGTGGCAGGGGAACGGGGTGGGGAGAAGGGCGAGAGACGGGGGAGAAAAGAGAGAGAGAAGAGAAGCAAGGGGAGACGCCTCATCTGCCTGTCATCAGAGCCGCCTCCAGATGGTCCTCCACCAGCTCGATGGCTCGCTCCAGCGACGCCGGGTGATGACACTGGACCCATTCCGCCATTCCTTCCGGAAGTCGAAAGACAAACTGCTCCAGTGCCACCAGATTGATGATCTCATCGGCGTCGTGGTTTTCCACCCTCAGCCACCGCCGGCAGGCATCCCGGAGTTGCTGGCCGAATGCAAACAACCGGCCGACTTCCTCCAATGCCAGTGTCCGGAAGCGCTGGCGATGTTGCTCCGGGGAGCGGCCGAGCCGCTGCAGGATGGCTTTCGTTAGGTCAGTGTAGACCAGCCGGCTGTCAGCAGGGAGCTGTTGCACTGCGAGCTGCGCCTCGCCAGTCAGGAGCAGGAGAAGGCGCGCCGCGTGCTGCTCCTGCGGCCATCCCCACGCCTCGGCTGCTTGCTCGAAAAGAGCGAGGAATGCTTCCGGATCGTCCTGCGGTCCCATCTTTGTGAGGGTGGCAGCAGCGGTGGTCGATGCCCCTGCTGACGTGAGCCGGTGCCGGAACGCCTGGCAAGCTTCCTGCTGGGCCAGCATCAAGGCTTCAAAGCACTGCTCCTGCTCCTTTCGGAGGGCGATCAGCGCTTGATGCTGGTTCTGCTGGGCGGTAGCGAGGGCAAGGATGAGCTCTTTGAATGGCGGGGACTCCATGGGGTGGTTCCCTTCTGTGCTCCCGGGTTTTGGCACCACTGTAATACTTCCTGATGTGGGTGGAGCACAGAAGCACGGCAGGCGAGAGTTGATGCTTACACAAATACTTTATTGACCTTTTCAGCTTGCTTGCTTGCTTGCTTCCTTCCTTCCTTCCTTCCTTCACTCACTCACTCACTCACTCACTCACTCACTCACTCACTCACGCATTGTGGTTGGGGAGAGAGCTCCCTTTCTCTGCTCCCTCTCTCCTTTTATTCTCCATCCCTGTAACAAACAGTGACACACACACACACACACACATTAATTGACAGCAGGTGGAATGACTTAGCCACGTACCTTCCCCGACCATTTACAGACTGCTGCTTGGCCACGCCCCTGCTGCCACACTGTGCAAATAATTAATGCTAATAAATAAATAAATAAATAAATCAAGTGCCCAATAGAACAACAATAGAAATACTGTAATTTATGTAATGGGAATAGAAAATGCAAATACCAGTGCCTCAATGGTTAGCATTCTAATAGTAGAAATAAGATATGTAAGAGACTAACCTAATGGTGAAAGTAAATATTCCACACATGTTGGGGGAAAATATATATCACATGGTGTTGTGAAAAAAACATTATTTTACATGACCACTCAGAATATTGCACATGATATAGGTATTATTGTCATGATTGATCAGCTGTCCATCTTGCAAAAGTGGGAGGAGTTATACAGTTTGATGACCTCTGGTAGCAAAGACCTCTTGTGGTGCTCCTCGGTGGCCTCAGGTGCTCTGTTGTGACACCACAGTGTCATGCGGGGGGGGGGGGGGGTTCCATAATACTAAGAAGTTTCCTCAGCATTCTCCTCTCTGACACCTCCACCAATGCCTCCAGTTCCACTCCCAGGACAGACCCAGCTTTCCTGATGAGCTTATTGAGTCTTTTGGTATCACCTGCATTCACCCTGCTGCCCCAGCACACCACAGTATAGAAAATGATGCTGGCCACCACAGAGTGATAAAATATCTGCAGCATGGTTCTGCAAGCATTGAAAGACCTGAGTCTCCTGAGGAAATACAGGCAGCTCTGACCTTTCTTGTAAAGTGCATTTGTATTTTTTGTCCAGCCCAGTTTATTGTCTATATGGATGCCCAGGTACCTGTATTCCTCCACAATGTCCACCTCCGTTCCCTCGATGTTGACTGGGCTCAGACTGGTCCTTTGGTTCCTAAAGTCCATCACCAACTCCTTAGTCAATACCTATGCACACTCCAGATTTCTATTTTTTCATCGTAATTATTGTTTGTGTCACAATTACAAAAAAAATTGCACCTTTAAAGTTGTAGGCATGTTGTGTAAATCAAATGGTGCTAACTCCCCAAAAATCTATTTTAATTCCACCTTGTAATGTGACAAAACAGGGCAAACACTAAGGGGGATGAATACTTTTGCAAGACACTGTATGTACATCTGATGTGATCTGGGAAATAAAATGCAGTCTGGCTTTAATTCTGAAAGCAAATCAATGAATGAAGTAATAAATAAAGGGCTGTGTGAATTACTCTTTTAGCTTTTTGAGCAGAATGAAGAACCAAACAACCAAAACAGCTTTGTGCTGTTAAAAAAAGAAAAGAAAAGGTATCGCAAAATATGATGATTATAGGCAAACAAAAACATGTGTCACTCCTAGAGGGTAAATTTAGTGTTGACAGAAAATAACTCAATATGTGCCTTTTATTCAGTTCAAATCAGTATTTGTTTAGCAGTTTTAACAAGAGACGCTGTCACAATGCAACTTTACAGAAATCTGGATGTAGATTTAGATCCCTAATGAGTAAGCCAGAGGCGACAGGGGTGAGAAAAAAATTCCATGAAGAAGAATCCTCGAGTGTAAGGCAGATTCAAAAGAGAAGCCTTTTTCTTCTAGGTGACAAGAGATAGTGAGTTTGTAAATTATTGCAGTGTACAGGTCTAGAAGAGTAAAGACAAGTAACAATAAGTGTGTGAAAAGGATGTTTAGTTTGAGCAAATTTTGAATCAGAGTCCTGGGATGTCTTTATGATTACAGCTGCAGTTTCAACATACAGCAGATTTATCAAGTCAAATCAGTCCAGTATCTACACAGTAGCAGTCAAAAGTTTGTACACACCTAATTCAATAGGGTTTTTTTTTCTTTATTTTTATTAAATTAAAGTCACTTCATGTCTTAAAGTAATGAAGGATGTCATTTCTCTTTACTTAGTTGTTTGGTTCTTGACATAAGATGTATGGATTACTACAGTTGTGGAATACAGCTATTTACTATATTTTTATTATTTACTATTTATTGATTGATCTCAAATACATTATGAAGGCAAGAAACTCATCCACTAATTAACTTTTGATGAGGCACACCTGTTAACTGAAAAGCATTCCAGGTGACTACCTCATGAAGCTGGTTAAGATAATTCCAGTTGTGTGCAAAGCATCATCAAGGTAAACATTGGATACTTTGAAAAATCTAAAATAGGAAACATATTTTGTTTTGTTTTTTAAACACTTTTGTGGCATACAAACGTTTGACTGTATTTTTTGGAACTGGAAATGTTTGCATTTAGAAAGACATTACTGGGGGTGGTGTTTGTTTTTGTTTTTTAACTATAAACTACTATATATCCTAATTTCTCAGCAGGTAGCTGACGCAACCAAGTGTTTGTGAGAGATAAGTCAAGCTATGACAGATGACCTTGATAGATACCAAACAAGGGATGGTATTTTGAAATTCAAGGTTGAGAACATCATTTAAAATTAATGAATATAAAAACGTATATTCTGTTTGTGCAAAATATTATATTTGCTTTTACAAATCCAATATATAGAAATCAATCTACTGTAGTACAAACTGACAGAGAGCTAACAGGGAAGAGCATTAGGGGGTATCTTAAAGCATCCATATTTTCAAAAATTGAGAATGATGGGCAAAGTGAGCTCATGAAATCCAGCACCTAACACCACATAAATACACCTCGTGAGTACAGTGGTGCTTGAAAGTTTGTGAACCCTTTAGAATTTTCTATATTTCTGCATAAACATGACCTAGAACATCATCAGATTATCACACAAGTCCTAATAGTGGATAAAGAGAACCCAGTTTAAAAAAATGAGACAAAAATATTATACTTGGTCATTTATTTATTGAGGAAAATGATCCAATATTACATATCTGTGAGTGGCAAAAGTATGTGAACCTTTGCTTTCAGTATCTGGTGTGACCCCCTTGTGCAGCAATAACTGCAACTAAACATTTCCGGTAACTGTTGATCAGTCCTGTACACCGGCTTGGAGGAATTTTACCTCATTCTTCCGTACAGAGCAGCTTCAACTCTGGGATGTTGGTGGGTTTCCTCACATGAACTGCTCACTTCAGGTCCTTCCACAATATTTCGATTGGATTAAGATCAGGACTTTGACTTGGCCATTCCAAAGCATTAACTTTATTCTTCTTTAACCATTCTTTGGTAGAACGACTTGTGTGCTTAGGGTCATTGTCTTGCTACATGACCCACCTTCTCTTGAGATTCAGTTCATAGACAGATGTCCTGACATTTTCCTTTAGAATTCGCTGGTATAATTCAGAATTCATTGTTCCATCAATGATGGCAAGCCATCCTGGCCCAGATGCAGCAAAACAGGCCCAAACCATGATAATACCACCACCATGTTTCACAGATGGGATAAGGTTCTTATGCTGGAATGCAGCATTTTCCGTTCTCCAAACAGAACACTTCTCATTTAAACCAAAAAGTTCTATTTTGCTTTCATCCGTCCACAAACATTTTTCCAATAGCCTTCTGGCTTGTCCATGTGATATTTAGCAAACTGCAGATGAGCAGCAATATTCTTTTTGGAGAGCAGTGGCTTTCTCCTTGCAACCCTGCCATGCACACCATCATTGTTCAGTGTTCTTCTGATGGTGGACTCATGAACATTAACATTAGCCAATGTGAGAGAGGCCTTCGGTTGCTTAGAAGTTACCCTGGAGTCCTTTGTGACCTCGCTGACTATTACACGCCTTGCTGTTGGAGTGATCTTTGTTGGTCGACGACTCCTGGGAAGGGTAACAATGGTCTTGAATTTCCTCCATTTGTACACAATCTGTCTGACTGTGGATTGGCAGAGTCTAAACTCTTTAGAGATGGTTTTGTAACCTTTTCCAGCCTGATGAGCATCAACAACGCTTTTTCTGAGATCTTTGGAAATCTCCATTGTTTGTGCCATGATACAGTTCCACAAACGTGTTGTGAATATCAGACTTTGATAGATCCCTGTTCTTTAAATAAAACAAGGTTCCCACTCACACCCAATTGTCATCCCATTGATTGAAAACACCTGACTCTAATTTCACCTTCAAATTAACCCCTTCAATGCCTTTGGATGAGTCATGTATGTCATGAAATATTTTACTGCTGTGCCTTATGACATACGCTACTTGTCATAAACACCTCCTTTTATGTACCTTACATTGCACATTACTTTTACTTCACAGTGGCACATATGAATTATAGTCAATGCCTAAAACATTCTTCCGTCATAAGGCACAACAGTAAAAGATTTCATGATGTATGTGACTCGTCCAAGGGCATTGAAGGGGTTAACTGCTCATCCTAGAAGTTCACATACTTTTGCCACTCACAGATATGTAATATTGGATCATTTTCCTCAAGAAATAAATGACTATCATATTTTTTGTCTCGTTTGTTTAACTGGGTTGACTTGTGTGAAAATCTGATGATGTTTTAGGTCATATTTATTCAGAAATATAGAAAATTCTAAAGGGTTCACAAACTTTCAAGCACCACTGTACATATTTGTATTTATATGCTACCCAGCCACTGGGGTTGCACAAGTCAGTGCATACTTAGTGTCAAGCCCAGACAGATTGTAGAGGGTTATGTCAGGAAGGGCATCCAGTGTAAAACCTATGCCAAATCAAATATGTGGAATAGATCCGCTGTGGCAACCCCTAACAGGGGCAGCTGAAAAAAGAAGATTTGTGCTTATATACACCAATCAGCCATAAAATTAAAAATGCTGACACGTGAAGTGAATAACATCTATGTAAGTGAATAATATCTTTATATTATATATAAGTGAATAATATAAGTGAATAATTTTTCATGACAATGGCACCAGTCAAGAGGTGGGATATATTAGGCAGCAAGAGAACAGTCAGTTCTCAAAATTGATATGTTGGAAGCAGGAAAAATGGGCAAGCATGAGGATCTGAGAGACTTTGACCAGGACCAAATTGTGGTGGCAAGATGACTGGGTCTGAGCATCTCCAAAATGGCACATCTTGTGGGGTGAACCAGTGGCAGGATCATGGGTGTCAATGGCTCATTGATTCACATGGGGCAAGAAGGCTAGCCCATATGGTCCAATCCCACAGAAGAGCTACTGTAGCACAAACTGCTGAAAAAGTTAATGCTGACACCTTTCTGTTGCCAGCATTAACTTTTTCAGCAGTTTGTGCTACAGTAGCTCTTCTGTAACATAATTCTATGAGATGAAGATATAAATTTGCATTATATTTTAGGGATTTAATTTGAACTAGCTTTATTGTCACTTTTGTTCTACTGCTGTCTGAAAACAGTCTTTATTAGAGTGTGCTGTGAGACTGCGGTTGATTTGGGGCTACAGTGGTAGCATTGTGTTTCTTTGACCTGGTGAGTTATTCATATTCAGATATTTCTGGTCAATAATGTACAAACAACACACAAAATTATAGCAAGACTACATGTTGAATGTGACATCAAAAGGAGAAACAACTGATTCTGATATTTATTCAAACATTTGTTTCCCTTTTAATCAGTGTATCTGTGATTAGGGACCACTGATAAAGTGCAGCAAAAAAGGAAAGTATAAAAACCTTTACATTCCAATCTACCTGATTTTCATTGCATGGAAGCTACAAGCCAACCAACTACAGCCCACACAGATAAACTGAATTTTACAGCTGGAAAGAATGAGACACTATCATAAAAATGAGATGTACAACAGCAAGCAGTCTACAACACCCATGAGCTGAGCATATTTAATCTCATATTTGCTATAGACATGTAATGAATTTCTAAATCATTACAATGATTAATAATCAATACTGAGAGAAAAATAGAAAATGGTAATCATCTCATCTCATTATCTGTAGCTGCTTTATCCTGTTCTACAGGGTCGCAGGCAAGCTGGAGCCTATCCCAGCTGACTACAGGCAAGAGGTGGGGTACACCCTGGACAAGTCGCCAGGTCACCACAGGGCTGACACATAGACACAGACAACCATTCACACTCACATTCACACCTACGGTCAATTTAGAGTCGCCAGTTAACCTAACCTGCATGTCTTTGGACTGTGGGGGAAACCGGAGCACCCGGAAGAAACCCACGCGGACACGGGGAGAACATGCAAACTCCGCACAGAAAGGCCCTCGCCGGCCACGGGGCTCGAACCCAGACCTTCTTGCTGTGAGGCGACAGCGCTAACCACTACACCACCGTGCCGCCCCAAACGGTAATCAAATACAATTAATGTATGAGAGTGGCTGATTATTTGCTATAGTATCATAAATTGTCTGTTAATATATCATGTCATCATTAGTTTATATTACAGCTACTGTTTAATGTAATAGTAGCCTTGCTTGGTGTATGTATAGGGCCCAAGCTCAGGGCCCCCACCACCCTGAGTCCACCCCTGCAATACATACAGAGCCACTAATAGTTCACAGGCAGCTCTAGAAGATACCCAACATGCTAAATGAAACCTTTGGGAATGTCTTAAATGCTGTGTCATTAAGAACTCCCATACTGTGTGAAGATTCAAGTGCTCTGAGCCTCCTGAGGCGTAATCCTCACCCTAGACAACCTCACTCATTAATCTGATACTGAAAACATGTCAGAATGCTGCTTTACCAGTACTGGCTGTACAGTTTTAGTAACGATGATGAGGATGATAGCTTGCCAACAATGGGCCTCATTTATTAATCTTTTAGTAGCAGAAGAAGAAGAGGAAGAAGAAGAAGCAGAAGAGGAACTTTATTCCTCACACGCTTATGAAATTCCTTTCTGCATTTAACCCATCTGAAGCAGTGAACACACACATGCACACACACATGAGCAATGAGCACACACACACATACCCAGAGCAGTGGGCAGCCATGCTAACAGTGCCCGGGGAGCAGTTGAGAGTTAGATGCTTTGCTCAAGGACACGTCAGCCCAAGGCCGTCCCATATCAACCTAACCGCATGTCTTTGAACTGTGGGGGAAACCGGGGCACCCAGAGAAAACCCACACAGACACAGGGGTAACATGCAAACTCCACACAGAAAGGCCCCCACCAGCCGCTGGGCTCAAACCCAGAACCTTCTTGCTCTTATGTGTAAACATTGCTGTTATGTGTAAATATTTGCAAAAGTTAAACCAAATTAAAATTTTGCACTTACGCACAGAAACTGACTTCCCTTAAAAGAGCAAAGGACATTCCTGACACAGCAACATTTGCATGTAGTGACGCCCACAAAACTCCATAAAAGGTCAAGTGTACAGTGGTGCTTGAAAGTTTGTGAATGCTTTAGAATTTTCTATATTTCTGTATAAATATGACCTAAAACATCATCAGATTTTCACACAGGTCCTAAAAGTAGATAAAGAGAACCCAGTTAAACAAATGAGACAAAAATATTATACTTGGTCATTTGTTTATTGAGGAAAATGATCCAATATTACATATCTGTCAGTGGCAAAAGTATGTGAACCTTTGCTTTCAGTATCTGGTGTGACCCCCCTTGTGCAGCAATAACTGCAACTAAACGTTTCCGGTAACTGTTGATCTGTCCTGCACACTGGCTTGGAAGAATTTTAGCCCATTCCTCCATACAGAACAGCTTCAACTCTGGGATGTTGGTGGGTTTCCTCACATGAACTGCTTGCTTCAAGTCCTTCCACAACATTTCGATTGGATTAAGGTCAGGACATTGACTTGGCCATTCCAAAACATTAACTTTATTCTTCTTTAACCATTCTTTGGTAGAACAACTTGTGTGCTTAGGGTCATTGTCTTGCTACATGACCCACCTTCTCTTGAGATTCAGTTCATGGACAGATGTCCTGACAATTTCCTTTAGAATTTGCTGGTATAATTCAGAATTCGTTGTTCCATCAATGATGGCAAGCTATCCTGGCCCAGATGCAGCAAAACAGGCCCAAACCATGATACTACCACCACCATGTTTCACGGATGGGATAAGGTTCTTATGCTGGAATGCAGTGTTTTCCTTTCTCCAAACATAACGCTTCTCATTTAAACCAAAAAGTTCTATTTTGCTCTCATCCGTCCACATGATCTTTAGCAAACTGCAGACGAGCAGCAATATTCTTTTTGGAGAGCAGTGGCTTTCTCCTTGCAATATTGCCATGCAGACCATTGTTGTTCAGTGTTCTCCTGATGGTGGACTCATGAACATTAACATTAGCCAATGTGAGAGAGGCCTTCAGTTGCTTAGAAGTTATCCTGGGGTCCTTTGTGGCCTTGCCGACTATTACACGCCTTGCTCTTGGAGTGATCTTTGTTGGTCGACCACTCGTGGGAGGGTAACAATGGTCTTGAATTTCCTCCATTTGTACACAATCTGTCTGACTGTGGATTGGTGGAATCCAAACTCTTTAGAGATGGTTTTGTAACCTTTTCCAGCCTGATGAGCATCAACAACGTTTTTTCTGAGGTCCTTGGAAATCTCCTTTGTTCATACCATGATACACTTCCACAAACATATGTTGTGAAGATCAGACTTTTATAGATCCATGTTCTTTAAATAAAACAGGGTGCCCACTCACACCTGATTGTCATCTCATTGATTGAAAATACCTGACTCTAATTTCACCTTCAAATTAACTGCTAATCCTAGAGGTTCACACACTTTTGCCAGTCACAGATATGTTATATTGGATCATTTTCCTCAATAAATAAATGACCAAGTATAATATTTTTGTCTCATTTGTTTAACCGGGTTCTCTTTATCTACTTTTAAGACTTGTGTGAAAACCTGATGATGTTTTAGGTCTTATTTATGCAGAAATATAGAAAATTCTAAAGGCAAGGCAAGTTTATTTATATAGCACATTTCATACACAGTAGCAGTTCAATGTGCTTTACAGAAGTAAAAGCAAAACAGTAAACAATAGAAAATAAAATTACATAAAATAAATGGGGAAGAAAATTAATAAGAATTAAACAATAGTAGAAATAGAATAATAAAATGAGATAAAAGTTCAATTAAAAAAAACAGCAGAATAAAATAGAATAAAAGTTAAGTAAAATTTAAAACATGGAGAGACTGTAAAAGTAAAGAGTTTAAAACATGTAGAGATGGCAATATTAATAATTTAGCAGAAAGCATCTGAAAACAGCTTGGTCTTTAGTCTAGATTTGAAGCTGCCAACAGCAGGAGCATTTTTGATGTCCTCTGGCAGTTGGTTCCATAGCTGTACTGCATAGTAGCTAAAAGCTGCTTCACCACACTTTGTTTTAACAACAGGTTTTAACAGTAAATTTTTCTGCTGCAATCTGGTAGATCTGATTGGGTTAGGCCGCTGCAACATATCAGAGAGGTAATTGGGCCCTGTACCATTTAGAGAGTTGTACACCAGCAGCAATGCTTTAAAGTCAATTCTGTAGCTTACTGGAAGCCAGTCAAGGGACCTTAGACTTGGAGTAATGTGCTCTGTTCTTTTTGTTCGTGTGAGAACCCTAGCTGCTGCATTTTGAACCAGCTGAAGTCGTTTGACGGTTTTTTTTGGCAGGCCTGTGAAAAGGCCACTGCAGTAATCAACCCTACTAGAGATGAAGGCATGTATAAGTTTTTCCAGATAATTTTTTGACATAAGTCCTCTTAGTTTGGAAATGTTTTTTAGGTGATAAAATGCCGTTTTAGTGATTGCTTTCATGTGCCTGTCAAAGTTTAGCTCGCTGTCAATGAAAACACCAAGATTTTTAACCATGTATTTTGTTTTAATCCCCTTTGTGTCAAGAATAGTGGTAATCCTGAGTCTTTCATCTTTTTTTCCAAATAGAATTACTTCTGTTTTATCTGTGTTCAGCTGAAGAAAATTTTGTGACATCCAGTTGTTGATTTGATCGATACACTGGTAGAGACATTCAAGGGGGGCATAATCATTAGGTGATAGAGCAAGATAAATTTGGGTATCATCTGCATAGCAGTGATATAAAATTGAATTGTTCTTGATAATTTGCCCAAGTGGGAGCATATAAAGGTTGAATAGTAATGGTCCAAGAATCGACCCCTGGGGGACACCACAGGTCAAGGACATTGACGCTGAGGTACAATTTCCCATGGTAACAAAGAAGCTTCTATCTTTTAAGTATGATTTTAACCAATTGATAACTTTACCAGTCAACCCAACCCAATATTCAAGTCGATATAGCAGTATGTTGTGATCAACAGTATCAAAAGCTGCACTGAGGTCCAGTAATACCAGGACCGATGTTTTGCCTGCATCAGTATTAAGATGTATGCCATTTATAACTTTAATCAGTGCTGTTTCAGTGCTATGATTGGCACGAAATCCTGATTGAAAGTTATCAAAACAGCTGTTTGATATCAAGAAGGCAGTTAATTGATTGAAGACAATTTTTTCAAGGATTTTCCCGATGAATGGTAGATTTGATATTGGCCTGTAGTTATTTAATACTGAAGCATCCAGATTATTCTTTTTAAGTAGGGGCTTTACAACGGCTTTTTTCAAGGACACAGGAACAATGCCAGTCTCTAGGGATGTATTTATGATTTGAAGCACATCTGTAATTATAAGATGTAGAACAGACTTAAAAAAGTTGGTGGGCAGAATGTCCAATTCAGATGTTGAGGAACTGAGATTTTGTACAGTTTTTTCAAGAGTCTCATAATCAATTAAACAAAATTCTGACATTGTGTTGAAGTTATCTGTCTGTGTCACTGGTGATTGCAGTTTTTCAAGTATTTGCAACTGAGATATATTATGAGCAATATTATGTCATATTTTATCAATTTTACCTTTAAAGAAGGATGCAAACTCATTGCATTTATTAACTGAGAGAAGTTCAGGTGCTAATTGTGGTGGGGGATTTGTTAGCTTCTCTACTGTTGAAAATAGCACACGGGCATTGTTCATATTCCTGTTGATGATGTTGGAGAAGAAAGACTGTCTTGCTTTACGAATTTCATAATTATATTTACAAAGCATCTCTTTATGGATTTGATAATGGATGTGAAGTTTAGTTTTGCGCCATTTTCTTGCAGTCTTTCTACATTCTCTCTTTAACAGTTTAACAGCTGGGTATTGCTTCCATGGTGCTTTCTGCTTATCATTGACTCTTTTGATTTTGAATGGAGCAATATCATCCATAATTTGGGTCATATTTAAATTAAAAATTTCCAGTAAATCATCTGCAGAGTCTGACATTTTGGTTGAGATCCGAGAGAGAGCTTGCTCAAAGAGAACACGTGTTGTCGTTTATGACTCTCCTACCCATAGTCATTGAGCTGTTCTGAATGTGAGGAGACATAGAAACATCAGAGAAAACACAAAAATGATCAGATAAGGCCAGGTCAACAACAGTAGTAGAAACAGTAAGACCCTTTGTGATGACGAGGTCAAGGGTATGACCACGAGAGTGGGTCGGCCCCTGTACATGTTGTACAAGGTTGAAGTTGTCAATAAGTGCAAGTAGTTCATTGGCATAGGTGTTTTCAGGATTATCTACATGCAAGTTAAAATCCCCAGATATAATAAGACAGTCAAACTCTAAGCAAATGACTGACAACAGTTCACCAAACTCTTCTAGAAAAACTTTGGCTGAATGTCTCGGAGGCCTGTAAATAGTTAATAATAAAATGTTAGGAGAGCATGTAACAAGTGCACATAAGTGTTCAAAGGATGTAAAATCACCAAGTGAGGATTGTTTACATTGAAAAGAGAATTTGAATATATTTGCGATCCCTCCACCTTTCCCCTGTCGGGTAACATTCATAAAATTAAAATTTTAGGGTTCACAAACTTTCAAGCACTACTGTACATTCGGCTGGGAGCAAGAAATGAAGGCTGAAAGGTGTTTCAGGAGAAAGTGAAGTTATTTAGATTCACGACTATGACAAAACTATTTAATAGTTTATAAAAGTGATAATAATAATCAAGCGCTAAATCCTTCATTAGCTGAGGCATTCGTTTACAGCTCACAGCTCTGATAAGGCTGACAGACCAGCCCATCCTCTGTTTAAAGTGCACCATTTCTTTTCTCATAATTGAATGATTAGTTTCATTTGTTTTAAGAAATTTGTGTTGGCTCACTTTCTTTATTTTTCAGGTTCTTTAATTAATACCATTAACATATTTTGTGTGTGTGTGTGTGTGTGTGTGTGTGTGTGTGTGTGTGTGTGTGTGTACAGTGCCTTCCAAAAGTATTCATCACTCTTGGTGTTTGTCCTGTTTTGTTGCATTACATGCTAGAATTGAAATGGATTTTTGGACGGTTAGCACCATTTGATTTACACAACAAGCCTACCACTTTAAAGGTGCAAATTGTTTTTTTTGTTTTTTGTTTTTTATATTGTGACAAAAAAAAATTAAGATGAAAAAACAGAAATCTGGAGTGTTCATAAGTATTCACCCCCTTTCATATGAAACCCCTAAATAAGAGCTGGTCCAACCAATTCACTTCATAAGTCACATAACTAGTTGATTAAGATCCACCGGTGTGCAATCAAAGTGTCACATGATCTGTCAAATGATGTCTGTATAAATCAACCTGTTCTGGAAGGACCCTGACTCTGCAGCACTACTAAGCAAGTGACATGAAAACCAAGTAGCACGCCAAACAGGTCAGAGACAAAATTGTGGAGAAGTATACATCAGGGTTGGGTTATTAAAAATATCCCAAACTTTGAATATCCCAGGGAGCACCATTAAATCCATTATAGCAAAATGGAAAGAATATGGCACCACTACAAACCTGACAAGAGAAGGCTGCCCACCAAAACTCACAGACCGGGCATTAATCAGAGATGCAGCAAAGACACCAAAGATAACACTGAAGGAGCTGCAACATCCACAGCGGAGATAGGAGTATCTGTTCATAGGACCATTCACTTCACAGAGTGGGGCTTTATGGAAGAGTGGCCAGAAAAAAAGTAATTGTTTAAAAAAACACGTTTGGCGTTTGCCCAACAGCATGTGGCAGACTCCCCAAACACATGGAAGAAGATTCACTGGTCAAATGAGACAAAAATTGATCTTTTTGGCCATCATGGGAAACACTATGTGTGGCACAAACCCAACACCCTGATAACACCATCTCTACAATGAAGCATGGTGGTGGCAGCATCATGCTGTGGGGATGTTTTTCATCTGCAGGGACAGGAAAGCTGGTCAAAACTGAAGGAAAGCTGGATGGCACTAAATACAGGGCAATTCTGGAGGAAAACCTGTTTGAGTCAGCCAGAGGTTTGAGACTGGGATGAAGGTTCATGGTCCAGCAGGACAATGACCCTAAACATACTGCTAAAGCTACACTGGAGTGGTTTAAAGGGAAGCACTCCAGATTTCTGTTTTTTCATCTTAATTATTGTTTGTGTCACAATAAAAAAAAAAACAGTGTGCACCTTTAAAGTGGTAGGCATGTTATGTAAATCAAATGGTGCTAATGCCCCAAAAATCCATTTTAATTCCAGCTTGTAATGCAACAAAACAGGACAAACACCAAGGGGGATAAATACTTTTGCATATACAGTGGTGCTTGAAAGTTTGTGAACCCTTTAGAATTTTCTATATTTCTGCATAAATATGACCTAAAACATCAACAGATTTTCACACAAGTCCTAAAAGTAGATAAAGAGAACCCAGTTAAACAAATGAGACAAAAATATTATACTTGGCCACTTATTTATTGAGGAAAATGATCCAATATTACATATCTGTGAGTGTCAAAAGTATGTGAACCTCTAGGATTCGCAGTTAATTTGAAGGTGAAATTAGAGTCCCTGGGGGGAATGCCTCCCTGGGGAGGTGTTCCAGGCATGTCCCCCTGGGAGGAGGCCCCGGGGAAGACCCAGGACACGCTGGAGGGACTATGTCTCTTGGCTGGCCTGGGAACGCCTCGGTGTTCTTCCCGAGGAGCTGGCCGAGGTGTCTGGGAAAAGGGAAGTTTGGGCTTCCATGCTTAGACTGCTGCCTCCGCGACCCCGGATAAGTGGAAGAAGACGAGACGAGAAATTAGAGTCAGGTGTTTTCAATCAACGGGATGACAATCAGGTGTGAGTGGGTGCCCTGTTTTATTTAAAGAACAGGGATCTATCAAAGTCTGATCTTCACAACACATGGTTGTGGAAGTGTATCATGGCATGAACAAAGGCGATTTCTGAGGACCTCAGAAAAAGCATTGTTGATGCTCATCAGGCTGGAAAAGGTGAAAAAAACATCTCTAAAGAGTTTGGACTCCACCAATCCACAGTCAGACAGATTGTGTACAAATGGAGGAAATTCAAGACCATTGTTACCCTCCCCAGGAGTGGTCGACCAACAAAGATCACTCCAAGAGCAAGGCATCTAATAGTCGCCGAGTTCATAAAGGACCCCAGGGTAACTTCTAAGCAACTGAAGGCCCATCTCACATTGGCTAATGTTAATGTTCATGAGTCCACCATCAGGAGAACACTGAACAACAATGGTGTGCATGGCAGGGTTGCAAGGAGAAAGCCACTGATCTCCAAAAAGAATATTGCTGCTCGTCTGCAGTTTGCTAAAGATCACGTGGACAATCCAGAAGGCTATTGGAAAAATGTTTTGTGGATGGATGAGACGAAAATAGAACATTTGGTTTAAATGAGAAGTGTTATGTTTGGAGAAAGGAAAACACTGCATTCCAGCATAAGAACCTTATCCCATCTGTGAAACATGGTGGTGGTAGTATCACGGTTTGGACTTGTTTTGCTGCATCTGGTCCAGGACGACTTGCCATCGTTGATGGAACAATGAATTCTGAATTATACCAGCGAATTCTCAAGGAAAATGTCAGGACATCTGTCCATGAACTGAATCTCAAAAGAAGGTGGTTCATGCAGCAAGACAACAACCCTAAGCACACAAGTCCTTCTACCAAAGAATGGTTAAAGAAGAATAAAGTTAATGTTTTGGAATGGCCAAGTCAAAGCCCTGATCTTAATCCATTCGAAATGTTGTGGAAGGACCTGAAGCAAGCAGTTCATGTGAGGAAACCCACCAAGATCCCAGAGTTGAAGCTGTTCTGTACGGAGGAATGGGCTAAAATTCCTCCAAGCTGGTGTGCAGGACTGATCAACAGTTACCGCAAACGTTTAGTTGCAGTTATTGCTGCACAAGGGGCTCACACCAGATACTGAAAGCAAAGGTTCACATACTTTTGCCACTCACAGATATGCAATATTGGATCATTTTCTTCAATAAATAAATGACCAAGTACAATATTTTTTGTCTCATTTGTTTAACTGGGTTCTCTTTATCTACTTTTAGGACTCGTGTGAAAATCTGATGATGTTTTAGGTCATATTTATGCAGAAATATAGAAAATTCTAAAGGGTTCACAAACTTTCAAGCACCACTGTGTGTGTGTGTGTATATATATAATATATATATATATATATATATATATATGAGTGATTCCACGCTTATGGGTACTGAAATGGGGACATGAACTTATTTTTAAAAATTCACCTAAAACCATTTCTTTTTTTTACCATCAGGTCACAAAACATGTAATCTTTAATGAATGATATGTTAAAAGATAACTTTAATTTTCTGAGATGTAATAAAAACATATTTATATGCCAAAGTCAGAACGTAACAGAAGTGTTGTGGACATATATATTCTCAATTTTAACAATGTAGAATTACTTTTTGAAACATAGGAAGGTGATGTTTTCGCAAATATAATTAATAAACATGTGTTGTAGAATAAACATACACATTCTTTCAATAAGATGAACATGGTATATAGCTAGATTGTAATTAATTTGTAACAGACGTGAGATGGACAATCATAACAGAAGTAATGTAACAGACATCATTTTGGAACTCATAGGCTTGACTTTGGCATATAAATGTTTTTATTACATCTCAGAAAATTAAAGTTATCTTTTAACATATCATTCATTAAAGATTACATGTTTTGTGACCTGATGGTAAAAAAAGAAATGGTTTTAGGTGAATAAGTTCATGTCCCCATTTCAGTACCCATATGCGTGGAATCACTCATATATATACACACACAGTGGGGCAAAAAAGTATTTAGTCAGCCACCAATTGTGCAAGTTCTTCCACTTAAAAGATGAGAGAGACCTGTAATTTTCATCATAGGTACACTTCAACTATGAGAGACAGAATGGGGGGAAAGAATCCAGGAAATCACATTGTAGGATTTTTAATGAATTAATTTGCAAATTATGGTGGAAAATAAGTATTTGGTCAATAAAAAAAGTTAATCTCAATACTTTGTTATATACCCTTTGTTGGCAATGACAGAGGTCAAACGTTTTCTGTAAGTCTAAAATAAGTATTTGGTCACCTACAAACAAGCAAGATTTCTGGCTCTCACAGACCTGTAACAACTTCTTTAAGAGGCTCCTCTGTCCTCCACTCGTTACCTGTATTAATGGCACCTGTTTGAACTCGTTATCAGTATAAAAGACACCTGTCCACAACCTCAAACAGTCACACTCCAAACTCCACTATGGGCAAGACCAAAGAGCTGTCAAAGGACACCAGAAACAAAATTCTAAACCTGCACCAGGCTGGGAAGACTGAATCTGCAATAGGTAAGCAGCTTGGGGTGAAGAAATCAACTGTGGGAGCAATTATTAGAAAATGGAAGACATACAAGACCACTGATAATCTCCCTCGATCTGGGGCTCCACGCAAGATCTCACCCTGTGGGGTCAAAATGATCACAAGAACGGTGAGCAAAAATCCCAGAACCACATGGGGGGACCTAGTGAATGACCTGCAGAGAGCTGGGACCAAAGTAACAAAGGCTACCATCAGTAACACGCTACGCCGCCAGGGACTCAAATCCTGCAGTGCCAGACGTGTCCCCCTGCTCAAGCCAGTACATGTCCAGGCCCGGCTGAAGTTTGCTAGAGAGCATTTGGATGATCCAGAAGAGGATTGGGAGAATGTCATATGGTCAGATGAAACCAAAATAGAACTTTTTGGTAAAACCTCAACTTGTCGTGTTTGGAGGAGAAAGAATGCTGAGTTGCATCCAAAGAACACCATACCTACTGTGAAGCATGGGGGTAGAAACATCATGCTTTGGGGCTGTTTTTCTGCAAAGGGACCAGGACGACTGATCCGTGTAAAGGAAAGAATGAATGGGGCCATGTATCGTGAGATTTTGAGTGAAAATCTCCTTCCATCAGCAAGGGCATTGAAGGTAAAACGTGGCTGGGTCTTTCAGCATGACAATGATCCCAAACACACCGCCCGGGCAACGAAGGAGTGGCTTCGTAAGAAGCATTTCAAGGTCCTGGAGTGGCCTAGCCAGTCTCCAGATCTCAACCCCATAGAAAATCTTTGGAGGGAGTTGAAAGTCCGTGTTGCCCAGCGACAGCCCCAAAACATCACTGCTCTAGAGGAGATCTGCATGGAGGAATGGGCCAAAATACCAGCAACAGTGTGTGAAAACCTTGTGAAGACTTGCAGAAAACATTTGACCTCTGTCATTGCCAACAAAGGGTATATAACAAAGTATAGAGATGAACTTTTGTTATTGACAAAATACTTATTTTCCACCATAATTTGCAAATAAATTCTTTAAAAATCAATGTGATTTTCTGGATTTTTTTTTCTCATTTTGTCTCTCATAGTTGAGGTATACCTATGATGAAAATTACAGGCCTCTCTCATCTTTTTAAGTGGGAGAACTTGCACAATTGGTGACTGACTAAATACTTTTTTGCCCCACTGTATGTATATATATGAGTGATTCCACGCTTATGGGTACTGAAATGGGGACATGAACTTATTTTTAAAAATTCACCTAAAACCATTTCTTTTTTTACCATCAGGTCACAAAACATGTAATCTTTAATGAATGATATGTTAAAAGATAACTTTAATTTTCTGAGATGTAATAAAAATATATTTATATGCCAAAGTCAGAACGTAACAGAAGTGTTGTGGACATATATATTCTCAATTTTAACAATGTAGAATTACTTTTTGAAACATAGGAAGGTGATGTTTTAGCAAATATAATTAATAAACATGTGTAGTAGAATAAACATACACATTCTTTCAATAAGATTAACATGGTATATAGCTAGATTGTAATTAATTTGTAACAGACGCGAGATGGACAATCATAACAGAAGTAATGTAACAGACATCATTTTGGAACTCATAGGCTTGACTTTGGCATATAAATATGTTTTTATTACATCTCAGAAAATTAAAGTTATCTTTTAACATATCATTCATTAAAGATTACATGTTTTGTGACCTGATGGTAAAAAAAGACATGGTTTTAGGTGAATAAGTTCATGTCCCCATTTCAGTACCCATAAGTGTGGAATCACTCATATATATATATATATATATATACTGGGTGCGATTTGATGGGGGGGATCATCCCCCCCTCTGGTTTTTATCTCTGCTGAAAAAAAAATCCTTGGGGACAACCCCGTCAATAAAACAAACAAACCAAAAAAAAGTTGACATGACAGGCATGTTGTGACACAGTTTTCTATGGTCTACATTGCACTTACTTTCAAAATGACCCGAAGTGGCAGCTTTGATGTTCACGAACGTCCCCAGCAAATAGATACATTGTAGATAATAACAATATCTTTGCGTTCTCATAGAACATTGTGCCTTTCCGAGGCATGCAGTGTCTTTGCTGGCTGCAGTATTGGAGCTCACAATACTGCCCAGATAGGTAAATTCATCTACTCCCTCAAGTGGTTTGCCGTCTACTGTGATGGGCACTGCTGTGATTGGGTTGATATACATGGTTTGTGTCTTGGTGGTATTTATGTTCAGGCCAGTCTGGTTCCCAAAATTATGCAGTCTTTTGGTCTTCTCCTGTAGATGGTTTTGATTGGACAACAAAATGGCTAGATCATCAGCAAAATCCAGATCTTCCAGCTGGGAAAGTAGAGTCCATTGGATACCTCTTGGTCCATCTGCTGTGGTGTTACACATAATCCAATCAATGGCAAGGAGGAAGAGCATTGTCGAGATGATACAGCCCTGTCACACACCAGACTTCACAGGAAACCACTCAGATAGGTTTCTGTCAATGATGATACCGCATTTGAAATGTTGGTAGAACAACTCTATCAAGGTAACCAGCTTAGGAGGAATCCCATATGACCTTAAGATCTTCCATAGAGTATCATGATGCAGACTGTCAAACGCCTTCTTGAAGTCAATAAAGTTGATGTAGAGGGGACAGTTCCATTCTAAACATTGCTTAATGATATTTCTCAGAGCGAATATCTGGTCCATACATCCTCTACTCTTCTCTCAGCTTGTTGTCAATAGCTGCATCAATTCTGACCAGAAGGACTCGACAGAACACTTTAGATGGTACAGAGAGCAGTGTGATGCCTCACCAGTTATCACAAATGTGGAGGTTCCCTTTCTTCGGGAGCTTTACAGTGAGGCCCTTTGTCCAGTCTTCTGGGATGGTGTTTGAGTCCCAAACAGAATGATGATGAGAACTGCCTAGTTGTATCTTGTCTCAGTCAAATGAGTGAAATCTAAAAGTGAAAGTATTAAGTCTATAATTTAAATTATTATGAAGTAAATTAACTCCAACCTACAAATCTTACAAGCAAGCAAAATTATACGACCCATAAACATGGGCTTTGGCTGAACAGACCAAATCTAGTGTACTTACTTTGTCAATTAATAAAGTGATTTTCCAGCAAGCTTAATACAGCATGTTAGGATAACTAAAAATAAATAAATAAATAAATAAAATGTGGGCGGCACGGTGGTGTAGTGGTTAGCGCTGTCGCCTCACAGCAAGAAGGTCCTGGGTTCGAGCCCCGGGGCTGGCGAGGGCCTTTCTGTGTGGAGTTTGCATGTTCTCCCCGTGTCTGCGTGGGTTTCCTCCGGGTGCTCCGGTTTCCCCCACAGTCCAAAGACATGCAGGTTAGGTTAACTGGTGACTCTAAATTGACCGTAGGTGTGAATGTGAGTGCGAATGGTTGTCTGTCTATGTGTCAGCCCTGCGATGACCTGGCGACTTGTCCAGGGTGTACCCCGCCTTTCGCCCGTAGTCAGCTGGGATAGGCTCCAGCTTGCCTGCGACCCTGTAGAAGGATAAAGCGGCTAGAGATAATGAGATGAGATGAATGAGATAAATAAAATGTTCACACTGTTAAATAGTCCTTTGTTAAAGAAAAAAAATCTCAGGAGTTATTGTAATTATAGGATCTGACATGGGGCAGTCTTATAAGTGATATTAATCCTCAGTGTGCTGGGATAGAGGACTGGTGAAAATGGGGAGCGGTATTGAAGAGAAATCTTTTGGCAATGATTCAGAGCACAATTTCAAAAGACAACACTCAGAAATAAGGATATTAGATAACTGAAAGAAAATACTGCATTTGACAAGAGGATATAATTGAGTTCTGTTCTGTTTCTTCATTCGCCTCTTTATCTTGATTCTTTAAAGGGTTTCAGAGAGGAGCTGTACCTGATTACCTCTACTCCAAACACATTCTTATACAGCTGAAGGTGTGTGTTATTGTTTCTGATTATTTCTTTGGCCTTTGGAGACTATAATGGCATTTCATGTGCACAAACAGAACATGGATTTTTTTTCATGAGAGGAATTATAAACACATCACACCATATTCATTACATTGCATTAAGTGCTAAAGTAAAATGGACTGTGTGTGTTCAACACACTCCTGAATTTGTGTTCAGTGTTCAGTGCCTGAGAGAATATTTGTGAACAATACATGATGTAACATGCTGCTCAAGATGTGTTTTATATAGCCACGTGCCTGTGAATCATGTTCTGTAATCTGTAGCACAATCTGCGTGAATAAAATGACAAACAAAATATCAAAAAGCAAACAAAATAAGTTTTATATATAGTGACGAGGCAGTGTTAGAGCAAGATGAAAGTTCAAATCCCAGCACTGCCAAGCTGCTAGCTGGGCCTGTAGGCAATGCGCTACACTTCTCTGCTTCAGGCACGCTGTGATATGGCTGACCTGTGCTCTGACCCCAGCAGCCTTCCAATCTATGTGGAGAAAAGCAGAATTTCATTCTACAGTTTATATTCGCTCATCAGCCACTTTAATAGGAACTTGTTCTTGATTCTAAGATTCCTGTTCTTGGCTGCAGGAGTGGAACCCAATGTGGTCTTCTGCTGTTGCATTCTGAGATGCTTTTCTGCTCTCCATAGTTGTAAAGAGTAATTATACCGTATGAGTTACCATATCCTCCTGGCAGCTTGAACCAATCTGGCCATCTTACTCTGACCTGTCTTATCAACAAGACATTTCCACCCACAGAACTGTTGCTTACTCAGTGTTTTTTGTTTTTCACACCATTCTGTGTAAACGCTAGAGACTGTTGTGTGTGAAAACCCCAAGAGATCAGCAGTTTCTGAAATACTCAAATGAGTCCATCTGGCACCATCACCCATGCCACACTTTGAGATCACACTTTGAGATCACAATTTTTCCCATTCTGATGTTTGAAGTGAACATTAACTGACACTCTTGATTTGTATCTGCATGAGTTTACGTATTGTGCCGCTGTCAAGGGATTGGCTTATTAGACAACTGCATAAAACAGCAGGTGGATGGGTGTTCCTTATAAAGTGGCCAGTGAGTATATGTACTGAATATATCATCGTGTTTGCACCCTCTGAAAAAAAAATAACAATGCACTCTGTTATGTTTTATTACTTTGCTATTGTCAGTAAAATAACCCAAGCTTGGTACCTTGGTGATGTATTAAAAATACACACAATTGATGCAATATGCATCACAATACTTTTTTTTCTCCTCAAACAAATCAACATTCATTAAATGTGCTCTGTAATACAGAACAGGAGGAGCAATGAAATAAAAACAAAAGTAACAATGCAGTTGTTGAATGTTCTAAAAGTACTGTTTATACTTGCAGTACCCTCAGAAGCATGCATAGACATACTGTATGATTTGAAACATGAAGATTTGGGACAGGAAGTCAAGTTTTCATTGTGTTCCTAATTGAGTCATTTTTTTTTAGCTCTGTCGTGAACAAACTAAACTGACACTATAAACTGTTTCTATTAATTGACACTATTAATGATCTATTCACTATTAATCAGCTAAACTGCCAATTTTTGAAACACTGCATATTAATTGAAGTGGACAGTTGATAGTATACAGTTCTAGGACTGCTTATCACAGACATCCTCAGCCGAGTACCCATCCTTCAATGAGTGTTTTGCCCCTTATCTCAGTACACTCTCCAGATGGTGGGGCAGCAGTGGGGATCAGCCACTGCTTGACTGTAATGGCTGCCATGCTAACTCATTGTGTCTTAGCCAGAGCCAACTGGACGCTCTCTCTGTAGCTTTGCTAAGAGGCTGGATAGCAGTCTTTCTAGATCTTCACTTGATGGCCATGGCTTCAAGTGAAGCCATGGGCATCAAGTGAAGATCTAGAAAGACTGCATTCTCCAAAGTGACTGTGTGGGGAAACCTCTACATCCAGCTTCAACAGTTAACACTGTTGTTCTCCATCCTTGTTGGATACAGGCATCTGCCAGGTCTTTGTACTTCACCAGCTTTCTTTCAAATTCTTTGTCTGTTTTCTCTTCCCAAGACACCATCAGTTCGACCAGTACAATCCTTCTGGGAGATTGCGACCAAAGAACTAATCTGGCCGGAGGTTAGCACCACATCAGGAAAGACCAGTTTCCTTCTCTACGCACATCTCCCAGTTATTTGCTTCTTGCAGTAAACTAGGGTTGCTGACTTTTGGAGCCTTCTTTGTTCCCTCCTTCACAAGGAATATATAATGGGGTCCTATGGTGTGTGGGCTTTTAACTTTACAGCATTCCTTCTCCAAGATATCTGCCAGTACTCTTAACACCTGATCGTGGCACCATCTGTAGTGTCCTTGTGAAAAAGCTAACCTGCATGAAGATAGGATATGCTGGAGTGTACCTCTTTCTCCACACAGCTGGCATGATGGGTCTTCCATCAGCTTCCATCTTTGGAGATTTGCAGGGGTTGGTAGCAAGTCATATATAGAGTGGAGCAGGAAACTGAGCTGTAGTGGTTCATACTGCCACAACTCTGGCCACATCAGCTTACATTCTGGCATGTTCCACTTGTTCCAACCACCCTGTAATGACATCTGGACTGACCTTGCTGCTCTCACCTCTTCCTCTGCCTTTCTTATCTCCATCTGCACCATGGATCTGCACTCATGTCTGTCTGCACAGTTTCATTGTAGCTGCCATCTCACTCCTAATCTTTCTCTGCCCACATTTATTATCCTGACAATGTCTTGATGTCTCAAACTGCTCTCAGCTTGTTCCACTGCCTTCCTGTTCGGACCTAAATGCCTGCCTTACTGATCTTCTCATTACTCAAGTCTTTCAAGGTCATAAAGAGCCTAGCCTTAGACACTTTATATTCCTCCACAAGGGAGCTCACTGGTAACTGCAGTTTGGTTGATCTACCATATACGGTAGACCAATGCTTGTGAAGGATTTAGGCAAGCCCAACCATCTTTTCAAATGTTTGCTAATTCCCAGTTCGAGTCTTTCTATGAGGCTGATTGGTATCTCGTACACCATCAATGGCTATACTAGCCTGGGCAGCAGACCATGCTGATGCACCTACACCGTGAACCTCCCTGGGAGTTCTGACTTGTCTATCCTATGCAATCCTTCTTGAACCTGCTGGTGTAACCGATCTTTGCTGTTCTTGTCTGTGAGTGTTGCATCAAACCATTTACCCAAACATTTAACTGGGTTGGAGACTAATGAGAGAAGTTCATCATCTTATATTGTCAACTTGAACTTCTCTGTAACCTTCCCCTTCTTGATGATCAAACACCTTGACTTCATTGGTTTAAATGCCATTCTTGCTCAGCTGATGGTCTCATCAAGAGTTTTCAGGATCCACTGGGCTTGTATATGGGTTTCAGTTGTAATTGTCATGTCATCCATGAAACCTCTGTTGGATGGAAGATGTATTCCTGAGTTTGTCTTTGGGCCTCTTGTTTCCCTCTCTGCAACCTCAATGATCGTATTTATACTCAAAATGAACAAGATAACAGAGATGGTACACCCAGTGATAATACCCTTCTCCAACTTTATCCATGACGTGGTGACACTTCCACACAAAAATCTCATCCAGATGTCTGAGAAGTAGCTCATGATCAGCTCGTTGATGTGTTCAGGGATATAGTAATGGTTCAGGGCTGCTTCAATAAGACAGTGGGGTATAGAGCCATAGGCATTTGCCAGATCCAGCCACAGAACCATCAAATCCTTCTGGTTTATCCTTGCCTCATGTAACAGCTGTGTCAATATGCTGGTGTGCTCAACGCATCCTGAGAAGCCCGGTACACCTCTCTTCTGGACAGATGTGTAACATAGCTATTGGCCACCATGTAACATAGCTATTGGCCACTGAGCAATGATATAGTTTGGAACTGACTGATGTCTGATGAATTATTTTCCTTGGACGTGAGACATCCTTCTGCTTCTTGCCAACATTTTGGAATGGTCTCTTTCTTCCAAACTTGTCAAAGGATCACCCACAGGCTTCGTAGAAGACAGGGACACTTCTTGTACCGGTATAACTTGTATGGTATTCCACTGGGGCCTGGTGCTGAGCAGGAATGTGCCTTCTTGACCACATCTTAAACTTCATTCCCTGTAGGTTCTCTTGTGTTGAGAAGAACTCTCAGAGCATCTGATGATTGGATCCTTTCACACTCTCCCAGTGGCTCATCTCTGTGTGGGTCTGCATGTGTGTTCCTCAGGAACTCTTCAACCTCTTCTTTACTGCTCTTCAGTTGTCCAGTTCTCTCTTCTCCTAAGAGGGTTTTGGTGAACTTGTAGGGGTTAGAGATGAATGCTGCCCTCTTCTTTGACTTCATCTGTCTCTTGGCTCTAAATCTTTTAGCAGCAACAAGTGACTTCAGTCGAGTGCACAGTTGTTGTCTCAAAGCTGCCAATCCGACCCTCTCAGACTCATCTGCATGGGAGAACTGTTTTCTAAGTATTCTGAATTCTGACCAGATTCTCTTTATTTCTACCTGATACCTGTTTGACATTATGGGTTTTTCTGACTTACTGGTAGTTGCATCTTTCAGGCCAAACCTTTCCTTTCCCAATGCATACACCAAAGTTGGTAGGGCTGTCAACTTCTTCTCTACCCCTGCTTGAAGAGCTGCTTACAGTACATTGTCAGCTCTTCACGCTTGAGGAGATGTTTCCAGTCAAAGAGAACACAGGAGCCAAGAGACCTATAGTACTGTGGTTGGAAACCTGCCTAGATATCTCCCTCATCTGACCTGATAAACCTGAGCATTGTTTCTATGCATTCTGAGACTGGCAGCCACTCTTTGTCTGGTGAATCCTTATTCCATGCTGATTCTTACATACTTTCCCACAGTGGCAACTTCTGCCAAATTTTCCACAGTCCTTTGAACTGTCCTTTGTACTGTCTGAGTTGATTCTAAGTGATCCCTTCTGTTGGGCCCATCATCCTCCCCCCCCCCCCTTTTTGGAAGGCCCAAGGGGTATCCTCTGTCATTTTCTGTCATAGCTGGTATCTGATTGCACTCTCACGAGTACAGCAAGATAGGTTTGCCAGCCCACCTTGCACCATTTATCGAGTCTTTCCCAGTGTCATCTGTCTCTCCAGCATCACCATTCTTTCATGGTTGTCATCTGGACTTTCACAGAAGTCACTGGTATACTAGACACATCAGTTGATAGAATACAGTTCTAGGACTGATTATCACAGACATCCTCAGCCAAGGGGCGGCACGATGGTGTAGTGGTTAGCGCTGTCACCTCACAGCAAGAAGGTCCGGGTTCGAGCCCCGTGGCCAGCGAGGGCCTTTCTGTGCAGAGTTTGCATGTTCTCTCTGTGTCCGCATGGGTTTCCTCCGGGTGCTCCGGTTTCCCCCACAGTCCAAAGACATGCAGGTTAGGTTAACTGGTGACTCTAAATTGACCGTAGGTGTGAGTGTGAATGGTTGTCTGTGTCTATGTGTCAGTCCTGTGATGACCTGGCGACTTGTCCAGGGTGTACCCTGCCTTTCGCCCGTAGTCAGCTGGAATAGGCTCCAGCTTGCCTGCGACCCTGTAGAACAGGATAAAGCAGCTAGAGATAATGAGATGAGATGAGATGAGATGAGATGAGATCCTCAGCCGAGTACCTATCCTTTAATGAGTGTTTTGCCCCTTATATCGGTACACTCTCCAGATGGAAATATTATGAGAAACACTTTTTCAGTGCTTGTGCACATACATTTGTGTATCTGGATCCTACTCTGAAATAAGACACCCAGTTTCTTTTGGGCTCTTATTTCAGAAAACGTGATTCAGCAAGCTGTTCAGATTCAACTCCCCTTTCTATGTCACAAGAGGAGCTCATTAGAATTATACCACCTCCTCATCTGAGTATCTCCAATGAAGATTCATGAGGAAATTGCAGTTGGATTGGCTGGTGGAAAGGGGTGTGAGCAGTGGCTCATTATTATTAAAATGATTAATAAATGGGCTGTTTAGACAGGGTGAGAAGGGAGCTGTGGTGCTTTATCCTTGTCATATTTTGACCAAAGCATGTCATAAACATTTCTTTCAGACCTCAGGGAACTGAGTCAATTTGTGGAAAACGGGTATAATACTGTATGTCACCTTTAATAATGAATATAGAACATACAATGAATATCATGAAAAATATAATTTACCCAAATATTCAAATAAAACAGCCACCATTTTTAGTTTCTGAAATATTTTGCCATCAATTCTTACACTTTAACAAGTGTTCCAGTTGGTGCAGTTGGTACACTGGTTCTGTGACAGGTGCAAAAACATGAGCTCTCATGTCAAGCTGTTACCTTCCATTATTTTTCACAAACATGCATACATACTGTCAGTGAATCATAAACTCCACAGAAATGTATTAAATCACACAATCACACTTTTTGTAATCTGTGAGCTTAATTTCCACTTAGTGTGGGTGTGTAGCCAAAAATACTGTTGTTATTGTTAGCAAGATAGGCTGTTTAATTCTGTAGCTAGGCAGGGGGAAAGTGGAGTACCACAAACTTATTAGAAGTGCTGGTACTACTTAACAGTGAGTACCAACAAACCTGATTAAAATAGAAATGACAGCTATTCAAGTCCTGCAACGGCAGAGAGAGGACAGACAGACAGACAGACAGGCAAATTTATTTATTTATTTATTTATTTATTTGATCCAGCATCCACTGGGCTATTGGCCTGGATAAGATTTTATAATCATCATGCTGATTGTCAAGTAAGGTTATGTGCACATGTTTTAGAAACATGAAGTCCTTCTTTTTCAGGTGGATGGATGCTAAGGCTCTGTAATATATTATGTCTACACTGTAAACTATTTAATTCTCAATTTCTCTGATTAATGAAATAAACTGAACCAGGTGCAGCACTGTGATGCAACAGGAAGCGTTACTTGGACCATCTCGGGGGTACCTTTAGAGGTTCTACATAGAACCCTACAAAACAGTGTTTCTCTTTCAGAAAAGTTTCCAATTATGGTAAAATAGTTAAAACTATTAACTATCCAAAGAACCCTTGAGAAATTATTTTTTAAGTGTAGCCCAAATGGAAAAGTTTAGACAAGCGAAAAATATAATTTGAGAGTTTATTATCAGCACATACAGTATATCATTGTAATATTCACTATCTGTGAGTTAACATAATACTTGGAAATGCAGTTACAGTGGTGCTTGAAAGTTTGTGAACCCTTTAGAATTTTCTATATTTCTGCATAAATATGACCTAAACTATCATCAGATTTTCATACAAGTCCTAAAAGTAGATCAAGAGAACCCAGTTAAACAAATGAGACAAAAATATTATACTTCGTCATTTATTTATTGAGGAAAATGATCCAAGATTACATATCTGTGAGTGGCAAAAGTATGTGAACCTTTGCTTTCAGTATCTGGTGTCAGGGCCAGATTAACACTTTCTGAGGCCCAGGGCTAATTACCAGGATGAGGCCCTTCATATCGTGTCCTAACGCATGACCTCACACAAACCCATGACAGGTGCACTGACACATCAGCGCACACAGTACCAATCTATGACACACTACCGTTTAAAGCGAACTGGCAATATGAATTCAATTCAATTCAATTCAATTCAAGGGTAGCTTTATTGCCATGACTCATTGCAGTAGTGTTGACAAAGCTGACAGAATAATGATGGAAAACAAAACATATCTGAATAGACCTATACTTAAAAATGTAGGAAGAAAGAAACTAAGAAATTAAACTTATGGTGACTTGTATTAGGCTAATCATCCCAGAAAAGGTAATAAAATCTATTTGTGGTAGATAGAAGAAAACTTATCTTAAGGTATGATTTAGATTTTAAAAAAAAAGGGAAGTTTTGCAATACTTGTAGCTTAGTTGGATAGAATGAAAGGAAACATTATCGTGTATAGTAGTAATAATAATATTTTTAAATGAATAAATGCATAAATCAATATGTATAGCCTGTAGGTACTGTAGACCAGTGTTTCACAAACTTTTTTTCATGTTGACCCACATTTTAAAAGCCACAAACCTTTTTCGCGAAACAAGTCAATAGAGATTATATGTAATTCACAAAGTTGTAATTGACCAGTATTTAAAAAACATTTTTAAAAAGCTCAATGAATACATGTTCAAAATACACACATGTCCAGGTTACTCACAAACCCAAGCAAGAAGGCAGACAGGCAAATTTCGGGGTAGGCTATTTGAAATGTGCACACAAACACGCTAAAAAACTATTTTACAATTAATGGAGCATATTGAGTAGGCAGCGGCGGCCCGTCAGAAAAAAAACATGACTCACCAAGTGATTTCAAAAGGCCCGTTTTCTGCTCTTCCTCAATGCAAAATCATCAATGAGCTCCTCAAAGTCCAGTTGGCCCAGTATGTGATGCTCTATTGACATTAAAGTCAGATTGTTCAGTCTCTCCTCCAACATTGATGTTCTCAGTCTATGCTTGATAATGCCCAGTTTGGAAAATGACCTCTCCCCGCTGGCATTGCTGACAGGCAATGTAAGGTAAATCCTGAGTGCTATGTCGACATTTGGGAAAACATTTTGTAGATGCCTCTCTCGAATGAATGCCAGTAAGTTCCTCGGCTTTCTGTTTTCAGTGGAAACTTTTGCGAAATGGGGCGGCACAGTGGTGTAGTGGTTAGCGCTGTCGCCTCACAGCAAGAAGGTCCTGGGTTCGAGCCCCGTGGCCAGCGAGGGCCTTTCTGTGTGGAGTTTGCATGTTCTCCCCGTGTCCGCGTGGGTTTCCTCCGGGTGCTCCGGTTTCCCCCACAGTCCAAAGACATGCAGGTTAGGTTAACTGGTGACTCTAAATTGACCGTAGGTGTGAGTGTGAATGGTTGTCTGTGTCTATGTGTCAGCCCTGTGATGACCTGGCGACTTGTCCAGGGTGTACCCCACCTTTCGCCCGTAGTCAGCTGGGATAGGCTCCAGCTTGCCTGCGACCCTGTAGAAGGATAAAGCGGCTAGAGATAATGAGATGAGATGAGAGACTTTTGCGAAATGCACAAACTGCCCCAGTTCGTCAGGGAAATCATCCGCCAGGTCTTCATGGTATTTTGCCTGCAGGTTGACACTTTTCTTGTGTATTTGACTGAGGGACAATTTGTCTAGTTGCGTTAGAAATCCGAAGTATGTGCAGGTTTCTTTGTACACTGCATGTCTCTGCTGTAATGCACTAATCAGTTTGTCTATTATGACAAAGAATGTCTCCCGAAATCGGTCTTCTCCCGCATTGTGCACATGGTCAGGTTCGTCGGTGTCATCGGCTCGGGTGGTGCGCTTCACTAGTCGAGTCACTGTGTACTGCTGTGACAATGACAGTGATTTGGCCTGGGATTCCAAGTGTTTGAACTGGGAGTGTAAATTGGACACAAAGTCTATGAGGGACTGGAGTAATTCCACAGCAGTAACTAGGTCCAAATCCATTGTCTGCAGGGCCGTGCTTGTGATTTCAAATCTTTGCAGCACGGTATCCCATATGATGGTGAGGAATGCTGTCTTGAATCTATTCTTTTTTTTTTTGCCAGGGATTTCGCCTCCTCGCGTGCGGCTGATTTCTGATTGTCATCTTCCGCTATCTCCTTTAAAGTGTCGTGGACATTTCTGAAATTTAAATGGAGAGATTTTGTAGCCCGTGCATGTGCCGCCCATCGTGTAGATAAAAGTCCCTTCACCATCTCCATGCGTTTGTTCTCGTTAGACTCAAGTCCATCCATTAATATTTTCCAGCAGCTAGGCGAAGCTGCGAAAAAAGTGAAAATGGATTGAATCAGCCTAAAAAAAGAACTGGCGTCACGGCAACAATCCACACTACAGACCCCAACAAGGTTCAGGGAGTGGGCCGCACATGGAATCCAATCAGCAAGGGGGTTTCTTTCCTGAATTCGAGCACGCAATCCCTTGTACGCACCTGACATGTTGGACGCATTGTCAAAGCACTGTCCCCTGCAATTTCTGATGTCGATGTGCATGTCCTGCAGCACACTTGTGACAGAGTCAAAAAGGGACTCGCCTGTATGGCTAAATATGGGCAGAAATTTCAAAAATCTCTCAAAGATTTTACCCTCCTCAGACACATAACGCACCACAAACATTAACTGGTCAATGTGACTCAAATCCGGTGTAGAATCCACTATCAGAGAAAAATACTTCGCGTTTTGCAGCTGCATAATGATCTCTGCTTGAACTCGCTGACCCATGAGACCAATAAACTCCTCGCATATAGTAGATGACAAATATGAGGGTGTCCCTCGCCCCTTATTTCCGTATTTTTTCAAGTGTCCATCCAGAAAGGGGTCAAACTTGCCCAGCAACTCTAAAATTCCCAAATAGTTGCCGTTGTGAACTGAGCCCAGTGTTTCGTTGTCTCCACAGAATGCCAGCCCACACTCTGACAAAAATTTAATTACTGCCACAATTCTCCGCAGTACTTCTCTCCAGTAATTAGCCTCATCTTTGAGTTGATCCTGCAGCTCCGCGTCTATCCCACGTACCTGCGTGCGCGCAAGCCAAATGAGCACTGCATTTTGGTGAGGCTGGCCCGCTTCATGCATCTCCACCCGGTCAACGGAATGCTTCCAATCTGAAAATCCATGTGTGAAAGCGGATTATTCGTGACCGAATAGTTTGCAAAAAAAGCAAAACACGTTTCCAGTGGATGGGGAGTAAGAAAGCCATTCTCTTGCTACCTTTTCTCCGTTTCTGAGCGAGCGGCTGAACAATGTTTTGCTCAGACATCGTTTCTGACTTTTATAAGTCCTTTCAGAAGCCGAAAAATTGTCATCTTTATGTTGACAAAGTGTGGGTGCCGTAATTCCCTTTCCGACCCAGTAGGTACGCATCTCCTCATTAACTTCTCCCCAACATGCAACATCGGTCGATATATCTGTTTTTGCCCCTACCTCAGAATCAACAGGCTCCTCCGCTACATTACCCGCCGCTGGTTCTTCTCCATCACTTGTTTCTTCAGAGGAAATTGTATTGCTAGCAGACTGGCTAGTTGTGTTGGTTAGTTGGCTAGTGGCCGTTGGTTGCTGTCCATCGCTGACAGTTGCATCTTCGCTGGTAGCCGCTACAGCAGGCTGACTAGTACTCCACATATTGGTTAGTTTGGGTGTTTTCTTAAGTAATTCTGTCACTTTTTCGTGTTTTATTGCTTGTAATTTTCTTTTTTTGGCCCCGCTCTCGTGTTTCCTTTGACCCGACATTTTCGCTCGTTTTTTACTCTACTTCTACTAACTTTAGTCACTTGACATCAGCAACCGGAGGCCCCCCTTGGTGGTGAGGCCCAGGGCTGCAGCCCTTTGAGCCCATTCTTTTAATCTGGCCGTGTCTGGTGTGACTCCCTTGTGCAGCAATAACTGCAACTAAACATTTCCGGTAACTGTTGATCAGTCCTGCACACCAGCTTGGAGGAATTTTAGCCCATTCCTCCATACAAAACAGCTTCAACTCTGGGATGTTGGTGGGTTTCCTCACATGAACTGCTCACTTCAGGTCCTTCCACAACATTTCGATTGGATTAAGGTCAGGACATTGACTTGGCCATTCTAAAACATTAACTTTATTCTTCTTTAACCATTCTTTGGTAGAACAACTTGTGTGCTTAGGGTCATTGTCTTGCTACATGACCCACCTTCTCTTGAGATTCAGTTCATGGACAGATGTCCTGACATTTTCCTTTAGAATTCGCTGGTATAATTCAGAATTCATTGTTCCATCAATGATGGCAAGCCGTCCTGGACCAGATGTAGCAAAACAGGCCCAAACCATGATACTACCACCACGATGTTTCACAGATGGGATAAGGTTCTTATGCTGGAATGCAGTGTTTTCCTTTCTCCCAACATAACGCTTCTTATTTAAACCAAAAAGTTCTATTTTGCTCTCATCCATCCACAAAACATTTTTACAGTAGCCTACTGGCTTGTCCACGTGATCTTTAGCAAACTGCAGATGAGCAGCAATGTTCTTTTTGGAGAGCAGTGGCTTTCTCCTTGCAACCCTGCCATGCACACCATTGTTGTTCAGAGTTCTCCTGATGGTGGACTCATGAACATTAACATTAGCCAATGTGAGAGAGGCCTTCAGTTGCTTAGAAGTTACCCTGGGCTCCTTTGTGACCTTGGCGAATATTACACGCCTTGCTCTTGGAGTGATCTTTGTTGGTCGACCACTCATGGGAGGGTAGCAATGGTCTTGAATTTCCTCCATTTGTACACAATCTGTCTGACTGTGGATTGGTGGAGTTCAAACTCTTTAGAGATGGTTTTGTCACCTTTTCCAGCCTGATGAGCATCAACAACGTTTTTTCTGAGGTCCTTGGAAATCTCCTTTGTTCTTACCATGATACACTTCCACAAACGTATGTTGTGAAGATCAGACTTTTATAGATCCATGTTCTTTAAATAAAACAGGGTGCCCACTCACACCTGATTGTCATCCCATCGATTGAAAACACCTGACTCTAATTTCACCTTCAAATTAACTGCTAATCCTAGAGGTTCACACACTTTTGCCACTCACAGATATGTAATATTGGATCATTTTCCTCAATAAATAAATGACCAAGTATAATATTTTTGTCTCATTTCTTTAACTGGGTTCTCTTTTTCTACTTTTAAGACTTGTGTGAAAAATTGATGATGTTTTAGGTCATATTTATGCAGAAATATAGAAAAGTCTAAAGGGTTCACAAACTTTCAAGCACTACTGTACATTCGGCTGGGAGCAAGAAATGAAGGCTGAAAGGCATTTCAGGAGAAAGTGAAGTTATTTAGATTCACGACTATGACAAAACTATTTAATAGTTTATAAAAGTGATAATAATAATCAAGCACTAAATCCTCCATCAGCTGAGGCATTCATTTACAGCTCACAGCTCTGATAAGGCTGACAAACCAGCCCATCCTCTGTTTAAAGGCACCATTTCTTTTCTCATAAAAGAAATGTAGCACTTTTGCCACTCACATATATGTAATATTGGATCATTTTACTCAATAATTAAATTACCAAGTATAATATTTTTGTCTCATTTGTTTAACTGGATTCTCTTTATCTACTTTTAGGACTTGTGTGAAAATATGATGATGTTCTAGGTCATATTTATGCAGAAGTATAGAACATTTCAAAAGGTTCACAAACTTTCAAGCACACTGTAGCAGATGTCAAACAGCAAGACAAATCAGACAATGTTCAAAAGGCTTAGTATTGTGATAGGCAGTGGTGGAGCAAGGCTTTGCCAAGATTGCTTAAATGACTAGTTTATTTAAAGGAAAGTGTGTGATTGTGGTGAAAGGTCCTTGCTTATGTGTCATGCAACATGGTTGCTGGCTGGAAATGAAGGGAATTGGGGTTTGTACGATTATTTGATTCAGAAGTGGGCATAACATATAAACAGCAAATATTGGAGATTGCCAGCAACAACAATTGCCTTTGGGCATCTCCTATTGCTCCTCTGTGCTCTGTAGTAAGCACAGGCAGTGACAGAGTCCCAACATCAAACTCCAAAGCACACCAATCATGAAGCTGACTTGTACCTCAGGGTGGTATTTGCAGTGAAAATGCCCCACTTGGGCTACAGCCTTAGCTAGAGTCTGGATTGTGGCATGGAACACAGAGGGGACTATGAAAAAACACAGGTCCAAAGGCAAAGGCAAAATCAGCAGTACAGACATAAATACTGTAAACATGATAAAACTGGGTTTGAGGCTGAGAATAAAGCTAATACTGAAACTCCAGAAAGATTCAGAGTGATGGGTGAAGGGTCAGACCGGACCATGAGCTGAATAAAAGGATAAAATGTTATTAATAAACAACAGCTCTAACTGACACTTGGCACACAGAAAAAGTGTTGTGCTTATATTGTTGTCCTCGTGCTCTTTTCCACCGATGCAGTGCTATGATGTGATCGCAAGTAAATAGACACACACAGGCTGCTAAATCAAGATGTGAGAGTTTTTCCCATAAATGTTACCCTAGTAACATTTCAACTTCTGCTACATAATGTTCATTTCTCAAACCTATTGAAATGCAAGCTGGTTCTCAAAAGGCACCAAGGCAGGACTGGCTCTGCAACTGCATCTGCACTAGCACTGGCACCATTATGGTGGAAAAGAGCTATATGATACAAGCTATGTAAATGTACCCTTGAAGGTACAATAGCATTCCTTAAGGTTGTACAGTGGTGCTTGAAAGTTTGTGAACCCTTTAGAATTTTCTATATTTCTGCATAAATATGACCTAAAACATCATCAGATTTTCACACAAGTCCTAAAAGTAGATAAAGAGAACCCAATTAAACAAATGAGACAAAAAATATTATACTTGGTCATTTATTTATTGAGGAAAATGATCCAATATTACATATCTGTGACAGGCAAAAGTATGTGAACCTCTAGGATTAGCAGTTAATTTGAAGGTGAAATTAGAGTCAGGTGTTTTCAATCAATGGGATGACAATCAGGTGTGAGTGGGCACCCTGTTTTATTTAAAGAACAGGAATCTATCAAAGTCTGATCTTCACAACTCATGTTTGTGGAAGTGTATCATGGCATGAACAAAGGAGATTTCTGAGGACCTCAGAAAAAGTGTTGTTGATGCTCATCAGGCTGGAAAAGGTGACAAAACCATCTCTAAAGAGTTTGGACACCAACAATCCACAGTCAGACAGGTTGTGTACAAATGGAGGAAATTCAAGACCATTGTTACCCTCCCCAGGAGTGGTCGACCAACAAAGATCACTCCAAGAGTAAGGTGTGTAATAATCGGTGAGGTCATAAAGGACTCCAAGGTAACTTCTAAGCAACTGAAGGCCTCTTTCACATTGGCTAATGTTAATGTTCATGAGTCCACCATCAGGAGAACACTGAACAACAATGGTGTGCATGGCAGGGTTTCAAGGAGAAAGCTACTGTTCTCCAAAAAGAGCATTGCTGCTCGTCTGCAGTTTGCTAAAGATCATGTGGACAATCCAGAAGGCTATTGGAAAAATGTTTTGTGGACAGATGAGACCAAAATATAACTTTTTGGTTTAAATGAGAAGCGTTATGTTTGGAGAAAGGAAAACCCTGCATTCCAGCACAAGAACCTTATCCCATCTGTGAAACATGTTGGTGGTAGTATCATGGTTTGAGCCTGTTTTGCTGCATCTGGGCCAGGACGGCTTGCCATCATTGATGGAACAATGAATTCTGAATTATATCAGCGAATTCTAAAGGAAAATGTCAGGACATCTGTCCATGAACTGAATCTCAAGAGAAGGTGGGTCATGCGGTTAGACAATGACCCTAAGCACACAAGTCATTCTACCAAAGAATGGTTAAAGAAGAATAAAGTTAATATTTTGGAATGGCCAAGTCAAAGTCCTGACCTTAATCCAATCAAAATGTTGTGGAAGGACCTGAAGCGAGCAGTTCATGTGAGGAAACCCACCAACATCCCAGAGTTGAAGCTGTTCTGTATGGAGGAATGAGCTAAAATTCCTCCAAGCGGGTGTGCAGGACTGATCAACAGTTACCGGTAACGTTTAGTTGCAGTTATTGCTGCACAAGGGGGTCACACCAGATACTGAAAGCAAAGGTTCACATACTTTTGCCACTCACAAATATGTAATATTGGATCATTTTCCTCAATAAATAAATAACCAAGTATAATATTTTTGTCTCATTTGTTTAACTGGGTTCTCTTTATCTACTTTTAGGACTTGTGTGAAAATCTGATGATGTTTTAGGTCATATTTATGCAGAAATATAGAAAATTCTAAAGGGTTCACAAACTTTCAAGCACCACTGTATGTACCTTAAACATATTCTTCTAAAATGATATTGTCTTTGTTTAATACAATGGATGTTACTAAGTGCAATGGGTGTTAGTAATTGCTACTCAGTGACCTTAGTGAGAAGCATACGTACAGTAGGTAGCTTAAAATCCCAGCTAAGGTCCAACAAACTAGGATAGATTCAGCAATACAGAAATGGGTACAAAAAAGGAGTAAGTTGCTGAAATGCACAGTGATGCAGCAGCATGGGATTAAGACTGGAGAAGAAGTGAAGCCTGACAGTAAGACTGGGAAAGCAGCAGGGCTTGCAAACACCACTAGCAAGGGAACCAGATTGGTATAGGCCACCAGGAAGGAGACCGGGCTGATGAGGAGCTTCAAGAAAGGAACAGGGCTAGCAAACACCACTTGGAAAGGAAAATGGCCAGTGTACATCACCAGAAAGGGAACAGATACAGATAACACCACCAGTATGTGGTGGCCAGGATAAAACAGGGCTAGTGATGAGCATCAGGAAAGGAATAGAACCAGTGAGAAGCACAAGGAAGGGCTGTTGAACACCATCAGGAAAGGGACAAGTTTTGTGTCCACCACCAAGAAGGAAACAGGTTCTGTGAGGAACATCAGGAAGATGACAGGTTTTGTGTACACCATTAAGAAGAGAACAGGTTTAGTGTACACATTAAGAAGGAAACAAGGGTGGTGTATACCATCAGGAAGGGAACGCAGACATTACCACCACCAGAAAGAGAACAGAGCTGGTGAACACCACCAGGAAGAGAACAATGCCAGTGAGGAATATTAGGAAAGCACAGATAACACCACCAGGGTCAGGATGAAACTGGGCTAGTGAGGAGCATCAGGAAAGGAATAGAGCTGGCAAGGAGCACAAGAGAAGAGTGCTGTTGAACACCATCAGGAAGGGGACAAGTTTGGTGTCCACCACCAGAAAGGAAGCATGTTCTGTGAGAAACATCAGGAAGGTGACAGGTTTGGTGTACACCATTAAGAGAACAGGTTTGGTGTACACATTAAGAAGGAAACAAGGGTGGTGTATATAATATCTTGTCAGAGATTGGAGCTCACACAAACATGACCACACTCTTAGCTGGGTATGTTCACACTCCTTTATTCTACTTCCGGCACTATACATATTGGGGATAGGAGGGCACCACCTGGTGGTGTGGTGTGACCAGAAATAAAGTACCACCATCACAACTCCTCCCCTCTTATTCAGTTACCCAGAACTCCCAAAACAGTAACATTAAATCTTTAACTAACAGAACAGTTATTGAACATTATATCCTAACTTAAGGGTGAGGGTAGACTGCCTCAGCACCTTGAGTGTGTCGGGGGATTATTGTGCCCCCTTCTTGAGACAGCACTCTCTAACTAAACATTTCAGAGACCATACCCCGTTGTTTAAAGGGTCAGTCTGTCGGGTGGTTTGCAAATCCGTCTTGGATATCGGTTCAGTGTTGGCTGGGGTGTTGCGAGGTTGGTATGTGTGTCTGACTGACCTGGAAGTGGTGAGCTTGTTACCGTCATGGGGCTCGCTGTCACTGGCGCATCACCTGTGTCGGTCATGGCTGTTGGAACGACTGCGGTGGGTGTCGGTTGTTTCTCTGTGGCTGACTGCACGATGCTGGGGTGACAGGCCACCATCTGGTCTGCATGCCGATTCCACTGCTGATTTGACCCAACTTCGACCTGGTACGACCTTGGCCCTGCTTGCGATGTAACCGTACCAGTCATCCACTTTTCCTCCCCCTTCCGATAGTCCCGGACAAGCACCGGGTCGCCCACCCCAAAAGTTCTGGCTTTAGCGTGTGCATCCCGGTAACGCTGTTGGTCCTCTTGCGCTTGATCCACCACTGCTGACATGCTCGGTTTCAGCAGGTCCAGGTGGGTGCGCAGCTTGCGACGGAGAAACAGCATAGCCGGTGACTCTTTTGTAGTGGTGTGGGGGGTGTTTCTGTAGTGTAGCAGGAATGCATCGAGCCGTCGCTGGACCGAAGCTGTACCCCTCGACGACTTCAGAGAATGTTTAAATGTCTGTACGAAACGCTCTGCCAGGCCGTTCGTTGCCGGGTGAAAGGGAGCTGAGCGTTTATGCATAATGCCATTGGATGTTAAAAAGTGTGCAAACTCCTCAGAAGTGAATTGAGGCCCATTGTCACTAACTAGGACCTCTGGTACTCCGTAATGACTGAAAAGGCCTCTTAAAACTTCGATCGTTTTTGCAGATGAGGTTGAATCCATCAATATGACTTCGGGCCACTTGGAATGAGCGTCAACAATGACAAAGAACATGTGCCCCTCAAAAGGGCTGGCGAAATCGATATGAATCTGTTGCCACGGACCTGTTGGCCAGGGCCATGGGTACAGCGGTGTGGGGGCAGGGCTCTTTTGACATTGTTGGCACGGGGTGCACATCTTGCACCTCTCCTCCACCTGCGCATCCATACCCAGCCACCACACGTAGCTTCTCGCCAGGGATTTCATCTTGACCACGCCAGGGTGTCCGGCGTGGAGTTCGTCTAAAACATGCTGACGTAGTTTGGGTGGGACTACAACTCTATTTCCCCACATTAAGCAACCTTGAAGTACCGAGAGTTCATCTTTCCATGTGATGTACGGGACCAGACTCCCATCAGCATCCTTGGCTGGTGGAAAACGACCGGTTGATGCCATCTCGATCACCTGTGAGAGTGTGGCGTCTGCTTTGGTTTCTCTTTTCACCTCTCTGCAGTGGATTGGAAGACTTTCAATGTGTTTAATCAGAAATGCGTCAACTGTCCCTTGTTTCTCTTTGTGTTGCACTGGCAGACGCGAGAGACCATCTGCGTTGCCATGGTTAGCGGCGCATCTGTACTTTATTGTATAGTTATGCGCTGCCAATATGAGTGCCCAGCGCTGTAGTCTTGCAGCAGCCATGGACGGGGTTGCTTTGCTGGGGCTCAATATTGTTGTCAAAGGCTGGTGATCAGTAAGTAGGGTAAAATGACGGCCATAGAGATATGAATGAAAACGTCTGACCCCGAATATTATTCCTAATGCCTCTCGCTCAATTTGAGCATAATTCTGCTCTGCCTTGCTAAGCGTCTGCAAAGCAAAGGCTATGGGTTGTTCTTCCCCATTTGGCAGTCGATGTGAGATGACCGCCCCAACCCCATAGGGCGAGGCATCGCAGGCAAGTATAACTGGCAGTCTGGGATTGTAATGCATCAGTACACTTTTGCTGGATAACTGTTCCTTTGCCTTTTGGAAAGCTTCGTCACATTTCCTGGACCATGCCCACGTAACTCCTTTATGTAGCAATGCATTCAATGGGTGTAAAAGAGTTGACAGGTTCGGGACGAAGCGCGCGTAATAGTTGATGAGCCCCAGGAAAGAGCGCAACTGGCTCACATCGGTCATCATGGGCACATCCACGATGGCTTTGATCTTATCATAAGACTTGTGGAGACCTGCAGAATCAATCATGTGCCCTAAGTACTCTAGCGAGCTCCTGAAAAACTCACATTTCTCCTTTTGGACTCGGAGCCCAAATTTTTCTAGACGACTCAGTACGGCTTCGAGATTTCTCAGATGGTGCGCATCATCCTGGCCTGTGATGAGAATGTCATCAAGAAAACAATGTACGTTGGGCAGCCCTTGGAGCACTTGGTCCATTATTCTCTGGAATATGGAGGGCGCGGAAGTAATTCCAAATGGTAAGCGATTGTAGCAGAACATGCCCTTGTGGGTGGTGATCGTAAGATATTTCCTCGAGTCTGTCTTAACTGGTACCTGAAGGTAGGCCTGTGAAAGGTCCAGTTTGCTGAAACGATGTCCCCCAGACAAAGACACAAACAGATCCTCAATACGAGGTATTGGGTAGTGTTCAGCGCACAGGGCTGGATTTACAGTCACCTTAAAGTCTCCACATATCCTCACACTACCGTTCTTCTTCATTACAGGCACTATGGGGGTTGCCCAGTCACTGAACTGAACCGGGGAGATAACCCCTTGCTGGAGGAGGCGCTCTATTTCGGCTTCCACGAGCTTGGCAGAACTTTGGCTGCTGATCTGGCCTCAGCATCAGTGAAGCTTCGAACCCTTTCAGTGTTCCCAATTCCTTGCTAAACACTTCTGTGTGGCAATTTAGGACACACTCAAGAGTTTCACCACCCGCCATACGCCCCGTTCACACTGTCTTGATTTCATGCCAGTCTATGTTGATGCTCCTTAGCCATTCATGGCCGAACAGTGGTGGTGACTCTCCTTTTACCACATATAAAGACAACCTAGCTTTCTGCTTGTTCAACTTAACCCACACCTTTAACATTCCCTCAGGCTGCAGTAACTCTCCTGTGTATGTTTTCAGAACAACATCAGTCTTGCGTAAACGCAAGTGTGCAAATTTGTCTTTGTATAACTCACTGGAGATCAAGGATACAGCGGCCCCAGTATCCAGCTCCATATCCACTGACTGTCCTTCAATTTTTGGCTTAATCATTATTATCGACGATGCTGCATGTCCTGTTTTAACTGCCTTCACTTGTTCTGTGTTCACTGCAGACACCATGTGCAGAGTCAAATCAGAGTCCGAATCTGCTGATGACTCCTTCTCGCTATCTGATGAATTTGCAGCAGCCACTTTATGAATTTTGCCTTTGTCTGCATCATTGTATTTCTTTTGTTTGATTTTACTGTCCTGTTTTGACTTTGCCTTCTTAGTTTCACTCTTTTTGCTTCTACACACACAAGCTATGTGGCCCTTTTTATTGCAACTGTGGCATTGCTGCTCCTTGAAATAGCAGTCACGTTCATGGTGGTTTATCTTGCCACATCGAAAACATTTGTCGCCACCCTGTGGCGAAGACGCAGACACAGCATGCACTTTCAAGGAGCTATTTAAATGTTGTGATTCCCTCGCTACCGCTTCCATTGCCAATGCCGTTTCGACTGCTCTCTGAAATGTGAGTTTTTCCTCCGTCAAGAGTTTCCTTTGAATAGTCTCATTATTGAGTCCACAAATAAGTCTATCGTGCAGGGCATCTTTCAAATGTGCACCAAAATCACAATACTCTGATAACTTTTTCAAAATGGCCACATATTGTGCTATGCTCTCCCCCTCTTCCTGATGGTGTTTGTGAAAACGGAATCTCTCCGCAATGACTATGGGCTTGGGGGAGAAATGAGCATCCAGGGTGTCCACTAACACTTTGTAAGTTTTACTGCCAGGTTTATCTGGAGCTAGTAAGCTACGCAGTAGGCCATAGGTAGTTGCCCCAATGACACTTAAGAATACTGCCACTCACTTCGCAGCGGGAACATCATTGGCTTCAATAAAATGTTCAAACCTCTCGACATAAGTCGACCATTGCTCCGATGATTCGTCGTAAGCATCAATGTGTCCCAGAAGTGTTGCCATTCTTACAGGCGGTGCCGGTGCTTCTCATAGGTTTTCATTCTGAACTGCTTGTTCCTCGGTCCGGTTTTCCTGGGATTCTTCTCCCCCGTCTGCTAGTGTTGCGCTCTCTCCATCAGAAGACAACATTCGTGGGTTACCTTACTCATTGCCAATTTATAATATTTTGTCAGAGATTGGAGCTCACACAAACATGACCACACTCTTAGCTGGGTATGTTCACACTCCTTTATTCTACTTCCGGCACTATACATATTGGGGATAGGAGGGCGCCACCTGGTGGTGTGGTGTGACCAGAAATAAAGTACCAATACATCACAGTGTACACCACCAGGAAGGGAGCATGGAAATTAACACCACCAGAAAGAGAACAGAGCTAGTGACCACCACCAGGAACATCAGGAACAGTGCCAGTAAGGAACATCAGAAAAGCAAGAGGACTTGTGTCCCAGTGATTGAAGCTGAATTAAAAAGCTTCCAGGGATTAGGCATAACAGAAATGAGAATCTATAGGGACCGAGGCCAAGAGTGGGGAATAACCATTTTTAAACTGAATCTTCTCAGTTTTGGTGGAGGATATGTTGAAGTGAGAATAATTGCACTCAGGTGTAGACCAAAATAACCAGCTTGAGATCACCTGAGTGAGGTCTCAGTCTGCTTGAGTGTGCTTCGATCAAAATGAGAAATTTGACCTTGATTTGACCAAGACGCAAGAGCTGACTGTTGTTTATTTTGGCTTGCAGTGGAGTTTTTTTTTTTTAATGAGCACTACTAAGCTGTCCTGTGAAACATTAAATGAGCTGTTGACAGTGCTAAGGACAGAGCTGCAGTGTTATGGAAATGTGATTCAGAATATCTGGACAAATGATAAATAGTAGCTGCAGTACACAAAATGTTTTTTAAGTGTTTTAACCTATTTATGAGTTTGATAAATTTTGATAAAAATGTATTTTTACACACACCTGACAAAGGTTCTTTTACCTTTTGTCAATGCCATCTTTCTTACCAATGAATAAAAGAGATTTACAAGTCCCTTTTCAGCTGCCTTGTGAAGATTAATATTGCTCTGATTCAGACTCAGAAAATGGACTAAAAGGTGTGAAAATGATCAGACAGAAAAAGGCTGAAACAGAAAATAAGAGGCACATAGGGAGCTCCATGAGGACGCTTGGCAGCAACAAGGCAAGTTAATAGGAAAATTATGTACTTCTGTATTCCGTGTTACAGTTGCTTTGCTAATTTGTGATGGTGAAGCAGGAGATCAATTTGCAGATAAAGCTCTCTGTTTGCCAGTCAATGTAAGTCCCTGACCTCACCTACAGTCCCATGCTGTGGGCAGTGGTGGAAATGAGGTTCCTCTGCATGGTTGATGGGCTTACTGTATTCTCTGTGATAAAGAGCTTGACAGGCAAGGACAGTAGATCTCAGAGTAGAGCCGCTGCTTATCCATACTAAAATGAGCCAGTTGAGGTGATTTGAGTACCTCACAATGATGCCCCCTAGGCAGAACTTGCTAGAGTTGCATCAGGCATGCCCCATTGGACAGAGAGCCCAGGGCAGACCCAGGACCTGCTAGAGAAATTATATCTCATGGTTGGTTTGGATACATCTGGGGATACCCAAGGAGAAGCTGGGACTGACAAAATTTTAGTGATATATATGACCTTCTTGGAGACCAATATAACATTGACATTATTGGTCAATAATGGTCATACTTTCTGGTGCACACTTCTATCAAGCCTTGAAAATATTAAATTCTAATGTGAATCACAAAGTAGTATAGTGTGATGTATGTCAAGATACTGTTTCCAACACAGTGTATGGCAATACCCATTCCAAAACCATTGGTATTAACATGGAGTTGATCCCCCTTTTCTGGTTATATTAAGCTCCACTCTTCTGGGAAGGCTTTTCATTAGATTTTTGGGCATGGCAGTGGGGTTTTGTGTTCATTCAGCTACAAGAGCATGAGTGAGGTCAGGCATTGATGTTGGATGAGGAGGGTTGAGGTGCAGTTGGTGTTCCAGTTCATCCCAAAGGATTTGAGATCAGGGCTCTGCCCACTGGAGCTCTTCTGGATCAACCTTGGGAAACTGTGTTTTTATGGTGCTTGTTTTGTACACAGGGGTATTGTCATGCTGGAACAAGGTTTGGGCTACTTAGTTCCAGTTAAGGATAATTGTAATGCTACAACATATAAAGATTACTCTTGGCTCAAAGAATTAAAAAAAAATCATTCAGGTGTCAAACCTACCTACTTACCTCATATTACCTCATGCGCCTTTACAGCTTTTGCTATCAGTGATATTGCTGGTAATTTGCCTTGCTGGCTAGTATACTGGCATGTATAGATATTGTTGTGGGTAATAAATTAAATATAATAATCAGAATCATTATTTTGTGGCCATTGTTTCCAATGCTATCAGTCATTTTGTGGCTGGTTTGAATTTTTTTCTTTCTGGACCTGATCTGCTTAAACAGTCTATAAGCAGTTTTAAGCACTCTTTCCTGTAGGTCTCCTCCAAAACTCAACTGAGCTCAAAAAACTCTTGGAATCTCCACTTCAATGACAGGAATTCCTTCAGTAGGCTGGGAAATAGGCTGAGGAGAAGCTGACAAAAGTGTATTAAAAATATTATTGGAACACAGCGACCAAACAGGCAAAGATCCTGCCAAACATCACACATTCATACATTTTCATTTACATTTGTGGCACTTGGCAGACACCCTAATCCTTACTGACTTACGTTTATCTCATTTATACAACTGAGCAGTTGCTGGTTAAGGGCCTTGCTCAAGGGCCCAGCAGGGACAGCTTGGCATATACCAGACCTTGACGAACTTCTCTAAGTTCCTCAGAAAGCAAATGCACATACAAACAATTGAAAGAGAAGTCTCACTTTCTCTATCACAGCCACATGGACAGTGAGTCATTCCTTAAAGCACTAACATATCCACAAATTGAATACACTTGTGAAATGGCTGTTTTCCTCCTACAGATACAGACATTATCACATTGTCATTCAGTGCTTTCACATCCCATTTTGTCACATATTTGTTGTACTCTCAAATAAAATGCTGAAGAGTGCTAGATACAATGTTCAGCAAATTACAGTATGTCTGCTGCGAAGAGGAATCATGTGATCATGTGTAATATACTCAACTAAGGGTAGAACAGACATCAGGAAGCTCATATTTAGAACATGAGAAACAGTGCATGAAAGATACTAATTACTAATTAATACATGGTGTAAAAAACTGATACAAGATTTAATATTTTATCAGGAGGCTTTAATGATGCTGGCAGTGTGTTACTTTGCTACTTCTTTTACGTATGTGTTGTTTGTCTCAAACGAGAGCCCTTGAATAAAGCTTTACATATTTGACACATTGTGTGTGTGGTGGTCCGGGGGAAAACCTGTCTCTCTGGCACTGGAAAACATTCAAAATGACACAAAAAAAATCAGGTTTTGACCAAAATTGTACTTTGACATCTTTACTTTATGAAATGATAAATATCCATCCATCCATTATCTATACCACTTATCCATCAGGGTCATGGGGGAACCTGGAGCCAATCCCAGCTGACTTTGAGTGGGGTTCACTTTGGACAGGCCACCAATCACTTATCACAGGGTTAACACAGAGATGAACAACTATTCACACTCAGCTAATTGACCCAATCCATGTCTTTGGACTGGGAGGAAACTGGAGACCTGGAGAAAACCCACACAGGCACAAGGAAAACATGCAAACTCCACACAGAAAGACTCCAGTCTGCTCTGAGATTGCTGTGAAGCGACAGTGATAACTCCAGCACCGCTGTGCCACCTGAAATGATAAACCTAATTTATCAAAATAAAGTGGATATTATTTATTTTAGCCTACTTTCTAAACTTGCCATAGCAAAGATCGTGTTATAGAAAGATCCAGTTTAGCAAATGCAGTGACAGTCAATCTAAAAAGATTTCTAAAACCTTGCTTTCTAAGTATGTTTTTGTTTTTTTCATGATTTAGATCAAATTTTTGCATAGTTAGATGCCATAGTGAAATGGACAGAAGCCTAAAACAGTTTCATTTAATCAGATAAGGGCTTTCAACATGTCCACAATGTTGCTTCTCAAAATACTACAGTTAGTAATGACAATATTTGTCACAGCCTCTTTTTTTAATATATTTTTGTATAACCTTTAACTTCTCTTAAAGGGTTGTAAGAAAAAAAACATTAAAAAGAATAGAAAAAATATCAAAACAGCAGAAAAAAATATAAGTTGATTTTACTGTCTTTTTTTTGACTATTATTATTACTTGTGACCAACATGATCTGAAAATTAGCAACTTTGAAGAAAGCTTTAAGCTCCATTCACTCAGCATAGTGGCATCATGCTATAAAGCTTATTTCCTGATGATGATATTTATGATATACAGCTCTGGAGAAAACATTAAAAGTGGTTTCTTAATTTTTTCCATATCTGTATATGTCAATTTCCTTTTTAACCTTATCGGATATTACACAGTGGTGTGAAGATATGAAGTTTATCTTTGAGTGGTGTGTGTATATATATATATATATATATATATATATATATATATATATATATATATATATATATATATATACTGTATATATAATATATATATATATATATATATATATATATATATATATATATATATATATATATATACTGTATACACCACTGTGTAATGTTCTTTATATTATATGGACACATCCAAAAAAATACGCAAGTTAATCAAAAGAATTTTAATTTTGAACTGGTTCACCATTTTGACAATGTGCATCCTGTCAGCAGGAAAACACTGGGAGTGACATCATTGGAGTGAAATATTTACATAATATTGGTTGGCATTGAGTGATATATCAGATATATTCCATTCAGTTAGCATGATATTGAATGAGTCAAAGATAAGTTCAGTATCATGCTAACTGAATGGAATATATCTGATAGATCATGAAAAAAGCCATTATTATTATTATTATTATTATTATTATTATTATTATTATTATACATACTCTCTCATATCAGCATTCTCAAAGGCCAGTGCTAGCTTACCTGCAACTTGGTGCTGTTAGCATGGCAGTGCAGTCACCTTCCAGCCACCTTCTCTACCGTCTTTCAAAATCTTCCGTTTTTAACAAAGCAAACCTGGTGGCCATGTTTGTTTACAAATTGTCACAGTCGCTCACTAGTGTGGAAGTTTTACATCTCTGATGTGTCTCTTTTCCAGTTTTTTGATGTTCGTTGGTATGTTTTTCTCTTGTAAGTATGCATGAAGAATATATAATGAAGTTTTGGTAGCCTTTCTGGTATTCAGCACGTCTTTAGTTTCAGTTTATTTATTTACTGCTTAATTATAGTATCGTTAATCCTAGCAGTAGCACTGGATTAACCTCATCTTTTCCCTTTCCTGGCAGACAAAGAAATGGTTCTGCACACACACATAAGAAAAGTTTTGTCATTGGATATTCGCATAAGCTCCAGTGTGTGACATCATGCTGCCTTGACAACATGCAAAATCATAAACCATAGTCAATGCTCATTCTCCATTGGGTAGAGTGATGTAATACATGTAGGATAAGCGATATGCTAACAAACCACATGAACGAAACCCACTAGAAGGGAATAGAATCATGTTTTTACTCCATCAAAAAAAGTGTTCTTTATGTATAATATTGGGAAATAGGTCACTCAGATCCGTGATGTATTTCGGATGATAAATGTGAATTTTTCAACACAAGAAGATAAACTTAATCTCTTAAAGCCAATGGGTGATTTTCTTTTTATTATATAGACACATTCACAAAGTACCCAAATTTATCAAAACATTTCATCAATTTCCTTATGAGTGACATATAGATATTTATGTCACGATTTTGGTTCTCCATGTCCCGAATGTAGCTTGTATGAAAAATATGAGTGTAGCAACTCGGATGGGTGGGTGGAGCACAGAAGGACGGCAGGCCAGAACTGAGTTCACAAACACGTTTATTAAAGCTTTTCAGCCTTAACTATACTTTGAACCACATATACGCACACACCACACACACGCGTGTTCTGGTCGGGAGAGAGCGCGCTCTGCTCTCGCTCTCTTCCTTAAATAGGGTGCGGCTCCTGGGAAGACACACAAACACAGGTTAATTCACATCAGGTGTAGTGATTCTGCCACTTACCTTTCCTGACTCCGCCCTCCAGTCACAGACCAACGCTTGACCACGCCCCCACTGCCACATACCCCCACCGCCCGACTCAGGCCGGGCGGCCGTCCGGCCCGCAGCCGACTCCCCCCTCCTTGACGAGAGAGGAAGTCCGCCACGACCATCTGCGCCCCCAGCCTGTGGACCACCTTGAAGTTAAAGGGTTGGAGTGCCAGATACCAACGGGTGATCTGCGCGTTGGCATCCTTCATGCGGTGGAGCCACTGGAGGGGCGCGTGGTCTGAACAGAGGGTGAAAGGGCGTCCCAGCAGGTAGTAACGGAGGGCGAGGACCGCCCACTTGATGGCCAGGCACTCCTTCAGTATGGTGCTGTAGCGCCCCTCACGCACCGAAAGCTTCCGACTTATATACAGCACTGGGCGATCCTCCCCCTCCACCTCCTGGGACAAAACAGCCCCCAGCCCTCTGTCCGACGCGTCCGTCTGCAATATAAAAGGGAGAGAAAAGTCAGGGGAGTGTAACAGTGGCCCCCCACACAGTGCAGCCTTCACCTCAGAAAAAGCCCGCTGGCACTGCTCCGTCCACTGGACCAGATCTGGTGCCCCCTTTTTAGTGAGATCAGTCAGTGGGCTGGTGACATTCGAATAATTAGGTATAAACCTATGATAATAGCCAGCCAGCCCCAGGAACTGTCTCACCCCCTTTTTGGTCTTGGGCCTCGGGCAGGCCGCAATTGCTGCTCTCTTGTTAATTTGGGGACGCACCTGCCCGTTGCCCAAGTGGAAGCCCAGATACCATACTTCCACCCACCCAATCGCACACTTCTTCGGGTTGGCTGTGAGGCCCGCCTGCCTCAGCGACCTAAGGACGGCCCTCAGATGTTGTAGGTGCCGCGGCCAGTCATTACTATAGATAATGATATCGTTGAGATAGGCGGCCGCATAGGTGGCGTGGGGGCGAAGGACCCTATCCATCAGCCACTGAAACGTAGCAGGTGCTCCAAACAGCCCAAAAGGAAGTGTGACAAACTGGTGTAAGATTGAGGTGGTATACCTGTAACGCCCCACCCCTGTCCGTTCGCCTCACCTCATAGTCGACGTGCCCGACTCGCCGTGTGACCTCAAAGGGTCCTTGCCACCTGGCGATTAATTTAGAGCTCGACGTGGGCAACAGTACGAGTACTTTATCTCCCGGTGTGAACTCCCTGAGGCACGTACCCTTGTTGTACAGGCGGGTTTGTCGTTCTTGGGCCTGCCGCAAATTCTCCTGGGTTAGGTGGGCAAGTGTGTGGAATTTTGCGCGCAGGTCAATAACGTATTAGATTTCATTTTTACTTTGTGAAGGTCCCTCCTCCCAATTTTCCCGCAGCACATCTAGAATGCCACGCGGCTTACGCCCATATAATAATTCAAATGGGGAGAACCCCGTGGAGGCTTGTGGGACCTCTCGCAGTGAAAACAACAAGGGTTCAAGCCACTTATCCCAGTTACATGCGTCCTCACTTATGAATTTTTTAATTATATTTTTGAGGGTGCGATTGAACCATTCAACTAAACCGTCCATTTGTGGTGATACACGCTGGTGCGGATCAGCTTAATAACCAACAACCTATACAGTTCCTTTAGTGTACGTGACATAAAAGCGGTGCCTTGATCAGTCAGAATCTCTTTCGGGATTCCAATTCTGGAGATAACGCGGAACAGCGCCTCCGCAATACTGCGTGCTGAGATACTGCGAAGAGGCACTGCTTCCAGGTATCGTGTTGCATAGTCCACCAGAACTAATATAAAGCGGTACCCTCGTGCTGACCGATCTAATGGCCCGACGAGATCCATCCCAATTCTTTCGAACGGGGTCTCGATTAATGGTAGGGGGCGCAAAGGCGCTTTTGGAATGGCCGCTGGATTTACTAACTGGCATTCGCGGCATGCTGTAAACCACCTACGGACATCGCCGTGAATCCCTGGCCAATAGAACCGGGCCATTATTCGGGCTAGTGTTTTATCCTGCCCTAAGTGTCCAGCCATGGGATTAAAGTGAGCTGCGTGGAATACCAATTCCCGGTGGCTTTTCAGAATCAAAAGCTGTGTGACTTGCTCTTTAGTTTGAGTGTCCTGTGTCACTCGGTATAATCTATCCTTCATAATCGCGAAGTAGGGGAAGGATGGGGTGGTGTTTGGCTGGAGCATTTGACCATCGATTATTCTCACTTGGTCAAATGCATGCTGCAGAGTCTCGTCTCGCGACTGCTCTAACAGGAAATCCACGAGGAATTCCCCGAGAGAGAGAGAGAGGAGGGGCCGGCGGCTCCTCACTCTGACGCGGAGCTGACGTAGACAGCCCTGTGACAGCTGCTCCCGCCAACGCAACACCGGGACCTCCCCCTGTTAAACTATGGCAGGACCCACTCTTCACTAGATTAATTCCTGAAATCCCAGCCAATCAGTCCCCAAAATTATAGAGTGGGTGAGGCGAGGATTAACCGCCGCCTTTACTATAAATTTCTCCCCTCGAAACAGAATGTGAACTGACACTAAAGGGTAGCTGTGAACATCCCCATGCACACACAACACCTTCACCAATTGTGCTCCCCCCAATGCCTCGTCTTGCACCAGGCTTTGGTGGATTGAGGTCTGATTACAACCAGAATCCACCAACGCCTGATACATATCCCCTTGGATACTCACTGGTATGCAATACGCTCCGGCCCAATCGAGGGCGGGTCCTGGCACGTCGGGGATCCAAACCACCGCACCCACCTCCATTACCGAGCACTGCTGTTGGAGGTGGCCCGGCTCCCCGCAGCGCCAGCAAACCGGCCCGGGCTCCCTCTCTGCACTCGTGCTCTGGGGCTCACTCACCTGGGGGGGGGGGAGACAGACACAGACGGGAGGAACAGGAGGGCATTGTGGGTGCAGCGGGCCGGCTGGGGTGGGGCCAGCCTCCACCTCCGCGGTGGGGGAACGGGGCGAGGACGAGACACAGGAGGAGAGGGGGAGAGAGAGAGGAGAGGGGAGAAGAGGTTGTTTGCTGTCCTGCCATCGGGACAGCCACCAAATGGTCCTCCGCCAGCTCGATTGCCTGATCCAGCGACGCTGGGCGGTGGCACTGGACCCACTCTGCAGCTCTGGCTGGTAGACGTGCGATGAGCTGCTCCAGCGCCACCTGGTCGATGATCCCCTGGGCATCGCGGTTGTCGGCCCTCAACCACCGCCCACAGGCGTCCCGGAGCTGCTGGCCAAACACGAACGGCCGGCCGACTTCCTCCAAGCGCAACGCGCGGAAGTGCTGCCGTTGTTGCTCAGGGGTGCGCCCCACATGCTGGAGGACGGCCCGGCAAATGTCCGCGTAGGCCAGCCGGCGGTCGGCGGGGAGCTGTAGCGCGGCCAGCTGCGCCTTTCCCGTTAGCAGGGGGAGGAGGCGCACCATGCGCTGTTCCATCGGCCACCCCGAGGTCTCTGCAACCTGTTCAAAGAGCGTGAGGAAGGCCTCGGGGTCGTCCTGTGGGCCCATCTTCGTCAGGGTGAAGGGGACCGGTCCCGCGGCGGTGGACCCCGCCGACGCGAGGAGGTGCCGGAACGCCTGTCGCTCCTCCTGCTGAGCCAGCATCAGGGCCTCGAACCACTGTTCCTGTTCCCTCCGGAGGGCGACTAGTGCCTGGTGCTGGCTTTGCTGCGCCGTGGCAAGGGCGTGGACCAGCTCGGCGAAAGGGGAGGACTCCATGGGGCTGTTTTCTCCTGCGCTCCGTCCCAAGTTTCGGCACCACTGTAGCAACTCGGATGGGTGGGTGGAGCACATAAGGACGGCAGGCCAGAACTGAGTTCACAAACATGTTTATTAAAGCTTTTCAGCCTTAATTATACTTTGAACCACATACACACACGCCACACACACACGTGTTCTGGTCGGGAGAGAGCCCGCTCTGCTCTCGCTCTCTTCCTTAAATAGGGCGTGGCTCCTGGGAAGACACACAAACACAGGTTAATTCACATCAGGTGTAGTGATTCTGCCACTTACCTTCCCTGACTCCGCCCTCCGGTCACAGACCGACGCTTAACCACGCCTCCACTGCCACAATGAGTGGCGTATTTCCCAATAAAACACTCATATCTATCTAAAGATTATACTAAATCAACTGGAAACACATTGAACGCACACATACAGCCTGTATTTTTTAAAAGTGTTTTCTCAAAACCCATTTTTTCTATTTTCAGAAGCAAAAATCTCTCTTTTTAGATGATCTGCATTCATGCAATTTTACGTGTTCATTCCTTTCCCTAATTAGAAGGATACTGAAGAAGAATTTCCTAAAATGTTGATTATGGTTGGATTGATGTTCAATTTTATCCTGGCACAATTTTGATATTTTTTTTTATAAAAGTTTGTGTTATTTTATTGATTAAACACTGATATTCCAACAAGCATTTCTGTAAAGGTTTCTCTCAAAGGTGTCATCACAGTGAAATATTTTAATTATATTCATCTCATCTCATCTCATTATCTCTAGCCACTTTATCCTTCTACAGGGTCGCAGGCAAGCTGGAGCCTATCCCAGCTGACTATGGGCGAAAGGCGGGGTACACCCTGTGTTAGGACTAGGACTGTTTTGGCCTCTAGAGGCCGCTGTTATTTCTTTTTTGTGTCATGTTTATTTTGGCCTCTAGAGGCCGCCACTGTTCCTGTGTTTTGTGTTTTTTGTTAATTGCCTGTTTGTCCTGATTATCTTCACCTGTGTCCTTAATTAGTTTGTGTATTTATACCCCTGAGTTCAGTCCTCTTGTCACGGAGTCTTTGTGCTGTTATGTTTATCTCCAGTTTCCTTTGTACTGTGTTTTGTGGATCTTCTGAGCTTTTGCATTTTTGCCTTTTTCTTTTTGTATTATACTCTTTGTTTTTGTTTTTTTTGTTTTGCCCTGGATTGTATATAGTGTACATAGTCTAAATAAACCTTTTGTTACTTTTTCTACTTCCGCCTCACGCCTCTGCATTTGAGTCATTCCCCTGGTGGCCTAGTGGGGGTTTGCTGGATCATCACACCAACGAACCAGGTTCGAATCCCAGCAAAACCCTAACAGAAAGACTCCGTCATGACCGACTCAGCAGAGGCTGCTTCAACTGTCTACCCGGCCAACCTTCAGGGAATTATGGCAGCTTTGACACGCTTCGGAGTGACCATGGACGCTCATGGACGTACGCTCACCAGCCAACGTGAGGCCCTTGCTCGCCACGAGGAACTGCTTCAGCAAATTGGGAAAACCCTGGCACAGCTGACATCTCTGCCTGCATCTCCTGATCCAGTTCCTGCTCCTGATCCAGCTCCCACTCCTGCTCCAGTGCCTCCTGCCATGCTGCCTTCTTCACCTCGCGAACCCAGCCTTCCTGCACCACAGAGGTATGACGGCAAGCACAGTGAGTGCCGAGAGTTCCTTACCCAGTGTCAACTCACCTTTGAGCTTCAGCCTACCACCTACACTACGGATCGCCGCAAGATTGCCTTTGTGATCACCTTATTAGCTGGTAAGGCGCGAGCCTGGGCTACTGCTATCTGGCAAAGACAGGGACCTGAGTGCTTTGATTTCCAGCTGTTTTCTGAAGAGATGCTTCGGGTCTTCGATCAGGCAGACATCAGTACCGACGCAGCCCGAAAGCTCATGTCCATCCGGCAAGGAGGAAGCGTCGCAGATTACGCCATCTCGTTCCGAACACTCGCAGCAGTAAGTGGATGGAACGAGACTGCCCTGGTGTCAGCCTTCCACCATGGTCTGTCTGACCCCATCAAGGACGGTCTGGCCTCTATTGGATGCCCAAGTGACCTCGAAACCCTCATCTCACATGCTATTCGTCTGGACAACAGGATGAGAGAACGCCACCAAGCCTTGAGCCCCCCCAGCCTCCCTACCTCTACCTGGAGACCATCTACCTCCTTCAGTGACTGTCCAGAACCCATGCAAGTGGGTCGTACTCGCCTCTCCGCATCTGAGAGGGAGCGCAGAAGGAGGGACAAGTGCTGCATCTACTGTGGCAAGCCTGGTCACTTCCGAGCATCATGTCCCGAACTCTTGGGAAAAGGACCGCCCCGTCCAGCCGAGGGAGGGTTGTGACGGGGCCTACCCTCTCTCCCGGACTCCCTGGTCAAGGAATCTACATCCCGGTCTCCATCTTCTGGGGTGAGTCTGTCCACTCTTGTCAAGCTTTGATAGACTCAGGGGCGGCTGGGAACTTTATGGATATTCACTTCGCCCAAAGCATCAATATACCTACTGCACCTCTTGAAGTCCCTCTGTCTGTGTCTGCCCTCGATGGCCAAGCGTTAGGTGATGGAAGAGTCACCCAAGTTACTTCTCCAGTCTTCCTCCAGTCTCAAGGTCACAAGGAAGAAATATCCCTGCACCTGATTCCTTCACCTGAGTTCCCAGTTATTCTAGGCCTTCCTTGGCTTATTCGCCACAACCTTCGCATAGACTGGGTAACAAGCCAGGTTGTGGAATGGGGCCCTGCATGCCATGCCTCTTGTCTGCTCTCTAGCTCTCCTGTGTCTCCGGCCGAGCCCCCTGATCTCACCGAGTTATCTCAAGTTCCCACAGAGTACTGGGATCTCAAGGAAGTTTTCAGCAAGAGCAGGGCCGCCGTTCTTCCTCCGCACCGGGCCTACGACTGTGCCATCGACTTGCTCCCTGGGACTACCCCTCCTCGTGGCAGACTGTTTTCCCTCTCTCAGCCAGAACGCAAGGCTATGGAGGAATACCTCAAAGACGCCCTGGTCTCTGGGTTCATTCGACCCTCCACCTCACCTGCTGGTGCCGGCTTCTTCTTTGTCGGCAAGAAGGATGGGGGGCTTCGACCATGTATTGACTACAGGGGCCTGAACAAGATCACTGTGCGCAACCGATATCCCCTTCCGCTGATGTCCACTGCTTTCGACCTGCTCCAAGGCGCCACCGTCTTCACCAAGTTGGACCTACGGAACGCATACCACCTCATCCGTATCCGACAGGGAGACGAGTGGAAGACTGCCTTTAACACCCCGTCTGGGCACTACGAATACCAGGTGATGCCCTTCGGACTCACCAACGCACCAGCTGTTTTTCAGGCCCTAATCAACGACGTCTTAAGGGACATGATTAACCTGTACGTCTTTGTCTACCTCGATGACATCCTTATCTTTTCCAAGACCATGCAGGAGCACCGCCACCATGTCCGCCAGGTTCTCCAGAGGCTGCTACAGAACAATCTGTTCGCCAAGGCCCAGAAATGCGAATTTCATGTTCCCGAGGTCTCCTTTCTGGGATTTATTGTACGGACAGGCCAACTCCAAATGGACCCTGCCAAGACCCTGGCCGTCCGGGACTGGCCTACTCCCAAGTCCGTTAAGGAGGTTCAGCGGTTCTTAGGATTCGCTAACTTCTACCGCAAGTTCATCAGGAACTTCAGTTCTGTGGCAGCACCCATGTCAGACCTCACCAAAGGGACAGGTGGATCTTATGGCTGGTCTCCTCAGGCAGAAAAGGCGTTCAAAGACCTCAAGGCCCGCTTCTGCACGGCACCCATTCTGGTCCTCCCGGACACCTCCCAACCATTCATCGTGGAGGTGGACGCCTCGGACAGTGGTGTCGGCGCGGTACTCTCTCAACGTTCGGAAGGAAAGCTGCACCCCTGCGCTTACTTCTCCCACCGCCTGAGTCCTGCGGAGTCCCGGTACGATGTGGGGGATCGAGAACTGTTAGCGGTCAAACTGGCCCTTGAGGAGTGGAGGCACTGGCTGGAGGGAGCGCAACATCCATTCCTGGTTTGGACTGACCACAAGAACCTGGAGTACCTCCAGCAAGCCAAGAGACTGAACCCTCGACAGGCTAGGTGGGCCCTGTTTTTCAGTCGGTTTGACTTCACCCTCTCGTACCGTCCCGGCTCCAAGAACACCAAACCTGACGCACTGTCCAGGCTGTTCTCTGCCACTAACAGGGAGAATGAAGTCGGGCCTATTATCCCGGTGTCCCGGATTGTGGCCCCTGTCCGCTGGGGTATTGAGGAAGCTGTTCGACGAGCCCAACGCCAGGACCCCAGTCCTGGGACGGGGCCACCGGGCCTCTTGTACGTCCCACATCAAGCCCGGGCCAAGGTTCTCCAGTGGGGTCACTCTTCCCCTCTCACCGCCCACCCGGGAGCTCGGAGGACCCTGGACTTCCTGAAAAGACGCTTCTGGTGGCCTAACATGGAGCAGGAAGTAAGGTCATTTGTCCTGTCCTGTGAGGTTTGCACCAGAACCAAGAACCCACGACAGCGTCCCCAGGGTCTCCTGCATCCTCTGACCATTCCCCGGCGTCCCTGGTCCCACGTGGCAGTCGACTTCATCACGGGTCTCCCTGAGTCACAAGGTAACATGGTCATTTTGGTCATTGTTGACAGATTCTCCAAGGCCTGCCGCTTCATACCTCTGTGCAAACTCCCCTCTGCTCTTGAAACAGCGAAACTTATATTTAATCATGTCTTCCGAGTCTTTGGTCTTCCACAGGACATCGTCTCAGACCGAGGGCCCCAGTTCTCCTCCCGAGTGTGGCACGGGTTCTGCAAGGTCATCGGAGCCACTGCCAGCCTCTCCTCTGGGTTTCACCCACAGTCCAATGGTCAGACGGAGAGGCTCAACCAGGACCTGGAAACCACCCTGCGAGGCCTGGCTATGGATAACCCGACATCATGGAGCACCTGGCTGCCATGGGCAGAGTACGCCCACAACACCCTGCAGTCATCGGCCACCAAGCTGTCGCCATTCCAGTGCCAATTCGGGTTCCAGCCACCTCTGTTCCCGGACCAGGAGGAGGACACGGGGGTGCCCTCGGTCAACCAATATGTGAGACGGTGTCGCAAGACCTGGAGCAAGGTCAGGAAGACCCTCATACAGACCTCCAGAACCAACCAGACTCAGGCCAACCGCCATAGAAGACCTGCACACACTTTCCGCCCTGGGCAGCGGGTTTGGCTGTCCACTAAGGACCTTCCGCTGCGGGTGGAGAACCGCAAGCTTGCTCCTCGCTACATTGGCCCCTTCAAGGTGGTGCGCAGGGTGAACCCTGTCTCCTACCGGCTCCAGTTGCCCCGGACTCTGAGGATCAACCCCACTTTCCATGTTTCCCTGTTGCGGCCCGTACTGACGTCTACGTATGCCCCTGCCCCTAGGAACCCCCCACCCCCCCGCATCTTCCAGGGGCAGACTGTGTTCACTGTGAATCGCCTGCTTGACTCCCGCCGGGTCCGCGGCGGCTTGCAATATCTGGTGGACTGGGAGGGCTATGGTCCTGAGGAGCGCTGCTGGGTTCCTGCTCGGGATGTCCTAGATAAAGAACTGTGTCGGGACTTCCATTCGGCCCATCCGGATCGCCCTGGGAACGTCAGGAGACGCTCCTAGAGGAGGGGGTCCTGTTAGGACTAGGACTGTTTTGGCCTCTAGAGGCCGCTGTTATTTCTTTTTCGTGTCATGTTTATTTTGGCCTCTAGAGGCCACCACTGTTCCTGTGTTTTGTGTTTTTTGTTAATTGCCTGTTTGTCCTGATTATCTTCACCTGTGTCCTTAATTAGTTTGTGTATTTATACCCCTGAGTTCAGTCCTCTTGTCACGGAGTCTTTGTGCTGTTATGTTTATCTCCAGTTTCCTTTGTACTGTGTTTTGTGGATCTTCTGAGCTTTTGCATTTTTGCCTTTTTCTTTTTGTATTATACTCTTTGTTTTTGTTTTTTTTGTTTTGCCCTGGATTGTATATAGTGTACATAGTCTAAATAAACCTTTTGTTACTTTTTCTACTTCCGCCTCACGCCTCTGCATTTGAGTCATTCCCCTGGTGGCCTAGTGGGGGTTTGCTGGATCATCACACCAACGAACCAGGTTCGAATCCCAGCAAAACCCTAACACCCTGGACAAGTCGCCAGGTCATCACAGGGCTGACACATAGACACAGACAACCATTCACACTCACATTCACACCTACGGTCAATTTAGAGTCACCAGTTAACCTAACCTGCATGTCTTTGGACTGTGGGGGAAACCGGAGCACCCGGAGGAAACCCACATGGACACGGGGAGAACATGCAAACTCCGCACAGAAAGGCCCTCGCCGGCCACGGGGCTCGAACCCAGGACCTTCTTGCTGTGAGGCGACAACGCTAACCACTACACCACTGTGCCACCCCAGTTATATTCATTAAATATGCTATTTTATTATATTTAGATAGACATAGACTTATGTACATTTTTAAATTCTAGTAAAAAAATTAATAAATGTAAGTATTCCAACTGGCAAAGCTTGATTGTTATCTGTTGTTTTAAAGATGACCCTGTACACCTGTAGGCTTGCCTTCAATGACTGTATTAAAAAGACATTAATAACAAAAAATTTCATCAACAGAACAGGACTGGGGGTGGCACAGTGGTGTAGTGGTTAGCGCTGTCGCCTCACAGCAAGAAGGTCCTGGGTTCGAGCCCCATGGCCGGCGAGGGCCTTTCTGTGCGGAGTTTGCATGTTCTCCCCGTGTCCGCGTGGGTTTCCTCCGGGTGCTCCGGTTTCCCCCACAGTCCAAAGACATGCAGGTTAGGTTAACTGGTGACTCTAAATTGACCGTAGGTGTGAATGTGAGTGTGAATGGTTGTCTGTGTCTATGTGTCAGCCCTGTGGTGACCTGGCGACTTGTCCAGGGTGTACCCCGCCTTTCGCCCGTAGTCAGCTGGGATAGGCTCCAGCTCGCCTGCGACCCTGTAGAACAGGATAAAGCGGCTACAGATAATGAGATGAGATGAGAACAGGACTGAATGAATCAGTGATTATTTCCCTGCTGATTTTAGCATGAACAGAGATCAGTTGAGTGAAGAGATGATGATGATAATGAGGAGGAGGAGGAGGCTTCGAGTGATTTTTACCTCAGGTGATGAGACACAGAGTGATGTGGATGAAACTTTAATAGGTAGACTTGGCTATAAATGTACAAATATGTGAGTGTCTTTCAGTGGAACTGAAAATCAAAAACCATTAAAAATTATTTTCTCCAGGCAGCACGGTGGTGTAGCGGTTAGCACTGTCATCTCACAGCAAGAAGGTTCTGGGTTCAAGCCCAGTGGCCAATGCAAGCCTTTCTGTGTGGAGTTTGCATGTTCTCCCCGTGTCTGCGTGGGTTTCCTCTGGGTGCTCTGGTTTTCCCCACAGTCCAAAGACATGCAGGTTAGGCTAATTGGCAGAGGTAGGGACTGGGGACTTGGACTCGAGTCAACTCGAGTCACTGTTTTCATGACTTGTGACTTGACTTGACAAAACATGAAAATACTTGAGACTTGACTCGGACTTGGAAGTTTAAGACTCGGGACTTGACTTGACTTGACACATGATGACTTGAGTGACTTGAGTGTTATTTCCATCGTGTTTTTATTGTGAAAATAAAATGTAATATGCACATACTTCAGTAATTTTGATTGCACTGCCGTTGGGTTGTCATCGCCCTGTCCATCAGGCACGCTCTCTGCGTGGGCTATATACCACGCCCCATGCCACAATGTGTTCACAGATTTCACATCATATCATTATGTCAGCCATCCCAAGAGTAATCACTTTCGGCTTCAAGGGCTACTGCCTAGAAGGTAAACGACGAACAGCGCAGTGCAAGATTTGCAACGTGACGATTTCTGACAGCCAGACCACGACCTCCAATTTCGTCCGGCATTTGAAGATCCATTCTGCCCAGTAAGTTTATTAATGTGTTGTTATTTGGTGATAGCAGCTAAACTCCTCGTTAGCCAATGTTAGCCACGAGAGTGAGCAGTAGGAGGATTTTAGCAGTTGCAGATGTAGCTAGGGATTCAGTTTATTATTGTGAAATTCTTATGTGAATGCTGGTAAGCAATGTAGTTACGTCAAGTTTACTGATATACAATATCATTAGTAGTAAGTTGATTGTGCACTTTGCAGTCGTGATGCTGAATAACATAAGCAGCTTGCTACCCTGTTGTTCTGTTTCAGGGTTAAGCTAATGGTCAGCTTGTGAACATGTACACGTTCATGAGCAGTACAAATTCGTGTAAGTGTGTTCATGTACATTAGCCAAACTGTCCATAGGGCATAGAGGCAGGGGACTTTATCATAGCCGTTTGAAATAGCAGTGCAGCAACCTGCACATTTTTTTCGTCACACTACCCGATCAAAAAAGAAAAGAAAACTCCGTCCCACTGCCTATCATGCACTATTGAAAAAAGCGCCACGATTTGGATTCACCGGCATGCCACTCGCTGTTTGAATAGAGGCTAGCAGCAATACTAAACTCTGCAAAATAGGCTGACTGTGCGCGGGAGTCTCGGTTCCCGCTGTAACACAGTGTTACGAAAATAAATTGTGCAGTCATCCAAACCATGAATTTACATTTAGTATATCAGGTTACCAGGCCGCCAAAACAATGGTTTGAATGACTACAATTTAGAGATCACAACTCTGTAACTGAACAGGTGCATTGGATATTTCCCAGTGAGGTAATTTAAAAAGTCTCTGGGTAATTGTTCAAGGAAAGATGAATCCTGCACACTGTCCTTTCCGTATTGTTCCCGAAATGTTGCGCTTGTGGTAAGGAGGACAGTGCGTTAGCCACGACCGAAACGTTGTGAGTAAAGTTCCTGTGGAAAGGAATGCGCGGGATGCATATTTCATTTAACATTTTGTAGCACGTATCGAGTGTGGGTGGAGCACAAAGGACGGCAGGACAACGCTTGGAGGCAGATAAGGCGATTTATTTTCCCAACTTTTCAGTCTAAGAAATCTCATTCATACACACATACACACACACACTCGTCTGGACCCGGGTTGCGCTCCCTCTCCTCTCTCTCTGCCTCCTTAAATAGGGAGCGGTTACTGGGAAAACACACACAAACACAGGTTAATTACAGTCAGGTGTAGCGATTCTGCCACTCACCTTCCCCGGCTCCACCCTCCTGTCACAGACCGGCGCTTGACCACGCCCCCGCTGCCACATACCCCCACCGCCCGACTCAGGCCGGGCGCCCGTCCGGCCCGCAGCCGACTCCCCCCCCCCCCCCCCCCTTGACGGGAGAGGAAGTCCGCCACGACCATCTGCGCCCCCGGCCTGTGGACTACCTTGAAGTTGAAGGGTTGGAGTGCCAGATACCAACGGGTGATCTGCGCATTGGCATCCTTCATGCGGTGGAGCCACTGGAGGGGCGCGTGGTCCGAACAGAGGGTGAAAGAGCGCCCCAGCAGGTAGTAATGGAGGGCGAGGACCGCCCACTTGATCGCCAGGCACTCCTTCTCAATTGTGCTGTAGCGCCCCTCACGCACTGACAGCTTCCGGCTGATGTATAGGACTGGGCGGTCCTCCCCCTCCACCTGCTGGGACAAAACGGCCCCCAGCCCTCTGTCCGACGCATCGGTCTGCAACAAAAAAGGGAGAGAGAAGTCAGGGGAGTGTAAAAGTGGCCCCCCACACAGTGCAGCCTTTACCTCAGAGAAAGCCCGCTGGCACTGCTCCGTCCACTGGACCGGATCTGGTGCCCCCTTTTTAGTGAGGTCAGTCAGCGGGCTGGTGACGTCCGAATAATTAGGTATAAACCTACGATAGTAGCCAGCCAGCCCCAGGAACTGTCTCACCCCCTTTTTGGTCTTGGGCCTCTTTTTGGTCTTGGGCCTCGGGCAGGCCGCAATCGCTGCTGTCTTATTAATTTGGGGACGCACCTGCCCGTTGCCCAAGTGGAAGCCCAGATACCGTACTTCCACCCGCCCAATCGCACACTTCTTCGGGTTGGCAGTGAGTCCTGCCCGCCTCAGCGACCTAAGGATGGCCCTCAGGTGTAGTAGGTGCCGCTGCCATTCATTACTATAAATGATGATATCGTCTAGGTAAGTGGCCGCATAGGTGGCGTGGGGCCGGAGGACCCGGTCCATCAGCCGCTGAAACGTAGCGGGCACCCCAAACAGCCCAAACGGAAGTGTGACGAACTGGTGTAAGCCGAACGGTGTGGAGAAGGCCATTTTTTCCCGGGATAATGGAGTCAAGGGGATCTGCCAATATCCCTTCGTCAAATCCAGTGTCAAGTAAAAGCGAGCCGTGCCTAGTCGATCGAGCAGCTCATCAATACGAGGCATTGGGTACGCATCGAATTTAGACACCGCGTTGACTTTTCTATAGTCCACACAGAACCGGACCGAGCCATCGGCCTTGGGAACCAAGACCACCGGGCTACTCCAGTCACTGTGGGACTCCTCGACAATGCCCATTTTGAGCATGGCCTGAAGTTCTTCCCGAACCACCTTGTTTTTTGTGTTCGGGTAATCTATAAGGACGGCTCCGCACTACCACCCCCGGGGGCGTCTCTATGTGGTGTTCTATGAGGTTAGTGCGACCGGGCAGGGGCGAGAACACATCTGAAAACTCGGCCTGCAACTGGGCGACCTCCGTGAGTTGGGTCAGGGAGAGGTGGTCTCTACAGGGGACCGGAGAGGTACGTGATGCCAATGACCCTTTTTGGACCTCTGGCCCCAGCTCCGCCTTCTCCGGAACTACCGACACCAACGCCACGGGGACCTCCTCGTTCCAGAGTTTCAGCAGATTGAGGTGGTAGATCTGTAGTGCCCCCTCCCTGTCCGTTCGCCTAACCTCATAGTCGACGTCCCCGACTCGCCGTGTGACCTCAAAGGGTCCTTGCCACATGGCGATTAATTTGGAGCTCGACGTGGGCAACAGGACGAGTACCTTATCTCCTGGAGTGAACTCTCTAAGGCGCGTGCCCTTGTTGTACAGGCGGGCTTGCCGTTCCTGGGCCTGCCGCAAATTCTCCTGAGTTAGGTGGGTGAGCGTGTGGAGTTTTGCGCGCAGATCCATAACGTACTGAATTTCGTTTTTGCTCTGTGAAGGTCCCTCCTCCCAATTTTCCCGCAGTACATCTAAGATGCCACGCGGCTTACGCCCATATAATAATTCAAACGGGGAGAACCCCGTGGAGGCTTGGGGGACCTCTTGCACTGCAAACAACAAGGGTTCGAGCCACTTATCCCAGTTACGTGCGTCCTCACTTACGAATTTTTTGATAATATTCTTGAGGGTGCGATTGAACCGTTCAACTAAACCGTCCGTCTGTGGGTGATAAACGCTGGTGCGGATCGGCTTAATACCCAGTAGCCCATACAGTTTGCTCAGTGTTCGTGACATAAACGAGGTGCCTTGGTCAGTCAGAATCTCTTTCGGGATTCCAACCCGGGAGATGACGTGGAAGAGGGCCTCCGCAATACTGCGTGCTGAGATATTGCGAAGAGGCACCGCTTCCGGGTATCGCGTTGCATAGTCCACCAGAACCAATATAAAGCGGTACCCTTGTGTTGACCGATCTAATGGCCCGACGAGATCCATCCCAATTCTTTCGAACGGGGTCTCGATTAATGGTAGGGGGCGCAAGGGTGCTTTTGGAATGGCTGCTGGATTTACTAACTGGCATTTGCGGCACGCCGTACACCACTTACGGACGTCGCCGCAAATCCCCGGCCAATAGAATTGGGCCATTATCCGGGCGAGTGTCTTATCCTGCCCGAGGTGTCCAGCCATGGGATTAAAGTGAGCCGCCTGAAATACTAATTCCCGGCGGCTCTTTGGAATTAATATTTGGGTGACTCGCTCTTTCGTCTGAGTGTCCTGCGTCACTCGGTATAACCTATCCTTCAAAATGGAAAAATAGGGGAAGGACGGGGTGGCGTTCGGCTGGAGCGTCTGACCATCGATTACTCTCACTTGGTCAAACGCGTGTCGCAGAGTCTCGTCTCGCGAGTGTTCCAGTGGGAAATCCGCGAGGGATTCCCCAATAGAAAGAGGAGGGGCCGGTGGCTCCTCACTCTGTCGCGGAGATGACGTAGACGGCTCTGCGACCGCAGCGCCAGCCAAAGCGACACCGGGACCTTCCCCTGTTAACCGGCAGGACCCACTCTTTACTAGGCGTGCCATTAAACCCCGAAATCCCGGCCAATCAGTCCCCAAGATCAAAGAGTGAGTAAGGCGAGGATTAACCGCCGCCTTCACTATCGATTTTTCCCCTCTGAAATGTATGTGGACCGACACCAACGGGTAGCTGTGAATATCCCCATGCACACACAACACCTTCACCCCTTGTGCTCCCCCCAATGCTTCGTCTTGCACCAGGCTTTGGCGGATCGAGGTCTGATTGCAACCTGAATCCACCAACGCCTGATATGTAGCCCCTTGTACACTTACCGGTATGCGATACGCTCCGGCCCGATCGAGGGCAGCCTCTGGCGCATCGGGGATCCTCACCACCGCCCCCACTTCCATCGCTGCACACTGTTGCTGCCGGTGGCCCGGTTCCCCGCAGCGCCAGCAAACCGGCCCGGGCCTTCCCTCTGCAGCTGTGTTCTGGGGCTCACTCACCTGAGGGGGGGGAGAGACAGACACAGAAGGGAGAAACGGGAGGGCACCACGGGTGCGGTGGGCCGGCTGGGGTGGAGCCGGCCCCCGCCTCCGCGGTGGGGGAATGGGGCGAGGACGGGACATGGGAGGAGGGGGGGAGAAAGAGAGAGAGAAGAGGAGAGAGAAGATGATGTCGTCCGCTGTCCTGCCACTGGAACAGCCGCCAGATGATCCTCCGTCAGTCCCTCGGCCTGATCCAGCGACGCCGGGCGGTGGCACTGGACCCACTCCGCGGTTCCAGCCGGTAAGCGGGCGATGAACTGTTCCAGCGCCACCTGGTCAATGATTCCCTCGGCGTCGCGATCTTCAGCCCTCAGCCACTGCCAGCAGGTGTCCCGGAGCTGCTGGCCGAACGTGAATGGGCTGCCGACTTCCTCCATCCGCAGCGCGCGGAAGCTCTGGCGCTGCTACTCCGGCGTGTGCCCCACGTGCTGGAGGACAGCCCGGCAAAGGTCGGCGTAGGCCAGCCTGCGGTCGGTGGGGAGCTGTAGTGCGGCCAGCTGCGCCTCTCCTGTCAGGAGGGGGAGGAGGCGCGCCGCGCGCTGCTCCATCGGCCACCCCGAGGCTTCAGCGACCTGCTCGAACAATGTGATGAAAGCCTCAGGGTCGTCCTGCGGGCCCATCTTAGTCAAGGTGAGGGGAGACGGGCCCGCGGCCAGGGCGCTGGTGGACCCCGCCGACGCGAGGAGACGCCGGAACGCCTCGCGATCTTCCTGCTGGGCCAGCACCAGGGCTTCGAAGCGGCGCTCCTGCTCCTTTCGGAGCGTGACAAGTGCCTGGTGCTGGCTCTGCTGAGCCGTGGCGAGGGCGTGGACCAAGTCCGCGAACGGGGAGGATTCCATGGGGCTGCTGTGTTGGTGCTCCACCTTAATCCTGGGTTTCGGCACCACTGTAGCGCGTATCGAGTGTGGGTGGAGCACAGAGGATGGCAGGACAACGCTTAGAGGCAGATAAGGCGATTTATTTTCCCAACTTTTCAGTCTAAGAAATCTCATTCATACACACACACACACACACACACTCGTCTGGACCCGGGTTGCGCTCCCTCTCCTCTCTCTCTGCCTCCTTAAATAGGGAGCGGTTACTGGGAAAACACACACAAACACAGGTTAATTACAGTCAGGTGTAGCGATTCTGCCACTCACCTTCCCCGGCTCCACCCTCCTGTCACAGACCGGCGCTTGACCATGCCCCCACTGCCACACATTTATTTTCGTAACAATCTATTATAGCGGGAACCAAGACTCCCGCGCCAAAGTCGTTCTATATGTCCCCACTCCGCACAGGCTGAGGCAGCCTCGGAGAGGGAGAGAGCGAGAGAGCGCTTTTGCACACACCTCTGTAGCTTGTCATATGGGGTAAGATGATGTCACTTTTGCACGGGCGAACAGGTCTTCTTTTTGAGACCTAAATTATGTCTGACACATTTCTCTATCCTTTGGGGTTTTTTTTTTTACTGGCGCAAACATACATCGAAGTCACTTCAGGTTTCTCCACGTGTATCTTATTAATAATAATCATCTCATCTGACGTGATTAGAGATTGGAGGAGCTCATGCCCCTGTTAACCCAAGGTGTCGTCCTACCCTCTTTTAACTACGCACATAACAGAATGCCAATTCTCTGCATGAGTAGGCTACCATAATGGGGTGTTTTTTTCATTAATTTTTGCATTTACTATTTATATGTATTTATTTATATATTGTTTAGTTTTATTTTATTGTGAAAAATGAGACAGACAGCGGGCGGCACGGTGGTGTAGTGGTTAGCGCTGTCGCCTCACAGCAAGAAGGTCCGGGTTCGAGCCCCGTGGCCGGCGAGGGCCTTTCTGTGCGGAGTTTGCATGTTTTCCCCGTGTCCGCGTGGGTTTCCTCCGGGTGCTCCGGTTTCCCCCACAGTCCAAAGACATGCAGGTTAGGTTAACTGGTGATTCTAAATTGACCGTAGGTATGAATGTGAGTGTGTATGGCTGTCTGTGTCTATGTGTCAGCCCTGTGATGACCTGGCGACTTGTCCAGGGTGTACCCCGCCTTTCGCCCGTAGTCAGCTGGGATAGGCTCCAGCTTGCCTGCGATCCTGTAGAACAGGATAAAGTGGCTAGAGATAATGAGATGAGATGAGATGAGACAGACAGCTCCCTGAATTTTTCATCTTCCTTTGCTGTTCTTAAACTTCAGGGTGTACAATTACATTAAACATAGCGTGTACGGCATTAGACACGGTGTTCGACTTCGGCCCCAAAATTTAATTTCAGTGCATCCCTAATAATTAATTAGATGGCCTGTTACTGGATGAAGTAAAGGTGTTAGTAGCGGCTGCTGTTATTCCCATCACTGATCAGAAATAAATAAAATATAAAAATTAATGAATGTGCCAGGGAAGTACTGATATTTACTTATGTATTGCCTTTTCAATGTATTAAATTCATATTCTGCTGCTAAAATTACGCCAATACGCCTAAGGTGACTTGACTTGGACTTGACTTGACTTATTATAGGACTTGACTTGACTTGACTTGACTTGACTTAACTTGACATAGCCTGTGACTTGACTTGACTTGCCCAAGACAAAAAAGGCTTGGGACTTACTTGGGACTTGAAGGTTAAGACTTGAGACTTACTTGAGACTTGCACATGTGTGACTTGGTCCCATCTCTGCTAATTGGTGGCTCTAAATTGACCGTAGGTGTGAATGTAAGTGTGAATGGCTGTTTGTCTCTATTGCCGCTTTTCCACTACCAATGCGGCTGAGTTGGGCTGAGCCGTGCCATGCTGAGTTGGGCTGAGTCAAGCTGAGCGGGGCTGTTGGCATTGCATTTCGACTACAATCGCGCTGAACCGTGCTGGCTGGAAGTGGGTGGACACATTGGGTGGAGTTAGCGAAAGTGGGTGGACGTCAGGTGATGTCGTTAGGCGGCGCAAACAGTGACATCAGTGACCTTTTAAGTGGTAGTCTCACAACCCGGCGAGTAAACAATAAACATGGAGGACATGGAGTCGTTAGTGTTGCTGGTCTTGGTGCTGTGGCTTGTTGTCACCGACAACGCCAACAGATACTGGCAAGAGCGTATAGATGAGGCGAGGTGCATAAGGCTTCATAATTCTCGTAATTCGTAATTCTCCTTCTTCCAGGTTTACGGTGTTTACAGATCCCAGCGTGCTCGCGGAGCATGTGTGGGCGTGTGAGGACACTCCTCCTCACCAATCAGTGCACAGGGGAGTGTCTCCTCACGCCCCTAGCCTCACTCAGCTCGGTTTGGCTCGCTTCAGCCCCACTCCAAAACCGTGCGAGTTTTGGGGGCTGAGCAGGGCTGAAGCGAGCTGAGTCGTGCTGTTCTTAGATAGTCGAAACGCGAGCCGTGTCGGGCTGAAGTGAGCTGAAGCGAGCTGAAGTGAGCTGAAAAAGGGTAATGGAAAAGGGCCATATGTGTCAGCCCTGCGATGATCTGGCAACTTGTCCAGGGTGTACCCCGCCTCTTGCCCATAGTCAGCTGGAATAGGCTCCAGATTGCCTGCGACCCTGCACAGGATAAGTGGTTAGGGATAATGGATGGATGAATTTTCTCCATGTTCACCTTTGTCTGTAAATGCTAAAACCTTGACTTGAGATACATGCAAAAAGGAAACATTTCAGTTCAGGAAAAACTGCAGTTTCCAGAGCTACATGTATATTGAAGATAATAATAGTAAAGTTCAACATTTACCCATTCGAAGGGTTTCCCAGGCCACCATTCACATTTCATCACCTTGCTGAATAGGATTCCTTTAAAATCAAGACTGTTATTGCACTCCGAATGGGTTTTATGTGCTTTTGTTTGGATTGTACTACAGTACAGTACAGTACTAGTCAAAGGTTTGTACACCCCTACTCTACTCATTCACAGGTTTTCCTGTATTGTGACTATTTTATACATTGTAGAATAATATTGAAGTCATCAAAACTATGAAATAACATATGGGACATACAGTACTGTGCAAAAGTCTTAGGCACATGCAATAAAATGCTGTAGAGCAAAGTTGCCTTCAAAAATAACAAAATTAAATGTTTCTACATTAAAAAACATAAAGATCAATAAGCAGTAAGATATGAAAAAGTAAATGTTTGGAGTGATGAACCTTTGTTTAAAAAATAGTTGTCTCAGGTACAATTAGTGCAGGTTCATAAGGAAATGAGCTGTAGGTATTACTGAGCATCTTGCAGAACCATTTAATTTCAGTGTTTTATTTTATGTTGGAAAACTAATGTTTGGAAATGTAGGTCATAAAAAGAATTTTCCCTGACACCTAATTATTATTATTATTATTTATTTATTTATTTATTTTTTTGTGGACCAAAAGCTACTGATTCGAATCACAGACTTCACAGACTTCCAATTTTATTAGGTTTTTTTTTTTTAAATATAACAATTAATGAATTTAGGGCCACGTGGCCCTAAATTCTCTGTTATTTTATCCTGCTTCACCATGACCCAATTCAAGATACTACGTCATGCATCATGTGGTGGGCTTTCCCTGTTCACACAAGGCGTTGTGGGATACAAATTTGAAACAGGAGAGAAAAATGGAGGATATGAGTGTGTGAATGAAACATGAAAGACTGGCTACAGTAATGGAAGAAAAATGTTATGTTGTGAAGGAAAGGAAATGCGGACTAAACTATCAGCAGTCAGCGAGCACCTTAGAATGATCAGCTGTTCGTTTCGTGACAGAATGATGTAACTGTCAGTGCATGGTCAAGGTAATCCTGTAGATGGCAGTAATGCAACACTGTGGATGCCAGCTGCTGTAAAACCCAAAAGAAGAAGGAGAAGAAGCAGGTAAACCTGCGCATGCACACACAGGCTTCCTCTGTCTGCTTGACTACATGAAGTGAGCGATTTGATACCCATTATTTGCTCAAATTAAATAACTTCCCAGCCACAGAATGGCCTGTTTTTTTGTTTTGTTTTGGGGTTTTTTAGATATTACAAAAATAAACATATCACAATGAACCAATTTCAGAGGGAACTAAATTTCACTGATTTTATGAAATCAAAAGGCTGTCTAGCTTTAACTAGCTTCATGAGGTAGTCACCTGGAACACTTTTCAATTAACAGGTGTGCCTCACCAAAAGTTAATTAGTGGATGAGTTTCTTGCCTTCTTAATGCGTTTGAGATCAAACAGTAAATAGTAAAAATACAGTAAATGGCCCTATTCCACAACTGTAGTAATCCATACTGTATTATATCAAGAACTGCTCAACTAAGTAAAGAGAAATGGCATCCATCATTCCTTTAAGACGTGAAGTGGCTTTTAATTAATAAAAGAAAAAACACTGATTTAGAAGGTGTGTCCAAACGTTTGACTGCTACTGTATAATGAGAAAGCAGAATATTTTTTACTTCCAGCTTCTAGAATGACACATGATGGTATAAACATACTCATCCACTTTGTTTCATAATGATCTTTTTCTATTCAATTGCCAGGCCCACTCATAAGCGCAAGCATATCAATTACCAGACTTGTAAGAACCTGATTCCTCCTGCTATGTGATACTTCAATCTATAAACTTCATCATCATTTCAAACCGGAAGCTCTTGTCTGTGTTATTTCAAAGCCTCATAATTATCCAAGTTCCAGCCACATTGATTCCTGCAGGCCTGTCTTTGAACTAGTGAGGCTAGATTATGCTGCCAGGCCTCGCGCCATGCCCACTTACACACACACCATGCCAGACCAATGCACCATTACAGGAACTGCTTAACCCAATTTGGTTACCAATGAATGGAAGCTAGCATTATGCAAATGACATTCTGCTAATTGGTGGATACTACCTAATGTTGCTAACAATAAATGAAAGTAAATAGACAACGATTAGTGCTATGTAAATGCCATCCTACTAATTGGTCTATTCTTCCATTCATTGTTAGGGGCATTAGAGTGCTCTGGGTGACATTGGTCCTGTCTCAGTGTGTGTGTGTGTGTGTGTGTACTAAAGTTACATACTACATCCCATCATTTCAAACATGAACCTGCTGACACCTTTTCCAAGATGACGTGAGACATTTCTTCAGTGTACAGCATATTCCAAGCGAGTGTCGAACTCATTTTTACAGCATTCAGTTCATACTTGGTGTTAACTCATACTGCATGTAGTGTTGAATAAACTCTTAAAATATTGAGTTATGTTTTGTAGCATCGAATAAACACCTACAGGGTTGTATTGGATTTTATATTATTTAATTAACTTGAGAAATGACACAGTGAGCATATTGCTACCTCAGAGCTCCAGGGTCTCTGGTTCAATCCTGAGCTCGGGTTACTGTCTGTTTGGAGTTTCACATGTTCTCCCTGTGTCCATGAAGGTTTCTTTCGGATTCTCCTCCCACTATCTGAAGGTGGATGGGTGCCACTAGATGGATTGGTTGAAATAAAATTGCCTCTAGGTTTGAATGAGTGTGTAAATGTGTGTGTTCATAGCGTCCCATCCAGGGAGAACTGGAGTCCAGTGTTCTTAGGATGGACTCCAGATCCACTGGGACCCAGACCAGGAGAAAGAGCTCACGGAAAATGAATGAATAAAATTAAATATCTAATGAACTATTACTGTAAGGAACTTGTATGATGTTGAAACAAGTGTTGAATCAACTTTTGATATCAGTGGCGGCTGCTGGTTTTTAAAATAGGGGAAGCCCATTTTACGCATTCATCGTAAAACCTGTAGGCCGGATATCAAAGCATAGAAAGGTGTGCCCCATTAGCATAGTGAACTAGACAACCCTACCTAGTGGCAGAAAGTATTTTTGCTTGTACATTTCATGTTATAGTCTGGCTTGCCAGGCTAGTGCCTCATATCCTTAATCAAAAATATCAAACATCCAAAAATCACTGGCTATTCAACGAAGAGCCTTGAACATCATACCCTGATATGCAACACAGAGTCTTTAACACAACACCCAGCTGTGCAACACATCCTTGAACATCTTCTGCAACACAGTCTGGAAATTCATAACCAGGTAGGCTATGCAACACACAGAACCTTGAATATTATACCCAGGTATAACCTATAACACAGAGCCCACCATTCTCTTAACATTACTGAACAATATACACACTTCAGATTCATGAACATGAACACTATTTATACACAAATTCTGCCCTCCGCTCCTTTTCCAGAAAATGGTCTGTGACCCTGTCATACCAGCTGGTTGTGCTTTCCAGAGACTTTACCAATTTCTGTTAGCAGCTAGCACTGCAGATCCCAATAAGGCTCAAGCTAGCCTACAACCAGATTGAACTACAAATGAAATAAACGAGTGAATTCACGAATGATCAAACTGATAGAATGGATGAAAGTTAACGGAGCACAACGAGTAATATTTACATTTATTTACAGAGTAATGTACAGAGACATAAATGAGAAGAAACGTTTATATGAAAAGAAATTCGGACAGCACTTTGGCACACGACTACACTTTCTCGACATCCGCTAGGGACTGACTGATCTCATGCTTCCGTGTTCCTCGCCGAAGTACAGCGACCGCCCTCCTCATGTCTTTCAAGCACCACCTCCAATAATCCTTTTTCAGCCCGGCTTCTTGTCCCTCCCACTGTCTCGTTTAGTCCCAGAGAAGCCCGGCTTCCCTGGAAGTGACAATTTTGTTGATTTTAACCAATAACAACTAGCCGAAATTGGCTGTTCAGAGCCGTCTCGTAGACTGCAACGGATACCCGGCTGCCAGTCAGTGTTGCCAGATACTGCTGACGTTTTCCATCCCAAAATATGTTCAAAGCCCACCAAAATGCACTTAAAACCACCCAATCTGGCAACACTGCTGCCAGTCCATAGAGCCCATTGAAATAAGAAAGGTTACAGCCTGGCAGCAAAGGTGATTCTCGTAGCGAACTGCAAGTTTGTCAGACATCACTCAAATAAGTTAAAGGATAGTTATGAACATAAATACAATCTTGGGCATATATTATGTTATGCAAGTTATTGTTTTAATGAGAATTCAACGTCGTAGATGCCGCAGTTTGGGGAGAGAATTTTAGGGGAAGCTTGGCTTCCCTTGTTGTCTCTGAGAAATCACCCCTGCTTGATATATTTAATAAATTCACACAGTGTTAAATTAGTTTTTCCTGTCTGGATTTAGAACAAATTCTTATGGTATTAAAATAAACTGAATGAGCCCAGGCTTTGTATTGTATTAACATGTATGATGGAATAACACATTGTAATGTGGTGTAATGTTAACTTTAACTAATTGTAGAACCAGAGCAGGTGGGTGGAGCACAGAAGCACGGCAGGCCAGAACTGAGTTCTCAGAAACTTTTTTTTTCCGTTGCATATGTGGCTTTTCAGCTTATTCACTCTCTCACATGCACACACCCATTCTAGTCGGGAGAAAGCTCCCTTTCTCTGCTCTCTCTCTCTCTTTTTATATGGCGCGATCACTGGGGAAGACACACAAACACAGGTTAATTCACGTCAGGTGCAGTGATTCTGCCACTTACCTTCCCTGACTCCGCCCTCCATTCACAGACTGACACTTGACCACGTCCCCGCTGCCACACTTATGCTCCAATTAACTCATGCAGTGTTTAATTAACTCGTTCAATAATCATGAATAAACAACTGAGGTGTTGCAGTACCTCCTGCTGACTTTTCGGGTTGGTTTTATATAAACGCTGTATACTCGGAAGAGAAAAGGGTACTCAACCCATATCTTTCCTTGTCAGTGTAGTGAGTGATTTACCTGAAATTCATTCATTCATCTTCAGCAACTGCTTTATCTTGGTCAGGGTCACGATGGATCTGGAGCTGGGAATACTGAGCACGAGGTGGGAATACACCCCAGAGTCCACCAATTCTTCATAGAACACCATTCATAAACACACAGGAGCAATTTAGTGTCATGTACATGCACCCACCTACATGTTTTAGAGGTCGGATGAAACCACACTGTCAGAAATGAGGGTACAGGAGGAGTCCATTTCTGTCCCACAAGTTACAGTCTACACTAATGTACCCCCTAGGACTCATTGTGAAACCTCAGGGTAACTATGTGTACCTTTTTATGGCCAAAAAGGTACATATATGTTCCCAAGCAGTACATAAAGGGTACAAATATATACCTTAGAGGGTACTGCCCCAGTGACAAGCTGTTGTACCAATAAAGATACAGTAACGTTCTTTATTTTCTGAGAGTGCAGAGAGCTCAAAGGAGATCCAGGTGGACATGAGGAGAACATGCACACAAAACTCTGGATCCAACCTTGTAGCTGTGAGATGGCTGTGCCACCATGCTGACACTAAATTATTACTCAAAAAGCCAAGCACATCAGTGATCCTTAAGGTGCCATTGTGTACATTTTTAAAGGTATATCTGTGAAGATACTCAGTCGTCCAGGTACATAGTAATCTGTGGTTGGTAGAAGAGAGCAACTGGACTTGCTTGAAAAGTCTTGAAGACGTTTCGCCTCTCGTCCGAAAGGCATCCTCAGTTCTGTCTGTCTAATAGGGAGTATCAAGTATTTATCCTCTCATGGATCATAATAGAATCCGAATCAGAATGCTGATGGCTGCATTGAAGGTGGCTGATAGATGTCATAGACACCCACCTCTGTTCAGTGATGGTCGTTCCAGGTTGACAAAAATGAACGATCCTCTCTGGCTATGATGTCTGCCAGTTTTCTGGAAGTCCTGTCATACTCCCGCACTAGTCGAAGGGAACTCATCCCAAAGTGCGTAGAAACATATCTGTGAAGATACTCAGTCGTCCAGGTACATAGTAATCTGTGGTTGGTAGAAGAGAGCAACTGGACTTGCTAACTGGACCATCACTGAACAGAGGTGGGTGTCTATGACATCTAACAGCCACCTTCAATGCAGCCATCAGCATTCTGATTCGGATTCTATTATGAGCCATGAGAGGATAAATACTTGATACTCCCTATTAGACAGACAGAACTGAGGATGCCTTTCGGACGAGAGGCGAAACGTCTTCAAGACTTTTCAAGCAAGTCCAGTTGCTCTCTTCTACCAACCACAGATTTTTAAAGGTAGTTTTACTCTTTAAAACATACATAGTAAAAGTGCTAAACATATACACTTAAGGGGTCTGTAGGATCATAAGGTTTTTCACAAACTTGGCCCTGTTTACTCTGTGTTTTAAAATGCATCTGGGGTGATCAGGTCACAGGTGTCTATCGTGCGTCTGCAAGATGTCCAGCTGACCACTTCTGTTCAGATTTCATCACTACTTGTGTTACTTCCACAAGAAGGTCAAAGAGCTCCGTGAACATGTTAAAAACGTGAAACCTACAACATTCTTTCATTATTTTCTTGCACTCCAGCCAGGTATATCAGTGCTCCTTTCCATTATTTTCAAGTGTTGGTGCACTGTCAAGAAAACAGCCATCATGTCCTGCATAAATGACGTATTTTCCTGTTACGTCCTTATCAGGAATGCATCAGGATGCATTAGCGTTTAAAAAGATACATGTCCCAGATCTCCTCAGCAAGTGGTTTGAATGAAAGCATTTTGAATGCGTCTTGGTGGTTGTTTACACTTGTACTGTATTTACTGCTGTTCATGTGTGACCCGATCACCTAAGATGCATTTTAAAACCAAGTGTAAATAGAATCGTTGTGGAGTCTGCGCCAGCTTGAGTGCACACCAGCTAGCTATGTTTCCATTAACCTTCTTAATGTGCAATTAGAAATAATAAACTCAAATATCACAAAAAAGTTGTTACGCTCGCATGAGGTGGTTTTTTTTTTTGGGCAAGTCAATAAAGCAATGTTTCGCAAAATTGAAAGAGAAACATGTTTTTCGCATTTAAAGGACATATCCCAGGTAAATTCAGGAGCAAGGTCAATGTAATTCTCCTATTTTATATTAAACTTTGGTCAAATATCTGTCACATTTTGCATTTTGTGCAATTTTTTTACCTTGCGCAATACCAGAAAAATTCAGTTGAAATCAAGCCATTTGAGGCGAATTCGTCCGCCTCTGAAAAAACTTGGCATTTGGATTTTCCGCCAAACATTGATTTTCGTGACGTCACGTGCGGGACGCCCCCTTCTGAATCCCAGATCAGCGTTGGTTTGTTTATGAGGAAACGACCTGGTGGTTTTCTGCAAATTTCTTCGACGTTATCACGTATTTTTTTAAATGGTTAACAGATGTATCATAGGGGGGTGTAGCAGCACCAATCTTGATGGGATTAGTACTCATCGTTTTCCAAAAGACCGGACAACAAGAGAGAAATGGAAGCACTTCATGCGAGGCACCCAGAAAAACCGGCAACATGCAACAGACCACAGCATCATATGCAGGGCTCACTTCGTAAAGCCCAACGACTTTCAGAACTATTTGTAGTGGGAAATGGGCTTCAAGAAGCAACTTGATCTGAAAAAAGTTGCAGTTCCATCTGTTAGAATGCCCAAAGCAACACCATCTCCATCTGTGTCAGCATCACCAAAGGAGCCAGCTGTGTTCGTCTCCCCTGACAGAAGGCGAAGTGCCACATCCACTGAGGCCCTCGAAGCAGAGGAACAAGCAGAGCCGAGAAAAAGGCCAAGAAAATTGACAATTCACAAGTTGACTGTTGCCAGGGTAAGAAATAAGAGAGAGATACTCTAAATTAAGTTTTCCTGTGTTTGTGTAGTACACGGATAATGTTATTTATTGACACACACAAAAGTAAACAACACAAAAGCACTGGGCGATAATACACTTACTTAGATTAGATTAGATTAGATTAGATTAGATTAGATTAGATTAGATTAGATTAGATTAGATTAGAACTTTATTGATCCCATTAGGAGGGTTCCCTCAGGGAAATTAAAAAGATACAGTCCACATGATAACAGAGGGAATGGATGGTTTGTAGCGCCACCGGTTGTCCGCTAGCCTAGCCTTTAGCTTAGCCCCGGCTTTGCAGCCCCTGGGTCTCCTCCTCAGCTATGCCGGGATGGGGTGTCGTATCCCGCCTCATGCCATTGTTTTCAGGGCCAGCAGCTCGTTTCTCGAATAAGCGAGAAGACTGGCTCCTGGTTGCGCGTTAAACAGGGGCGTCACTAGGAATTAAGCTTTACTGGGGCACTCCCCCCGACACACACACAAAATGCCCCCCGCACAATGCACCTTAACGTTCCTGATATACATCTACTGGTAAAGTTAAAAAGGGAGAGTCTGTTCAAGAATGCATTAAGATGTTTATTTAAACATACTCTATTGTCTTTCATATGCAGTAAACCTGCCAAACATTTCATGGAACAGCTAAACAGCTGAATAACCTAACTAATTTTGTTATGTATTTGATTCAAGTTTTCTATTATGCAACCTCAACTCTCATGATTCACGAACTTAGCTGGTTAGTTATGACTGACTAGCACATAGCCTACAACCTTAATCTTACCTCTCTCACCCTCCTCCTCATCTGTCACTGTTTCCCTGCCCCTGTCTCTGCTTCGTGAGAAGAATTTTCTGATATCCATCTGGAAAAGTAATTTAATATCGTTTAATTCGATGTAGTTTAATGGGTTTGTTAGAATATGGTTTGCTTAGTTTTGTTGCAAAAACTTCACGCTACATACATGTCAACCCCTACGGATTTCCTGTATTCCCTACGGATTTTGGCATTTTAAAAATGGTACGGGCGTAGTGGTATTGAGGTATTTCACCTGACGTCACAGGGTCACGTGACGCCCCGGTGTCCGCCATTTTGAACGTCAAGCTAGCTAATGTCAACAACAGTTGCTAGTATGTTACTGTAGCAATGTTTACGTTCAGTCATTTGGATGACTGTTAAAACCTTTCAGTCTCAAGTTTTTCCTTTACTGGATTTACTAGTTTACTGAGCTAGCGCGCGCCGGCCGCCGGGGAGCTAGCGCGCGCCGGCCGCCGGGGAGCTAGCGCGCGCCGGCCGCCGGCAGGCTAGCGCATGCTAGCTCCCAGCTTGCCCGAGCGCGCTAGCTCAGTAAACTAGTAAATCCAGTAAAGGAAAAACTTGAGACTGAAAGGTTTTAACAGTCATCCAAATGACTGAACGTAAACATTGCTACAGTAACATACCAGCTACTGTTGTTGACATTAGCTAGTGCTAACAGCTAGCTGCTAGTACACTGCTACAACTACACCGACCCTAATAATACAGTTCTTGGTCATTGCCTGGTAACAGCAAATTTATAACGGGCCATGTCTCAACAGACTAAGAAGTTATTTCAGTGACATTTAATAACATTTTGTTTATCCTGAGGACCGAAAGTAAATGAAAATGTGAACAAACCTTAGCTGTAATAAGATGGCGACCACCGGCTCCAGGGACGACCCGCTGATGTAGGCATGTTACCCAGCCTGACACAAAATATTTTTAGGCATCCAAACTCTTATACGCTTTCAGATCAATACCTGTGTATGGCGATGGGTTTTTAACGACATAGGTATACAGATCATGTGAGCCGAAGTCAGGTAAAGACGAGGGCTTCGTGTACTTCCGTACGTCAGTGAGCAATCCTGGTGGAAGCAGGTAAACGTCGTTCTCTAAGCCTGCTAACCTCAATTTTTGCAAATACCTCTCCCTCTGCTCGCCCTGTAAATGCCCTACGTCGCTGGATAGTGAAGGTGTTTTCTGCATCTCGCTCCTTTTTCTTTTATGTTTTTCGTTTGTCGCCTTCCTCGCATTCAAACTGATTCGAGCCATGCCGTCCAAAATGGCAGCATCACATGACTTGGTCACGTGGGTGAAATACCTCAATTCAACTACGGATTTTTCTACATTTTCACCTTAAAATTATTTTGATTTATTACCATCAAAAAAATTGTCATGAAATACGAAAATGCATGGGAGCCGCCATTTTCTACATTTAGAATTACTCAACCGGTACTTCCGCTAGTACCAACAAGCCATTCCGAATGTCTGAGCATGCGCAATTGTGATTTTCCTGTACACTGAGCAGGAAATAACAGCACATGTAGCGTAACAATAGACAGGTCAAGAGGTCAAGATGTCGGCACCACCGAAGAAAAAACTCAAAACATCTAAAACTGGAGGTCGCTTTCTTCCCGAATGGACAGAATCTATCTGACACTATCTTAAAATCAGAAGTAGCACTGACTGTTGTTTAATTGAGTGTTAACAGTACATATGGATGTACAGAAATAAACCAGTGCATATATTAGGTAAGATCTGATACATTTTTATTATGCATGAAATATTACTATGGATTTGGTATGGAAATTATGGATTTCTTTACCAGGGAGTACAGGTGAGAGCTGTGAGGGGTTGACAAGTATATGCTACCTTAACTCATCCAGAGCCCGTACTCTGACTCATCCAAAGAGTAGACTCATCTCTCCAGTAGGCTAAATGGACTCATGGCACGCCGCACGCACGCTGTGTTTACAGTGAGAATCTCCCAGACCAATCAGAAAATTAGTTAGAAAGAAGAGGCGATAGAAGTTTGAAACACACTCTGTCCTACAACTTACAGTAGATAAATGATCTGCCAAAGAAACTAGTTTGTTACGAAAATCTTTCAACATTTTCTTACTGGGGCACAGATGAGTTTTACTGGGGCACGTGCCCCAGTAAAAAAGGCCTAGTGACGCCCCTGATATAACACCCCCCCAACTTGGTCCGGGATATGCCCTTTAAGTCACATGAAGTGGAAATGGAAGTGCTAACTTTCTGAAAAGAGTGCTCTCGAGGAACTACTGCAAGAGGGGACAAGCCAGGTTAAATCGTCTAACATCACTCAGTGGAAACACCGCACATTCGCAGTTGTGTTTCGTCATTTTTTTTATTTTTATTTAATTTAATTTATTTTTTTATATTGCTTCTGTTGTGCACAAAACTGCAACCACGCTAATGTCATGGGGGGGGGGGATTTACGAAACACTAAGAAACTCATGTAAATATTCTGAAGATTAAGGATGTTGTCAGTATCATAATTTGGAAAGGATGTAAAATAGGAGTGAAGTCAGTGTTCCTCTGAGACCGTACTCTGTGTGTGTGTGTGTGTAGTCTGATGTGATGTTATTATTAACCGGACCGTCTAAACGTTAGGAGTGAACGCCCCGGTCCGCGTGCGCGCTCCCCCGCATCTCTCGCTCTCTCGCTCTCTCTCTCTCAGCCAATCAGCGGCGCAGCTCCGCCCCGCGCGAGGCCACATGACTCAGGAGCGGACTGGAAACCTGCAGCTCGCCCGGCGCGTCACTGTGGCTATAACGGGGAGCGCGAGCCGGGAACGAGAGTAAAGTGAACACGCCTCGGATGTTACACCACATTCTCCAAATGGAATTGCCTTCTTGCCCCGTTTATCACTTCTCTTTCTTCTTTTAATTTGGACTTCCTGGGCATCTTCTGTTCCCGGTGTTCCATTATTATTATTATCCTCCTCCTCATCATCATCATCATACCCACAAGCTCCTTTCTTTCCTCTCTCTCACTCATCATCACGCGCCTGTTCGCTCCTCGGTTCCGGGCGGATCCGGTGCAGTCGCGCCACGAACCGCAGCGCTTCATGGGTCGCGGGAAATGGCCCCGTTTGGGCCTGTGACTTGGCCTGAGTCGGTGAACCGGAGGGAGAACTGAGATGGATTTGGCGGCGGTTTCGGCCACAGCGGAGCCTCGGCGCTCATGGAGCCGCGCGGCCAGGGACTGGCTGTGGGTCGCAGTGCTCTCACTCCTTGCTACTCTCCCCGTGCAGCGCCTCCGCGCCTTCCCGTCTTCCCTCAGCGACTGCCAGACGCCCACCGGGTGGAACTGCTCGGGTGAGGAACAGCGCGTTCATTTCATTTCCTAAGCTTGCAAAAGTTTATAAACACACAGCGGGTGGGAGTGGAGTGATGCGCCACAGCCGGAGATAGAGACACGGTACTCACATCGTGCGCTCACGCACACGTACCATACACAGACATACACACGCACATCCCCGGTCTGATACACCACACTACAGCACCAGCCCGTGCCACATTCACACACTGTTTAGGACAAACACTCAGCTTCCTTCCGGTCTCTCTGATCCTCTGATATCTCATTATCTCTAATGCAACATTACAGGAAATGGTCATGTGTATGATCTCTCATCCCACAGACATTCACAGAGGGGATACTATTTAGTAGGGCTATTGCGCGGTTGGAAACGCAGCCTCTCTCTCTCTCTCGTCAGACCTGATAGGATCTCTTACCTTGTATTAAAAATCCCAGTCTATAGCTTGGTTTTATATATATATATATATATATATATATATATATATATATATATATATATATATATATATTTCTGTTGGTGTGTGTTTAGCCTATTGGACAGATGTGTATTGCTTTGACATACTCCTGAGTGTAGTAGGAGACGATGCGGTTTGGGACACAGCCCTACCAGTGCGCCTTATCGGAGCCTGGAAAGCACTTGACACCACGGAGGGAAAAACTAGCACAGAAAATGCATGAAAATATTGTGCGCCTCGAATGCAACATCTAGGGTAGGGTAGTTTAGGGTAGGATGGGGTACGGTAGGGTAGGATAGGATACATCAGTGATGTGAGAAACAGGAAATAAAATCTGTAGAAGAGGCTGAAGCAGTAGAAAGCAGGCATGTGGTGTTTGGACCCTGGGTTTATTCGGGGGCAGGTTGTTCTGTATAATGCAACAAAATCAGGCTTTAAGAAGCAAATCCAGGGTTAAACTCACTGTGAGTGTTCAGTTAACACCTCGCATGCAGTCTCACTGTGCTCCTTTTGCCCTGAGGGGAGATTTATGTCCTTAAAACCCTGTTTGTTTGTTTGTTTGTTTGTTTGTTTGTTTGTTGGTTGGTTGGTTGGTTGTTGTTTTTTTTGCACGGTGCTGGATGCTGTTTAACACTCGCCTTGTTTTGCTTTTCCGAGTTTAAGGCCTTACTGATTGATATTCACATGATTATCTGACAAGAGCATCTTTTTTCACGCACACCCAAACTGATTTCCGTTAATAAACACATTAATCAAGTATAATAAACACATAAAACAGGTTTTGAAATGAACCTGCTCATTCAGACTTACAAGGAACTCAGTATCCCTCCTGTTTGTCTCATCACTTGTTTCTTCACTTCACTGTAAACTCGTTTTAGCTCGATACATCACTGATTACTGATGAGTTCTGTTCATAGAGGTGTGCTTTTTTTTCTCCTGCAGAAGACTGTGGCATGATGTGTGTATATGTGTTACACAGTGGAATAATTCCAAATGATAAAACACACAACTCTGTTATCTTTGAAAGAACTCAGAATGAACAGTGTGTTAGATGGTGGTTCCATTGCCTTTCTGACACTGTGTGTGTGTGTGTGTGTGTGTGTGTGTGTGTGTGTGTGTTGGGGGGGTGTTTTCATGGCTTCGCAACAAAGGCCAGTATTTTCCTGAATGGATTTTGACAACAAAGAGGAAAAAAAAAATCTCACTGAGATCCATCCATCCATTTCAGACACTAAAGGCAGGAAAGTCTAACAAGCAGAACAACAACATTATTATTATTATTATTATTATTATTAATGAGGCTGGGTGCACTTCTCCGATCCAAACATTTTCTTTTCTTTTTTTTATTGCACAGTTACTGTGTCAAAATAAAATATAAATTAATAAATGTATTATTATTATTATTATTGTTATTTATAATAATAATAAAACTAATAATGAGGAGGATGGGTCCACTTCAACCAACAGAAACATTTTATTTACTTATTTTTTTTAATTGCACAGCTACTATGTCAAAGCATAGATAGATAGATAGATAGATAGATAGATAGATACTGTAGATAGATAGAGATGATGATAAGGCTGGGTGCACTTCAGCACCCCAAACATTTATTTATTTATTTATTTATTTATTTATTTTTTAAATTGCATGGTGGTTGTGTCAAAGTAAAAAGTCAAGTCAAGTTTATTTGTATTGCACTTTTAACAATAAACATTGCCGCAAAGCAGCTTTACACAATTTGAACGACTTAAAGCATGAGCTAATTTTATCCCTAATCTATCCCCAATGAGCAAGCCTGTGAACAAACAAACAAATAAATAAATAAGGAGGAGATGGAGGATGGGTGCACTTCAACCAGCCAAAACCTTTTATTTCACATTTTATATTATTTTTGTTTATTTATTTTTGTTTTGTTTTTGTTTCACTGGCTGTCAGAACCATGTGATTGAGCCACCTTGCAATTTGACAAATCCTTATTCCAGAGTGTTATTAAATCCATTTACACAAGTGCTGGATTTAAAATAAATAATAAATCAATCAATAAAAACAGCTCCTGTCCTCCATTTTGTTCCTGGAGTGCCACTATGTTCAAAATACAAATTTACTTCTGATTCTTTCTACTAGTATTTGGTCAAGTTGGGTTACTCTGTGGATTTGTAAATTGTCCTTATAGTTAATTAAAACAACAACAAAAAGCTCAGATGGCGAAAACAGTGTGAGCTGATTTAGTCAGGCTGCAGTGATTATGTTGGTAAATTGTGCGAACGTGTCGACAGAAATTATTCACTGAAGTTATGATTAACTTGTTTTTTTCCAAAATTCAAACTTTGATTCATGTTTGAGTTATAAAAATTGTTGCAGAGGCAGTGGTGCAAAGTGGCATTTAAGATCGTCAAAAACAGAAAAAAGCCCATCTGTGACTGATTTTATAATTATACATTGTGTAAGTCCTGGGGAAAGTTAACAGCACAGCCGATATGGTTTCTGAACACACTAATACTTGATTATCTGGAGCTGCCTGTATGTTGTAAAAGGACTACTTGGACACAATCACTGAATCCTAATGACTTTTAAACAAATAGAAACATTTAAAAAGTAAAAAATAGTACATAGTGTCATTATATAGTGTATACTAGATGGTGATTTTCATTATGAGCGACTTGTCAATAGTAATGTCAGTTTATAAGAGTGAAAGAATAGATAGTGGCGGATGATGATGATGATACAGTGAAACAACATTATTACAGTGAAACATTAGGTTTTCGTGCATTGTTTCCGTCGGTTATGTATGTGTCTGTTCTTGAGCTGTATGCAAAGATCGTAACCTCCGACACCTGCTTTCATAGTATTCGTAAATGGATTTGTATGACCCCAAAAATGGTTTTGAAGCAGAGGATTTTTTTTTTTTAATTAACAACATGATTTGAGCACAATTGCAGTGTAATCATGTATGAAGATTCGGCTACAAATGACCAAAGGTGACTGTTTAAAGGCCTTGTACATCAGTAAATCAGCCTAAGGGCAAGGCAGTTAAAGGACTAATAACTAGGACACGGTCAGAAGTCGCTTCACTTGATTTGACTAATTTGTCGTAATTGAGGCTTTATAATTACTTAACACAGACTCGAGTGGTGAGGAGTAAGCAGAAATGTAAAAAGCATGGCAGCTACAAGACAGGAATGTGCAGTCCAGGGAACGAAGGAGGCTGCTATGCTAATTGCATCCCTGATCTCAGGCCTACTTTGTTTGTCCATAGCAGATGTGAATAGAAATTTGAGTCTTTTCTAGTTTGCCTTTTAAATGAAACTGCTTCTGAGGACATTTAGTGACGGTACAGGCTTCCTGACCCGGGCTTTATTGATTTATTGCTCAGAGATTGAGGCAGATATATGGTGTATTCGCAGCTGTAGAGTGAATAGACTTTGTGCAAATGTGTTCTTGATTTATCCAGAGTTTCATGATTAGCTCAGAGTTCATTAACAGAGACAACGGGAACCATAATACAGATTCTGATTTAGTGAATGTGAACATATGGTGGTGATGTTTGCAAGCTTCTGATATTACACTACCACAAACTGGCTTGTTTGTTGCAGTAATCCCATAATATGTTCTAAATTTATAAGCAAAATTAGATATTCAGATGTAGATGTACCTTTAAATGAAAATCATCTCATTTTCATGGTTTCATTCTTTCTTCTAAATGTCGTCTTTATTTTTACAACCCAAAGCAGCCAAACAGGCGATCTGTTATATAAGAAAGTAAAAGTGCCGTGATTATTAAATAGTTAATATTTTAGCATATTAATAGACAACATTAAAATCATGAACACTTTTGTTTGGTTTCTTAAATTAACTTTTCAGTTTTGACACAAACGTTAATGTGGAAGTTCCTGTGCGAGATAAAAACCCTGGCCTTGATACGGCATTTCCTGTTTTTCATCCAGAAAGTGCCATAATGCTTTATACAGGAGTATATAAACATCACCTGTTAAATATTTAATGCTGGCCAGCTTGTTTTTTTTAATTATTCACAGGGCTGAAACAGTGGCCTCGAGCAGAAAGAACAATCAGCCCTGTCCCTTGATAGCTGGCTGTTTGGCATATGTGTAGAAACAGCAGTTGCCTCAACCGTCTCCTTTGACACTGTACAGTTCCAATGTGTCCAGCAAGGAGACAAAGTGAATGCAAAAGAAGAAAGCGAGCCAACGTGTACTTATTTCAGTATTAAAAAGGAAATAAAGTTAGCATGATGATGGAGCATCGTTCTGTCGACGCTCCATTGATGTCGCTGTTATTGATGGATATTTTCTGGCTCATTGTTGTTCTCAATGTGTTGACCTGTTGCTGCAGTACAAATTATTGCTTGTTATTGAACAGTAAGGATTTACACACACCCCTACCAGCAGATTCTTCCGTCCCATTGTGTCCCACTTTGGCAACATATCATGCCGCTGGCTTTTTTTTTTATACAGTGGCATAATGATGGCCATTCATAACTGAGAAGCCATAATGGAGAAAGCCTGGAAGACAGCATCATAATAAATTTTATATTCCGTAAAAGATGTGGATATAACTTGCAGGCACAAGGCACTATATGGCATTCGAGTGCCCTTTCATGAAGGTTATTTAAGGAATCTAAAAATGTTTTCTATAGCCACAAAAGAATAAACCAAACATTTTTATAAACACTCATTTCCCACCCACTAGCTATCACACAAGCAGGGAATGGAGGCTAACATATACTTCCTTTTGTCTTTTTTATCAGCATGACATACACACAGAGGACAGTGCTATTTGCCCTCTTCTACATACATACCGGTAGGCTCACAAATGTCCAGGATTGGCTAGTGTCCCTGTGATTGACAGCAGAAATAACAATCAGCCCTGTCCCTCAATAGCCCTGTTTGGCATATGTGTAGAAACAGCAGTTGCCCAGACCTTCTCCTTTGACACTGTACAATTCTAACGTGTACGGTATATATACCATCCCTCTCACCAGGGAGGGCTCGATTCATCACAGTTGGCTATAGCATTGTCAGGATTCAAACGTGATCTTCCAGCGATAGGGCAAACTGTTATCAATTGCACCACTCACAAGCAAGCTTGGTTTGAGAAAACGCAATAAAACTGTCAAAGTCTGTGTTTCTTGGTGTTCTTTCTTATTGGGGACTCTGACTCACCATCATTTGATCATATCAGGGGTGGACAAATGATTCATTAGCAAGTCCATAAGCACCGGTGACATGCCACATGTTTTGGTTGCCTGGAAACTTAATGGACCAGGCTACAAATGGTATCTAACATAATAGTAATATATAGTGAGCTAGTTAGCAAGTTAAGTGCTTTAATATAGCCTAAAGGAAACCAAAGAGCATACACTCATCAGCCACTTTAATAGGAACTTGTTCTTGGCTGCAGGAGTGGAACCCAATGAGGTCTTCTGCTGTTGCATGCTGAGATGCTTTTCTGCTCAGCACAGTTGTGAAGAGTGATTATATGAGTTACTATATCCTTCCTGGCAGCTCGAACCAATCTGGTCATTTTCCTCTGACCTTTCTTATCAACAAAGTGTTTGTTTCCTCCCACAGAACCGGATGTTTTTTGTTTTTCGCACCATTCTGTGTAAACTCTAGAGACTGTTATGTGTGGAAACCCCAGGAGATCAGCAGTTTCTGCTGATCTCCTGGGGTTTCCACACTCAAACCAGTCCATCTGTCACCAACACCCATGCCACAGTGAAAGTCACAGAGATCACAATTTTTCCCATTCTGATGTTTGAAGTGAATATTAATTGAAGCTCTTGATTTGTATCTGCATGATTTTATGCACTGTGCTGCTGTCAAGGGATTGGCTGATTAGACAACTGCTTAAAACAGCACGTGGATGGGTGTTCCTAATAAAGTGGCTGGTGAATGTATGTACTGAATATATCATCGTGTTTGCACCCTCTGAAAAAATACACTATATGGCCAAAAGTTTGTGGACACCTGACCATTGCACCCATATGTGGTTCTTCTGCAGACTGGTTTCACACAGTTGGAGGCACACAATGTTGTCGGATTGCAGTTTCCTTTCATTGGACCTAAGAGATGCAAACCTGTACCAGCGTGACAATGCCCCTGTGCACAAAGTGAGGTCAAGTTTTGTCAAAGTTGGAGTGGAAGAACTGCACAGAGACCTGACCTCAACACCTTTATTTGGGATGAACTGGAACACTGACTGATCCCCAGACCTCCTCACCTAAAATCAGCACCTGACCTCACTAATGCTTTTGTAACTGAATGAACACAAATCCTCACAGCCATGCCCCAAGATCTAGTAGAAAGCCCGGGAGAATGAGATGTTCAGCAGGTACATATGGGTGTGATGGTTAGATGTTCACAATCTTTTGACCACAATGTATAATTGACCAAAGTAATAAGCTGTGGTGTGGAGTCTGATTACTGTTTTTTGGTGTGTTTTTTTCTCAGTATGTTTTAACCATGAGATGCGCTAGCAGGAGAGTTATATAACAGTTTGCCCCTGCACATTTTCTTTGTTCCTGTGTGTTCCTATTTCAGAAAATTAATTTATGCTAATTAATGTGTTGAGTAAAAATCGTTCTAACAGATCACACTGCATCTGATGAATGTAGTGAAACAAGTGGGGGCATTTAGAATAAGTACATACACTGATATTACAGTATTGAGGTGTTTCGCACCACCATGAAGCGTAGCCTACATACTAAACGAAAGTTTTGATTTCTGAACGTTTTCAGGTTGTTGAACCTACTTGCTCACCACTGCATATCATCTGAAGCTCCATTTGTTTCTCCATCTCAAGCAGTTTAGCCATTTTTAATCATGTTCCTGCTGTCAAGCTACAATGCACTGAAATGTTCAATAAGCACCAGTTCTCAGATCCTTTTACACAACAGTGTCATTATTTTCATTTGTTCTGCAATCCACACCAAGCTGGTCAGTGCTGCCAGATTGGACATGTTCCCATCCAATTAAGTTCAACTTAATGAAGCTCTGTGGGGATAAATGACCTTGGGTAATTTCCTTTGTCTTCTCCAGGCAGGATTTTGAACCGAGAAGGTGTGTTTGTAATTACCCCATGATGGGCTGTAGTGAAACAAATTAATACTGACTGGACTCTATTTACAAAGTGACGTGAGTGGCCCAAGTGGCCCACATTCAGAAGACGGGCGCGGCACTGTGTCATGAATAAGAAGCCTGTTAGGAAACAATCCTCTCATTTACAATTGTTAGGGCATTTTACAATCACGGATATTTGCTTATTAAAATGCGAAACCATGAGGAAGCCATGGTCATGTGACCCTCAAATCATAGTAACATACCATCTGACATTTAGCAACACACTATACTCATTTATTATTATCTTTATTGAGTTATGGGTTCGCACACATGACACATTACTTGTCTTTTTTGTTTGTTTTCTTTTGTAACATGTTATAAATTATAGGATACATTCTGACCCTCATTTTCTACAAAAGAAGGTTTGTCAGTTATTAGCTATAGGACATGATTACCATTTTTATTTGGGAAATTTTTTTCAAATTCTGAAAAAAGTATGTGTGTGTATATATATATATATATATATATATATATATATATATATATATATATATATATACGCACGCACGCAGACCGGCCACTTTATTAGGAACACTCATCCACCTGCTGTTTTATACAGATCTGTGATCAGCCAATCCCTTGACAGCAGCACGGTGCATAAAATCATGCAGATACAAATCAAGAGCTTCAGCTAATGTTCCCTTCCAACATCAGAATGGGAAAAAATTTTGATCTCTGTGACTTTCACTGTGGCATGGGTATTGGTGACAGATGGACTGGTTTGAGTATTTCAGAAACTGCTGATCTCCTGGGGTTTTCACACTCAACAGTCTCTATCATTTACACAGAATGGTGCGAAAAACAAAAAAACATTGAGTGAGCGACAGTTCTGTGGGTGGAAATGCCTTGTTAAGAAGAGAGGTCAGAAGAAAATGGCCAGATTGGGTCAAGCTGCCAGGAAGGATATAGTAACTCATACAGTGGTGCTTGAAAGTTTGTGAACCCTTTAGAATTTTCGATATTTCTGCATAAATATGACCTAAAGCATCATCAGATTTTCACACAAGTCCTAAAAGTAGATAAAGAGAACCCAGTTAAACAAATGAGACAAAAATATTATACTTGGTCATTTATTTATTGAGGAAAATGACCCAATATTACATATTTGTGAGTGGCAAAAGTATGTGAACCTTTGCTTTCAGTATCTGGTGTGACCCCCTTGTACAGCAGTAACTGCAACTAAACGTTTCCGGTAACTGTTGATCAATCCTGCACACCGGCTTGGAGGAATTTTAGCCCATTCCTCCATACAGAACAGCTTCAACTCTGGGATGTTGGTGGGTTTCCTCACATGAACTGCTCACTTCAGGTCCTTCCACAACATTTCCATTGGATTAAGATCAGGACTTTGACTTGGCCATTCCAATACATTAACTTTATTCTTCTTTAACCATTCTTTGGTAGAACGACTTGTGTGCTTAGGGTCATTGTCTTGCTGCATGACCCACCTTCTCTTGAGATTCAGTTCATGGACAGATGTCCTGACATTTTCCTTTAGAATTCACTGGTATAATTCAGAATTCATTGTTCCATCAATGATGGCAAGCCGTCCTGGCCCAGATGCAGCAAAACAGGCCCAAACCATGATACTACCACCACCATGTTTCACAGATGGGATAAGGTTTTTATGTTGAGATGCAGTGTTTTCCTTTCTCCAAACAGAATGCTTCTCATTTAAACCAAAAAATTCTATTTTGGTCTCATCTTTCCACAAACCATTTTTCCAACAGCCTTCTGGCTTGTCCACATGATCTTTAGCAAAGTGCAGACAAGCAGCAATGTTCTTTTTGGAGAGCAGTGGCTTTCTCCTTGCAACCCTGCCATGCACACCATTGTTGTTCAGTGTTCTCCTGATGGTGGACTCATGAACATTAACATTAGCCAGTGTGAGGGAAGCCTTCAGTTGCTCAGAAGTTACCCTGGGGTCCTTTGTGACTTCGCTGACTATTACACGCCTTGCTCTTGGAGTGATCTTTGTTGGTCTGCCACTCCTGGGGAGGGTAACAATGGTCTTGAATTTCCTCCATTTGTACACAATCTGTCTGACTGTGGATTGGTGGAGTCCAAACTCTTTAGTGATGGTTTTGTAACCTTTTCCAGCCTGATGAGCATCAACAACGCTTTTTCTGAGGTCCTCAGAAATCTCCTTTGTTCATGCCATGATACACTTCCACAAACATGTGTTGTGAAGATCAGACTTTGATAGATCCCTGTTCTTTAAATAAAACAGGATGCCCACTCACACCTGATTGTCATCCCACTGATTGAAAACACCTGACTCTAATTTCACTTTCAAATTAACTGCTAATCCTAGAGGTTCACATACTTTTGCCATTCACAGATATGTAATATTGGATCATTTTCCTTGATAAATAAATGACCAAGTATAATATTTTTGTCTCATTTGTTTAACTGGGTTCTCTTTATCTACTTTTAGGACTTGTGTGAAAATCTGATGATGTTTTAGGTCATATTTATGCAGAAATATAAAAAATTATAAAGGGTTCACAAACTTTCAAGCGCCACTGTATAATCACTCTTTACAGTCACGGTGAGCAGAAAGGCATCTCAACATGCAACAGCAGAAGACCTCATTGAGTTCCACTCCTGCAGCCAAGAACAGGAATCTTAGAAACAAGAACAAATTCCTATTAAAGTGGCCAGTGAGTGAATATTTCAACATATCGATACTTAATATTTTATAAAATCCTTGGTAAAAAATCAACTCCGTTTAAAAAATATCTGATAGTTTTTTTTTTTTTTTTATCTGAAATCAAAAAGGTCATTGCAGTACCACATTCTCTCCATGTCTTCTGTACACTACCACTTGTGCACACTGACATCATCAAGATCCTCATACACAGGAAGGGCATTTGTTTGTCTGTATCCAAAAGCAAAATAAATACCAATCCTTTAACAGTGTCCTTGGTCAGTGGCTATTTAGTAAATAGGGTTAAATGTCAGCTATCCGGGCTGAGTTTCCTAAAAGCATCGCAGCACAAAGATCATCATTAAGTGTTCGAGTGCAGTCCTTAGTGCACAATCTTATTGTCATTTCTTATAATCTCATTGTGGAATAAATACACTGTTGTCAGGATTGTTATGGATGTCAAGTGATCCTTGACCAAGAAGATGGACATTTTATTTATACAGAACTGCAGCTCACTTTTTTGGCTTTCCTTTGAAGATATATGTGTAATTAATTTGATAGCAACTCTCTTTCTGGTTCATGACAGTTACAGTTCATTTTTGGGACACATTTTTACCGGCTTATTTTTAAACAGACTGTTGAGGCTAGTACTAGATTATGGATTCCTAGAGAGGATGCACACTGTTCTGTCATTTCTGTAAAATTCAGCTTGGTGTTAATACTGAAGAATACAGATCACCTGTCCTATCTGAACATGTGTATTTGTAGAGCATGTAGATCAGTAGCACTGCACACACATTTGTTTTTCTTTAAATGCCTGAAATACATTTTAAAGAATAAAGAACTATAGAAAGGTAACGCCACCATGAGGGCATCTAACAAAGTATGGCTAGTATTGGTGTGATATTACCAGGAATTCTGTGTTTTCTCTATGAAATGTATGAATATTTATTTAACAAACTTCTAACCAATTTAAAAAAAATCCACACAGTCAGTGTGGTTTGTACAATCACACAACAGCTCTCACATATTAGATCTGCTTTTTGTGTGTTTTCGTGGCATTAGAACTGTGTTACTTCTGCCAACTGTGAAGTCATGTGTTCCTGCTATTATACATTATTGGTCCATCTGCTATCTAAACAACACAATTACAGCTAGAAAAAACACAGATAGATCCTCACATACAGTATATCAGTACATGCATGCATATGTATGTAAATGAATGATTCCACAACACTGTATACATAGTTAATATCACTCAGGGGTTCATGTGATCAATACAGGAAATTGCTTTGCATTTTTTTCTTAGTAATGCCATGTATGATATTTAAATATCATTAAATATTATAATTCAAGTGGAGTTTTCATTTCTCTCAGAGGTGCCATTTTGGCTCATAGTTCTACTCGTATTTAGGGAGAATGTTTTTAGACCATGAATTAGAGCGAGATGTTAAGAATTAGCCCACAGAGGTATGTCTGTTTCTTTACAAGGACATGAGAGATAAATGACAAGCATATCGTTGGCTGTTTGCTTAGGGACAGTGAGTCCAGTATGACCGAAATTACACAAGGTTAATAGGGTCTGTGTGGTCTAATTATATCATGGGCTTGAATTTGTAACCATGAACAATGTGGCCTGAATGGCTATACGTGAACATAGTAAGCTGTAGACATGTAATGATTCACTCAATTCACAAGTCAATTCGATTCATGATATTTGGGTCACGATTTTATTTTCCTATGATATTTTTGGGAAAAAAATTAAATGAAGAAAATTTTATTACCAAAAAAAGTATCATTTATTTTCCTATTCTTTATGAACTTAAATATTCCTTTTGTTAAATTAAAAAAAGTACAATTTTCTTAATAACTACCAATAATTATTTACCCACTTTTGTAAAGGTTGGAGTAAAATATAATAGCCTATAAACTAAAATATTAATTTTATTAAAAATGAAAGTTAATAACAAACAGGCCTTTTCTTCATAAAAATAAACTTTTATGAACACTTGTTCTACCTCCATTTGCTTATCTTTTTTTATCTTTCAGCAGTCTGTAAAAAGAGAGCTCTGATTTCTTGTTAAATCTATTTGTAAAGTCAATCACAAAAGCATTCACACAATCTCGCATTTTAGGTCTGTTTCTGTGTTTTCACGGCATTAGAGCTGTGTTACTCCCACCTGTAAAGTCACATGTACTCCTGCTATTTATATAATATTGGCTGGTATATCAGATATTAGGCGGCACGTTGGTGTAGTGGTTAGCGCTGTCGCCTCACAGCAAGAAGGTCTGGGTTCGAGCCCCGTGGCCGGCGAGGGCCTTTCTGTGCGGAGTTTGCATGTTCTCCCCGTGTCCGCGTGGGTTTCCTCCGGGTGCTCCGGTTTCCCCCACAGTCCAAAGACATGCAGGTTAGGTTAACTGGTGACTCTAAATTGACCGTAGGTGCGAGTGTGAATGGTTGTCTGTGTCTATGTGTCAGCCCTATGATGACCTGGCGACTTGTCCAGGGTGTACCCCGCCTTTCGCCCGTAGTCAGCTGGGATAGGCTCCAGCTTGCCTGCAACCCTGTAGAGCAGGATAAAGCGGCTAGAGATAATGAGATGAGATATCAGATATTGGTATCAAATATTGGTCGTATATCAGATGTATTCCATTCAGCTGGCATGATACTGAACTAGTTGAAGACGAGTTCAATATCATGCTAGCTGAATTGAATATATCTGATATACCACAACAAAAAGCCAGCCAATATTATTATTATTATACATACACATTCCTTTTGTGTGTTCAACGCATCTTTCTCTTTCAAAATTCTCTCAAAATCTTCCGTATTTAACAAAATAAACTTGCCAGCCATGTTTGTTTACAAATTGTCAGTTACTTGCTAGTGCAGAAGTTTTATATCTCCGATGTGTGACATCAAGTTGTCTTGACAACTATGCAATATCGTAAACCATATTCAACGCTCATTCTCCATTGGGTAGAGTGCCGTAATACATGTAGGATAAGTGATATGCTAACAATATTGCATTCTATCAAACCAAATGAATGAAACCTGCTAGAAGGGAATAGAATACATGTTTTATTCCATCGAAATAGTGTTCTGTATGTATAATAATATACATTATTGCCCCCTCTGCTGTCTAAACAACACAATTACAGTGAGGAAAAACTAAGAGATTCTGCAGCCTGATAATAATTGCGTTTCATTTTTTATTTCATTGATTTGAATCATCATTGAATCATAAATTTGTATCACAGTTTATCAGTGGATGATATATCATTATATACCTCATAAACTGTTAATCCTTCAAAAAGTATTTTGAGGAAAAATACAACCTATTCTCATGACCGTATGGAGATAGGTGGAGTACAGAGTTAGTTAGAGCCACATTCATGTGAAATTTGATTAAAGTGCTTTCATAAAATTGAAAGCATCAGTAAAGAATACTCAACACTAGTTGTACTCTGAGGTATCAGAACACACATCTCATGTATAAGACTAGCTAAAAGCATAAAAAGCTCCTGCTTTATCAACCGTTATTGAAATGTACCATGGAGACCCACTTTAATAGGAGCACTTATACATCTGAAGACTAGGTGATGTTTTTCCAATCTTCAGTGGTCCAGTTTGAAACAGTTTTGAGTCTGTGCTTACTGTAGCATCAGAGTCCTGTTCTTGGCTGATAAGAGTGGAATCTGATGTGGCCTTCTGCTGTTGTAGCCCATCCACCTCAAGGTTCAACATGTTACGCATTCTGTGCTGCTTTTTTGTTCACCACAGTTGTATCGAGTGATTATTTGAATGACTGTAGTCTTACTGTCAGCTTGAAATAACCTAGTCTGGCCATTTTCCTCTGACCTCTCTTATCAACAAGGTGCTTGTTTCCACCCACAGAACTGTCACTCACTCAATGTTTTTGGTTTTTCGCACCATTCTGTGTAATCTCTAGAGACTGTTGTGTGTGTGAAAACCCCAGGAGATCAGCAGTTTCTGAAATACTCAAACCAGTCCATCTGGCACCAACAGTGAAAGTCACAGAGATCAGACTTCTTCATTCTGATGTTTGATGTGAACATTAACTGAAGCTCTTGACCTGGATCTGCATTATTTTAGTGTTGGCACTGCTGTTACATGATTGGCTGATTGGATAATTTCATCACTGAGCGGGTGTACAGGTGTTCCTCTTACATTGGCTGGTGGGTTCCTATCTGAGTACAATTTTTTCAAAGATAATTGAGTATATTTTGAGTATAATTATGTATATGGCATGACCCATAAACAGAAATGTATAAACTGGAGGTCCATGTCAGTGAATAAATATTCCAGTACCTGGAACTGGGCCAACATGTCAAGCACTTAACCCTTCAGTTCTGTGTGTGTAACTCAAAGTAACTCATTTTACATTTCTATTTACTGAGGAAAGATTTTAGCAACATGTCTTTACAAATCAGGTTATGTTTAAGTTATACTTTCTTCATATTTTCTTATAAAGTCTTTATTTACACCCATGTGAGCGCACACAAACATGTCTGTTTCCAAAATAAGAAGCTTAAATAAAAAGCTAGTAATTGAGATCAAAATGAGACATATTGTTAATATTCAAAACTAAACTTGATGCTCGTGCAGCACTGCAGTGAGTAGCACTGTATGAATGAATGAAAGAAAGAAACATGGTAATATTGCCTAAGGAATGCTGTTACACACTTCTGCGTGCACATCAGCTGAGTCTCAGAGTCCGGTACATTTAAACAGCTAATCCTCAAAATCTCTGCTGGTTGTTGACATTTTTCAGGTTGGATTGCTGAGCATTCCTCCTACATCCTGAGGGTTTGATTAGCTAAAGTTATTTCACTTGGTTCATATGAGTGCCATGATGGCTTTCCATGATCTGCTCTGCTCTGACACACACTCCGTTTCTCCTGCTGTCTCTGCCATGTAGATCTTCTTTCCTTGGACAGCTTGTCCTGATGTGATTTATTGGTAATGAGGTGAGACTTTGAGAGTCCACAGCCTTTGTCCGATAGCTTTTGTGAAATAATGAAATCCCTCCTTGCATCAGTAGGGTTTATTACAGATGTCTTATGTGCCAAGGATGATGAGTCATATTTTCATTACAGCAACCAGCGAATCTTTGTGAGGGAAATATACTGATTTTTTTCCTTCTAAATAGCTAAATCAAAGCCATTTTGACTGCTCTGTGGTTCTGTGATGCATTTTTAAAGCCTTTTAAAAATGCATTCTTAAATAATTCTGAATTTAATTGTAGGTTTCTGGATGCATATACCATCGACTGTAGAAAACGTGGAGCATGTGCTTCCATTGCCTCCCATTCTATAGAAATGAAGCAAAAATACCTCCACCGTGTTATCAAATTTGGAACCAGAGTCTGTGCAGTCGAGACAAAGAGCCGAAGTCAGGTACACCTGCTAGTTTGTTAGCCCGCCCTTTAATGTACATTGCTAGAAATTATCAGATGAATACAGACATGTTCTCAAATTTTCTTTATCTATCCAGAGAGTTTAAATAATTTCAAATGGAGATTTTTCATTAATATAGATGAGTCTATGAAGGATATTTATCACATGAACTGATATTTCATTGACATTGAATGTGACTAACGTTACCCATTCAGCGTTTTTAATAGACATGGCTAACAGTTTGTATTTGTGCATGTGTCCAGAAATGTTCAGATAAGTAGGTATACAGCACCATTCAAACCTTTGGACACACTTACAGTGGTGCTTGAGAGTTTGTGAACCGTTTAGAATTTTCTATATTTCTGCATATATATATATATATATATATATATATATATGACCTACGGTAAAGCATGATCCGATTTTCACACAAGTCATTTGAGGAAAGTGAGGAAAGTGATCCAATATAACATATCTGTGAGTGGCAAAAGTATGTGAACCTCTAGGATTAGCAGTTAATTTGAAGGTGAAATTAGTCAGGTGTTTTCAATCAATGGGATGGCAATCAGGTGTGAGTGGGCACCCTGTTTTATTTAAAGAACAGGGATCTATCAAAGTCTGATCTTCACAACACATGTTTGTAGAAGTGTATCATGGCACGGACAAAGGAGATTTCTGAGGACCTCAGAAAAAGCGTTGTTGATGGTCATCAGGCTGGAAAAGGTTACAAAACCATCTGTGAAGAGTTTGGACTCCACCAATCCACAGTCAGACAGATTGTGTACAAATGGAGGAAATTCAAGACCATTGTTACCCTCCCCAGGAGTGGTCGACCAACAAAGATCACTCCAAGAGCAAGGTGTGTAATAGTTGGCGAGGTCACAAAGGACTCCAGGGTAACTTCTAAGCAACTGAAGGCCTCTCTCACATTGGCTAATGTTAATGTTCATGAGTCCACCATCAGGAGAACACTGAACAACAATGGTGTGCATGGCAGGGTTGCAAGTTGCCACTGCTCTCCAAAAAGAATATTGCTGCTCGTCAGCAGTTTGCTAAAGATCACATGTACAAGCCAGAAGGCTACTGGAAAAATGTTTTGTGGACAGATGAGACCTAAATAGAACTTTTTGGTTTAAATGAGAAGCATTATGTTTGGAGAAAGGAAAACACTGCATTCCTGCATAAGAACCTTATCCCATTTGTGAAACATGCTGGTGGTAGTATCATGGTTTGGGCCTGTTTTGCTGCATCTGGGCCAGGACGGCTTGCCATCATTGATGGAACAATGAATTCTGAATTATACCAGCGAATTCTAAAGGAAATTGTCAGGACATCTGTCCATGAACTGAATCTCAAGAGAAGGTGGGTCATGAACCAAGACAACGACCCTAAGCACACAAGTTGTTCTATCAAAGAATGGTTAAAGAAGAATAAAGTTAATGTTTTGGAATGGCCAAGTCAAAGTCCTGACCTTAATCCAATTGAAATGTTGTGGAAGGACCTGAAGCGAGCAGTTCATGTGAGGAAACCCACCAACATCCCAGAGTTGAAGCTGTTCTGTACGGAGGAATGGGCTAAAATTCCTCCAAGCCGGTGTGCAGGATTGATAAATAGTTACCGGAAATGTTTAGTTGCAGTTATTGCTGCACAAGGGGGTCACACCAGATACTGAAAGCAAAGGTTCACATACTTTTGCCACTCACAGATATGTAATATTGGATCATTTTCCTCAATAAATAAATGACCAAGTATAATATTTTTGTCTCATTTGTTTAACTGGGTTCTCTTTATCTACTTTTAGGACTTGTGTGAAAATCTGATGATGTTTTAGTTCATATTTATGCAGAAATATAGAAAATTCTAAAGGGTTCACAAACTTTCAAGCACCACTGTAACTCATTACTAGTGTGTCCAAACGTTTGACTGGCACTGTATGTAATGAACAGACAGGGTATGGTGCAGGTGCTGCAGCCAGTCTCTTCCGGCCAAGCCTGTCAATCACTTCATTCGCAAGTGTAGCCACACTTTCTTATGATATAGTAGAATACTATTTAAAAAATTATTTCCTGGAGGAATATAAAAAACGTGCAGATATCAGTATCAGAAAAAACAACTGTTCAAATTAGATACTGTAGATGGAAATACAGTTTGCACAAGACGGGTGACATGGAAAAAAAAAGTTTTGCTTTTTCTCTCATTGAAACAGACTGGGATGGGTGGTGCTATAATTGTACTGCAGCCAGCCAGCAGGGGCGCTAGACCTGTGGTGGCTTCACTATTTAAAGACAATGCACTGTCCATGTTTTATACAGTCGATGACATATACAGTACATATCAGTGACACAGTTTTCATAATTTGGCCTCTGTTCACTTTGTAATGGATTTGAAATGAAGCCATCAACGTGTGACTGAAGTGTACACTTTCAGCTTTATTTCAAGGGGTTTAAAAAAATATCACAGTAACCATTTAGGAATTACAGCTATAATGGAGTCTCTCCATTTTCACAGGCTCAAAAGTAATCGGGCAGTTGACTGACACAATTTCATGGACAGCTATGGCCTCTTTCCTTGTTATTTCTTGACAAATTAAGAAATTGTTAGGGTTTTGCTGGGATTCGAACCTGGTTCGTTGGTGTGATGATCCAGCAAACCCCCACTAGGCCACCAGGGGGATGACTCAAATGCAGAGGCGTGAGGCGGAAGTAGAAAAAGAATCAAAAAGGTTTATTTAAACTATATACACTATATACAGGGCAAAACAAAAGACAAAAAAAACCAAAGAGTGTAATCCAAAAGAAAAGCAAAGTGCAAAAATACAAAAGCTAAGAAGATCAAAAAAACACAGTACAAAGGAAACTGGAGATAAACATAACAGCACAAAGACTCCGTGACAAGAGGACTGAACTCAGGGGTATAAATAGACAAACTAATTAAGGACACAGGTGAAGATAATTAGGCAATTAACACAAACACAAGACACAGGAACAGTGGCGGCCTCTAGAGGCCAAAATAAACACGACATGAAAAGGAAATAACAGCGGCCTCTAGAGGCCAAAACAGTCCTAGTCCTAACAGGACCCCCCCCTCTAGGAGCGTCTCCTGACGTTCCCAGGACGATCCGGATGGGCCGAATGGAAGTCCCGACATAGTTCTTTATCAAGGACATCCCGAGCAGGAACCCAGCAGCGCTCCTCAGGACCATAGCCCTCCCAGTCCACCAGATATTGCAACCCGCCGCGGACCCGGCGGGAGTCAAGCAGGCGATTCACAGTGAACACAGTCTGCCCCTGGAAGATGCGGGGGGGTGGGGGGTTCCTAGGGGCAGGGGCATACGTAGACGTCAGTACGGGCCGTAACAGGGAAACATGGAAAGTGGGGTTGATCCTCAGAGTCCGGGGCAACTGGAGCCGGTAGGAGACAGGGTTCACCCTGCGCACCACCTTGAAGGGGCCAATGTAGCGAGGAGCAAGCTTGCGGTTCTCCACCCGCAGTGGAAGGTCCTTAGTGGACAGCCAAACACGCTGCCCAGGGCGGAAAGCGTGTGCAGGTCTTCTATGGCGGTTGGCCTGAGTCTGGTTGGTTCTGGAGGTCTGTATGAGGGTCTTCCTGACCTTGCTCCAGGTCTTGCGACACCGTCTCACATATTGGTTGACCGAGGGCACCCCCGCGTCCTCCTCCTGGTCCGGGAACAGAGGTGGCTGGAACCCGAATTGGCACTGGAATGGCGACAGCTTGGTGGCCGATGACTGCAGGGTGTTGTGGGCGTACTCCGCCCATGGCAGCCAGGTGCTCCACGATGTCGGGTTATCCATAGCCAGGCCTCGCAGGGTGGTTTCCAGGTCCTGGTTGAGCCTCTCCGTCTGACCATTGGACTGTGGGTGAAACCCAGAGGAGAGGCTGGCAGTGGCTCCGATGACCTTGCAGAACCCGTGCCACACTCGGGAGGAGAACTGGGGCCCTCGGTCTGAGACGATGTCCTGTGGAAGACCAAAGACTCGGAAGACATGATTAAACAAAAGTTTCGCAGTTTCAAGAGCAGAGGGGAGTTTGCACAGTGGTATGAAGCGGCAGGCCTTGGAGAATCTGTCAACTAAGACCAAAATGACCGTGTTACCTTGTGACTCAGGGAGACCCGTGATAAAGTCGACTGCCACGTGGGACCAGGGACGCCGGGGAATGGTCAGAGGATGCAGGAGACCCTGGGGACGCTGTCGTGGGTTCTTGGTTCTGGTGCAAACCTCACAGGACAGGACAAATGACCTTACTTCCTTCTCCATGTTAGGCCACCAGAAGCGTCTTTTCAGGAAGTCCAGGGTCCTCCGAGCTCCCGGGTGGGCGGTGAGAGGGGAAGAGTGACCCCACTGGAGAACCTTGGCCCGGGCTTGATGTGGGACGTACAAGAGGCCTGGTGGCCCCGTCCCAGGACCGGGGTCCTGGCGTTGGGCTCGTCGGACAGCCTCCTCAATACCCCAGCGGACAGGGGCCACAATCCGGGACACAGGGATAATAGGCCCGACTTCATTCTCCCTGTTAGTGGCAGAGAACAGTCTGGACAGTGCGTCAGGTTTGGTGTTCTTGGAGCCGGGGCGGTATGAGAGGGTGAAGTCAAACCGACTGAAAAACAGGGCCCACCTAGCCTGTCGAGGGTTCAGTCTCTTGGCTTGCTGGAGGTACTCCAGGTTCTTGTGGTCAGTCCAAACCAGGAATGGATGTTGTGCTCCCTCCAGCCAGTGCCTCCACTCCTCAAGGGCCAGTTTGACCGCTAGCAGTTCTCGATCCCCCACATCGTACCGGGACTCAGCAGGACTCAGGCGGTGGGAGAAGTAAGCGCAGGGGTGCAGCTTTCCTTCCGAACGTTGAGAGAGCACCGCGCCGACACCACTGTCCGAGGCGTCCACCTCCACGATGAATGGTTGGGAGGTGTCCGGGAGAACCAGAATGGGTGCCGTGCAGAAGCGGTCCTTGAGGTCTTTGAATGCCTTTTCTGCCTGAGGAGACCAGCCATAAGATCCACCTGTCCCTTTGGTGAGGTCTGACATGGGTGCTGCCACAGAACTGAAGTTCCTGATGAACTTGCGGTAGAAGTTAGCGAATCCTAAGAACCGCTGAACCTCCTTAACGGACTTGGGAGTAGGCCAATCCCGGACGGCCAGGGTCTTGGCAGGGTCCATTTGGAGTTGGCCTGTCCGTACAATAAATCCCAGAAAGGAGACCTCGGGAACATGAAATTCGCATTTCTGGGCCTTGGCGAACAGATTGTTCTGTAGCAGCCTCTGGAGAACCTGGCGGACATGGTGGCGGTGCTCCTGCACGGTCTTGGAAAAGATAAGGATGTCGTCGAGGTAGACAAAAACGTATAGGTTAATCATGTCCCTTAAGACGTCGTTGATTAGGGCCTGAAAAACAGCTGGTGCGTTGGTGAGTCCGAAGGGCATCACCTGGTATTCGTAGTGCCCAGACGGGGTGTTAAAGGCAGTCTTCCACTCGTCTCCCTGTCGGATACGGATGAGGTGGTATGCGTTCCGTAGGTCCAACTTGGTGAAGACGGTGGCGCCTTGGAGCAGGTCGAAAGCTGTGGACATCAGCGGAAGGGGATATCGGTTGCGCACAGTGATCTTATTCAGGCCCCTGTAATCAATACATGGTCGGAGCCCCCCATCCTTCTTGCCGACAAAGAAGAAGCCGGCTCCAGCAGGTGAAGTGGAGGGTCGAATAAACCCAGAGACCAGGGCATCTTTGAGGTATTCCTCCATGGCCTTGCGTTCTGGCTGAGAGAGTGAAAACAGTCTGCCACGAGGAGGGGTAGTCCCAGGGAGCAAGTCGATGGCACAGTCGTAGGCCCGGTGCGGAGGAAGAACGGCGGCCCTGCTCTTGCTGAATACCTCCTTGAGATCCCAGTACTCTGTGGGAACTTGAGATAACTCGGTGAGATCAGGGGGCTCAGCAGGAGACACAGGAGAGCTAGAGAGCAGACAAGAGGCATGGCATGCAGGGCCCCATTCCACAACCTGGCTTGTTACCCAGTCTATGCGAGGGTTGTGGCGAGTAAGCCAAGGAAGGCCTAGAATAACTGGGAACTCAGGTGAAGGAATCAGGTGCAGGGATATTTCTTCCTTGTGACCTTGAGACTGGAGGAAAACTGGAGAAGTAACTTGGGTGACTCTTCCATCACCTAACGCTTGGCCATCGAGGGCAGACACAGACAGTGGGACTTCAAGAGGTGCAGTCGGAATATTGATGCTTTGGGCGAAGTGAATATCCATAAAGTTCCCAGCCGCCCCTGAGTCTATCAAGGCTTGACAAGAGTGGACAGACTCACCCCAGGAGATGGAGACCGGGATGTAGATTCCTTGACCAGGGAGTCCGGGAGAGAGGGTAGGCCCCGTCACAACCCTCCCTCGGCTGGACGGGGCGGTCCTTTTCCCAAGAGTTCGGGACATGATGCTCGGAAGTGACCAGGCTTGCCACAGTAGATGCAGCACTTGTCCCTCCTTCTGCGCTCCCTCTCAGATGCGGAGAGGCGAGTACGACCCACTTGCATGGGTTCTGGACAGTCACTGAAGGAGGTAGATGGTCTCCAGGTAGAGGTAGGGAGGCTGGGGGGGCTCAAGGCTTGGTGGCGTTCTCTCATCCTGTTGTCCAGACGAATAGCATGTGAGATGAGGGTTTCGAGGTCACTTGGGCATCCAATAGAGGCCAGACCGTCCTTGATGGGGTCAGACAGACCATGGTGGAAGGCTGACACCAGGGCAGTCTCGTTCCATCCACTTACTGCTGCGAGTGTTCGGAACGAGATGGCGTAATCTGCGACGCTTCCTCCTTGCCGGATGGACATGAGCTTTCGGGCTGCGTCGGTACTGATGTCTGCCTGATCGAAGACCCGAAGCATCTCTTCAGAAAACAGCTGGAAATCAAAGCACTCAGGTCCCTGTCTTTGCCAGATAGCAGTAGCCCAGGCTCGCGCCTTACCAGCTAATAAGGTGATCACAAAGGCAATCTTGCGGCGATCCGTAGTGTAGGTGGTAGGCTGAAGCTCAAAGGTGAGTTGACACTGGGTAAGGAACTCTCGGCACTCACTGTGCTTGCCGTCATACCTCTGTGGTGCAGGAAGGCTGGGTTCGCGAGGTGAAGAAGGCAGCATTGCAGGAGGCACTGGAGCAGGAGTGGGAGCTGGATCAGGAGCAGGAACTGGATCAGGAGCAGGAGATGCAGGCAGAGATGTCAGCTGTGCCAGGGTTTTCCCAATTTGCTGAAGCAGTTCCTCGTGGCGAGCGAGGGCCTCACGTTGGCTGGTGAGCGTACGTCCATGAGCGTCCATGGTTGCTCCGAAGCGTGTCAAAGCTGCCATAATTCCCTGAAGGTTGGCCGGGTAGACAGTTGAAGCAGCCTCTGCTGAGTCGGTCATGACGGAGTCTTTCTGTTAGGGTTTTGCTGGGATTCGAACCTGGTTCGTTGGTGTGATGATCCAGCAAACCCCCACTAGGCCACCAGGGGGATGACTCAAATGCAGAGGCGTGAGGCGGAAGTAGAAAAAGAATCAAAAAGGTTTATTTAAACTATATACACTATATACAGGGCAAAACAAAAGACAAAAAAAACCAAAGAGTGTAATCCAAAAGAAAAGCAAAGTGCAAAAATACAAAAGCTAAGAAGATCAAAAAAACACAGTACAAAGGAAACTGGAGATAAACATAACAGCACAAAGACTCCGTGACAAGAGGACTGAACTCAGGGGTATAAATAGACAAACTAATTAAGGACACAGGTGAAGATAATTAGGCAATTAACACAAACACAAGACACAGGAACAGTGGCGGCCTCTAGAGGCCAAAATAAACACGACATGAAAAGGAAATAACAGCGGCCTCTAGAGGCCAAAACAGTCCTAGTCCTAACAGAAATAAAAGGTCTGGAGTTGATTCCAAGTGTTGAATTTTACAGCTGATCATCAGAACTCTGAATATATGGTCTAAAGAAGTATTGATGCAAGTGCAGCAGGCCATCATTAGGCTGAAAAAAAAAAAACAAATCAGACCTATCAGAAAGATAGCAGAAAGTTCAGGAATGGCCAAATCAACAATCTGGTACATTCTTTAAAAGGAATGCACTCAGCAACACCAAACGGTCTGGAAAACCATAGATAACAACTAAAGTGGATGATCGTCAAATTCTTTCCTTGGTGAGAAAAATCCCTTCACAACAAGGACACTCTTGAGGAGGTAGGAGTATCACTGTCAAAGTCTACAATCAAGAGATGCCATCATGAATGTAAATACAGAGGTTTTACATCATGATGCAAACCTCTGGTAACACTCAAGAACAGAAAGGTCAGATTTGATTTTGTTTGAAAGCCTTCCCAGTTGTGGAACAAGATTCTTTGGACAGATAAAACCAAGATTAACATAAAACATCATCTGTCAAACATGTTGGAGGTAGTGTTATGGCATGGACATGTATGGCTGCCAATGGAACTGGGTCACTGATGTTTATTGATGATGTGACAGCTGATAGAAGTAACAGGATGAATTATGAAGCATATAAAGCTATATTTCTGCTCAGATTCAGTCAAAATTGTCCCCCAAAACTGATAGAACAGTGCTTCACCATACAGATAGATAATGACTCCAAATATAGCACGAAAGCAACCCAAGAGCTTCTTAAGGCAAAGAAATGGAATGTTCCAGAATGTTAGCGATCACACTGTGCATGAGCCTAACTGTCAAAGAATTGAACATAACAGGGAGTTCAAGGTGTTGACTTGGCCTCCAAATTCCCCAGATCTCAATCCGATTGAGCATCTGTTGTAGGTGCTGGACAAACAAGTCTGATCCACGGAGCCTTCGCCTCACAATTTACATGCTTATATCCTAGTGCCAGATACCACAACACACCATCAGAGGTCTTAGTGGCACAAGGGGGACCTACACAATATTAGGCAGGTGGTTTAAATGTTATGGCTGATCAGTGTGTGTGTGTGTGTATATATATATATATATATATATATATATATATATATATATATATATATATACACACACTCACTGGCCACTTTATTAGGTACACCCATCCATCTGCTGTTTTATGCAGTTATCTAATCAGCCAATCCCTTAACAGCAGCACAGTGCATAAAATCATGCAGATACAAATCAAGAGCTTCAGATAATGTTCACTTCAAACATCAGAATGGGAAAAATTGTGATCTCTGTGACTTTCACTGTGGCATGGATGTTGGTGCCAGATGGACTGGTTTGAGTATTTCAGAAACTGCTGCTCTACTGGGGTTTTCACAGCGTTTACAGGGAATGGTGCGAAAAACAAAAAACATTGAGTGAGCGACAGTTCTGTGGTTGGAAACAAACATCTTGTTGATAAGATAGGTCAGAGGAAAATGGCGATATTCGTTTGAGCTGCCAGGAAGGATATAGTAACTCATATAATCACTCTTTACAACCGTGGTGAGCAGAAAAGCATCTCAACAGGCAACAGTAGAAGACCACATTGGGTTCCACTCCTGCAGCCAAGAACAGGAATCTTAGAAACAAGAACAAGTTCCTATTAAAGTGACCAGTGAGTGTGTGTGTGTGTGTGTGTGTGTGTGTGTGTGTGTGTGTGTGTGCATACACAAGCGTATGGCAGCTGTAAATAATAATTTCAAGTCAAGTCAAGTTTATTTGTATCACGCTTTTAACAACAGACATTGTCGCAATGTAGCTTTACAGAAAATTAAAGACGTTCAACATGAGCTAATTTTATACCTAATTTATCCCCAATGAGCATGCCTGAAGCGACGGTGGCAAGGAAAAACTCCTTCAGATGACATGAGGAAGAAATCTCAAGAGGAACCAGACTCAAAAGGGAACCCATCCTCATTTGGGTGACAACAGATAGCGTGATTATAAATAACTCACTTCAATAACTGTGTCCTATATAGTTACAAAGTATAACTGTGAAACCAGGAAAATCATTACAGTTTTAAAATGGAGTCTGTTTTGTTGAAGTTATAAACTGTTCATTGATGGAAACATGAGTGCAAAACTGTTCATGACAACTGCAGTCCTAAAGTTAGCAAGTCAAATGTCGTACTCAGCCATAAATGCATTGCTGTAAGTGTTCAGAGCCATCTTCCAAACGTGACTTTCAACTGTCCTACTGGCGCCGTTCTCCACAGAAGCGATGAGATGAGACTCCAGCCAGACGTAGGGCATCAGGATGGATCAGGCGAGTCTGAGGAGCGGAAGAGGTCAGCATCTTACTGGTGTCTCAGGATTGACATGTAACTCAGAGAGGGACAGACAGAGGGAAGAGACGGGGGAGACACAGGTTGTTAGGTATGCCCAATGTCACTTAAAGAGTAAGAACAGGATACATTTTGCACTGAGTGAAAGCAGGGACTCCGGCAAGACTAACTATGACAGCATAACTAAAAGGGGAGAGCCAGAAGATAACAGACATGAGGGAGCCCTGGGACATAAAGCAGCCAGCCACTACACCGTCAACAAACCCGAGTGAACGTGTGAGAGTGGGGGGTGGGGGGTGCGACAGCATCCATACATCCCAGTTTACCTACCAGTCACCCTATGCCTGAGGACCCTCCAGATCTACTCCTTTACCTAATAAAACTAAGGCTTGGGCGGCATGGTGGTGTAGTGGTTAGTACTGTTGCCTCACAGCAAGAAGGTTCTGGGTTCAAGCCCAGTGACTGACGGGGGCCTTTCTGTGTGGAGTTTGCATGTTTTCCCCGTGTCTGCGTGGGTTTCCTCCAGGTGCCCTGGTTTCCCCCACAGTCCAAAGACATGCAGGTTAGGTTAATTGATGGATCTAAATTGACTGTAGGTGTGAATGTGAGTGTGAATGGTTGTTTGTCTCTATGTGTCAGCCCTGCGATGATCTGGTGACTTGTCCAGGGTGTACCCTGCCTCTCGGCCATAATCAGCTGGGATAGGCTCCAGCTTGCCTGCGACCCTGCATAGGATAAGCGGTTATGGATAATGGATGGATGGATGGATGGATGGACAAAAGGCTTGACAAAAAGATATGTTTTAGCCGAGACTTAAACACTGAGACTGTGTCTGAGCCCCGAACACTACTTGGAATGCTGTTCCATAACTGGTGGGCTTTGTAAGAAAAGGCTCTGCCCCCTGATGTAGCTTTCACTATGTGAGGTACTAGCAGATAGCCTGCACCTTTTGATCTAAGTAGATGTGGTGGGTCATAAAGGACCAGAAGTTTGCTCAGGTACTGTGGTGCAAGACCATTCAGTGCTTTAAAGGTCAATAGTAGTATTTTATAATCAGTACGAAATCTGATTGGGGGCCAGTGCAGTGTGGATAAGACAGGGGTGATGTGGTCATATCTTCTAGTTCTAGTAAGGACTCTTGCTGCTGCATTTTGAACTAATTGGAGCTTGTTTATGCACTTATTGGAACATCTAGAGAGTAAGGCATTACAATAATCCAACCTGGAGGTAACAGAAGCATGAACTAGTTTTTCCGCGTCATGTAGTGACATTAAATTTCTTATCTTAGCAATATTTCTGAGATGAAAGAAAGCTATCTGGGTAATGTTATCAATATGAGTTTCAAACGAAAGACTGGAGTCAATAATCACACCGAGGTCTTTTACTGCTGCATGCGACGAAACAGAAAGGTCATCCAGAATTACTGTAATCAGAAAACCTACTTCTAGCTGCATGTGGTCCTAGTACAAGTACTTCTGTCTTGTTACAGTTAAGCAGAAGGAAGTTATAAGCATCCAGTGTCTAATGTCCTTTATTCATTCATCAATTTTATTAAGCTGGTGTCTCTGGCCTTGCAGAAACATACAACTGTGTGTCATCAGCTTAACAGTGGAAACTAATACCGTGCTTGCAGATAATATCACCCAGAGGTAACATATATAAAGAACAAAAGAAGTGGGCCTAAGACAGAACCTTGTGGAACACCAAACTTTACCTCAGTATGTCGAGAAAAATCACCATTTACATCAACAAACTGACAGCGATCAGTCAAATAAGACCTGAGCCAGGAGAGGGCTGTTCCCGTAACTCCCACAATATCCTCCTGAATATTTTCTAGTCTATCCAGGAGAATGGAATGATCAACGGTGTCAAAGTCTGCACTGAGGTCAAGCAATACAAGCAGGGAGACACAGCCCTGATCAGATGCCAACAGTAGGTCATTTACTACTTTAACCAGTGCTGTCTCTGTGCTATGATGAGGTCTAAATCCTGACTGATGCATTTCATGGATCTTATTCCTATGTAGATATGAGCATAACTGCTGTGCCACAGCTTTTTCTCGAATCTTGGAGATAAAGGGGAGGTTTGATATAGGCCTATAATTGGACAGCTGACAGGGGTCGAGGTCAGGTTTTTTAATCAGGGGTTTGATAACTGCTAGTTTAAAGGATTTGGGTACATAGCCAATTCTAAGGGAATAATTTATTATTTTTAGAAGCAGTTCAATTGTTTCTGGTATTATCTGTTTGAAGAGTTGTGTAGGTAAGGGATCTAGTACACAAGTTGAAGATTTTGATGTGGAGATTAATGAAATTTGTTCGATTTCTCTCAGGGGAGTAAAACATTCTATTTGCTGATCTGATGCAGTTACGTATATTGTTAACTACAGGATTACTTACATTGTTTGGCCTTAAATTAGTAATTTGAATTTTTTGTCGGATATTTTCAATTTTGTCATTGAAAAAAATCATGAAGTCGCTGCTACTATATATTGCAGGTGTGCATGAGTCTATAGTGGTCTTTTTCCTAGTTAATTTTGCTACAGTATTAAATAAGAATCTAGGATTATTTTTGTTATCCTCTATTAGAGTGGAGAGAGATGTTGATCTAGCAGCACTAAGAGCTTTTCTATATTTCAGGAAGCTCTCATTCCATGTTAATTTGAACACTACCAATTTTGTTTGATGCTGTTTACATTCTAATTTTTGAGTGGTATGTTTTAAAGTGCAAGTGTAATCGTTATACCAGGGTGCTAATTTTTTCTCTCTAATAATTTTTTTCTTTTAAGTGGAGCTACATTATTTAAAGTATAGCGGAACGTTGACTCTAGCATTCAGTTGCCTGATCAAGTTCTGTGTGGTCTGATGGTGATCCAATCAAAGTTGATAACTCTGGGAGGCTATTTATAAAACTCTGTGCACTAGTTGACGTGAATGTACGTTGCATACAGTAGCGTGGTGAGGTGCGTATATTATTGCTCAAACATTTTGAATAAGATGAGATAATGATCTGAGGTAACTTCAGACTGTGGAAGTGTGACTATATTTTCTATATTTAACCCGAATGTTAGCATTAGATTGAGAGTGTGACTACCATTATGAGTAGGTCCTATGACATTCTGATTAACCCCTACTGACTTTAAAATGGACACAAACATTGTTTTCAGAGGATCTTCTGGGTTATCGAAGTGAATATTAAAATCTCAGACAACTAAAGATTTGTCTAAGGAAATAACCAGGTCTGAGATGAAAGCCCCAAATTCAGAAAGAAACTCAGAATATGACTTATTTTTCGAGGCTACATATATTATACTCGTATGAAGAACTTCAAATGTATTGAATTTATAACAAGGTTTTTGTGTTACACCTAGATCATCATTATAAATAACCGCAACGCCCCTTCCTCTATCAGTTAGTTGAGGCTGGTGTATATAACTGTATCCAGGAGGACTAGCTTTGTTTAATGCCATATAGTGAAATTAATCCCAATATATAGATTTATTTCTAAATCAAAGTTTATTTTTATTCTTAGTTTTTACTTAAAATATGATAATTTGACCCTCCTGGATGAAGAAGCCAAGAGTGTGGAAAGCTTCATCGGGAATACTGTTAAGAATTTTAAAAATATAAAATAATTTAGTTCCCCCCCTTTTCTCACTGTATCATTCAGTGTATGTTATTTTATAGTTTAACATTTGCATTATTATTTAAAGTAGTAGAAAACAGTCAAATTTAAGAATACGTTTCTATTATCAGTTATGTCCAAACTTTTGATTGGTAGTGGCGATTAAATGTACAGTACATTTTATGTATATGCATTTTTATATATTGTATATTTTATCATATATAATGTTGATGCACTTGTAAAATTTCTAAATACATTCTGCAGAAGCAAAGGCTCTGAGTAACCCAAGAAAGGATTTTATAATCAATGATAAGTTGTCCAAAAGTCTGAGACCACAGTGAAAATCTGGGATTTTTTTTTTAAATTTTGAAATATTTAAAACAACAAAAGTAAGTTTTCAATATTTTGAATATTTAATATTCAAGGTTCTGCACTATTTCTAGGTCCATATTTAAATGTACACAAATGTGTGATATTGACCATGTTAACAACTTTTTTCAAATGATCAGATTCTCCTCATGTCTGTATGGTGGCCGGGAAGTGCAAAACAAAATTACAAAATGTGAGACACTTTTACATTTTATAAAACAAAATTACATTAGCAAAACACTTTTACCAAGGAGAAAACAAATTTACAACTTAGAAAACAACGAAACACTTTTACGAGCGCTGAGACAAATTTACAAGTGGCGGAACACTTTTACCAGTCCCGAAACAAATTTACAAATGAAAATCTTCACAGAAGGGGAATGTACCAAATGCCGGAAGTACAGTGGCCAGGAAGCGATAGAGCGAGTGGCCAATTTGTGTTCCTTGTGTCCAAAATCACTCACTACTCACTATATAATCCTCTATATAGAATCCCCTATATAGTGAGTAGGGAGTAGTGAATGAGTGAGTGATTTTGGACACAACCAACAGAATGCGCTTGGTCCTTCTGTCTGGTCAGGGTCCTCTAAAAATTCTAGAGACGCGTCCACACGAACCACGTTAAGTGGTTCTTGTGTTTTCCACAAATGGGGCAAAACATCATTCGGTCACAGCCGACGTTCCGTCACCATAAACTCCATAGAAGACAACATGAATTGACCACTCACTCTACTCACTCACTCTACTCATTGCAGCATTTGGTACATTTCCCTTACGTGAAGATTTTCATTTGTAAATTTGTTTCAGGTAAAAGTGTTCCACCACTTGTGAATTTATCTCAGTGCTCGGAAAAGTGTTTCACGTCTTGTCAATTTGTTTTCTAAGTTGTAAATTTATTTTGTCCTTGGTAAAAGTGTTTTGCTAATGTAATTTTGTTTTATGAAATGTAAAAGTGTTTTACATTTTGTAATTTTGTTTTGCACTTTCTGGCCACCATATTGTCTGATAAGTGTGATCAGAATGTGGTCCAGCAATATTACGTCTCTCAGTCAGTGTCTAAAATGCAATAAATACTGTCCATAGTAGATCACATCTATCACATTAAAACATCACTGTAAGGAAATGAGTTCCACTGCTGATCTGATGTATTGAGATGTGTGAAAGACTGGCACAGAGGAATATATTAAATTTAAAACAATTATGAGTCAGATCAATCACATAGTTAGCTGGAAATCTTAAACTTAGAGTTAATGAAGTATTAACTAAAACGTCCTAATGCTCATGCCCTGAAAATGAGACGTCACTTCAGCAGAAATGTTATGTATAAAATGTTTATGATACGCATCTTTGTGCACAGCATCCAAGCTCAAATGTTCCTCCAGAATGTTATATGAGTGTTTTGTCCGATGACAGCCACACCTATTGTAGAGCTGGTTTCAGTAATGTTATACAAGTGCGGGTAAATGATCTGTCATTTTGAGAAGAGAACATGACTTTAATATTTAATACATCATTAACAAAACAGCTGTCTCAATTACAAGACGGTGAGATTTTGGAGCAAAGAAAAAAACCTGTATTCAGCTCGAGAGGTCTATAATAATGTACTAAAAATAAAGTAACTGGATCTGTTGTGTTTAAAATGATTGGAATGTACAGTAGTTTCACACCCCCCCCCCCCCCCCCAGAAACTGAGATTGTTTAATTGGTTATGTATTTATAGTTTAGTCGTCATTCAGACAGTCAGAATGAGATGTAAAAACTGGCTACACCATTCATACAGTCTAATGGAGTATCTAAAGAAGACAAATCATTCATTTGTCCAATTTATGATGCAATGAAGCTTGCAGGGTGGCTGAATCTGGTGTGATCTCGACAGAGTTGATATGATAAATTTACTAACATAGAATTACCAATCAAAGAATTTTATCCATCCATCCATTATCTAAAGCGCTTATCCGTAAGGGTTGTGGGGGAAGCTGGAGTCAATCCCAGCTGACTTTGAACAAGAGGCGGAGTTCACCCTGGTCAGGTCACAGGGCTAACACAGAGACGAACAACCATCACACTCACCACACAGTTATGGGCATTTAAAGTAGCCAGTTGATCTGATCTAATCTCTCTGTGGGAGGAAACCAGAGAACCCTGAAAAAACCCACCCAGACGTGAGGAGAAACCTGCAAACTCCTGAAAGTAATAAAGTTACAAACATTCCATAGAAGCACCATTAGTTATGCACAAAATATCCAGGTGATAATCCTGATGCTGCCATGCACACTGCGGCGTCTCCACATCAATGCTTTTAATAACAGCTGTGACTCATGCCTTCAGATCCCAATACAGAAATTGCAAGGTGTGATGTCAGGTGATCTCAGTGGCTAAAGACTGGCACCTCCACATCCAGTCCACCTGTCTGGGAATATTTGATTCAGACAACAAAAGCTCAATGTAGCAGCAGTGCGTCATCATGCTGGAAGATGATATGTACATGGCTGCAGTTCTTCTAATTGTGGCAGGCAAAGTGTTACAACAGGTCTCAATCCTCTGGCATCACACACTGATTTCTGTCTTTGTAGATACTTGAAAAGTCATGAGGACAAACACTGAGGTGACAGACACTGATAATGTGAAGTCAACTGTTATTAAAAGCATTGATTGTAGCAATGTTCATAGCAGCATCAGGATTGTCACCTGGACGTTTTGCACCTCATGTAGAATGCTTGCAACTTTATTACTTCAAGAATGTCCTTGATTCATTTAGTATCCATTTTCATTATATGGCACAAGCTACTTCCGGTAAAATCATGCGCTCTGATTGGTTCCTCGGCGGGCAGAATTTTCCCATAATGCCCATGGGCAATTACGGACTTTCTTTCCGAAGCACCAGCTTTCAATGTTGCAAAAAAACAAACAAAACGACAAAAAAAAAATTGAAAATCAAAACAGAATCAAAAACAGATGAAACACAAAAGATGAACAAGAGTCAACAAGTTATTCAAGAAGTGATCAACGAAGAACATTCAGAAACCACTAACCGCTAAGAGAAATTCAGTTTTGAAACCTCTATCCATTTATTCTGCATGCATGACTCAATGACGTTACAAATATGACCTGACCGAAAGCAGTGTCACGCCTCATTATAATGACTGTCTATTTTAATCTTAGAAATAAAAAAAAAAGCCATATAATAAACTCCTTATTAACCTTGCTTGTTTGGGCTTTACAGGAAGATATCAGACTGAGGTCTTCACAATACAGATCGAGCCGATGGCTTGGTCCAAACTATCAGGACCTCGAGCTGATATTTTTGCTGTAAAGACAGAGCAAGCAAGGTTAATAAGTAGTTAGTAAAAATAATTTTATTTGGTCCTTGGTGAGTTGTGATTGACGTCACTGTGTTGATTATGTTTGAGAACATGTATATGGAATAAAACGCAACATGGCATGATGTTATAGGAAAATAACCAACAATAAGGTGGTGTGATAACTTGGCCTAAAGTGAAGCAGAGTTACTGTTCCCATCCTGAAGTTGATTACTGTCCTGTAACATCATGTGCTGAAGTGTTTTATTCCTCTTATACCACAGCAGTTTGTCATTGCTTAAAATTTCTACTATTAATTAAATAACAACAGCATAGATTTTATTCATTTTTGTCACATTAAATGCTATGGAATGTCAGTGAAACAGCTTCCCTCATCATCATCATCATCATCATCATCATCATCATGATACCCATAGCTATCACACCTGGCTCCATGGATTGTTTTCCATTATTAATGTTGTCAGTTTGTTGATGTTTATATCACAGCCCAAGAAGTGACTGTCCTGTAAATATCCTGCAGCTAGCCATTTTCCGAGGCCTTTTTTAGACTTAGAATCAGAGGATGCATTGTGTTGACATGTTAGCACCTATCATAATCAGTGAATGATGTGATATGTATTTTTACCGTATGTTGAAGAATAAAAGCCGCTGGTTATTTTTCTAAGCACAAATGATGAAGCAGTGTACATGTAATGGTGGAATAGTTTGCTAAACAGCAACCTTAAATATCATTCAGTTTGTCTTCATTCGTTTTTATGCATACTCAACAAGACATTTCATTTCAAGGACAATATGGGTGCAATCAGTTAATTATTGAAATTAAGTGATCAATCTCGTTAAATCAGTCTCATTAAATTTTGAAGGTTAATAATTAAAATGAATCAATCCCATTGAATCGTTTACTTTGACTCATTTGAATTGAATCATACCATAGAATCACTCATTTGAAGTGAATCGTTCAATGAATCGTTTAGTGAATCATTTAGTGAATCATACCATTAATCCTGGTGCTTAATAATAAATTACCAAACAGCTAAATTATGGTATATTTCCAAATTATTACTATCACTTACCATATTACATAACATATATGCACCCTTTTGAATTCGAGGGAGACTGTGGACTTCATATTGTTCACACAAATAAACACAGTTTGTTTAATAAATGAATTTATTATAAGAAAGATAAAAATAATAAACCAATATATACAAGCAGTGAGGTGTGTGTGTGTGTGTGTGTGTGTGTGTGAAGGACTTGACCATGTGTTTAGCCACGTGTAGCTAACTACACGTGGTGGAGGCCTAGCTTGTTGGTAGCTAAACAAAAGAATGTTATCTAAACAGAACAAAGGATTAGCTCTGTGTTTAGCCTTGTGTTGCTAGTGTGAGTTTGCTAAAGGCCCTATGGCCTAGCTAAAGTGTGTTTGTTAGGCCTGGTGAGGCCTACTGAGCACGTGTTGCTAAAGACAAGGGTATTAGCCGTAGCTAACTAAAAGCTGGCTTGTGGATTTCTAGCTGAGGTGTGGTTTATCAGGCCTGATGGCCTGCTGAGCACATGGTAGGCCTTGATTAGCTTTGTGTTGCTAAGCAGACAAAAGGGAAGCTGTAGCTAACCCACTAGCTCATAACCATACTGAATCCACTGAAATCTTGAGATCAAGATGTATAATAATGAAATTATAATGTTAGGAAGAATAAGAGAGAAGCATGCGCAGCCTATCTATTAAACAATTGAGAGAACATAGAACCAAAATAAATCAACACGCTGCGTGTCTAACAGTGTAACAGATAAACCTGGGTTTAAATTCACACTATTTCAAATAAAAGCAAATTCCTAAGACTATCCTAATTATGCCCAAATGCCAAAATCTTACTTAATCCTGCCTTTAGCAAGATATGAAGAACTATTCGCCGGTGTAGTTTCGGGCCTCGCCGTGGGAGCATGTGAGCCGCTCGAGATGGAGGCGTAGAAAACTTTCTGGTCCAGCGGAGCACTTGGGTGGTTCCCGTGGAAAGCAGAGGATTCTTGGTCCGAACCTCAGCGTTCGTGAGGAAAAGTCTCTGATCAGAATAAGATGCACAGCGCTTTTGAGTTAAAAAGGATTCAATCGCTTCTTAACTTTTAACTGCCTGGGCTGCAGTCGTGACGTCACTTCTAATGCAAGTAAACCGGTTGTAACTCAGGTTGAGTTTAAAGATCGCGCGACTCTAGAGTTTACCTTTGCCAAGGGTAAGTGAGAAAATCGCGTTGAGTGATGGATCTTGCAAGAAAGAAGACGTCTTTTGGGTGGAGAGCGCCTCTTTATACGTCCAGATTCATCGGAAGCCAGACGTGAGAGACAAAGATGGGGGAGCTTCCGCTTGGATTTATGCGTGCATGGCAGACTGACGTAGGTGATCCCGCCCACGCATGACGTAGGTCACACGGAAGTTGCCTGGGAATTGTAGTTCTGACACAAGATGGCGGCATGATACCTACAACAACATACACTCACAGAGGCTTCACCTCACAATTTACATGCTTATATCCTAGTGCCAGATACCACAGCACACCATCAGAGGCAGTGGTGGCTTAGGCCCTGTCCACACGGCAACGGATTCAGGTGAATCTGATAAAATTGTTTATCGTTTTGGCCTGGCGTCCACACGGCACCGGCGTTTTGGGTGCCCCAAAACGAAATCTTTTGAGAATGGGTTCCAGAGTGGAAAGATCTGGCAACGGTGCTGTTGCGAAGTCGTCTGGATGAGTAGAACGGATTTGTTTACGATGACGTCACAACCACATGTGCTTCACGCCGGGTAGAAGTGTAACAAACTCGATGCGAGTTGTCAACAAATCCTATAACTTGGTTCATGAAACTCGCTTACAAAATATTTTCACTGTGAATATTTATTGTGTAATGGTGCACAGTGAGAGAGAGAGAGAGAGAGAGAGAGAGAGAGAGAGTTAGGGCAGAGTCAATCCCGCCAGCAAAAATAGGGGAAAAAAAAGAGCGATCTCACCTCTTCAGATGTTGGTTTAAGTCCTACAATACATTCCTCAAAAAGGGCGTAGAAGAACAAATTAATCCATCAATGTGTAGCATTGAATTTATTCCGGACCATTAAAGACGCCGCCTTCCGCTTAGAATCATACGTCATCCTCGCCGCCATATTGGATGGGGCAAAGCGGAGAATAAAGATGCCTCATTCATGTGCTGCGTTTAACTGTACCAACAGGTTTGCCGTCCAAACGAGATCACATGGGATTACCTTTCACAGGTGAGACTGGAAAAATACTTTTCATTGTATTTGGTCATTATAACGTAATTTTACGAACAGATTTTTCTGACTGTGGCTAATATGAAGTCTCGCGCATAATAGTTTATGCGCATGCATCCTTACTTCTTCTATTATTCTGGTGTCTCCGATGGGACCGTCTTACAGCGCACCTGGAGGTATGGCATGTGTATTGCATCGTTTTCAGCAAGCGTTGCGTTGCCATATGTACCTGATATTTTACTGATCCGTTGCCCATGTGGACGCGATATATATAATTTTTAATCTCGTTGCCGTTGTCGTGTGGATGTAGCCTTAGTCTGGCTGATGCGACTTCAAAGCTCTACGAGCTATTGGTCTGGCCAAGATATTAAGCCCAACCGTTTCCCAGAGCCCGTGGTTGACCCGCCTCCCTGAAATGCCTCAGTTTGCTACTGGTCGAAGCCAGAAAAGGCTGTGACGAAGCTTAAACCAAATCACATCACTCTTTCCTCTGACGTATGTGACGCGACGATAGGATTCTCGCTGAGCTCCATTGATTTGGCTACCAGCGGGGCTAACTGGTAGATTAAACTCTTACCGAAGCCGGTCGGGAGCAAGGCGAAAGCGTCCTTCGTTTCAATAAATACCTCCAGGGCTGCTCTTTGCTCCGTTTTCAATGAGAACTTCCCGTTGAATGCTTTCAATACAGCATCTACCGCTGTGTTAAAGGCTTGCCGCTGCTCCATGTTCATGATGTGAATGAAGCGCTTCCGGCATAGATTCTGTAAACAATCTATGGCTTCCGGTCGCAGTTCTACTACATCACTGCCTTGAACACGCCTCTACCCAGGGCCGTTGGAGATGCTCAAAGTTGATTGGTTCCCGATTTTTCGGGAGCTTGGAAGAGCTGTACGTAGATAGCTTGCCTGGCCAGACTAAGCTCGCAACAGGCCCTCGTGTTGCATCACGCTTAGGATGGGCGGGCCCAGGCTAGTGGTGGCTGGTAGTCTTTCAAACAGGGGAGGCTGGTCGGTTACGATATTTCCAGATTTTAAAAGAAAAAAGAAAAAACACATCAATTTTGCCCATACTCTTGCCTCTGATCTGTCTGATTGTTGGCAGGGTCACAAACTGTGAAATAACAGGTTCTTTTGGCCCATTAGCCTACTGTCCAATATACATGATGGTGGTGTTGGGGGCGGGTATATTTTAACATTTTATATTTTAAAATTGTGACATGTTTAAAAATTGATCATTATTGAAAGCAGCTCTTTGTCAGGAACCTCAGCAGTAACAGCAGAGTGTTCTGGAATAGACACAAGCACTGACCTTGGGGAGCCAAACATAGAGCTGGGTGCCACACATTTCATTCAATGACACTTTCCCTATATTTTACTTATTTTGACTGAGAAATGTTTTATTGACAATTTTGATAACCCTTCACTTTTAATCCAAGTCTGTAGTGTGAAATGTTCTCGGCTGTGTTTTTGTTTAAAAATGTTTTCCAAATTGTAGCTGTGTTTAATTCATATCCAGAGAAATATATATTCCAATATAATATACTCAGCATAAACATTTTAAATAGATTCTATATTTTTGGTCCATCCATGACATATTACTAAAGTAGCCTATTTACTGTTGTTGATGTGGGTCACTTGCTGTTAGCCAATTCACTTTCTCGTACCAGGAGAGCTGAAAGGAACGAGTATTATTCCCTACCTTTTTCACCAAGTCAATTTGAGGCGTTGGTCTACCCTGCTTTTTAATTTTAATTTTTTCCTCGAAAGGAAGACTGGCAAATGGCTTCGTCAAAATTAAATCAGCAATGCTTGTCATCCGTGCGCAGCTTTCTTGCTAGGTGACTAGCCCCCTCAAGTTCAAGTTCAGTCACTCAAATAAACGAAATTTCTGGAACTAAGATAGCAAACTTGACAACACTATATTTACACTTTATTTACAATGAAAATATATACAAACTAAAAAAGCTGGTAGAAACCGTATGTAATGAATGAAATCGAAATGTAAGCCGATCTCTTACAATACACCACAGCACTTGCGAATCTGCATGGGACTGAACTGAAATTCACCGCTGCCTGTCTATATTTGAAACGAGCTGTCAATCAAAGAAAATATCCGGCCGCTTTCACCAATCACCAGTCTCCTCGCAGAAACTGCCATGTCCCTCCCACTGTGAGGCTCGGAGTCCGTGGGTGGGCATTTTCGCAGTATTTGTCCAATAACCATCTTGCATTTTGAGACTGAAAAGCGCATAGCTCCCAAATGCCATTGAAGTGCACTGAGGCTGGGAGTCCGTGAGACTCCGTAGGCGGGCGTTTTCGCAGTATTTGTCCAATAATCGTCTAGCGTTTTGAGATTGAAAGCGCATAGCTCCCAAATGCCAGTGAAGTCCACTGAGGCTGGGCTGCATCCTGTTGTCACGAGGGGGAAAAACTCACGCACACATTAGGCGAACTGGGGAAAGTTATAACGGAATGATTTTGCACTGTAGTTGGGTTGAGCACATATATTTCTATGATTCTGGATCTGAAATAGCAATGTTATAAGGTCGGCTCTAACATAAGCCTAGCGCAATTCATCCGACACGATGTTCGTCATTTTTAGAGGAGGCTGAGCCTCCCTCGTTGTCTTAGAGCAATCGCCCGTGATCAGAGGTCTTGGTGGCACAAGGGGGACCTACACAATATCATACTTGCCAACCCTCCCGATTTCGGCGGGAGGCTCCCTATTTTAGCCTCCGTCTCCTGCCTCCCGATCGTATTTGTTAAAAACTGGATAATCTGCCAGTTTTGGGAAATCCCTACCGCCAAGTTAAAAATACTCCCTATTATGTCCAATCAGAATCGTATGAGAAACACTGCTGATGTCAACTGATTTTTAACCAATCAGCAAACAGAACGACAGTCACTTGCGTAATGTAGGATTCACCCAGGCTGTCCGACATTTTTTTACAAGCAGTCATTCATCATGGCCACTAAACCCAATACCAAATGGCAACAATATGAATGCAAATACCAGGTTGCATGGGAGAATGAATTTCCATGGGTAAGGAAATGTTCGACCAGCCAGTTACACATTTTAAGGTAAAGATACCTTAAATCAGAATATAATGGACATTTGAGTGTGAAATTAAACTAGTCTTCCATTCCATTTCAGAAACAAACTATACAACTTCTAAAGTGTTTAGTGAAATTTTGCATGACAGGGAATTTGTTTGAGGAGTGTACTTGAATAGTGTGGTAGTGTCTTAGTGCTATTTTGAATTTATGTTTGAAAGTTTTAAGTGAAAGTTTGCAAGTGAATTATGATGATAGTTTATTTCGAACATGTAAACAAACAATGAATAAATAAGCAGAAAACAAGAAAAGCAAAACAGCATTTGCAACAAGAACACGTAAAAAGCCACTAAATTAGAAAATAAACCATAAATAATATAGGTAATGATAATAATAATATTAATAATAATAATAATAATAATAAATCAAAATCAAAACAAAAGAAAACAAAACAAAAATACAAACAAGGACGCACTATGCAGTTTTGAGTTTACATGTCCGAAAAAGGAGTGGGCTGAAGGAAAAACTTATTTAATCCCACCCCTCTTCTTTAGTCAATATAAATTGATTATCTAGCTTCCTTATATATATATATATATATATATATATATATATATATATATATATATATATATATAAATAAAAGGAAGCTAGATAATATATATATATATATATATATATATATATATATATATATTACACATACATATATACATACAGGGAGTGCAGAATTATTAGGCAAGTTGTATTTTTGAGGATTAGTTTTATTATTGAAAAACAACTATGTTCTTGATGAACCCAAAAGACTCATAAATATCAAAGCTGAGTATTTTTGGAAGTTGGAGTAGGGCTTTCTTAGTTTTAGCTATCTTAGGAGGATATCTGTGTGTGCAGGTGACTATAACTGTGCATAATTATTAGGCAACTTAACAAAAAACAAACATATACCCATTTCACTCATTTATTTTCACCAGGGAAACCAATATAACAACTCAACATTCACTAATATACATTGCTGGCATTCAAAAACAAAAAAAAAACAAATCAGTGACTAATATAGCCGCCTTTCTTTACAAGGACACTCAAAAGCCTGCCATCCATGGATTCGGTCAGTGTTTTGATCTGTTTGCGATCAACATTGCGTGCAGCAGCAACCACAGCCTCCCAGACACTGTTCAGAGATGTGTACTGTTTCCCCTCCTTGTAGATCTCACATTTGATGAGGGACCACAGGTTTTCTATGGGGTTCAGATCAGGTGAACAAGGAGGCCACGTCATTAATCTTTCTTCCTTTTGACCCTTTCTGGCCAGCCATGCTGTGGAGTACTTGGATGCGTGTGATGGAGCATTGTCCTGCATGAAAATCATGTTTTTCTTGAAGGATGCTGACTTCTTCCTGTACCACTGCTTGAAGAAGGTGTCTTCCAAAAACTGACAATAGGACTGGGAGTTGAGCTTGACGCCATCCTCAACCCGAAAAGGTCCCACAAGCTCATCTTTGATGATACCAGCCCATACCAGTACCCCACCTCCACCTTGCTGGCGTCTGAGTCGGACTGGAGCTCTCTGCCCTTTGCTGATCCAGCCACGAGCCCATCCATCTGGCCCATCAAGACTCACTCTCATTTCATCTGTCCATAAGACCTTAGAAAAATCAGTCTTGTGATACTTCTTGGCCCAGTCTTGACGTTTCATCTTGTGTGTCTTGTTCAGTGGTGGTCGTTTTTCAGCCTTTGTTACCTTGGCCGTGTCCCTGAGTATTGCACACCTTGTGCTTTTTGACACTCCAGTGATGTTGCAGCTCTGAAATATGGCAAAACTGGTGGCGAGTGGCATCTTGGCAGCTTCACGCTTGACTTTCCTCAGTTCACGGGCAGTTAGTTTGCGCCTTTTTTTTTCAACGCGCTTCTTGCGACCCTGTTGACTATTTTGAATGAAGCGCTTGATTGTTCGATGGTCACGCTTCAAAGGCTGGGCAATTTTAAGAGTGCTCCATCCCTTTGCAATATATGTCACTATTTTTGACTTTTCTGAGTCCGTCAAATCCCTCTTCTGACCCATTTTGCCAAAGGAAAGGAAGTTGCCTAATAATTTTGCACACCTGATATAGGGTGTTGATGTCATTAGACCACACCCCTTTTCATTACAGAGATGCACATCACCTGGTATGCTTAATTGGTAGGAGGCTTTCAAGCCTATGCAGCTTGGAGTAGGCCAACATGCATAGACAGGGTAATGTGGTCAACATACTCATTTGCCTAATAATTCTGCACTCCCTGTATATACAACCCCAATTCCAAAAAAGTTGGGACAAAGTACAAATTGTAAATAAAAACGGAATGCAATGATGTGGAAGTTTCAAAATTCCATATTTTATTCAGAATGGAACATAGATGACATATTAAATGTTTAAACTGAGAAAATGTATCATTTAAAGAGAAAAATTAGGTGATTTTAAATTTCATGACAACAACACATCTCAAAAAAAGTTGGGACAAGGCCATGTTTACCACTGTGAGACATCCCCTTTTCTCTTTACAACAGTCTGTAAACGTCTGGGGACTGAGGAGACAAGTTGCTCAAGTTTAGGGATAGGAATGTTAACCCATTCTTGTCTAATGTAGGATTCTATTTGCTCAACTGTCTTAGGTCTTTTTTGTCATGTCTTCCATTTTATGATGCGCCAAATGTTTTCTATGGGTGAAAGATCTGGACTGCAGGCTGGCCAGTTCAGTACCCAGACCCTTCTTCTACGCAGCCATGATGCTGTAATTGATGCAGTATGTGGTTTGGCATAGTCATGTCAGAAAATGCAAGGTCTTCCCTGAAAGAGACGTCGTCTGGATGGGAGCAATTGTTGCTCTTGAACCTGGATATACCTTTCAGCATTGATGGTGTCTTTCCAGATGTGTAAGCTGCCCATGGCACACACACAAATGCAACCCCATACCATCAGAGATGCAGGTTTCTGAACTGAGCGCTGACAACAACTTGGGTCATCCTTCTCCTCTTTAGTCCGAATGACACGGCATCCCTGATTTCCATAAAGAACTTCAAATTTTGATTCGTCTGACCGCAGAACAGTTTTCCACTTTGCCACAGTCCATTTTAAATGAGCCTTGGCCCAGAGAAGACATCTGCGCTTCTGGATCATGTTTAGATACGGCTTCTTCTTTGAACTATAGAGTTTTAGCTGGCAACGGCAGATCGCACGGTGAATTGTGTTCACAGATAATGTTCTCTGGAAATATTCCTGAGCCCATTTTGTGATTTCCAATGCAGAAGCATGCCTGTATGTGATGCAGTGCCGTCTAAGGGCCCGAAGATCACGGGCACCCAGTATGGTTTTCCGGCCTTGACCCTTACGAACAGAGATTCTTCCAGATTCTCTGAATCTTTTGATGAGATTATGCACTGTAGATGATGATATGTTTAAACTCTTTGCAATTTTACACTGTCGAACTCCTTTCTGATATTGCTTCACTATTTGTCGGCGCAGAATTAGGGGGATTGGTGATCCTCTTCCCATCTTTACTTCTGAGAGCCGCTGCCACTCCAAGATGCTCTTTTTATACCCAGTCATGTTAATGACCTATTGCCAATTGACCTAATGAGCTGCAATTTGGTCCTCCAGCTGTTCCTTTTTTGTCCCTTTAACTTTTCCAGCCTCTTAGTGCCCCTGTCCCAACTTTTTTGAGATGTGTTGCTGTCATGAAATTTCAAATGAGCCAATATTTGGCATGAAATTTCAAAATGTCTCACTTTTGACATTTCATATGTTGTCGATGTTCTATTGTGAATACAATATCAATTTTTGAGATTTGTAAATCATTGCATTCCGTTTTTATTTACAATTTGTACTTTGTCCCAACTTTTTTGGAATCGGGGTTGTATATACATACATACAGTGGTGCTTGAAAGTTTGTGAACACTTTAGAATTTTCTATATTTCTGCATAAATATGTCCTAAAACATCATCAGATTTTCACAAGTCCTAAAAGTAGATAGAGAGAACCCAGTTAAACAAATGAGATGAAAATATTATACTTGGTTATTTACAACCCCGATTCCAAAAAAGTTGGGACAAAGTACAAATTGTAAATAAAAAGGGAATGCAATAATTTACAAATCTCAAAAACTGATATTGTATTCACAATAGAACATAGACAACATATCAAATGTTGAAAGTGAGACATTTTGAAATTTCATGCCAAATATTGGCTCATTTGAAATTTCATGACAGCAACACATTTCAAAAAAGTTGGGACAGGGGCAATAAGAGGCTGGAAAAGTTAAAGGTACAAAAAAGGAACAGCTGGAGGACCAAATTGCAACTCATTAGGTCAATTGGCAATAGGTCATTAACATGACTGGGTATAAAAAGAGCATCTTGGAGTGGCAGCGGCTCTCAGAAGTAAAGATGGGAAGAGGATCACCAATCCCCCTAATTCTGCGCCGACAAATGGTGGAGCAATATCAGAAAGGAGTTCGACAGTGTAAAATTGCAAAGAGTTTGAACATATCATCATCTACAGTGCATAATATCATCAAAAGATTCAGAGAATCTGGAAGAATCTCTGTGCGTAAGGGTCAAGGCCGGAAAACCATACTGGGTGCCCATGATCTTTGGGCCCTTAGACAGCACTGCATCACATACAGGCATGCTTCTGTATTGGAAATCACAAAATGGGCTCAGGAATATTTCCAGAGAACATTATCTGTGAACACAATTCACCGTGCCATCCGCTGTTGCCAGCTAAAACTCTATAGTTCAAAGAAGCAGCCGTATCTAAACATGATCCATAAGCGCAGACGTCTTCTCTGGGCCAAGGCTCATTTAAAATGGACTGTGGCAAAGTGGAAAACTGTTCTGTGGTCAGACGAATCAAAATTTGAAGTTCTTTATGGAAATCAGGGATGCCGTGTCATTCGGACTAAAGAGGAGAAGGACGACCCAAGTTGTTAGACTGACCCAAGCGCTCAGTTCAGAAGCCTGCATCTCTGATGGTATGCGGTTGCATTAGTGCGTGTGGCATGGGCAGCTTACACATCTGGAAAGACACCATCAATGCTGAAAGGTATATCTAGGTTCTAGAGCAACATATGCTCCCATCCAGACAACGTCTCTTTCAGGGAAGACCTTGCATTTTCCAACATGACAATGACAAACCACGTATTGCATCAATTATAGCATCATGGCTGCATAGAAGAAGGGTCCAGGTACTGAACTGGCCAGCCTGCAGTCCAGATCTTTCACCCATAGAAAACATTTGGCGCATCATAAAACAAAAGATACAACAAAAAAAGACCTAAGACAGTTGAGCAACTAGAATCCTACATTAGACAAGAATGGGTTAACATTCCTATCCCTAAACTTGAGCAACTTGTCTCCTCAGTTCCCAGACGTTTACAGACTGTTGTAAAGAGAAAAGGGGATGTCTCACAGTGGTAAACATGGCCTTGTCCCAACTTTTTTGAGATGTGTTGTTGTCATGAAATTTAAAATCACCTAAGTTTTCTCTTTAAATGATACATTTTCTCAGTTTAAACATTTGATATGTCATCTATGTTCTATTCTGAATAAAATATGGAATTTTGAAACTTCCACATCATTGCATTCCATTTTTATTTACAATTTGTACTTTGTCCCAACTTTTTTGGAATCGGGGTTGTATTTATTGAGGAAAATGATCCAGTATTACATATCTGTGAGTGGCAAAAGTATGTGAACCTCTAGGATTAGCAGTTAATTTGAAGGTGAAATTAGAGTCAGGTGTTTTCAATCAATGGGTGTGAGTGGGCACCCTGTTTTATTTAAAGAACAGGGATCTATCAAAGACTGAGCTTCACAACACATGTTTGTGGAAGTGTATCATGGCACGGACAAAGGAGATTTCTGAGGACCTCAGAAAAAGCGTTGTTGATGCTCATCAGGCTGGAAAAGGTTACAAAACCATCTCTAAAGAGTTTGGACTCCACCAATCCACAATCAGACAGATTGTGTACAAATGGATGAAATTCAAGACCATTGTTACCCTCCCCAGGAGTGGTCAACCAACAAAGATCACTCCAAGAGCAAGACGTGTAATAGTCGGCGAGGTCACAAAGGACCCCAGGGTAACTTCTAAGCAACTGAAGGCCTCTCTCACATTGGCTAATGTTCATGTTCATGAGTCCACCATCAGGAGAACACTGAACAACAATGGTGTGCATGGCAGGGTTGCAAGGAGAAAGCCATTGCTCTCCAAAAAGAACATTGCTGCTCGTCTGCAGTTTGCTAAAGATCACGTGGACAAGCCAGAAGGCTTTTGGAAAAACGTTTTGTGGATGGATGAGACCAAAATAGAACTTTTTGGTTTAAATGAGAAGCGTCATGTTTGGAGAAAGGAAAACACTGCATTCCAGCATAAGAACCTTATCCCATCTGTGAAACATGCTGGTGATAGTATCATGGTTTGGGCCTGTTTTGCTGCATCTGGGCCAGGACAGCTTGCCATCATTGATGGAACAATGAATTCTAAATTATACCAGTGAATTCTAAAGGAAAATATCAGGACATCTGTCCATGAACTGAATCTCAAGAGAAGGTGGGTCATGCAGCAAGACAACGACCCTAAGCACACAAGTCGTTCTACCAAAGATTGGTTAAAGAAGAATAAAGTTAATGTTTTGGAATGGCCAAGTCAAAGTCCTGACCTTAATCCAATTGAAATATTGTGGAAGGACCTGAAGCAAGTAGTTCATGTGAGGAAACCCACCAACATCCCAGAGTTGAAGCTGTTCTGTATGGAGGAATGGGCTAAAATTACTCCAAGCTGGTGTGCAGGACTGATCAACAGTTATAATAATAATAATAATAATAATAATAATAATAAGTTGAACTTATATAGCGCCTTTCAAGAAACCCAAGGAGGCTTTACAATTATAGACAAAAAAAAGGAAAAAAATTAATAAAAAATAATAAATAAAATAATAATTAAATAAATAATAAAAAGTAAAAAGTCCACCAAGTAGGGGTCAGGATGTAATTCACCGAGGTGTAGCAACCACAGTCCCACCAAAAGGCGCACGAAAACAAGTCCCACATCTCCAGCGCAGCCGCCGCGACGCTGCCAGCCACATCGCTCGAACACCACGCCGTGGATCCACAAAGCGAGCAAAGAAGCTCCGCCACGCAGAGCGCTGGTGTGTCCCAAACCGCCTGCACAGCCGCCACGACGCCACCGAGCAACATCACTCGGAACATCACACCAAGCACCAAAGCGCAGAGCGCTGGACAACCACGAATGTTAAATGAGCAGCGAGCTCACTGCAGTCCACAGCTGGGAGCGCAGGCATCGCCCACAGTGAACCAAGGCCTGGAGGGAACCGACGCCCAACACTGGGTTCGAAGCTACACCACCACCGGCGGACAAAACACTCAAACAAACATCAAACTACACAAACACACAGAGAACGAAAAAAAAATGAAAATTGAAAAAGAAAGAAAATAAAAATAAAATAAAAAAGCTCTGAAAACGTTTAGTTGCAGTTATTGTTGCACAAGGTGGTCACACCAGATACTGAAAGCAAAGGTTCACATACTTTTGCCACTCACAGATATGTAATATTGGATCATTTTCCTTGATAAATAAATGACCAAGTATAATATTTTTGTCTCATTTGTTTAACTGGCTTCTCTTTATCTACTTTTAGGACTTGTGTGAAAATCTGATGATGTTTTAGGTCATATTTATGCAGAATTATAGAAAATTCTAAAGGGTTCACAAAATTTCAAGCACCACTGTACATGCACTGTATATTACTTATTACTTCAACTATTCAGATATCAATTCTCTATGACTATATCATATAATTAATTATATACTATGTCTATCCATATGTCTACACCAGTGGCGGCTGGTAGTCTTTCAAACAGGGGAGGCTGGTCGGTTACGATATTTCCAGATTTTAAAAGAAAAAAGAAAAAACACATCAATTTTGCCCATACTCTTGCCTCTGATCTGGCTGATTGTTGGCAGGGTCACAAACTGTGAAATAACAGGTTCTTTTGGCCCATTAGCCTACTGTCCAATATACATGATGGTGGTGTTGGGGGGGTATATTTTAACATTTTATATTTTAAAATTGTGGCATGTTGTTTAAAAATTGATCATTACTGAAAGCAGCTCTTTGTCAGGAACCTCAGCAGTAACAGCAGAGTGTTCTGGAATAGACACAAGCACTGACCTTGGGGAGCCAAACATAGAGCTGGGTGCCACACATTTCATTCAATGACACTTTCCCTATATTTTACTTATTTTGACTGAGAAATGTTTTATTGACAATTTTGATAACCCTTCACTTTTAATCCAGGTCTGTAGTGTGAAATGTTCTCGGCTGTGTTTTTGTTTAAAAATGTTTTCCAAATTGTAGCTGTGTTTAATTCATATCCAGAAAAATATATATTCCAATATAATATACTCAGCATAAACATTTTAAATAGATTCTATATTTTTGGTCCATCCATGACATATTACTAAAGTAGCCTATTTACTGTTGTTGATGTGGGTCACTTGCTGTTAGCCAATTCACTTTCTCGTACCAGGAGAGCTGAAAGGAACGAGTATTATTCCCTACCTTTTTCACCAAGTCAATTTGAGGCGTTGGTCTACCCTGCTCTTTAATTTTAATTTTTTCCTTGAAAGGAAGACTGGCAAATGGCTTCGCCAAAATTAAATCAGCAATGCTTGGCATCCATGCGCAGCTTTCTTGCTAGCTGACTAGCCCCCTCAAGTTCAAGTTCAGTCACTCAAACGAAATTTCTGGAACTAAGATAGCAAACTTACGGAAGCCGAGAGAGTCCCTTCATATAATCCTTTTTTTTATTCACCTTGTTATTCCGAGATAACGACATAATTAATTCAGGATCTCGAGAAAACAACACAACTAATTCGAGATCTCGAGAAAACAAAGCCGTTATTTCGAGATCTCGAGAAAACAAAACAATTATTTCATGATCTCGAGTAAACAGCTGAGAAACGGTTCATTCAGGAATGCCAAGATACTTGTGATCTGCTGACTTTGGGGCTATTTCTCATTCTGTATAGACGCAACTTTGGTCATTAGAATGTCTGGAATAATCGATCACCTAATAAGGCAATATTTTGATCAGGGGTTGACACAGGGAGAGATTGCATTAAGTCTTTTAATAAGGGATAATTTCAAAATTAGTCCGCGGCACCTCCGCAGAAGGCTGGCCCGGCTTCGTCTCTACCGATGGAGATACAGTGATCCAGCTGAGATCATGAAATAATTGTTTTGTTTTCTCGAGATCACGGAATAATTGTTTTGTTTTCTCGTTATCTCGGAAAAACGGTTTTGTTTTCTCGAGATCTCGAATTAGTTGTGTTGTTTTCTTGAGATCCTGAATTGATTATGTCGTTATCTCGGAATAATGGTTTTGTTTTCTCGAGATCTCGAATTAGTTGTGTTGTTTTCTCGAGATCCTGAATGAATTATGTCATTATTTCGGAATAACGGTTTTGTTTTCTCGAGATCTCGAATTAGTTGTGTTGTTTTCTCGAGATCCTGAATTAATTATGTCGTTATCTCGGGATAACAAGGTGAATAAAAAAAGGATTATATGAAGGGCCTCGGGCGGCACGGTGGTGTAGTGGTTAGCGCTGTCGCCTCACAGCAAGAAGGTCCTGGGTTCGAGCCCCATGGCCGGCGAGGGCCTTTCTGTGCGGAGTTTGCATGTTCTCCCCGTGTCCGCGTGGGTTTCCTCCGGGTGCTCCGGTTTCCCCCACAGTCCAAAGACATGCAGGTTAGGTTAACTGGTGACTCTAAATTGACCGTAGGTGTGAATGTGAGTGTGAATGGTTGTCTGTGTCTGTGTGTCGGCCCTGTGATGACCTGGCGACTTGTCCAGGGTGTACCCCGCCTTTCGCCCGTGGTCAGCTGGGATAGGCTCCAGCTTGCCTGCGACCCTGTGGAAGGATAAAGCGGCTAGAGATAATGAGATGAGATGAGATGAAGGGCCTCTCTCGGCTTCCGTACAAACTTGACAACACTATATTTACACTTTATTTACAATGAAAATATATACAAACTAAAAAAGCTGGTAGAAACTGTATGTAATGAATGAAATCGAAATGTAAGCTGATCTCTTAGAATTAGGGCTGCACGATTATGGAAAAAATGATAATCACGATTATCTTGATCAAAATTGTAATCGCGATTATTAATCACGATTATTCTTGATGTTAGGGAAATCACTTAAATTTTATTTCACTATATTCAAACTAGGGGTGTGCGATCTGACGATATAAAATCGTTAAGAATAAGAACGAATAGAAGATCGCAGACAATCTGCCAAAGTGGAGAAATCGTATAGATCGCCTTGGCCAATGAGCACAATAACTTTTTTTTTTTCCCTTTGGGTACAATAACTTGACGTTCTATGCTGGTTCCCGCCGACGCGGCAGACGTAAGACGTCCTTAACCTGTAGAGGGACTGAAAATCCGCGATCGCGGACAACGGGCGGAAATTGCGGAATTATGCATCTGAAACGGAACTTATTGTCAGAAATGGAATCTACACATTCTAAGCTTGGGGAGGCTGGAGCCGCCGATGGGAAAACGAAACTAAAGCCGAGCACCGTGGCTCTTCGTCGGGCTGGAGCCCGGGATAGAAACGAAACCTAAGCGGAGCCCTGTGGCGCGCCTCCGTGCCGCGGGGCTCCGCTTAGGTTTCGTTTCTATCCTGAGGTGGTGCGCCGTGCCCGCGCTGGTTCTTTGGGCAGAGTGCAGAGGTCTCTGGCTGTCAAGTTTGGGGAAGCTTCTTTAAATATAAACTACATTTCGAGCACAAGAGGCTGGTGCTAGCAACATTCAAACAGCCACAATAAAGCTATGCAGAAGCCTCCCCACCACCAGTCTGGACCATTTTCAAAAAGCTATTTGGTGTTTTGTTACTTAAATCATTTCAAAATAACCGAAGACTGTGTGTTATTCAACATTTCATATTTTACTTTCTTTTTTATATTCTAAGAATGCACTTTATCAGAGTGATGTTTACTTTATCAGAGTGATGTTTACTTAGTGTTATTGTCTTCACAACCAATAGTGCACTTTATCAGTGTTATCAGTGTGTTTACAATGTTTGCACATGCAAAATTGCTACTATTAATTAAAATCTGTTCAGAAAGGTTTGTAGCCCCAAAATGCCTGTTTTTGTTTTTTTTTGTTTGTTTTTTTTGATGGAAGATCGTGATAAAAAATCGAAATCGAGATTTTATGTTAAAAAATCGTGATATGACATTTTTGCCATATCGCCCACCCCTAATTCAAACAAACGATATGAACAGCTTTCAGTGCAGAATGAAATATAAAAGAGAAATTCTGATTTCCAAATGACAAATAAATGAAATTTATCCAAGAAATTACCAAAGGATGAAGGAACTGAAAACTCAGTTGCAACAATTACATAGCATTATACTGAGGCCTACAAGTTTTTAGCTAGAAAGAGCAGCCTATCAACATGCTCTGGCTTTAAACAAGAGCGAAGGCAGGTCACAGCATTGCCTCCAGTGCTAAATAGTCTGTTCTGAGGATGCAGAGAGGATACAGCAGACGTTTAACGGATGATGACGGACATAGAACGTTTGTTGCTCGTATATGTCGCGGATTTACATCGTACACGGCGGAAAGTTCATCCGTTCTAAAAGTTTTGTGCAGCTCAAAACTTTTTGTGCGGATGAAATCACAGTGGACGGATGCTCGATGGATAGAGCGTATGAAGCACGTATGCAATGAGTACACAACGGATGCATAGCGTTTTCCAACGGATGGCAAAGATTTTTTTACGTTTTACATCCTCTTTGCATCCGTAAGTGCAGTGGGACCGGGCCTTTAGCTTTTCTGTCTCACCTCAATCTGTTACCTACTCTCACGCCATTAGGGGGCGAACCGATGCATGTAAGGTTTCATTACTCCGCCTAAGGCTTGCTTGCTTATTTAGGCGGAGTAATGAAACCTTACATGCGTCAGTTCGCCCCCTAATGGTTTGGCGGAGTACTGGTCAAAAAGTGCTTAATCATATGCAGCAGAGCTCGGATTTTAAATGGAAATAAATCGCGATTTTCATTTAATTTAATCGTGGCAGCCAAAATCGCGATTTTCGATTAAATTCGATTAATTGTGCAGCCCTACTTACAATACACCACAGCACTTGCGAATCCGCATGGGACTGAACTGAGATTCACCGCTGCCTGTCTATATTTGAAACGAGCTGTCAATCAAAGAAAATATCCGGCCGCTTTCACCAATCACCAGTCTCCTCGCGGAAAGCTTTGCCATGTCCCTCCCACTGTGAGGCTGGGAGTCCGTGGGGCGGGTGTTTTCGCAGTATTTGTCCAATAATCATCTTGCATTTTGATATTGAAAAGCGCATAGCTCCCAAATGCCATTGAAGTCCACTGAGGCTGGGAGTCCGTGGGGCGGGCGTTTTCGCAGTATTTGTCCAATAATCGTCTTGCATTTTGATATTGAAAGTGCATAGCTCCCAAATGCCATTGAAGTCCACTGAGGCTGGGCTGCATCGCGTTGTCACGAGGGGGAAAAACTCACGCACACATTAGGCAAACTGGGGAAGGTTATAACGGAATGATTTCGCACTGTAGTTGGGTTGAGCACATATATTTCTATAATTCTGGATCTGAAATAGCAATGTTATAAGGTCGCCTATAACATAAGCCTAGCGCAATTCATCCTACACGATGTTCATCATTTTTAGAGGAGGCTGAGCCTCCCTCGTTGTCTTAGAGCAATCGCCTGTGGTCTACACATAAGTTTACTACTAATACCATGCTCACAATGGAGAAGAACAAGATAAAGACAAAACAAATAGATGATGACTCAAAAAATTAAAAAATTATATGGAAAGTGATTGATTTTGATAGAGTTTTGAGGTTTTAAGTGAAAGATTACTAGTGAGTGTATTTTGGTAGTACTAAAATTTTGCATTCGAGTGAATTTCTTTGTGGAGTATGTTTTGATAGTATGGTAGTATTTATAGTGCCATTTTTAAAATTTGTTTGAAAACTTTCAAAGTTTGCAAATGAGCAAATTTCTTTGATGCATTCCGATAGGATTTTGATAGTATTTCTAGTGCTTTTTAAAAATTCTGTTGGAAAGTGTTTAGTGAGAGAGATGCATTTTAGTAGTACTAAGACAGTGCAGTATTTTATTTAACTGAGTTGTTACTATTTTGGTTAAATCTTATTAAAATGTAATTTATATATGACATTATAGTTCTCTGTATTTTTACATGAGCTTACAGAAGGAAAACACATTTGATGCAATCCAATAATACTTTCATTCACTGTGACTATTTTAAGAAATTATAAACATTCTTCTAAAGCATCACTTGTGTTATTTTCTGTGGGTCTCTGTATGTATACAATATTCAGGCATGAGATTTTTCAGCTAAAAATCTGATTTAAGACTTCCCTTTCATCGTTATTATATTAAAATTCAAGACGAGTATTATTTCAGATTTTTCACTCTGAGCTATCTCATGCCTGATATATGAATCCCATAACCTATAGTAATTGATAGCACAATATCAACAATTTAAAAACTCTTTAATTGTATAAATTTCAAATGGTTTGCAATTAATTGGGATCCACTGTTTTTATCGTTTCAACCATGCATCATACCCTTGTCCAATTGAAAATGTCGTTCACACACTTTTCTCCCCCATGAGAATTTTGAAAAGTTGGCAAGTATGCAATATTAGGCAGGTGGTTTAAATGTTATGGCTGATCAGTGTATGCATATACACTCACTGGCCACTTTATTAGGAACACCCATCCACCTGCTGTTTTATGCAGTTATCTAATCAGCCAATCCCTTAACAGCAGTACAATGCATAAAATCATGCAGATACAAATCAAGAGCTTCAGTTAATGTTCACTTCAAACGTCAGAATGGGAAAAATTGTGATCTCTGCGACTTTCACTGTAGCATGGGTGTTGGTTCCAGATGGACTGGTTTGAGTATTTCAGAAACCTGGGGTTTTCACACACAACAGTCTCTAGCGTTTACACAGAATGGTGCGAAAAACAAAAAACATTGAGTGAGCGACAGTTCGGTGGGTGGAAACAAACATCTTGTTGATAAGAGAGGTCAGAGGAAAATGGCCCGATTGGTTTGAGCTGCCAGGAAGGATATAGTAACTCATATAATCACTCTTTACAACCGTGGTGAGCAGAAAAGCATCTGAACATGCAATAGCAGAAGACCACATTGGGTTCCACTCTTGCAGCCAAGAACAAGAGTCTTATGGCCCTTTTCCACTACCCTTTTTCAGCTCACTTCAGCTCGCTTCAGCTCACTTCAGCCCGACACGGCTCGCGTTTCGACTACCTCAGAGCAGCACGACTCAGCTCGCTTCAGCCCTGCTTAGCACCCAAAACTCGCACGGTTTTGGAGTGGGGCTGAAGCGAGCCAAACCGAGCCGAGTGAGGCTAGGGGCGTGAGGAGACACTCCCCTGTGCACTGATTGGTGAGGAGGAGTGTCCTCACATGCCCACACACGCCCCTCGAGCACGCTGGGATCTGTAAACACCGTAAACCCGGAAGAAGAAGAATTACGAATTACGAGAATTTCTGAAGCCTTATGCACCTCGCCTCATCTATACGCTCTTGCCAGTATCTGTTGGCGTTGTCGGTGACAACAAGCCACAGCACCAAGACCAGCAACACTAACGACTCCATGTCCTCCATGTTTATTGTTTACTATCCGGGTCGTGAGACTACTGCTTAAAAGGTCACTGATGTCACTGTTTGCGCCGCCTAACGACATCACGTGATGTCCACCCACTTTCGCTAACTCCACCCAATGTGTCCACCCACTTCCAGCCAGCAACGGTTCAGCGCGGTTGTAGTCGAAATACAACTCCAACAGCCCCACTCAGCTCGACTCAGCCCGACTCAGCACGGCACGGCTCAGCCCAACTCAGCCGCGTTGGTAGTGGAAAAGCAGCATTAGAAACAAGAACAAGTTCCTATTAAAGTGGACGGTGAGTGTAGATGTGAACATCTGTATGGTTAAGTGTTCAATAGGGGACTTATCAGTCAATGGTTTTGAAATGAAAGGGATTAAATTATACACAGTTAATACACAGTACTTGGCTTAACCTACAACACTGACCATACTAATCACTGTTTTGAGAAGGTAATCATCCACATCAGAGTTCTCAGTAATGTTAGCCAGGTAGCTTGTTGCTAACATTACTCTCTGTTCTCTGCTATTGTTTCTGTGCTGCAATTTCAGTCCAAAATGTAGAATGAATGTTAGACGTTCTCTATCGTAGAACAGAACCAACAGCCACTCAGGCCTGTAACTGTAAAAGTGCACTTCAAGAGATTTTCACGCTCTGACAAAGCAAACAAAAGACATACTTTCATGGAGGCTTCTATGGGGTTTTTTCCACTTTGCACATCAAATGCCCCGAGGTAGGAAAAGATGTGATTTCGACTTGCAAATTACCACTTACAAGGCTCCACAAATGCAGCATAACTGTACCATGATAGATTTTTTTTCTTACTACTAGACAGACAATACTTAAATAAACATTAATTATTCATGATCTCTTGTTATCACTAAATGTTAATACCTTATTCATGAGCCATATACTCATTGCCTAAATTTGAAAAAAGAACATCTTATTAATTGTGAACCAGTTTCTGAGTAATTAGGTCATGTAAAAAAAAAGTCTCCGTTTTAATGAGTGCAGGGTTAAGTGTTGGTTTCACAAAGATATACTGTGGATTAGTAAATATTAATATTTTCATTTAACCAACTAAGCTTAACTAAAGCACGAAAACATTATTTGATACAAAAAATAGACTTTGAGGTTGATTTGTGATTTTATTTGATCAGTTAAAAATGAAATTGACAGGAAGACGCTAAAATCGGGATCCAAATTGAGGAGAACTTCCTATTCCACCATTCCGTGCCATGGACCCATTGCCTACACCATGCCTCATTTATGCAGTCCATCTACAGCTCTGTGCTTCCTGCCTCTCTGAGTCACAGCTTGTTTTCCCCCCAGCAGTTTCCGAGGTCTGCGGATAATTGCGTTAATTGGCATGTAAATGAGGCATGGAGGTTACGTAAGGGCACTTTAAGACCAGCCCTCGAAGCAGGAGTCTTAAGTATTATCAGCTCCACCGGAGCTCATCACTAATGTGTCGAGCCGTATTCCTGTTCAGTCCAAGCTGTGAGACGAGCCTGGGGAATGCCAAGTAAAAAAAAATTATATATATATATATATATATATATATATATATATATATATATATATATATATATATATTAGTGCTGTCAAAAATGTCGCGTTATTAACACGTTAACTTGACTCAATTTTAACGGCGATAATTTTTTTATCGCGAGACATGATGTAGGCTTTTCATAAGCTTTTGAAACTGCCAGGAACTTGGAACAGAGACTTTGCTTAGAAAACCGATAGCAGCTAGCCATGCCCCGCACAGCCAGAGTCCTCTGCCCTCCTCCCTCAAAGAACCAGCGCGGGCAGGGCGTGCTAGTAGAGATGGGATTTATGGCTCTTTGATGGGATCCGCATCTTTGTGATCCGTTCTTTGAAAAGAGCCGTTCAAAAGACTGGCTCATTTGGCTCTTTTTAAATATTTATTCAGTTTTAAGAAGACAGCGTCTAAAGAAGCCAGATCCCTCTGAACTGTAAACTCAATGCTATCCCAGAAATCCTTCCTGTAATATGCAAATTTGGCTGCCTCTGATTGGACAGCACGACGCATCAACAGGCAGAAAGTGTAAAAGTACAAAATGTGTTAAGTGAGCTGAAACAGTAAAGATCAGATTCAATGCAATATTTATCAACGAACAACTTAAAGTTAATATAATAGTGTACTTTATATTATAATCAAGCATGTCAAGCCTACCGTCACTGTGTAACCTGTCTCTCTGATAGACTAACTCAAGCAGTAGATTACTTCACTCATGGTTCTCTTGTTAGTCTCGGGACGAAGAGCCACGGTGCTCAGCTTAGGTTTCAGTTTGCAGTGGCTGTGTCAAGACGTGTTATGCTTTGCAATAAGAAAAACATTGGTACAAAACAAGCCCATTCACTTTTTTATGCTGGTAAGAGAATTACAACGGTTTTTCGTGTGACAAAAATGTGCGATTAATCGCGAGTTAACTATGACAGTCGCGACATTAATCGCGATTAAATATTTTAATCGCTTGACAGCACTAATATATATATATATATATATATATATATATATATATATATATATATATAATCTTTGCCATAAGCTAATGAGCTTTGACATCAAATATCCCAAGGAGGAAAAACAATTCCTTGTCACAGCATAAGCCTGTTACAATGATGTATATAAGTTTGAATTTGAATATTCGAGATGAATACGAGGCCTATATTGAAGGATTACTTGCAGTGCAAAGTTGCACATAAAAGGCTGCAAATGACACAAACAGTGTTTTTTGTTTTTCTTGTAATCAGAAAAGATGTCAGCCAGCATCCTGCACTGTGCAGCTCATACACATCTCTGTTTTTTGTATGAGGTAAATGAACTGGTAATTTTACAGGCTGCTTTCAGTCAACTGTTTCATTTGGACTTGGTAGTGGGGCAATAAAGGGAACCGATATGTCTACAATGTTAGAGAACTCACGCTGGGCTCAAAACGCTGCATTGTCTCTAAAATTGTGATGATTCTTTCAGCAGAATTTGAATCTTACACAGACACAACACTCAGCATCGCAAATGTATTGCGCGGAAGAGGGAATTGAGGCCGCTGCTCCAAGAAGTAGATCACAGTGTACCCACGTGCCACTAAAATGCCCAGCGCGAAGCTTGTCTCGCTTTGTAAAAGGAGTGTTCTTAGAACAAAGAGTAGTCAAGGGTACAAGCATATTGTGAAGAGCTCGTAATGTTTTTTTGAAGTCAGTGTTTTGTCATGGCTTTGCTTTGAAATCATATTCCACAGTTTTCTGTTCCACAGCAGTATTAATGATAACATGATTACGGATCAATTTAGACATTTCAAATCGATACGCAGATTTGTGTGAAGCTGCTTTGTGACAATGTATGTTGTTAAAACAAATAAAATTGAGTTGAAGTAAAGGACAGAGAGCAATGGCAGAATGACGGTTAAACCAGGATACCGTTTGTAATTTTTCAAACTTTCTTTTTGTACCACTTAACATGCTGTACCATTTTGTTTGTGGGAAAACAATGTATTTCACACAATCAAGTGCCCAGACTCTTAGCCCTGCACATTCTCGTGTTTACCCTCCTCTGGCACACTAATTCAACTAATGAGCTGATTTACTTCCTGAGTTAAAGTAAGTGTGTTAGAGCAGTAAAAACACTATAAAGTGCAGTACTTCAGGACCAGGGTTGGGAACCTGTGCTCCAGAGGGGAAGACAAGAACAAGAACATGATTTTTCCACACTTTCAGTCTTGTTATTACACATGTAACGATAAATTGTAATACAAATTTATAACAATTTGTATTGATGAAATTAAATATGAATCATGATTATTATAAGACTGCATAATCTCTTAGTTTTCCTTGTTGTAATTGTGTTGTTGAGACAGCACAGGCTTCAATAACAAACAATAACGCAAATGCATGTGACTTCACCATCAGTGGAAGTAACACAGCTCTAATGCTGCAAAAACAAAAAAGAAAACGGATCTAAAATGTGAAAGTGCTGTAGTGTGATTGACTTTACAAATAGTTTAACAAGAAATCAGAGCTCTCTTTTTATGGACTGCTGAAAGATAAACATTTTGAATAAAAGGAATATTTTAGTTAATAGGCTATTATATTTTACTCAAACCTTTACAAATGTGGCTAAATAATTACTGTTGGAGCTTCAGAAAATTAAACAAATTTTTTTTTTAATTATGATTGAACAAAAGCAATATTTAAGTTGATAAAGAATAGCCAAATAAATGTTGTGGATTTTTTGGTAATAATTTTTTTTCATTTAATTTCTTTTGTTTTTTAAAAATCTAATCGGGAACCCAATATCATGAATTGAATCGAATCGGGAATTAGGTGCATCTGCTTCATGTCTACTCTTCAATCACCTAATCTCACTTCCAAGGCACTCTTGATCTGTCTGTAATCAGATTGATGTCAGGAAGTGTTACAGAGACAAGAATATTTTCAGTGTGTGTGGGTATTGACAGGAAACACTAATGAATGTGTTGTCTATGTGGTACGACTGCACAGAATCATCATCTTAATCACTTTTAACGACCTCAGCGTGAGTTAGTAGAATGTGTCTACATCCACAAAATAACAGCTGGATACGTGTAAGTATAAATATATCATTATAAACCTTGCATTTAGCAGAAAAGCTCATAGAGAGCCAGAAATAGGGGAAATGCTCACTGGGCTTTCTGCAATGATGAGCTCATGTGCTGGTCTTTCCCGGAGCACATTGTGTGGAGCATGTGTGGAGGAGGTGTTAGCACCTATCACAAACAACACAGATTGTAATATGTATTTTTATTTAGAAGAATAAAAGCCGCTGGTTAATTTTTCTAAGCACAAATGATATAAATTTAATGGTGGAGTGGTTTGCGAAACAGCAACCGTTGTCATTCAGTTTATCTTTTTATGCATACTCAACAAGACGTTGGATTTAAAGGACAATATAATTGTGAACGTCTGTTTGGTTTCGTTAAGTGTTCAACAGGAACCTGTCAGTCAATGCTTTTGAAATGAAAGGAAATTAAACTTATTAAACTGTTAAACCCTGATGATTTTAATTATATCATGATATAGATTTTTTTCTGACTACTAGACAGACAAAACTGAAATAACTATTAATTATTCATGATCCAGTGTAATCTCTTGTTACTGAGGTATATGTCTAAGTGTGTGTGTGTGTGTGTGTGTGTGTGTGTGTGTTCTGCAGGTGATGATGACTGGGACACAGATCTCTTCCTGTGTGACACCAACACTTGCAAGTTTGATGGCGAGTGTCTCAGAATCGGGGACATAATAACCTGCATCTGTGACTTCAAGGTGAGCATGTGCTCTGCTTTCTTTCCTTTTTTAAACCTGGCACACAGTAAACCGAACAGCCTGAACCATCTGCAAGCAATCAGAAAAGTGTTATTTTTTGCCCCGGGATCACCCTCAAACACAGACTGTTTACAGCATTATAAACAAACCAATTTCACCTGAAAGTATTTATTTCTTTGTGGACTGAAAATTCCTCTAGATCAGTAAAGAGGAAGGAAGTGAGTAGTGCTTTTTCTTGCAGACTCTGTAAATCAGATCACTGCAGTCAAATGACTTTGACTGATATTTGGGTCAATTACAGAGCTTTTGGTGTTTCCTCTGTCTGAGTAGTGAGTAGTGATTTTATTTTCGTCTTTCCTCCTTGTATGACGTGGTTCTTCTCCTTCATATAGTCTTGTATTTTGTAAACACAATGCTTTTTGTAAACTCTGCTTTAATTCCATTTCTTTGGCAGGGAATTTGCATCCTCCTTTTTCACGGCAAATATTGGCAAATTGAATTATCTCTATAGCATTTGATGTCACGCTAACTGTAAGTGCAGCACACTAATTGTAAATTCACGTGGTGCCGTTTTACATCCAGCTGACTTCAACGGGTTGTTGTCTCATCAAAGGAAGGGCGCTACCACTCCTATCCAATTTAGCCTTGGCTTTCATTCGACTGTGAATGTAAAAGGAGGGAGAGTGAGAAGAAAAAGGAAAGGGGGAAGAGACAGAAAGAGAGAGCACGAGAGATGTCCTTAATAATCTATTTGAGTTTAGTCTTAATGAAAATGGATTACAGCGCGTCCAAAGCACTGAGCAGACGGACGCTAAATGACTCAGTTATTTTTATCCCAGCTCACAAGGCATCATTAGTCTCTTTGGAAGAGATAAATAAAGTTATCGTTTCAGGGTCTCTCTCTATCTCTCTTTTTAAGGCAGGCAGAATAGGTCTATGGGTACAGGACAGAGGCCGTCGTGTGTTAAGGCAACACTGGGTCACATTGTTTTTATATCAGAGCCTGTTACCTCCTGAGGGGCCGAACACAGCCTTCGCAGTGATCCTGGGCTGCTGGGTTCACTTCACATACTGCAGCTGAGAAAAGCTTGACGTCAGAGGGCTTAAACCAAATCATTGCCCATGTCTTTATTCCATTAAGTGGAGTAATTCATCAAAGGAGGATCCTCTTAAGGACTGTGTCAGAGTCGGAGCCTGAAGGGAAGAGGGTTAGCGAAAACAGGGGAGGTAGTGAAAGCTTCAGCTTGCTGGGAAGAGGGGAAGTGGGTTTGATCTCTGAGGATGAATAGAGGTCATTCAACTCCTCGTGTCCGTTCAACAAAGTTTATTCACCCCACACCCAGGCCTTTCAGGCGACTGCTGCATCGCTCCTAGTGTCATGCTTGCATGCAACTCGCTGTTTTATGGCTCCTGGTGTCTCTGTAATGGCCTCCTTTTTGGCTTGTATCGTGCAGCATTTTGTTAGAAATCACCTGAAGGGTGCCGTATGTGTATATTATTCCATGTGTATATTATTTCAGGGAAATACACCACTTGTATTTTTCATACGAGCTCCATCCGGGACATGGAGAACCAAAACCATGACATAAATCTCTATATGTTGTATTTAAATACATCCTGTACTGTACTTCTTTTTTTTAATAAAAATATGCTTTTAAAAAAATCTCTTTATGTCACTCATGAGGAAATCAATTAATTGTTTTGATAAATTTGGGTACGTTTTGTTTCTGAATGTGTCTATATAATAAAAAGAGAGTCACACTTTGGCTTGAAGATATGAAGTTTATCTTCTTGTGTTCAAAAACTCGCATTTTTTATGTGAAAGACATTGTGGATCTGAGTGACATATTTCCCAATACTTCACTCCGAGGATGTCACTCCCAGTGTTTTCCCGCTGACTAGATGTGCGTTGTCAAAATGGCGAACCAGTTCAAAATTAAAATTCTTTTAATTAACCTGTGTGTTTTTTTGTGGATATGTCCATAATATAAAGAACATTACATGGTGGCTCAAAGATATGAAGTTCATTCGCTTCTCTCACATCGCTCACAGCAACATGTATTTGAGCACGAGTATTTGAGCACGCAGAACTGATTCTGAGCTCATTTAGGAGTGGGGTTCATAATTGCAGGTTTGCTTAAACATCATGTAAAGTTACAATACGCAGCAAGTAAACGGTCAGTTCTCGGAGTTGATGTGTTAGAAGCAGGAGAAACAGGCAAGCGTAAGGATCTGAGTGACTTTGACAAGGGCCAAATTGTGATGGATAGACGACTGGGTGTGAGCATCTCCAAAATGGTACATCTTGTGGGGTGTCCCCGGTATGCAGTAGTTAGTACTTACCAAAAGAGGTCCAAGGAAGGACAACCAGTGAACCGGCAACAGGATCATGGGCACTGAAGGTTTATTGATGCATGTGGGGAGCGAAGGCTAGTCCGTCTATTCCAATCCCACAGAAGAGCTACTGTAGCATAAGCTGCTGAAAAAGTGAATGTTGGCTATGACAGAAAGGTGTCAGAACACACACACTGCATCCCAGCCTGCTGTTTTTGGGGCTGTATAACCACAGACTGGTCAGAGAGCCCATACAGACTCTTGTCCACACCTGAAAGTACCTATAATGGGCACATGAGCATCAGAACTGGACCATGGAGCAATGGAAGAAAGTGGCCTGCTCTGATGAATCATGTTTACTTTTACATCATAGGTGTGCCACTGGACAATGTTCTGCAGTGTTCTCTGGGAAATGTTCTGCTCAGAAAATTTGGGTCCCTGCAGTCCTGTGGATGTTACTTTGACACGTACCATCTACCTAAACATTGTTATAGACCAAGTACACTCCTTCATGGCAACAGCATTCCCTAATATCAGGGTCTTCTTTCAGCAGGATAATGCACCCTTCAACACTGCAAAAATTGTTCAGCTGGATTGAACAAACCTCTGTTGTGTTTGAGGAACACAACAGAGTTCCAGGTGTTGACTTGGCCTCCAAATTCCCCAGATCTCATTCTGATCGTGGGATGTGCTGGACAAACAAATCCGATCCATGGAGGCTCCACCTCACAACTTACAGGATTTAAAGGATTGCTGCTAACATCTCAGAGCCAGACACCACAGCACACCTTCAGAGATCTTGTGGAGTCCATGCCATGGGTTAGAGCTGTGTCTGAGGCGCGAAGGAGACCTGCACAATATTAGCCAGGTGGTTTTAATGTTATGGCTGATTGGTGTGTGTGTGTATTTTATATTTGTATAATTCTATCCATATTCAATGGATATGAGCAATTGTGCGTTCTGATTGACTACTACTAGACTATCAGCTCATATACCATGAGTAGAGAAAAACAAAATGGCGGAGCGTTTTGCTGAACCAACCGAGGATGAAATAAAAACTCTACTTGAAAACAAAACCCCAAAAAATAAAAAGCAACGGACTATGGATTTGATAGAAAGAACATATCTTTTTTTATTTTTCAAGAATTATTAACATTGCATTTTTCACAAATTACTATGGTCATTTCACCAGTTTGTTAAGCGGAAATGATTTTGTCGGACGTTTTATATAAAGTTTTTATTTATCGAATTTGCAAAAAATAAAAATACTCTGTTTCTCAAAATCCAGTGAATGTGGATATAATAAAACACTTATTCCACTCAATCTTGTCGTACATGGCTTATAGCCAACTCGGTGCTATGTGTCTCATCGATTATCAGCTCATGCACGACTCAATTTCATGGAATAAATGTTTATATATATATATATATATATATATATATATATATATATATATATATATATAAACAGTATAAACAGGGGGCATTTTGAGTTATTGACAGATTCAGAAAGTACAGTTTCTAAGCTTTCCAATGATGCCTTCCATGTGGAGATCTGACAATATTTGAAGAATGTGTGGCCTTTTGAAAGTGTATACTTCTTAAAACAGGAAAGGGAGAAAATCGCCCTCAAAGTTTTCCATCTCAGCTACTCTGGGTGTAGGGCGGGCACATAATGGTGCTCATTTGCATGATATTAAGGAAAGCCCTACCCCCTACTAGCTAGCACGATACTACTTTCATGTAAACAAAGATCACCACGTCAATTTGCCCAAAACAATTATGGAGTACAAAAATAAGTCCTAAAGTATACTTTAACGTTTTGTGGTTGAAAAATTACTCACACCGTAAGAAAGAAAGATAGCACAATGATGACACAACAAACACAACGCTAGTTTCATGTAAAGCCTCGGTCACAACCGGCCGTACGTGCTCCTACGGCCGGTCTACAGTACATGCAAAAAACACAAGAAACACATGGAGAGCGCGCATGAAACGCACGAGAGCGCGCGTGTGATGGCTGATTTTCGAGCCGCAGACCAGCCGCAGAGGTTCTTTGTCATGTCAAACAAACTCTACGGGCGCTTACGTTTTTTTCAGGTTGCAAGACAAACGGCCAACGCGTGTCTTTCTCCATGAACAAAAAAAAAAAAACGCAGCGATTTGGGAAACGCCAAAAATCACATGGCCAAAAAATCGTACGTCCGGTTGTGACCTAGACTTAACCAAACCACAACACTCTCCGTTACATGCAAAAATAACCACACAGCCTTAGATTAATAAACTTACCCCATCAGAAAGAGAAACGTCGCCTTGCACACACCAATGCCTCCAATGGAATGTAATCCTAGAACGGTCCGTGTATCATCCGATCATTCAAGTATTCCATTCAATCTGGAAAACGAGGTTGCGGTTTTTTTTGCTAGAAATGGTTATCTCCGATGTAAATACCGTGTGTCTGTTTGCTTCGCGGTGTGTCAGCTCATCTGCGCTCTGTTTAGTAACTCATCCCATAGTGAAATTACATGCCTGTATGCAGCTAAGTAGCCATGCGCTCAGCCCGTATCATACAGCTGATTCGCGAAAAAAAACCCCAAAAGACTTAAATCATCATGTGAATGGCCCAGATGGTAATTTACCCACACCCCCCAGCAGGCTACAGTCCTGACAAAAACGAGACAATTTGCAACAAAAAATGTATGCTTTTCCAACAAAACAATCTATTATCTGAAATACTGATTGCATTCTTCAAGATCTCAACTTGCACATGATGGAAAAAAACAAAAATCACAAATCTGGAAAAAAAATGCTTCTTTTGCGATTATCTCGGATTCGTTTCGGCCGACATGTGTCCCTGGATTCGGTGAGGGGTCACATATATATATATATATATATATATATATATATATATATAGTTGTGGTCAGAAGTTGACATACAGTGACATGAATGTCATCTTCAGGGCTCAAAATTCATTTTTTTTTATCACCAGCCAGCCGGACTAGTTACAGTGGGGCAAAAAAGTATTTAGTCAGCCACCAATTGTGCAAGTTCTCCCACTTAAAAAGATGAGAGAGGCCTGTAATTTTCATCATAGGTACACTTCAACTATGAGAGACGGAATGGGGGGAAAGAATCCAGGAAATCACATTGTAGGATTTTTAATGAATTAATTGGTAAATTCCTCGGTAAAATAAGTATTTGGTCACCTACAAACAAGCAAGATTTCTGGCTCTCACAGACCTGTAACAACTTCTTTAAGAGGCTCCTCTGTCCTCCACTCGTTACCTGTATTAATGGCACCTGTTTGAACTCGTTATCAGTATAAAAGACACCTGTCCACAACCTCAAACAGTCACACTCCAAACTCCACTATGGCCAAGACCAAAGAGCTGTCAAAGGACACCAGAAACAAAATTGTAGACCTGCACCAGGCTGGGAAGACTGAATCTGCAATAAGTAAGCAGCTTGGTGTGAAAAAATCAACTGTGGGAGCAATTATTAGAAAATGGAAGACATACAAGACCACTGATAATCTCCCTCGATCTGGGGCTCCACGCAAGATCTCACCCCGTGGGGTCAAAATGATCACAAGAACGGTGAGCAAAAATCCCAGAACCACACGGGGGGCCCTAGTGAATGACCTGCAGAGAGCTGGGACCAAAGTAACAAAGGCTACCATCAGTAACACACTACGCCACCAGGGACTCAAATCCTGCAGTGCCAGACGTGTCCCCCTGCTTAAGCCAGTACATGTCCAGGCCCGGCTGAAGTTTGCTAGAGAGCATTTGGATGATCCAGAAGAGGATTGGGAGAATGTCATATGGTCAGATGAAACCAAAATAGAACTTTTTGGTAAAAACTCAACTTGTCGTGTTTGGAGGAGAAAGAATGCTGAGTTGCATCCAAAGAACACCATACCTACTGTGAAGCATGGGGGTGGAAACATCATGCTTTGGGGCTGTTTTTCTGCAAAGGGACCAGGATGACTGATCCGTGTAAAGGAAAGAATGAATGGGGCCATGTATCGTGAGATTTTGAGTGAAAACCTCCTTCCATCAGCAAGGGCGTTGAAGATGAAACGTGGCTGGGTCTTTCAGCATGACAATGATCCCAAACACACCGCCCGGGCAACGAAGGAGTGGCTTCGTAAGAAGCATTTCAAGGTCCTGGAGTGGCCTAGCCAGTCTCCAGATCTCAACCCCATAGAAAATCTTTGGAGGGAGTTGAAAGTCCATGTTGCCCAGCAACAGCCCCAAAACATCACTGCTCTAGAGGAGATCTGCATGGAGGAATGGCCAAAATACCAGCAACAGTGTGTGAAAACCTTGTGAAGACTTACAGAAAATGTTTGACCTCTGTCATTGCCAACAAAGGGTATATAACAAAGTATTGAGATAAACTTTTGTTATTGACCAAATACTTATTTTCCACCATAATTTGCAAATAAATTCTTTAAAAATCAGACAATGTGATTTTCTGGATTTTTTTTTTCTCATTTTGTCTCTCATACTTGAGGTATACCTATGATGAAAATTACAGGCCTCTCTCATCTTTTTAAGTGGGAGAACTTGCACAATTGGTGACTGACTAAATACTTTTTTGCCCCACTGTACCTTCCAAAGTAACTAGCCAAACAGAAAATCAACTAGCCAAAATTTGTTCATGTATGAATTTTACTTCTGTCAAAAATAACGCAAAAGAAAGTAGTTACCATTGTTCATGACTAATGTGCATTTATTTCAAGACCCAAGTATTTTGATACTGTTGTTAAATACATAAATGAGAACAACACAGAGCACCATAATATATCAACAAATAATAATATATTGGAAAACTTGGCAACTTGGTGTATGAGTATTGAAAACAAATATACTTACTATCATGACTATAGCACCCAAAATATGTCCAACATGCTTTCTGTATTTAACCATTTATGAGAGAGAAAGCATTAGGAGCTTCATATTGACTAGGAATCAAATTGAAAAAAATTAATTATTCCATAAAAATCGTATCGCAGCCAAGGCCTACCCTGCTCCCACGTTTGCTTATAAGTCCTTTGTCGTTTCTCCTCTTCAGACCGAGGTTGCTTTGTCCCCGTCTCTGGCAGTTTCTGTACACCTTTCAGAAAATTCCACATTGCAACGTAGCTTTGGCAGATGTAGATGTAAACAACAACAAAAAAAACGTGTTTAAATGGGCGATAACGTGGCCACATCTATTGAATTTGATAACATGATGTGGCGGGCGGCACGGTGGTGTAGTGGTTAGCGCTGTTGCCTCACAGCAAGAAGGTCCTGGGTTCGAGCCCCGGGGCCGGCGAGGGCCTTTCTGTGCGGAGTTTGCATGTTCTCCCCGTGTCCGCGTGGGTTTCCTCCGGGTGCTCCGGTTTTCCCCACAGTCCAAAGACATGCAGGTTAGGTTAACTGGTGACTCTAAATTGACCGTAGGTGTGAATGTGAGTGTGAATGGTTGTCTGTGTCTATGTGTCAGCCCTGTGATGACCTGGCGACTTGTCCAGGGTGTACCCTGCCTTTCGCCCGTAGTCAGCTGGGATAGGCTCCAGCTTGCCTGCGACCCTGTAGAAGGATAAAGCGGCTAGAGATAATGAGATGAGATGAGAACATGATGTGGCAGCGGGGGCGTGGCCAAGCATCAGTCTGTGAATGGAGGGCGGAGTCAGGGAAGGTAAGTGGTGGAATCATTGCACCTGATGGGGATTAACCTGTGTTTGTGTATCTTCCCCAGTGACCGTGTCCTTTAAAAGGAGAGGAGAGCAGAGAAAGGGAGCTCTTTCTCCCCAACCAAAACGTGTGTGTGTGTGTGCGCGCGTGGCTGGGAAGTGATAAAAGGCATCGATTAACTGATAAACACATCGATTAACACAGACACGGCACGCGCTTAATATGTGGCGGCTTTAGTTGACGGTGTGTCTGAATCTTCGCTTCATATATATTTTTTATTTTCAACTAGCCAGCCGGGCTGGCTAGTGACAGGAATTACCCGCCAAATGAAAAATTAAGTCGCCTCGGGCGACCGGACCACCGCGAATTTCAAGCCCTGATCTTGGATATGAATGTCATGGCAATATTTGGGCTTTCAGTAATTTCTTTGAACTGTTCTTTTTCTGTGGCAGAATGACTGTACAGCATACATCTTTAAAAAAAAATAGAATTTGGTGCACAAGTTTTAATTTTCTTTGGGTTTTCTGAAATCAACACAGGGTCAAAATTATGCATATAGGGTCAAAAATTTACATACACTCACTTAGATTATTAATTCAGAGGTGCTGAAACTTCCAAAATGTCTCTTATCTTGCCAAGGCTGAGGTCTCTTAACTTCCTGTTAGTGATCATGATTGACTACAGCTGGTAACTTCTCTTCATAAAAAGGGTTTGTTTACAGCACTCATTGGATTGACCAACACACAGTAAAATGGAAAAGTCCAAGGAGCTCAGTGCAAATCTGAGAAAGAGGATTGCAGATATACACAACTCTGGAATGTCTCTTGGAGGCATTTTGAAACAACTCCAAATTCCAAGATCAGTTCAAACAATTGTATCCAAGTTATTGTGAGGTGCCGTCACTTTGCCAAGCCACTTTGCTTCAAGAAAACCCAAACTGTCACCCTCAGCTGAAAGGAAATTGGTTTGGATGGTCAGGAACAACCTGGGAACCACCATGGCACAGCCCTGCCATGAACTGGAAGCTGATGGTTCATTGTCTACAGTTCAGATCACCATGGACTAAGAGGCTGCTATCCAAGAAATAACCCCCTGCTCCAAAATTGACACCTTCAAGCTTAACTAGAGACAATTCCCCTGTGGGAAATTGTGAGAGTGATGCAGTGCGCGCAGCAGTCGCTATTGCAGGAGCTGCACTGAACTGTGTGAATGTGTGACTTGCCATGATGCTACAAGCATGTCTCTCTGAGAGGGAGCAGCCCCTCCCTCCTGTGTGTGTGTGTGAGAGCGAGCAGCCCCTCCCCCACTTGCGCGCTGCGAGCAGAGACACAGAGTGGCACACAGAAAGTGAAGGATTTTCTCAGTGCTCTCTCCAAACAACGGGGATTTTCATGAAAACGGAAGGAGATATTCACAAAATTCTTTCACAGTGAGCGCCACAAGGCTCTCCTGAACACATTGATGTATTTTTTTTTGTCTCTAGTGTAAAAAAATGTGGACACTAGAGCGAGTTAAAAACAAGTGACTTTTCAGATTTTGCAGTAAAAGCGCTGCCTCGTTTATAATGGGTGTCTATAGACCCCTTCACAGTAAACGTCATTCATACGTAAGAGGAAATTGCGTGCGCAGCCTGGACCCAAAAAAGACTCAGCGACGGTAGAGACGAGAAGAAATATTTGGAAGAAATGCCTAGTTGTTGTGTTGTCGGGTGTCAGAATCGTAGCAGTGATGGGGTTAAAATGTACAGAATTCCAGCAGAATCTCACCCATTCCAAAAAAATCGCCGACGTCTATGGCTACAAGCCATCAAACGTGTAGACTGGGATGAAAGGACTATCAAAAATGCGCGGGTTTGCAGCGCCCACTTCATCACAGGTAAGATCAGGCTATTTATTAAATCTTTCTTTTTTATTCTTTCTAGTCTTTGTTTATTGATGTAGCAAAATACTTTGGTAACGTTTGTCTGATTAACTGGGTCATAGTTACACAATGTAATGAATATTGTTAGCATCATCAATTTCAGTGTAAAACACGTTCTGTACATGCCCGCACATAACATAATCATATGCGTCTAAAGACTTGTAGGCACAAAGTTTTTCGTGGGTGTACACTGAAGTCTTGTCAATAAGGTACGAGTATATATCTGTCCATTGTATACCAGGGAACTTACTAACATCGTCCGTCCACTCTTTAATTAAATACGGATCCGGTAGGCGATGTCCACTTGTTAGAGTTAACTTATTTATGTAGCATTCTCGATCTTGTAATGACAATTGTTTTGCATAATCTGACAGCTCATAATGTCGGTCTATGGGCAGCGCCATTGTTTCTGAGTCCAGGCTGCGCGCGCATCCTAGCAACGGTCGGTTTGTTTACAAACATGCAAAGGGGTCTATGGGGCAGCGCGCCTGTCCTCTCCTTACTTTCAGGCTTCTCATTAAAAAACTGTAAGTCCTATCGGTTAGGTAGACACATTGTGTGAATCAGGACAAGTGTGACTACTACTTTTGAGAAAATTATGTGTGTAGAGTGAAAATTTTGGCTGAAAACACAGTTTAAAAGAGAAAGTTTGAGCTTTTTTTTCAAGCTGCCTACACTCTAAATTCCTGAGCCCAACTGGTGTGTAATGCAATAGACACCCATTATAAAGTCTGAATTTCTCCAGGTGTGGGACTGATCCAAAAGTATAGAACCTAGCAAAAAAGTTGAATGCCAGATCCACAGAGGAGAAGTTTGTCTACGTTGTAAAGTTTGAATCATGTCTCTAGGTGAAAGCATGCCAGAGCAGCGGATGTTTGAAAAACATTGAAAAAGTGCATTGTTTTTCAATTAATTCCATAGAAATGAATGGGAAATTTTGGATGATTTTTTGCGAAAAAATCGTATTTTGATGAACAAAGTAATAGCATAGCGAGTCCGATCGAGCCGCGCGTTTTGATATATTGCTTTTCTGTGTGCGATGTACGGTTATTGGGTTATTATGAATCAAAATTTGTATGGAAGATGAAAAATTCCTAGGTTCTCCTTCTCTAATAATAAGAAGAAACACACAGAAGAACAATAGTTATGCGTGCCTAGGCACTGCATCACTAACTAAAGTTTGAAGCTGACCACACAGACAAAGAGAAAGCCTTCTGGAGGATAGCTGTATGGTCAGATGAGACAAAGATTGAGTTGTTTGGCCACAATGACCACCATGTACAGAGGGACACTCTACCAGCTGATGGTGGTGGTGGTAGGATCATCATGCTCTGGGGCTGTTTTGCTGCCAGTGGAACTGGTTCATTGCACAAAGTGGATGGAATAATGAAGGAGGACTACCTCAGAATTCTTCAGCATATACCCAGAGACTCAGATTGTTGGCGCGCCCGCGTCTAAGACGCACTATTTCGAATAATGAACGCATTGTCGAGAGGGGCAGGGGCCAATATGGACGCGAGCATTTTATATCCTATTTGGAACGTTTTGTGGCGTATGACCAGTGTAGGAAATGGGTGCCTGCCCCACCACCCGTCGCGGTCAGTTTGCAGCAAGGGCAGAATGAATTTATAAGTTGCCAGCCCCACAGGCGGCCCCTCTTTGAGGGGGTTCATCGTTCTCTCGATATTTCATCATATTGAAGGACTTTTCAAGACATTTTCACTAGATTCTGTTGGTTTGTTTACCGAGGTGGGCGCGGCCATATTGTTTTCGCTTAGAAAGGAAATGAGTGCTCTGATTGGCTGTTGCTTCGGAGGTTCAGCCAATCAGAGAGCTCGATACACACAGCTCAGTGAAATCATCCCCAAGTCACATCTATGTCTGTGACTTTGAAAACCAGCGTCCTACCACATGAGTTTTGTCAAAATATCACATAAAATTGATTGTTAATTGTTCCAAATATCTGAAAATGTTGTATGACTATCTTGGGATAAAACCACCTGAACCAAAGACCTCTCAAAAACGAAAACAAACTGAAGAAGAGAGAAAGAAAGCACAACAAAAATATGATAAAGATAAGAGAAGGAGATCTGTTGTGGACAGTTGGAAGCAAGAGTTTGACTGGCTGGTATCCGATGACAACAAACAAACTATCTACTGTAAGGTGTGTAGAGCTGCATATGGGCCCTTGTCTAAATGAAAAACCCCAGATAGACTTAGGAAATATGCCAATGGAGCTTTTGTCACTGGTTCTATCAATCTGAAGCATGATGGTTTGGTTGATCTCAAGCAACATAGGTCACATATACATTTATATACATAAACACCAGTAATAAATCATAAAACTAAATTGAATATATGAAATTACATGCATGATAAAACATTACATGCATTGCCTCTTTTACAATTTTTCGAAAATTATGCGATATTATGGCGGATTATAGTTGAAATTGGGGCAGGCAACTTTTCAGAGTTGCCTGCCCTGTGGTCTGGCTGATATTTTCCATGAATTTCCTACACTGGTATTACTTGACTTCATGGTCTCAATATCGAAAATCTTGCACAAATATGCAACTTCCAACATAATTATCTGGATATTCAACAGATTTCAGCATCGGATGAATTTGTTTTGACCGCCGCCATATTGAATATACGTCGGACCCGTTCGTGTATTTACGCCGACCCGTTTGTAGCATCCCAAGCGAGTAAAACCTGATCCAAGTCTTTCACTAGGTGGCGTCTTACGGTCTATGTACGAATATTCGAAAGAGACAAGAAAATATGAATAAGAAAAAAAAGAAAAATACATCCATTTTGTCATTCTTCGGCAGAAAGAGAGTACATTCACCTGAAAAAACTGATACCCCTGATACCCAAGGTAGTCATACTAGATTTACAACTGTTGTATCATTAGTATCAGACATTATTAATTTTCAAACTTCATAGCCTGAATTTGAACCCAAGATTGAAGATTCAGCATCCCATCTGATTCTCTGAAATTAGAAGTAGAGATGATTAGACACAAGCAGAGTTAGACCGTCACAGCATGCAAAAAACAAACCCATTCTTGTGCTATAATTTACGAGGAGATAATATAGATGTGATATATAGTGGCCTGTGGTTGAATTCCAAAATATTGCCACTGATTAAACAATATCTCAATATATTTGGTTGAAGCATTGATTTTTGTCATCTACATTGCTTCATATGGCTTCTAATACCAAAAAAAAAACAGAATTGAGAAGAAAAAAACAGCCCCTGGGCTGCCCCAGCTGTTCATTGGGCTCGCTTCGCTCACTAGGTTCGCTTCAACTGAAGGATAATCACTGGGCCCCCCCATTGTAGAAATGGGCCCCTGTTTTTTCCCAGGAGGGGCCCTGTGGGCCCCTTGACCTGCAAAACAATCTGAGTCTCTGTATACCATCAGAAACTTGAACACGACTTGGGAGTTACAACAGGACAATGAACCCAAACACGCATCAGAGCTGGTTGTGAAGGATAAAGCAGGCTAATATTAAGCTTAAAACAAGTCCTGACTTCAGTCCTATTTAAAATATATGGACTGTGCTTATAAGTCGAGTCGATGCCAAGAAAAAAAAAACAAATTTATTTGAACTCTACCAATTCTACCATGAAGAGTCATTAAATATCCAACCAGAATTCTGCCAGAAGCTTGTTCATGGGAAACAAAAATGTTTGGTCAAGGTGAATCTTGCAAAGAGACATTTTACCCAAATATTAGGTGTGCTGTATGTGTATTTTTGGCCCTGTATGTATAAATTTGACCATGTGTTGATTTCAGAAAACCCAAAGAAAATTAAAACTTGTGCACCTTTCTTGTGCTTTTTAGTGTTTTTTTTTTTTAATTAAAGATGTATGCTGTACATTCTGCCACAGAAAAAGAACAGTTTAAAGAAATTACTGAAAGCCCAAATATTGCCATGACATTCATATCCAAGATGACATTCATGTCACTGTATGTAAACTTCTGACCTCAACGGTATAAACAGACTTTCCAGATTATGGTATGGTTGGCAGTTGGCTTTTGACTTTTCACTAATCATAGCATACTAGGAATTAAATATGGACTTAAAAGCCTGTATATAGAAGGACCAAATAAAAATACACCAATAACACCTCTTTGTGGACCAGAATAGTCCAGTGATGGTTATCTTTGGTCATTCATTGTAATCGTGTGATCTTTTTTTTGTTGTTGTTACCTCGACTAAATCATGCATTATTAATTGTCTTCAGTTTTATGTTGCAGGTACAAACTAGCAGTGCCATCAGTGAGAAAGAGAGCTTCACAAGCTGGAGGCAGGAAATCATTCCAAAACTAGCATAGCAAAACAGCCTTTAATCATTATTAATCAAGCAAAATGACACAGCTTTTCTTTTAGAGCGTAGGCTATGTATTTTAAGGATTCTTTCTACATGCAGCATATTTTAACCCCTTCGGACACAAGGAAAAATGCTATGGAACTTCATGCTATGGAACTTCATGTGTACAGTTGTACACATTATGTTGGAAGGGATTAATTGAAGCATGTTCTTGTGATGAGTGAGATAATCGAGCAACTATATCATACATATTAAGAGCCATAATTTTATGCAAGTTCTTTACATATACTGTATGATCTTAGCCTACATGTTTACCCATAATTGGAAACAGGAAGATAAAAGGAAAGAGGCTGGCAGGGAAGTGAGATTTTGCTGCATTTGTTAGTGTATTGATCAAGTGGTGTTGCATCATGGCAAGTTTTTGCGTATACAAGTCTCCGATAATGAGAAGTTCGGAGTGTTAATTGAACTTGAAATGGTCATGCATCTAGCTGTACTTTTGCTTTATTTCCAATTTAGTCCTGGTTTGTGGGAATGGCAGGTCTTGTTTATCATGTCTGTTCATGAGGTGTTTTGTCACACCTAGTTACTGCCTGCTGGGTTGCTTCTTGTATGATCATGCTCCATTCATGATGATTCACTTTGTTGTGGCTCTCATCTCAGCTTTTAACATGCTCAGTCATCCATCTATCTCACTTTCATTTTGCACTTGCTCTCACATGCATTGTTTGGACTTGCTTCTGCCTCTTTTTACCTTGATGTGAGACTTGACTGCGCGTCCGTCACTCCTCTTCTGTGCTGTGTGGTCTTTGCCCTCTGTTGAGCATGACTGATCAATTTTTGCACTCTCGCACCCGCTCTTTTTGCTTGGCTGCCATTCATACTCTTTTTCCCTGCTTGTCTGCTTGATATATGACAAGCCTTGCTGCCATGCTGGATGACATACTGCAGGCCTTCCTGTTTACGACGGATGTGGTTTCATTGCCGTAACAGGAACTGAGTTCTAACCCAAAAGCAGAGCCAACCATCTTAACAAGCTTCTGTACAGAAATGTTTGGCATACAGTAGAGATATTCTCACTCAGCCAAAAACTACACCATGATCATCAGGAAGCCCTCATTCCATATATTTTGCATGACTTTATCCATCAGCAATATGGCCTCTCAGTGCAAGCCAGCAGGTTTAAAGCCAGTGCTTTATTCCCTGGTGCCCTCCCAGGTGAATGGGTACCTGGGGACTGTACCACTACTGGCTTGAAAGCAGTAGGCATATAAGCAGCTCCTCTTAGTATAATAACCATTTGCACTGATATCTGCAAAATACAGAAATAGTTATAAAGGTGCTGCTGTGTCTTTTTAAGATCCCTACACTTTTGAGACGCCTGGGCTTTAGCTACTTCAGCTTCAGCAAATCCACCTGTCTTTCTCAGACTATTACTTTTCCTTTCTCAGCATGTTTTATACGGACTCTCACTTTTCCACCGGTATATTTTTTTCACCCCTCAACACCCACCTTAATAGCTGTAACTTAAGATGAACGGCCAACAATTGTGCCGAGAGGTCCCTGCAGGATATCACTGAAAGGTTAACTTCCACCGATGCATTACAAATGCAGCAATTAAAATCAGGGAGCCAGTTCTTGCAGATTAGAAAGTGGACTCGTTTGTGTGTGAGCTGAATGAGAATCCAGCACAGCAGAGCCACCTGTTATTCATCCCGACTTCAGATGTGGATTTTAGAGGTTTATATTTTTCTCTCGGACTTCACCCAGCCTCGTGCGGCTTACAGCAGGAGCCTCGGGAAAGCTATTTGCCATGGAAATGAGAACGGAGCGCTGAGGGGTTGGTGTAGCACTAACTCCAGCGAGAGCCTTTCCCCTGGATAGTAGCATATGTGTCACCCCCATGCAGCTCTCTTCAGCCTGTCAGACACCATTACCGAAGAGCCATCTCTCCTGACAGGGCCCGGGAGTTCCATGCTGAGCAGAGATTCACTCTAATCAAGAGCAGACTGCCAAGCAGCTAAAGAGAGAGGCAGAAGCCAGGGTTTTCCCATCCGTCCACCAACCTTCATCCCTCCACTCCTGTCAGAAACAGGTGACACACACTACTCCAGCGAGGGCATCCTCGGAATACTGGACTGTCACTCAGCCAGACATTGGCAGGCGTGTCTGGTTCTGAGGGAAGGAAAGAAATATCATGTGGCGAGACACACGACAGATTTCCATTATTTGCACACGTCTTGGGCATATCTTAGCCGATCTTTTTCTTTTTCTTTTCCTTCCCCTCGACGTGACCCTTTTTCACCCTCCCTCTCTCAGAGCTGTCATAGATAATGTGCATTTATGAGAAGGCTGGGCTTGAATTCTAATGTATGAAGACAGAGTTGTTCTCCTTCTTTCTCAGATAAGGGTGAAGTTGAATTTATCACTCTGGAAGGGTACCTTAATTCCTGTTTCAGAATCGGTCAAAGCTGCCTTGTGCCTGACCTCAAGGGACAGGTTCTGAGAGGTGACTGATGAGGCAACGAGCATTTGGGAATATAAAGAGACGGAAGAAATCATGCATGAAAAAATCTGAAGACTATTCTTATGTCCTTGTGCAAGGTCTTTCTATCCATGCTCTTGTCCAAAGTCAGGCTGGCCCTTAGTGCTGAGCTAATTATCAGGCAGAAGGCCTGTTTTTTTTTTTTTGGCTATCCCTTTGGGGATTTTAACATGTCAGAACCAGTGTACCAGACACCCATTATATAATAAGCTTAGCTGTCAACCAAGTGAGCCACACAGGATTTCAGAAAAAGCTTCTTCGTTTTGTCAGGTGCCTCAAGTATACCAGAGTGATTTCAGCCACCTTTGTCCTCCACTTCTGCATTGGTAGAATTGACCTTTGAGTTTTCTACAGAAGGACGCTTTTGTGGAAGAAATCCACAAGTGGTGTACCATGGACAGTAAATGGCAAAGTTTAGGAATTTAAAGAGCACTATGTCCTAGCCTGCCCTTCCTCTCCTCAAGGCTCGGTCCCTTTGACAGATTTATTCTCCTGATAAGGATCACATGCTGTTAAGTGATACGCACCAGATAGTGCAGCTACAAACTGAAGGAATCCGAAAGGGGGAAAACTGACAAATCTGAGTCAGATGGCTTGTGTGCAACTGTGTCTCCTGCACACATTAGGTTAAACTGAGTGTGTATGTGCATGTGTGTCCATATCCATGCTCCATGTCTCTTCTTTAGCTGTTTTCAATCATAGTCTCTCAGAGCACTTTCCACATCACTGTAGGCTCTCATGTTTCTCGGTTTGTGCTGTCTCAGCCATCTTAATGCACCCAGGGGTCAGTTCTCACAAAGGCATTTTGGGTGAAGGAAGGTGTACATAATGTCTAATGATGCAAATGGATTGGATCATGTTGCTCAATGCATAATTAACTCGGTATACTCATTTCCTATCAAGCTGCTGTATACTGAGGGGAAGAGTCACGTGTATGAAGATGCTTTCCTTATTCCCTGTTGCTCCATTTCATTCAGGCACTCCATTAGTGCGCTGCAGGCTGGGGGACCATATGGGACCCTGACATTAGCCCTCAAGACGTCTTGCCATTATAAATATAACACGATTGGATTTCACACTTACTCGCTGACAGGCTTACAGTGTTTCACATTGTACACGCACACACAAACAAATCATAACCACTAACTATTCTCACATACATTCATTTTCATTTTCAGTAAAATGCACTTAAATGTATTTAAATGACACACGTACACCAATGCTCTCACACTTACTGCGTGCTTCTCACCTTGCTCATGTGGCTCTCACCCAGCTGTTGGAGAATAAAGGTCTTTTATATTAGCACCTGTGCAACTGCCTCCACAGCTCACAGACCTCGAGCTGACCTGATATCTCTGCAACCAATTGCTGGTACTAATGCCTTAGAGTGACTTGCAAACACTTTCCCAACTCTGGATTTTTTTATTTTTTTTTAAATAGCACAGCTACTCCACACTCTCCCCTGTGTCAGACTCTAATTGCTTGTCTCAGTACACTCTCTGCTCTCTGCTTTGTGAAGCAAATCTCTTCACCAGAGAGACTACTCAGACTCGATGCACTCAGCATGAACGGATCCACTGATCTGCTCGTCTTTGGACAAGTGGACTATTTTGTGGCTCTGGGCGGATGAATGGGCGGTCTAATGGATGGATTGATTAATGCTCGAGTGGGAGGCAGGAATGGATTAATTGATGGATGGACTGAAAAATGAAAGCAGGAACGGATCGTGACATACTCCTGAAGGGTTTCTTTAACCAACATACGCCACCACATCACATTCCATCATCCAGCTCCTCTCCTTTACCCGTGTACTCTTTCTAATCACTGACATGTGTGGCATGGTGAAAATGCCTTTTTATAATCAAGCGTGAGCCGAATGTCATGTATGTCAGTCGATGAACAATCAGCAACGTGTTAATCGGAGGTGGGCTGCTCCGATATACAGAGTACACGTGTAGTAGGCCAGCTTTATATAGAGAGTGTATGTGAGAGGGGAAACGTGAGCTGGAGAAAGCCAGCCTGTTGCAAACAAGAGTCACAGCAGCCCCTGCAGGACAGAAGCGAAACTGCTCTATGTCCATACAGGTACAAGATGACAATGTGCACAAAAAGACTCACAAGGAATTGAGCAGAAATGATTCGACATTACGGGATACTATATTGTGTCTTGGAAAGATTTGAGTGTATATTTCGCACTGATTGGATATGACCATTGGTGGCCATCCACCAGCTTTAACTCCCTCACAGTGTCCTCTGTTGTAAATTCTATCAAATTAATCCAATTTACAGCAACAGTATTGTTTTATGCTAGTTTGGTTTTTAATTTATTGTATCATCTATAAGGACAAAGTGCTGATTGAAGATGACCTGAACTGAATAAGAGCTCGATACGGATGCACATCAGTGGTCGAGAGTGACATTGCAGATGGTGAACTGTAATTTCTCAACAAAAAAATTAAAACAAAAACCCAAAATTGAATGAACTCCAATGAACAGGTTTTAATATAAAATAAAATCAGCGCAAATTACTTTGATTAAATTTTGAATTTTAAATTTCACTTTTACTGGCTGTGAAATCTCTGACCACAGTGCAGTTCAATTCCGCAATGAAATTCCTATAAAATGTGCTGTCTGACATGTGTTCTCTGAGTTCCAGCAACTCACAGGTTTATAATAATATGTTTGTTATCATTTCTATCATAACAACACATATTGAAGAGTAATATTAAATACATTAAAAATGTACGCTGCAAAAAATGCCATCTTAACCAGTGAACATTTCAAGAACATACCTAAATTGATCTATGATTGAACCAATTTCTAGCCATTTTTTACTCATTTTAAGCTTGAAATTGTCTTGTTCTATCTATTGGCAGATAACTTTGCTCCATAGGTAAAATAAGTAGAAATTGGTTGAATAATCTCATCTCATTATCTCTAGCCGCTTTATCCTGTTCTACAGGGTCGCAGGCAAGCTGGAGCCTATCCCAGCTGACTACGGGCGAAAGGCGGGGTACACCCTGGACAAGTCGCCAGGTCATCGCAGGGCTGACACATAGACACAGACAACCATTCACACTCACACCTACAGTCAATTTAGAGTCACCAGTTAACCTAACCTGCATGTCTTTGGACTGTGGGGGAAACCGAAGCACCCGGAGGAAACCCATGCGGACACGGGGAGAACATGCAAACTCCACACAGAAAGGCCCTCACCGGCCACGGGGCTCGAACCCGGACCTTCTTGCTGTGAGGCGACAGCGCTAACCACTACACCACCGTGCCGCCTGGTTGAATAATCTTATATTTTGTTCATTGGGATTCTATAGATGCCTTTTTTTTCAGCGTATTGTCATTTACCACAATAAAATTAGCACTCGATGATGTGTTTGGAGAGATGTTTATTGGAAAGAGTCTCCAGTGTCAGTGCTTTGGAACATTCAGAGGTTAAGCTGTAAGTTTTCAGACAGAGGAAAGTCTTCAGGATGGAGAGCTTTGTAAAGCTGTTTTTTTTTTTTTGGGGGGGGGAGGTTGTCTTAAGAGAGAAAAAGGAAAAGCATTGAGGGAACAAATGTTTTTGCTGCTCTAACGCAGGTGAGAACAGAAACTTTCATAACATTAAATGTACATGCTGATTAAATAAATATGAGGTTTTTTATTAAAAATTGCTAGCACTGACAAGTTGCTGTACTAGAAGAGGAATAAAACACTGGGATGTGCTGTTATCTCAAAATATTCAACTTCGGGGAAACAGGAGTTGTTCTTTTAGTCACTAGGGTTTTATTACTGACTTGACAACCAAACTAGCACAAACAAATAGCATAGGTTAGGTACATAAGCACTCCCCCCAACTCACGACTCGATTCACGATACCAGGTTCATAATTTGATTTTCCCATCATATTTTTTGAAAAAAAAATTAAATGAAGAAAATTCATCCATCCATTATCCCTAACCGCTTATCCTGTGCAGGGTTGCGGGCAAGCTGGAGCCTATCCCAGCTGACTATTGGCGAGAGGCAGAGTACATCCTGGACAAGTCACTAGATCATCGCAAGGCCGACACATAGAGACAAACAACCATTGATTTGATTTGATTTATTTCTGGATCAACACATTAAAAGAGTAATCCAAAGGATAACATGCAAAAGCAAAATACTTGTTTCCAGCATGGCCCTTGGTGTTACACAGAAACATATAGACAAGAGACAGACAGACTCAGATTTTAAAAAACATACATTAAATGATTAGGAGGAGAGAAGGACATCACATAAAACAAAAATCAAATAAATAAATAAAAACACAAACTGCTGAAAATCTATTCAAGTTAAAAATTAATGTCCACCTTATTCCATAATATCTGCTTTACCTGTCTTTTAAAGATCCCTCTAGATGTTAGAAGTTTCGTAACTGTTGGTAAACTATTCCATGCCATGATACCAGTGTAAAAAAATATTTTTTAACTGCATTATTTGCTCTAAGCACCATGCAGGAACGGATGCTGGCCCTAGTGTTATGATTGTGCATTCACACCTATGGTCAATTTAGAGCCACCAATTAGCCTAACCTGCATGTCTTTGGACTGTGGGGGAAACCAGAGCACCCAGAGGAAACCCATGCAGACATGGGGAGAACATGCAAACTCCACACAGAAAGGCCCATCAGCCACTGGGCTCAAACCCAGAACCTTCTTGCTGTGAGGCGACAGTGCTAGCCACTACACCACTGTGCCACCCTAAATGAAGAAAATATTTTATCAAAAAAGCAATATTTATTTTCCTATTTTTATGAACTTAAATATTCCGTCTGTCAAATTCAAATTCTGACCAATGGACAGAACAGTAGCTTCCGGTAGGTGTGGCTCCCCTCTGGCGCCCAAGTCTCCCTGTGCTGTGTGGAAGCTGCGCTTTCGGTTCGGGACTCGGTTTATTATTTTTTTTTAACTTGTAATGGCGGTGAATTTGAGTAAAAACGGTGCCGCGCTCACAGCTGCCTACAAAGAGGTGGTGGATGAAAAATCTGAGACCAACTGGGCCTTGTTCACCTACGAGGGAAACACCAATGATATCCAGCTGGCTGATAAAGGGGATCTTCACAACCTCAATAACCATCTGCGTCCGGATTGTATGGACATTTTTAGGGAGACTGGAATACTTCGCCGTGGCCATTCTCTACACAGAGGGTCTGGCCGCATGTTTACATATTATGCTTTGTCTCCATATTCTATTCCATCCCTATGGTCCTGTCGTCCACCAACTTCCGTATTACGTCACCGCAACAAACAGCATATGAATCTGGCTAATCTTCGTCCCCTTCCCTGGTCCTTACAACCAATTATAAAGCAACGCCACCTGAAAATGGCTTTGCTGAACATTCGTTCGCTCAACAAAAAAAGCCTTATCCTGCACAAATTTATGGTTGACAATAATCTGGATTTCCTTTGTCTCACTGAAACCTGGCACAAACCTCTGGATTATTTCTCATTAAACCAGACAACACCAACAGGATTCACTTACATTGACCAACCCCGCACTGATGGGCGGGGAGGTGGTGTCGTTGCTGTATTCAGAGAGGACATTAAAACAACCACCATCTCCATTCCTGTTGCTCGTTCTTTTGAACATATTGCCTTCAAACTCTCAGGTCCCACTCCTCTGGTCACTGCCGTTATTTACCGTCCCCCCAAGCCAAACGCCTTCTTTTTCTCTGATTTCTCTGAGTTTCTGACCCAATTATGTGCCATCTCACCTTCTGTTTCCTCCTGGGTGATTTTAATATCCACATTGATGACACTGACTGTAAATACGCTACAGAATTCCTGGAACTATTACAATGTTTTAACTTCACACAACATATCAATTTCCCCACTCACAGCCATGGTCACATCTTGGATTTGGTCTGCTCCATTGGACTCTTAATTCATCACCTCTCCAGTCTTAACCTTGACGTCTCTGACCACCTGGCAGTCATTTTGGACATCGACATCTCTATCCCCATTCCAAAAGACAAACGAAATATATCCTTCAGAAACCTCAAATCTGTCTCTCCCTCGGCTCTATCAGCTCTTCTTGCTAGTAAACTGTCCACCTCCTCTCCCCCTCTGTCTGAAAATCCCTTTGATCTCGTTAATTATTACAACGATATACTCTCCTCCTGTCTTGATCAGATGGCTCCTGTTAAAACCAAAACCGTTTCATTCACACACTCAGCTCCCTGGTACACTCCTGAACTCCACCAAATGAAAACCTGCAAGCACCAGCTTGAGAGATGCTACAAGAAAACTGGCCTCACAGTGCGTTTTCAGGCTTATTCAGACTACCTCCAACAATACAAAGAAGCTCTCACCACGGCTCGGTCCACCTATTACCTTATACACTCTGGCTCCACCAACCCCAAGCCTCTCTTCTCCACAATAAACAATCTTCTCAAGCCCACTGACAACATTCTCAAAACCTTTACTGTTAATAAGTATAACTCTTTCCTTTCATTTTTCCAAACTAAAATTGATACTGTCTACAATAATTTGACCACCTCCCCTGCCCTCCTCAGCTTCCAAAGTGTGTCTCTTCAATTCACCACTCAGCCCCTGTCTCAGTTCTCTTCCATTTCCCCAATGGAACTGGCCAACATCATGGCGGAAATGAAAAGCTCCAACTGCATTCTGGATCCTATCCCATCCAACTTCGTTAAGGACTGTTTCCAAGCTCTCTCCTCACTCATCACACTGATCATAAACTCTTCCCTCAGTTCTGGTTCACTCCCCCAAATGCTCAAACTGGCTGCTATTACCCCCATTCTCAAAAAAACTGGACTTAACCCCGACATCATGTGCAATTTTCATCCCATCTCCAATCTTCCCTTTCTCTCAAAAATACTGGAACGTGTTGTCGCTTTCCAAATCAAAGCCCACCTCAGTTCAAATGATTTGTTTGAACCATTTCAATCTGGTTTCTATTCACAGTACAGCACAGAATCGGCTCTGCTCAAAGTCACCAATGACCTATTCCCCTCTTCAGACTCTGGCTACCTCAGCATTCTCATCCTCCTCGACCTCACCACAGCTTTTGACACCATCAACCACACCATTCTTCTTTCCCGTCTGGAATCCCATGTCAACATCACTGGCACTGCCCTCTCCTGGTTAAAGTCATATCTCACAAATAGACAACAGTTCATCAATGTTAACAACTGTACCTCCTCCGTAGCCCCTTTGTCCCAAGGCATCCCCCAGAGTTCAGTGCTTGGTCCTCTTCTATTCATCCTCTACATGCTCCCCCTTGGCAACACCATCCGTCAGCACAGTCTCCACTTCCACTGCTATGCTGATGATGTCCAGCTCTACATTTCCACCAAATCCATCACTACTGCAACTTACTCTACTCTGATCAACTGTATCACTGAGGTTAAATCCTGGATGCAAGCCAATTTCCTCATGCTAAACTGGGAAAAATCAGATATGATCATCATCAGTCCCAAATTCCTCACAAAAAATGCTCACAATGTCTGCCTCACCATCAATAACTCCACATTGTCTCCCTCCCCACACATCCACAACGTCGGGGTCATTTTTGACAGCAACCTCTCTTTTGAACGCCATGTTAACTACATCACCAGAACTGCCTTCTTCCACCTAAAGAACATAGCACGTCTCTGTTCATCACTCTCCTTTTCTGCTGCAGAAACTCTGATCCATGCTTTCATTACACTCAGGATTGACTACTGCAACAGCATTCTTCACGGCTCATCAACCAAAGTTTTAAATAAACTTCAATACATTCAGAACTCTGCTGCTCACTTGCTCACTCACTCCCGTTCCTGTGATCACATCACCCCGGTCCTTCAGAAACTCCACTGGCTTCCTGTCCCTCAACGGATCCAATTCAAAGTTCTTCTTTTCACCTTCAAAGCTCTCCATAACCAGGCTCCCTCCTATCTTACTGACCTGCTCCATCTTCATGCTCATTCCCGCAGCCTCTGTTCCTCTGATGCGAAACTCCTGTCTGTACCATGCAGGACCAAGCACTGGACCTGGGGCAATAGAGCCTTCTCCATTGCTGCCCCCTCCCTCTGGAATTCCCACCCCCAACACATCCGAGACTGCACTGAACTATCAATATTCAAATCCCTCCTTAAAACCCATCTCTTTCGAATTGCTTTTAATTTATGATTAACAATATGTCTTATACCTTTTTATTGCATTGATTTTATGACTTTTTTTCTCCTTAGTCAAGTGCCTCTGACTTTTATTCTTATTTTATTGTTCTTATGTTCTCTTATGATTTTTTTTATTATGATCCTTTTACTGATTATTTTATGCTTGTTAAGCGTCTTTAAGTATCATGAAAAGCACTCTACAAATAAAATGTATTATTATTGTTATTATTATTATAAAAAAAACTTGTTTCATTTTCTTAATAACCAACAATAATTATTTACCCAAATTTGTAAAGGTTGGAGTAAAATATAATAGCCTACAACCCCGATTCCAAAAAAGTTGGGACAAAGTACAAATTGTAAATAAAAACAGAATGCAATAATTTACAGATCTCAAAAAACTGATATTGTATTCACAATAGAACATAGACAACATATCAAATGTCGAAAGTGAGACATTTTGAAATTTCATGCCAAATATTGGCTCATTTGAAATTTCATGACAGCAACACATCTCAAAAAAGTTGGGACAGGGGCAATAAGAGGCTGGAAAAGTTAAAGGTACAAAAAAGGAACAGCTGGAGGACCAAATTGCAACTCATTAGGTCAATTGGCAATAGGTCATTAACATGACTGGGTATAAAAAGAGCATCTTGGAGTGGCAGCGGCTCTCAGAAGTAAAGATGGTGTTAGGACTAGGACTGTTTTGGCCTCTAGAGGCCGCTGTTATTTCCTTTTCATGTCGTGTTTATTTTGGCCTCTAGAGGCCGCCACTGTTCCTGTGTTTTGTGTTTGTGTTATTGCCTAATTATCTTCACCTGTGTCCTTAATTAGTTTGTCTATTTATACCCCTGAGTTCAGTCCTCTTGTCACGGAGTCTTTGTGCTGTTATGTTTATCTCCAGTTTCCTTTGTACTGTGTTTTTTGATCTTCTTAGCTTTTGTATTTTTGCACTTTGCTTTTCTTTTGGATTATACTCTTTGGTTTTTTTTTTTGTCTTTTGTTTTGCCCTGTATATAGTGTATATAGTTTAAATAAACCTTTTGATTCTTTTTCTACTTCCGCCTCACGCCTCTGCATTTGAGTCATCCCCCTGGTGGCCTAGTGGGGGTTTGCTGGATTATCACACCAACGAACCAGGTTCGAATCCCAGCAAAACCCTAACAGAAAGACTCCGTCATGACCGACTCAGCAGAGGCTGCTTCAACTGTCTACCCGGCCAACCTTCAGGGAATTATGGCAGCTTTGACACGCTTCGGAGCGACCATGGACGCTCATGGACATACGCTCACCAGCCAACGTGAGGCCCTCGCTCGCCACGAGGAACTGCTTCAGCAAATTGGGAAAACCCTGGCACAGCTGACATCTCTGCCTGCATCTCCTGCTCCTGATCCAGTTCCTGCTCCTGATCCAGCTCCCACTCCTGCTCCAGTGCCTCCTGCAATGCTGCCTTCTTCACCTCGCGAACCCAGCCTTCCTGCACCACAGAGGTATGACGGCAAGCACAGTGAGTGCCGAGAGTTCCTTACCCAGTGTCAACTCACCTTTGAGCTTCAGCCTACCACCTACACTACGGATCGCCGCAAGATTGCCTTTGTGATCACCTTATTAGCTGGTAAGGCGCGAGCCTGGGCTACTGCTATCTGGCAAAGACAGGGACCTGAGTGCTTTGATTTCCAGCTGTTTTCTGAAGAGATGCTTCGGGTCTTCGATCAGGCAGACATCAGTACCGACGCAGCCCGAAAGCTCATGTCCATCCGGCAAGGAGGAAGCGTCGCAGATTACGCCATCTCGTTCCGAACACTCGCAGCAGTAAGTGGATGGAACGAGACTGCCCTGGTGTCAGCCTTCCACCATGGTCTGTCTGACCCCATCAAGGACGGTCTGGCCTCTATTGGATGCCCAAGTGACCTCGAAACCCTCATCTCACATGCTATTCGTCTGGACAACAGGATGAGAGAACGCCACCAAGCCTTGAGCCCCCCTAGCCTCCCTACCTCTACCTGGAGACCGTCTACCTCCTTCAGTGACTGTCCAGAACCCATGCAAGTGGGTCGTACTCGCCTCTCCGCATCTGAGAGGGAGCGCAGAAGGAGGGACAAGTGCTGCATCTACTGTGGCAAGCCTGGTCACTTCCGAGCATCATGTCCCGAACTCTTGGGAAAAGGACCGCCCCGTCCAGCCGAGGGAGGGTTGTGACGGGGCCTACCCTCTCTCCCGGACTCCCTGGCCAAGGAATCTACATCCCGGTCTCCATCTCCTGGGGTGAGTCTGTCCACTCTTGTCAAGCTTTGATAGACTCAGGGGCGGCTGGGAACTTTATGGATATTCACTTCGCCCAAAGCATCAATATTCCGACTGCACCTCTTGAAGTCCCACTGTCTGTGTCTGCCCTCGATGGCCAAGCGTTAGGTGATGGAAGAGTCACCCAAGTTACTTCTCCTGTTTTCCTCCAGTCTCAAGGTCACAAGGAAGAAATATCCCTGCACCTGATTCCTTCACCTGAGTTCCCAGTTATTCTAGGCCTTCCTTGGCTTACTCGCCACAACCCTCGCATAGACTGGGTAACAAGCCAGGTTGTGGAATGGGGCCCTGCATGCCATGCCTCTTGTCTGCTCTCTAGCTCTCCTGTGTCTCCTGCCGAGCCCCCTGATCTCACCGAGTTATCTCAAGTTCCCACAGAGTACTGGGATCTCAAGGAGGTATTCAGCAAGAGCAGGGCCGCTGTTCTTCCTCCGCACCGGGCCTACGACTGTGCCATCGACTTGCTCCCTGGGACTACCCCTCCTCGTGGCAGACTGTTTTCACTCTCTCAGCCAGAACGCAAGGCCATGGAGGAATACCTCAAAGATGCCCTGGTCTCTGGGTTTATTCGACCCTCCACTTCACCTGCTGGAGCCGGCTTCTTCTTTGTCGGCAAGAAGGATGGGGGGCTCCGACCATGTATTGATTACAGGGGCCTGAATAAGATCACTGTGCGCAACCGATATCCCCTTCCGCTGATGTCCACAGCTTTCGACCTGCTCCAAGGCGCCACCGTCTTCACCAAGTTGGACCTACGGAACGCATACCACCTCATCCGTATCCGACAGGGAGACGAGTGGAAGACTGCCTTTAACACCCCGTCTGGGCACTACGAATACCAGGTGATGCCCTTCGGACTCACCAACGCACCAGCTGTTTTTCAGGCCCTAATCAACGACGTCTTAAGGGACATGATTAACCTATACGTTTTTGTCTACCTCGACGACATCCTTATCTTTTCCAAGACCGTGCAGGAGCACCGCCACCATGTCCGCCAGGTTCTCCAGAGGCTGCTACAGAACAATCTGTTCGCCAAGGCCCAGAAATGCGAATTTCATGTTCCCGAGGTCTCCTTTCTGGGATTTATTGTACGGACAGGCCAACTCCAAATGGACCCTGCCAAGACCCTGGCCGTCCGGGATTGGCCTACTCCCAAGTCCGTTAAGGAGGTTCAGCGGTTCTTAGGATTCGCTAACTTCTACCGCAGGTTCATCAGGAACTTCAGTTCTGTGGCAGCACCCATGTCTGACCTCACCAAAGGGACAGGTGGATCTTATGGCTGGTCTCCTCAGGCAGAAAAGGCATTCAAAGACCTCAAGGACCGCTTCTGCACGGCACCCATTCTGGTTCTCCCGGACACCTCCCAACCATTCATCGTGGAGGTGGACGCCTCGGACAGTGGTGTCGGCGCGGTGCTCTCTCAACGTTCGGAAGGAAAGCTGCACCCCTGCGCTTACTTCTCCCACCGCCTGAGTCCTGCTGAGTCCCGGTACGATGTGGGGGATCGAGAACTGCTAGCGGTCAAACTGGCCCTTGAGGAGTGGAGGCACTGGCTGGAGGGAGCACAACATCCATTCCTGGTTTGGACTGACCACAAGAACCTGGAGTACCTCCAGCAAGCCAAGAGACTGAACCCTCGACAGGCTAGGTGGGCCCTGTTTTTCAGTCGGTTTGACTTCACCCTCTCATACCGCCCCGGCTCCAAGAACACCAAACCTGACGCACTGTCCAGACTGTTCTCTGCCACTAACAGGGAGAATGAAGTCGGGCCTATTATCCCTGTGTCCCGGATTGTGGCCCCTGTCCGCTGGGGTATTGAGGAGGCTGTCCAACGAGCCCAACGCCAGGACCCCGGTCCTGGGACGGGGCCACCAGGCCTCTTGTACGTCCCACATCAAGCCCGGGCCAAGGTTCTCCAGTGGGGTCACTCTTCCCCTCTCACCGCCCACCCGGGAGCTCGGAGGACCCTGGACTTCCTGAAAAGACGCTTCTGGTGGCCTAACATGGAGAAGGAAGTAAGGTCATTTGTCCTGTCCTGTGAGGTTTGCACCAGAACCAAGAACCCACGACAGCGTCCCCAGGGTCTCCTGCATCCTCTGACCATTCCCCGGCGTCCCTGGTCCCACGTGGCAGTCGACTTTATCACGGGTCTCCCTGAGTCACAAGGTAACACGGTCATTTTGGTCTTAGTTGACAGATTCTCCAAGGCCTGCCGCTTCATACCACTGTGCAAACTCCCCTCTGCTCTTGAAACTGCGAAACTTTTGTTTAATCATGTCTTCCGAGTCTTTGGTCTTCCACAGGACATCGTCTCAGACCGAGGGCCCCAGTTCTCCTCCCGAGTGTGGCACGGGTTCTGCAAGGTCATCGGAGCCACTGCCAGCCTCTCCTCTGGGTTTCACCCACAGTCCAATGGTCAGACGGAGAGGCTCAACCAGGACCTGGAAACCACCCTGCGAGGCCTGGCTATGGATAACCCGACATCGTGGAGCACCTGGCTGCCATGGGCGGAGTACGCCCACAACACCCTGCAGTCATCGGCCACCAAGCTGTCGCCATTCCAGTGCCAATTCGGGTTCCAGCCACCTCTGTTCCCGGACCAGGAGGAGGACGCGGGGGTGCCCTCGGTCAACCAATATGTGAGACGGTGTCGCAAGACCTGGAGCAAGGTCAGGAAGACCCTCATACAGACCTCCAGAACCAACCAGACTCAGGCCAACCGCCATAGAAGACCTGCACACGCTTTCCGCCCTGGGCAGCGTGTTTGGCTGTCCACTAAGGACCTTCCACTGCGGGTGGAGAACCGCAAGCTTGCTCCTCGCTACATTGGCCCCTTCAAGGTGGTGCGCAGGGTGAACCCTGTCTCCTACCGGCTCCAGTTGCCCCGGACTCTGAGGATCAACCCCACTTTCCATGTTTCCCTGTTACGGCCCGTACTGACATCTACGTATGCCCCTGCCCCTAGGAACCCCCCACCCCCCCGCATCTTCCAGGGGCAGACTGTGTTCACTGTGAATCGCCTGCTTGACTCCCGCCGGGTCCGCGGCGGGTTGCAATATCTGGTGGACTGGGAGGGCTATGGTCCTGAGGAGCGCTGCTGGGTTCCTGCTCGGGATGTCCTTGATAAAGAACTATGTCGGGACTTCCATTCGGCCCATCCGGATCGCCCTGGGAACGTCAGGAGACGCTCCTAGAGGGGGGGGTCCTGTTAGGACTAGGACTGTTTTGGCCTCTAGAGGCCGCTGTTATTTCCTTTTCATGTCGTGTTTATTTTGGCCTCTAGAGGCCGCCACTGTTCCTGTGTTTTGTGTTTGTGTTATTGCCTAATTATCTTCACCTGTGTCCTTAATTAGTTTGTCTATTTATACCCCTGAGTTCAGTCCTCTTGTCACGGAGTCTTTGTGCTGTTATGTTTATCTCCAGTTTCCTTTGTACTGTGTTTTTTGATCTTCTTAGCTTTTGTATTTTTGCACTTTGCTTTTCTTTTGGATTATACTCTTTGGTTTTTTTTTTTGTCTTTTGTTTTGCCCTGTATATAGTGTATATAGTTTAAATAAACCTTTTGATTCTTTTTCTACTTCCGCCTCACGCCTCTGCATTTGAGTCATCCCCCTGGTGGCCTAGTGGGGGTTTGCTGGATTATCACACCAACGAACCAGGTTCGAATCCCAGCAAAACCCTAACAGATGGGAAGAGGATCACCAATCCCCCCAATTCTGCGCCAACAAATGGTGGAGCAATATCAGAAAGGAGTTCGACAGTGTAAAATTGCAAAGAGTTTGAACATATCATCATCTACAGTACATAATATCATCAAAAGATTCAGAGAATCTGGAAGAATCTCTGTGCGTAAGGGTCAAGGTCGGAAAACCATACTGGGTGCCCGTGATCTTCGGGCCCTTAGACAGCACTGCATCACATACAGGCATGCTTCTGTATTGGAAATCACAAAATGGGCTCAGGAATATTTCCAGAGAACATTATCTGTGAACACAATTCACCTTGCCATCCGCCGTTGCCAGCTAAAACTCTGTAGTTCAAAGAAGAAGCCTTATCTAAACATGATCCAGAAGCGCAGACGTCTTCTCTGGGCCAAGGCTCATTTAAAATGGACTGTGGCAAAGTGGAAAACTGTTCTGTGGTCAGACGAATCAAAATTTGAAGTTCTTGATGGAAATCAGGGACGCCATGTAATTCGGACTAAAGAGGAGAAGGATGATCCAAGTTGTTATCAGCACTCAGTTCAGAAGCCTGCATCTCTGATGGTATGGGGTTGCATTAGTGCGTGTGGCATGGGCAGCTTACACATCTGGAAAGACACCATCAATGCTGAAAGGTATATCCAGGTTCTAGAGCAACATATGCTCCCATCCAGACGACGTCTCTTTCAGGGAAGACCTTGCATTTTCCAACATGACAATGCCAAACCACATACTGCATCAATTACAGCATCATGGCTGCGTAGAAGAAGGGTCCGGGTACTGAACTGGCCAGCCTGCAGTCCAGATCTTTCACCCATAGAAAACATTTGGCGCATCATAAAAAGGAAGATACGACAAAAAAAGACCCAAGACAGTTGAGTAACTAGAATCCTACATTAGACAAGAATGGGTTAACATTCCTATCCTTAAACTTGAGCAACTTGTCTCCTCAGTCCCCAGACGTTTACAGACTGTTGTAAAGAGAAAAGGGGATGTCTCACAGTGGTAAACATGGCCTTGTCCCAACTTTTTTGAGATGTGTTGTTGTCATGAAATTTAAAATCACCTAATTTTTCTCTTTAAATGATACATTTTCTCAGTTTAAACATTTGATATGTCATCTATGTTCTATTCTGAATAAAATATGGAATTTTGAAACTTCCACATCATTGCATTCCGTTTTTATTTACAATTTGTACTTTGTCCCAACTTTTTTGGAATCGGGGTTGTATTAGCTAAAATATTCATTTTATTCAAAATGTTTATCTTTCATCAGTTTGTAAAAAGAGAGTTCCAATTTCTTGTTAATCTATTTCTTCAGCCAATCACGCTAAAGCGCATTCACATTTTAGATCTGTTTTTGTGTTTTTGTGCATTAGAGCTGTGTTACTTCCTTCCACGATCGTACACTATTGTACCTTCTGTTGTCCAGACAACACAATTACAGCGAGGAAAAATTAACAGATACCGCAGCCTGATAATAATCACAATACATTTTTTTATTTCATCGATTGTAATCATCATAAATTTGTATCATGGTTTATTGTTGCATGATATATAAAAATAACTATGTCTAGTATAAGTATTATTAATTTTTTTTAAATATATGGGGTACCAACTTGCCAGAGATCATGGCTATAGGAGTGCACCATTCCCTTTCTATTTATTTATTAACTAATATCAATGTTTTATTATAACTGAGTTGGCTTTGTGTGAGTGTTTATTGCTAGGGTTTGCAAAAGGTGGCATCTGCAACAGTGACACACTCTACAATAATTTATGTTTGCAAGGCGGATCTATACTACATCAAACTGTTCACAGAATAAAACCCATCAACAGATACTAATCGCAGACACGTTTCACCATTGATCGTGATACCAAGTGATGAAATCAGTACATCAGTTCACCCTTGGAAGAATTTGTGTGTGTGTGAGAAAGAGAGAGAGAGAGCGCGAGAGAGAACTCTTGGAATAGGTCCATGTTTTTTGACTTCTCTGAGAAGTTGGTTCTCAGGGTTTTATATTGAACTGTATGTTTAAGACTTCTGTACGTCTCAGTCTGTTCTGTATTGTCATGTTCTTTCTGCATCTGTCTACACACTTTCCTCCTCTCTGCATTGATCTGAGACTGAACAGGTCATTACTACACCTCAATAGTTTTCCTTCTGCATACATTTTGAGAGTCAACCACATGACCCTCTATCCAACATAATCTCCTCACTTTATAACTGAGACTTTATTGTTGTCTTCATCTGGAAACAGATCACTGATTGTCATCTTATCTTCCTGCTCAGCACCTCCTCCAGCTGCAGACAGAACAGTGTGCAGGTACACTTCGTAAAGGGTAGCCATATTAATAGCCTTAAGATGCGAGTATAAAAAGACTGAATTGCAAGGGCTTGGGAAGAATAGGCACTTCTCAAGGCACCCCAGGGTGCAGGGCATCTTTCGCACTGTTGCATCATTTCTGGTCAAAACCGAAGCCTGATTGAATACTTTGAGCCACAGAGACATAGACAGAGGACGAGCGGTGTGAAAGCCATGTAATGGCAGCGCCTCGATCTCTGGCTTCTGTTCTTCTCTTTCTGTTCAGTTTTCATTTTCTCTCTTGCACTCCCCCACAGCTTCCTTTGCATCTATTTCTGAGACTGGCAAGTCCTTCATAACTTCTCCTTCTCTCTTTATTTCCTGTAATATCATTCTGACTGAGCTCCTCAGAGCCTTGTTAATTCTACTTTACTTTACGACTTCCTTTCTTTTCTCACCCTTTTGTCTCTCTAGGACTGTATATCTGCCAGTCTGTCTCTTTTACCCCACCCCCCTCTCATTTTTTCTCTCAGGAGATCAGCACTAAGAATTTCCTGTATGTGCTTCTTAATTCTGATTAATGGAAATGAGCTACATACTTCAAAATGTATCAGTTTTCTGAACAGGTTTTCCTAATGAGATTCTTCTGCTATTTTTGATCAGAATTCATTTCACCCCTGTTTCATTTTGTCCTTTTGTTTCCCTACCTCTCAATCCTGCATTCAACCGGATCTCTTGCACCAATGCCAGCGTTGGCTCTGACTGCTCTCCCTCTATAGTATACTGCCTCCAAGCCGATAAAACAGCGGGCATGAAACGGGCTCCGGAATCAGTGGGCACGGCTGGATAAAGGCCAATACAGTGGCTCGTCCAAGCCGAGTAGTCAGGCCAGAGCTGCCCTACATCATGCCCACCTCTCCTACTCACCTTGTGCATGGTGTACGACAGAGACAGATCTCTTGCTTGCTGAAGCCAGGTATACCCGTGTGTGGCATTATCATATTCTCCCAGAATACCTGCCTGAGGTGTGGATCTGCTCCAGTTTCCTGAAGGCCACCCACTTTATGTGCAGTACAGCAAGTGAGCAAAACAGATGAGTCCTCTCTTGTGCTGAAATGCAGCAGTGAAATGTAGCATAATGTGTTTGATCCAAAAAAAAAAATCAAAAGCAGTGTTATACAGGAAAAGTTACTTCTTAACGTCATTCATAAACCAAATACTATCATTTTACTTATTATTATTATTATTATTATTATTGCATTTTACGACTTGGATCTCATGTCAGTCCTGAACCAGTTTTCCACTTCCATGGAAGTCCAAAGCTGCCAGGATATATTTGGGTCCTCCTTCACTGTCTTCATTTACATTCTACACACACACACACACACACACACACACACACACACACACACAAAAAAAAACCACACACACACACCTCTGTATTCTCTTGTGCTAGCTGTTTACCCAAACGCGTTTCCTTAAAAAAAAAAAGTGCTAACACAACTGAGATCAGTTCAGAGATATGTAGGCCAGACCTTTGTTCATTTGCTTGTTGTAAAAATAAAAACTCTGTCTCCCTCCCTGCCTAGACTTCATCATGATCCAGGGTTGCTGGATTATGCGAAGCTTGTACCCACATAATCCATTTTCAGACATAGATTTCTGGTGAGATCTGGCTTGTGCTATCAGGAATAAAATACAGAAATTTCCGCAAGGTGTGTGATTATACCGAGTCATTTTGCATGCTGTGTAAAAGAAAGTCCCATAATTCATTACCTCTAAATGTTTACAGATATATTGAACATGGAAGTCTGACAGCACAGTCCTGTGCAAAAGTTTTAGGCCTATGTAAAGAAATGCTGTAGACCAAAAATGACTTAAATAATGAAATGAAAGGTTTAAATATATTTAAAAAAAATACTATAAACAGCAGTAAGCCATAATAAATAAAACAAAGTCAATATTTGGTGTGAGACGACCCTTTGCTTTAAACACAATAGTAGTCTCAGGTACAATGAGTGCAGTTTTATAAGGAAATGAGCTGGAGGTTTTAATGAGCATCTTGCAGAACCAGCCACAGTTCTTCTGGACACTTTGACTGTCACACTTGCTTCTTAATTTTGCAGCAAAACCCAGTAGCCTTCATTATGTTTTCTTTTTTTAATCTGAAAAGTGCTCTCTTATGGAACATGCTGCTCAGATACAAACTTTTTTTTTCTGTAACATTTAATTTTATGCTGGAAAACGAACGTTTGGAACTCTAAAATGTTTTTGTACTGACTTGATAATGTAGAAGTCATAAAATAGAAATCTATAACAAAGTTTGTATGAAAAAAGGGTGCCTAAGACTTTTCCACAGTACTGTAGTTATAGAAGAATCAGCAATAAAGGACTAAAGCATTGCTGCATCACTCTGTTTGAGATGAAGTAAGGGGATAATGGCGTGTTCTGTTTGTACTGGGAAATCAGGATTTCCGAGTTCCTATTCAGAAATTCCAACTGGAATGCTCCCTACAATCAGATTTCTGACTCAGAAAGTCCAAAGAACCTCACCCCCCCCCCCCCCCCCCCCCCGACCTCAAAATCCAAGATGATGCTTTGTGAATGCTGAAGTAATTAGCACTTCTGTCTTATTTGTGTCTTATTAAATCAATCATATGCACAGTACTGTACCACGTAATGTGTTGGTATCAACTGATATTGCTAACTGTGGCTCACCTGGCTAAACTGGTACTTCTAAGTAAGTGCAGGTTTGGGCTTTTTGACTTCTTGTACTGGAATGCAGTCAACTCAGATGTGACGTCATTCCCAGCTCCGATTTCCGAGGTAAATGGAAGGCAGCATAAATCCCACTATGAGCAAGTCGTCAAACAGCATGGAGGAAAATGTAGCAAAGTGAAGACACCAAGAAGTTTAAACTTAAAAAATAAATAAATATAAAATTAGACAGATAAATAAATAAAAACCCTCAGAATTTCAGGTACATGATAAATAGCGGTGGCACGATGGTGTAGTGATTAGCACTGTCACCTCACAGCAAGAAGATCCTGGGTTTGAGCCCAGTGGCCGACGAGGGCCTTTTTTGTGTGGTGTTTGTAGGCTAATTGGTGGCTCTAAATTGACCGTAGGTGTGTGTGTGAATGGTTGTTTGTCTCTGGTGGGGTTTACATTAGACCGTATCAGCGGATCATCAGATTAACGTTTTTAAAACGATTAGCGTGCACACAGCAACGCCAATACACGATTCGCGTGCACACAGCAACGCCAATACACGGATACGCTCGGCTCCGCAGGCATCCTGCGCTCCAAATCACTCCGCCCTGAACAGCGAGTGCCCTCTGGAGGGTGCGCACTCCGGCCCTGCGCAGCTCACAGAGCGTGCAAGTGAAGCACACGAGCAGTGATTCGGGACTGAGCCGCTGTGTGTGTGATCTCAGTGCATATCGGGCATGCGCGTCACTTACCACTTGCAAGTGGAAGGATGGCAAGCCTAAAGACAATCATAACTACACAATGGGCAGTATTTGCATCAGTATTTGCAGTATTTTCATACTTTTATACTCTTTAATGAAAGGTGATACAAGGCGGAAGTCCGCGCCGTTTTTCAGCAGTCGCGTCACATGACCAACGCCAGCGAATCAGGAAGGTGGATGTCACAGTGACGTTGTCCAATGACGACGTCAGCTAGAGCTCAGCACAGCGTATCCGCGTATCCTCAATGTTTGCACAGCACCGGACCAGACACGATCTGGATTGAATACATGGACCCTGGCGGATTCCTGTTTCCCGGCGTTTCCAGGCGGTTTAATGTAAACGGACAGTGCATCCGCGAAGAAAACGAGACAGATACGGTCTAATGTAAACTTGGCCTCTATGTGCTAGCCCTGCGATGACCTGGTGACTTGGCCAGGGTGTACCCCGCCTCTCGTCCATAGTCAACTGGGATAGGCTTCAGCTTGCCTGTGAGCCTGTACAGGATAAGTTGCTAGAGATAATGGATGGATGATAAATAGTTGGAGATATGAAAATTAGCAGGCACGTTGTGCAAGGTGGATTTTTCCTTTCATGATTATTCTGAAGATTATCAGAGAGTTAACAGTCATTGTAATGATTGAGACAAGCTGAAGACAAATCAGAAATATTATTATATGAAACATCACAGAATAATTTTATTTTAAAGGTGTAATAGTCTTTTTTTCCTGTTAATAATATAAATAAGCTAGAGAAATATGTAGGACATGATTAAGCAAGAAAAAAACAATGGTTTAAGCAGCAGCTGAAAAGTATTACCCGACTGAAAAATTCCCTTCGGGAAACCACGTTACGGTCTGGAATGCGCGTTTGTGTGGTTTTATATCCTTCACGCCACAACCTGCTAGCCTGCTGCTTAGTACTCATAAGAGGTTATTACACGAAGAAAAACGTCCACTTGTTAGATAGTGTGCTACAAAGTGATGTCATGACAATACTGTCAGGAATGCAGGCGACAGACGGATGTACTTGCGGCAGAGAGTTTATTAAAGCAAGCTGGTAAACAAATCCAAATCATGAAGCAAAGTCAGCATCAAAAAACAGGCCAGGGTCAGGTGAGCCACAAACAGAGTATCATCGTCATCGTTGTTGGTCCACTCGAGTTTGAGTAGGGAGTCATCTCCTGCCTCCTCTTTTCCTCATTCTCCTTCCTAATTGAGCTTGATAAGCTTGATGTTGTGAGGGAAGTTGGAGAATCACCATTCACATGAGCTTGGGAAGGAGTACGACTTCCTGTTTCCAGTCTTGGCCCAGGATCCTGTTTATCCATGGCACAAAGATCTGTGACAATGGTGATGTCCCAGGTCACATCCCTTGTGGTGATCCTCTAGGGAGATAAGAGGGTTAGGAATGCACTGCCACTACAGGATTTATATTCTGCTGTCCAACAGCTGACTGCTGCTTGGTCTCCCAAGGGAGTCCACCCTGCACCATCTCTCTGAAGAGAGACCAGAATATCAGAGGCAAAGACAAAGGGCAAAAATACAAAATATAGTCAGAAAACCAGAACAGCAAATGCAAATAATAAGGAAAGATTTGGTATGAACAGACACAAGGTCCTGAGCGATGCTTTGCACTGTGTGTGTTTAGAGAGTCATTATATACTGCGCAGTAATGAGACAATGATGTGTAACAGGTGTGTGTGTGATAATCAGTATTCCAGGGACTGGGAGCGGTGATCAGCACCCATGATTAACAGCCAGTGCGAACTCTGGGAAGTGGAGTTTTGAGTGCGAGCAATTGTAGACGTGACAAATACTTGCTAATGCTAACTCTTGATGAACCACCACTTTGTATTCATGGGTGGGAAAAGGGACAAGGGGGTGGGCTCAAATAGCAAAAAAATTATTCAAATCTTATTCAACTCCACCTACTTAACCAATAGAGAACTACTCTTTTAGATAAGTCTAAACCACACAAGTTTGAAGTTTGAAAGCCACAAAACATTGAAGTATTGGCTGTATTTCAGCATGTGTTTGGTGAAAGGGTGACACTTGGACACTTAGGTTGTGTCCAAACTTTTTTTTTTAAACATATTTTCTGACTGAAGAGAATGCAGGAACCCCTGAACTGGGGTACATTATCAATTTTTTATTATGTGTCCAAATAAAAAATGTTGTCAATCATCTTATGTATATTAATCGAGTGCAAAGGGAATATTACAAAACTAATCAATTAAAAAAGATGACTGGAATGTGCTGAAAGAAACTGAATAGCCTTCCCTAGCATGCTGACAGAAACCTAAAGATGAAAAAATCAGTGTGACATTCATAACAATAAGAGAAAAGATGGAATCAATATGTGGTTATAATACAGCCGACCTTTCTTACATTCTTGATTTCTCCTCCCTCGATCAGTGTAACAACGACTATGCCCCGGTGTGCGGCTCCAATAACAAGTTCTACAATAATGAGTGTTTGCTCCGGAGGGATGCCTGCAAACAGCAGACTGAGATCCTGGTGGTGTCTGAGGGACCCTGTCCTATTGGTAAGTTTTGTTTTGTTTTGTTTGTTTGTTGTTTTGTGTGTGTGTGTGCGTGCGTGTGTAAACCATATAGCACCAACAGAAACAGTGTCAGACCAGCAGAGCCGATGGGATGAGACTTGGGGAACGCTCAAAAGGAGGATAGTAATAAATCTGTGGCTTTTATGGGCAGTGATATATGGATCGTAATAGCTACAGTACATAACTAAAATAATTTGTGTTTAAAAAAAAACAAACAAAAAAACAAAATATGAACCTCCGGTACTAACATGCCTCTCGAGTAAAAGTCGAAGTTTTCTACTTGAGTTCAAATGCAATAGTACCTGCTTTTAACTGTACTGAAGCATCAAATGTAAAGGTATTGAGTTATTTTAGTTGTTATTTTTGATGATCAGTTTCTTGAAACCTCTCAGACTGCAGACCAGAACAAGACACTGTGAATATCTCCCTTCACTTCCTTTCGCCAGTTCCTCACCGCATTAAGGCCAATTTATGCTGACAACCCAGTCCTCGCAGATGGCGTCTGCGTAGCCCCCCCCTTCGCAGACGCTCTGCGCGCACCTCCCAAAAATTGTGACCACCGCAGAAGCCTCGCAGACAGCGTCGCAGACAAGAGGGCTCTGATTGGTCCACTCTACATCCGCTGTACACGCACTTCCGCTTCCCTACTTTCCCGGTTTGGTTTGTTTTCACGACCGCCATTTTTAAAAACATGAGCGAAGATGGAGCAGCACGAAGAGCGGTTGATCGAGGAAGTGAGGAAGTACGTACATCTATACGACTCCAGTTCTAGTCATTATAAGTAACCGGAGGATAAACACTCCACTAACCACACCCACCAACTACTCCTAGCGATTTCGCGACTTCGCGCCCCCTTGCGTTGTGGCGGTGAATAACATCGCGCACGCCTATTACTCCCCACTCAACGATAAATTACAACTGTCTGCGAAAAGCTATCTGCGAAAGCCTTGTCACAAGAGCATGCAGAGGCCCTTAGGGGTGTGTTTGTGTACAAAGCAGAACGTGAATGAACCTGTCTTCCTGTTTGAGTAGGCTGCTCTCGTAAACATAGTTAGAAATATTCCTCATTTATTTTTGTCCATTTAGAGCAACGTCAGATTGCCAAGCTGAAATGTGCCAGTGTAAATAGACAGAACTTTCTCAGCCAGTTCCAAGGTGCGCTGCCTTATGATCGGTTTGTTTCAGTTTAATAGATATTTTGGCCAATCCATTTTTTTTCAGTAGCATGTGATATTTTGCCTTGTAATGTATGAAGTGTACAAAAACAGAAATACTGTACTAATAAAGTACACATGAAAAGGGGACTTAAGTACAGTAACAAATTATATGTACTTCAGTACTTTCCATGACTGACAGTTGATTGGGTTAAGCCCTGATTAATGATTGAGATTATTAAGATAAAGGCAACAGTTTTACTTTATTTGATGATTTATATTCAGTTAACGGAGGATTGGATGGATTTCATTACATGCCTTTACTTTGAGATGCTGTGGATTTTACAAAATGTTGAAGCTTAAATACTTCAGAATTTGCATGTAACTGTATTGTACCAAGCTGAAAACAAATGAACACTGAACCCTGAATTAATTGAACAGCTACATCCATAATGTTGAAGAAGAGCGCATGGAGCTGAAGGGTGTTTCATTTCAGCCAAACAAGCAGATTAACTTCGCCTGCTGCTACAAAACCATGCATTCTTTAAATACATGGTAATTAAATGAGTCCAGAATTTCAGCAGGTGTTTTCAAAGCCCAAATCATCCTTCATCTTTCTGTCTTCTTGGAAAAAACAGTTAGTGTTGCACCAGTGCCAAGGCTGAAGTTGCTTCACGGGCTAAAAATCCAGGAAGATAAACTGAATCACTGAGATTATGAAGCTAATCATACGGTTCTGCAGCAGCTGAGTTCCTTGGCAGTGAGTCGTGTGTATTTCCTGTAGAGTTTACTTATCAAGCTAATTTGAAAGTATGCACAGGAAATGCACAAGATATTTAACATTAGTCCCAGTGTTGGAAAAACTACTTTATTTAAATTTTGTTAGTGAAGCAAAGTTTGTATACCTCTACTCTCCTCATTCATAGGTTTTTCTGTATGGTGACTATTTTCTCCATTGTAGAACAATACTGAAGTCATCAAAAAATCATATGAAATAACATATGGAACATGTATGGAATGATGTGGTAAACAAAAGTGTTTTAAAAAAATGTCTCATATTTTAGATTCTTCAAAGTATCCATCATTTACCTTGATTAGATTAGATTAGATTAGATTAGATAGATTAGATAGAACTTTATTGATCCCTTTGGGAGGGTTCCCTCAGGGAAATAAAAAATTCCAGCAGCATCATTACAGGATAAACAGAGAATAGAAAATAGAGAAAACTTCTAGATAAATTAAATATTTACATATACAAATATTAAAAAAAGATATGAAAAAAAGTCCAGAAGGAGAGGTATTGCACATTATTTTGCACATTTTTATTGCACATTGTCCAGTATTTCTTTTTGTCAGGCTAGGCTACTGCTCCTTCCCGTCCTCTGTCCTCCTGTTACCCCTCCTCCCCCCCAGAGAGGAGTTGTACAGTCTGATAGCGTGAGGGACAAAGGAGTTTTTAAGTCTGTTAGTCCTGCACTTGGGAAGGAGTATTCTGTCACTGAACAGACTCCTCTGGTTGCTGATGATGGTGTGCAGAGGGTGACGGGCATCGTCCATGATGTTCAGTAGTTTGTCCATAGTCCTCTTCTCTGCCACCGTCACCAGAGAGTCCAGCTTCATGCCGACCACAGAGCCGGCCTGCCTGATCAGTTTGTCCAGCCTGGATGTGTCCTTCTTGGATGTGCTGCCCCCCAGCACACCACGGTGTAAAACAGGACACTGGCGACCATGGACTGATAGAACATCCACAGGAGTTTCCTGCAGATGTTAAAGGACCACAGCCTCATCAGGAAGTACAGCCTGCTCTGTCCCTTCCTGTACAGGTGGTTGGTGTTGCAAGTCCAGTCCAGTTTGCTGTCCAGCCACAGCCCAAGGTACTTGTAGGAATCCACAGCCTCCACCTCGACTCCCTCGATCAGAACTGGTTGTGACCTTGGTCTGGACCTCCCAAAGTCAATGACCAGCTCCTTGGTCTTCAAGGTGTTGAGCTGCAGATGGTTCCTTTTGCATCAAACGGCAAAGTCTCTCATCAGGCTCCTATACTCCTCCTCTCTGTCGTCCCTGATATACCCCATGATGGCTGTGTCATTGACGAACTTCTGAATGTGACACAGCTCCAAGTTGTAGCAAAAGTCAGCGGTGTACAGGGTGAAGAGAATAGGGGCCAGCACCATGCCCTGGGGTGCTCCAGTGCTGCTAATCACAGTGTCAGACATGATGTCCTTCAGCCTGACATACTGCTGCCTGTCGGTGAGGTAGCTGGAGATCCAGGTGACCAGCCAGGGGTCCACTCTCATCCTGTTCAGTTTGTCCTGAAGCATAAGGGGCTGGATGGTATTGAAGGCACTCAGGAAGTCCAAGAAGAGGATCCTCACTGTGCCATTTCCCTTATCCAGATGTGAGTGGGCTCAGTGTAGCATGTAGAGGATGGCGTCTTCCACACCAACACCTGCCCAATACGCAAACTGCAGACAGTCCTGGGTGTGTTGCACCTGGGGTCTGAGGAGGCTGAGGAAGAGCCGCTCCAACGTCTTCATCAGATGTGAAGTGAGTGTCACTGGTCGGAAGTCGTTCAGCTCGCTGGGCCGGTTCTTCTTGGGAACTGGAATGATGTATGATGTCTTCCAGAGGGTGGGCACTCTCCCCAGCTGCAGGCTGAGGTTGAAAATGTGTTGGAGTGGTTCACCCAGTTCAGCAGCGCAGGTCTTCAGTAGTCGGGGACACACCTTGTCCGGGCCTGCTGCTTTCCTGGGGTGAAGCTTCCTCAGTTGGCCTCTGACCTGGTCTGCAGTGATGCATGGAAGAGTCTGTGTTGAGGTGGGGGAGGAGGAGAAGGGGGCTGCTCCGATGACTGGGGGGAGGTGTGTTGAGGGAAGAAGGAGAGATGGCTGCAGTGAGGGGGAAGGGTGGGGGGGACGTGGGCTGGTTGAACTGGTTGAAGAAGTCATTCAGCTCATTCGCCCTCTCCACTGTCCCCCCTACGACTGTGGTCTTTGTGTTGTGGCCTGTGATGGTTTTCACACCTTCCCAGACCTCCCTCATGCTGTTCTCCTTCAGCTTCTGCTCCACCTTTCTCCTGTAGCTGTGCTTAGCTTCCCTCACGCAGCGTTTCACCTCCTGCTGTGCTGCTTTCACCTCCTGCCTCCCTGTCCCTCCTCCTGAAGACGGCCTTCTTCCTGTTGAGGACAGCTTTGACTTCCTGTGTTACCCATGGCTTGTTATTAGGGTAACACCGTACAGTCTTAGCGGGGAAGACCACGTCTGCACAGAAGTTGAGGTAATCCGTCAGACAGTGTGTCAGCCCCTCTATGTCCTCACAGTGTGGGCTAAGCAGCACATCCCAGTCCGTGGTGTCATAGCAGTCTCTGAGGGCATCTTCCATTTCAGGGGACGACCTCCTGATGGAGCTAGTCATTGGCTTTGGACCGGGGGGTGTACTTCGGCTGTAGACGAACCAGGTTGTGGTCAGACTTGATGACGCTTTACACGCTATTGGTGTTATCTTAATCAGCTTCATGAGGTAGTCACCTGGAACGTTTTTCAGTTAATAAGTGTGCCTTATCAAAAGTTAATTACTGGACGAGTTTCTTGCCTTCTTAATGTGTTTGAGATCAAACAGTAAATAATACAAATACAGTAAATAGCCCTATTCCACAACTGTAGTAATCCATATTATGTAAAGAACCACTCAACTAAGTAAAGAGAAATGACATCCATCATTACTTTAAGACATGAAGTGACTTATAATTAATGAAAATAAACAAAACACACTGAATTAGAAGGTGTGTACAAACGTTTGGCTGGTACTGTATATCATTAACATAGATATAAAATATTGAGTCAGGAAATATGGAGCTGCTACTTTAAGAATCTGTCAGTTAAGAACCTGTAATGGTATGCAGAGTGTAAGCTCGAAATAGCCTGCAAACATGGCTACCACGGATTACATTTCCCAACAATCACAGCGCCCTCTATCTCCAGACTATGAATTGCACCTGTCACTCATTACTTCCGTAATTAACACCTCTACTTAAACTCCATTCTCACTCACAGTCAGTGTGAAGTATCGTTCAGTGTTTTCTCTCCTGTCATTACCAAGCCATTTACTTTCTGCCTGCCAGTTCTCCTCTCGACCTTTGTTTACGTGTTCCCGACCTTGTCTCTCAGTCCCGCCTTCCACATTCTGTTTGCCGATCAACCGGCCTCTGCCTGTTTCTTCGACCACATCTCCAGTCTATCATCTTGGCTTTGTCTACAGTCTGCTTCTCCTGCTGTCCCCTGCGCTTGCATCCGTAAGTGCCTGCATCCTGACAGGATACTTCACCATCGATGGATGCAGCGGAGGAGGTGACGCAGACTGCTCTAAGTGCTCAGGGGTGCCTCTTAGCATCTGCTGATGTTCTCCTCAGCGACCTCAACACTAGGATGGCGCAGCTTGCTGCTGAGATGTTGCAGGCCCTCCTAATGCATCCCGAGTCCTCCATGAGCTCCCCTAAGCGTCTCTCACCACTCGAGGATTACGCCGGTAATGCAGTCAGCTGTAACGGATTTCTGCTCCAGTGCCCTCTATATTTTTCTGTGTTCTCCGGCATCTCTGAGGAACAGAAAATTGGCCAATTTCTCTCACTGCTGACTGGTAAAGCCCTGCAATGGTCCAGTGGTGTCTGGGAACATGGAGGTGAGCACATGACCTCTCATGAATGCTTGCTAGAGCTATTTAAATGAGTATTTGACCATGAACCAGAGGGTATTGAAGACAGAGAAAGTCTGCTGACCATCAAGCAGGGAGAAAGAAGGGTTGCAGAATATGCTCTGGACTTCCAAACCCTCACTGCAGGCAGCGATTGGAATGAGCCAGCTCTAAAGGTAGTGTTTTGTCAGGGTTTGCACCCTTGACCAAACATTTTTGTTTACCATGAACAAGCTTCTGGCAGAATTCTGGTTGGATATTTCACGACTCTTCACGGTAGAATTGGTAGAGTTCAAATAAATTTGTTTTTTTTTCTTGGCATGGACTCGACTTATAAGCATGGTCCATATATTTTCAATAGGGTTGAAGTCAGGACTTGTTTTAAGCTGAATGTTAGCCTGCTTTATCCTCCACAACCAGTTCTGATGCGTGTTTGGGTTCATTGTCCTGTTATAACTCCCAAGTCGTGTTCAAGTTTCTGATGGTATATGCTGAAGAATTCTGAGGTAGTCCTCCTTCATTATTCCATCCACTTTGTGCAATGAACCAGTTCCACTGGCAGCAAAACAGCCCCAGGGCATGATGATCCTATCACCACCACCAGCTGGTCCAGTGTTCCTCTATACGTGGTGGTCATTGTGGCCAAATAACTCAATCTTTGTCTCATCTGACCATACAGCTATCCTCCAGAAGGCTTTTTCTTTATCCGTGTGGTCAGCTTCAAACTTTAGTTAAGCTTGAAGGTGTCAATTTTGGAGTAGTGGGTTATTTCTTGGATAGCAGCCTCTTAGGCCAAGTTTACATTAGACCGTATCTGTCTTGTTTTCTTCGCGGATGCACTGTCCGTTTACATTAAACTGCCTGGAAACGCTGGGAAACGGGAATCCGCCAGGGTCCACGTATTCAATCCAGATCGTGTCAGCTCCCGTGCTGTGTAAACATTGAGATACGCTGATACGCTGTGCTGAGCTCTAGCTGGCGTCGTCATTGGACAACATCACTGTGACATCCACCTTCCTGATTCGCTGGCGTTGGTCATGTGACGCGACTGCTGAAAAACGGCGCGGACTTCCGCCTTGTATCACCTTTCATTAAAGAGTATAAAAGTATGAAAATACTCCAAATACTGATGCAAATACTGCCCATTGTGTAGTTATGATTGTCTTTAGGCTTGCCATCCTTCCACTTGCAAGTAGTAAGTGATATGCGCTGGGATCACACACACAGCGGCTCAGTCCCGAATCACAGCTTGTGCACTTCACTCGCATGTTCTGTGAGCTGCACAGGGCCGGAGTGCGCACCCTCCAGAGGGCACTCGCTGTTCAGGGCGGAGTGATTTGGAGCGCAGGATGCCTGCGGAGCCGAGCGTATCCGTGTATTGGTGTTGCTGTGTGCACGCAAATTGTGTATTGGTGTTGCTGTGTGCACACTAATCGTTTTAAAAACGTTAATCTGATGATCCGCTGATATGGTCTAATGTAAACATGGGCTTAGTCCATGGTGATCTGAACTGTAGACAGTGACCCATCAGCTTCCAGTTCATGGCAGGGCTGTGCCATGGTGGTTCCCAGGTTGTTCCTGACCATCCAAACCAATTTCCTTTCAGCTGAGGGTGACAGTTTGGGTTTTCTTGAAGCAAAGTGGCTTGGCAAAGTGACTGCACCTCACAATAACTTGGATACAATTGTTTGAACTGACCTTGGAATTTGCAGTTGTTTTGAAATGGCTCCAAGAGACATTCTGGAGTTGTGTATATCTGTGATCCTCTTTCTCAGATATGCACTGAGCTCCTTGGACTTTCCCATTTTACTGTGTGTTGGTCAATCCAATGAGTGCTGTAAACAAACCCTTTTAATGAAGGCACAGAAAGGCTATCAGCTGTAGTCAGTCATGCTCACTAACAGGAAGTTAAGAGACCTCAGCCTTGGCAAGATAAGAGACATTTTGAAAGTTTCAGCACCTCTGAATTAATAATCTAAGTGAGTGTATGTAAATTTTTGACCCTGTATGTATAATTTTGACCCTGTATTGATTTCAGAAAATCCAAAGAAAATTAAAACTTGTGCACCAAATTCTAGTGTTTTTTTTTAAATTAAAGATATATGCTGTACAGTCATTCTGCCACAGAAAAAAAAAACAGTTCAGAGAAATTACTAAAAGCCCAAATATTGCCCTGACATTCATATCCAAGATGACATTCATGTCACTGTATGTAAACTTCTGACCACAACTGTCTATACACACACATTATATATGACAAGAGTGTTTTACTGGGAAATACACAACTCGTATTTTTCATACTATCTACATCCGGGACATGGAGAACTGGGACATAAATCACTATATGTCATTTGTGAGGAAATCGATGAATTGTTTTGATAAATTTGGGTACTTTTTTTTTGTGAATGTGTCTATATAATAAAAAGAAAATCACACATTAACTTGAAGATATGAGGTTTATCTTCTCATGTTGAAAATATTTTCACTCATTCGCTTCGCTCACTCATGATATGTACATTCAGCACTCAAAGATAAACTTCATATTTTCATGCTACCATGTAATATCCTTTATGTATATATCATAGTGCTGATGAATATGTGGATGAAGGCTACGTTCACACTGCAGGCTGAAGTGACTCAAATCCGATCTTTTCGCCCATATGTGACCTGTATCCGATCTTTTATTGACAATATGAACGACACAGATCCGATTTTTTCAAATCCGACCCAGGCCGTTTGGATATGTGGTCCTAATTCCGATTCCTATCCGATCTTTTCATATGCGACTCCAGTCTGAACCGCCAGGTCGCATTCATCCGACTTACATGTCATCAACAAGCCACAAACGTCACTATTCTGCGCTGAAGTAGGCGGCGGGTCTCTCAAAAAAAGTTACAACAACATGGCGCATAATCACGGGCGCAGATAGAGGGGGGGACGGGTGGGATTCATCCCACCCAGATTTAAATTCACCTCGCTCGGTCCCCCCCACTTATAGGAAGGAAAAAACGTCTATGCTGTCTTTTTCTTTGCATAAGGCAAACCTCACGGAAAAATCAAAAGACTAATTACCATTCGGTTTATTGAGGTGCATGGCAGTGTATACATAGTTGCAACAACTCACATAAAACAAAAGAAAGACTGATATTCGGTTGGTTGAGCTGCGCAGACTGCACAGGTTGCGAGCTCGAGCTTGGTTGCTATGGTAACCCACAACAAGTTTGACAGGCATATCGGGGTTGGGGTTGGTTTGCTGACAGCTTTGTCCCCCCAGTTTTTTGTCCCCCCCAGTTCAAAAAACGTATCTGCGCCCCTGCGCATGACATCAATGTGAGGGACGCTTCGGGCTGTGAAGGTTCTGAATCTTCTCAATGGAAGGACGCAGAGGTTAGGGAGCTGATTTCCATTTGGGGGGATACAGCTATTCAAGCTAGATCGGATGGGTCATACCGCAACCGGGCGGTTTTACTTCCATAAACACTGGCCGTGCTCACTGCGTGTGACGTCGTCGTATCCTGCAATGCGCATGCGGAACACTTTTAGGTCGCTTTTCGTTCATACTGAGGATCACATACAAGTCGCATATATTTGTTAATGTGAACGACCTCACAAAAAAATCGGATTTCACAAAAAAATCGGAATTGAGCATTAAGCCTTGCAGTGTGAACGTAGCGTAAGTTTCTATAACAGGATCTCTGACTGTGATTCAGATCACAGGTTTAGATGAATGGCTTGTTCTAATAAGTTATAGTTTCTATAGAAACACCTCATTCACAGGCAAACAATCCACATCATCTAAGGCACATCATAAATAGTTTAAAAATGTCTTGTTGTTTAACAAAGAACCATATATCATCATTGATATGGTGAACTTTTCCGTAAGGAGGCATTTATTTCAGTTATGGAAGGAGTCTACAGTGTCAGTGCTTCATAACAAGGAAAGTCTTCAAGACAGATGATTTTATGCTTGATGTTTCTCTGCAATATGACAACCTGCCATCTTTTTCAACTTCAAAAGAGTGAAAAATAAGAAGCTAGAGAGAGAAAGACTGTTTATAGCTGCTATAACATAAGTGACAATAGAAACTAAGTTTTTAAGGATGTTCCGCATTATTACCGTAAATGTAAATATAAATGGTTAAAACTATTTAACTTTCATTCATAAATAAAAAATGGTAAAAACCTTTCGGGATGTGCTGTAATAGGAAAATGATTAACATCACCTCATCGTGGATTATTTGCCTATAACATTTAATTTCTTACAGCAGGAGACTTTCATATGAAGTGTTTTTAACTGCCACATATTTGACACTGGAACCTGCAGTATGATGAAAATGTCTCTGAATCATTTATTCAGATTTGGTTTTTTAAGTTTCTCAGCTTTCCTTTAGCTGTCAGTGACATTTCCTCTTCACGTTGTGTGAAATGAGCAAGACACCAGATGCAAATGTTACATATATAGACCTCCAGATGTTTTGTTCACTATATGTGTTAAGACACATAGACAAGGAGCAAGACTAAAAGTTATCCAATTGCTTTTTCTACATAAAATGCTTATGAAAGTGCCTTCAGAGATGCTTGTCTGAAGTCATGTATAATTAAATGACTTGGACCTTCTATAATGTCACTCATGATACTCCCATAATTAAGCACACATCCTTTCTGCGGGGAAGGAAAATGTGAATCAGCACCATGTAGCCACTTCCTCATTATTTACTATTGTAATTAATTACAACCTACAATATACACGAGTCTGGTTAAAGACAGCTTAGATGCCCCTGTAATTGCAGCTTCAGGACCATTCGAGCATGGAGAAATCATCGCAGTGCCAATGTGAATGTAATTACTTGATGCATGATTGGCAGTGTGATATAACGGTAAAGCAGTTTGAGGCCAACACCTGTGTGTTTCCCGACAGCAGACAGACATTTTCTGCAGAGAAGACTTGAATCTGCTGAATGTCTCGCTTTAATATTTTCTTCATTGTTTGGTTCACTAATTTACGAGCAAGTAGTGAATAATGTTTAAATGTTCAAGCTAGGGATAATATAGATAATATAATGACAGAACTGAGAATCAAGTCCAGGGATTATGAAATGCAAAAACAGATAAGCAGATGACAGCAAAGAGAAAAATAAAACCAAAGAAACCCTAATCCCACTGGGTCAACTGTATGGTTTTAATATTTATAATTACTTCTAACAAAAAGAACTAGTTTAAGTTCAAATGTTTGGCTGTATTGCGTAGATATCTAACAACAAGCTACGTAACATCATATATATCCATATTATGGTTATTACAAGCATCCAACTTTTCACTAATTGTACAAGTCTATGTTTTTTTCTGAAAGTTCAGATTTAGCAGTGTGTGATGTCACGTTAATAATAACCCTATATGTAAAGATGTGTTATGTTGAGTCCAAGGAATTACCCTAACTTGAAGAATGAACTATAATAATAAAGCTTTGTAAAAGCATACAAACTAACTCGACTCCAGTAATTAGCAAGGAAATCATTAGCCTATAGAGATCTTGCAGTCACGTGACCGGAAAGTACACAACCGCCATCTTGTCGGTCAAAAACACCGCTGAATACTGCTGCACTCTTGTACAGAATGGATCAATTTCAACTGACGGACTACACGGCTCATTTTTCTAATGAACAGATAACTAGATATATGTCTAAAATAAACGATCTACAGATTAGTGACCCTTATGGTTTACCGGACGGAGTTTTCACGACCGGATTTTGAACTGCTAGCGGAATACCCAGACGTGTATAATTACCTCATTAACTTTCCTTCGCTGTTCAGTGGTGAAGCACTGCATGCTTATAAATCTCTGGACAGTTATCTTTACAGAAATTCAGGATTTGTCAGCGACTCAGATGTGGCATCTTGTAAATAAGAATCCTCATTGGATGGGTAAGTCACTTAAGTATTACTAGTACTGATACTAGATGCACTGACCAGCCGATTATAGAATAGAATAAGGTAATTCCAACTGTAATTCCAAATCGTCCGTCTTGTTTACATGGATCTGGCGTTGGAGAGATAGAGGCTTAGCAGTGGAGGTTTGAGTGGCTGTTTTCTGAGCTTAGTCAACAGGCCGGCTCTGCAGCCTCGCTTTTGCTTCCGCTCCCGGCGCCGCCTCCTTCGCTTTGCTTCCGATAACAATCCACGGAGACCCCGCTGGTCTCGCTATCTCGTCCGGAATGTTTTTTTTTTCTCGTCCGGAATGTTGTGCATGCGATGGAAAATCGCTACAAACCGTCATTTTCTGCTGGAAACCAATGTCCAGTAAGTCCATACGGTTGTAGTGGATATTGAAGTCCGGTACAGATGAACAACACGCAAAAATACACACAAAAAACATAAAAAACGTGCACAAGTAGGGAGAGCTTGTAGCCGCAGCCGTTGTAGTAGAATTGTATATAGTAGGGTTTTCCAGAAGAAAAGGTATAAGTAAAAGCAGAAGTAGAACCAGAAGTAGAAGTAGAAGGCGGAATATGGCGTTTGACCGACAAGATGGCGTCTGTCACAATCTGGATCGGCTGTGACGTCACATGCAAGTGCTCCATTCCAGGACCTAAAATGGAAAAATATAGCTATAAATTTGAAAAATTTTACTTGCTAATTTCATCCTCTTTGTATACATATATCCACTCAGTATAAAAAAACCAAAAAACAAAATATCTTTGCAAGTGAGGATATCTTGGCTACATTCACATTAAAGTTTCTTTGTTTAATCCAGATTTTTTGCTCAGATTGGATTTACCTATCATAATTTGAAAGGCACTCGGTAGAGTTCATGCCTTTGCCAAGCCACATATCAACATCAAAATCAAATCACTTGAACCGAGGGTAATACTAAAGCTGCACACCAAATTTCATCCAAATCCATTCACTAATTTTTGAGTTACATTGGGAACAGACAAAACAATCCTGGACCCACATACTTATTTGGATTTGCATCAAAATCTAATCAGTTGTTCTTTGGCCCATGGCTTACCTTTACTCTAAATTTTATCAAAATCCATTCACTACTCTTTGAGTGACATTAGGAACAGATGAACAAACAGGCGAAAGCATAACCTCCTCCAACACAGTTGCTGGAGGTAATTAAACATTGTCAGGGTGCAGTCACTTGTGGATGCAAACGCAGGGAAGAGCGGGTGCATCGCAAACTGTAAGCAAAGCCAAATCAGGAAACTGGAAATGGAGTCAGGGATGGGCAAGGGTCAGTCAATCAGCAAACAGAATATCAGAGATCAGGCGAGAAAACGAAGTCAGAAATAAATGTAAACAGAGTTCAATAACGGGAAGTCAGGCAGATAGTCAAACAGCTCGGTAAAGTCAGGCATGGGGACACAGAACGAAACTTCACAAAGTCAGAGTGTGAGCGCTGAGCTTATATAGGGAAGGTGATTGCCGGTAAATTAGAGACAGGTGTTGAGGTTAGAATTCTGGTGACGAGGGGTGCTGTGGCGCTTGGGAAGTGTAGTTGAGAGTGGCCATGTTTGGAGGCTGCTCTGAACTCAAGTTTTCAGTGTTGTTACTGACAGTCTTTCATGGATACCCACACTTGGTCCTCTGGGGCATACTCTGGGGTCTCCCCTCTGTGCTTGTTGGCATATTGTTTGTACTTTGAATTGACATACTTCACTCTCTGATGGACCTCCTCCCATACCTGTTGACTCCTCTGGAACCAAGATCAGAATCTGAGTGGGTGCATCATCCCAAGGGAAACGTGGTGGTTGATAGCCTAGAACACATGGGAAAGGGGTTAACTGAGTAGCAGAGTGTTTTAGCGAGTCCTGTGCATATTCAGGCCAGGGGAGGAATTGTGCCCAGTCTTTCTAGTTCCTCATGCAGAAGATTCAGAAGAAGCAACCGATCTCTTGGTTCGCACACTCTACCTGGCCGTTGGATTGAGGGTGATATCCTGAAGTGAGACTCACTGATACTCCTAGCCTGTCCATAAATTTGGATCGCAGTCTGGAGATGAACTGGGGACCCCGGTCACCCGGTCACAGAGGTGGAAGAGAGCACAAGCTGGGGGAGTTTCAGGCAGTTCTGGAAACAAGATGGGGACCATTGGAGGATTTATTTTTGCTGCCAAGATATTAAAGGATCATTAAACTGAAGCCACAGGAATCCCAAAATAAGGTCATGACGGGCAGTATGGGTGACAAACGGAAGTGAGCTCAGAGTGAATTGCCTTCACCTGAATTTCTAGGGGTGACATGCATGCAGTAACAAGCCTGTCACCGATGGGACCCCTGTCAATGCCTTTTAATTTGAGTGGTCTTTGGAGTTCGTCAGTGGAATTTCTGGACAATTGAGCTGCTGATGAAATAACCTTCTGCACCTGAGTCTATGAACTCAGAGGGAATATGGGTCGAGTCTGGCAGTTTTAACACAACAGGTACCTTAAATGATTGAGACTTATGAATAGCTTTGGAACTCACTGGGCTAGGAAGGCTGGTTACTTGGTGGGTCTGATTCTCCCGCGGTGAGCAAACAGGGCACTTAGCAATCTGATGACCACACTCACCACAGTAGAAACAGAGGCCCTCATGGCCTCTCCTGTCTCTCTCAGACTGTTGTAAGCAGGCGTGAGAGACCTCCATGGAAGTTGGAGAGGCCAAAGTAGGAGAGGGTGCTGGAGGTGGCTGTAATGAGGGTCTGTTCTTGATGAGGTGATCCAGACAAATATCCAGATTGATCAGGGAGTCAAGGGAGAGATGTTCATCACAGCAGGCCATTTCACTGAGCACTTCAGGGCATAGACCTTGAAACTCATTCCAACCACTGCCAGCGGCCAGTGTGAAAAAGTCCAGCACATAGTCAATAACTCTCCTATCTCCCTGTCTGATGGTCAACAAGCTCTCGCCGACTTCAACTCCTTCAGGCTGATGATCAAACACTCGCTTAAAAAGCTCTATGAACCAGTCATAGGAGGTGGTATGTTCACCCCAAAGCTTCCACACAGTGCTAGACCACTGTAAAGCCTTGCCTGAAAGGAGATTGATGAATTGAGCAATCTTCTGTTCTTCTGTGGATCCTGTGAGAGCAGAGAAATACAGGGAGCATTGGAGCAGGAATCCCTTGCAGTTAGACACTTCACCCAAATACTTTTCAGGTCGTGGAATCATCTGAGAAGCACCAGCAGAAGATGAGGGGCGTGTGAGGATGGCCTGTGACACGACAGCAGTGAGGTGCGACATCCTGGTGTTGAGATCGCTGATCATCTGCTGGTGTTCTCCTAACAGACACCCCTGAATGTTAATCGCAGTTTGCTTGGCTTCCTCTGTTGCATCCATTGATGGCGAAGTATCCTCTCGGGGTGCAGGCACTTATGGATGTAAACACAGGGGAGAGCGGGTGTGTCACAAACTGTAAACAAAGCCAAATCGGGAAACTGTAGACGTAGTCAGGGATGGGCAAGGGTCAGTTGATTGGCAAACAGAATATCAAAGATCAGGCGAGAGAACGAAGTCAGAAATAAACATAAACAGTGTTCAATAACGGGAAGTCAGGCAGATAGTCAAATGGCTGGGTAAAGTCAGGCACAGGGACACAGAATGTTACTTCGCAAAGTCAGAGTGTGAGAGCTGAACTTATATAGGGAAGGTGATTGCCGGTAAATTAGAGACAGGTGTTGAAGTTAGAATTCTGGTGACGAAGGGCGCTGTGGTGCTTCAGAAGTGTAATCCAGAGCGGCCATGTTTGGAGGCTGCTCCAAACTCAGGTTTTAAGCACTATTACTGACACACGTGACCTGAATCTAACTGCAATCGGGGCGGATCCAGGAAAATGGAAAGGGGGGGTGTCAACCCAGTAAGGCCAGGGGTCTGGGGGGCCGCCAGAATCCCCCGGAAAAACTGCAGTTTTTAAATGCCCAGAGATGCATTTTGAGCTGTCAGAGACATGTTGTAAATGAAATTTCTGAAAGAAAATTACCATATCAAAAATGTTTTAAAATTAGGAACTTTTAAAACCATTTTATTAGTCACTGAAAATTATATTGTCAGAGTTTGCAGGTACAGTGGCATGCAAAAGTTTGGGCACCCTTGCTGAAAATGTCTGTTACTGTGAATAGTTAAGTGAACAGAAGATGAACTGATTGCCAAAAGGTATAAAGGTAAAGACATTTCTTTTCAGCATTTTATGCAAGATTTGTGTATTATTTTTGTTTTGTACAATTGGAGAGTGAAAAAAGAAAAGGAACACCATGTGAAAGTTTGGGCACCCCAATACATTTGAGTTCTCAGGTAACTTTTACCAAGGTTCCAGACCTTAATTAGCTTATTGAGCTGTGGCTTGTTCAAATTCTTCATTAGGAAAGGTCAGATGATTCAGATTTCAAAGCTGTATAAATTCTCTGACTCCTCAAACTTGTCCCTAAAATCAACAGCCATGGGCTCCTCTAAGCAACTCCCTAGCATTCTGAAAAATAAAATAATTGATGCTCTCAAAGCAGGAGAAAGCTTCAAGAACATAGCAAAGTGTTTTCAGGTAGCTGTTTCCTCAGATTGTAATGTTATTAAGAAATGGCAGTTCACAGAAACAGTGGAGATCAAGGTGAGGTCTGGAAGATGAAGAAAACTTTCTGAAAGAACTGTTCATTGGATTGCTAGAAAGGCAAATAAAAACCCCTGTTTGACTGCAAAAGACCTTCAGAAAGATTTAGCAGAATCTGGAGTGGCGGTGCACTGTTCTACTATGCAGTGACACCTGAACAAATATGGCCTTCATGAGAGAGTCATCAGAAGAAAACCTTTCCTGTGTCCTAACCACAAAATTCAGTGTCTGAAGTTTGCAAATGAACATCTAAGCAAGCCTGATGCATTTTGGAAACAAGTCCTGTGGACTGATGAAATCAAAATAGAACTTTTTGGCCACAATGTGCAAAGGTATGTTTGGAGAAAAAAGGGTGCCAAATTCCAGGAAAAGAACACCTCTCCAAGTCTTAAGCATGGGTGTGGATCGATCATGCTTTGGAGTTGTGTTGCAGCCAGTGGCACAGGGCACATTTCACTGGTCGAGGGAAGCATGGATTCAAATAAATACCAGCAAACTCTGGAAGCAAACATCACACCATCCGTAAAAAAGTTGAAGTTAAAAAGAGGATGGGTCCTACAATAAGACAATCAGTACGTTTACATGCACATCCAAATCGAGCTGCTGTCGGTAATCGAGCAAAGGGTCCCAGCAGGGGTGCCAGAGAAATCCAATCCTACATGCACACAAGGGAATCGAGCTATTGTGTGAGGTACATTGTGCACCCGAGCCACAGGTGGCGCTACACGCCCCATCGTGTTGGTACACTTCCGGTTGTCGTCATGAAGAAGAGCTATTCAAGAGTATAAACAAAGTTATCAGTTCCGTGTTCACAAGAAATTTTACTGGTCTAAATCACTACAAATTGCTCTAATGACAGATTTGATAACATTTCCTATACATTTTATTTATCTTTTTATTACATCCACCTGCCAAGGGACTACAGGCGGAAATTAGCATGTACTGCTATAACCTGGTACAGACATCTGTCCTTACCACAAGGATAATGTTTAATTTGTACACTGTCCCTTTTAAAAATAAAATAAACTCTAAGCTCTAAGAAGAGTGTTTGTAGTTTGTATGTACGAACAGACGTGTTCCTAATAAAGTGGGCGGCTAAGGTGAAGTGTCATGCCGACCGAGGCTGTTTTTTTTTTTTTTCGACCGAGGCTGTTGTGTTTCCTGCTTGTGGTCTCGTCACTCGTCACTTCCGGAAGGGGCAGTGCTGAAGTAAGTAGCTCGACTACGTATCTCGATAGGGTATACATGCACTAAGTAGCTCGGCAAAAATCGCATAATCTAGGTCGTGTAGCTCGATTACAAGAAATCAAGTTCGGTTCAATTTCAGCCGAGCTAAGGTGTTTCCATGCCATTTAGAACTTCGATTTCAGTCGAGCAACGGCAGAAATTCGATTTTCTGTATGTGCATGTAAACGCACTGACTGATCCAAAACACACCTCAAACTCTACAATGGAATACCTCAAGAAGCACAAGCTGAAGGTTTTGCCCTGGCCCTCACAGTCCCCTGACCTAAACATCATTGAAAATCTGTGGATAGATCTCAAAAGACCAATGCATGCAAGACAGCCCAAGAAACTTGTAGAACTGGAAGCCTTTTGCAAGGACGTCTGTGCGAAAATCCCTCAGGTAAGAACTGAAAGATTATTAGCTGGCTACAAAAAGTGTTTACAAGCTGTGATACTTGCCAAAGGGGGTGTTAATAAGTACTGACCATGTCAGGTGCCCAAACTTTTGCTTCAGATCCTCTTCATTTTTTGGTATTTTATGCCTGTAAATGATGGAAATAAAAATGTAATATTGCGGAAAATATTAAAGAAATGTGTCATCTTTACCCTTATGCCTTTTGGTGATCAGTTCATCTTCTGCTCACTTAACTATTCACAGTAACAGACATTTTCAGCAAGGGTGCCCAAACTTTTGCATGCCACTGTATATGCATAGAACATACAGTAATTACAACTGATATATGGTAATATTTATGAAAGTTACATTGCCATATAATGCATTACCACATGACACACTATAGTGTAGTACACTGACCACAAAACACCTTCTATCAATAAATTATTACTATTTTAGCAACTGCAATCTGAGCTCACTGGGGAATTTTAAGCAAACTGTCACATGATAGACAAGTCTGAAATGTTGTCTGTCCATCCAAATTTCAGCCTGTCCGAATGACAGGCCAAAAGCCTGGAACAATGCTGCCGGGGGAAGCTGAAGGGCTTTAGATACCTAGAGATGGCTTCTCAGCTATATCCAGGCACATTTTAGTGATCTTCAAAGGCCAAATAACTCATCTCATCTCATCTCATCTCATTATCTCTAGCTGCTTTATCCTGTTCTACAGGGTCGCAGGCAAGCTGGAGCCTATCCCAGCTGACTACGGGCGAAAGGCGGGGTACACCCTGGACAAGTCGCCAGGTCATCACAGGGCTGACACATAGACACAGACAACCATTCACACTCACATTCACACCTACGGTCAATTTAGAGTCACCAGTTAACCTAACCTGCATGTCTTTGGACTGTGGGGGAAACCGGAGCACCCGGAGGAAACCCATGCGGACACGGGGAGAACATGCAAACTCCGCACAGAAAGGCCCTCGCCGGCCACGGGGCTCGAACCCGGACCTTCTTGCTGTGAGGCGACAGCGCTAACCACTACACCACCGTGCCGCCCAGGCCAAATAACACTCAACATTAATTGATAATTACCCTACAAACTGAATATAATTTACAAGCAAATGTCAGAAGATTCAAGAAAAATATGCTTAAAGTTATACCCAAGAAAACAGTAGCACACACAGGTTAGTTCCATGTCTAGAAAAAAGTATGAGGGGCAAGGATGTTCCAGTTGATTACAACTTACTGGGACTCATATATAGGTACTATAATAACATTCATGAAATACTATGTCAACAATGACTTTTTCATACTATGTTTATAATGTCTATAAGAAATTTAGTAATTAACAATGCAACTATTTTTACATCTCATCTCATTATCTCTAGCCGCTTTATCCTGTTCTACAGGGTCACAGGCAAGCTGGAGCCTATCCCAGCTGACTACGGGCGAAAGGCGGGGTACACCCTGGACAAGTCGCCAGGTCATCACAGGGCTGACACGTAGACACAGACAACCATTCACACTCACGTTCACACCTACAGTCAATTTAGAGTCACCAGTTAACCTAACCTGCATGTCTTTGGACTGTGGGGGAAACCGGAGCACCCGGAGGAAACCCACGCGGACACGGGGAGAACATGCAAACTCCACACAGAAAGGCCCTCGCCGGCCACGGGGCTCGAACCCAGAACCTTCTTGCTGTGAGGCGACAGCGCTAACCACTCCACCACCGTGCCGCCCCCTATTCTTACATAATAGAGTTAAAATTTTGAGTACGAGATTCCAAGTAACTTTCACAAAATGACTTTTTAAATTACTCAAAACTAGGTATGGTAATATCATTCAGCATTCCGACTAAAATCTGCTGGACTAAAACTTAGAAAATAGAAGAAAACACCATGAAAGAGAAACCAATCGAAACCGAAAGAATGAAAGTGATTATCATTCCATTACCATGTGAATAGTCTTTTATGAATGTTTAAGTGGGTGCTCAGCGCTTCGACTCAGGTGTGACTAATGCCCTGTCCACACGGCAACGGATTCAGGTGACTCCGATACAATTGCTTATCGTTTAGGCCTGGCGTCCACACGGCACCGGCGTTTTGGGTGCCCAAAATGCAATCTTTTTGAGAACGGGTTCCAGAGTGGAAAGATCTGGCAACGTTGCCGTTGTGAAGTCGTCTGGATGAGTAGAACGGATTTGTTTACGATGACGTCACAATCACATGACTGTGAGTGCTTCACGCCGGGTAGAAGTGTAACGAACTCGATGCGAGTTGTCAACAAATCCTATAACTTGGTTCATGAAACGCGCTTACAAAATATTTTCACTGTGAATATTTATTGTGTATTGGTGCAAAGTGAGAGAGAGAGAGAGAGAGAGAGAGAGAGAGACTCTGCCCTTAGGGCAGAGTCAATCCCGCCAGCAAAAATAGGGAAAAAAAGGAGCGATCTCACCTCTTCAGATATTGGTTTAAGTCCTACAATACATTCCTCAAAAAGGGCGTAGAAGAGCAAATTAATCCATCAACGTGTAGCATTCAATTTATTCCGGACCATTAAAGACGCCACCTTCCGCGTAGAATCATACGTCATCCTCGCCGCCATATTGGATAGGTCAAAGCGGAGAATAAAGATTCATGTGCTGCGTTTAACTGTACCAACAGGTTTACCGTCCAAACGAGATCACATGGGATTACCTTTCACAGGTGAGAAACAACAAATTAATCCATCAACGTGTAGTATTCAATTTATTCCGGACCATTAAAGACGCCGCCTTCCGCATAGAATCATACGTCATCTTCGCCGCCATATTGGATAGGTCAAAGGGGAGAATAAAGATTAGCTGCGTTTAACTGTACCAACAGGTTTGCCATCCAAACGAGATCACATGGGATTACCTTTCACAGGTGAGACTGGAAAAATACTTTTCATTGTATTTGGTCATTATAATGTAATTTTACGAACAGATTTTCCTGACTTTGTGGCTAATATGAAGTCTCGCGCATAATAGTTTATGCGCATGTGTCCTTACTTCTTCTATTGTTCTGGTGTCTCCGAAGGGACCGTCTTACAGCGCCCCTAGAGGTGTGGCATGTGTATTGCATCGTTTTCAGCAAGCGTTGCGTTGCCATATGGACCTGATATTTTACTGATCGTTGCCCATTTGGATGCAATATATTTTTAAATAACATCTCGTTGCCGTTGTCGTGTGGATGTAGCCTAAGGTGACAAGTTTTTCTGTTTCTTCTAATTTAGGTAATTTAAAAATATAATATTATTTGACAGTGGGTACATAGGAAAGTGTAAAGTATAAAGTTTCTCTCAATATGTTTATCATGCTTGTATGATAAAAACCCGTGAAGATATTTATCTAAATACATGACCAACTCATTCTAAACCCCAGAGCTGGGGGGGCCTGTGACACCCCCCCCCCCCCCCCCCCTTTGTCGGATCGTCCATTTTTTTCAATAGCCGCATAAGAATATTAGAAAAGTGCCCACTGTAATTTTTCTAACTTTTTTTTTTTTACTAGATTGTCACCTCGGCCTCATTAGGATTTCTATGACCTTGTATGGACTTCCTGTGGTTTGGGCGCGAAAACTCAGTTTGTCAGAGTGTGTGCGGGAGAGGCGGATCTAAGTGCAGATATGTTAAATAATACACAGTGCGATATGAGCATAAAGTGTGTGAAATGCGCACAACAGGCAAACAGTCCGAAACAGCAGGCAAAGTCGTAATTGAGGAAGCAGGCAGGATATCAGAGGCAAAACTATACAAGATCAAGGGACGAGAAACAGGAGTCGAAAAACCAGGAGCTCAGCAAGAACAGGGAGAGGAAACAAGGCTCTGTAAGGCACAGTAGACGCAGCGTAATACTTTGCATCGTCCTTGCATGGGCGCAGTCCTTAAATAGTCCAAACATTTAAGTGCCAGAGCTCGTTAGGCGCGCGCGCAGGAGGCGCGCCTTCAGGCGTGCAATCCAAGGCGCGCAGGACTGACACAGTTCTGTGTAAGTGCAACACGATCGCACTAGAAAGCATGGTCAAGCTGCCAGTGTAGCTGCAGTCTTTTTAGTTGCGAATTACGAGTATTTCCTCTTGTGTTAATAATTCGCCATGTCAAAACAAGCGAAACTTTCTTCCTTCTTTCGATGTGAAGAGAGGTAAGCAATTTATTATATTTTTTTTTCCATCAAAGTTGCATTTTGTGGCTTCGAAGCTAAGTTTTAGTGTGCCGTTTCTAGAACGCAACATCAAGAAAACGTGAAAGAAACAGCAATAATGGAAGAGCCGGTTTCTAAGCTACCTAAAACTAGCAATGGTAATTATTTTGTGTTACATAATGTCCTCAGGCTGCCAGTCAGTGTGTGACCCTCCCCTTTGAAAAATCCTAGTTACTCCCCTGCAGAGGGTTAAAATACGATGGAAAAAACAATTTGTCAGGGTCCAAAGCCTGTAGTAGTCTATTTTCTTTTCATGTTAGTGGTATACCTACCCAGTTGATAACCGCGTCACATGGTGTCATGCCAGAATGCACTCCTTCTCGCTAATGAGAGGCGACTTGTCATTCATCGAGAGTGTCCACGATAAGCCAATCACAGGCCGTGTTATGACATAATGTATTCACACAGTGTAACATTTGGAAGAAAATTAGAAGTAGATTAGACCTATATCTTTACAATTTTTCATGGGCCATCCGGTTTGATGCTTTTGAAATACAGACAGACACATTTGAGTTATTTTTTATCAGCCATCTGGTCCGATGTGTTTGAAATACAGATGGACAAATGCGAAAATTACTGGTCAGTGTCCGCCAGTCCGGCCTTATTTCCCACACTGTTATTATGCAGATGCACGAAGTTCCCTTGCCCTGTTCAAATCCAACAGGACTCACCCAGCTTGCTTTTAACTGCATTCGTATCACAAGCGAAAAAACCTAAGTTAGGACCTACTATTAAATATAAATTTATACCATAAACAGCTCAATTTTGAGCTCAATCCCACGTAACGATTTATTTTGTTTATTTTTTAAACCTTATTAATTAAATAAAAATGGCGGGCATACCTCAGTATCTGCAATACTAAAACTTTTTTTTTTGGACGGCGGGGGGGGGGCGTGCGCCGGTTGCCCCCCCCCCCCCACACACACAAATCCGCACCATGTAATGTGAACACATCTGTCCTCCGAATATATTTTTGCATGATTCATCCGCATCACCACCAACAACAAAAATGTCATATTTGTGAGACAACTCATGGTATTAAAACCGAATAAATGGTCACACTAGTAGCTAATATATGCATCACATTTTGCGCTGGATGACGGCAAACAGTTCATCAACTATACATGATCAGGTCGAGAAGGTGAAAAACGCCCATCAGCTTGCTTTTGCTGCTTTCACAGCTATTGTAGCTCTCCTCCATTGTTGTGTTGCTGCACTGCTGGTGCTGGTTGATGAAGACCAAGCATGCATTTAGCCAAATAGCCACATCAATTCCAATCTGAGCATATCCGATCTAAGACTACACATCAGCTGTATGTTACATTAAGGCAAAAAATCAGATCTGAGTCACTTCAGCCTGGTAATGTGAATGTAGCCCTTGAATAAAGTTATCTAATATTTCTCATTAGGAGATTGTGTAATAACAAATATATGGTTATTAAACTGACAGTATTTCTCAATATACTTATTAATATCGACCTTAAAATGGTTTTATGCTATCGGCAGATACTCTTGCTTCCTTCTAGACATTGACAATCTTTATATTTATTTATATTTATTGAAAGATGATCTAATTATTTCTAAGAGAAATATTACTTTCAATTTCTTATTTTCAAGATATTTTATAAAGAGCTTGTTATTGTACTGGTTGTCAGCTGAATCATTAATGTTCACACTCGATAACTTATAAAATCATGGGAAAATCCTTTTTTGGATTTTTTTGGAATGGTTTGATTACATTTCTGTGACTTGACAGTAGCCGGGTTTCCATTGCAGTTTTGCACAAAACAGAAGCGATTTTTTTTTAAGTCAATAAAACACAATTACAAATGGTCTGTGTTTCCACTGAGTGAGGTTATGTAAATAAAGCTGTGTTTCTCCTCTTGTGATAGTCATTCGGATCGCCAAGACCTGATCTCATCTCATCTCATTATTTCTAGCCGCTTTATCCTGTCCTACAGGGTCGCAGGCAAGCTGGAGCCTATCCCAGCTGACTACAGGTGAAAGGCGGGGTACACACTGGACAAGTCGCCAGGTCATCACAGGGCTGACACATAGACACAGACAACCATTCACACTCACATTCACACCTACGGTCAATTTAGAGTCACCAGTTAACCTAACCTGCATGTCTTTGGACTGTGGGGGAAACCGGAGCACCCGGAGGAAACCCATGCGGACACGGGGAGAACATGCAAACTCCACACAGAAAGGCCCTCGCCAGCCACGGGGCTCGAACCCGGACCTTCTTGCTGTGAGGCGACAGCGCTAACCACTACACCACCTTGCCGCCTGCCGAGACCTGATATTTGGCACAAATTTTGATTATATTCTCCACAATAGCTGTGTTAGTGCTTAATCGAATGTGAAAAATGTACTTTCATTTCAATTTTGTGAAATATTGCTTTACTGAGTTTTCTGAAAACCCACTTCATGTGGGTGTAGAAACCTTTTTTGCAATATTTGAGAGGGTTTTTTTCACCTGTTTTTTTTTTTTATTTTGCAATGTCAAATCGCACATTTAGGAGGTTAATGGAAACCTGGCTAGTGTGAAAATATTGATGAGTGTTAAAAATGGCTTATTTATATTCCTCAACAGATTCATATCATTTGTAGCTTATACAGTTAGGTCCATATATATTTGGACACTGACACAAATTTTGTTTTTTTACCTGTTTACTGAAACGTATTCAAGTTATAGTTATATAATGGACATGGACATAAAGTCCAGACTTTCAGCTTTCATTTGAGGGTATCCACATTAAAATTGGATGAAGGGTTTAGGAGTTTCAGCTCCTTAACATGTGCCACCCTGTTTTTAAAGGGACCAAAAGTAATTGGACAATTGACTCAAAGGCTATTTCATGGGCAGGTGTGGGCAATTCCTTCATTATGTTATTCTCAATTAAGCAGATAAAAGGCCTGGAGTTGATTTGAGGTGTGGTGCTTGCATTTGGAAGATTTTGCTGTGAAGAAAACATGCGGTCAAAGGAGCTCTCCATGCAGGTGAAACAAGCCATCCTTAAGCTGCGAAAACAGAAAAAAAACATCAGAGAAATTGCTACAATATTAGGAGTGGCAAAATCTACAGTTTGGTACATCCTGAAAAAGAAAGAAAGCACTGGTGAACTCATCAATGCAAAAAGACCTGGACACTCACAGAAGACAACAGTAGTGGATGATCGCAGAATAATTTCCTTGGTGAAGAGAAACCCCTTCACAACAGCCAGCCAAGTGAACAACACTCTCCAGGAGGTAGGCGTATCAATATCCAAATCTACCATAAAGAGAAGACTGCATGAAAGTAAATACAGAGGGTTCACTGCACGGTGCAGGCCACTCATAAGCCTCAAGAATAAAAAGGCTAGATTGGACTTTGCTAAAAAACATCTAAAAAAAAGCCAGCACAGTTCTGGAAGAACATTCTTTGGACAGATGAAACCAAGATCAACCTCTACCAGAATGATGGAAAGAAAAAAGTATGGCGAAGGCGTGGTACAGCTCATGATCCAAAGCCTACCACATCATCTGTAAAACACGGCAGAGGCAGTGTGATGGCTTGGGCATGCATGGCTGCCAGTGGCACTGGGTCACTAGCGTTTATTGATGATGTGACACAGGACAGAAGCAGCCGGATGAATTCTGAGATATTCAGAGACATACTGTGTGCTCAAATCCAGCCAAACTGACTGGTCAGCGTTTCATAATACAGATGGACAATGACCCAAAACATAAAGCCAAAGCAACCCAGGAGTTTATTAAAGCAAAGAAGTGGAATATTCTTGAATGGCCAAGTCAGTCACCTGATCTCAACCCAATTGAGCATGCATTTCATTTGTTAAAAACTAAACTTCAGACAGAAAGGCCCACAAACAAACAGCAACTGAAAACCGCTGCAGTAAAGGCCTGGCAGAGCATTAAAAAGGAGGAAACACAGCGTCTGGTGATGTCCATGAGTTCAAGACTTCAGGTAGTAATTGCCAACAAAGGGTTTTCAACCAAGTATTAGAAATGAACATTTTATTTACAATTATTTAATTTGTCCAATTACTTTTGAGCCCCTGAAATGAAGGGATTGTGTTTTAAAAAATGCTTTAGTTCCTCACATTTTTATGCAATCATTTTGTTCAACCCACTGAATTAAAGCTGAAAGTCTGAACTTCAACTGCATCTGAATTGTTTTGTTCACAATTCATTGTGGTAATGTACAGAACCAAAATTAGAAAAATGTTGCCTCTGTCCAAATATTTATGGACCTAACTGTACCTTATAGCTTGTTTAAATGTTGAATTTCTCATTAGGTAGTAGATTATTATTATTATTATTCACTCAAGTCATTGGAATTTACTTGTATTATTTAGTGTTATTTACCAGCATACTAATAAATATTGCAGAATGTGCCTATTCTGTCTCCACTTTTATATATTTTCCTTAAATATTACAGACATGATTTTCTCTCAGATGTTTTTCTTGTAAGCCATGCGTAAAATGACAACCCAAATTTTATCTTTCAGTAGAACTTTAACCATAAACTTCTAACGGCGGCCTCAAGACTCTCATCTTGAGATGAAAAAGTGCTGCTAAGAAGCTGACAGGCTGTACTGTATTTCCTGTATGACTTCAAACAAGCATAGATTGCCGTTAAACCCTTCATTGGCACATGAAATACAACATGAAATACAAAGGAGCTGCAGTTTGCCTATTTGACTTTTGTTTTGCAACATAGAAGCTAATTGTAGTGTTTTGTCAGTCCTGAAAGCGTTCCTGTTAACCTGTGCTATTTAAAATCCTTAACTGCACTATGCCGTTAGCATATCATCAATCATTATTTTGATCTTATCTTTCATCATCCTCTTATCTTTAATTCATTTTAATGACTTTAATTCTTCGCACAATGAAATTGCTTACAGTGGCATCTGTCTGTCTTGTGTTTCAGCCATATAATTAAACTTGCCTTGCCATGTCCTGCCTTTAACAAGTGTAGACCACACCTTCACTTAATAATGGCATGATGATTGATTGTGACATAGCAGAAGGGGAAATTATCCGAACAGAGGGAATGGAAGGGAGATGGGAATGCATAAATATTCCCATCTCACACGTAAATATAAGATGTTAATCAGAGGGAGGTCAAGTTTCGTACATGCTGCAAACTCTTTCATAAGTAAAATGGCGATTCTGAGAACCAAGCTGGAGTCCTGGGGTGACTTCTGCTTCCCAAAGCAACCTTCAAAACTGAGTCAAATTAGTGCTTGCTGCTCATGCAATTCAGAGACCAGCTAAACAATGCTGCCAGGGGAGATGGTCCATACCGATATGTTTGATGGTACAAAATGTTATATTGCGATCAAGAATGGCAGCCACTGGATAAGGTGTCCATGGACAAATGACGAAGAAGGTCACCTGAGAATAGATAAGGAGATTCATTGAGGAGCTGTATGATAAAATTAATCCCAGCCAGACAGAGCTAATACCAAGAGGCGCCATGGTGTAGGTGAGGAGGGAGATTGTCTCTAGGGAAGAGAATGTGATGTGATGCATGGAATTGCTGGCGGGATTTTCAGACTGTCCAGTATATGAGTGCAAGGACCAAAAGCATTTAAAATCTTCTCGCCACCCTGTCAGATAAGGGGATAACAAGTAGGAATCAGAGTCAGGACTGGATAAGCTTGAGGGGTTTCTACAATTGAATATGAGAGAAAATCAGCTGGAGCTGGAATGTCTGTGGCGTTTAGAATGAAGTGGTGTTACCTGAGTGACAGGTGACATAGTGATGTGAAGTATAAAGGGAAGCAGTATCGAGCTTAGGGTTTGGGAGGGTCATTTACTGATTATATGAATGACTCCAAAGTTATTTGAATGGATAAGGATGACTCTCACAAATGGTATATAGTTTGCACAAGGTGAGAGAGAGAGAGAGAGAGACCAGTAAACTGTTCTATATAAAGCTAAAACTAACAGAGGGAGGTGCAAGTCTTCAAGAAAAGACACCACATACTCGTAGAAGATGCTGTATAAGAAAGAGAAACCAGATCTAACTAGATCTGTTCTAAGAAGCAGGCATCATCCAGGGTGACATTAATGAAGCAACTTTGAGCCTGGGAGGAGAAGATGGAGGAGTTTTGGTGCAACACATTTAGATAAGATATAATCAACCTTGTCTTAAAGCGTGGACACCTGGACAGAGACACGCAGAGAAATTCCAGACAGTTGGAAGGGTCCTCTGTCATTTATGGTAAAGGGGGAATATCAAAACAGGAGAAGGCTGGCTGGAGTGGCAAGCTGAATGAAGCACAAGTTGATGGAAAGCAAATACTAGTGGTTGTTTAGTTGAATTAATCACAGGGCTTCACCAGGCACACAAAAACAAGGAAGGCCAAAGAGGAGATACATGGATGTGGTGAGAGAGGGCATGAAAGTGGCAGGTGTGGTAGAGAAGGATGCGGAAGACAGGGAGCAATCGGAGACGAAAGATCCGCTATGGTGACCCCTAATCAGGAGCAGCCAAAAGAAGAAGAAGAATCACAGGGCTTCACCTAGATAGCCAAAAAATGTTAGATTAGTCAGACAACTGGAGTTAAGATTTATTCTTAAGCTTTGTTCCTGGGAATGCTGGTGTCATGCTCCGCCCTGGACTTCCACTCCGGAGATTACTTATCTCCCAGGTTAGCGCTAATCCGGATCCGGGACGGGAATTCCATTTAGCCTGCATTTCACGTCCTGGTTCTCTCTGCTGTGTATAAATAAGCCGTTCTCAGACCCTGACTTTGCCAGAACATCTCGTTTTGCTATTTTAGCCGTTTCTGTGCCTTTATTGTGTTTCATGATTTTTGCTCAAGCTATTTTTCTAGTTCATGGTTTTTGCACTAAGGGTTTTTTCTAGTTCATGGTTTTTGCACTTAGGGTTTTTTCTTGTTTATGTTTTTTTTTTTGCTCTAGTGTTTTTGTCCTTGTGTGTCTTGTGTTTTTGTCAAGTTTTTTTGTCTCTTTGTACCTGGACTATTTTTGCCATTTGTTTGTTTACCTTTTTTGCCATGCCCTTTCTCTGGATTAAATCTCATTATTTATTGGATTACTGCCTGTGTGTTCTGCTTCTGGATCCTAATCTCACCACCCCTAACAATACGTTCTGGCCAGCATGGATCCAGCAGAACTCACCAGTCTGAGAATGGCCATCCAGCAGCAAGGGACTCTCCTTGGGACCCATCAACAAGACCTCCAGCAGATCACCCAGAACCTCACCACCCTGTCCAACTCACTCAACCTCCTCACCACACAGATGCAGCGCTATCAAGCTGTGCCTACCCCTGCCCAGCCGTCTCCTACTTCTGCTCTGGCCACTGCTCTTCTCCGTGAACCGAGACTTCCAGCGCCTCAGCCCTACAATGGAGAACCAGGTACTTGCAGATTGTTTCTGTCTCAATGCTCTTTGAGCCTAGAACTGCAACCTCTGGCCTTCCCCACAGAACGTTCCCAGGTAGCATATACAATCACGTTCCTCACCGGCAAGGCCAGAGAGTGCGGAACAGCAGTCTGGGACGCCGATGCACCCTTTTGTTCCTGTTTCAAGGATTTCTCTGAGGAGATGAGGCGAGCTTTCGACTGCTCTCTGTCTGGCTGGGAGGCGGCTAGAGGGCTCATGGAGCTGCGGCAGGGGTCCCGGTCTACTTCGGACTACGCCATCGAGTTCTGGACATTGGCGACATTGTGCGGTTGGAACAAGAGTGCCCAGATCGATGCGTTCCTGCACGGTCTGTCTGGCACCATTAAGGACAAATTGGTATCACGGGTGTTAGGACTAGGACTGTTTTGGCCTCTAGAGGCCGCTGTTATTTCCTTTTCATGTCGTGTTTATTTTGGCCTCTAGAGGCCGCCACTGTTCCTGTGTTTTGTGTTTGTGTTAATTGCCTAATTATCTTCACCTGTGTCCTTAATTAGTTTGTCTATTTATACCCCTGAGTTCAGTCCTCTTGTCACGGAGTCTTTGTGCTGTTATGTTTATCTCCAGTTTCCTTTGTACTGTGTTTTTTGATCTTCTTAGCTTTTGTATTTTTGCACTTTGCTTTTCTTTTGGATTATACTCTTTGGTTTTTTTTTGTCTTTTGTTTTGCCCTGTATATAGTGTATATAGTTTAAATAAACCTTTTGATTCTTTTTCTACTTCCGCCTCACGCCTCTGCATTTGAGTCATCCCCCTGGTGGCCTAGTGGGGGTTTGCTGGATTATCACACCAACGAACCAGGTTCGAATCCCAGCAAAACCCTAACAGAAAGACTCCGTCATGACCGACTCAGCAGAGGCTGCTTCAACTGTCTACCCGGCCAACCTTCAGGGAATTATGGCAGCTTTGACACGCTTCGGAGCGACCATGGACGCTCATGGACGTACGCTCACCAGCCAACGTGAGGCCCTCGCTCGCCACGAGGAACTGCTTCAGCAAATTGGGAAAACCCTGGCACAGCTGACATCTCTGCCTGCATCTCCTGCTCCTGATCCAGTTCCTGCTCCTGATCCAGCTCCCACCCCTGCTCCAGTGCCTCCTGCAATGCTGCCTTCTTCACCTCGCGAACCCAGCCTTCCTGCACCACAGAGGTATGACGGCAAGCACAGTGAGTGCCGAGAGTTCCTTACCCAGTGTCAACTCACCTTTGAGCTTCAGCCTACCACCTACACTACGGATCGCCGCAAGATTGCCTTTGTGATCACCTTATTAGCTGGTAAGGCGCGAGCCTGGGCTACTGCTATCTGGCAAAGACAGGGACCTGAGTGCTTTGATTTCCAGCTGTTTTCTGAAGAGATGCTTCGGGTCTTCGATCAGGCAGACATCAGTACCGACGCAGCCCGAAAGCTCATGTCCATCCGGCAAGGAGGAAGCGTCGCAGATTACGCCATCTCGTTCCGAACACTCGCAGCAGTAAGTGGATGGAACGAGACTGCCCTGGTGTCAGCCTTCCACCATGGTCTGTCTGACCCCATCAAGGACGGTCTGGCCTCTATTGGATGCCCAAGTGACCTCGAAACCCTCATCTCACATGCTATTCGTCTGGACAACAGGATGAGAGAACGCCACCAAGCCTTGAGCCCCCCCAGCCTCCCTACCTCTACCTGGAGACCGTCTACCTCCTTCAGTGACTGTCCAGAACCCATGCAAGTGGGTCGTACTCGCCTCTCCGCATCTGAGAGGGAGCGCAGAAGGAGGGACAAGTGCTGCATCTACTGTGGCAAGCCTGGTCACTTCCGAGCATCATGTCCCGAACTCTTGGGAAAAGGACCGCCCCGTCCAGCCGAGGGAGGGTTGTGACGGGGCCTACCCTCTCTCCCGGACTCCCTGGCCAAGGAATCTACATCCCGGTCTCCATCTCCTGGGGTGAGTCTGTCCACTCTTGTCAAGCTTTGATAGACTCAGGGGCGGCTGGGAACTTTATGGATATTCACTTCGCCCAAAGTATCAATATACCTACTGCACCTCTTGAAGTCCCTCTGTCTGTGTCTGCCCTCGATGGCCAAGCGTTAGGTGATGGAAGAGTCACCCAAGTTACTTCTCCAGTCTTCCTCCAGTCTCAAGGTCACAAGGAAGAAATATCCCTGCACCTGATTCCTTCACCTGAGTTCCCAGTTATTCTAGGCCTTCCTTGGCTTACTCGCCACAACCCTCGCATAGACTGGGTAACAAGCCAGGTTGTGGAATGGGGCCCTGCATGCCATGCCTCTTGTCTGCTCTCTAGCTCTCCTGGGTCTCCTGCCGAGCCCCCTGATCTCACCGAGTTATCTCAAGTTCCCACAGAGTACTGGGATCTCAAGGAGGTATTCAGCAAGAGCAGGGCCGCCGTTCTTCCTCCGCACCGGGCCTACGACTGTGCCATCGACTTGCTCCCTGGGACTACCCCTCCTCGTGGCAGACTGTTTTCACTCTCTCAGCCAGAACGCAAGGCCATGGAGGAATACCTCAAAGATGCCCTGGTCTCTGGGTTTATTCGACCCTCCACTTCACCTGCTGGAGCCGGCTTCTTCTTTGTCGGCAAGAAGGATGGGGGGCTCCGACCATGTATTGATTACAGGGGCCTGAATAAGATCACTGTGCGCAACCGATATCCCCTTCCGCTGATGTCCACAGCTTTCGACCTGCTCCAAGGCGCCACCGTCTTCACCAAGTTGGACCTACGGAACGCATACCACCTCATCCGTATCCGACAGGGAGACGAGTGGAAGACTGCCTTTAACACCCCGTCTGGGCACTACGAATACCAGGTGATGCCCTTCGGACTCACCAACGCACCAGCTGTTTTTCAGGCCCTAATCAACGACGTCTTAAGGGACATGATTAACCTATACGTTTTTGTCTACCTCGACGACATCCTTATCTTTTCCAAGACCATGCAGGAGCACCGCCACCATGTCCGCCAGGTTCTCCAGAGGCTGCTACAGAACAATCTGTTCGCCAAGGCCCAGAAATGCGAATTTCATGTTCCCGAGGTCTCCTTTCTGGGATTTATTGTACGGACAGGCCAACTCCAAATGGACCCTGCCAAGACCCTGGCCGTCCGGGATTGGCCTACTCCCAAGTCCGTTAAGGAGGTTCAGCGGTTCTTAGGATTCGCTAACTTCTACCGCAAGTTCATCAGGAACTTCAGTTCTGTGGCAGCACCCATGTCAGACCTCACCAAAGGGACAGGTGGATCTTATGGCTGGTCTCCTCAGGCAGAAAAGGCGTTCAAAGACCTCAAGGACCGCTTCTGCACGGCACCCATTCTGGTTCTCCCGGACACCTCCCAACCATTCATCGTGGAGGTGGACGCCTCGGACAGTGGTGTCGGCGCGGTGCTCTCTCAACGTTCGGAAGGAAAGCTGCACCCCTGCGCTTACTTCTCCCACCGCCTGAGTCCTGCTGAGTCCCGGTACGATGTGGGGGATCGAGAACTGCTAGCGGTCAAACTGGCCCTTGAGGAGTGGAGGCACTGGCTGGAGGGAGCACAACATCCATTCCTGGTTTGGACTGACCACAAGAACCTGGAGTACCTCCAGCAAGCCAAGAGACTGAACCCTCGACAGGCTAGGTGGGCCCTGTTTTTCAGTCGGTTTGACTTCACCCTCTCTTACCGCCCCGGCTCCAAGAACACCAAACCTGACGCACTGTCCAGACTGTTCTCTGCCACTAACAGGGAGAATGAAGTCGGGCCTATTATCCCTGTGTCCCGGATTGTGGCCCCTGTCCGCTGGGGTATTGAGGAGGCTGTCCGACGAGCCCAACGCCAGGACCCCGGTCCTGGGACGGGGCCACCAGGCCTCTTGTACGTCCCACATCAAGCCCGGGCCAAGGTTCTCCAGTGGGGTCACTCTTCCCCTCTCACCGCCCACCCGGGAGCTCGGAGGACCCTGGACTTCCTGAAAAGACGCTTCTGGTGGCCTAACATGGAGAAGGAAGTAAGGTCATTTGTCCTGTCCTGTGAGGTTTGCACCAGAACCAAGAACCCACGACAGCGTCCCCAGGGTCTCCTGCATCCTCTGACCATTCCCCGGCGTCCCTGGTCCCACGTGGCAGTCGACTTTATCACGGGTCTCCCTGAGTCACAAGGTAACACGGTCATTTTGGTCTTAGTTGACAGATTCTCCAAGGCCTGCCGCTTCATACCACTGTGCAAACTCCCCTCTGCTCTTGAAACTGCGAAACTTTTGTTTAATCATGTCTTCCGAGTCTTTGGTCTTCCACAGGACATCGTCTCAGACCGAGGGCCCCAGTTCTCCTCCCGAGTGTGGCACGGGTTCTGCAAGGTCATCGGAGCCACTGCCAGCCTCTCCTCTGGGTTTCACCCACAGTCCAATGGTCAGACGGAGAGGCTCAACCAGGACCTGGAAACCACCCTGCGAGGCCTGGCTATGGATAACCCGACATCGTGGAGCACCTGGCTGCCATGGGCGGAGTACGCCCACAACACCCTGCAGTCATCGGCCACCAAGCTGTCGCCATTCCAGTGCCAATTCGGGTTCCAGCCACCTCTGTTCCCGGACCAGGAGGAGGACGCGGGGGTGCCCTCGGTCAACCAATATGTGAGACGGTGTCGCAAGACCTGGAGCAAGGTCAGGAAGACCCTCATACAGACCTCCAGAACCAACCAGACTCAGGCCAACCGCCATAGAAGACCTGCACACGCTTTCCGCCCTGGGCAGCGTGTTTGGCTGTCCACTAAGGACCTTCCACTGCGGGTGGAGAACCGCAAGCTTGCTCCTCGCTACATTGGCCCCTTCAAGGTGGTGCGCAGGGTGAACCCTGTCTCCTACCGGCTCCAGTTGCCCCGGACTCTGAGGATCAACCCCACTTTCCATGTTTCCCTGTTACGGCCCGTACTGACGTCTACGTATGCCCCTGCCCCTAGGAACCCCCCACCCCCCCGCATCTTCCAGGGGCAGACTGTGTTCACTGTGAATCGCCTGCTTGACTCCCGCCGGGTCCGCGGCGGGTTGCAATATCTGGTGGACTGGGAGGGCTATGGTCCTGAGGAGCGCTGCTGGGTTCCTGCTCGGGATGTTCTTGATAAAGAACTATGTCGGGACTTCCATTCGGCCCATCCGGATCGCCCTGGGAACGTCAGGAGACGCTCCTAGAGGGGGGGGTCCTGTTAGGACTAGGACTGTTTTGGCCTCTAGAGGCCGCTGTTATTTCCTTTTCATGTCGTGTTTATTTTGGCCTCTAGAGGCCGCCACTGTTCCTGTGTTTTGTGTTTGTGTTAATTGCCTAATTATCTTCACCTGTGTCCTTAATTAGTTTGTCTATTTATACCCCTGAGTTCAGTCCTCTTGTCACGGAGTCTTTGTGCTGTTATGTTTATCTCCAGTTTCCTTTGTACTGTGTTTTTTTGATCTTCTTAGCTTTTGTATTTTTGCACTTTGCTTTTCTTTTGGATTATACTCTTTGGTTTTTTTTTGTCTTTTGTTTTGCCCTGTATATAGTGTATATAGTTTAAATAAACCTTTTGATTCTTTTTCTACTTCCGCCTCACGCCTCTGCATTTGAGTCATCCCCCTGGTGGCCTAGTGGGGGTTTGCTGGATTATCACACCAACGAACCAGGTTCGAATCCCAGCAAAACCCTAACAACGGGAACTGCCGTCGAACCTCTCCAGCCTCATGGACCTTGCCAACCGCATCGATGTCCGGGTCCAGCAACAGAGGAGAGAGAAGAACTGCCCCAGCTTCACCTCCTCTCCACCCCCCGCCGCGTCCGTCGAACCCATGCAGGTAGACCGGGGTCGGGTGTCAACGGAGGAACGATAGTGCCGGCGGAGCACAGGGGCCTGTTTCTGTTGTGGTCAGCGTGGACACATCTGCCAAGCCTGCCCGCTAAAGGGAACGAGACCACCAATGAATTGAGGGGCCCTGGTGGGCAGCACTCTGAACCAGCCCCCCGCTGATCGACCATTACTCCCTGTCATCGTCATCCACGACAACGAGCATCACCATCCCCAGGCTCTCGTTGACTCAGGGGCTGATAGGAACCTGATCTGCTCTGCCACCACCAAGCATCTGGGAATTCCGCTACTCACCCTCGACGTCCCTCTCACAGTCCTGACACTCAATGGCACTGGCTTGACCACCGTCACCCATCTTACTGCCCCGCTCATCATCCTGAGGGTTTCTGGCAACCACTCTGAAACCATCCAACTCCACGTCATGAACAACCCCCATGTACCCATCATCTTAGTATTACCCTGGTTAACGCAGCACAACCCTCACCTAAACTGGGCCGATAATACCATCCTAGGCTGGAGCCATTCCTGCCTAGCTTCCTGCCCGAACTCCGCTCTGCCTCCCGCCAAACCACCACAGCCTTCAGCCAGCGAGTTTCCCGACCTCTCTCACGTGCCTCTGGAATACCTGGACTTAAGACTTGTTTTCAGCAAGACCCAAGCAGTGTCCCTCCCTCCTCACAGACCCTATGACTGTGGAATCGACCTCCTGCCCGGGACAGCGCCACCCAAAGGGCAACTCTACTCTCTTTCTCCCATTGAAAGGCAAGCCATGGAGAAGTACATCTCTGAGTCTCTGGCAGCTGGGGTCATCCGCCCTTCCTCCTCCCAAGCAGGGGCAGGATTTTTCTTCGTGGAAAAGGAGAAGTTGCTCCGCCCTTGCATTAACTATCGAGGTCTCAACGCCATCACCATCAAGAACCGTTACCCCCTACCGCTCATGTCTACAGCCTTTGAACTACTCCAGGGAGCCAAGATATTCACCAAGTTGGACTTACGCAATGCTTACGGTACCATCTCGTCAGGATCAGGGAGGGGGACGAGTGGAAGACTGCCTTTAACACCACTACTGGCCACTACGAGTACCTCGTGGTCCCTTTCGGCCTGACCAACGCGCCCGCAGACTTCCAGGCACTCGTCAATGACATCCTAAGGGACTTTCTTAACATCTTCGTTTTCGTGTACCTGGATGACATCCTGATCTTCTCTCGCTCCCTGGAGGAACATTGGGGCCACGTCCGGCAGGTCCTCCAGTGCCTGCTAGAAAACAAGCTGTTTGTCAAGGTGGAAAAGAGCGAATTCCACCAGAGCTCTGTCTCGTTTCTGGGGTTCATCATCTCCCCAGCTAGGATCCAGATGGACCCCCTCAAGCTTGAGGCAGTCGCTGACTGGCCTACCCCATCCTTGCAACGAGAGCTCCAGCATTTCCTGGGATTCGCTAATTTCTACAGGCACTTCATCCATGACTTCAGCACGGTGTCTGGACCTCTCACTACCTTGACCTCAATTAAGACCAAGTTCAACTGGGGGGAGGAAGCAGAGAAAGCCTTCTCCATGCTCAAGCGCAAGTTCACCACAGCACCCATTCTCACCATACCCGATCCGACCAAACAGTTCATCCTGGAGGTCGACACTTCCGAGTCCGGGGTCGGAGCCATTCTCTCCCAGAGGGCCAGCGATAACAAGGTCCACCCCTGCTCCTTCTCTTGCCGGCTGTCCCCTGCTGAACATAATTATGACATCGGCGACAGAGAGTTGTTGGCCATCAAGCTAGCCTTGGAGGAGTGGAGGCACTGGCTCAAGGGGTCGGATCTCCCCTTCCTAGTCTGGACCGACCATAAGAACCTGGAGTACCTCAAGTCTGCCAAACATCTCAATTCCTGTCAAGCCCGTTGGTCTCTCTTCTTCTCCTGGTTCAACTTCATGCTGTCTTACCACCCAGGCTCCAAGAACACCAAACCCGACGCCCTGTCCAGGATGTTCTCTTCCCATCAAGAGGAGTCCAAGCCACCCGAGACCATCCTTCCTCCATGCTGCCTGGTGGGAGCTGCCATTCTAGAGGTTGAGATGCTCAAGCAGAAGGCCCTGCCGCAGGACCCTGGTGAAGGTAACTCAAGTAACATACCACCTAACCATCTGTTTGTTCCCTGTTCTGTGTGAACCCGGGTGCTGTAGTGGGGTCATGGCTCCAAGTTGGCTTGTCATCCGGGAGCTGCTCAAACCCTGGTGCTCATCCAACAGCGCTTCTGGTGGCCATCCATCAAGGAAGATGTCCAGGAGTTCGTGGCAGCCTGCGACACATGTGCCCGGAACAAGACAGCCAATCGACCCCCTGCTGGCTTGCTAAGACCCCTCCCGATTCCTCATCAACCCTGGTCTCACATTGCCCTGGACTTCGTCACAGGACTCTCCAACTCAGGTGGCAACATATGCATCCTCACAGTTATCAACCGTTTCTCCAAGACAGTCGGTTTCATCCCTCTGCCCAAGCTTCCCACAGCTAAAGAAACTGCTGAATTACTCATCCTCCATATTTTCCGCATACACAGACTCCCCACTGACATCGTCTCCGACCGGGGTCCTCAGTTCACTGCGCAGTTCTGGAGGGCCTTCTGCAAACTCAGTGGGGCCTCCTGTAGTCTCTCCTCAGGGTTCCACCCTCAAACCAACAGCCAGGCGGAACGGGCGAACCAAGATTGGAGGTGGCACTCAGGTGCATGGCATCCAAGGATGCTGGTTCTTGGAGTAAGTACTTACCTTGGCTCGAGTACGCTCATAACGCTCTTCCTTCATCTGCCACAGGTTTCTCTCCATTCCAGTGCTCACTAGGGTGCCAACCACCACTGTTCCCCAGCCAGGAGGAGGAGGTTGCCATACCCTCAGCCCAGATCTTCATACGCCACTGCAGGAGGACGTGGGCAATGGCCCGGAGAAAACTCATTCACTGTACCCTAGCATCCAAGAGGCAGGCCAACAAACACCGCTGTAAGGCACCCACCTACCAGGTGGGGCAACGAGTCATGCCTTCCACCTGCCACTCAGAACCATCTTCCACAAGCTGGTTCCCAGGTACCTAGGACCTTTCCTCATCAGCAAGGTAATCAATCCATGTTCCGTCAGACTGGCTTTACCACTCACCATGCGATGTGTTCACCCCACCTTTCATGTATCACAACTTAAAGCCCTGGTCTCCAGTCCAATAAACAATAAAGTTTATCAGTTTCAACATTAAATATCTTGTCTTTGTATTGTATTCAACTGAATTCTGTTTTTATTTGCATTTCACACAACGTCCCAACTGTATTGGAATCAGAATTCTGCAACATTTATATCTCTATTAAAAGGACTTGAATTGAAATTGGCTCAAGTGTTTGTGACCTTCTTTATTCTGTATAAATTTAATCAGTTTTATTTATGTAGATGTATATATTCAGAATATTACATAATATTAATAGGTGAGGTGTTTACAATTTTACAGTGTCTTGCAAAAGTATTCATCCCCCTTGGTGTTTGTCCTGTTTTGTTGCATTACAAGCTGGAATTAAAATGGATTTTTGGGGGGTTAGCACCATTTGATTTACACAACATGCCTACCACTTTTAGGGTGCACATAGTTTTTTTGTTTTGTTTTTTGTTTTTTTATGTGACACAAACAGTAATTAAGATGAAAAAACAGAAATCTGGAGTGTGCATACCGTAGGTATTCACCCCCCTAAAGTCAATACTTTATAGAGCCACCTTTTGCTACAATTACAGCTGCAAGTCTCTTGGGGTATGTCTCTATTAGCTTAGCACATCTAGCCACTGGGATTTTTGTGCATTTTTCAAGGCAAAACTGCTCCAACTCCTTTAAGTTAGATGGGTTGCATTGATGTACAGCAATCTTCAAGTTATGCCACAGATTCTCAATTGGATTGAGGTCTGGGCTTTGATGAGGCTATTCCAAGACGTTTAAATGTTTCCCTTTAAACCACTCCAGTGTAACTTTAGCAGTATGTTTAGGGTCATTGTCCTGTTAGACCGTGAACCTTCATCCCAGTCTCAAACCTCTGGCTGACAGGTTTTCCTCCAGAATTGCCCTGTATTTAGTGCCATCCATCTTTCCTTCAGTCCTGACCAACTTTCCTGTCCCTGCAGAGGAAAAACCTCCCCACAGCATGATGCTGCCACCAACATGCTTCATTGTATTGATGGTGTTCTCAGGGTGTTGGGTTTGTACCACACATGGCATTTCCCATGATGGCCAAAAAGTTCAGTTTTTGTCTCATTTGACCAGAGAATCTTCCATGTGTTTGGGGAGTCTGCCACATGCTGTTGGGCAAACTCCAAACATGATTTCTTAAGCAATTACTTTTTTCTGACCACTACTCCATAAAGCCCCACTCTCTGGAGTGTATGGCTTAAAGTGGTCCTATGGACAAATACTCCCATCTCCACTGTGGATCTTTGCAGCTCCTTCAGTGTTATTTTTAGTGTCTTTGTTGTATCTCTGATTAATGCCCTACTTGCCCGGTCTGTGAGTTTCGGTGGGCGGCCTTCTCTTGTCAGGTTTGTAGTGGTGCCATATTCTTTCCATTTTGCTATAATGGATTTAATGATGCTTCCTGGGATATTCAAAGTTTGGGATATTTTGTATGACCCAACCCTGTTCTATAATTCTCCACAACTTTGTCTCTGACCTGTTTGGAGTGCTGCTTGGTTTTCATGTTACTTGCTTAGTAGTGTTGCAGAGTCAGGGTCCTTCCAGAACAGGTTGATTTATACAGACATCATGTGACAGATTATGTGACACTTTGATTTCACACAGGTAGATCTTAAATCACCTAATTATGTGACTTATGAAATGAATTGGTTGGACCAGCTCTTATTTAGGGGTTTCATACGAAAGGAGGTGAATACCTATGCACACTCCAGATTTCTGTTTTTTCATCTTAATTATTGTTTGTGTCACAATAAAAAAACAATGTGCACCTTTAAAGTTGTAGGCATGTTGTATAAATCAAATGGTGCTAACCCCACAAAAATCCATTTTAATTCCAGCTTGTAATGCAACAAAACAGGACAAGTACCAAGGGGGATGAATACTTTTGCAAGGCACTGTATCGTAGGCCTGCCTCTGATACACTCATTGCACACTTTGTTTCATGTAGTCAGATTTTATTAGTATGTGATACTAGGTTGCATTGTAGAATCCCTCAGAGCAAGTAGGGCTTTCATCGTAGTCACAAAAAAACTGATTTGATTTGACATGCCTTTGGGTTACTGGTTCTTTTTTTCCTGTTCTTTTGGTTAAGGTCATGTGCTAGTACTAAAAGTTTGTGAAGTCAAATCCCAGAATTGTGACAGAGCCGTTGTTGAATCCTAAAGCAACGTTGTTATCCAGCAGCCGCTCAGCTAGATGCTTCCATTTGATTTGATTTGATTTGATCCAGACTCATTTGTAATCGCTTGGATAAAAGCATTTACTGAACGAATAAATGTAAATGTGACATTTTAAAGCTCAGCTGTATAGGTGGGACTGAAGTGTTTTTCTCTCTCCCTGATGATTGAACACCGTTCTCAAATTGTCCATCAACTTCAGAATGGCCTTTTGTATCTGAGCACCATGAGGATCCTTTTCTTCTTGGAGTTTTTTTTCTTCACCACAGAATGGCTGCATTGCCATGCTGCAGAGAAACAGATGTTTCGTACTCGAGCTGATGCTGAGTCAGACTCTATTAAAAAGCACCTAAATGTTATCCAGTTCTCCAGATATACACATGGGAATGAACAGAATGAGAGGGAGAGATCTCTCCAGGGAAATAGGAACATGAAAAACTCCAGTGGAAGTTTAACCTCAGATAAATAACATTTTATTTGCACAAATTAATATGTAGTGTACACACACACACACACACACACACACACACACACACACACACACAATAACAGGAAGGATGTCTTTCACATCTGCAAATATGTCCAAACATGCACTTGCCTCTGTTGTATGGTCCAGAGGGCAAAAACTTATTTTGTGAAACAAAGAGGGAGAGTGTTTACTTCGAGCTGAGATATGAAGGCAGATTAGCATGATGGCCTGTTGACATGTATACAATATAACACAGGAAGAAGATGACATGGTGTGGTTTAGATTTTATCCTGTAAATGTTTCTGACGGTCATGACGGGAATATCTAACCCAGCCTGTTGGCTCATTACCAGAATAACCAAATATTAAAACAAATGCCCCACCTAACCTACCAAGTATTTGTACCCCAGTGGTTGGATTAAAGTCCTGCTAAATGATGTGCTGTGTAAAATCAATCAGTGTTTTGTTGTGAATTTAATTGTTTTGTTCTTTCTAATTGCACAATTTGGTGTTTTGTCAGCTCTAACAGAGCTGATTCAGCTCAGCAAGGGCTCAATAATTACTTAATGATTTGAATTGGCTGTGTTTGAGGACGAAACACAGAAATGTGCAGCGCATTGAGTCCACCGAATTGGGACACAGAGACTCCATCAATAAGGAGCTTAAAAGCGAATAAAAAGCCTCAGAACATTGCTGCTGGTATTGTTACTTAATATAAGCATTTTTACACATTATTTTGCTACATTGCAGTCCTGTGTGTGTGTGTGTACTACTGAGGACCAAATGTCCCCACAAGTATAGTAAAATCTGACCATTTTGACCTTTTAGACATTTAGATGGTCCCCACAAGGAAAGTGTTGTTGTTTTTGTTGTTGTTGTTGTTGTTGAAAAAAATAAATAAAAGAGCCAAAATGTTTCCTTTTCATTACTGAGGTTAGGGTTAGGTTTATGTGCAGAATTACATTAAGTGTATTAATAGTTATGACTGGATCAATGGAAGGTCCTGAGAAGGATAGTAAGACCACGTGTGTGTGTGTCTTTGAGCGAGTGCCCTCGATCTTTTCTCTTGTACAACAAGCAACCCATAGATTAGTGTTGTGTGAGTGGCTTATTCTAAAGTATGGATTGCATACTTGTTTGTTTGTGTTGTTCAATGCCTGTGTGTGTGTGTGTGTGTGTGTGTGTGTGTGTGTGTGTGTGTGTAATTTCACTGGGGCAGATTCACTTGACTATGTTCACAAAGAGGATTGACATTAGAGACCCTGTTTGTACTTTTGCCCTGCCAATCCACACAGAGAATCAAAGCTTCTGTCTCTCTCTCTCTCACACACACACACACACACACACACACACACATTAGAGTCTCCATTTCAGTGCATTTCCCTTATAGTGATGAGGAACTTTCTCCCGTTGATTACTGAGGTAACAGGATCCATGAAGAGATAAAATACCAAGCCACACATTCACATTTGTCACTATGATATGAGGTTTATCTCATATTTACACTTCCTGCAGACAGAGTATGGCCTCGATTGTCAACACTGATATCAACCCTGAAATCAGTCTCTCCGTGTCGTAAAAATATCAATTGCATAAATATAAAATTTCATTTGGAAGTTTAGCGATGTGCTACTAACACAAGAGACCTTAGCATAAATATAGACTACTTTGGAAGTGATATTAAAAGTAGTCACAGTCTCTTTGAGTCCTTCATTTTTTGAGTCACACCATCTCATAATAGTAGTAATAATAATAATAATAATAAGTTAGGGCGGCACAGTGGTGTAGTGGTTAGCGCTGTCGCCTCACAGCAAGAAGGTTCTGGGTTTGAGCCCAGGGGCCAACAGGGGCCTTTCTGTGTGGAGTTTGCATGTTCTCCCCGTGTCTGCGTGGGTTTCTTCCGGGTGCTCCGGTTTCTCCCACAGTCCAAAGACATGCAGGTTAGGTTAACTGGTGACTCTAAATTGACCATAGGTGTGAGTGTGAATGGTTGTTTATGTGTCAGCCCTGTGATGACCTGGCGAATTGTCCAGGGTGTACCCTGCCTTTCGCCCGTAGTCAGCTGGGATAGGCTCCAGCTTGCCTGCGACCCTGTAGAACAGGATAAAGCGGCTAGAGATAATGAGATGAATGAGATAAGTTACATTTCTATAGTGCCTTTCACAATCCCAAGATTGCTTGAAACACTGTTGAGAAGTGGGAGCCCAGCAAGCACAGCATACTCTTAACCCCAAATAGTGTCACATCAACGTAAGTCCCTCATTAGGCAGATAATTAGCTGTACCAAATAAATGAAACAAAATAAACAGGAGACTAGAGACAGTAAATGCACTACTTTCATTCTAGCTCACAGAATCTCTTTTGTGTTCAAAATTCTTGAATCACAGTGAATAGTAGTTAGGGTTCCCTCGGCAGCGTTTTTTTATACGGTCACAGGTTTTTCATAATCAGTTCTTAAAAAAAGACTTGAAAAAACTCAACAGCGTTGAGTATCCCATGCACCCGTCTACTTTTCTCCAGCGTTGATAAGTAGGCTATCAACCCTGCCAGCCTTTAGCGAGCCTCACTACTCTATGATTAAGGTGAATAATGTGCTGATTAAAGGAATGGGCCGCTGCTGATATTGGGGTTTCTTGTGCTGTACAGCATGGGGCAGTTAACCATTAACTCAGCGATGCATGACCATGGAGAGCAAGGAAAGGCAGTCCATTTTCACTATTGGAAATCGAGGGTAAGATAGCACTGGTTTGAAAACACTCCACCTTTCACTAAAGCACTTCTCTCATCACAAGACTTTTGGAAGAAGCCTTGAATAAAAGAACTAAAGCACTCTAAGTGTCAGGGCTTACATACATTTGACTTGTGTTAGTGATTCATGTCTGAAGTAAGAGAGTTAACGAGTTATACCATCATACATGCAAAGTATCGGCTCTGTAGTATTGGTACTTTATCAGTCTGGGTTATACGTCTTTATCTTAAGTTATGTCTTAAGTGCTGGAACTTGTGGTACCACAAAACTGGAGCTATGTTTTTTTTTTCCTCTATTCACCACAGACCCAGCATCAAAGGTTCCAGGTGTATGGTTTGGTACTCATGGGTTCTGAAAAAGTCTTCTGGAGGAAAGTTTTATGGTCAGATGAGACAAAGATTTAGTTATTGGTCCACAAAGACCAGTGGTGCAAAGGAACACTATACCAACTGTTAAGCATGGTGGTGGTAGCATCACATTTTGGTATTGTTTTGCTGCCAGTGGAATTGATGCAGAATTCTTCAGTACAACCTCAAACCATCAGAAACTTGGACACAGTTGGGTATTGCAACAGGATAGTGACCCCAAATATATTATATATATTATAAATATATATTAATACTAGAAGGGCACTCTGTAGAGTTCATACCTCCACCAAGCCCCATAGTGTATTATCAACATCAAAATCAAATCACTTGAACCGAGAATAATACTAGAATTGTCTACCAAATCTGTTCACTACTTTTTGAGCTATATTGGAAACAGACAAAAAAAAAAATCCTGGATCCACATACATATCTGGATTTACATCAAAATTTAACCAACTGCTCCTTGGCCCTTTGCTCACCTTTCCACCAAATTCCATCATAATCCTTTCACTACTTTTTGAGTTACATTGGGAACAAACAAACAAACAGAGGCAAAAACATAATCTCCTCCAATACAGTTAGCAGATGTAACAATTTAAAATGATGACACTATAATATTCAATTTCAGTAGGGGATAGTTTTTGATAGGAGTACAATATTTAACTTACTGAAGACTGTGAAAGTCATTCAAAGGCATCAAAGCATCATTCCTTTGATTTCCTATTGAATAAATAATATTCCAGCTCTAAATCCTTATTGAATTTACAAATATTAAAATACTCAATATTTATTTTTCAAGTTCATTGCAGTATAATGCTATGGACAAAATCCATACCTTACACCTGCTATGCCAGATCAACCACCACACTGTCCACTCGTAATATAATAATGGTGCTTTGATTGTCATCACTGTGGTGAAACATAAACGCGATCTAAAACCTGTTCCATTCCCTTCCTTATGGTCCAGTGCTTGTTTCTGATTGTAAAATGGGTTAACCTCTTTTAATCTTTTTCCCCACTGCATACCCACACTTCCTCCCACATAATGTTCGTTCTCAGCTCTGTTTCTGATTTTGCTCTTTATTAATAATCTATGATTTGTTGGAAAGAGGCTATTTAAGGAGTACTGACATCACATGACAGAGATCCAAAAGCCCAAAGCAGGACATTTAAGCATCAGAGGTTTGTCACAGCAGTGTGTGAAAGCATTAATTAACAGTTGCTCAGGGTTTTTTTTTCTGTGTGTTGATTGTGACCAGATGCCTCAGTGCCTCGAGCGTAGATCCCACTCAAACCTCGATATCAAGGGAGGTCAAAAATGCTGTGTCACCTCATTGGCTGCTTTTTTGTTTCTCGAACAAACCAACCAGAGTGACACGGAACCTGGCACTGGTTCAGAGTGATGCTCAGGAGTCTCTGAAGGCCCTCACACTTAATCAGCTTCTTGTCATTGTCCTGTTGCAGACAAGCAGAACTGCAGACTCATCTCTCCTGAGGAAGGTCCCACTGAGTAATGCAGCACTCCAGGTTCCTCATGCCTCCAATTTCCTTTTTGTTTTTAAAAGTGCTTCAGTGTTTTACCAAGAGAGCAGATATTCTTTAGCTTACAACTGTGTGAGCCTGATATTATGGTTTTCCTTTTTATTTATTTTTTATTTTTTGAGTGGTGCTGGAAAGGCAATGGATGTCTGTAATGAAAATAGTTTAGTATACATTTTATACATTATTAAACATTGTACACAGTATATAACTATAAATAGAAATATAAGGTGTGAATAATATTTTTGTCTTTTATGTAGATTTCTGTATTAATTCTTTATCGCGAGCTCCGAGCTTTTTGAGGTGTTTAAAAAAAAAACAATGTGAAATTTCAGGGAATACTTAGTGTTACCTGACAGATAATCCTGTCTTCACTGTTCTTCAAAATGTCACAGATTATGATATCTTTATGGTGTCTTATATTGATACAAGAAAAATAATTTAGAGGCTGAACAATCAAATGGATTCTTAATATTTTAACACTTTTCAGTTGCAGCTTTTTATTATTCAGCTTCACGAAAAAGGGAAAAAGAAAACAGAAAAATCTGCACTGGTCATTAGTATTTTCTGGATTCTGTGAAATGAATATCAGTGACAATGAAATGAATATCACTGAATATATTGAATCCCTTGCCAGTACAGTACAGATGATCCAGGTCGTGGTTTGTCTCCGTCCTCACTCATTCCAGCTTGCCCAACACCTCTGAGAACTTTGTAGCTTAGCTTACATTAGATATAAATTTCATTGATGTATGTGCATTAAAAAGCTCCACATTCGTGTTTTAACAGTGTATTTGATTGCATACTTTGTTGGTAGTGCTGCATTCGATGTACCCCAGAAGTCCATCCATCCATCCATTATCTGTAACCGCTTATCCTGTGCAGGGTCGCAGGCAAGCTGGAGCCTATCCCAGCTGACTATGGGCGAGAGGCAGGGTACACCCTGGACAAGTCACCAGGTCATCACAGGGCTGACACATAGAGACAAACAACCATTCACACTCACATTCACACCTATGGTCAATTTAGAGTCACCAGTTAACCTAACCTGCATGTCTTTGGACTGTGGGAGAAACCGGAGCACCCGGAAGAAACCCACGCAGACACGGGGAGAACATGCAAACTCCACACAGAAAGGCCCCTGTTGGCCCCTGGGCTCAAACCCAGAACCTTCTTGCTGTGAGGCGACAGTGCTAACCACTACACCACCGTGCCACCCTACCCCAGAAGTGGGAAGTCAGAATTTGGAATTCCACATTTCTGACCTCTGTGCTACAAAGTGAGAAAAAACCCTGAAAACGAGCCACAATGTTCTTTTGTGAGTGATAAGCGAGCCAGTTAACTGTGAGGAGTGATGCATATTTGCCTCCTGAAGCAGTGAACTGTACAGTCAGTGTTATAGATTTTACAAGTGAAATTGTCTGTGTGCTGATTGGTTTAAAGTAACGAGTCCAGTATATACAGTGTAAAAATGAAGAAGTGCTGCTGTGTTTACTGCTGGTGCTGTGAGCAGCCATGTGGATATGATCCCACTCGCTGAACTCAGAGGGGTGGAGACCTTCTTGAGTTTACCAGTGGAGAGAGTGTTTTCCTTGGTTTCATCTATCTATCTATCTATCTATCTATCTATCTATCTATCTATCTATCTATCTATCTATCTATCTATCTATCTATCTATCTATGTTTTGCAAAAGTGTTCATCCCCCTTGGTGTTTGTCCTGTTTTGTCGCGTTACAAGCTTGAATTAAAATGGATTTTGGGGGGGTTAGCACCATTTGATTTATACAACATGCCTACAACTTTAAAGGTGAAAATTGTTGTTTTATTGTGACAATAATTAAGATGAAAAAACAGAAATCTGGAGTGTGCATAGGTATTCACCCCCTTCATATGAAACCCCTAAATAAGAGCTGGTCCAACCAACTCACTTCATAAGTCACATAATTAGTTGATTAAGATCCACCTGTGTGCAATCAAAGTGTCACATGATCTGTCACATGATGTCTGTATAAATCAACCTGTTCTGGAAGGACCCTGACTCTGAAACACTACTAAGCAAGCAACATGAAAACCAAGGAGCACTCCAAACAGGTCAGAGACAAAGTTGTGAAGAAGTATAGATCAGAGTTGGGTTATAAAAAAGATCCCAAACTTTAAATATCCCACGGAGCACCATTAAATCCATTATAGCAAAATGGAAAGAATATGGCACCACTACAAGCCTGACAAGAGAAGGCTGCCCACCAAAACTCACAGACCAGGCAAGTAGGGCATTAATCAGAGGTGCAACAAAGACACCAAAGATAACACTGAAGGAGCTGCAAAGATCCACAGCAGTAATGGGAGTATCTGTCCATAAGACCACTTTAAGCTGTACACCCCACAGAGTGGGGCTTGATGGAAGAGTGGTCAGAAAAAAGTAATTGCTTAAGAAATCACGTTTGGAGTTTGCCCAACAGCATGTGGCAGACTCCCCAAACACATGGAAGAAGATTCTCTGGTCAAATGAGACAAAAATTGATCTTTCTGGCCATCATAGGAAATGTCATGTGTGGCGCAAACCCATCACCATAAGAACACCATTCCTACAGTGAAGCATGGTGGTGATAGCATCATGCTGTGGGGATGTTTTTCATCTGCAGGGACAGGAAAGCTGGTCAGGACTGAAGGAAAGATGGATGGCACTAAATACAGGGCAATTCTGGAGGAAAACCTGTTTGAGTCAGCCAGAGGTTTGAGACTGGGACGAAGGTTCACATTCCAGCAGGACAATGACCCTAAACATACTGCTAAAGTTACACCGGAGTGGTTTAAAGGGAAGCATTTAAACGTCTTGGAATGGCCTAATCAAAGCCCAGACCTCAATCCAACTGAGAATCTGTGACATAACTTGAAGATTGCTGTACACCAACGCAACCCATCTAACTTGAAGTTGGAGCAGTTTTGCTTTGAGGAATGGGTAAAAATCTCAGTGGCTAGATGTGCTGAGCGAATAGAGACATAATTGCATAATTGCAGCAAAAGGTGGCCCTACAAAGTATTGACTTTGGAGGGCGAATACCTATGCACACTCCAGATTTCTGTTTTTTTTTTCATCTTAAGTATTGTTTGTGTCACAATAAAAGAACAATGTTCACCTTTAAAGTTGTAGGCATGCTGTGTAAATCAAATGGTGCTAACCCCCCAAAATCAATTTTAATACCAGCTTGTAATGCAACAAAACAGGACAAACACCAAGGGGGATGAATACTTTTGCAAGACACTGTATCTTACTATCTGTCTGTCTGCCTGTCTCTTTCTCTGTCTGTCTGCTTGTCTGTCTGTCTGTCTGTCTGTCTGTCACTGTGTCTGTCTGTCTGTCTGTCTGTCTTCATCTATCTATCTATCTATCTATCTGTCTGTCTGTCTGTCTGTCTGTCTGTCTGTCTGTCTGTCTACAGCTCTGTCTGTCTGTCTGTCTCTTTCTCCATCTCTGTCTGTCTTTCTGTCTGTCTGTCTCTCTCCATCTCTCTCTCTGTCTGTCTGTCTATCTTTCTGAGTTTAATTGTCTTTATATTTAACATGTAAAATGATCCAAGTCATGCTAGTAAGACTAATCTTGTAATGATTCAGAGATTTATACATTTAAAGAATGTCGGTGTTTGATGTGTCAAATAAATCACTTTAATATTAAAATGAGGGAATGAAATGAACACTCTCTGCTCCCGAAACTGACTGAAGAATAGATAGTGACTATCATGTTACACATATTGTGCAAAAATAACCATAATAATAATAATAATAATTGCCCCCATTTTTCATTCTGAGCCTTCGTGAGTGTTTGTACACTGATCCAGCAGCACAACGCTGGCCGCCTTCCTGAATCAACACCGCATTCGTCAAGCAATTGGATAATATAACAGCAGACACGGCAGCCCCTGGAGCCATGTCTCTTTGTGTTAGTGTGTGTGTGTGTGTGTGTGTGTATGGTAAAGAAGTGATTTTGCATTTATTAGCACCCTAATTCCCACTGACACAAAGCAACACTGAGTTATGCAGCTGTCTTTGTGTGTGTGTGTGTGTGTGTGTGTGTGTGTGTGTGTGTGTGTATATATGTGCGAAAATGTGCAAATGTACATCTGTATGATTTTCAAATTCACTTTACTTTGCTGTCTGTGGTGTTTTTTTTCCATGCAGTATTGTAGTTGAAGACGCTCCAGTGTGAAACAGAAAGATTAGCACAGTCTCACATATTTCTGAGCCTTAAGGAGCTCAACCTTAAAAACAGCAGGATTCTACTGTCTTAGTGTTTATGAAAACTAACACCATGAACAAGTTTTTATTTCACTTTCTCTCAATGGTCGTTAGTATACATTCTATTTGTTTATGATTTCCATCCTTTACAAGTTTTCATATTCACTTTAGATGAAGTGTGACACTGATAACCTGATGCCTGAAGCCTCCACTGCACTAAGAGCATCATATTTCAAAATGTGCACGTTTGAAATTGTGCTCACTGTGGGAATTGTCTCTTTCTGCTCTCCTACTGAGTCAAATAATCCAGCCTCAGGTATGAGATGCAGAGGGATGTTAATAACTTTCTCTCCTGCTTCTTCTTTTTGTGCTTTTATTTTTATTTTTCTTTCTTTACACCAGAGTAGAGCACATCAGTTAGCGTTGGTGCCTGAGGAAACACTGATTCATATTCTCTTGCCACATTCTCACTTATGTATCTCCGGGTCTAATAATAAGCATTTGTGTAGTGTGTCTTTTGTGTAGCGTTGGTGGTGCCAAGATGTGTCAAGGTGGGACTTCGATGTTTTAGGTTTTGAAATATACCTTTGTGTCAGAAAGACAGAAATAAAGACGTGTGATTCATCGTCATACTCCTTCAGTCTTACATCAGGATTCACATGAGTAGGATATTTCCCTGTGTTTGGTTGTTATTGTTGTTGTTTTACATTGTTGGTCATTGGAATAATACTCAGACTTGGGTCAAAACATTTATGCATTTATACATGACAAATGAAGCACAGAGTCACAGGAAATAATCTGGACCATGTGTAGTCTGGAAACGTGGTATGGTATCTAAAGGAAACAGATAAGGAAACAAATAAGCCTAAAGCTGGTGAGCTTCTGCGGAGGTAAAAGGAAATACACGTCAAGAGTAATGAATCCCTGAAACCAACTGTAATGCACTGCCTGTGAATAAAGTATTGCTCATTTAGCACCAAGTCTGTATGTATACAGATATTTTTGAAAACATAGTTTTTACGTCTATGTTTAAAAAATAAATCCCATCCATATAAACAGCATTTTAAAAAAATGATCTCCATCCAGATGAAACCACAAAAATGTTATGACAAAGTCATAGCTTGTAATAATCTGTTATATAAATCGCCTCAGGAATATACGCAGAACCTTTATTTTTAAATAAATTTCTGAGTGGATAGTATCTCCATCCTTGATTCTTGTATGCTCCATAAATGGGAATAAAAAATATATTTTTGAGCGTTAAAATCGACCGCATAGTTGCCATTCGAGCTGCCCCGTTGAGCCAGCCAGCCCTGAGCGTGTGACGTCACAGCAGGTTTTAAGGCTGAGGCCTTTGACAGTTATAGACCAAAGTCATATAAATAAAAATTTATGGTGAAAGTAAGAAATACTGTTGCCAACTTGCTCAACTAAGACTGACTTGACTTCACTGATTGTGGGTTGACTCTCATAAAAACAGGATAGGTGTTATAACTTATGCAACATACATGTACATGCATGCATTTTCACTGATAAAACATAAAAGGCTAATTAAATAATCAGATGAACTGAGACAATCACATTCTGAAGCAAATTAAATAATCCTTTAACTTAAATACACAATACAAGTTACATGTATTCATCTAAATGCAGGTAAACAATGTGTTGTTTTTGTCTTTTTGTTGTTTTATATCCAAATGAGAGTTGGAGCTTACCCGTCTGTGTTCTCACTTCTTGAAGGCCGAGCTTGTGGCCGATTGTTGTGAAACAATCTGACTTTCAGTTGTTCGTTCAGTTCTCCATTCATTCGCTTCTTCCACATAAGGGCAAGATGGCAGCAATATCCAGCAGAGAAATCAGACGGCTGCTCCACTCATTCTCCATTTTCTCCATACTGAGTACTCCGCCATTACTGCTCAGCTCAGGCAATTACTAAAACCCGGGACGGAACAAGACATCACTGGTTTTAGCAACAACTGCAGGGAGGTCACTGCCCGAGCGATAATATGTCACATCCCGTTACGTCCCGGGTTTTACCAACAACCCTTGACTCACACTCAACTGGTGCAACTGAACTTTCCTTTTTAAAAAAAATAAATTAAATAAATAAATACTTTCCTTTTCTCGTCTCGTCTCGTCTTCTTCCGCTTATCCGGGACCGGGTCGCGGAGGCAGCAGTCTAAGCCCAAACTTCCCTTTTCCCCAGACACCTCGGCCAGCTCCTCGGGAAGAACACCGAGGCGTTCCCAGGCCAGCCAAGAGACATAGTCCCTCCAGCGTGTCCTGGGTCTTCCCCGGGGCCTCTTCCCAGGGGGACATGCCTGGAACACCTCCCCAGGGAGGCGTCCAGGAGGCATCCGAAAAAGATGCCCGAGCCACCTCAGCTAATTCCTCTCGATGTGGAGGAGCAGCAGCTCTACTCCGAGCTCCTCCCGAGTGACTGTGCTTCTCACCCTATCTCTAAGGGAGCGCCCAGCCACCCTGCGAAGGAAGCTCATTTCTGCCGCTTGTATCCGCGATCTTGTTCTTTCGGTCATTACCCATGACCATAGGTGAGAGTCGGAACGTAGATCGACCGGTAAATTGAGAGCTTCGCCTTTTGGCTCAGCTCCTTCTTCACCACGACGGACCGGTAAAGCGACCGCATCACTGCGGAGGCTGCACCGATCCGCCTGTCGATCTCACGCTCCATCCTTCCCTCACTCATGAACAAGATCCCGAGATACTTAAACTCCTCCACTTGAGACAGGACTTCTCCACCAACCTGGAGAGGGCAAGCCACCCTTTTCCAGTCGAGAACCATGGCCTCGGACTTGGAGGTGCTGATTCTCATCACAGCCGCTTCACACTCGACTGCAAACCGCCCCAGTGCATGCTGAAGGTCCTGTTTTGAAGAAGCCAACAGGACAACATCATCCGCAAAAAGCAGAGATGAAATCCTGTGGTTCCCAAACAGGATTCCTTCCGGCCCCTGGCTGCGCCTAGAAATTCTGTCCATAAAAATTATGAACAGAACCTGTGACAAAGGGCAGCCCTGCCGGAGTCCAACATGCACTGGGAACAGGTCTGACTTACTGCCGGCAATGCGAACCAGACTCCTGCTCCGTTCATACAGGGACCGGACAGCCCTTAGCAAAGAGCCCCGAACCCCATACTCCCGAAGCACCCCCCACAGAATACCATGGGGGACACGGTCGAATGCCTTCTCCAGATCCACAAAGCACATGTGGACTGGTTGGGCAAACTCCCATGAACCCTCGAGCACCCTATGAAGGGTATAGAGCTGGTCCAGTGTTCCACGACCAGGACGAAAACCGCATTGTTCCTCCTGGATCCGAGGTTCCACTATTGGTCGAATTCTCCTCTCCAGTACCCTGGAGTAAACCTTCCCTGGGAGGCTGAGAAGTGTGATTCCCCTATAATTGGAGCACACTCTCCGGTCCCCTTTCTTAAAAAGAGGGACCACCACCCCAGTCTGCCACTCCAGAGGCACTGTCCCCAACCGCCATGCGATGTTGCAGAGGCGTGTCAACCAAGACAGCCCCACAACATCCAGAGACTTGAGATACTCAGGGCGGCTCTCATCCACCCCCGGTGCCTTGCCACCGAGGAGCTTGCAAACCACCTCAGTGACTTCGGCTTGGGTAATGGACGAGTCCACCTCTGAGTCATCAGCCTCAGTCTCCTCAGTGGAAGACATGACGGTGGGATTGAGGAGATCCTCAAAGTATTCCTTCCACCGCCCGACAATGTCCCCAGTCGAGGTCAACAGCTCCCCACCCGCACTGTAAACAGTGTTGGCAGAGTACTGCTTCCCCCTCCTGAGGCGCCGGACGGTTTGCCAGAATTTCTTCGAGGCCGACCGATAGTCCTTCTCCATGGCCTCCCCGAACTCCTCCCAGTTCTGAGTTTTTGCCTCCGCAACTGCCCGAGCTGCAGCACGCCTGGCCTGCCAATACCCGTCAGCTGCCTCAGGAGTCCCAGAGGTCAACATGGCCCGATAGGACTCCTTCTTCAGCTTGACGGAATCCCTTACTTCCGGTGTCCACCACCGGGTTCGGGGATTGCCGCCACGACAGGCACTGGAGACCTTGCGGCCACAGCTCCGAACAGCTGCGTCCACAATGGAGGTAGAGAACATGGTCCACTCAGACTCAATGTCCCCCGCCTCCCTCGGAAGCTGGGAAAAGCTCTCCCGGAGGTGGGAGTTAAAGACCTCCCCAACAGAGTGCTCGGCCGGACGTTCCCAGCAGACCCTCACCATACGTTTGGGCCTGCCAGGTCTGTCCAGCTTCCTCCTCCGCCAGCGGATCCAACTCACCACCAGGTGGTGATCAGTTGACAGCTCAGCCCCTCTCTTCACCCGAGTGTCCAAGACATAGGGCCGGAGATCAGATGAAACGACTACAAAGTCAATCATCGACCTCCGACCTAAGGTGTCCTGGTGCCACGTGCACTTATGGACACCCCTATGCTCGAACATGGTGTTCGTTATGGACAAACCGTGACTAGCACAGAAGTCCAATAACAAAACACCACTCGGGTTCAGATTGGGGAGGCCGTTCCTCCCAACCACACCCCTCCAGGTGTCACTGTCGTCACCCACGTGAGCATTGAAGTCCCCCAGTAGCACAATGGAGTACCCAGTCTGAGCACCCCTCAGTACCTCTCCTAGGGACTCCAAGAAGGCCAGATACTCTCTACTGCTATTTGGCCCGTAGGCACAAACAACAGCAAGAGCCCTCTCCCCCATCCGAAGGCGCAGAGAGGCGACCCTCTCGTTCACTGGGGTAAACTCCAACACATGGCGGCTGAGCTGGGGAGCTATAAGCAAGCCCACACCAGCCCGCCGCCGCTCACCACGGGCGACTCCAGAGAAGTGGAAAGTCCAGACCCTCTCGAGGAGCTGGGTTCCAGAGCCCAAGCTGTGCGTGGAGGTGAGCCCGACTATCTCTAGCCGGTACCTCTCAACCTCCCGCACAAGCTCAGGCTCTCCCCCCCCCAGCGAAGTGGCATTCCATGTCCCAACAGCCAGCCGCTGTGTCCGGGGATCAGGTCGTCGAGGCCCCTGCCTGCCTTTCCTTTTCTTGTAGTTTTATTTAATTGTTGGTACTGCACCCTCTTCCAATACAGGCTTATAGCCAACGCTCCTCAACAAATCAGAGGTTTCGTACGAGTCTTCAGTAAAATGTGCAGAGCAGAGGAGAGACCACTTCGTAGCCGCTCAATGTGCCCATGAACTTCTTGCAAAACGCGTCCAAATCTTTGCAGTTTGAACATTCTTGGGCCATGAATGCAATGTAAATCCACCTTCTGTCGTGTTGCTGTACTGGCCAGCAACACATCTACAGTATGTGGCATGGCGATAAATTAGCTCAAAATGGAAGATCGGAGGGACATGTGCCATTTTGGGGGTGAGCCTCACTTTGATTTTTACAACAGCAACTGGATAGGTTGGTGAGAGATGTTGATTTTGCAATGGCTCTGAAGAAAATCTGCTTGAAATCCCCTGAGTCTTGGGAACTAAGACTTATTATAGGACTTGTTCACATGCAACTCACACAATCATTGTATCGTTATCTCAGTCTGTTAGACTCGGGCTCAGATCGCAGTTACTGACTTTGTATTACAGACATGCAACTGTTGCAGTCTTTGTTTATAGTTCTCTCAGTATTAAGCTTTGTCTTAAGTGGCCACTTGCATTCCCTCAGTTTACCTGGATATATTCACTGTCCTATATGTACACTGAATGTCCGAAGCAGGAGCTCAGATTGCAGTTGCTAAAATAGTAATAATGTATTGATATAAGGTGTTCTTTGTGGTCAGTGTACTACACTGTAGTGTGTCATGTGGTAAGGCATTATATGACAATGCAATTTTCATAAATATTACCGTATATCAGTTGTAATTATGTTCTACGCATATACCTGCAACTCTGACAATATCATTTTCAGTGACTAATAAAATGGTTTTGAACGTTCCTACTTTTAAAACATTTATTGATATGGTAATTTTCTTTAAGAGATTTCATTTACAACATGCCTCTGACAGCTCAAAATGCATCTCCGGGCATTTAAAAACTGCAGAGGTTCCTGGGTCCTCTGGCAGCCCCCGGAACCCCAGCCGTACTGGGTTGATGCCCCCCCCTTCCCATTTTCCTGGATCCGCCCCTAGAGCGTCAGTGTTTTCAGAAACATCCCTTTTTCCCATCCACATAAAACAAATTCCAATTTTTTATTTCTCTGCTCTGAATGGTGTTTCTGAAAAGCTTAATTTTCGCTCAGTACGTTTACATTCACACTGATATCCCACTGTTTTTCAGAGTATGACAATATTCGCAATTTGATACGGGTCATGTAAACAGCATGTTACATGTGGATATTCCGAATTTGGCCGTATTCCAATTAAGGTATGTGGGTTCTGCCAATATTATTCGGGTTTTAGGAACATTCCATGGACATGTGTACAGCGTATTCAGAATATGTGTCTCAAACAAGGGTTTTATGGCAGTTTGCGACAGACGGCTTCTTACCTGTTTACAGTCAGTTCTGTGCGTTTGGCACAAACTGACTAGACAATCACAGTATGTACAGCTGCATGTAAATGGGAATATTAGTAGAATATTCATTTTCATTAGCCATGTAAACAGCTGAGTAAGAATTTTTTTTTTCCGAATAAGGGCAAAAACAGGACTATTTTGTGCATGTAAACATACCATAGCAAGTGATGCAAAACACAGTTTTCATGTGGACAGGAGGCCAAAGCACAGAAAAAAAAACCTCATCTCATCTCATCTCATCATCTCTAGCCGCTTTATCCTGTTCTACAGGGTCGCAGGCAAGCTGGAGCCTATCCCAGCTGACTACGGGCGAAAGGTGGGGTACACCCTGGACAAGTCGCCAAGTCATCACAGGGCTGACACATAGACACAGACAACCATTCACATTCACACCTACGGTCAATTTAGAGTCACCAGTTAACCTAACCTGCATGTCTTTGGACTGTGGGGGAAACCGGAGCACCCAGAGGAAACCCACGGGGAGAACATGCAAACTCCGCACAGAAAGGCCCTCGCCGGCCACGGGGTTTGAACCCGGACCTTCTTGCTGTGAGGCGACAGCGCTAACCACTACACCACCGTGCCGCCCTCTCTAAAATATATAGAGAGAAAAATCAAATAATAAATCGGCTCTTAATCAGAAAGTAGCAGTGTTGTCCATAAGGCACCGGTACATGCAGCAGTAAGGATGAGACTGTAAAGCTGTTCAACACTTTGTATTATTATACAGTATTTATAGGGATCTAAATCCACATACAGATTCTGTGAAGCTGCTTTGTGAATGTCCATTGTTAAAAGGTATAAATAAATAAAATTGAATTGAGTTGAACTGCATTGAATAAAAACACTAGTGTTGTTATTATTTCACCAAAGAGGATCAAAGAGGTGTGTGTGTGTGTGTGTGTGTGTGTGTGTGTGTGTGTGTGTGTGTGTGTGTGTGTGTGTGTGTGTGTGTGAAGAATACTGATAAAGTTAACCTTGTAGACATTAGAATGGTGTTTATAACATTTTTATGATCTCATGTGTTAGTGTTTTTACAGTAGGGCGACTACACCAAGAGTTATACTCGTTTGCTGCACTGTGTGGTAAATAACAACCATAATAAGGATTATTTCAGCACTAATAATATAAATCCCATCACCTATAGGACATTAACATAATCATAAAGCTGCATTACGGCAGTTACGAAGCTTCAGCATTAAATATTGCGATGTAATGATTTTATGTGCAGGATCAACATAAATACTATGCATATGAGAGAGAGAGAGAGAGAGAGAGAGAGAGAGAGAGTGAGTGTGTGTGTGTGTGTGTGTGTGTGTGTGTGTGTGTGTGTGTGTGTGTGTGTGTGTGTGTGGCTGAATTGTCTCAGCCCCATTTTTTCCACAAAGATTTAAAAAAAGGAAATAGTCTGAATGGTGACTCTTTAAAAGCCACAAGATTGTTTTTATGACTCCATCATCCTACAGATATTTAATATATTCATCTCTCAGTTATATTTTTTTTTGTTTATCCATCCATTTATTATATTGTACTTTATATATTCGACATCCGCTGGCCTGAATGCACCTTTTTATTCTCTTCATGTCTTTATCTGCGTAACATCTGCTGCTGATATTCAGATCATAATTCTGACAATGACTCTGTAATGACGCTGAGTGAATATGTGCCTTTTTGTGTGTTACAGAGCCTGGATCAGGATCTGGGGATGAAGGTAGGGCTGGTAATATGAAAACACACACACAGAGACACACACACATTGTTTTTGTTCATTTTGCCTTTACACATACATCACAGTGTCTCTCATGCTTTCTCTGCCACTCAGTCACTCACATACACACAAGATTAATTTTATTCCAGTCGTCTGGCATCTTAGGGAAGCTTATTCACGGCAAATGAAATTCAGTTGCTCATTCATTGTTGTTTATTACCCCGTCTCCATCCCACTGAGTGAGTGACAGCATGTTGTAAGGAGCACCGCATGGATATGAGGCTCATCTGAAATGTGTCACTCCCTTCCTTTCACTCTGTCCTTCTTCCACTGTCTCCCTCCGTCCACCGGGACTCTGATGCCTTTCAGGAGCACCGAGATATTAGCGCTCCGTTGGTTTGGAAGAAAGCGGCTTCACTCGCTTTGGAATTGTTTCTCATCCTCTTTATGCTTCCTCTTTTGTCCTTAGCTATCATAATGATGAGTGATTTCTATTTATATAGTGTCTTTCTCAGACTAAAGAATGCTGTAGATGAGACAGCGTTAGACAGAGCAAAGAGAGAAAAGATCCTGAACCATGGCAGTGGAACAGAACAGAACAGGATCTCCACAGTACAGCACCGCTCAGTAAATGAAGAGAAAGGGCTCAGTAATGCAAGGAAGAGTGATAACACAAGTAGAAGAGATGAGACATACAGAGGTTAGTATTTAGTTGAGGTTTTTTGATAATTTTTTTTCTTCATGGTTTGAAATGTGCTACTCAATAAAAAAGAATGGTCTGAATTTATGAGGGCAGATTCACATGAACTCCTCATCTCATGTGCATGGACAGAGACATTGAACCAAGTGCTTTTAATTATAAAGATTTAGAATTCAAATGGATTTAAATATGATGCTACGCTGCACATTTGTAGCATAAACCACTCATGGTAAAATAATAATAATAATAATAATAATAATAATAATAATTGCTGTTTTTAATGTGAGCAAAGAAAATCCAGAGGAACCAACATTATCATTGTATCTTTTTTATTATGTTAATTTACATATTTACCCATAGTAATTCTTATTTTCTTGTCTCTGTATACTTATTATACTACACTGCACACTAGGCATGTCACGATATATTATATGACGATAAATTGAAATACAAATTTGTGATGATCTAAATTAATGAAATAAAAATTAAATCGTGATTATTATCAGGCTGCATAATCTCTTAGTTTTTCCTTGTTGTAACTGTGTTGTTTAGACAACAGAGGGAGCAATAACATACAATAGCGGGAATACATGTGACTTCACCATAGCACGGGCGCAGATAGAGGGTGGGACAGGTGGGATTCGTCCCACCCAGATTTAAATTCACCTCATTCGGTCCCCCCCACTTATAGGGAGGAAAAAACGTCTATGCTGTCTTTCTTTGCATAAGGCAAACCTCACGGAAAAATCAAAAGACTAATTACCATTCGGTTTATTGAGGTGCACAGCAGTACATACATAGTTGCAACAACTCACATAAAACAAAACAAAGACTGATATTCGGTTGGTTGAGCTGCGCAGACTGCACAGGTTGCGAGCTCGAGCTTGGTTGCTATGGTTACCCACAACAAGTTTGACAGGCATATCGGGGACAGCTCCTAGTTCAGGACCCCAACACGGCATGATGAAGGGTGCCAAACCGAAAAGGCAGAAAACAATTGCATCGTTTTTTCAAAAAACAACGACTGTAAGTAAACTGTGCCTTACTTTATCATATCACCTTGCAATTTTTTGATAGTCTGTTCAAAGTAATGTCGTAGTGAAAGTAAAATCGTATGGAGTAGAGATGCCTTTCTGGTAGCCTCCTTCTTTCGGTGGTAGCCTGTAGATACAGTGCTCAGAAGGCAGTTTTAATGTTTAATCTGGAGTTCCCTGCCATAATTTCAGCAAGCATATTGTTTCATAAGGAAACTTTGCGAAGAGTTGTTGACTGACTGCCGCTCACGCAACACACAGGCATAGTTAGAAAGTCAGGATGCACTGGTTTACACTTTACACACACACACATAGCCCAGCCTCTCGCTATGTTTAACAGTTTAACACACACACACACACACACACACACACACACACACACACACACATATTCAACCCACATGACATCCTGTTGTGTCAGTGGTAAATAGCACATGAGAGCACCAGACATCACAGGTGTGCTCTATTCCTACTCTTTATTTATTAGTAGGCCTAAGCTAACGGTTGCAGGAATGAAGGAGTGATGGTTTTTTTGTCTTAGCTGAGTAATGTCGCCGCCCTGAGGGCATCAGAGTATATTCCTCGCACAACACATGGTGGGGGTGGGGTTGGTTTGCTAGCAGCTTTGTCCCCCCCAGTTCAAAAAAACGTATCTGCGCCCCTGCACCATAGGCGGAAGTAACACAGCTCTAATGCTGTGAAAAAGTGGGAAAGTGGTGTTGTGTGATTGACTGTGCAAATAGATTTAACAAGAAATTGGAGCTCTCTTTTTACAGACTGCTGAAAGATAAAGAAAAGAGAAGCAAATGGAGGCAGAACAAATGTTCATAAGAGTTTATGAAGAAAAGGACAATTTGTTACTAACTTTTTCATTTTTAATAAAAGGAATATTTTAGTTAATATACTCTTTTATATTTTACTCTAACCTTTTCAAAAGTGGGTAAATAATTATTGTTGGTTATTAAGAAAAAAAATTAATTGAACAAAAGGAATATTTAAGTTGATGAATAGGAAAATAAATGTTGCTTATTTGGTGATAAAAATTTTTTCTTTTTTTCCCCCCCAAAAAAATTGTGAATCGGATTATAAATTGGGTGAATCATTACATGCCTACTGCACACTGACGACTTGTAAAATGTTTCTCACACACACACACATACATACACACATAAACGCTCAAGTAGATGGGTTGCAACAGCAGAAGACCACATTGGGTTCCATTCCTGATGAACCCAGAAACTAGAGAGTTGAAGACTGGGAGAAGGCCAGGTCCTGGTTTACAATCTACACCTGACTAAATAGGGGTTAAATTAGGGGATCAGTGTTGTAGAACCTGCACAGTGCACATTAAACTCAACAAAAATGCTATCTATGATTCAGACACAGAAAAACCTTGACTCCGTTAAATATCTGCTGAAACTACTTACATCTCATACGACTATTAGGATCTGGTCTTTGTTCAAATTGATATTGAGTTTTAGAATTCATACGTATTTTTTTAAAAAGGTGAAAATAAAGTATGTCATTAAGGACATGCATTTACTCAGAGCCCATTTTCTACATCAAGTGATAGAAGTGTCATTTACCCAAAAAATTTTGCAAAAGTTTTAGACGGGAATGAAAATCATACCACTTTGTAATGTTTCCGTTCCTTCTCACATCACTTAAAAGATGTTTAGGGACTGAAAACACCAAGTGATGAAGTGTTTCAGGTGTTATTTTGTTCCATTTTTCCTGCAAACAGGTCTTAAGGTGTGCAACAGTACAGGGTCGTCACCATTTTTTCATTTCAGTATTTGCCACGCATTCTCTATTGAGGGATCGGAGATCACAGTTGTTCAACTTAGGCTTGTGCCCTTGCCCTTTATGCATCAAAATTCCTCCAGATTCCTTGAATGGTTTAATGATATTATGCACCATAGAGGGTTAAATATCTAAATCCCTTCCTATCTTTCTTTGAGGAACATTGTTTTTAAACATTTCAATAATTTTCTCATGCATTTGTTGATGAACTGGAGATCTTCGGCCCATCTTTGCTCCTCAAAGACAAAACCTTTTCTGGTGACTGATTTTGTACCAAATCATGATTGCAATCACCTGTTGACATCACCTGTTTCAAGTCACATCATTATTTAATTGTTTTACCTCATTACTAGCCCTAAATTGGCCCCATCCCAACTTTTTTTGGAATATGTTGCACGTGTGAAATGCAGGAATGGATGTATATTAACAAATGAAATTAAGTCGACCAGAAAAACATGAAATATCTTGGGTTCATTCTGTCTGCAGTGAAATCCAAGACAAAGTACAGTTAGAAATCATTGCTTTCATTTTATTTGAATTTTTCAATCCATCCCAACTTTTTCTGATTTTGGGCTGTAATAATAACAAAATTGTAATATTGTGTTCAGGGCCTAGTGGTTTCTAGCTGGAAACAGACAATATTTATACTATATTGTTTAGTTCTTTTGATCCATCCATCCATTGATGGATCCATTGATCCAAAACTGTTAGTCTGGCGAGGCATACTGTCACTGAGGTGAAGTATACTATCAGGATGTAGTATACTTGTATTGGATGTATTGGAGGCGGATGTATGTGCATAAGAGAATCTTTATTTAAAAAGAAACAGAAAACAGGCATACGATCCAAAACGGCACGCGGTAATCGAATCGAGAAACAGGCAAAGGGCCAGGCAAGGCACAAACAGTCTAAACATGGCTAGACAATCTCAGAATCAAAAATACAGAATAGGAATCAGGAAACCAGGAGGACAACACAATAGCAAGGCTCGGTAATGTATGACTCGCAACGCAATACTTCGCCACATGAATGAGTCCTCAGCATCCTTATATGAGCGCACTGATTGCGCCTTAACCCAAGGCAAGTGTCAGAGTCAGAATTAGCGGCACGCGCTGTTCAGAGCATGCGTAAGAATCAGTTCTTTGTACTCGCTGTTCAGAGCGCACATGAGATAAAGTCTGTTGTGCGTGGCAACGCGTGTGGGTGTGACAATAACTAAAACAGCATTCAAGTGAAAGTCTATTCCTGTGGTAAATATTCAGCTAATACATTTCACGCACATGTTCATACTAAAGCATGTACTGTTTTTATATATATATATATATATATATATATATATATATATATATATATATATATATATATAAAACACATACATACATACACAAAAGCAAACCTTTATTTGTTACACACAGTCCTGTGCAAAAGTCTTAGGCCCATGTAAAGAAATGCTGTAGACCAAAAATGACTTAAAAATAATGAAATTAAATGTTTCAACATTAAGAAAATACTGTAAACAGCAGTAAGCCATAATAAATGAAACAAAGTCAATACTTGGTGTGAGATAACCCTTTCGTTAAAAAAAAAAAAGTTGTCTCAGGTACAATGAGTGCAGTTTTATAAGGAAATGAGTTGTAGGTTTTACTGAGCATCTTGCAAGAACCAGCCACAGTTCTTCTGGACATTTTGACTGTCACACTTGCTTCTTAATTTTGCAGCAAAACCCAGTAGCCTTCATTATGTACCGTATTGGCCCGAATATAAGACGACCCTGAATGTAAGACAACCCCCCTTTTCCAAGTTCATCTTTGGGGAAAAAGTTTTTTGAAGACCAAATGTTCATTCATATAACTCGTATTTATTTCAAAATTCTGTTTAAAATTAGAGGCTTTTGTTTTTCACATTTAAATAGAGGTCATTTCAGTCTCATTTCCGTGAACACTTTTCATAGAAGTAAAAAAAGAGGCTAAACTGCAGGCTACTAGACAAGCCAAATTAAAACATTTAAATTGCATTAATTCAACAAATTTGTCAGGTTTAGATTGAAAGTTCATAAACTTCAGAATGTCAATGCATTAACTTCCCATAGCCTATGGGTATATGGAATAAATTTGCAGAACAGTGCAAATGTTTTAAACAATGCATTAAACAATACATTAAGGTTTACAATAATAAACAACTGAAACAATGGAAAGGGTAGTTTGCTAAATTACAGCTACTCAGCACAGAGATCCGCAGCCTCACTTTGCTCACTCTCACTGTCCTCACTTTCACTTTCGTTTTTGGTGGCATTTTGTCTAGTCCGCGAATTTAAGACAACCCCCCCTTTTAAAGAGCTATTTTTTACAACAAAAACACCGTCTTATATTCGAGCCAATACGGTATTCTTTTTTAATCTGAAAAGTGCACTCTTATGGAATATGCTGCTCAGATACAAACATTTTTTTCTGTAACATTTAATTTTGTGCTGGAAAATGAACATTTGGAACTCTAAAATGTTTTTTGTACTGACTTGATAATGTAGAAGTCATAAAATTAGAAATCTATAATGAAGTTTGTATGAAAAAAATAGGAATCCTAGGACTTTTGCACAGTATTGTACATGCAGAGTACAGTGAAACTCCTTTGTTCACTTATATCAACTTGTCTGGAAGTTAAAGAGATGAAGAGTGCGTTACAAATGGCTTGAAGCCCTTTACAGGAATTACACACAGTTTTTAGATTTCAAACCAATAATAAATACTCATTTGTATGATGAGACACTGGGCACTGATTAGAAACAGAGCAGCTGCTGAAAAAATATTCACGTAAAAACACCCTGGAGTTCAAATAAAAATATCCTGGATAGTGTTTGTTTGTTGAATCAGATAATCCACTAAATACATGCAGACTTGTCTAAGAAGAGAGTGTTACAGAAGTCAATTAAAGATTACACATATTAAAGCTGTTATGCTTATTTTCATTTCAACAATATCACATGAGCAGGAGTGCGAATGCGAAGCCGCAGGCTGAATGCTGTTCTTTTTCATCTTCATCTCATCGTCTGCTTTCATATTTTGCCATATTGTCATTTGCCATGTCCGCTGATTATGTCTCGAACACTAATGTAGTATCCATTATGAACTAGGAAGTGGAATTTTTCATGGCAAATACAGCCAAGTGTAGTGATACACACAATGAAACATCCCAGTGTGGTTATAATAAATATAAACATGCTTGGAACACCGTTCATCCAATCCCATTACTGGACCAGAATGAACTCTTTCATAAGTGGTGTCCATGAGATGGTGCTTCATTTAGTATGTGTGCTATAGTTTGCTTTTGTGTTCATCAGATCAGTTTCTGAACATTAAGTCACGTTTAACTTGGATTGGAAAATAGATGTTTCCTCACGTTGACAGACAAGATGGAGCTGCGAGACAAATTGAGGATAACGAAGCAGGAGAGCAGAGAAAAATAGACAGTGAGACAAAAGAAAAGCGATAAGACTGGACGAGTGTCAATAAACCGGGCAGGAAGAGAAAGAGAGAGTGAGGGAGACAGCTGGGGGGAAGTCGATAAGGTGAACAAGAGCAGCTGAGGCATGGGAAGAGATGCAGAATGATAAAAGACAGGGAGGTGAAGGTAGGGAACGGAGAGAAAGAGAATTAGGAATGTGCAGCAGCAGTTTTGGTGTGATAAAAATCAAATGTATTTTAATGGTTGGAGATAAATCTTGTGGGAAGCTGCAGAAGCCTATTGAGCACTTTACAGAAAAGCACACACAGATCACCAAGGCCCCCCAAGGCTTTCTAACACTCACACACATCTGTCTGTGGGACTGCCAGGCCAGTAATGCATGCTGGATAACTGTAGTCTGTTGTGCAGTGTCCAGCTTTAGAAGCTTCATTCACAGCAGAGGTATGATGTGAATAGTGTTATAAGGAAATCAGAGAAAACTGATGAATACAGATAATACATCCCCAGTTACTGCACTGCTTTATGTAAGCAGCTTGTATGATGATGATGATGATGATGATGATGAAGAAGAATCTAAGTCCTGTTTGAGTTGCTTGGTTATCATGCTGTGACCTCCCGATGTGCTAAATGTTTGAGTATATAAAAAGTGCCTAAAAATGTGCATGCATATTTATTAACTTGGTCTACAAGTGATTGTCTTTCTAGTGCGTTCATTTTACATAAAGGCAGAAAATCTGAAGTGGTGTTTTTTCAAATCAATTGATTTTGCACCTGTAATGTGATTTACTAAACCTGAATACAGTGGTGCTTGAAAGTTTGTGAACCCTTTAAAATTTTCTATATTTCTGCATAAATATGACCTAAAACATCATCAGATTTTAACACAAGTCCTAAAAGTAGATAAAGAGAACCCAGTTAAACAAATGAGACAAAAATATTATACTTGGTCATTTATCTATTGAGGAAAATGATCCAATATTAAATATCTGTGAGTGGCAAAAGTATGTGAACCTCTGCTTTCAGTATCTGGTGTGACCCCCTTGTGCAGCAATAACTGCAACTAAATGTTTCCGGTAACTGTTGATCAGTCCCGCACACCGGCTTGGAGGAATTTTAGCCCATTCCTCCATATAGAACAGCTCCAACTCTGGGATGTTGGTGGGTTTCCTCACATGAACTGCTCGCTTCAGGTCCTTCCACAACATTTCGATTGGATTAACGTCAGGACTTTGACTTGGCCATTCCAAAACATTAACTTTATTCTTCTTTAACCATACTTTGGTAGAAGGACTTGTGTGCTTAGGGTCGTTGTCTTGCTTCATGACCCACCTTCTCTTGAGATTCAGTTCATAGACAGATGTCCTGACATTTTCCTTTAGAATTTGTTGGTATAATTCAGAATTCTTTGTTCCATCAATGATGGCAAGCCATCCTGGCCCAGATGCAGCAAAACAGGCCCAAACCATGATAATACCCCCACCATGTTTCACAGATGGGATAAGGTTCTTATGCTGGAATGCAGTGTTTTCCTTTCTCCAAACATAACGCTTCTCATTTAAACCAAAAAGTTCTATTTTGCTCTCATCCTTCCAGAAAACATTTTTCCAATAGCCTTCTGGCTTGTCCACGTGATCTTTAGCAAACTGCAAATGAGCAGCAATGTTCTTTTTGGAGAGCAGTGGCTTTCTCCTTGCAACCCTGCCATGCACACCATTGTTGTTCAGTGTTCTCCTGATGGTGGACTCATGAACATTAACATTAGCCAGTGTGAGAGAGGCCTTCAGTTGCTTAGAAGTTACCCTGGGGTCCTTTGTGACCTTGCCGACTATTACATGCCTTGCTCTTGGAGTGATCTTTGTTGGTCGACCACTTCTGGGGAGGGTAACAATGGTCTTGAATTTCCTCCATTTGCACACAATCTGTCTGACTGTGGACTGCTGGAGTCCAAACTCTTTAGAGATGGTTTTGTAACCTTTTCCAGCCTGACAAGCATCAACAACGCTTTTTATGAGGTCCTCAGAAATGTCCTTTGTTCGTGCTATGATACAGTTCCACAAATATGTGTTGTGAAGATCAGACTTTGATAGATTCCTGTTCTTTGAATAAAACAGGGTGCCCACTCACACCTGATTGTCATCCCATTGATTGAAAACACCTGACTCTAATTTCACCATCAAATTACAGTGGTGCTTGAAAGTTTGTGAACGCTTTAGAATTTTCTATATTTCCGCATAAATATGACCCAAGGCAAGGCAAGTTTATTTATATAGCCCATTTCATACACAGTGGCAGTTCAATGTGCTTTACAGAAGTAAAAGCAAAACAGTAAACAATAGAAAATAAAATTACATAAAATAAATGGGGAAGAAAATTAATAAGAATTAAACAATAGTAGAAATAAAATAATAAAATGAGATAAAAGTTCAATTTAAAAAAACAGCAGAATAAAATAGAATAAAAGTTAAGTAAAATTTAAAACATGGAGAGACTGTAAAAGTAAAGAGTTTAAAACATGTAGAGATGGCAATATTAATAATTTAGCAGAAAGCATCTGAAAACAGCTTGGTCTTTAGTCTAGATTTGAAGCTGCCAACAGCAGGAGCATTTTTGATGTCCTCTGGCAGTTGGTTCCATAGCTGTACTGCATAGTAGCTAAAAGCTGCTTCACCACACTTTGTTTTAACAACAGGTTTTAACAGTAAATTTTTCTGCTGCGATCTGGTAGATCTGATTGGGTTAGGCCTCTGCAACATATCAGAGAGGTAATTGGGCCCTGTACCATTTAGAGATTTGTACACCAGCAGCAATGCTTTAAAGTCAATTCTGTAGCTTACTGGAAGCCAGTGAAGGGACCTAAGAATTGGAGTAATGTGTTCTGTTCTTTTTGTTCGTGTGAGAACCCTAGCTGCTGCATTTTGAACCAGCTGAAGTCGTTTGACGGGTTTTTTTGGCAGGCCTGTGAAAAGGCCATTGCAGTAATCAACCCTACTAGAGATGAAGGCATGTATAAGTTTTTCCAGATCATTTTTTGACATAAGTCCTCTTAGTTTGGAAATGTTTTTTAGGTGATAAAATGCCATTTTAGTGATTGCTTTCATGTGCCTATCAAAGTTTAGCTCGCTGTCAATGAAAACACCAAGATTTTTAACCATTTCTTTTGTTTTAATCCCCTTTGTGTCAAGAATAGTGGTAATCCTGAGTCTTTCATCTTTTTTTCCAAATAGAATTACTTCTGTTTTATCTGTGTTCAGCTGAAGAAAATTTTGTGACATCCAGTTGTTGATTTGATTGATACACTGGTAGAGACATTCAAGGGGGGCATAATCATTAGGTGATAGAGCAAGATAAATTTGGGTATCATCTGCATAGCAGTGATATAAAATTGAATTGTTCTTGATAATTTGCCCAAGTGGGAGCATATAAAGGTTGAATAGTAATGGTCCAAGAATCAACCCCTGGGGGACACCACAGGTCAAGGACATTGACGCTGAGGTACAATTTCCCATGGTAACAAAGAAGCTTCTATCTTTTAAGTAAGATTTTAACCAATTGATAACTTTACCAGTCAACCCAACCCAATGTTCAAGTCGATATAGCAGTATGTTGTGATCAACAGTATCAAAAGCTGCACTGAGGTCCAGTAATACCAGGACCGATGTTTTGCCTGCATCAGTATTAAGACGTATGTCATTTATAACTTTAATCAGCGCTGTTTCAGTGCTATGATTGGCACGAAATCCTGATTGAAAGTTATCAAAACAGCTGTTTGATATCAAGAAGGCAGTTAATTGATTGAAGACAATTTTTTCAAGGATTTTCCCGATGAATGGTAGATTTGATATTGGCCTGTAGTTATTTAATACTGAAGCATCCAGATTATTCTTTTTAAGTAGGGGCTTTACAACGGCTTTTTTCAAGGACACAGGAACAATGCCAGTCTCTAGGGATGTATTTATGATTTGAAGCACATCTGTAATTATAAGATGTAGAACAGACTTAAAAAAGTTGGTGGGCAGAATGTCCAATTCAGATGTTGAGGAACTGAGATTTTGTACAGTTTTTTTCAAGAGTCTCATAATCAATTAAACAAAATTCTGACATTGTGTTGAAGTTATCTGTCTGTGTCACTGGTGATTGCAGTTTTTCAAGTATTTGCAACTGAGATATATTATGAGCAATATTATGTCGTATTTTATCAATTTTACCTTTAAAGAAGGATGCAAACTCATTGCATTTATTAACTGAGAGAAGTGCAGGTGCTAATTGTGGTGGGGGATTTGTTAGCTTCTATACTGTTGAAAATAGCACACGGGCATTGTTCATATTCCTGTTGATGATGTTGGAGAAGAAAGACTGTCTTGCTTTACGAATTTCATAATTATATTTACAAAGCATCTCTTTATGGATTTGATAATGGATGTGAAGTTTAGTTTTGCGCCATTTTCTTTCAGTCTTTCTACATTCTCTCTTTAACAGTTTAACAGCTGGGTATTGCTTCCATGGTGCTTTCTGCTTATCATTGACTCTTTTGATTTTGAATGGAGCAATATCATCCATAATTTGGGTCATATTTAAATTAAAAATTTCCAGTAAATCATCTACAGAGTCTGACATTTTGGTTGAGATCCGAGAGAGAGAGCTTGCTCAAAGAGAACACGTGTTGTCGTTTATGACTCTCCTACCCATAGTCATTGAGCTGTTCTGAATGTGAGGAGACATAGAAACATCAGAGAAAACACAAAAATGATCAGATAAGGCCAGGTCAACAACAGTAGTAGAAACAGTAAGACCCTTTGTGATGATGAGGTCAAGGGTATGACCACGAGAGTGGGTCGGCCCCTGTACATGTTGTACAAGGTTGAAGTTGTCAATAAGTGCAAGTAGTTCATTGGCATAGGTGTTTTCAGGATTATCTACATGCAAGTTAAAATCCCCAGATATAATAAGACAGTCAAACTCTAAGCAAATGACTGACAACAGTTCACCAAACTCTTCCAGAAAAACTTTGGCTGAATGTCTCAGAGGCCTGTAAATAGTTAATATGTTAGGAGAGCATGTAACAAGTGCACATAAGTGTTCAAAGGATGTAAAATCACCAAGTGAGGATTGTTTACATTGAAAAGAGAATTTGAATATATTTGCGATCCCTCCACCTTTCCCCTGTCGGGTAACATTCATAAAATTAAAATTTGGGGGAGTTGCTTCAATAAGGGTGGTAGCACTATTTGCTTGATCCAGCCAAGTTTCAGTTAGAAGCAAAAAATCAAGATTATGTTTGCAGATAAGATCATTAATTAAAAATGACTTGTTTGAAAGTGATCTAACGTTCAGAAGAGCTAGCTTTACAGAAAGTCTAGAAGTAATATCCGCTTGGGCACTCTGATGTTGTTTTGAAACAGGAAGGAGACTAGACTGGTTTACCCCCTGGGTTAAATATGCTCTATGTTTTCTATTTCTTATCAACACAGGAATAGAAAATGGCATAGGCATACTGGGTCCCAGCTTGTTTTCAAAACTACACCCAATGCAGGGACCCCCAGCACATCATGCTAGACTTTCTTTATGTTCCATTTTGTTTGAGATTGAGAAGATTGGAGATGTCATGTATCTTTTAGATGGTGAAAAAGATTGGTAGCCAGCTGAAAGTCCTGGGCGAACACAGTTCAGTCTGTTGGTTGATTTTTGATGAACTGGGTACACAGCTTGTCGCGACAGATTTGGGCTGGAAAAAGAGAGTGTAGCCATTTGCATCAGTCTTTGCATACTATTTGGGAAATCCATGCAAGGGGGAGACGGAGATGGTACGATAAAATCAGAAGAGCGAGACTTTGGTGAGGCCTTTGTAAGTGTCTCCATGACTGTCTCTGTGGTGACTGTCTCACTGATTGTCTCTGTGATAGTTGCATGGGGTCGAGAAGTGGACGAAGCAACCTTGACATGGTTATCTTTAGTCAGGTCCTTAATCTGGATGGAATCACATGATAAAATCGCATGCTCACATTCTCCATGTGATTGTTGTTGTCCTTGGCAGTCTGCTCCAGATGGCTGTGTGTCCTTGGTGAAGACTTGCATAGATGATTGTTTTGGCATTGCAGAGGAATTGTTTATATTTGTAACTAGGTCAGTCTGCGACATCTTCTCAACTGTTCTCTTCAATGTTGACTGAGAGAAAATTGCAAGTCTATAATGATCTGCTAAAACTTTGGTCCCAATCCAGCTAAGTTCAGTGCTGTTTGGCTTGAAAATTCTCTGCGATTCCAGAAAAGGTTAAAATTGTCTATAAAGTTCATACCAGATGAAAAACAAGTTTTTCTAAGCCAGGTGTTAAGACTGAAAAGTCGACTAAATGCAAAACTTCCCCTTGCAGGAAGTGGGCCACTGATAAAAGATTGTATTCCGGTCTTATAGAGATGAGAAAAGAGTTTTTTGAAGTCCTCTTGGACAAACAGCTGTTCTCTGAAAACATCATTTGCTCCCACATGCACAGCAATACGTTTGATAGTTTTATGCTCGGACATGAGTTTCAAAATGCTGTCTTTGGTGTCAGAGATGGATGCATTTGGAAGGCAGCAAATAATCATTCCATGTCCTTTTAAATGTCTTACAGTGGAATCACCAAGAACAAGGGTTGTGGGATCAGGTGGTGTTTTGAGCTGCTTTTTGCCTCTTCCCACAGCTCTTTGGTTGTGATGCAATTTCTTTTTACGATGTGTTTGTCCGCCTGAAAATTCCGCTTCCACATCCCTAAGGCATTCAAATTTGTTCTGAAGCCTTATGGGCTGTGGATTTTCCATAGGATTGTAAATCCTATTGTAATTTGTAGACCTAGCTCTATTTCTGGTAGCATGGCTGTGGAGCATGGGTCGCATAGTATCAGAACAAGCTGGTGTTGAGGTAATAACTCTTCTGTTTTTATTTTCATCTGTACTCACATTTTGCCCTGTTAGATCGATGAATTCATCCACTCGATCTGCAATGTCATCGGCTTGTCGGGGTACATTCTCTGCATTCTCAGCCACTGTTTCTGTACTCCTTTCCTGAGATATTGCTCTTAATTCGTCAGTCTTTGGCAGAGCATCGATCTTTGATTCCAGGATAGAAATCCTCTGTTCTAGTTCTGTGCATTTTCTGCAGGATCTCCTGGATTTTTTGCCCCCTGGCATTTTGTTTTAAAAGCTAGCTTATCTTATAAAGATGAAAAATAAAATGAAGAAATAGTGGAAATTAAATTAAAATTAAAAGCTTATAAAGATGAAAAATAAAATGAAAAAGTAGTGGAAATTAAATGAGAAAGTAAAGTAAAATAAAGATCAAGCAGGAGCAAAGCAGGAGCAAAGCAAAGAAGCGTCCTACTCGCTTGAGTAGGAGGAGCAGTGCGTCATCATCTTCAACATCATCAGGTTTTCACACAAGTCCTAAAAGTAGATAAAGAGAACCCAGTTAAACAAATGAGACAAAAATATTATACTTGGTCATTTATTTATTGAGGAAAGTGATCCAATATTACATATCTGTGAGTGGCAAAAGTATGTGAACCTCTAGGATTAGCAGTTAATTTGAAGGTGAAATTCGAGTCAGGTGTTTGCAATCAATGGGATGACAATCAGGTGTGAGTGGGCACCCTGTTTTATTTAAAGAACAGGGATCTATCAAAGTCTGACTCTAATTTCACCTTACAAACAAAAGGCACGAACAAAGGACATTTCTGAGGACCTCAGAAAAAGCGTTGTTGATGCAGGCCAAGTCAAAGTCCTGAATTTAATCCAATCGAAATGCTGTGGAAGGACCTGAAGCGAGCAGTTCATGTGAGGAAACCCACCAACATCCCAGAGTTGAAGCTGTTCTGTATGGAGGAATGGGCTAAAATTCCTCCAAGCTGGTGTGCAGGACTGATCAACAGTTACCAGAAACGTTTAGTTGCAGTTATTGTTGCATAAGGGGGTCACACCAGATACTGAAAGCAAAGGTTCATGTACTTTTGCCACTCACAGATATGTAATATTGGATCATTTTCCTCAATAAACAAATGACCAAGTATAATATTTTTGTCTGATTTGTTTAACTGGGTTCTCTTTATCTACTTTTAGGACTTGTGTGAAAATCTGATGATGTTTTAGGTCATATTTTTGCAGAAATATAGAAAATTTTGAAGGATTCACAAACTATCAAGCACCACTGTACTTTTCCACAAATTAACAAGCCTTAAATGTCTGTATTATATGCTGTAGAAGTCCAATTCTGCCAGCTGAGGCCAAATTTTACCATGGACTAAATCTTAATAATGAAAAAGTTGTTCATTAAAAATAATCAGCTTGCAGTAAGGTGTGTTTTGTATTCGATCCTCACTGCACATTCACACCTCCAGTGCTGACAGCATTTACACGGAGCCTTTCATTCACATTTACCTCATTAACATAATGCACACTCATGTCTACACTCTTATTCATTTATTCATAGTGTATTTTGAACACATTTTCAGCGTGTCTCACTGCGTTTAGTCGGCTTTATTCCTGAGGTACGGGTCACTTTACTCTTCCAGGAGTCTCTTTGTTATCCACGCTCACCGTGACGACCAGAAACATTTACCACATGCAAAAGCTTCATTTGCGTTTTGCGATCTCCTGCTACTTTGTGTGTGAAATAATTCACACAATGATTCTCTGTTAAGAAAATGAGAATTCATAGACCACTCTGTTTATCTGCTGGAGAGATGCAAAACAATTTAAAAACTTGCACTACATTTATTCTAATCCACATGGGATTCATAAAGAGTCAGGGATTTTTATGTCGCAGAAAAATTATTTATGGAACAGTACGTCATTTAATGTAGAGAGAGGTTAAACCGTGTTCGAGGCTTGACATTAACGGTTGTCCGATTGTCCTGGACAACCAAATGTTTGGTCTGGACAAGTCAAATCCGCATTTACCTTTCCGACGGGACAAGGTGAATATTTGTTGAAAATCACCATTTTTATAGTAACTATTCAAGAGTTCGATCAATAAAGTTCCAGCAAAACCAGTTCAATCCCCTCAGTGATCCGGCCGTGTTATTGTTCATGAAATTCTGGGAAAGCCGAGTACAGCAGGTGTGTGTGCAAAAATAACCACATCGTAATGTCTAATTATAGATTATTAGACTCTGAATTCATCGAAATTGGAGAAATGACAATCAAATGCCTCAAGAAAATAAATATCTGTGGTGAATCTTCATTTCATTCAGACATTCATTGTATTTTACATTTGTGTGGTTCACATTAACCATCACAAATGTCGTAAATTATTTTGCAGGAATTTTACGACAGTGCCGAACTCACTGACGGTTTGTTTTCATTCACAACATGATTCTGTCACCCTTATCTTGCCCAACTTCTTTTCCTTCTGTTTCATTTCATCAAAAGAAAGTGAAAAAGACGACAATCCCAACTCTTAAAACTGCAGATCAGGTAATGGGTTGTAACAACACACATACACACCATAATGGGGTATTGGATAGTTTTTGTTCATTGTTACAGTTAAAGTTTGAGTTTTATGGAAAAATTATAAATCATTAAAGCATAATGATCATAACTATACCTGTTTTTTGATAAATTTTGTTCATCACTTTCCTTCCAGTGAACTAGTAAATACATAGTAATAAAAAGGTTATGTGAAAAATCTTATTGCTTGTCCAACTGGACGAGTGGATTAAAGTTAATGTCTAGCCCTAGTTTTTTATAGCAACTGATATATATAGCCGAGTCCAAAAGTTTATATCCCCTCAGGACAAAATTAAGCAAATGAAGAAATGGAGCGATACATTTAGCCTGTTTGGGTTTAGTACTATTTATGAGATTAGAACAGAAATGAGCTTTTAAAGCTGCTCAGGTTTAAAGCAGTTATAAAGACAGATGCATTATTACTGTATATTATATATATATATATATATATATATATATATATATATATATATATATATATATATATATATATATAGTGCTCAGCATAAATGAGTACACCCCCTTTGAAAAGTAACATTTTAAACAATATCTCAATGAACACAAACAATTTCCAAAATATTGAAAAGACAAAGTTTAATATAACATCTGTTTAACTTATAACATGAAAGTAAGGTTAATAATATAAACTTAGATTACACATTTTTCAGTTTTACTCAAATTAGGGTGGTGCAAAAAGGAGTACACCCCACAACAAAAACTACTACATCTAGTACTTTGTATGGCCTCCATGATTTTGAATGACAGCACCAAGTCTTCTAGGCATGGAATGAACAAGTTGGCGACATTTTGCAACATCAATCTTTTTTCCATTCTTCAACAATGGCCTCTTTTAGTGACTGGATGCTGGATGGAGAGTGATGCTCAACTTGTCTCTTCAGAATTCCCCAAAGAAAATAATTTATTTACACCACAAAGGTGAAGGCTACAAGAAGATCAGCAAAGCTTTACTTATCAGTCAGAATACTGTAGCAAAAGTGGTACAAAAATTTAAGAAAGATGGAACTACAACCATCTCACAGAGACGTCCAGGTCGTCCACGAAAGTTAACACCTTGACAGGAGCATCTTCTGATGAGAAGGGTTGAAGAAAATTGGCATGCAAGTTCACTGCAGTTATCTAAAGAAGTAGAAAGCCAAACTTGGGTGACTAGTTCCCGTAATACAATACGGCATACACAGCAGAGGAACAGCATGCATGGATGCCGTCCACGAAAGAAGCCTCTCCTAAAGCCCAGGCACAAAAAAGCCCACCTAGAGTTTGCCTGGGCCCATGCTGACAAAGATGAAGACTACTGGGACTCTATACTCTGGAGTGATGAGACCAAGATAAATGTTTTTGGAACTGATGGCTTCAAAACTGTATGGCGTCTCAAAGGTGAGGAATACAAAGAAAAATGCATGGTGCCTACAGTGAAACATGGTGGTGGCAGTGTCCTTATGTGAGGCTGCATGAGTGCTGCTCGTGTCAGGGAGCTGCATTTCATTGATGGCATCATGAATTCACAGATGTATTGCTCTATACTGAAAGAGAAGATGCTACCATCACTCCGTGCCCTTGGTCACTGTGCACTTTTCCAACATGATAATGATCCTAAACACACATCTAAGGCCACTGTTGGATTTCTGAAGAAGAACAGGGTGAAAGTGATTCAGTGCCCAAGTATGTCTCCTGATCTGAACCCAATCGAACACCTATGGGGAATTCTGAAGAGACAAGTTGAGCATCACTCTCCATCCAGCATCCAGTCACTAAAAGAGGCCATTGTTGAAGAATGGAAAAAGATTGATGTTGCAAAATGTCGCCAACTTGTTCATTCCATGCCTAGAAGACTTGGTGCTGTCATTCAAAATCATGGAGGCCATACAAAGTACTAGATGTAGTAGTTTTTGTTGTGGGGTGTACTCCTTTTCGCACCACCCTAATTTGAGTAAAACTGAAAAATGTGTAATCCAAGTTATATTATTAACCTTACTTTCACATTATAAGTTAAACAGATGTTATATTAAACTTTGTCTTTTCAACATTTTGGAAATTGTTTGTGTTCATTGAGATATTGTTTAAAATGTTACTTTTCAAAGGGGGTGTACTCATTTACGCTGAGCACTGTATATATTGTCAGGGTGCAGGCACTTGCGGATGTATGTGCAGAGGAGAGCGGAGTGCAAACTGTGTCAAAGGCAAAACGTAAGACAGGAATTGATGTCAGAGAACTAGCGAGGGTCGGGCGATTGGCGAACAACGTAGTAGAGGAAAGACAAAGAGTGTAAATGTGGAAAGGAATAGCAAAAGTCAGAAAACGGGAGTCAGTCAGAAGTAACAAGGCTTGGTATGACCTGGAATGAGCAGAGCGATACTTCACACTGGAGTAGTGTGAGTGGCTTAAATAGGGAGAGAGGTGATTAGGAAGATGAGTGTCAGCAGTAGTCAGGAGACAGAGGGCACTGTGACTGTGCTTGAGGAGCAGGTCTAGAATGTCCTTAGTGGAGACCCAGCTTTGTTCTTCGGGTTCGTAACCCTCCCAATCTACCAGGTATTTGATCTGCCCTCTTCTTCGTCTAGAGTCAAGAATCTTGTTTACCTGGTAGACGGGTTCACCCTCTAAGTCAAGAGCCTGGTGCTCCTGGATTTTCGGCAAGGGGGCCCAGGATAGCAGGTTTTAAATTAGAAACATGGAATGTGGGAGATAACCTGTTGTGAGGGGGAAGCTCCAACCAGTAGGAGACTTCATTGATGCGATGTAGCACCTTGAATGGCCCAAGATATCATGGCTGGACTTGTCTACAGGAGTTGGGTTCTCTGAGGTTTCTCATGGCTACCCATACTCTGTTGCCAGGGTTAAAGTTTGGGTTGTCTGCTCTGCACTTGTCTGCATATTCTTTGTACTTGGCATTGATCGTCTCTATACACTGGTGTACCTCCTTCCATATTGTCTGGCTGCATGTGAACCAATCATCCACGGCTTGTACCTGGCGTGGCATGTCGTCACAGGAGAACAAGGGCAGTTGGTAGCCGAGTATGCACCGAAATGGTGTTAATTGGGTTGCAGAGTGTTTGAGGGAATTTTGTGCATACTTGGCCCATGGAAGGGAGTGTGCCCAGTCCCCCTGGTTACACATGCAGAATATCCTCAGAAAACAGCCGATTTCTTGGTTGACTCTTTCTCCTTGGCCGTTTGACTGAGGATGGTATCCGGACATGAGGCTCACTGAAACCCCTAATCTTTCCATGAAGCAAGTCCAAAAACATGAAATAAACTGAGAGCCCTGGTCATTGACACTATCTTCGGAGTGATCATAGTATCTAAAGACCTGCTGGAATAACAGTTCAGCCGTTTGGGATGCTGTGGGAATGCCAGGTAATGGGAAGAGTTTTAGAGCTTTGGAGAAGCGGTCGATGGTTACCATTATGGTGGTATTGCCTTGTGAGGGAGGGAGGTCAGTGATTAAATCGATGGATGTGTGAGACCAGGGTCTCTGAGGGATAGGGAGGGGACAGTTTGCCAGTGGGAGGGGTTCTAGGAACCTTAGCTTGTGCGCAAACAGAGCATGAGGCAATGAACTGGTTAATCTCTGTGAGCATGTTCTCCCACCAGTACTTGTTCCTGAGCATCTGATGAGTGCGTTGACTGCCAGGGTGTCCCGTGGCGGGCGATGCATAAGCACAAGTGATGAGTCTGCCTCGAAGACACTTAGGCACATATAGTAGGCCAGGTGGGAGACTGTTGGGAAGAGTTTGAGGTTGTGAGTTCCTGATTTCCTTGTCTAGGTCCCAGGTGATGGACTGTAGAAAGCACTGGGATGGGAGAATGGGGTGGGTAACAGAATCTTGATGAGCAGGAGCAAAGACTCGAGATAGGGCATCAGCTTTGGTATTCTTGGAGCAGGGGCAGAATGAAATGGTGAAATTAAAGCGTGTGAAGTAGAGAGCCCATTTGGTCTGGTGAGGATTTAACCTCTTGGCTTTCCTGAGATATTCAAGGTTCTTGTGGTCTGTGAGAATTACGAATGGGTGAGTGGCTCCCTCTAGCCAGTGTTGCCAATCCTCAAGGGCTAGTTTTATGGCAAGTAGCTCCCTGTTACCAACATCATAGTTCCTTTCTGCAGAAGAGAGTTTCTTAGAAAAGAAGACTACTGGATGAAGTTTCTGTTTTTCCCTGAAACATTGTGATAGAATTGCCCCTACTCCCACGTCATATGCGTCTACCTCCAGGGTGAAAGGTTTGAATTGGTCCGGATGCTGTAAGATTGGAGCAGAGGTGAAGGCATGTTTGAGATGACTAAATGCTTCTTCTGCCGTGGGGTTCCACTGGAGGCACGTCGGTCCCTACTTTAGTAGTGCTGTCAAGGGAGCGGCAATCATGCTGAAACCGCTAATAAAATGGTGATAGAAGTTAGCAAAGCCCAAGAAATGCTGAAGGTCCTTTATGGACATGGGCATGGACTAAGACGTGAGTGACCACAGAGACCTTGGATGAGTCCATACTAACTCCTTCAGCACTGATAATGTATCCTAAGAAGGAGATATAACTTTGATGGAACTCACATTTCTCCACTTTGACATAGAGGTGATTCTGAAGCAGGCGTTTGAGAACCATTCTTACGTGCTCTTGGTGACTTCCTTCATCTGGAGAGTAGATTAGGATGTCGTCTATATATGCGATATATAGATGACATATCTGCCTAGCATGTCCCATAGCACATCATTAATCAAGCACTGGAACACACTAGGAGCCACAGAAAAGCCATATGGCATTACCCAGTACTCAAAATGGGTGGTGGTAGTGCTGAATGCGGTCTTCCACTCATCGCCCCTTTTAATCCTGATTAGATTGTATGCACTACGTAAATCGAGTTTAGAGAAGATCTTAGCCAATCTGAGTTGTTCCAAGGCTGCGGGAACAAGAGGAAGAGGATATGGGTACTTGACTGATACCTGGTTTAACCCCCTGTAATCAATACATGGGCGGAGACCACCACCTTGTTTCTCTACAAAGAAGAAGCCCAGGACGAATGTAACCCTGCTTGAGGGGTTCTCGAATGTACTCTTCCATCGCTGCGTGTTCTTTCTGTGAGAGGGGGTATAAACACCCAAGTGGTGGTGACATGCCTGACAGTAAGTCAATTGCACAGTCATAGGGCTGATGAGGAGGTAGCCCACAAGCCTTTCCCTTGCTGAAAACCTCCTTAAGGTCCAGATAACATTCAAGAACATTGTCCAGATAATCCAGCTGAGGGCTGTCCACAGAGGTGGAGGAGAGAGTGACTTGAGGACGAGAGATACAGCTTTGAAAGCAAGTGGGTGACCATTGTAGAATCTCCTTATTTTGCCACGAGATTAAGGGGTCGTATAGCTGAAGCCAAGGGTAACCAAGGATGATATTGTGACTTACGGCTGTGGTGACGTAGAGGGAGATAAGCTCTGAATGTAGTGCGCCCACTTGAATGTGAATAGGGGCTGTATGCAAGGTGACAAAACCCTCTCCTATGGGTCCTCCATCGATGGTCCTAATTCTGAGTGCACTTTGAAGAGGGGTTTTTGGCAGGTTGAACTTCTGAGTGACTGAACTGCTGATAAAGTTCCCCTCTGCCCCTGAATCAATAAAAGCAGAGAGAAAGTGGGTGGAAGATGCCAACTTTAATAACACTGGAACCTTGAATAATTTGGAATTGAATTTTCTTACTGGACTCACATTATGTGCTGGACCTTCTGTTGAAGCTGCACAGGGCGGACGAATAGGACAGTGGTTAAGCAGGTGTTCAGGGCTCCCGCAGTAGAAGCACAGGCCCTTCCTTCTCCTCCTTGAACGTTTGGAGCAGGTTAACCGGGTGCGTGACACTTCCATGGGTGAACAGTCCTCAGAAGTTTGAATCGGCTTCCCGCTTTCCTGAATGGAGGGTCGATGAGCCAACAGATGATCAGGGTGGATTGCTAGGTTGATGAGAGAGTCCAGCGTGATTTGTTCATCTCTGCAGGTGAGCTCGCTTAGAATCTCTGGACGCAGACCTTGGCGAAAAACAGCCTTCAGAGCAGGATCATTCCATCTACTGGCTGCCGCTAGTGTTCTGAAATCTAGGGCATACTCAGCCACGCTTCTGGAACCTTGTGAAATGGTGAGTAGACTTTCACCTACTTCACCTACTTCGATTCCCTCAGGTTCATGGTGGAACATTCTCTTGAACTGAGTGAAGAACTGCTCATAAGACTTTGTCTGCTCACTGCCTTTGTTCCAAACGGCACTGGTCCATCGGATTGCTTTACCAGTGAGGAAGGAAAGAAATTTAGCAATCTTGTGCTCATCAGACGTGCTAGGCATAGTAGCAAAATGCATGGAACATTGGAGTAGAAAACCTCTACAAGCGAGAGGGTCTCCAGCAAATTTCTCTGGAGCAGGAAGTTGCAGCACTTGGCTCAGAGATGACTTGGAACGTGTTAGGAGGGCCTGCAACATCACAGTAGCTAGTTGAGCCATACGAGTGTTGAGGTCGGCTAGCATCTGCTGATGTCCTCCCAGTAAGCGTCCCTGGGCGTTAATAGCAGTCTGCTTCGCCTCTTCTGCTGCATCCATGATGGTGAAGTATCCTGTCAGGGTGCATGTGCAGAGAAGAGCAGGGTGCAAACTGTGTCAAAGCCAAAACGTAAGACAGGAATCAATGTCAGAGAACTAGTGAGGGCCGGGCGATTGGCAAACAACATAGTAGAGGAAAGACAAAGAGCGTAATGTGGAAAGGAATAGCAAAAGTCAGAAAACAAGAGTCAGTCAGAAATAAGTCTTGGTATGAACTAGAATGAGCAGAACAATATTTCGCACTGGAGTAGTGTGAGTGAGTGGCTTAAATAGGGAGAAAGGTGATTAGGAAGACGAGTGTCAGCTGTAATCAGTAGTCAGGAGACAGAGGGTGCTGTGACTCTTGAGGAGTGTAGTTCATTGTGTCCATGTTTGTAGTCTGAACACTCTTGGCAGGTTTACTGACATATATATACAGGGCTCGAAATTCGCTGTGGTCCGGTCGCCCGAGGCGACTGAATTTGTCATTTGGCGGGTGATTCCTGCCACTAGCCAGCCCGGCTGGCCAGTTGAAAATAAAAAATATATATGAAGCGAAGATTCAGACACACCATAGTTAATAGAGGGGAATGGTTAGGAAACCCGGCAAACTTCAAAGGACTGTCCTATTTTTTCGTATTTGAGGTTGAACTGTACCATCACGTGACCACGACCGTGCACACCGGCCAAACAAACATATAGGACGACAGTAAATTTAGAGACGATTTTGAGTTAAAACTCGTAATTTTAGAAGCGAAAGAAAACTTAAAAACAAAACATTTAAAACTATGTATATGATGAGTGAAAATCATTTAAAATAAGTCTTAATTATTGTAAAAAATGCCGGCAGTTTACCTATTTTCTAACCATCATCGTTTTACGATACGGCAATCAAAACCAAATACTGAACGCTTATCAAAAAAATAATCTTTGCCCCAGATTTCCTGGTTGTTATTTCTTTAAGAAGAATAGTAATAAAAGCGAGAATCTTTCAAATCAAGCGATCTGAGAAACAGGGACAGTTTGGCATCTCGTAGAGGTGAGCTTCAACAGTTCGAAACTGAATATAAGTTAAACAATCCTAAAATTATAAAAAAAAAAAAAAAAGTCTGAGATTTGATTTATTTTACTTCGATTTCAAGAGATAAAATATTGATACTCTATGTTTTGTAACCTTTTATTATCCCAGTAGCTTTTAAAGTATGTACAGCGTTATTCAATTTTTGCTCATAATATTTTCAGTGAGCTTCGCACTACTTTACTCTTGTTGCGAAATGTAAACAAACACGGAATCGAAGCACGAGCATGTTGCGGTTTGAAAACGTTGATTTTAAACCAAAATTCTTAGAATATTCTCAATAAACTGTAAAAATACATCGCATGCATAGTCTTTTCTATAGCAAAACAGGGTTCGCGTGCACGGTAAATGTCATGTGACATGTCATAACGTTGAACAAAGAGTTAGTCCTTTGAAGTTTGCCGGCCTTCCTAACCATCTCCCTCTACTAACTATGGACACACTGTCAACTAAAGCCACCACATATTAAGCGTGTGCCGTGTCTGTGTTAATTGATGTGTTTATTGGCAGGACGGAAACTACCGAAGAATTCCGAATCATATCGTGTACGAGTCAGGCTGTCGGTTTTTTCACTACTGCGCATGCATATAACGCATCTCGTTGAATATCGCTGTAATCACGTGTAGTATTGGACCAGGTGGCAGGCCAGAACTGAGTTCTCAATAAACTATTTATTGCTAGCTTTTCAGCCTTTTATCACTTCCCAGCCGTGCACGCACACACACACACGTGTTCTGGTTGGGGGAGAGCTCCCTTTCTCTGCTATCCTCTTCTTTTAAAGGGCACAGTCACTGGGGAAGATACACAAAGACAGGTTAATCCCCATCAGGTGCAATGATTCCACCACTTACCTTCCCTGACTCCGCCCTCCATTCACAGACCGACGCTTGGCCACGCCCCCGCTGCCACATCACGTTATCAAATTCAATAGATGTGGCCACGTTATCGCCCATTTAAACACGTGTTTTTGTTGTTTACATCTACATCTGCCAAAGCTACGTTGCGATGTGGAATTTTCTGAAAGGTGTACAGAAACCGCCAGAGACGGGGACAAAGCGACCTCGGTCTGAAGAGGAGAAACGACAAAGGACTTATAAGCAAACGTGGGAGCAGGGTAGGCCTTGGCTGCGATACGATTTTTATGGAATAATTAATTTTTTTCAAGTTGATTCCTAGTCAATATGAAGCTCCTAATGCTTTCTCTCTCATAAATGGTTAAATACAGAAAGCATGTTGGACATATTTTGGGTGCTATAGTCATGATAGTAAGTATATTTGTTTTCAATACTCATACACCAAGTTGCCAAGTTTTCCAATATATTATTATTTGTTGATATTATATTATGGTGCTCTGTGTTGTTCTCATTTATGTATTTAACAACAGTATCAAAATACTTGGGTCTTGAAATAAATGCACATTAGTCATGAACAATGGTAACTACTCTCTTTTGCGTTATTTTTGACAGAAGTAAAATTCATACATGAACAAATTTTGGCGAGCCCTTATATATATGGTTTTCCCTAAAGCGTTTTAGCGTATCGGGCCCGATATGCTTGCTCTGCCTGCCGATACGCTTAGTCGCTTTAGTTAAAATCCGATACGCTTAGATTTATACCGATACGTTAAATTTCCTACCCACAAGTAATTAGATACATAGGAGAGCAAATAACAGATCCATTTACATATTGATTGATATTTGTGTTAAACAAGCGGTCTTTTTTTCCCAATGTTTGTGTTGATTCTGTCAAAGTAATATGTCCGCGTGGTATGATGTAAACAAACTAATCTGTTGGCTATGTCAAGATCACGTGTTCAAACCGTCCAGTAAAAACATCGAAAGAAAACGTCAGACATCCCAGAAGTTTCCGATTCATTATAAGCGATCTCATTGGCTGCCAATGTTGTCCCGCACCAGACGGACAAAGCCGACTGACTTTAATAAGCTAGGAGAAGACTCGCTGGACAAATTAATCCACATCAGCATGGATGACCGCGAGATGGACTATGAGAGGGTTGCCCAACATTGGGCCAAGCAAAAGCCAAGGAGAATTAATCTGCTTTCAAGGAGTAGAAAACTTAATTCATTAGTTTGGGTTTGCAGAAAGATTATGTCCTTATAAACACTCTCACGAAGTGAAGTTGTCCAAATGTGTCAAATATAGCATAATTTCAAATAATAATCATAAGCATTTTTGGCAGTGTGATGTCACTGGGATCCATTTAACAAAAGAAGGCTCCGGATTATTCTTTTGTTAAAGGCTCACAGTGACCTCACACTGCCAAATATGCTTATCATTATTATTCGAAATGATGCTACATTTGACACTTATAAACAAATTCCCTTCATGAAATGTGTTTAAAAGTACATAATCTTTCTGCAAACTTAAACTGTAGAAATTAAGTTTTCTTTTCCTTTAAATATATGTTTTAATCTTAATCTAATCCATTTAATAAAGTGACAAAATTTAAACTTTACAATATGCAGTTGCCTTACTTTTCTTTTCAGTGCATCTTTGTTATACATATATTATGGTAATTGCATCCGAAATATTCTAAATCATTACAGTTATAGTAATACAGCAACTTATTTTAAGGTGGCAGTTCTTAGGTTCAGATCCCTTTGTGATCAACAGGAGGTCATGATGATCGATTCTCTTCATTGGATTGCATAAGATGGAGCAAATCACTGTTCATATTTTCATGCACATTTTTGTTACAACACTACTTGATCATAGGTAATTAAGGGATCCCCGTAGATTTTCAATCTATCATATACCTCAGTAATCTATAACAAAACAGTTTAACTTGCATGTTGAACTTTAAGGTGAAATTTCAAATGTGTCTACATTAATACTATTTAGGTCAGAAATCATTGAAACACTGGTAAAATCTATCCTATAATCATGTATCTAAAACCTCTCAGAGACCCTGAAAATGCACCTGAGAGCATCTATTTTCAAAAAATTTTACGGGGGAGCATGCCCCCGGACCCCCCTAGTTTCACTTCGCACCTTTGGCGCTTGCCTTCACACCATTGGCACTCAATTATCTGTGTATTATCATGCCAGAATTTAGGGCTTTAATTTTTTTCTGGGGAAAACACTGAGATATACAGTAGTGCTTGAAAGTTTGTGAATCCTTTAGAATTTTCTATATTTCTGCATAAATATGACCTAAAACATCATCAGATTTTAACACAAACCCCTAAAAGTAGATAAAGAGAACCCAGTTAAACAAATGAGGCAAAAATATTATACTTGGTCATTTATTTATTGAGGAAAATGATCCAATATTACATATCTGTGAGTGGCAAAAGTATGTGAACCTCTATGATTAACAGTTAATTTGAAGGTGAAATTAGAGTCAGGTGTTTTCAATCAATGGGATGTCAATCAGGTGTGATTGGGCACCCTGTTTTATTTAAAGAACAGGAATCTATCAAAGTCTGATCTTCACAACACATGTTTGTGGAAGTGTATCATGGCACGAACAAAGGAGATTTCTGAGGACCTCAGAAAAAGTGTTGTTGATGCTCATCAGGCTGGAAAGGGTTACAAAACCATCTCTAAAGAGTTTGGACTCCACCTCTCTGGGCCAGGATGGCTTGCCATCATTGATGGAACAATGAATTCTGAATTATACCAGTGAATTCTAAAGGAAAATGTCAGGACATCTGTCTATGAACTGAATCTCAAGAGAAGGTGGGTCATGCAGCAAGACAACGACCCTAAGCACACAAGTCGTTCTACCAAAGAATGGTTAAAGAAGAATAAAGTTAATGTTTTGGAATGGCTAAGTCAAAGTCCTGACCTTAATCTAATCAAAATGTTGTGGAAGGACCTGACGCGAGCAGTTCATGTGAGGAAACCCACCAACATCCCAGAGTTGAAGCTTTTCTGTACAGAGGAATGGGCTAAAATTCCTCCAAGCCGGTGTGCAGGACTGATCAACAGTTACCGGAAACGTTTAGTTGCAGTTATTGCTGCACAAGGGGGTCACACCAGATACTGAAAGCAAAGGTTCACATACTTTTGCCACTCACAGATATGTAATATTGGATCATTTTCCTCAATAAATAAATGACCAAGTATAATATTTTTGTCTCATTTGTTTAACTGGGTTCTCTTTATCTACTTTTAGGACTTGTGTGAAAATCTGATGATGCTTTAGGTCATATTTATGCAGAAATATAGAAAATTCTAAAGGGTTCACAAACTTTCAAGCACCACTGCTTGTGTGTGTCTCCTGTTATAATGCATCAGTCTTTTGTTTTTATAACTGCCTTAAACCTGAGCAGCTTTAAAAGCTCATTTCTGTTCTAACCTCATTCTTTTATATATATATATATATATATATATATATATATATATATATATATATATATACACAAAAGAATGAGGTTAGAACAGAAATATATATATATATATATATGTCTGTCGATGCACGCACTTATTTATCCTCTTTTGGAAATATTGTTTGTTGTTTTCTTACACCTAATTTCTGAATTGAGATCACAGGTTCATTTGTAACCTCCATCTCCAAATCCGTTTAAAAGGACTGCAAGAACATGAGCATCCGTTGTCAGTGGGGAATACACAATGAGACAACTCACAGTGACTGTTAATGATCGTCAACCAAGCTCAATACTGAGAAGAACTATAGAGCATAATAGATTTTAGTTGAACATAAGTTAACGTAAACCTTTAACTCAAAAATCCTGGGTCAACCAACCTGAGCGAACGAGCCTACAGAAGGGAATAAAGGATAATGAGCTACTTCATTATGTGAGAGCGTTGTGTCTCACGCTCTCATTAAAACACTCTTTGGTGGTTTTAATTAAAGTCCAGAACTTTAACGACACTTACCTGAGACACTACACGAGGTGGAATAACCTCATTATTTCAGTTTATAGGGCAGTCATTTCCATTTTTGCCTTCTTTTTTTTTCCTCGTGAGCTTTCCCCTCATTTCTTTCTCATCTTTTCGACTGCACATGGATGTCTGTTAAATACTCGAAAGGCAGTTGTTGCATTATTGTAAACAGTGTCATAGTGTAATTGCAGTGATTAATCACTGTATCACAGCAGCCTGTACTGATGCACCTCTATGGATTCACCAGCACTTCATTAATCCTAATTACTGTACACGAGAATCCGTTTACTGCTCCAGTCAATTATTATTTAATGTTGTTAAATTTTCTATAATCGATACTGAGCTGCACACAGGAGCCAATTACAGAGGGAGAACCTCATGCGAAGCCATTATGTGTAAGTTGTTACTTTTATAAACTTATTTATTTATTTACCTACCTGTTTCCATCTAGGCCGCTGTGTTTGAAACATATCTGATCTTCTCATTAAGCAGCCGTTGCGTCTGGTCTCAGACCGTTTATGAAAAAATAAAATAAAAAAAACCCACCCTCGCTGAGTGTTACCAGGGAGAATTAATGACCTCACCTCCCCGAGGCGACGACAGTCAGCCTCGCCAGCTCCTCTAGGCGCAGACTTTCCTCGCTCGCTCTATCACCATGGAAACGAGGTTAGGGGTTCGAGACAGTGGGTAATCTAACCTCACCATTTCAGCTGCTGATGCTATAGGCAGCCTGGAACGGTCAAACATTACGCACAAAAAGTGATCTAATCACCCAGAAAATATTATTAACATTTAATATTAACATTTCTCCTGTCGTTTCATGTACGCCATGAATCCTGCCACAGGCTCTTTACTTTATTATCACAGAACAATGCTGGAGCTCTTCGTATTTATAACTAGATTAGATAAAAGATACACGAAGGTTCCAGTTTATCTGATAGACAGTAATGCGCAAAATAAAGTAATCCTTAAATTATAAACTATAAAATAAGTGAAAAGCAGTTTTAATTTGTTTCACTTTATACAGATAAAAAAGAATGTTAATGCAAAAGGTGACAGCAGTATGCAGTCTTTGGAGTGGTGCAAAATCAGAGTCATTAAGATCCTTCCCTAAGAGCAGCATCTACCTGTAGTTCTCTTGCATCACGCTTGTTTTATTTATTTATTTATTTATTTATTTATTTAGGGGGGTTAATGGGAAATTTGATTTTTAACGCTCAGTACTGAACAGACTGCGGTACAAAGCAGATGAGAGGGAAGTGGAAAAAGTGAGTCAGAGAACATTTATATATTTATTTACTCACTGCTTCAGGCTGCATCTTATCGCTGTGTGTTCAGGGGATGAGAGAATTATGCAATCCAGATGCAAAGCTGTTTTTATTTAAATCAGTCCTCACTTTGCTCTATGGAGACAACACCTTGACAAAAGCACTTAGTGGATCCGTGCACAGGTTTTAGATCGGTGCACTGCCTGAAAGAAAGGAATTAAAATAAAGGGATTTTTTTTTTTTTTGTGTGTGTGTGTGTGTGTGTGTGTGTGTGTGTGTGTGTGTGTGTGTGTGTGTTTTTGTCTTTAAAAAAATCACTTTGAGAAAAGAAGATTATTTCATATTCTCTCCCTGAGCTATCACACACGTAGCCCCTTAGGCAACGTTCAGACTGTCAGTACAGATCCAACTGACGTGCATATCCAATTGAAATCCGATCATGTGCTGAAAATCACAATATCTGATTTTTACAAATTTGTTTCAAGCCATATTCGTATGTTCATGTTTTTATTACATCTATAACTTTTGATGCCACGTAAAGTTCATGTTTACGTCACAGGTACAGGAAGCATGCTAGTTTGCTGGCGCACAAAATAAAGTGGGGCAGGCAAGCCTCCTCTGTTTCTGACACTGTATCAATAAGCTGGCCCGTTTCATTACCCTCCATTTTGATTTGTTTATGTCAACTGCTTCTACTTTCAGGCACAGTGTTATTACTATAGCAACCAACATGAATAATACTGAAAATGAGGCTTACCACATGCCACACTCCTACTCTATTCATTCATAGGATTTTCTGTATTTTGACTATTTTCTACATTGTAGAACAATACTGAAGACATCAAAACTGAAGTAACATCTGGAACATACATGGAATTATGTGATAAACAAAGAAGTGTTAAAAAGCTAAACATGTTTGATATTTTAGATTCTCCACATTTACCTTGATGACGCTTTGTACATTATTGGCGTTATCTTAACCAGCTTCATGAGGTAGTCACTTAGAATGCTTTTCAGTTAACAGGTGTGCCTCATCAAAAGTTAATTAGTCGACTAGTTTCTTGCCTTCTTAATGTGTTTGAAATCAAACAGTAAATAATAAATAATAAACATACAGAAAATAGCTCTATTCCACAACTATAGTAATCCATATTATGGCAAGAACTGCTCAACTAATTAAAGAAAACCAACATCCATCATTACTTTAAGGCATGAAGTGACTTTTAATTCATAAAAATAAAGAAAACACATTGAATTAGAAGGTGTGTCCAAATGTTTGACTGTATAATGTGGAAAGTCAAATCAGGAAGATCAGATTCAGATTGGATATGCAAAAAAAAAAACAGATTTGGACTGACAGTCTGAACATAGCCTTAGACATCCCCTCACTACAGAGACAGAGCCGCTCAAGACCCCGTGAGGGGAAAACACAATCGTTTCACATCAGCATCAGCTCATTTGCTATTTTCCCCCAACTTCATCAAATACCTCCAGGGTTATTAATATAGTCAGGGCCAGCATTAATGAAATGTAAATCTGTCAGACGTGGTGGGATCTCAATGAAATGAAACAAAAGATAGAGAGAGAGCACGAGAGAGAGAGCGATAGGTCTCAGTGTGCCTTCTGCTGCTCAGAAAAGCATGTTCTGTATTAATATGGGTTACCCTTGGGCCAGAAGAGGATTTCTATTATATTGTGGGAAATATAAAATAATGACTTGGGCAGGTTGGAGAGGGCAGGGAGGGGAGCGTGAACTGCACCAGGCATATAAAAATGAGCCCTCTGCAGTAATGGAAGGTTTATGCCTAGATTACTGCAGAGAGAGCGACAGGTGCCATTTTGATTGGCAAGGCTCATATGAGGTGAAATGGACTCAAGGTCAAAAGACTGAGACAAACAGAAGAAGGGATGGGTGAAGAAGTGAAAAAAATCCTATCAAATCAGATGACAGTGCTGTTCATAGCCTTTTATCAGTTGTCCCCAGCCTCCGTTTTTATATAAGCGATTACAGCATCGTGTGTGACAGTTTTTGAAAAGAAAGCGGTGAAGTAAAGGTCAGGTGAGGTTAAAGGCCAAATCGATGTCCAGGCAGGCCACTTCAAACAAGTCTTAAAGACATTTCAAACAACATCTCATCACAAACATTTCATAAGCACAGGAAGTGACATCACTGTTCCTAGAACATATCCGTGAACCATTGTTCTACACTAGCAACGAACAACATCTAATTTAATGACAAGATGTCCAAATTAAATCTCAGACCATGTCATTGAGTTGTTGAATGTTCCCTCATGCCAGGAACAAACTCAGTTACAGAAAAGGACATGTATCAATTTCCAAAAACAAAGCCTTAAGAAACTCTTGGATTAGTGCTGGGAATAGAGAAGGCTGGACAGCCATGAAGTCCAAGACCTGGAGTATGAATATTATCTCAACGTCTATGAAATACTGCATGATGTTTCACAAACATATCAAGGTACTAAACATACAGGTTAAACCAGAAGTTAATAGCAGTGACAGGTGAATACTCATTTGTGTAAAATTCATCTCACAAGCAAGAAACTGTAACTTCTCCTTCTTAGTAATGAACCATCCTGGCTTCATTTTAGACTTTGCTGCAATGCCATGCACAATTCAGAGAAAATAATTCCCTCCGTTCTGTGAAGAAAGTAATCCAAACTACAATCAGCTTTCACCGTCTCTCTAGTGTAAATACATTCAGTATCAACAGGGTCAAGGTGATACACCGTGGAATGAGTCTCTTCAGGGAAATGTTTTAAGACTGCTGAAAAAAAATTAAAAACCTGTATTCTCATATTCTTGTGCAAAGAATTTGCCAAGCATTCATTTTCTGTAGAAGTATTCCTCAAGAAGTACGATAAAGTCACTTTTGTTTTTCACAGGTTTATATGGGCTAAAATTGGTGCCACGGGGAATTCTTGATGAATGGACATACCCCACTCAGCAACTTGGCTATTGTTTACCTCAGTGAAAAGGTTTATAGGATTTTTCAAGAAAAGGGACTTGATTTAAAAGCTGAGGCTGTATCAAATAATATTCAAAAAAAGTTTTAAAACAACCTTAAGCCATTGGTGCTAGCTTACCAGACAGTCAAGAGGTCAGGTCCAACATACCTCCAGAGTCTGATCTGACCCTACACGCCAGCCAGATCCCTGCGCTCTGCTACTACTGGTCGTCTGGCCCCTCCTCCTTTCCACTCCTGCCCAGACCGCTCAAGACTGCAGTCTATCCTGGCTCTCTGTTGGTGGAATGACCTTCCCAATGAGGTCAGAACTGCCAACTTCCTGACCACCTTCAAGCACAGACTGAAGACTCACCTCTTCAGGCTGCACCTCTCCCCTGCTTCCCTGCCTACTGTGTAGTGATCTTGACCAACCCAGGCTGTGTACTGTCTAGTCAGGTCATGATTTATTTGAAACTCTTCCAAAAATGAGTGTACTAGTCCTAATTTTAGAGTTGCTTTTAAAATTCCAAAAAAAAATTAGCATTAAATTAAACACATCTTATCATCTCCTAGCTGCTCTCATTCAGGGTCACCACAGCAAGTCAAGTCAAGTTTATTTGTATAGCGCTTTTAATAATAAACCTTGTCGCAAAGCAGCTTTACAGAATTTGAACAACTTAAAATATGAGCTAATTTTATCCCCAATCTATCCCCAACGAGCACGCCTGTGGTGATGGTGGCAAGGAAAAACTCCCTCAGACGACACAAGGAAAAAACCTTGAGAGGAACCAGACTCAAAAGGGAACCCATCCCCATCCGGGCAACAACAGACAACATGACTATAACATTAACAGTCCTAACAAAGTCAGCTTCGTTGATGCTATAAACCCCCCACCAACGGAAACCCGAGTGCAAAACCGTTCACGACAACCGCAGTCCCAAAGTCAGCAAGTCAACTGCAGTCCTAAAGTCAGCAAGTCAACTGCAGTCCCCAGCCACAAAAACACCACTGCAAGAGTCCAGAGCGTCCTCCAGGCGCGACCCCCAACTGTCCACATGGGGCCGCCCTCCACAGGAGCAATGCGATGAGACGCCAACAAGACACAGGGCACCAGGATGGACCAGGCAGGTCCGAGGAGCAGAAGAGGCCAGCATCTCGATCCCAGGACCGACATGTAACTCAGAGGGACAGATTTGGGGGGGAACACAGCTCGTTAGGTATGCCCAATGTCACCTGAATAAGTAGGAACAGTATACATATTGCACTGAGTACAAGCAGGGACTCCGGCAACTAACTATGACAGCATAACTAAAAGGGGAGAATCATGATGACCCACATATTTGATTTGGCATAGGTTTTACACCAGATGCCCTTCCTGACACAACCATCCCCAATCTATCCAGGCTTGTGCAATCACAGTGGCTGGGTATTTTACTTAATCTGCATGTCTTTAGGGGAAACCGGAGGAAACCCACACTGACATGGGTAGAACATGCAAACTCCACACAGAAAGGCCCCCTTCGGCCATGAGGTTCAAACCCAGAACCTTCTTGCTGTGAGGCGACAATGCTAACCACTACACCACCATGCTGCTGCGGCTTATCAGCTCCTAAATCTGCAGTAATGTCCACAATGGCTGCTGTCAGCAATTACCTTCATCATCTAATTAATGTCCAATAAATGACAACACATTTTTAAAAACATATCTTCCCAACTGTGTGTATCAATGTGCTTGTGCAGTTCATAGTGTACATGTTCGGCTACTAAAGAAAAATACATCTATGCAGCACAGATGACCTGTTTATATCTCAGTCATGTTTTACATGAAACAGTACCCTTCATCAAATGGTGTCCTTTGCATCGTTCACCAAGCATGAAGCCATGGTTGGTCTCAGGTACAGTCTGTTACATACAGTAGGACAGGGGTTTAAAATCAAAAATTAAATGTGAATTGAGTTCTGATAATGATATGTGACACATGTACAAAACATATTCCAACAAAAACACCTTGTTGTTGTTGAGGAGGTCAGAGGAGAATGGCCAGACTGGTTCGAGCTGAAAGGAAGGCTACGCCTTGTTTTTCTCAAATAACCACTCTTTACACCCATGCTGAGCAGAAAAGCATCTGAACAACACGTCAACCCATGAGGCAGATCAGCTACAAGAGCAAAAGAGCAAATCAGATTTCAGCTTTATCAGCCAGTAACAGGAAGAAGAGGTTTCAGAGATAGGAAAATCATTTCCTGATCTTTTTCCAGTTTGGACGAGACTGTACCCAATGTAGCCTCAGATTCCTATTAAAGAGATAATTAGCAAAATATACTATATACACTGCAACCCCACTATCACAAACTCTTTTACTATGAACTTTTGCATATAGTGAACTAAATTCATGTCCCTGCATTTAGTGAAAATGAGTCAGTCTTGGAAAAAAAAAAACATCACTGTATCACATCCCGGTACATTGGCACTCGGAACATGGAGTGTCATTAGGACCAAGTACCATGCACCTGTTCCTGATTACAGCACAATCACAGCGCATGCTTATAAGGACTCTATAAGCACACAGACTTGGTGAAGTATAAATGCTGTACTGAGTGTCTCATGTTGCCAAGCCTTGTATCTGTGTATTGCCTTTCTGGTTTTGACTTTATTTTGTGTATTTGGACTCTGCCTTTTGTCTTTGCCTCCGTCATTCTGTTTGTGCCTCACGTGACCATTGCCCATTTCATGACCCTGCCTTTGTCTTACATTTTTGAACTGTTTGCCTGCCTGTTTGTAAATAAACACTCTTCCTGTAATTACATCCGTCATTCACCTGCTTACACGACACACTGAGCCCATGTTTACATTAGACCGTATCAGCGGATCATCAGATTAACGTTTTTAAAACGATTAGTGTGCACACAGCAACACCAATACACGATTTGCGTGCACACAGCAACACCAATACACGGATACGCTCGGCTCCGCAGGCATCCTGCGCTCCAAATCAGTCCGCCCTGAACAGCGAGTGCCCTCTGGAGGGTGCGCACTCCGGCCCTGCGCAGCTCACAGAGCACGCGAGTGAAGTGCACAAGCAGTGTTTTCGGGACTGAGCCGCTGTGTGTGTGATCCCAGCGCATATCACTTACCACTTGCAAGTGGAAGGATGGCAAGCCTAAAGACAATCATAACTACACAATGGGCAGTATTTGCATCAGTATTTGCAGTATTTTCATAATTTTATACTCTTTAATGAAAGGTGATACAAGGTGGAAGTCCGCGCCGTTTTTCAGCAGTCGTGTCACATGACCAACGCCAGCGAATCAGGAAGGTGGATGTCACAGTGACGTTGTCCAATGACGACGCCAGCTAGAGCTCAGCACAGCGTATCTGCGTATCTCAATGTTTACACAGCACCGGAGCTGACACGATCTAGATTGAATATGTGGACGCTGGCGGATTCCCGTTTCCCAGCGTTTCCAGGCGGTTTAATGTAAACGGACAGTGCATCCGCGAAGAAAACGAGACAGATACGGTCTAATGTAAACTTGGCCTGAGCCATGCGTTCCTCTTCCCACCAGAGACAAACAATAATGGCCCTTTTCCACTACCCTTTTTCAGCTCACTTCAGCTCGCTTCAGCTCACTTCAGCCCGACACGGCTCGCGTTTCGACTACCAAAAAACAGCACGACTCAGCTCGTTTCAGCCCTGCTTAGCCCCTAAAACTCGCACCGTTTTGGAGTGGGGCTGAAGCGAGCCAAGCCGTGCCGAGTGAGGCTGGAGGCGTGAGCAGACACTCCCCTGTGCACTGATTGGTGAGGAGGAGTGTCCTCACATGCCCACACACGCCCCGCGAGCGCGCTGGGATCTGTAAACACCGTAAACCCGGAAGAATAATAATTATGAATTACGAGAATTTCTGAAGCCTTATGCGCCTCGCCTCATCTATACGCTCTTGCCAGTATCTGTTGGCGTTGTCGGTGACAACAAGCCACAGCACCAAGACCAGCAACACTAACGACTCCATGTCCTCCATGTTTATTGTTTACTATCCGGGTCGTGAGACTACCGCTTAAAAGATCACTGAATCAGTGACATACAGAGCATCGTGGACGAGTTCGCGGAGCGCAAGGCTCGTCGTATGCCCTTCAAATAATGCGCGCAGTAGGCTATTGATGTTTTATTATGAGCCATGTACAGTATGTCGCCTAATGTTTTTTTGTTTGAGTTACATGTTCGTTTGAAGGACTTAATGTACAAAATAACATAGTTGCACCCCGGAGTGTTGAAATTGGTAAACACAGTGCATTCAGTGAGGTTTGCACCGCCCTCCTTTTATTTCTGACTCTTCCTGTCACCGTTGCAACCTCTGAGCGCTCATTCGTATGCCCTTCAAATAATGTGCGCAGTATAGGCTATTGATGTTTTATTATGAGCCATGTACAGTATCCTAATGTTTTTTGTTTCTGAGTTACATGTTCGTTTGAAGGACTTGATGTACTAAATAACATAGTTGCACCCGGTAGTGTTGAAATTGGTAAACACCGCAGTTGCGGACATTTTGTAGCCTAAAATGATGTTATGATAAGCTTTAATAAAATGCCCGGTCATTTGCCCTGCCCCCGGCCTGGCTCTGACTTGTTCCGCCACTGTCACTGATGTCACTGTTTGCGCTGCTTAACGACATCACGTGACGTCCACCCACTTTCGCTAACTCCACCCAATGTGTCCACCCACTTCCAGCCAGCACGGTTCAGCGCGGTTGTAGTCGAAATGCAACTTCAATAGCCCCGCTCAGCTCGACTCAGCTCGACTCAGCACGGCACGGCTCAGCCGCGTTTGTAGTGGAAAAGCGGCATTAGTAATGAAGTCCGTAGTCAAGTTAACAATATGTGTTAACACCATAAAACAAAGGCTGAATAAGCCTCACTTAAGTGTTGATCACTAACAATTATCAAGAACGGTGATCAAGGGATCCATAAAAGGACGAAATGACTGCTGATACCACTAAACTTAACACCTAGTTAAAGTGTACCAGCAGTGTTTTTGTACCCCCTGCCCCACCCAGCCCTGCAGCGTGATATAAATGACATCATCAGTGATTTGCAATACATGAATGAACTGAATGGTGAAGATTTAGAAAACAGTGAGTCAGTGGGTGGACATTGACAACGATATACCGGTAACCTCCATCGTTTCCATAACAGATGAAGAAATCATCACCTCCGTTCATGCTCCTTTAACTCTGTCAATGAACTGCGATATTGACTCGGAAGGGTAATTCATGATAAGAAGAATGTGCCTAAAGTTTTGTGTATAACGTGAGTGTTTGGCGTGACAAGTGGCTCCATTTCAGTATTACGGACTTTTTGGTATAACGAACTATTTGAACATCGCCCAAGCAATTAATTATAACGGGACTGCAGTGTAGTTGAAAAAGTATGTGAATTGTTTTTTCTTTTCAGTTTACAACACAGATTGTATTACTAAACAATGAAACATCATTGAGATGAGTTTGTCATTCCTCTTAGCTTATTTCTTCAAATTGATGAGCAAAAGTTCATCTGAATAGATTTCAAGAAGTGTTTTTAATTCCTTTGTAATTCCGTTAGTCGCAAAATAGTTTTGTGATTGTGGTCCTGAATTCAGTGTCATGTGCCACATGTTTGTGCGTGTCTATGCCTCACACACAGTAAAGCATCAAAACACGTGTATAAATATCTGGAGTACCCGCAACCCAGAATCCTCCAAATTACTGTAGTGAGCACAGACTGGTGTCCCTGGAGGTAGAAGGCACAGTGTTTTGAAATGTAAACATCTGAGGAGCTTGTTTGTTTATATACAGAGCTTTGGCTGCTGAAAGGCTCATTTACCCTCGGATGTGTCTGCAGACTCCCCCAGGGTCGGGTGGATTGTGTGTTAGTGGGAGAAAAGACTGCATACAGGAGCAAAGAGGAGCTCTATTGGGCTGTTGAATGTTTGTTTTTACAGGAAAAGGACCTGGTGTTTACTCGCAGGCCAATGCTGTGGTGCTGAAACTAACAACCAGCTGAGTTTGGTCTCAAGGATTCAGGAAGGATGGGACTTGTTATTCCGAGATCAGTCCCAACCGGCCGGTTGTTGGGTACCGCCTTAGGCACACTGTTCTTGTTTCTTTTTACTGCTGACTTGTGCATGTTTGAACCAACAGCCAATTAAAATGAATGCATTACCCAGATCTGCACTGTATGGTGCGTCATCTTATTCGAATGGACATGACTGTGATGTGTTCACTTACATTACAGTTAGCTGTTATTTCTTTATGGAGTGAACCTTAGCGCCAGGGTAAATGTAAGGTCTGTCTTGCCGTGTAATATCATGTTTGAATAATAGAACAACTCTCCTCACTCAAGTGAGTTTGATTGTAGAACTATGGCAAAAAAAATCCACATGCTGACAGGTGAGTTATTTGTTTGGACACTTTATTCATTGACAACAGTTCCTATGGGCCAACAGTGTTAAAGGCCACTGTTTAATTTTGGTTTCAATCTCTGAAATGTATTCTAATAAAATATTTTCTAATCACCAGTCTGTGAGGTCTGTTTAAAAGGACTTTTAAACACCACCATGTTTTTCATCACCACTTATTTTTCAGTGTTAGTACATATTCCTACAGTAATTATCCCATAGAGAATGTACCAGGCTTTTGTTTTGGGTTTAGTTATATGGAACTACACAAGGCTTTCTTCTCATTTGGGCAAACTTATGAAACTTTTTAAAAAGAGAAAATATCTATTGGCTGCACCAATATTACCCATGTTGGAGATTGCATTTACACTGAAGGAGCCCACATGTGGTCACACTGTACCAGTGCCCTGCTAGACAAACTGTCCCAAACCTAAGCACCAGTGCTGAATTTGGAAACCTTTTCTTTCCCAGGTACCATGTGAGCCGAGCCATATGGGTGAGCATCGGAAAAACAGAACAGATGCAGTCTTGACAAAGCCATCTTGTGGCTGAAGTCACTTCTGTACCAGGACCAACATTTTCAGTACATTACTGCCATTTAGCAGACACACTTATCCAGAAGAACAATGTGCCCAGAGCAGCCTGGGGTTAAGTGCCTTGCTCAAGGGCACTTCAGCCATTCCTGCTGGTCCAGGGAATCAAACCAGCAACCTTTTGGGCCCAAAGCTGCTTCTCTAACCATTAGGCCAGGGTTTCCTCCAGCAATAATGCTGTGACTGCCTGCCAAAGTTTCATACTCTTTTCAAAAACCTTGCTTGTAGCAGATTTAAGAGGCAAGACGGTTGTATATTTTTTTATTTACATAAAGGAATGTTTTCTTGTCTTTGGTGTTACTTGATTTTACAATTCCTAAAATTCTCCATCTTCTAGTTCGGGCAAATCCAAAAGGACTCTGTGTCTTGTGCTCAGTGTAAGAGAGAGTAGAAGCTTCATTTTGAGTTGTATCACTAGTTGCAACATGACAACTACTCTTACATATAACATTGATAAAAAAGCAGCACCTATCCTGCCTGGACACTAAGGACGTAACAGTCCATTGACCAAACAGCAAATGATCGATAAACATTGATGCATGCATGTTTATTTTCACACCTGTTCCAACATTACCTTCATGACTCAACTCTGTACACTCCTATGCTGTAGGTGGCACTGAAAGCAGTGAAAGCTTACGCCAGTTAAAGTCTTGCTTCTGTGCTAACGTTCACACTAAAGCACCTAATGATGCAGCAGCAGCAATCCAGCAATCATCTGAGCAGCAAAAAAAAAACAAGTTTTACCCTTGCTTGAGGGTAACAAATCATTATTTTACAGGCATTTAGCAAATCTTTTTATCCAGAGCAACATAACCAGGGCAGCCTGGGATTGCTCAAGGGCACTTCAGCCATGCCTGCCGGTTCAGGGAATCAAACCAGCAACCTTTTGGTCCCAAAGGTGCTTCTGCAACCATTAGGCCATGGCTTCCCCAATCATGAGTGTGAAAGTTTTGGTTTTAGAAAAAATAACAGACAGACAAATGAGACCCTTGCAGTTTGCAAATAAGCTACTGTAAGTGTGAATTAAGATGCTTGGATAATACCATAAACTTGTCAGCTAACCTGAAAAGGTGACACAGTGTTAAAGCCGGTGGCTCTAACACATGAGAGACTCCTGCACCCACATTGTTGACCACATTTTTTCCTCAGAAATTGACCCACACTTCTAAAAGAGTGATGAGTATTACATCTGCCATCCCCTATTTCATTTCCAAGGATATGAGCCTCTTCAGTATAGTGGAAAATGAAGGCTTTTGTGAAATACCGCACACACCAGAACCAAAATACAGCATTCCATTTAAGAAGAAGAAACCTTTATTTGTCACATGCACACTTCAAACACAGTGAAATTCATCCTCTGCATTTAACCCATCTGAAGCAGTGAACACACGCGCGCGCACACACACACACACACTCAGGGGTCAGGTACTTTGCTCAAGGGCACCTCAGCCCAAGGCCACCCCACATCAACCTAACTGCATGTCTTTGGATTGTGGGGGAAACCAGAGCACCCGGAGGAAACCCACGCAGACATGGGGAGAACATGCAAACTCCACACAGAAAGGCCCTCGCCGGCTGCTGGGTTCAAACCCGGAAACTTCTTGCTGTGAGGCGACCATGCTAACCACTTACACCACCGTGCCCCCATTTTAACAACACTTCAGTGAAACCGGCTCTGTAGCTAACAGGCTAATTAGAATGGAAACCCAAGCTGTAGGTTACAAGGAGGCCAAAGCTGGCTGGCTAACATGAAAAGTGAGTGTGAGTTTAGATCACCACAACAGAAACATTATGGTTTTGTTGTTGTTTGTTTATTTGCTTTTTATTTTGTCGATTGTGTGTGTCAGGATGGTTTAAGATTAGCAAGCTAGCTAATGTGTCAGCATGTTTACTTTAAGCCCAGGTTTAATTTAGTTCTGACTGTTTCACTTTGTTAACAGTTTATACCGTATATTTATCATTAGATATGGAACATTATAAGGAAAGCAGGTAGCAGTGAATACTGTTTATCACTACAGTATTTGATATTTAAGAATAAAATGTTTGTTATATTTTGCTTGCATTTGTGAATTTGTAGAAATGTAACAGAGTATGTGAAATTTCATCATATCATTTCATATCAACCCCAGTATTGAACTGAATCGCATCAAGGCAAATTTGAAGGTATCAAAGGCTTGCTGGCTAAAAGAATCGATGTAGGATCTCATGGTAATGAAACTTGTGATTTACCCCATAATGGATAGAGACTCTTGGATTTGTAACCAAGCCATGTCGAGCTGCTCTGTCTGGTGGAAATGAAACATTTATGTGATTCCATATTCAGGTTTATTTTGCATTTCAGATATTGTGAAAATACGGATAGGGGTGGGGTGTATTCTAACACACCCCACCCCATCCTCTAAAAAACCTTACAAAATGAGGAAAATAATCATTAACAATTTTAAAAATAAGAAATAAAAAGTTAATGTTTCATGAACTCTGTTAAAGGGAATGACAAGTAAAATGTTAGTGCTTAACAGTCTTTTCCTTTCCATTATTTCATAATGGCTTCTTACTGAATGTCTCAATAATTCATTGATTGTTGTCTTTTGCTCCTTTTGAACATTTTAAACTCCATTCTTTTAGAGGTTAATATATCCAAGCTTAGCTCTGGCCTTAGCTAAAAGGATTTGTCTTTAGCATCTAGCTCTGGTGTTCTCAATTGCTAGCCCAGTGCTGCTGACTTGGTCCTTTCCGAAAGCTCAGCCAGCAGGAAGAGTGCAGTGCCAGAAGGATTAGAAGAGCTCAGTAGCAAAGACTGGCATGCACAGTGCTGGAACAGCTAGCTTATTCCAGGTCAACTCCAATACTTCTACTGGAAAAGCCAAGGAGGAGCTGTCTGTTAACTCAAGGAGTGACTGATGCTATTTGGGGAGAGAGGTAATAAAGGTATAAAGTCTGGTTTCTGTGCTTTCCAAATGAGCCTTTGATTCCATTACTAGCGGTGTGTTTGAAGCAGGGACTGGTTAACTTGTCACTAAGAGAAGTGGATGTATAGCAGACATATATTTTCTTGTAACTTATATGACATGCAACAAAATGATTATCTTTCTTACAAAAGTTTAGACCAGCTAATGTGATGAGACACAAGTTGATGCCACCTGCAATATACTGCGTTAAAGCAGAGCAGCTTCTGACCGCTACAGGGATTGGAAAAGTAATTGCAGTTGGCTAAACACTCAAACTCTGAAACCTAATAAAAAATAAACTCTCAGGAGCTTCTCCACTTTTATTCCTTCTGTTTCTCCAGCTCTCGTTGTTCATTGACCTTTTGATAGCTGTGTGTGTTCGAGTCCATAAAACCTGGTATAAAACAGGAATCAGCGATGTTCTACCTCCCCCTCTAGGGCAAAGAAAGGCTAATGTGAGAACTACAGGGAGAGAGCAGGGCGTCGAGAGGGCGAGACGCCAAGCACTGCAGCCGCTAATGGCGTACATTCAGTACACCTCAACTGCACTCCGATTCCTCCAATAAAACCCCAGTTCTCCATTCTTAGCCTGCAGAAAGTGACACTTTATTGACTAGCCATCGATCGCTAGGTGCTGTGGATGGTGTTTCTCTCCCTCTCTGCCTTTTCCTCAGATGCCCAGAGTTTTTCATTCTTTCATTTCTGAGCATCATCTTCTCCCCAAGGCATTCTTCTCATGTTGACTTTTTTCGGTTCACTCTGTTTCTCTGTCTCTGTGCCTTGCCCTGCTTCCCTTGCCTTCCTATTTAAGCTGTCATCGTTTTTTGTTTGTTTGTTTTTTTTTGTTTTCAGCTCAGCTCTTTATTTTCTCTGTCAACCTGTACACTTTTACATCTTCCCAGTGTGCTGAGTTGTTGTGAACATAACTGGCCCTAACTTAATGAGTTCATTGGCCATTTATCTCAGTTAAAGCCACATCACTGGATGTGACATGCAAGTCTGGACAAATCACTTAAGCACTAAATTAACCAGCTACTTGTGTCCGTTACTATTCATAACACAATTAAAACAAGTAAATAACCCAAACTCTTAACATTAGTTTAATTTCACTATCTGCAGACTGGTGAGTGATGCAACTAAATATTACATTTTCTAAAGTGTTACTAAGTTTGATTACCAGAAATGTCATAACCATGCATTTGTTTTTTAAAATAAAATGCATCTTTCTTGTACCTTGTGATCCTGCTTACTGAATCAGTTTCTGCCACTTTCCTCCTTAAAGCCAACAGTAGGCTTTTACTTCGCATCGGTTTCAAATGATATTAGCCAATCCGATCTGGTCCATGTTGGAACCAAAACGAGGATTTAATTTCTCTCCTTGTTCTCCTACTCTAATCCATTTGAGGATGATATCCCAATTTCAACCTCCTCTCCAGACTCTGAGTGTTTCTGCCTGCGTTTGGCGGTTGGCTGCCATTTTGGAGCACTCCACAAGAGCCGGCAGCCGATGAAGAAACGGGTCTCGGGAGCACTCCAGGAAATGAGACACCCTCGCTCAGTGGCTCTCTTGCCAGCCGATTGCAGTAATTACATGGGCAAATGGATTATTGGCGGCATCCTCATGGTGTGTCAGGTGTGGATAGGAAATGAGGCAAAGTGGCAAAAAAGTGGTTTCCTTGGATGTTGTATCTACTGTGACCAGGCCACTGGCGAAGCCCTGACTGGGTCAAGAAAAAGGTTTAATGATTTATGTGTGCTGGGGAATTAGCTGTGAGAGCCAGATTGCAGTGTCCTGGTGCCATTTAACAGTATGGCTTTTACATGGTTTCATTATTCAGGAGCTTTTTAAAAAGCACTTGATCCAGAACATCCTGTAACTTTGCACGATGAGCTAGAAGTACTGCAGCAGAAAACATTTTTTTCATTTTTAAGCTAATTGTAAACACAACTTAAGGAAGCCATAATATGTTATCTTAAACTGAAATCTTTGAGGAAATTGTAACATGTGCACAGGATGTAGGCTTTTCTCTCGTGCTTTTAATTCACTGTTTTGAGATGACAAATTAATCAAATAATGGCAGTGGTTTTTTAAAAATGAATTAATAAAATACACCAGTGGTTTGAAAAATAATTTAATGAAGCATTCGTCTGCTCAGCTCAACTCTGACTTGTTGAACTTACTTCAACACACTTCAGGTTGTTTTTTTCTGTAAATTTGTCACCAGTTAATGTGCACTTTATGGTCATGTTCATTAAGGCAAAGAATATGCCCTGTTTTGCTCATATGAAACCTTGTTTGGAATACAGGGCTTCATGTACACGGGTGTTGGATGGGAAGAAAAAGAAATAAACAAATTATTCCAATGTTTTTGTAGTTCACATTACAATCAGTTCAAGGCCCGGTCACACAGCGCTTTACGGCTTTATCACGGCCAAAACCCGTCAAAAAGTGCTCTCCCGTGAAGCAGACGATGTTGTTCGTGTTGATGTCGAAGTTAAGACGTGTTACAGTTGATATACAGACGTGACAGGACGCAGGGGAAAATCGGAACGGCGTCGGACGCGGTAAAAAGTTTTGGACTGCTCAAAACTTTAGGCCGCGGACAACCACGGCCGGCACACGTGGTAAAGACGTGCAACACACGTGAAAAACACGTGATAATCAGTGTCCCGGCCGTTATTAAAACTTGGGGAGACGTGGTAAGACGAGAAAGTTTGGCGGTCTATCACGGGCAGAGCACGGTCATCGGACGGGTGTTACGCGTTGGTATCACGGGATATAGCGTGTGTTTAGCGGCTTATCACTGAGAAATGGATTTTTCCGCGTACATAGCACTGTCTAAGCCCGTTAAACGACGTCTCAAACAAGTTCTAAATTCGATTGATCACTGTCTAATCACTTCTGCATCACTTCTGATTTGCGACATGTATAAATACCGTAATTTTCTGAGACCTCGGCACTTGCAGTCTAGATGTCATGGGGTGAATATGAACCCTCAACGCTGTGATGTCCTCATCTTAATGCTCCAGCACCAACAGAACCAACTGATACAGGCTCAACATATCCTTGCTGAGAGAAGAAGAAGGAGGAGGAGGGTGGTACGGAACATCTGGGTGCGTGGCTGGACTTGGTTAGCTGTGCTTAGGCAGTGCTGCAGCAGTGAAACAGCCGCCGACGGCCATACCCCGTACAAAGCACGGCAAAGCCAAAATTGACCAAAAATTAGCACTTACGACCATGTCCACCAGATTTTTGTATCTTTTTGTACGTGATATAGACGCGGAGTGCTGTGTGACCGCCCCTTCAGATTCTACCTGACGTATCTAATGGAATTTAAATGGTCTTCAGTTTAAAGTAGAGTTTAAGAATGTCATGCTCCACTGGATGATAGAAGCCATCAATGTAGCATGACATGCAGGCATGCCATCCCTCTCTTGCCTGCATCAGCATTGTGTGCTCTGCCCTGTCTATTGATCATGCAAACTATCCTGACCTTCTTCTCTTTGTCCCAAATCTTTTGAAACACCCCACACACACACACACACACACACACACACACACACACCATCACCACCACCATCACCACCTCCATCATCACCATGTCCATTAAGGGCTCAGTTGCTCTCCTCTGTTATATCACAGGTATCGCATCTGGTTGAGGGTGTGTCTTAGCAGATACTACAGTCCAATATCAGTGTCATCTAAACATTCTCAGAGCAGATTTTCTTTTCTTTTGCATTTGTACATGACAGAAAGCTAACAATTTAAAAGTGGACACAATAAGTGGCCATTTCTTGGTAGTTAAACCATGCCTAGCCACGTATTTCTGTATATAGGTTTGTATATTTTATGTACTGATGTTTAAACTTTCTACTTTAAAGTATTTTGCTGAAAAATAGGCAGTATTTAAGTACTTAATATTCAAATCCATTTTAATGTTGGGGACCTGTAATTTTTTGGCTCATAAAAACAGAGTGAATAAGAGCAGGAAGTGTATGCAAAAGGGTAAACATTGCATCGATTGCTTGCAGGTCAGTTATAATGTGCAAATTGTTAAAAAAAAAAAAAAAACTTAAGTTGTCTTAGTAATGCATCAGCAATTATTAAGCTGTCTTAGTAATGCATCAAGCTTTTGCTGCAATTGGCCACAAAAATAAACAACAACAACAAAAATCTACGCTCTTGCTTTCCTTCTTGTTATGAAGGTCATTTTACCCAAACAGTGTGTCTGCCAGATAGGTAACACTCATTCATCAAGTATATGTGACAGGTTTTGTGAAGCTCTATCATCTCTCAGTCTTTGTGTCACTCTCGCTGTCCTTTGTTTCACCACATAATGTATACATACAACACATCGGCCTTTTCCATGACAGGAAGTCAGTAACATTTACTGATTTACTTGATGCATCCTTTGAAATTCAGGACTGTGCTCATTTACAGCAAAACATTTCTAGTCTCATCTCATTTCTACCAAAGTGTGAATGTAGTAATGACTCAGATTCAGTGCTGATATGAGGAGAGTTTAAAGCATCATAAATCATTAAGTTTAAAAGACATAAAAGAAATTTAATTTAAAAAAAAAAAAATTCCAGTCCTGCACATTTAATGGGAATGGTCATTACTAAATATAAACCACGGAAGCAATTATCTACGGAAAGGTTTTAATCTCTAATGAGCATCAAAGAGTGTTGACCTAAATGTTAAATGCAGCTTAGATTGCATAGCCTAGATTGTCAGTCGCCGGCTTTGCAAACCCTTCGCCTCTTAATTCTTAAATGGAGCAGTGTGGGATGAAAGCAGCGGTGATGGGCGATCGACCATGCTTTTGGTCAGCAGAGATCAATACAAAGAGAGCAGCCATCTAGCAGCAAGGAAATGGAGATAATTGTTACAGCTTCTCCCTTCCCTCATTTTTCTCTCATTCCCCTGATCCGTGGAACTCAGGGAAAAGCAGCGTACCTATTTTAATAAGCTCTGCTCGAAGTGTAGATTAGACGCTAAGCCTAAGGCAGCACAGTCCTTACGTCAGACATGGAACTGGATGTGGTGAGCTTTAACTTTTGAAATGGATAATTCAGCCTTGAAGCTCACCGTCCATGTGTATGGTTCTGCACGGGCTTATCGATCCCAAACAAGATGAAACTGCAATTGTCATCTCTGCCATGGCACTTGTGTCAGCAGGGCGCAGCACAAACAAATAATATCAAGTCATTCCAAATAATACTAATATCAAATTTAGTTGCAAATCAATGACCTGCACGTTTCTAATAAAATAATATAGCATTTAGAGTTTATTTTCAATTCCAGCTGCAAGGACCTCACTGATCTAGTTTCACTGTGGTGCCAAGTGGAAAGACACTTCTGTGGTTATTTGATTTGGTAGAAGAGATTCACTGCCTGTTACTTGAAACATTCTTTATTTTATTTTCTCTTTTTTTCTTGGGATGGTGATGGATACTTGCCCTTTTGACCAGAAAGGACAATCTGAGGTATTTTCAGCCCTGTGGTTATTTCAGTATCATTTTCATGGCTCTAGAATAGATCCTTCTGCTCCCTGTATTATAAATTGAAAACACACTTGATACAAGAACACATTCTGAAGAAAAGATGTTTTAGTGCCTTTGAGAATGTTATTAGAGGAGGTTCATGCCCCTTCCCCAGATACTAAAGCTGATTACAGGTTCACACCCGTGGACATCTCGTACTGTATTAAATCAGCACCTTGTCACAATCTTATCTATTTCTGCCTCAAGAGATGCTTAATCCACTAATTATCTCAAAATGATTTTTAAAAAAATCTCTTTTGTTTGAGGCGTTGCACATCATAGTATGTAGTATCTGTATGTATAGTTATAGAAGAGAGGAGTTCACTTTCTTGGGCATCTGCAGTTTTGCACACTTCAGGTTTGACCTTGTGACCTGCTGGTGATTTGTCCTGGGTCGGCATCCCATCAGCAGACAGACATCACGGCACACAAGGCTCAGTTTACAACCAGAACAGTGACAGATAATCCTGATCATGATCAGGGTCTTACTAAAAGTGTTTGTGCTGCCAAAGCCTGGAGATGCAACAAGAGCTGAAACAATAACAGAGAGACAGAGAATAACTTTTAGAAAGACAAAAGTGAAGGAAGAAAACTTTGTTTAATCAGGTGTCAGGAGCAGGAATGGGCCATGTGTACCTAAAGTACATTAAAAATATTAAAGGAGTGTAAAGCTTTACATTTATATTTATCACGTTTTGCCAGACGCCCTTATCCAGACTGACTTACATTTATATTACTAAGATCTATCAAACCTGCCGATCATTGCGACAGGCATCTGTGAACAAGGTTCAAGGCCAAAATCCAGGCCATGGATCAACTAATGCGAAAATCAGACATCCTAAAAGACTAAGCACAACACTTCCAAAACAGTAAAAGTCGAAACCTGCTTTCTTCCAGACCAAACAAGTGCACTTTGCCATCTAATCAGACAATGCTTACTTCATATTTACAAACATGCGACAGAAAAGAGCACAGTGACCCAGACATGTTCATCGAAAGGTGACGTCTCGTCCTCTCTTTCTCACTCCTTTACACACACACACACACACATATATATATATATATATATATATATATATATATATATATATATATATATATATATATATATATATATATATAAAATCACCTCTAATGGAAGGTCAGGATCAGCAGGAGGTGTGCAAATCCCTCAAGAGTAGAGCACGATTTAAATTCCACACCGTGTGCGATTGCTTTCCTGCCCGTCCACTGATGAGGGCTGGTACGTGATAGCGAGCGGCCTTAAGCTCCAGCCACTCGTGGGAAGCCACCATCTGAGCAACAAGTCAGAACTCATCAGAATGAAACAAGCAGAGAGGCTCGAAAAAGATCAGTGGGGGATTTTGACCGAGCTCAAGATCACTGATAGAGACAAAGAGGGAATTGGAATTGTGCCTTGCTGTATCCCCTCTGTTCTGTTTCACCTCACTTGTGAAGGTCCTCCCATCACATTCTGGGTAATTATTACCCTGTGCATAGCGTGTACCTAATTTGATTCTTAAAAATTGCCTCTTGTCCTCTGTGCTCAGCAGGGAATGAGGGCTCAGCTGAAAATGGACAGAAGGAGACTTCCACCTGCGATATCTGCCAGTTTGGGGCCGAGTGTGACGTGGATGCAGAGGATGTATGGTGAGTCCAAAAAAATCTGGATAACCTTCAAAAACTTTCATCCTTAAAGATGTCATTTGCATGTTTCACAGAACATCTAATAATGTTGCATTCGGCTATGGTCACACGACAGCTTGCAATGCTTTGCAATGGGTTATTGATGAAAATGAGGCATTTTGGTGGCGATGGACAGCAATGTGTACTTTGTACAGGCGAGCTAAAAGTTGTGGTCACACAGCAGGTGAACACTTGGCCCTTTTCTTTTGAGGAGACCTGGTATTTTTCCTCAGAGGAATGCTTGAAGGTTTTGCACGTATCGGCATCTGGCAGGAGAATGATCGCCGATGTCTTGTTCAGTAGATTTCAACAATGGGTGACATCAGTGCCAACCAATCAGTGACAATCACAAATGTGTCATCTAACCATCGCCAAACATTTGCCAAATATTCATGAACCCTTCTCCCAACCAAGTACGAACCTTGGAGAAGGCTCACCGAATGCAAATGCACTTTTCAAGTCTCAGCCAAGGTTAAGCTATGCCAAGCCGCTGTGTCACCAAGGCTCCTGCGAGCATCGGGGATAAGGATTCAAGACAAGTACATCTCAAGAGGCTCGGCGATGGTTCCCCAAGCTTTGGGAAATATTCCCAAATCTACCTGTGCGTATTTGCTGCTTAGTTTGCTGACAAAAACATTGCCACCAAATTTCTTTTTTTTTCTTTTTTTTTTTTTGCATGTATTGAAACTTTTTGCACTGTTTTAGGCTACTCTTCACTGTGCTTGGGTGTGCATGTAACAAATAAAGGCTTCTTCTTCTTCACTCACGAGACATTGACACACCAAAAACAAGTCACAAAGTTTGGAGAACATTCACCATGTGTCACACGATTGGTGGCAATGTTACCAATTTTTCATCACTAGGTATTCACAAACCCATCGTAAGCTATAGTGTGACCAGGACCAGGGCAATAATTGTTCGTATACTATTTGTACTGTTTGCACAGTGGTGACTTTCTCTAGTTTCCTTGATAGGGTTGGTGTTAGAGTTGGCTTTCAAAGGATTTGCAGAGTACTAAAATGTAATTGAAGCCTCTACGTTTGCTTGTCTGATCACAAACCACACTGCTGGGGTGTAATCACAGGTCATTGTTATTACATTGTAAAGCATGCCTGTCATGTAAAGTGAAAATACAGTGAGAGAATGGTGCCTGAATAGGTCCTGATTACAAATCGCAAGGCAAACATGACTATGACTATTACACTATTACATGACATGACTATTACATGACTACACATGAAGAGCCTTGTCATAAGAACATATCAACAAACTGATTAATCAGGCTTGATTTGCAGATCGCCTCCATTTTTAAATCCTTGAAAACCAAATGTGTGTAAGGGTGGCACGGTGGTGTAGTGGTTAGCGCTGTCGCCTCACAGCAAGAAGGTCCGGGTTCGAGCCCCATGGCCAGCGAGGGCCTTTCTGTGTGGAGTTTGCATGTTGTCTGCGTGGGTTTCCTCCGGGTGCTCCGGTTTCCCCCACAGTCCAAAGACATGCAGGTTAGGTTAACTGGTGACTCTAAATTGACCGTGAGTGTGAATGGTTGTCTGTGTCTATGTGTCAGCCCTGTGATGACCTGGCAACTTGTCCAGGGTGTACCCCGCCTTTCACCCGTAGTCAGCTGGGATAGGCTCCAGCTTGCCTGCGACCCTGTAGAACAGGATAAAGCGGCTAGAGATGATGAGATGAGACCAAATGTGTAGGGTTCCAAAATTTTACAGTTACATTAAATGCCAAGGCACCAAAATTATAGAGAATATTCCCCATCCTAGCACCATAGGAAGTAAAAAAGGAAAGATTGGAAGGGGTCGGTTTTCCTCCCAAGCAGACAAGTTTACTGAAGCAACTCGGGTACCAAGCTAAGTAATGGATATATCTGATCAGTTGGACTCCAAGGGCACCAACAGGTTTTCCAGGTACTCAGGACAATCTGCTCCAGTCTGCCATTAGTCCCCGATTTGATATGACACAGCAGGACATGCCATCTGCAGCTGGCTGACAAATAAAATCGCTGTGCTTAAGTGGCCAGTGGTCAAACCAGATGACATAAATACTGTAAGTGCAGTTCTGAGTGAAGGTACGGTACATCATCAACCAAATAAAAAGGTGCAGCTAAACAATTTTTCCTAAAGGTGCATTCACTTATTTGCACAGGGACTTGTTTGTATTTCTGTCACACATATAACACTAGGTGAATTAACAGCTTTAAAATATTCTTAAAGTATCCTAAAAGTTCACAAAATGCTAAATTTCAGCGAATTTACTTATAACTTTAAGAATTCTTATAGTAGTATAACTTTAAGTGACTTTCTCTGACTGCTTAAAGAAAATGAAATGTTGTTACAAAGAACATTTAAGCTGTCACTTAAAGTCATTACTACTTTTAAGAATACCAGTAAAGGGTCTTAAAGTTAAAAGTATATTTAATGAATTTAAAAAGTTCAGTAAAGGTACTTACAATGCTCAGCGTAAATGAGTACACCCCCTTTGAAAAGTAACATTTTAAGCAATATCTCAATGAACACAAACAATTTCCAAAATGTTGACAAGACAAAGTTTAATATAACATCTGTTTAACTTATAACGTGAAAGTACACTACCGTTCAAAAGTTTGGGGTCACTTTGAAATTTCCTTATTTTTGAAAGAAAAGCACTGTTCTTTTCAATGAAGATCACTTTAAATTAATCAGAAATACACTATACATTGCTAATGTGGTAAATGACTATTCTAGCTGCAAATGTCTGGTTTTTGGTGCAATATCTACATAGGTGTATAGAGGCCCATTTCCAGCAACTACCACTCCAATGTTCTAATGGTACAATGTGTTTGCTCATTGCCTCAGAAGGCTAATGGATGATTAGAAAACCCTTGTACAATCATGTTAGCACAGCTGAAAACAGTTTAGCTCTTTAGAGAAGCTATAAAACTGACCTTCCTTTGAGCAGATTGAGGCTACATCCACACGACAACGGCAATGAGATTTTTTTTTTTAAATATCGCGTCCCCATGGGCAACGGATCAGTAAAATATCAGGTTCATATGGCAACGCAACGCTTGCTGAAAATGATGCAATTCACATGCCGCACCACTACGTGCACTAAGACGGTCCCATCAGAGACACCAGAACAATAGAAGTAGACGCATGCGCATAACTGCGCATGCGCACAGTGACTATCCCTGTCACTGTCACACGCACACACTTTCTCACTCCCTATCCTATGGATATAGTCCCTTTAAATCACGTGCTCGTTTTTTGAATGGAGACGCGGAAAGAGGAATGAATGGGGGTAGATGGAAGCCGGTACGCCAACATTCTGATATCCTCCAGAATTCTTTAATGGTCCGGAATAAACATCTGAAGAGGTGAGATCGCTCCTTTTTTTCCCCTATTTTTGCTGGCGGGATTGACTCTGCCCTAAGGGCTATTCTCTCACACTCTCTCTCTCTCTCTCTCTCTCTCTCTCTCTCACTTTGCACCATTACACAATAAATATATTCACAGTGAAAATATTTTGTAAGCACGTTTCATTAACCAAGTTATAGGATTTGTTGACAACTCGCATCGAGTTCGTTACACTTCTACCCGTTGTGAAGCACATGTGGTTGTTACGTCATCGTAAACAAATCCGTTCTACTCATCCAGACGACTTCGCAACGGCTCCGTTGCCAGATTTTTTCACTCTGGAACCCGTTCTCAAAAGATTTCGTTTTGGGGCACCCAAAACGCCTGTGCCGTGTGGACGCCAGGCCGAAACGATAAACAATTTTATCAGATTCACCTGAATCCATTGCCGTGTGGACAGGGCCTGAGTTTCTGGAGCATCACATTTGTGGGGTCGATTAAATGCTCAAAATGGCCAGAAAAATGTCTTAACTATATTTTCTATTCATTTTACAACTTATGGTGGTAAATAAAAGTGTGACTTTTCATGGAAAACACAAAATTGTCTGGGTGACCCCAAACTTTTGAATGGTAGTGTAAGGTTAATAATATAACTTAGATTACACATATTTTTTTTTTCAGTTTTACTCAAATTAGGGTGGTGCAAAAATGAGTACACCCCACAACAAAAACTACTACATCTAGTACTTTTTATGGCCTCCATGATTTTTAATGACAGCACCAAGTCTTCTAGGCCATGGAATGAACAAGTTGGCAACATTTTGCAACATCAATCTTTTTCCATTCTTCAACAATGACCTCTTTTAGTGACTGGATGCTGGATGGAGAGTGATGCTCAACTTGTCTCTTCAGAATTCCCCAAAGAAAATAAGTTCTTTACACCACAAAGGTGAAGGCTACAAGAAGATCAGCAAAGCTTTACTTATCAGTCAGAATACTGAAGCAAAAGTGGTACAAAAATTTAAGAAAGATGGAACTGCAACCATCTCACAGAGACATCCAGGTCATCCACGGAAGTTAACACCTTGACAGGAGCTTCTGATGAGAAGGGTTGAAGAAAATTGGCATGCAAGTTCACTGCAGTTATCTAAAGAAGTAGAAAGCCAAACTGGGGTGACTATTTCCCGTGACAAAATACGGCATACACTGCAGAGGAATGGCATACATGGATGCCGTCCATGAAAGAAGCCTCTCCTAAAACCCAGGCACAAAAAAGCCCACCTAGAGTTTGCCAGGGCCCATGCTGACAAAGATGAAGACTACTGGGACTCTATACTCTGGAGTGATGAGACCAAGATAAATGTTTTTGGAACTGCTGGCTTCAAGACTGTATGCCGTCGCAAAGGTGAGGAATACAAAGAAAAATGCCTGGTGCTTACAGTGAAACATGGTGGTGGCAGTGAACTTATGTGGGGCTGCATGAGTGCTGCTGGTGTCGGGGAGCTGCATTTCACTGAAGGAATCATGAATTCACAGATGTATTGCTCAATACTGAAAGAGAAGATGCTACCATCACTCCGTGGCCTTGGTCGTCGTGCACTTTTCCAACATGACTAAACACACATCTAAGGCCATTGCTGGATTTCTGAAGAAGAACAGGGTGAAAGTGATTCAGTGGCCAAGTACAGTGGTGCTTGAAAGTTTGTGAACCCTTTAGAATTTTCTATATTTCTGCATACATATGACCTAAAGCATCATCAGAGTTTCACACAAGTCCTAAAAGTAGATAAAGAGAACTCAGTTAAACAAATGAGACAAAAATATTATACTTGGTCATTTATTTATTGAGGAAAATGATCCAATATTACATATCTGTGAGTGGCAAAAGTATGTGAACCTCTAGGATTAGCAGTTAATTTGAAGGTGAAATTAGAGTCAGGTGTTTTCAATCAACGGGATAACAATCAGGTGTGAGTGGGCACCCTGTTTTATTTAAAGAACAGGGATCTATCAAAGTCTGATCTTCACAACACATGTTTGTGGAAGTGTATCATGGCACGAAAAAAGGAGATTTCTGAGGACCTCAGAAAAAGCGTTGTTGATGCTCATCAGGTGGGAAAAGGTTACGAAACCATCTCTAAAGAGTTTGGACTCCACCAATCCACAGTCAGACAGATTGTGTACAAATGGAGGAAATTCAAGACCACTGTTACCCTCCCCAGGAGTGGTCAACCAACAAAGATCACTCCAAGAACAAGGCGTGTAATAGTCGGCGAGGTCACAAAGGACCCCAGGGTAACTTCTAAGCAACTGAAGCCCTCTCTCACATTGGCTAATGTTAATGTTCATGAGTCTACCATCAGGAGAACACTGAAGAACAATGGTGTGCATGGCAGGGTTGCAAGGAGAAAGCCACTGCTCTCCAAAAAGAACATTGCTGCTCATCTGTAGTTTGCAAAAGATCACGTGGACAAGCCAGAAGGCTATTGGAAAAATGTTTTGTGGACGGATGAGACCAAAATAGAACTTTTTGGTTTAAATGAGAAGCGTTATGTTTGGAGAAAGGAAAACACTGCATTCCAGCACAAGAACCTTATCCCATCTGTGAAACATGGTGGTGGAAGTATCATGGTTTGGGCCTGTTTTGCTGCATCTGGGCCAGGATGGCTTGCCATCATTGATGGAACAATGAATTCTGAATTATATCAGCAAATTCTAAAGGAAAATTTCAGGACATCTGTCCACGAACTGAGGCCCTGTCCACACGGCAACGGATTCAGGTGACTCCGATACAATTGCTTATCGTTTAGGCCTGGCGTCCACACGGCACCGGCGTTTTGGGTGCCCAAAACGCAATCTTTTTGAGAACGGGTTCCAGAGTGGAAAGATCTGGCAACGTTGCCGTTGTGAAATTGTCTGGATGAGTAGAACGGATTTGTTTACGATGACATCACAACCACATGACTGTGAGTGCTTCATGCCGGGTAGAAGTGTAACGAACTTGATGCAAGTTGTCAACAAATCCTATAACTTGGTTCATGAAACGCGCTTACAAAATATTTTCACTGTGAATATTTATTGTGTAATGGTGCAAAGTGAGAGAGAGAGAGAGAGAGAGAGAGAGAGAGACTCTGCCCTTAGGGTAGAGTCAATCCCGCCAGCAAAAATAGGGAAAAAAAGGAGCGATCTCACCTCTTCAGATGTTGGTTTAAGTCCTACAATACATTCCTCAAAAAGGGCGTAGAAGAGCAAATTAATCCATCAACGTGTAGCATTCAATTTATTCCGGACCATTAAAGACGCCGCCTTCCGCGTAGAATCATACGTCATCCTCGCCGCCATATTGGATAGGTCAAAGTGGAGAATAAAGATTAGCTGCGTTTAACTGTACCAACAGGTTTGCCGTCCAAACAAGATCACATGGGATTACCTTTCACAGGTGAGACTGGAAAAATACTTTTCATTGTATTTGGTCATTATAATGTAATTTTACGAACAGATTTTCCTGACTTTGTGGCTAATATGAAGTCTCGCGCATAATAGTTTATGCGCATGCATCCTTACTTCTTCTATTGTTCTGGTGTCTCCGAAGGGACCGTCTTACAGCGCCCCTAGAGGTGTGGCATGTGTATTGCATCGTTTTCAGCAAGCGTTGCGTTGCCATATGGACCTGATATTTTACTGATCGTTGCCCATTTGGACGCGATATATTTTTAAATAACATCTCGTTGCCATTGTCATGTGGATGTAGCCTGAATCTCAAGAGAAGGTGGGTCATGCAGCAAGACAACGACCCTAAGCACACAAGTCGTTCTACCAAAGAATGGTTACAGAAGAATAAAGTTAATGTTTTGGAATGGCCAAGTCAAAGTCCTGACCTTAATCCAATCCAAATGTTGTGGAAGGACCTGAAGCGAGCAGTTCATGTGAGGAAACCCACCAACATCCCACAGTTGAAGCTGTTCTGTACGGAGGAATGGGCTAAAATTCCTCCAAGCCGGTGTGCAGGACTGATCAACAGTTACTGGAAACGTTTAGTTGCAGTTATTGCTGCACAAGGGGGTCACACCAGATACTGAAAGCAAAGGTTCACATACTTTTGCCATTCACAGATATGCACTGATCATTTTCCTCAATAAATAAATGACCAAGTATAATATTTTTGTCTCATTTGTTTAACTGGGTTCTCTTTATCTACTTTTAGGGCTTGTGTGAAAATCTGATGATGTTTTAGGTCATATTTATGCAGAAATATAGAAAATTCTAAAGGGTTCACAGACTTTCAAGCACCACTGTATGTCTCCTGATCTGAACCCAATCGAACACCTATGGGGAATTCTGAAGAGACAAGTTGAGCATCACTCTCCATCCAGCATCCAGTCACTAAAAGAGGTCATTGTTGAAGAATGGAAAAAGATTGATATTGCAAAATGTCGCCAACTTGTTCATTCCATGCCTAGAAGACTTGGTGCTGTCATTAAAAATCATGGAGGCCATACAAAGTACTAGATGTAGTAGTTTTTGTTGTGGGGTGTACTCATTTTTGCATCACCCTAATTTGAGTAAAACTGAAAAATGTGTAATCTAAGTTATATTATTAACCTTACTTTCACTTTATAAGTTAAACAGATGTTATATTAAACTTTGTCTTGTCAACATTTTGGAAATTGTTTGTGTTCATTGAGATATTGTTTAAAATGTTACTTTTCAAAGGGGATGTACTCATTTACGCTGAGCACTGTAAATGTACAACCAAATTTACACTACCGTTCAAAAGTTTGGGGTCACCCAGACAATTTTGTGTTTTCCATGAAAAGTCACACTTTTATTTACCACCATAAGTTGTAAAATGAATAGAAAATATAGTCAAGACATTTTTCTGGCCATTTTGAGCATTTAATCGACCCCACAAATGTGATGCTCCAGAATCTCAATCTGCTCAAAGGAAGGTCAGTTTTATAGCTTCTCTAAAGAGCTAAACTGTTTTCAGCTGTGCTAACATGATTGTACAAGGGTTTTCTAATCATCCATTAGCCTTCTGAGGCAATGAGCAAACACATTGTACCATTAGAACACTGGAGTGATAGTTGCTGGAAATGGGCCTCTATACACCTATGTAGATATTGCACCAAAAACCAGACATTTGCAGCTAGAATAGTCATTTACCACATTAGCAATGTATAGAGTGTATTTCTGATTAGTTTAAAGTGATCTTCATTAAAAAGAACAGTGCTTTTCTTTCAAAAATAAGGAAATTTCAAAGTGACCCCAAACTTTTGAACGGTAGTGTAAGGTCTTAAAGGTAACTTAAATACACCACTAAATTTAAGGTTCCTTTAAGGTTTAGATTAAATGCAATTAAATTCACATTTTGACCTTGTGAAAGTTCCTGATAGGATGCTAGTCTCAAATCATATGAAAGTTTATCATTTATTATTGATGCATTTGAACATGGACAGAGAGTATGACATCATTTCAGTATATTTCATTTTTGTCTAAAAATGCTGCAACATATCCAACTTTTTTATCTACAAATATGAAAACTAATCAGTCGCACCGAATGTGTAAATAAAACTATATATTAAAATGATGCACGTTTACGCCTGTGAATTGAATCTTTTGATGAGATACGCTAATGCTAATGTCCCATGTGTACTATGCAGTTTATTTCTAGTGTATCATCATCATTTGGGGGATTTTTGTATCGCTCTTTTATAACGTGTCAAATTGGTCCCCAAATACTGCTTCGAAACTCAAAGACTGATGTGAGATGGGTGATTGATGAACAAACGTATTCCATGGGATGCAGGAATGAGGGAGATAATGGCAGTTTCATCTCTGTTAATGGAGCCAACTTTGCGCTACATCATCAAGAGCTCATTGATATTCAGCAGGTTTCGTAGGGAACCCTTGTCTCGCAACAGCAGGCAATCAGCACAATCAAGCCCTATAGAGGTCATCAGACATTCTGCTCTGCTAACAAAGCTTGTCAGTGGGATTTTTTTACATCTAATTATTTTGATAATAGTTAAACCAGCTGATTTGTATTCAAGCCTCCAGTATTAGAAATAGACCAGCGTGATGGTTCGTATCACAAAATGAAATGGATTGACATATCAATCAGGGACAGATTTTAATCCTGCTGCTGCTTCTCTGTCCTTTGATCAAGAAAGATGTGTGTATGACTGGTTTTCTGTCGAGACTAGAGACACCATGCTAACTTAGAGTTTGTCAGTGTGAAACTGAAATCTCAACAGACCTCTGTATACATTTATATGAAGAAAAGTCTGTCCTGCTGCCTGGTGCATTCTTTCTGTGAGAATAATATCACACAGGTGTCTCAGAAGGCAGGACTTTCTACTGAAGGCATTTTCTAAGAACGTTTGTTTCGAACGAACTTTTAGGATAACATTTTCAGTAGCTGTGTGATGTCAGCACCCTGGTACAAAACTTGTTTGTTTCGAGCAAGCTAGCGAACTTCAGCTAGTTCACTAAAAGATCAGATGCCTCTCAAATCATATCAAATAAATTTATTTGGTTACAGTCATGAGTGGGCGGCACGGTGGTGTAATGGTTAGTGCTGTCGCCTCACAGCAAGAAGGTCCGGGTTCGAGCCCCGTGGCTGGCGAGGGCCTTTCTGTGCGGAGTTTGCATGTTCTCCCCGTGTCCGCGTGGGTTTCCTCCGGGTGCTCTGGTTTCCCCCACAGTCCAAAGACATGCAGGTTAGGTTAACTGGTGACTCTAAATTGACCGTAGGTGTGAATGTGAGTGGTTGTCTATGTGTCGGCCCTGTGATGACCTGGCGACTTGTCCAGGGTGTACCCCGCCTTTCGCCCGTAGTCAGCTGGGATAGGCTCCAGCTTGCCTGCGACCCTGTAGAACAGGATAAAGTGGCTAGAGATAATGAGATGAGATGAGACAGTCATGAGGTTATAAAATAGAACAATGTTTATTGCTCGGTGACATCAAAAATCTAAGCAAAAAAAAGACCAAAAAATTACATTTCCACATGAAATCACTTTTCTGTGAAGCCTCATCCACAATTTGTTTTTATTCCATTGCTTGAGGGAGATGCTCCACTGATTTATGGGTAATATGCAGCATCAAGGATGCATCAATGATGCCATCAACTGTTTTTGTTTTGGTTTTTTTGGGGGGGGTTTCAAATTGCGCATTAAGCAGGTTAATGGAAACATGGCAAATTAACAGCTTTAATGCCTACTAAAATAAATAACTGACAATGAAATGCAGGGAAAACAAATAAAATTTGTAAGATTTTCAAGACCCCACCCCCCTCGATTAGGCCATTAAGGAAACTTGTGAGTGTTCTCTGATAAGCCTGTTGGCTCTGTAGAGCTGTTTCTCGAACCAGCAGCAAGGGAGACGAGCATTTATTCATAATGGAAATGGGTTCGTTTCAGATGTCTCTTCCCCCAAGCAGCCTCTCTGCTCAAAGCTCTCAGAGGGGAATTACATGTTGGCCTTGGCTAAGATTTAAACGGTTATAGAATTAAACCACCGAGCAGCAGCGCGAGAGCAGAGATATTACGCCTCGCTGGAACAAGAAAGTCCCTCCCTCCCTCAGTCTTTCTCTCATTTGCTGACGGATCGCTCGATTCCACTCGTTTGTGCCAGATCCATAGGGAGGGTCCCACACCACGCACTGACTCCCATACACTGCAACTGAGGATGACTCACTCACCTCTCTTTCCCTCACTCTATCTCTTTCTCTTACTGCCTCTTGGTGACAATCTCTCTCTCTCTCTCTCTCTCTCTCTCTCTCTCACACACACACACACACACACACACACACACAATTTATCACTCACTTTATCTCTCATTTTCTCTCCCTTTCACTATCTCATGCTATCTCTTGCTGTCTCACTCTTTCTTTCCCTCTCTCTCTTTCTGTTTCCATTTCACTCTGTCTCCTTCCCATTTCCCTCATCCTTTCTCACTTTCTCTTTAATCTCTTGATTGCTTTCTTCCCTCATCATGTTAGTTGCCTTTGTGTCCAACTCTATCTGCCCATTTTTTATCATTCTCTCTCTCTCTCTCTCTCTCTCTCTCTGAGTGCCCTGTGAATGGATTACAGCAGGAAACAATGGAATGAGGAATTAGAAATGAAATCAATGCTCTAAGCTGCAGTAATAATGTTTTATGTGTCTGTTCACACAAAGCTCAAGTCTCACAATGAGCACTTTGTAAAACAAACCAGACTTTGTTTACGAAGATGGCACTGTTCAGATAGAGTGTGTGTCCTTGTGTGTGTGTGTGTGTGTGTGTGTGTGTGTGTGTGTGTGTGTGTGTGTGTGCGCGGGCGTGCGTGCATGCGGGGCTGTAAAAGGACAGGTGGACCAGCAGGAAGCCTGCTGGCGAAGTTTAGATAACTGGGAAACCACATGGCTCTTAGAAATCAATAAGACATATCCCCCCATTCAACCAGATAAACACACACACAGAGATAACTCAAATACCCCAAATTACCAAGGAAATTTAAGCCCTGCAGAAAAATGTGTCATTGACAGTTATTGTGTCTCATGTCTCACTTATACACATTCACCAAAATTCTTGCCCGTGTGTGTGAGAGAGAGAGAGAGAGAGAGAGAGCGTGTGTTGACGCAGTGCAGCTGCAGTAGCACTAGTGTTTTGAGAACGTGAGAGGCAGCATTAAATATTAATACCCCAGACACATTATCCTTTATGACCACCACAGACGGTCACTCTGGAGAGCAAGAGTCTCCTAGACGTGTGTGTGTGTGTGTGTGTGTGTGTGTGTGTGTGTGTGTGTGTGTGTGTGTGTGTGTGTGTGTGTGAACTGAAAGCATTTATATTGTACTTCAACTTTGACTTTTGTATATGCCTTCAATACCAGTAAAATAAAATACTCTAGACTGCCAGTGGTTACTTTACATATACACTCACCGGCCACTGGAACACCTGTACCCTGCTCATTCATATAATTATCCAATCAGATGATCATGTGGCAGCAGCATAGAGACAGGTCAAGAGCTTCAGTTAATGTTCACGTCTAGCATCAGAATGAGGGAAATGTGTGATGTCTGTGACTTTAACCATGACATGGTTGTTGATACCAGATTACTGTCTGCTGTGAGAATTTCATAAACTGCTGATCTCCTGGGAATTTCACACACAACAGTCATGGTGCAAAAACCAAAAAACAACCAGTAAGCAGTAGGTCTGAAGGCAGAAATTTCTTGTTAATGAAAATGAAGAGAATGGAAGCTGACAGAAATACCATGATAACTCAAATTATCACTCATTACAACCATGGTGAACAGAAAAGCATCTCAAAACGCTCAACATGTTGAGTCTTGAGGCAACAAGTCAAGTCAGTTTATTTGTATAGCGCTTTTAACAACAGACATTGTCGCAAAGCAGCTTTACAGAAAATTAAAGACTTTAAACATATCCCTAATAAATTTATTTATCCCTGATGAGAAAGCCTGTGGCAATGGGGGCGAGGAAAAACTCTCTCAGACAACATGAGAAGAAACTTTGAGGGGAACCAGACTCAAAAGGGAACCCATCCTCATCTGGGTGATAACAGATAACATGATTATAAATAACTCGCTTCTATAACTGTGTCCTATATAGTCACAAAATTTTACAGCCCTGCACATACACACTGTGTAACCAGCAAAATCATTATAGTTTTAACATGAAGTCTGTTTTGTTGAAGTTATCAACTGTTGATTGATGGAAACTTGAGTGCAAAACTGTTCATGACAACTGCAATCCTAATGTTATTATGGCGATTGTAATCCTCAGCCATCACAGCAAAACTGTAAGTGTCCAAAGCCATCTTCTAAGCGTGTCTTTCAACTGTCCATATGGGGCCGTCCTCCACAGGAGCAATGTGATGAGACACCAGCCAGAAGTAGGGCATCAGAATGGATCAGGAAGGTCCAAAGAGTAGAAGAGGTCAGCATCACTGGTGTCTCAGGATCGACATGTAACTCGGCACAGAGAGAGATAGATGAGGGGCCACAGGTTGTTAGGTATGCCCAATGTCACCTAATGAGTAAGAACAGGATACATTTTGCACTGAGTGCAAGCAAGGACACTGGCAAGACTAACTATGACAGAATAACTAAAAGGGAAGAGCTAGAAGGTAACACAGACATGAGGGAGCCCTGGGACATAAAGCAGTCAGCCACTACACTGTCAACAAACCCAAGTGAGAGTAGGGGGGCAACAGTATCCATACATCCCAGTTTACCAGAACACTCTATGCCTGAGGACCCTCTAGATCTAATCCTTTACATAATAAAAACTGTTAACAAAAGGCTTGACAAAAAAGATATGTTTTCAGCCTAGAATTAAACACTGAGACTGTGTCTGAGTCCCGAACACTACTTGGAAGGCTGTTCCATAACTGTGGGGCTTTGTAAGAAAAGGCTCTGCTCCCTGATGTAGCCTTCACTATATGAGGTACCAGCAGATAACCTGCACCTTTTGCTCTAAGTAGGCATGGCGGGTCATAAAGGAACAGAAGCTCGCTCAGGTACTGTGGTGCAAGGCCATTCAGTGATTTAAAGGTCAATGGTAGTGTTTTATAATCAATGTGAAATAGGCAAATAGGATACCACATCAAGTTCCACTTCTATCATCCAAAAACAGGAATCGGAGGCTACACTGGGCACAGGCTCACCCAAACGGGAGGGTTGAAGATTGGGATCCTGTTCTTTTTCCAGTCTTCAGCTACCAAGTGTCCATGAACGTCTGCCTGCTGTAGCCTCAGACTTCTCTTCTTGACTGATCGGTTTGGACCCCAATATGGTCAATAAGATCTCATTATTCCTCAATCTGATGTTTCTTGTGAACATTAACTGAAGCTCTTGACCTGGATCTGTGCTGCTGCCACATGATTGGCTGATTGATTCATTTGATGAAATGATACTAGGGTGCAGGTGTTCCTGTTAGAGTGGCTGGTGATTGGATTTCACATAAAATATCTCAATGACTTCCCACCATCTGTAACTCATGGATATTTTATTTACATGTTCCACACATTGAACTGGAATACTGGAATGGCCACACATAACATTTTAGCATGTAGGCTGAGATGATTCGGCACACTGCCAAAGGCAGACATGGCTGAACTTGTAAAGCATCGTCACTCTGGGAAAAAAAAAATACTAGTATGTAACTTGCATATCATATTGACTTGTCTTGTTACGATTGCTAAATTATTGACATCAGTGGAATTTGCCGGGCGGCACGGTGGTGTAGTGGTTAGCGCTGTCGCCTCACAGCAAGAAGGTCCTGGGTTCGAGCCCCAGGGCCGGCGAGGGCCTTTCTGTGTGGAGTTTGCATGTTCTCCCCGTGTCCGCGTGGGTTTCCTCCGGGTGCTCCGGTTTCCCCCACAGTCCAAAGACATGCAGGTTAGGTTAACTGGTGACTCTAAAATTGACCGTAGGTGTGAATGTGAGTGTGAATGGTTGTCTGTGTCTATGTGTCAGCCCTGTGATGACCTGGCGACTTGTCCAGGGTGTACCCCGCCTTTCGCCCGTAGTCAGCTGGGATAGGCTCCAGCTTGCCTGCGACCCTGTAGAAGGATAAAGCGGCTAGAGATAATGAGATGAGATGAGTGGAATTTGCCATCCTGTTGAAAATAACAGTTCATTTGTCCCTGGTGAGGTGTTCAGGACAGATATGCAGAGGAACTTTTAAATTCTGAAAATTCTGCCATCATGCATGAGTTTATAGTTATATTGAATATATATGTTAGATCTCACCAAGATGGCGGCACTCTGTACACGTTACACACGATATCAGAGCAATGCAGGCTGCCATTCCAGTAATCTAGTTCACTGGTTCTACAGATCACATGTTACACTTCTGCCATCAGAACTCACTCACAACTGTCACAGAGCTGCACTAGAATATGACACCACTTTATATTAATGCGGGTCCTAGTGTCTGTAATACTATGCACTTTATTAATTAAGGTTTTTAGTGCAGCATTTCTTTTTTGTTGAATTCTCGAGTCTGATTAATTTTCTATAACAGTAGTCGTTCCAGCTGCAAACCACAGGTTTGTATTAATGTTCTTGTTCTAATATGTTATCATTTCTGTAGTAGCAGCTTATTCACAGGGAATTGTATGGCAGATCTTCCACATACACTACCAGTCAAAAGTTGTACACCCCTACTCTACTCATTTATAGGTTTTTCTGCATGGACACAGGTGTTTTACTGGGAAATACACCACTCGTATTTTTCACACGAGCTTTATCCGGGACATAGAGAACCAAAACCATGACATAAATCTCTATATGTCACTTGTGGGAAAATCGATGAATTGTTTTGATAAATTTGGATACTTTTTGTTTGTGAATGTGTTGATATAATTAAAAGAAAATCACACGCTGGCTTAAAAATATGAAGTTTATCTTCTCGTGTTGAAAAACTCGTATTTTTCATACAAAATACATCACAGATGTGAGTGACATGTTTAAATAACATTGGCTGGCGTTGAGTGGTATATCAGATATATTTCGTTCAGCTAACATGATACTGAACGAGTCGAAGACGAGTTCAGTATCATGCTAGCTGAATGGAATATATCTGAGACCACGAAAAAAGCCATTATTATTATTATTATTATTATTATTATTATTATACATTCCTTTCGGGTGTTCAACACGTCTTTCTCTTTCAAAATTCTCTCAAAATCTTCCATATTTAACAAAGCGAATCTGGGGGCCATGTTTGTTTACAAATTGTCACAGTCACTCGCTACAGATTGTCACAGTCACTCGTTTTACGTCTCTGACGTGTGATGTCACGTTGTCTTGACAACATGCAATATCGTAAACTATATTCAACATTCATTCTCCTTTGGGTAGAGTGACATAATACACATAGGATAAGCAATATGCTAACAATATTGCATGCTGAATGAATGAAACCCGCTAGAAGGGAATAGAATACATGTTTTTATTCCATCAAAAAAGTGTCTTGTATGTATAATAATTCCTGATATTTAACTCTGATGACATCGCTCCCAGTGTTTTCCCACTGACTGGATGCATGTTGTCAAAATGGCGAACCGGTTCAAAATTAAAATTCTTTTGATTTACTTGCATATTTTTTTGTGGATGTGTCCATAAGAACATTACACATGATGCGAAGATATGAAGTTCATTTTCTTGCGTTGAAAATATTTTCACTTTTCACTTCACTCACTCATGCATATGTTCACCACTTGAAGATAAACTTCATATCTTCATGCCACTGTGTAATAACCTCTACATATGTGGTAAACAAAAAAGTGGTAATAAACAAAAATCAAAGTATGTTTAATATTTTAGATTCTTCAAAGTGTCCAGCATTTACCTTGATGATGCTTTGTACACTGTTGGTGTTATCTTAACCGGCTTCATGAGGTAGTCATCTGGAATGCTTTTCAATTAACAGGTGTGCCTTGTCAAAAGTTAATCAGTGGATGAGTTGCTTGCCTTCTTAATGTGTTTGAGATCTAAATAATAAAAATACAGGGGCGGCACGGTGGTGTAGTGGTTAGCACTGTCGCCTCACAGCAAGAAGGTCCGGGTTCGAGCCCCGTGGCCGGCGAGGGCCTTTCTGTGCGGAGTTTGCATGTTCTCCCCGTGTCTGCGTGGGTTTCCTCCGGGTGCTCCGGTTTCCCCCACAGTCCAAAGACATGCAGGTTAGGTTAACTGGTGACTCTAAATTGACCGTAGGTGTGAGTGTGAATGGTTGTCTGTATCTATTTGTCAGCCCTGTGATGACCTGGCAACTTGTCCAGGGTGTACCTCGCCTTTCGCCCGTAGTCAGCTGGGATAGGCTCCAGCTTGCCTGCGACCCTGTAGAACAGGATAAAGCGGCTAGAGATAATGAGATGAGATGAGATGAGATAAAAATACAGTAAATAGTCCTATTCCACAACTGTAGTAATCTAAACTGTATTATGTCAAGAACTGCTTGACTAAGTAAAGAGAAACGACATCCATCATTACTTTAAGACATGAAGTGACTTTTAATGAATAAAAATAAAGAAAAAACATTGAATTAGAAGGTGTGTACAAACTTTTGACTAGAACTGTACATGGAATAAAATAGTTGATATTAATTCAGCATTTATTGTATATCAGGAGTTTGCAGTGTTAGTGCTTTGAAACAGTCCAAGGTAAAGCTGACTAAGTTGTCCAAGTTGAGGACAGAGGACATCTTGGTAATAAGACAAGCTGCAATTTTGTTTTTGTCTTATTAACATCAAGAGAGGAAAAAAAGAGACTTATTACAGTTTATAGCTGCGATAATATCAGTGATAACAGGAACTAATTTGTTTCATGGACGTTCCACATCATTAAACATAACTATAAACTGATAAAAACTAAGACATGCTGCTCATAATTAATACAAACTTATAAACTTTGGCAAAGTGCTGTGGTATAAATAAACTGTAATAAAACACTTTGGGACATGTTGTTATTGGAAAATAATGAACTTCGAGGTGAACAGTAATTCATAACTCAGGAGTTTCGTGTCAGGATGCTCCACACCACACTGTCATTGATTATTTTGCTACAGTAGAATGTTCCTCAGTGTTTCATTCCTTATGTGTCATATTTATAAACCATTACAATCTGGGTGCGATTTGCTGGGGGGGGATCATCCCCCCCTCTGGTTTTTATCTCTGCTGAAAAAAAATCCTCGGGGACAACCCCGTCAATAAAACAAACAAACCAAAAAAAAAGTTGACATGACAGGCATGTTGTGACACAGTTTTCTATGGTCTACATTGCACTCACTTTCAAAATGACCCGAAGTGGCAGCTTTGATGTTCACGAACGTCCCCAGCAAATAGATACATTGTAGATAATAACAATATCTTTGCGTTCTATGCAGAGATGCAAACAGCGCGCCTTTTGGCGGATGCCACCTTTTTCACGGCCGATTTTTTTTTTTTAGGGGGGACGTTGGAGTGTCTGATTATAATTTCAAAGTAAATTCTGTATTAAAATTACTAAATAAGCAAATCCGTTACAGTCCATGAAACAGGAAGTATAAGGATGAGAAAAAAACAGTTTAAATCAGAAAGCTGCGCACAATGTGAACTACGCCATCAGAGCAAACTGTTCATTTAGTATTCATGTATTTTAGTGATTTTCGAGTCACTGTCCATTTAATCCAGAGGGAGAGAAACATCACAGCAATGCGACAAGCAATGCGAACTTTGTTGTGTTAAGGCCAATTTATGCTGACAACCCAGTCCTCACAGACGGTGTCGCAGATAGTGTCTGCGTAGCCCCCCCACCTTCGCAGACGCTCTGCGCGCACCTCCCAAAAATTGTGACCACCGCAGAAGCCTCGCAGACAGCGCCGCAGACAAGAGGGCTCTGATTGGGCCACTCTACCCGCTGTACACGCACTTCCGCTTCCCTACTTTCCCGGTTTGTTTTGTTTTCACGACCGGCATTTTTAAAAACACGAGCGAAGATGGAGCAGCATGAAGAGCGGTTGATTGAGGAAGTACGTACATCTATACGACTCCAGTTCTAGTCATTATAAGTAACCGGAGGATAAACACTCCACTAACCACACCCACCAACTACTCCTAGCGACTTCGCGCCCCCTTGCGTTGTGCCGGTGAATAACATCGCGCACGCCTATTCCCCCGCTCAACAATAAATTACAACTGTCTGCGAAAAGCTATCTGCGAAAGCCTTGTCGCAAGAGCATGCAGAGGCCTTTAGTGTTCGTGTATTTAGTCAGAGAGATAGGAAGATGAATTTACTATCTCTGGTTTAGTGTTCGTTTTCATTTAGTGTTATTCATTTGATATCATCGGATGTTATTGAGATGTTAGCCTATTGTTACCTTAATTTTGTGACGTTTCATGATTAAAAAAAAAACATCCCTCCTTCTGTTTTTTTGACAAATCGCACCCTGATTACAATCATGCTACTGTTAAATGTATCTGTAGTTTTCTCTAAAACATCCTAGGACACAAAATATCAAGTATACCAACAGATAAATTCTTTTTTTTTTAATCCAAAATCAGACTTTTAAGACCATTGTAACTTTTTAAGCCCTGGTTTGTTCCTCAGTTTTTCCTCTGATTACTCAGTAACTACAGTGAAACTAATAGGAAAGCAGCGTAGTAGTCTGGACACACAGCAGCTCCTGAGAGAGTTAATGTTGTCAATAGTAGTAGCTCCACTGCTTATGGGTATTGATTCACAATGCTGCTACACTAGCTGTCTTCCATTTTTTTCGATGCCTGTATCTGCCCAAGTCAACTTTCTGAAAGGCTAGTGGGAAAAACAATGAATATCTTTTGTCTGTTTTCATGGGTGAATGTGTTTTTGTAGTCAGTGAGCATTATGCTAATTTTGCCAGTCTTGAACATTCAAAAACCTTCGACCACTTTGATTGGATGAGAGTTTTGTGAGATACAGAATATTAAAAAATGACAGATTTATAATTAAAATGTCAAACGGTTGGCGCTGTTCGGCAAGAAGCGTTCAGGTACAGCAGGTTTCTGTGAACTAGGGTTTTTTTAAAGACGTTTTTGCTGAGCCTGCAGGATCTTTGGGTCTGCATACAAAACTGCACATTAGAGTACAAAACTGTATGACAGCACAGAATCCTGTAGGTGCTATAAGTGATGAACTTGTATTAGTGTGTATAAGATTCAGTACAGGGGTCTTTCTGCAATTTACATCAGCCAAAAACTTCAATATCACTTAAGCATTATTATCACGAAGAGCTTCACCTCTACTGACACACACTGGGATAAAACACTTTGGGACATGCTGTTTTTGAAATACAGTCAATGAATGCAACCTGACTCAGGTAACTTTTACCACTCTGGAGTGCTCACAAACAACAATTTGTTAATGAATATGAGCATAATAAAGTCATATACCCTCTGGTATGTAATTAGTGTATTTAATATGTTCCCGTCAGTAATCTTGTGTCATGTGGTGGTTCAGTCACTGTCTGCTCAGATGTTAAAGTAAATCAGAGCAGGACTGGCCTTATAAATGGTTTTGCTGGAAAAAGGAATATAGAACAATAACACCACATTATATTTAATACATGACTGGGAAGTGGAGCTTGAACTACGAAACATCATAATGACATTAGCTACTAGCGGCTAATAAAGCTGCTAGTTCACAGCCTTGGCAAAATATATTTTTTAATCTTTCAACAATAATTACTTTCTAACATGGCATCTACATCTAACATTTGTGATAGAACTACTTTATTGTGAAACATTCATCCATTATCTATAGCACTTATCCATCAGGGTCACAGTGGAAGCTGGAGCCAATCACAGCTGACGTTGGGTGAAAGGCGGTGTTCACCCTGGCCAGGCCATCAATCTATCACAGGGCTACACAGAGATGAGCAACCATCACACTCGCACCTATGGGCAATTTAGAGTAGGCAGCTGATCTAATCCATTATGTCATTGGACTGTGAGAGGAAACTGGAGAACCAGGAGGAAACCCACACAGACAACAAGGAGGACATGCAAACTCCACACAGAAAGACCTCAGTCAACCATGAGGTTCGAACCCAGAACCTTCTTGCTTTGAGGTGATGGTGATAACTATTTGTGGAACAGATTTTTTTTTTTTTTTTTTTTTTTAAGATTTGACACTGTTGTTTCATTTCATCATTATTATTTTTTTTTATTTTTACTTTATAAACTGTGATTTGGGCCTGAAATCTGGATCAGTCCAGGATCTGATTTTACATATCACTGATGTCATTTATATCATGAACATGTACAGTATGACTTTTGCATGTGGTCAGTGCCATCACAGCTCTAATTTTACTGCAACAACAAATGCTTGTCACACATTGGCATTTCAGCCTTGCGTATGTATGGCGTAGCAGGATACATGACAGTAAGAAAGGAGTGTAACAGCATCGCCAGCTTACATACACGTAGCTAATACTCTAGGATGTGTAACACGATCTCCTTGTATGCCAGGGTGCGGCGTATTTTTAAGTCCGCACTTAAAAATCCGTAGCACATACATAGCAGCTTTGATACATCACACATAGGTAACGTATACGCCATAAAAACGGAAGCTACACAGCAGTGACGCAGTGGGAATGTTGCTTGAACGCCTGTTACGCCTTGCGAACAGTTTAGTTGATATGTGTCTGATGAAGGTAGCTCCGGGGCTGGCTGGGTGGATGCAGCTGATGTCTTCCCGCTTCTCTTGCCCTTCTTGGGTCCTGACTTCTTTGCTGGCATGATGCTTTCTTGACTGTGACGAATGACAACAAACGTAGCATGAATGCCGCAGATATGCCACAGGTATGTAGCAGCAACGTCACACATAAGAACGAAACGCCACACGAATGAAATGGTTATGCCACGGCAACACATCATATGCCATGCATACGCCTCAGTACGCCATAACTTTACGTCCCTTGAACCCCATACAAACTCCTGATATGCCACAGTAATGCCACACATACACTGTTTACGTCACAGGACTTTAATTTTGGACAAAATACACCTCATTTCTTGGCATTTGACCCATATGCCACTTACGTGGCAAGATACGAGACAGTGTGACACAAGCAAAAAGCTTTCAGAGATTCAACTGAGTGACTCTGATAATGTCAGTATCAGATCAACAGAATCATGTGTCCACTGATGCAGCTCTGGTATCAGTATCATACTGAAAATGGGATTGGTTCATCTCGAACATATAAAGGGACCAACTGTTGCAACAAAAATGGAAGCAGACAATTGTATTGAATGTTTCTGTATGCTGTAGGATTACAATTTCCTTTCACTTGAACTACAAACCTGTTCTAGCAAGATGATGCCCCTGTGCACAAAGCAAGCTCCATGAAGACATGGTATGTTCAGGTTGGAGTGAAGAACTCGAGTGACCTGTACAGTAGAGGTCTGCGCGGGTCGGATTTTTCAGTCCCGCTCCCGCCCGCGCCCGCATTGTGCAGTCCCACTCCCACCCGCGCCCGCAAAGAATTATGATTTTCAGTCCCGCTCCCGCCCGCGCCTGCCATATTTTGTCCCGCTCCTGCCCGCAAATCCCGCATGATGCAGACGTTCGCGTTATTTCTCAGGAAAGTTCTTGTCTTGACACAGCGTGATGGTGCCCCGCCCCCTACTTCGAGTGGATTTGAGCATAAATATCTACAGCTCACATTTGTTATTGTTTACCTTGTTTCTGAATTCAGCATGTAGTGTCTCTAATCATACTAATTAGTGCTGTCAAATGATTAAAATATTTAATCGCAAATTTTTATCACATAAGAAACCATTGTAATTCTCTGATCAGCATAAAAAAGTGAATGGGCTTGCTTTGTACCAATGTTTTGTTTTTTTATTGCAAAGCAGAGCTAGTAAAAGAAGTGAATTGATTTGCTGCTTGCCTTAGTCTACAACTTTAATCAGAGAGACATGTTACACAGTGACGGTAGGCTTGACTCAATGCTATCCCAGAAATCCTTCCTGTAATATGCAAATTTGGCCGCCTCTGATTGGACAGCCAAATTTGCATATTACAGGAAGGATTTCTGGGATAGCATTGAGTCAAGCCTACCGTCACTGTGTAACATGTCTCTCTGATTAAAGTTGTAGACTAACGCAACAAGTAAATCAATTCACTCATGGTTCTCTTGCTAGCTGGGTGTGAACTGTGAGTTATTAGAATGATCAAAGGCTTTCTCAATGGCAAGTTTAAGATGCCATTTCTCACTCAATCTGACTTTCTCTGCAAATTTTGCATCTTGAAGTGTTTTTATTAATGCCAAATAAAATATCCAGCACAAATTATATATGATAGACATAAATTAATAATTTATAAATTTTATTTCAAGCACATTTTTAGTTAGCAGGACTGCAGCTTATCACCGCTCCCACCCGCGCCGCGTATGTGCACTCCCGCCCGCGCGCGCATATGTGCACTTCCGGTCCCGCCCACGCCCGCAATGAGCTTTCAAAATTTGTCCCGCGCCGCACTGCTTTGCGGCGGGTCCCGCGAGTCCCGCGGGACCCCCGCGGGAGTGCAGGGCTCTACTGTACAGAGCCCTGACTGAACTCAACCCCACTGAACACCTTTGGGATGAACTGGAACTGGAGCCTCCTCACCCAACATCAGTGTCTGATCTCACTAAAGCTCATGTAGCTCAACAATCCCAAATCCTCACAGCCACGCCCCAGAATCTAGTAGAAAGACTTCTCACAAGAGTGAAGATTAGTATAAATGCAAAGGGGGAATAAATCTGGAATGGTTTTTTTTAACAAACACATATGGGTGTGATGGTCAAGTGTCTATAAAATCTTTAACTACAGAATGAACCTTTAAGAAATGTGGCTATTCTCAGGATGTAACACAGTGCCTGTATCTGTATCTCTAATATTTAATAATCCAAATATCTGTATTCAGATTTCAACCCAAAGAGGGTGTGGCCTAAACTGGAATGGTTTTCTTTGTCCACAGAAACATTGGAAAAGAAACAGACATGCAGTCGAAATGTCAGCAGGTTCAAGATAACGTGTGTATTCTGGCTTGGACAGTTCCTCAACCTCAGCTACATCACTGAATAGTTCCTAAGTGGTCTTAATTAGACATGTGCACAGGATTGTTTTTTAATTCCACTTGCATCAATATTACTTTTGTTTGTACCTGCCCACAAGTGTACTTGGTTGTATTTCATATAACAATCTCAACCCTGAGCAGGCAGTTACTAAGGATGAACAAATGCTTCTGGGACAAATACAAATTGGCAACTGCATTTTTTAACTATTTAGAGCACTTTGGTTCATTCTGAATTATCCAGCAATCCTCTGTAGCCACTTATCCTGTACAGGGTTGAAGGCAAGCTGGAGCCTATCTCAGCTGACTATGGGTTCTCACCCATAGTCAGCTGAGATAGGCTCCAGCTTGCCTTCAACCCTGTACAGGATAAGTGGCTACAGAGGATTGCTGGATAATTCAGAATGAACCAAAGTGCTCTAAGTACCCTCTCGGCAGGGTACACCCTGGACAAGTCGCCAGGTCATCACAGGGCTGACACATAGGCTACATCCACATGACAACGGCAACGAGATGTTATTTAAAAAAATTTCGCGTCCAAATGGGCAACGATCAGTAAAATATCAGGTCCATATGGCAACGCAACGCTTGCTGAAAACGATGCAATACACATGCCACACCTCTAGGGGCGCTGTAAGACGGTCCCTTCGGAGACACCAGAACAATAGAAGAAGTAAGGACGCATGCGCATAAACTATTACGCGCGAGACTTCATATTAGCCACAAAGTCAAAAAAATCTGTTCGTAAAATTACATTATAATGACCAAATACAATGAAAAGTATTTTTCCAGTCTCACCTGTGAAAGGTAATCCCATGTGATCTCATTTGGACGGCAAACCTGTTGGTACAGTTAAATGCAGCACATGAATGAGGCATCTTTATTCTCCGCTTTGACCTATCCAATATGGCGGCGAGGATGACGTATGATTCTACGCGGAAGGCGGCGTCTTTAATGGTCCAGAATAAATTGAATGCTACACGTTGATGGATTAATTTGTTCTTCTACGCCCTTTTTGAGGAATGTATTGTAGGACTTAAACCAACATCTGAAGAGGTGAGATCGCTCCTTTTTTCCCTATTTTTGCTGGCGGGATTGACTCTGCCCTAAGGGCTATTTTCTCTCTCTCTCTCACTTTGCACCATTACACAATAAATATTCACAGTGAAAATATTTTGTAAGTGCGTTTCATGAACCAAGTTATAGGATTTGTTGACAACTCGCATCGAGTTCGTTACACTTCTACCCGGCGTGAAGCACTGACAGTCATGTGGTTGTGACGTCATCGTAAACAAATCCGTTCTACTCATCCAGACGACTTCGCAACGGCAACGTTGCCAAATCTTTCCACTCTGGAACCCATTCTCAAAAGATTGCGTTTTGGGCACCCAAAACGCCGGTGCCGTGTGGACGCCAGGCCTAAACGATAAATAATTGTATCGGATTCACCTGAATCCGTTGCCGTGTGGACAGGGCCATAGAGACAAACAACCATTCACACCTACAGTCAATTTAGAGCCACCAATTAGCCTAACCTGTATGTCTTTGGACTGCGGGGATAAGGCCCTTGTCAGCCACTGGGCTCAAACCCAAGACTTTCTTGCTGTGAGGCGACAGTGCTAACCACTACACCACTGCCCCTCATTCTGAATTAATGTATTCCTATTTGGGCACATCTCTAAGCTATGGTATCACACATTTTGAGAAATGCCATCAATCCTAACTAAAGTTTCAGAATCTCTGTGCGTATGGCATTTACATAGTGACAATCACCTAATGACCCCAAAGATTCTTACTTTCTGATCCTCCTGCCCTCTTTCTCAGTCTCTTTTACACACACACACTCTAACACACACATCCAACCCCTCATTACATCCTCACTAATGAAGGCTTGTGTGAATAAGAACAGCCATCAGAACAAGTGTTGGGACCTCAAAGCCAGCAGAACTCATAAGCCACTGCTCTGCGCTAATCCTCCTGCCCTCAGTTGATGACCTCATCAGAGCTCCATTACACCATGTTATCCTGTTTAATTCACATCCATTTCTGTCCATTACCACGAGTTATATAGGCAAATATTTTACGTTACAAGCCTTTGTATGAGCAAATATTGCATTCAGGCTGAAATTGCGTCGTGTAGATGCTGTTTCTAAAGCCCAGTGGAGTTACAAGTGACACATCACCTTTAGCTGAATCTGAAAATGGCATGATAATGGGCATTAAAGCACTATGTGGTGTGTAGAAGCCATTATTTCACACCCTGTGTAGTGGGATTCATTTTACTGCTTGCTAATGCAGGCAGTTTGGGGCATTGGGGGGAGGGAGGAGGGAATCCATGTATTTTACTGTTGTACTCTGAGAGAGTGTTTGAGAAAAAGCTAACCTAAACAATTTCATAAATGGAAGCTGAGGCTTTCAAAGGCTTCAGTGTTTACTGGCATTGACACAAACAGTGGTGAATTTTATTCAGACATGAAAACAAGTGGGCTCAATGACTAATACACATTATAGACACTGCTGTGTGGGTGGTATGGCTAAATATTAAGTTTTTATAAGTCATTCTTTCTGCTGTTTGATGCTAAATCGTTTATAACCATTACCTATAATCATTTAACAATGTGATTTTTACCATTAAAATGCTATGGCTACTTTCCAGACCACAAACACAATCATAGGTGGGGTTATCAGTTATTAATAATTAGAATTTTAATTTATTACAGAACACCAAGTTGTAGGGTGGCACAGTGGAGTAGTGGTTAGCGCTATCTCCTCACAGCAAGGAGGTCCGGGTTTGAGCCCCGTAGCTGACGAGGGCCTTTCTGTGCGGAGTTTGCATGTTCTCCCCGTGTCCGCGTGGGTTTCCTCCAGGTGCTCCGGTTTCCCCCACAGTCCAAAGACATGCAGGTTAGATTAACTGGTGACTCTAAATTGACCGTAGGTGTGAATGGTTGTCTGTGTCTATGTGTCAGCCCTGTGATGACCTGGCGACTTGTCCAGGGTGTACCCCGCCTTTCGCCCAAAGTCAGCTGGGATAGGCTCCAGCTTGCCTGTGACCCTGTAGAACAGGATAAAGCTGCTAGAGATGATGAGATGAATGAACATCAAGTTGTACTTTTTTATCTGTTCATAGTTACATTTATTTTATGGAATGTCCGTGAAACATGTAGCTTGTCATGTTTGAAAGAAATTGCATGTACAGCTTTAACTGTGACTGTAGCAAAGCACTGAAACTGGAGACTTCTGACATAAATGCAAAATAAATATCTCCTCATTAAGCATGTAATGATATGTCATGCGACAGTAAACCATGATATAAATTTATAACACTTTGAATCGATGAAATAAAAAATGAATCAGGCTGCATAATCTGTTAGTTTTTCCCTCACTGTAATTGTGTTGTTTAAACAGCAGAGGGTGCAATAATGTATAATAGTAGGAATGCACGTGACTTCACTGTAGGTGGAAGTAACACAACTCTAATGTGCAAAAACAGATGTAAAATATGAGAGTTGTTGTGCGATTGACTGTACAAATAGATTTAACAATATAAATAGTTCACTATAAATAAACAATATAAATAAATAGTTCATGTGGCAGCGGGGGCGTGGTCAAGCGCCGGTTTGTGACAGGAGGGTGGAGCCAGGGAAGGTGAGTGGCAGAATCACTACACCTGACGGTAATTAACCTGTGTTTGTGTGTCTTCCCAGTAACCGCGCCCTATTTAAGGAGGCAGAGGAGAGCTCTTCCCGGGACAAGAACACAGCGTGTGTGTGTGTGTTTATGAGAATAACGCTTTTTGTTATACTGAAAAGTCTGGCAATAAAAGCCTATTTCGTACCTGAAGCTTTGTCCTGCCGTCCTCTGTGCTCCACCCACACCTCAGAGAGCTTACAGTGGTGCCGAAACCCGGGAAAAAGGTGGAGCACCAACCCCGCAGCCCCATGGAATCCTCCCCGTTCACGGACCTGGTCCACGCCCTCGCCACGGCTCAGCAAAGCCAGCACCAGGCACTCGTCACGCTCCGAAAGGAGCAAGAGCGGCGCTTCGAAGCCCTGGTGCTGGCCCAGCAGGAAGCTCGCGAGGCGTTCCGGCATCTCCTCGCGTCGGCGGGGTCCACCAGCGCCCCGGCCACGGGCCCGTCTCCCCTCACCGTGACCAAGATGGGCCCGCAGGATGACCCCGAGGCGTTCCTCACATTGTTCGAACAGGTCGCCGAAGCCTCGGGGTGGCCGATGGAGCAGCGCGCGGCGTGCCTCCTCCCCCTCCTGACGGGAGAGGCGCAGCTGGCCGCGCTACAGCTCCCCACCGACCGCCGGCTGGCCTACGCGGACCTTCGCCAGGCCGTCCTCCAGCGCGTGGGGCGCACACCAGAACAACAGCGCCAGTGCTTCCGCGCGCTGCGGTTGGAGGAAGTCGGCCGGCCGTTCGCATTCGGCCAGCAGCTCCGGGACGCCTGCTGGCGGTGGCTGAGGGCCGACGATCGCGACGCCGAGGGAATCATCGATCAGGTGGTGCTGGAGCAGTTCATCGCATGCTTACCAGCTGGAACCGCCCGGCGTCGCTGGATCAGGCAGTAGGACTGGCGGAGGATCATTTGGCGGCTGTTCCAGCGGCAGGACAACCAACGACGTCTTCTCTTCTCTCCTCTTCTCTCTCTCTTTCTACCCTCCCTTCTGTGTCCCGTCCTCGCCCCATTCCCCCACCACGGAGGTGGGGGCCGGCTCCACCCCAGCCGGCCCGCCGCACCCGTGGTGCCCTCCTGTTTCTCCCTTCTGTGTCTGTCTCTCCCCCCCCTCAGGTGAGTGAGCCCCAGAGCACAGGTGCAGAGGGAAAGCCCGGGCCGGTTTGCTGGCGCTGCGGGGAGCCAGGCCACCTGCAACAACAGTGCGCAGCAATGGAGGTGGGCGCGGTGGTACGGATCCCCGACGTGCCAGAAGCTGCCCTCGATCGGGCCGGAGCGTATCGCATACCGGTGAGTGTCCAAGGGGCTACATATCAGGCGTTGGTGGATTCTGGTTGCAATCAGACCTCGATCCGCCAAAGCCTGGTGCAAGACGAGGCATTGGGGGGAGCACAGGGGGTGAAGGTGTTGTGTGTGCACGGGGATGTTCACAGCTACCCTTTGGTGTCGGTCCACATATATTTCAGAGGGGAAAAATCTATAGTGAAGGCGGCGGTTAATCCTCGCCTTACCCACTCTTTAATTTTGGGGACTGATTGGCCGGGATTTCGGGGTTTAATGACACGCCTAGTAAAGAGTGGGTCCTGCCACTTGACAGGGGGAGGTCCCGGTGTCGCTTTGGCTGGAGCTGCTGTCGCAGAGCCGTCTACGTCATCTCCGCGACAGAGTGAGGAGCCGCCGGCTCCTCCTCTTTCTGTTGGGGAATCCCTCGCGGATTTCCCATTAGAACAATCGCGAGACGAGACTCTGCGACATGCGTTTGACCAAGTGAGAGTAATCGATGGTCAAACGCTCCAGCCGAACGCCACCCCGTCCTTCCCCTATTTTTCTATTATGAAGGATAGATTATACAGAGTGACGCAGGACACTCAGACGAAAGAGTGAGTCACACAGCTGTTAATTCCAAAGAGCCGCTGGGAATTGGTATTTCAGGCGGCTCACTTTAATCCCAAGGCTGGACACCTAGGGCAGGATAAGACACTAGCCCGGATAATGGCCCGATTCTATTGGCCGGGGATTCGCGGCGATGTCCGTAAGTGGTGTACAGCGTGCCGTGAATGCCAGTTAGTAAATCCAGCGGCCATTCCAAAAGCGCCTTTGCGCCCCCTACCATTAATCGAGACCCCGTTCGAAAGAATTGGGATGGATCTCGTCAGGCCATTAGATCGGTCAGCACGAGGGTACCGCTTTATATTGGTTCTGGTGGACTATGCAACGCGATACCCGGAAGCGGTGCCTCTTCGCAGTATCTCAGCGCGCAGTATTGCGGAGGCCCTCTTCCACGTCATCTCCTGGGTTGGAATCCTGAAAGAGATTCTGACTGACCAAGGCACCTCGTTTATGTCACGAACACTGAGCGAACTGTATGGGCTATTAGGTATTAAGCCGATCCGCACCAGCGTTTATCACCCACAAACGGACGGTTTAGTCGAACGGTTCAATCGCACCCTCAAGAATATAATTAAAAAATTCGTAAGTGAGGACGCACGTAACTGGGATAAATGGCTCGAACCCTTGTTGTTTGCAGTGCGAGAGGTCCCCCAAGCCTCCACGGGGTTCTCCCCGTTTGAATTGTTATACGGGCGTAAGCCGCGTGGCATTTTAGATGTGCTACGTGAAAATTGGGAGGAGGGACCTTCACAAAGTAAAAACGAAATTCAGTACGTTATGGACCTGCGTGCAAAACTCCACACGCTCACACACCTAACTCAGGAGAATTTGCGGCAGGCCCAGGAACGGCAAGCCCGCCTGTACAACAAGGGCACGCGCCTTAGAGAGTTCACTCCGGGAGAGAAGGTACTCGTACTGTTGCCCACGTCGAGCTCCAAATTAATCGCCAAGTGGCAAGGACCCTTTGAGGTCACCCGGCGAGTCGGGGACGTCGACTATGAGGTAAGGCGAACGGACAGGGAGGGGCCGCTACAGATCTACCACCTCAATCTGCTTAAACTCTGGAACGAGGAGGTCCCCGTGGCGTTGGTGTCAGTAGTTCCGGAGAAGGCAGAGCTGGGGCCGGAGGTTCAAAAAGGGACATTGGCATCACGTACCTCTCCGGTCCCCTGTGGAGACCACCTCTCCCCGACCCAACTCACGGAGGTCGCCCAGTTGCAGGCCGAGTTTTCGGATGTGTTCTCGCCCCTGCCCGGTCGCACTAACCTCATAGAACACCACATAGAGACGCCCCCAGGGGTGGTAGTGCGTAGCCGCCCTTACAGGCTACCCGAACACAAAAAAAAGGTGGTTCAGGAAGAACTTCAGGCCATGCTCGAAATGGGCATCGTCGAGGAGTCCCACAGTGACTGGAGCAGCCCGGTGGTCTTGGTACCCAAGGCCGACGGGTCGGTCCAGTTCTGTGTGGACTATAGAAAAGTCAACGCGGTGTCTAAATTCGACGCGTACCCAATGCCTCGTATTGACGAGCTGCTCGATCGACTAGGCACGGCTCACTTTTACTCGACACTGGATTTGACGAAGGGATATTGGCAGATCCCCTTGACTCCATTATCCTGGGAAAAAACGGCCTTTTCCACACCGTTCGGCTTACACCAATTTGTCACACTTCCTTTTGGGCTGTTTGGGGCGCCCGCTACGTTTCAGCGGCTGATGGACAGGGTCCTCCGGCCCCACGCCACCTGTGCGGCCGCATATCTTGATGACATTATTATTTATAGTAACGACTGGCAGCGGCACCTGCAACACCTGAGGGCCGTCCTTAGGTCGCTGAGGCGGGCGGGTCTCACTGCCAACCCGAAGAAGTGTGCGATTGGGCGGGTGGAAGTATGGTATCTGGGCTTCCACTTGGGCAACGGGCAGGTGCGTCCCCAAATTAATAAGACAGCAGCGATTGCAGCCTGCCCAAGGCCCAAGACCCAAGACCAAAAAGGGGGTGAGACAGTTCCTGGGGCTGGCTGGCTACTATCGTAGGTTTATACCTAATTATTCGGACGTCACCAGCCCGCTGACTGACCTCACTAAAAAGGGGGCGCCAGATCCGGTCCAGTGGACGGAGCAGTGCCAGCGGGCTTTCTCTGAGGTAAAGGCTGCACTGTGTGGGTGGCCATTATTACACTCCCCTGACTTCTCTCTCCCTTTTGTGTTGCAGACCGACACGTCGGACGGAGGGCTGGGGGCGGTGTTGTCCCAGGAGGTGGAGGGGGAGGACCGCCCCATCCTGTACATTAGCAGGAAGCTGTCAGTGCGTGAGGGGCGCTACAGCACTATTGAGAAAGAATGCCTGGCGATCAAGTGGGCGGTCCTCGCCCTCCGTTACTACCTGCTGGGGCGCCCTTTCACCCTCTGTTCGGACCATGCGCCCCTCCAGTGGCTCCACCGCATGAAAGATGCCAACGCGCGGATCACCCGTTGGTATCTGGCACTCCAACCCTTCAATTTCAAGGTGGTCCACAGGCCGGGGGCGCAGATGGTCGTGGCGGACTTCCTCTCCCGTCAAGGGGGGGGGTCGGCTGCGGGTCGGATGGGCGCCCGGCCTGAGTCGGGCGGTGGGGGTATGTGGCAGCGGGGGCGTGGTCAAGCGCCGGTTTGTGACAGGAGGGCGGAGCCAGGGAAGGTGAGTGGCAGAATCACTACACCTGACGGTAATTAACCTGTGTTTGTGTGTCTTCCCAGTAACCGCGCCCTATTTAAGGAGGCAGAGGGAGAGCAGAGGAGAGCTCTTCCCAGGACAAGAACACAGCGTGTGTGTGTGTTTATGAGAATAACGCTTTTTGTTATACTGAAAAGTCTGGCAATAAAAGCCTATTTCGTACCTGAAGCTTTGTCCTGCCGTCCTCTGTGCTCCACCCACACCTCAGAGAGCTTACAGTTCATTTTACGTAAAGGAAATAAGTCACTCTTCAGTCGAGGAAATAAGTCACACTCGCCATCGTTTGCTTGCTACATCTTCTTTCTTTTCAGCCCATGATGTTGATTGCAGTTATGGACGAAGTCGAAATTAAATTTTTTGTGACACCATATTCTTTAGACAAATTCACTGCTTTCTCACCACGCTTTAGACAGTCCAGGATATGAAGTTTGTCTTCGGTGTCATGGCCACACACGCACCTTCAACTGCTACTCATGTACACACACAGCACCATTAGAACTAATTACCATGCACCTGTTCTGGATTAGCGCACAATCACAGTGCACACTTAAGGACCCTCACTACACACAGACTTTGTAAATTCTATTTGTAAATAGGTTCTGTACCTTGTGTCTCACAGTACCAAGTCGTTTGTAGCACTGTGTTGATATTCTGGTTTCCGACTCTGTTTTGTGTTTTGTATTTTGCTCTTTGTCTCCACCTTTGAGATTCTGTCTGTGCCTTGCCGGATCATTGCCTGTCTCTCAACTCTGATAGGTTATTGATTTGGATCTGTTTGTCAGCGTGTTTTTCAATAAAACTCTTCCAGTGATTGCATCCATCTATTGCCTGCATTTTCTGATAGACAGAGAGTATCTTACATTTATGAGTAACCATGACAACAGTGCTAACAGAGTAAAGACTCAAGTAAAGCTGCTTTTAGTTCGTAAAATAAAGTCCTTTTAAAGGATTTTTTTGAAGTCAGTGATCAAAGTTCTTGATAATTGTTATTGATGGACACCTAAGCTAGGCTAGGCCTTTGTTTTATGGCATTAACACGTATTGTTAACCTGACTGCAGACTTGATTACTTATTGTTTGTCTCTGGGGGAAGAGGAATGCATGGCTCAGTGATGTTTTTTTTTTTGAAGACTCCGACTCATTATCATTAAAGGTGGGGGACGCGAACTTAGTTCGTCATGTGTAAGTTTATGAAGGTTCATAATAAAAGAGTTTGTTATAGCAGGGTTGCAGTATATTTGAGAAAAATGTACAATGCAGTCTGAAAACCATGAAAAACAATGCACAGCTTATCATGCTAACTTGCATAACAAATCATCACATCACCTACTTGTGTTTGTGACCAAATACAGAAATATACAGCTGTCACTTTTATCCTCTTATTTACCTGATACACACCTGTTATCCTGTTATAATACACACTTACACACACCAGACACCAGAAGAGTAAGAGAGACCACCGATGAAGGGGTTGGTTATAGGGAACAAACATTTACTCCCTGGCACAAACATTTTATTCTGTTAATATGGAAACATGGAAATGCTGAAAACATTTACTCCCATTACGAACACAAGGCTGAAACACAGCAGCTGATCTGTGAAACATGTTTAGTGTTAAACACATTTTCAGACAGATGGCTGTGAGAAAAGCATGATACAGAGCACTGTGGGCATCGACGCCTATTCTAGGCCTGTTTTGTCTCATCTCATCTCATTATCTCTAGCCGCTTTATCCTGTTCTACAGGGTCGCAGGCAAGCTGGAGCCTATCCCAGCTCAGCTGACTACGGGCGAAAGGCGGGGTACACCCTGGACAAGTCGCCAGGTCATCACAGGGCTGACACATAGACACAGACAACCATTCACACTTACATTGGCCTGTTTTGTGATATATTGAATTTTTACGGCTTTGTTTTGGGGTCTGAAGATTATTCCATGTGACCTCTGTGTGGATTATTTGGGCTATAAAGCTTTAGGACTGTTTAACATTGCTGGAATTTATCCAGCTTCCCAAACCACAACACCACACATTTCATTTAAAATTTAAAACAATGGATTACAGACAGATTCAGCTTTAATTCACTATAGCAGAACTCCAATTGTTCAAAAGTTTACATACACTAAGTTGTCTGTCTTTTTAAAGACTCTGGAAGATTCTAGAAACCGTTGTAATGGTGTCTTACATCCAAACAACTCAGCAATGAACTCAGAAATAATTGTGGTCCCTCACAAGTCAGGTTCCTCCTTATTAGCAATATCCAAACAACTGAAGGTACCACAAGCATCTGTACCAATAATTGTATGTAAATATAAAAATCTTGGGACCTCACAGACACTGCATCATTCAGGCAGGAAGCATAAATTAACTGCAAAGGATGTATGAACCTGGGTCCAACTGAACCCCGAAGAACAACAAAGGAACTGGTGAAGGAGTTGGAAGCATCACATATCAAAGTACAGTATGTACAGCCACCATTAAGAGAAGCCCCTACTCTAAGACTAGCATAGAAAAACCAGACTGAAATTTGCAGGTGATCACTAAGCTTCTTGAACTGTTTGGCCATAATGATCAGTGCTGCATATGGAGGGAAAAGTGCGAGGCTTTTTAATCCTACAAATAATTTTAAAAAATCCCAACTGTGAAGCATGAGGGTGGTAGCATCATGTTGCTTGAAAAGCAACTGAAAATAGATGGCACCATGAGGAAGGAGGATTATCTAGAAATACTGAAGCAACACCTCAAGACATCACAGATGTATTAAAGACAACAAAGTGAAGTGATTTGGCCATGACTTATAATTATAGTGATGTTCCGTGGGCTGCATCCCAAATTACTTCACTTTGTTGAACCACTATGGCACTATGTATTATTTAGTCTACTGTATTAGAACAATAAAGTGTGGTAAATAGTAAAGTAAACAACACCAAACAAATACTGCTGAATCTAATGTCCGAGTACAGATTAAACCTCTGGTTGTGGATGGTCAACAGTCCATGTGAATCTGCTTCCACAGGTGTGTGTGCAACATCGACTGTTCCCACATAAGCTTCAACCCAGTGTGTGCATCAGACGGCCGCTCATACGACAACCCGTGCCAAGTGAAAGAAGCATCGTGTCAAAGGCAGGAGCGCATTGAGGTCAAGTTCCTGGGTCACTGTCAAGGCAAGCGAAGTCATGCTCTACCCACTCATACCTCCATCTGCTATCATTCAGCTGTTAGCAAAAGCAATACAGTTGGAACAGTTATTATAAATTACCCAGTTTATACCTTACCTCCAGCTCAGTGATTAAAATGATCTGAACATCATCTCTGTAATAGAAACATGACGTTCTAAAGTGTGTGTGAATTGAGCCAAAGTTTCACTTTGAGTAGAAAATGAAAATGGGTCATTTTGACCCGAACAGATGAGGGTTAAGGAGACAGACGGAGCAGATCGCCCTATGCTATGCAATGCAACACACACACACACACAAACACATATACCTCTGAAGTGTTGTCATGTTGTGTTATTCAGTGGCCACCTGCTGTGAAGGGACAGTTGGCCAGATGTACAGTTTAAGCAAAAATCTCCATTAATGAGTACAATAACATCAGGCAGCGTAGAGCAGCTGCTGCGGAGATGCTGACTGTTTAAATTATTTAATTTAAATTACAGTTTAATGACTCTGTGACAATTTAACTTGGGCATGTAAAACTCTTTTTTGTTTTGTTTTAACCATTAGGTGACATGATAACAGGAAACAAACCTGGGGATGGACACTATGCCAGAGCCGACGTGCCAGGTGTGTGTGTGTGCGTGTGTGTGTGTATGTGTGTGCGCTTACAGTATATATTTTATAGACTTCCTACATGTTTCCTCTGTAGGGAGTGTAATATGCTGCAAGCTGCTGACTGACAGTAATTGGTTGAGTTCTTGCACATTACTGAAACATTTTTATGCTAATCTTCATCGTGATGTTTTGGCATCTGTGCTGATCCGAATAAAAGTGTTGAAGTGTAACCGCTTGCTATAAAGGAAACAACAGAGACACATCATCAAGTTAGATTAGAGACAGAAAGACAAGAGAGAGGAAGAGTCAGAGAGAAGAAAAGGGAGAGATCGACAAAGACAATGCCTGAGCCCAAAGATAGGGAGACACAGAGAGAGAGCAAGAGAGAAATAGAGTGAGATTTGAGCAGGTGTTTGTGTTGTGCAGAAGAGAAGCCTGAAGTGTCGGAGGTGGCACGAGGAATTTACATCCCTTGTCCAGAACACTACAAGAACTACTGCGTACATGGAGACTGTGAATACCCCAACATGCTCTCCACACCATCCTGCAGGTACACACCACTCACACTCACACATTAAGGCAGTGAAGTTCTTAACACAACAGCTCCCCCTGCTGTGTACATCTCACAAAGTTGGACGACACCAAAACAGGACAGAGAATAGAGAGAAATTTGTCATTCCAGAGAAAAATACAGTACAATTGAGTTCACAGTAGAAAGAGACAAATTACTGAGATCTCTATAGATGTGTCTCAAGTGGACATTTACATTTTTTAAAAGAAATAAGAGGCCAGTGTTGATTTTCTTCCATTTTGTACCAAACACTCTGTGAACCTTTACTATATCAAAACTAATTTGCATATATTTGCATAAAGTAATTCAGATTTTTAAAACAATCTCTCTTCAAATGATGCTTGTCCCCGCCTCAACCCTGCAATAAAACGATTGGCCCCCTGTCGGTTTGTCACTCACTAGTGTGAGCACAAGGTGAGGGAGGATGTAAGAGAGAACGAGTGCAAGTGCACAACGGAGGAGAAGAGTGAAGGTGAGAGGACGAGTTTAGGTCTAACAGGTGCTGCAGCTGTTTCTCAGCAAGAATCTCCCCAGAGAGAAGACTGGAGAAAATAGAGAAAGATCAGTGTGTGTGTGTGTGTGTGTGTGTGTGTGTGTGTGTGTGTGTGTGAGAGAGAGTGAGAGAGAGAAGTCTTTGTCCAGGGGAAGAAGACCACACACACATATATGGCAAATTATTTCACACTTTGAATAATATTCGGCTTTTTTCATAATATTATTTATTAATGTTTATTTTAGGTGTCTGATATAAGCCTAGAAACATGAGATTCTGACATTTTTGGCTGAATGGCCCTTGTCAACTCAAAAAGCTGAACATACACTACCGTTCAAAAGTTTGGGGTCACTTTGAAATTTCCTTATTTTTGAAAGAAAAGCACTGTTCTTTTTAATGAAGATCACTTTAAACTAATCAGAAATACACTCTATACATTGCTAATGTGGTAAATGACTATTCTAGCTGCAAATGTCTGGTTTTTGGTGCAATATCTACATAGGTGTATAGAGGCCCATTTCCAGCAACTATCACTCCAGTGTTCTAATGGTACAATGTGTTTGCTCATTGCCTCAGAAGGCTAATGGATGATTAGAAAACCCTTGTACAATCATGTTAGCACAGCTGAAAACAGTTTAGCTCTTTAGAGAAGCTATACTGTAAAACTGACCTTCCTTTGAGCAGATTGAGTTTCTGGAGCATCACATTTGTGGGGTCGATTAAATGCTCAAAATGGCCAGAAAAATGTCTTGACTATATTTTCTATTCATTTTACAACTTATGGTGGTAAATAAAAGTGTGACTTTTCATGGAAAACACAAAATTGTCTGGGTGACCCCAAACTTTTGAACGGTAGTGTATCTAAGTACAGACTTATCATTTATTGATTTATTTTTTATTTTATTTTAATTTAATTTCAGTTTCTAATTAATGCATAAAATTAAACAAAACGTCCTACAGTCACTCTATTTCCTTGGTTGAATCAAAAAGTGTGCACTTCATAATATCTGCAACACCATTCTGTTACACTCTATGTAGTGAGCAAATATAGTGAATAGAAATCCATTTGTGATGCTTATGTTGAAGACTGGAGAGTTTTATTTTCCCACATAAATGCCCAAGAAATGTAAATCTAACTGAATATCAGGGACAAGAGAATATTACTGTGCATAACTAAACCCTTTTTGCCATCCATGGGTCATGCAGTACAAATCCAGAATGTAGTGCTTCCTCTGTCTGTGGCAGTTTAACATTACCGGTTCATTAATATTCAAATGAAGACCAAATTTATTCCATTTTAAATTCCAATTTGAATACCACTTTAAATGTTTAATGGAGTTTGACAGCTCTTAATGTACAAACAAAAACCACCTGTGCCACTGTTCATTCATGCAATTATCCAATCAGCCAATCATGTGGCAGAAGCACACTGTATAAAATCATGCAGATATGGGTCAAGAGCTTCAGTTAATGTTCATATCAAGCATTGAAATGAGGCTATGTTGGGCGCAGGCTTGCCAACACTAGACAGGTGAAGATTAGAAAAAGACCAGATGACAATTTGTCCATTTCATCTGTCCTACAGTGTGGATGAGCCTGTGCATGCAGAACTTCCATACACTCGATGTGGGGGTTTTTTTTCCCCACCATTCTGTGTAAATACTTGTGAATGTTGTGTGTGAAATCAACAGTTTCACAGTTGGCATCATCATCCAGAAAGGTTAAATAGTTTCAGCGGGAGAGATTTCATTAATACAGATGTGTGTAGGAAGGACATTTATTACACGGATAAATTGTGAACTGGAAATTTGTTCATCATACGGGTGCGGATTGCTCCAGGAGTGTAGTGTGAGTTACTAACTTGTTATTTGGGACACATTTCTATTCCAAGTGCACTGTAAACTAACTAGCTACTTAGAAAATCCATCTACAGTTGTGCTTGAAAGTTTGTGAACCCTTTTGAATTTTCTATATTTCTGTATAAATATGACCTAAAACATCATCAGATTTTCACACAAGTCCTAAAAGTAGATAAAGAGAACCCAGTTAAACAAATGAGACAAAAATATTATACTTGGTCCTTTATTTATTGAGGAAAATGATCCAGTATTACATATCTGTGAGTGGCAAAAGTATGTGAACCTTTGCTTTCAGTATCTGGTGTGACCCCCTTGTGCAGCAATAACTGCAACTAAACATTTCCGGTAACTGTTGATCAGTACTGCACACCGGCTTGAAGGAATTTTAGCCCATTCCTCTGTACAGAACAGCTTCAACTCTGGGATGTTGGTGGGTTTCCTCACATGAACTGCTCGCTTCAGGTCTTTCCACAACATTTCGATTGGATTAAGGTCAGGACTTTGACTTGGCCATTCCAAAACATTAACTTTATTCTTCTTTAACCATTCTTTGGTAGAACAACTTGTGTGCTTAGGGTCGTTGTCTTGCTGCATGACCCACCTTCTCCTGAAATTCAGTTCATAGACAGATGTCCTGACATTTTCCTTTAGAATTCGCTAGTATAATTCAGAATTCATTGTTCCATCAATGATGGCAAGCCATCCTGGCCCAGATGCAGCAAAACAGGCCCAAACCATGATACTACCACCACCATGTTTCACAGATGGGATAAGGTTCTTATGCTGGAATGCAGTGTTTTCCTTTCTCCAAACATAACACTTCTCATTTAAGCCAAAAAGTTCTATTTTGGTCTCATCTGTCCACAAAACATTTTCCAATAGCCTTTTGGCTTGTCCATGTGATCTTTAGCAAACTGCAGATGAGCAGCAATGTTCTTTATGGAGAGCAGTGGCTTTCTCCTTGCAACCCTGCCATGCACACCATTGTTGTTCAGTGTTCTCCTGATGGTGGACTCATGAACATGAACATTAGCCAATGTGAGAGAGGCCTTCAGTTGCTTAGAAGTTACCCTGGGGTCCTTTGTGACCTCACCGACTATTACACGCCTTGCTCTTGGAGTGATCTTTGTTGGTTGACCACTCCTGGGGAGGGTAACAATGGTCTTGAATTTCTTCCATTTGTACACAATCTGTCTGACAGTGTATTGGTGGAGTCCAAACTCTTTAGAGATCATTTTGTAACCTTTTCCAGCCTGATGAGCATCAACAACGCTTTTTCTGAGGTCCTCAGAAACCTCCTTTGTTCGTGCCATGATATACTTCCACAAACATGTGTTGTGAAGATCAGACTTTGATAGATCCCTGTTCTTTAAATAAAACAGGGTGCCCACTCACACCTGATTGTCATCCCATTGATTGAAAACACCTGACTCTAATTTCACCTTCAAATTAACTGCTAATTCTAGAGGTTCACATACTTTTGCACAGATATGTAATATTGGATCATTTTCCTCAATAAATAAATGACCAAGTATAATATTTTGTCTCATTTTTTTAACTGGGTTCTCTTTATCTATTTTTAGGATTTGTGTGAAAATCTGATGATGTTTTAGGTCATATTTATGCAGAAATATAGAAAATTCTAAAGGGTTCACAAACTTTCAAGCACCACTGTAAATGTTGTTAGTAGTGTATGTGTTCACTGACGAACAAATGGTTTATGCGCAATCCCGATAGCTGACTGGCTGGATGTCGTTAATACTGAAATAATATAGCTTTCAAGGTTGCTATATGACAAGGTAGCTTGCACGATTAAACTAGCCTTTTCCAATGAAACCTCTCAATGTTTCAAATGTTTTTAATAGAAATGGCTAACAGTATATATTAGTGCATGTTTTCAGAAAAGTCTAATTAAGTAAGTATATGTAAGCTGCAGCCGGTGACCGGCTGCCGGTCTCTTCCAGCTAAAGCTGTCAGTCACTTCATTCCCAAGTGTATTCATGCCTTCTTACAATATACATATTAAAAACAATTTGCTGGGAAAACTAAAACTTATGCTAAAGGCAGACAAAAGCATAGATGCCGACCGAGATTCCAAGGCAGGTTTTGTGCCGGAATGTTCTGAGGAATTCCTGATGATGAGCAAGATCAACTGTGAGCTACTGCTCCCTTCCGTATCCCCCCGCTTTCGCTTAGATCAGAACGCAAGCAATCGAAGGAATAGGACACTTATTATGAAAGTTTAACTTCAGCAAATAATGAACCCTGAACTAACTTTTCGAATTAGACACTGGAGATGGAAAGACAGTTTCGACAAGAAAAGTGACATGGAAGAAAGGCTGTTTTGAAACGCAAAATAGGATGGGTGGCGCCAGCCAGCAGGGGCACTAGACCTGTGGTGGCTTCATTTTTTAGAGATGATCCACTGTACATGGTTGGCACCACCAGCCACACCACATTCAAAGTCACTGAGATTTTTTCCTCATTCTGATGTTTGGTATGAACATTAACTGAAGCTCTTGACCCTGTATCTGCCTGATTTTATGCATTGCAATGCTGCCACATGACTGGTTGATTGGATAATTGCATTAATAAGCAGGGGTACAGGTGTTCCTTATCAAGTGGATTTTGAGTCTATTCCTCTTAATTGACTTATTATCTGATGCTAAGTCACACTAACCATCTTTGGACTGTTGCTTTTCCCTTATTGGTTAACTGTCCCACTCTTATTGGTCCATTGTCCCATTCTCATTCACCCATTACCCTGTTGGCATTCCCTCGCTGGCCCATTTGCCCTCACTCACTGGCCCATTGGCCTTCACTCACTAGCCTGTTGGCCTTCCCTCACTGGTCTGTTGGCCTTCCCTCACTAGCCCGTTGGCGTTCCCTCGCTGGCCCGTTGGCCTTCAATCACTGCCCCATTGGCGTTCCCTCACTGGCTCATTGGCCTTCCCTCTCTGACCCGTTGGCCTTCCTTTGCTGGCCCGTTGGCGATCCCTCGCTGGCCCGCTGGCGATCCCTCACTGGCCACTAGCAATCCCTCACTGGCTCATTGGCAATCCCTCACTGGCCCGTTGGCTTTCCCTCACTGGCCCGTTGCCGTTCCCTCACTTGGCCCGTTAGCCTTCCTTCACTGGCCCATTGTCCATATTTCTTTTTCAATGGTGCATTGTCCCACCACATTTATACATTTATTGGCCTTTATTGGTCTATTGTCCCATCTCTTTACCTGCATTGCCCATTGCCTTACCCTCTATTGGAACCCTCATTTACTTACATTCAATGGTCCATCGATGTACTCATATTGGTATTTTCCTTCTCTGGTCTGTTGTCCTTTCCTCATTGGTCAATTTTTGGTCCACACAGTTGTCACTCAGGCTTCAGTGGCCCACAGTGTGACACCAAGGAGTACAACGTGCTGTATGTGGTGCCGGGTTCTGGAAAAGTCCACTACGTCCTCATTGCTTCCATCATCGGAGCCCTGCAGGTGGCCATCATCTGTGTGGTAGTGCTGTGTATCACCCGGTGAGTCTACCCATACATACACACACATATATATATATATATACACACAAAGTTGCACACAAGATGAGACATCTTCAGTGCTTTGGATTGTTTCATCTTGTAACCGTTTTAGTTTCATGTACATTATTTATATTGAATTGAAATTTACCATTTAGGAGTAGTTTTGACAAAATTTCACTTACCACTTGATAAGACCCATCTTTTAGCACAAACACAATGCCAAAAATTCAAGTGCAGTATCCTAGTTTAACAACTGAATCTATCTATCTATCTATCTATCTATCTATCTATCTATCTATCTATCTATCTATCTATCTATCTATCTATCTATGTTGTAGTGCTTATGCCATTGGTAGCGTACATCTACAAAACCAGTGATTGTCCACGATGTATTTTAAACATGAATAGACTACTGTATCCAGCTACTATACTGTATAACCACAACTCACTCAATTGTTTTTATGAAACCAATCAGTTGTGGTTTCCGAATGTGAATCAGACAGCTCATTACACATGGAAAATCATCTTTATATCAGAATTAATCAAAACATGTGTCAAAACTAATTTAAATACCACTTGCTATCATAGAAACAAGAAATTAGCTAATAATAGTTCTGTCCTAGAGGCTCGTACATGAGTGAACAGCCACAAAAGCACAAAACAGTCATAAAAATGCATTTGCCATGAGCTCTGTTAGACAGTAATTTGTAACACTAAAATATTAACATGAAGTCTACAATATAAATGAAATCGAATTGTATATCATTATGAAAAAGTCACTACACTGTGCACATTGGGTTTTCAAGGTAAAAAGAGGAGCTGATGTAATTTGTATTCATTCACTGTGTTCATTCCAACCCTGTCCCTTGTAAATACGTAGCGTCTTATTCTTACACTTTATTATTTTCTTTTGTGTTACCATAAAACAATAAGGATGTCACAACCGAAGATTCATAGAATATGAATGCTGCAGTTGATGCACACACACACCTCATCACGGTTCGACTTCCAGTGGGGTGTATTCGGCTCCAGTGGGAGGCCGCTGAATTAACACTTTGTTAAAGGTCAGCAGAATGTGGTGTCTGTGCGGGGATCAGTGATTAAAGTTTAAATCCGCTCCACTCTGAAATAACCTTCTAAACAAATATTCAGAAATGACTCTGAAGCGACACAGAAAGGACATGCAGAGCCAGCAGGGGGAGTGTTTACTTACAGATCAATGAGAGATGCATGAATAGCAGACCAGCCATCTGGAGCATCTGGAAAATTCCCAATGGGTTTGTCAATCTGTGCACAGACTTGCAAAGGTGCGGTCAGTGCAAATACAAGAAATTAATAAGTGAAAAAAGTAAGAAAATACAAAAGCTGTATAAGCTGCAAAGACAATTCATATTTAAGAAGAAATGCTCCACAAGCGGGCAGTGTGGTGGTGTAGTGGTTAGCACTGTCGCCTCACAGCAAGAAGGTTCTGGGTTCAAACCCAGTGACTGATGGGGGCCTTTCTGTGTGGAGTTTGCATGTTCTCCCCGTGTCTGCGTGGGTTTCCTCCGGGTGCTCCAGTTTCTCCTACAGTCCAAAGACATGCAGGTTAGGCTAATTGGTGGTTCAAAATTGACGGTAGGTGTGAATGTGAGTGTAAATGGTTGTTTGTCTCTATGTGTCAGCCCTGTGATGATCTGGCGACTTGTCCAGGGTGTATCCCGCCTCTTGCCCATAGTCAGCTGGGATAGGCTCCAGCTTGCCTGCGACCCTGCACAGGATAAGCGGTTATGGATAATGGATGGAATGGATTGATGCTCCACAAGCATAGATAAAGTGCTGCAAGCTTTTAAGAAAATTGAGAAAAATCTTGACAAAATGTCCAAAAATGTGTAAGAAATTAGAAACAAGACGAAGTATCATGGGTGGCACATGTCGCCTCACAGCAAGAAGTTTCTGGCTTAAGGTCTGTGAGGAGTTTGCATGTTCTCCTCGTGCCTATGTGGGTTTGCTCCGGGTCTCCGGTTTCCTCCCACAATCCAAGGACATGTGGATTCGGTCAACTGGCTACTCTAAATTGCCCATAGGTGTGAATGTGAGTGTGGTGGTTGTTTATCTCTGTGTTAGCTCTGTGATAGACTGGCGACCTGTCCAGGGTGAACCCCACTTACCTGAAGTCAGCTGGGATTGTCTCCAGCTTCCCCCACGAACCTGATGGATAAGCGGTCTAGATAACGGATGGATGGATGAAATATCACAGCAAATATAATAATAATAATAATAATAATAATAATTTTATCTTCTATAGCACCTTCCTCACACACACACACAGTCGCTTTACAATTACAAAACAAACAGAAAAATAGTCCACCAAAAGAGGTCAGGATGTAACTCCAGTGGTGTAGCTGCCCACAGTCCCACCGAATATAAACAAAATCAGCAAGAAATTATGAAAAATACGTCCACAAATAAATAGAAAAAGACAAAACATTTGAATTAAGATAATTATTATTTTGTTATACAACAGAAACAGATGTAAGATACAAGAGTAAATTAAACATACATAAAAATTAAATAACAACCTCAACATGAGTTTACTGGAGTGTACTTCCTGCTTCTCTGTCCCGCCCTAAAGAAATATAGCACCGCAACAGAACAGACACTCTACAGCCTGTAATCTGAATCTGCCTGGATGTGTGAAGGGGAAGTGTTCTTACAAGAGTGAAGAAATGTAGTCTCACTGTTACAGATGACTTTAACCAGAGAGGCTGACCTTTACCCCAGAGACTAGACATGTAATACTTCCCATGAAGATTACATGAGGCAAAACAGTTGTTACGAAACCAAGAGGCAAAAATGTTAAACTTGATCTTTAAATGGTCAGAAACTTCCTTTTTTTTTTAAATTCCATTTTTGGGAACACTTTAATTTAAGGTTTGCTCATAAACTATTCATAAGCAAGCAATATAAAGATTAAGCATCAGTTGCTGATCAATTCATAATATTGATTAATGTTTAAAATACATTTATATAACATGTTACTAATGAGGCAATACAATGAGGCATTATTAATCACGTGGTTAATAATGACGCTTCTCACCATCTTGATAATAAGATGAGACACTGTTTATGAGCTGGATTGCAAGCCGAGGAAAAGCACTGAGTCCTGAGAACTGGAGTTGAGAAACCTTGTTGACCTTTACATTCATTGAATTTCAAATTAGTTCATGAATGTACAACCCTGATTCCAAAAAAGTTGGGACAAAGTATAAATTGTAAATAAAAACGGAATGCAATAATGTGGAAGTTTCAAAATTCCATATTTTATTCAGAATAGAGCATACCGTAGATGACATATCAAATGTTTAAACTGAGAAAATGTATAATTTAAAGAGGAAAATTAGGTGATTTTAAATTTCATGACAACAACACATCTCAAAAAAGTTGGGACAAGGCCATGTTTACCACTGTGAGACATCCCCTTTTCTCTTTACAACAGTCTGTAAACGTCTGGGGACTGAGGAGACAAGTTGCTCAAGTTTAGGGATAGGAATGTTAACCCATTCTTGTCTAATGTAGGATTCTAGTTGCTCAACTGTCTTAGGTCTTTTTTGTTGTATCTTTCGTTTTATGATGCGCCAAATGTTTTCTATGGGTGAAAGATCTAGACTGCAGGCTGGCCAGTTCAGTACCCGGACCCTTCTTCTACGCATCCATGATGCTGTAATTGATGCAGTATGTGGTTTGGCATTGTCATGTTGGAAAATGCAAGGTCTTCCCTGAAAGAGACGTCGTCTGGATGGGAGCATATGTTGCTCTAGAACCTGGATATACCTTTCAGCATTGATGGTGTCTTTCCAGATGTGTAAGCTGCCCATGCCACATGCACTAATGCAACCCCATACCATCAGAGATGCAGGCTTCTGAACTGAGCGCTGATAACAACTTGGGTCGTTCTTCTCCTCTTTGGTCTGAATGACACAGCGTCCCTGATTTCCATAAAGAACTTCAAATTTTGATTCGTCTGACCACAGAACAGTTTTCTACTTTGCCACAGTCCATTTTAAATGAGCCTTGGCCCAGAGAAGACATCTGCACTTCTGGATCATGTTTAGATACGGCTTCTTCTTTGAACTATAGAGTTTTAGCTGGCAACAGCGGATGGCACGGTGAATTGTGTTCACAGATAATGTTCTCTGGAAATATTCCTGAGCCCATTTTGTGATTTCCAATACAGAAGCATGCCTGTATGTGATGCAGTGCCGTCTAAGGGCCCGAAGATCACGGGCACCCAGTATGGTTTTCCGGCCTTGACCCTTACGCACAGAGATTCTTCCAGATTCTCTGAATCTTTTGATGATATTATGCACTGTAGATGATGATATGTTCAAACTCTTTGCAATTTTACACTGTCAAACTCCTTTCTGATATTGCTCCACTATTTGTCGGCGCAGAATTAGGGGGATTGGTGATCCTCTTCCCGTCTTTACTTCTGAGAGCCGCTGCCACTCCAAGATGCTCTTTTTATACCCAGTTATGTTAATGACCTATTCCCAATTGACCTAATGAGTTGCAATTTGGTCCTCCAGCTGTTCCTTTTTTGTAGCTTTAACTTTTCCAGCCTCTTATTGCCCCTGTCCCAACTTTTTTGAGATGTGCTGCTGTCATGAAATTTCAAATGAGCCAATATTTGGCATGAAATTTCAAAATGTCTCACTTTCAACATTTGATATGTTGTCTATGTTCTATTGTGAATACAATATCAGTTTTTGAGATTTGTAAATTATTGCATTTCGTTTTTATTTACAATTTGTCCTTTGTCCCAACTTTTTTGGAATCAGGGTTGTATTTACTACAGTTATATAAAAGGTTTATAGAATAATTTAACAACAGTCTTGCTTAGAAGTAGTTTATTACTGAACCTTAAATGGAAGCGTTACCCTTTTTTTGCACCAGTCACTGCTACAACCCCAAATCAGAAAAAGTTGAGACGGTATGATGAAATGTAATATGAAACTGGAAAAAATGATTTGTAAATAATCTTTGATCTGTATTGCGTTCAAAACAATACAAAAGCACATTATTTGATGTTTGACCTCATGAATTTTATTGTTTTTTCAGAATTAGCACATTTCAATTTGATTCTTGCAACACATTTCAAAAAAAGGTAATTTCCCACTTTATAATGTTTCCATTCCTTCTCACAACACTTAAAATATGTTTATGAACTGAAGACACCAAGTGATGAAGCATTTCAGGTGTTATTTTTGTCCCATTCTTCCTGCAAACAGGTCTTAAGGTGTGCAACAGTACAGGGTCATCATTGTCATATTTTTCATTTCTAAATTTGCCACGGGTGGCACAGTGGTGTAGTGGTTAGCGCTGTCGCCTCACAGCAAGAAGGTCCAGGTTCAAGCCCCATGGCCGGCGAGGGCCTTTCTGTGCGGAGTTTGCATGTTCTCCCCGTGTCCACGTGGGTTTCCTCCGGGTGCTCTGGTTTCCCCCACAGTCCAAAGACATGCAGGTTAGGTTAACTGGTGACTCTAAATTGACCATAGGTGTGAATGTGAGTGTGAATGGTTGTTTGTGTCTATGTGTCAGCCCTGTGATGACCTGGCGACTTGTCCAGAGTGTACCCCGCCTTTCGCCCGTAGTCAGCTGGGATAGGCTCCAGCATGCCTGCGACCCTGTAGAACAGGATAAAGCGGCTAGAGATAATGAGATGAGATGAGATTCTCTATTGGGAACAGATGGGACAGGCACCCTCTTCTTCCACAGCCATGCCTTTGTAATGTGGGCAGAATGTGGTTTTGCATTATCTTGTTGAAATATCCCTGGAAAAGATGTTGTCTTGAAGGCAGTATATGTTGCTACAAAATCTCAGTGTACTTTTCTGCATTAATGCCCCATCAGAGAAGTGTAAGTTACCTTTGCCAAGGCCACTGACACAATTCCATACCATGACAGACCCTGGCTTTTGGACTTGTTCCTGGTAACAGCCTGGATGGTCCTTTTCGTCTTTGGTCCAGAGCACACAGTGTCCATTTCTTCCAAAAAGACCTGGAATACTGATTTGTCTGAACACAATACATGTTTCCACTGTGTGATGGTACATCCCAGATGCCTCTGAGCCCAGAGAAGTTGATGGTGCTTCTGGACACAGTTAACATAAGGCTTCCTTTTTGCACAGTAAAGTTTTAACTGGCATTTGTGGATATAATGACGTAGTGCTTGACAAAGGTTTGCCAAAGTAATCCCAAGCCCATGTGTTATATCAGCTATATATGAATGACGGGTCTTGATGCAGTGCCATCTGAGAGATCAGAAATCATGGGTGTTCAGCTTAGGCTTATAACCTTGCCCTTTAGGCACCAAAATTCCTCCAGATTCCTTGAATCATTTAATGATATCATGCACCGTAGAGGGTGAAATATCCAAATCCCTTGCAATTGTCATGTAATGGGTGATAGATGGATGTAAGTGCAGAAAGAGTTTAATTTCCAAACAAGCTGGCAAACAGCTCCAAATCAATGATCAAAAGCAATGTGGAGAAACAGGCAAGGGTCATGCGAGGCACAGATAGAATATTAAAGGCTAAGACAGAGGGCAAAATCATAAAATGCAAAACAGGAGTCAAAACTAGATAAGCAATACAACACAAGGCTTATAACGTCAAGCAATATAACACAAGGCTTGGTAACATCAGACACAATGTACAGAATGTATACTTCGCAAAGTCTGTGTGTCACTGAGAGTCCTTATAAGTGCAAGCTGTGATAGTGCCCTGATCAGGAACAGGTGCATGGCAATTAGTCCTAATAAGCTTGAGCGTGGTGCTGTGTACGAGTCGCTGTCTGAAGCAACATGACAACTATCTTTCTTTGAGGAGCATTATTTTTAAACATTTCAATAATTTTATCATGCATTTGTTGACAAACTGGAGCTCCTCGGCCCATCTTTGCTCCTCAAAGACTAGACCTTTCCTGGATACTGATTTTGTACCAAATCATGATTACAGTCACCTGTTGACATGGCCTGTTTCAAATCACATCATTATTTAATTGTTTTACCTCATTACTAGCCCTAAATTGCCCCGTCCCAACTTTTTTTTGGAATGTGTTGCAGGTCTGAAACACAGGAATGGATGTATATTAACAAATGAAATGAAGTTGACCAGAAAAACATGAAACATCTTGGGTTCATTCTGTCTGCAATGAAATAGAACTCAAATTCAGTTTAGAAATCACTGCTTTGTTTGTAATTTGCATACCGTTTTCGATACTGTCCCAGCTTTTTCTGATTTGGGCTTGTAGATAATATATTAAGGCACCAAAAAAGACAAGGCTTATACAAAATGTGGAAATCAAGGATTAAGTCAGGATGAAGGCATGGTGAAATTAGCATGTTCAATTTCATTTTAGACTGATGGTGTCAAAATATTTACTTTGTTTCTTACTCTGATTAAATAGATGCAACCTTTTAAGGTCTTCAGCCAAATAAAAAGTGGACCATGCTCGCCATGGCCTCTGGAGCCAACATGACCTAATTCATAGCTGCCACACTATGAGTACATTGCCATAATGAACACCACTAGTTGTTTTGTGGAATAGAATTGAAAGGAAGGGAGGAAGGAAGGAAGGAAAGAAACCCACCTCTTGTATCAGCAACATTACTTACCTATAAAACAAAAACAGTGGCAAGAAAGGAATAGCCATACTGTACCCAACATGTTCGTATTATACCACTAGGTGGGAGCAAAGACCAGGTTTATGAAACATCTCTTCTTGTGCAAATCCAGATCCCACACACCTCCCACTTAGAATTTTTGTGAAGCTTAAAATATGCACTCAGTTGTCATTAATATCCACCTACCTTTTGTGATTTTTGTCATTTGTACAGGAAGTGCCCACGGACTAACCGTATCAACCGTCAAAAGCAAAACGTCACGCACTACAACTCTGAGAACACCCTGCGCGCCTCCACCCGCCTCATCTAAGTGTCGGGAGAAGCCTCACAATTGTGGGATATGTAGTAACAAGAGATTAAAGATACAAAAACAGCCACTCCCTCCTGGTGCAACAAGATGGACCATACCAGACCGTATTACAAGACAGGGATGAGAGGGTGATGATGGGGTTATAGGCGAGGCTGAGGGGGGTGACACACGGTGCCTTCTACCTGTGGCACAGGACACAAACTGAGAGGATCTTAGGACATTATGTTAGGGCAAGTCCTACTATTTGGTTATGTATGGGTAATATTTCCACTAGTTTCTTTGTTTTGTCTTGGTGGGGTCTTTTTCTGTAAATGTAAATAAATAATTTATATCACAAAACAGATAATAGCATGCAACTGTATTTTTATGGTGGATGCCTATTTGGCAAGAATAGAGGTTCTTAACTTTTTTATAGACAACACTACATCTGTGGGTTAATGTAAATTTTAGATTAATGATTTTGCTATGAACACCCTCTCACAGCCTGATATTCGTTAAATGTTTCACCTGTTCTGACCACTAGGGGGTAGATTTGTGCAAAATAATGTAACTTCTTGTGCCTTAGATCAGAACTTATCGGAACTGACTCATTAAAATGCTATTCCAGTTGAAACATCATAATCGATATTGGTAATCTTCAAAAAATAATATACATACATAGTGCACCTCACATTGAGCTGTTCAACCAAATCTTCATAAAAAAGAAGCCAGTATTTGATCCACTGAATATGAGACTATCACTCAACATAGCTGACACACTGATTTGCATACTGATTCACAAACCAATTGGCATATTCTGCCAAAAGTGAAGAGGGAAAATAATAATTAACTTCTTGACAGTTTTGGTCTAGACACTCTAAGTGAAACAGTGCATAATTGTACTAAAGATTAAAAAAAAAAAAAATCAGTCACTCTGAAGCTGTCCTTACTACAAATTGGAAAAAGGACAACAATGACTCTTAACTAACATTTTAACAGGAGCTTAATTTCATTGTAAATTTGTAAAGTTGATTCTGGCTGCAGGTCAGAATCCACCAAGGAAGGACTCTCCTGACTTCCCAATTTTCCCTCCATTTACACTCAAGGTTTGAACTCCATATTACTCATTTGTTGATCATACTGACACATGCATATTATGAAGGCACTATTCACCATAAACCTGTGTTTCTGAGACAACAGTCATAGTAGAATCAGTATACAGACTGTAGCAAAGTTGATGTGGTATATGAGGTTATGACGATGGTTTTGTTTTTGTTGGATTTTTTTTTTTTTTAATATATTGAATATTTATTCTCTGACAACACAATGGTAAAGATGTTGGTCTAAAATTCCTGAATGAAAATTTGATGTGTGGTAAAGTGGTCCTTCAAATAAACTTTAAGTAACTGGAACCTGTATAAGAATACCTGAGAGCTACAGGTACTACAAGATCAGTGTCCTTGTGAGTCATGAGCAGGATCAGTGGGAGAGACTGGGATAGGACAGGATTAGTGGGAGAGACTGGGACTAAGACAGGATCAGTGGGAGAGACTGGGACTAGGGCAGGATCTGTGGGAGAGACTGGGACTAAGGCAGGATCAGTGGGAGAGACTGGGACTAGGGCAGAATCAGTGGGAGAGACTGGGACTAGGGCAGAATCAGTGGGAGAGACTGGGACTAGGGCAGAATCAGTGGGAGAGACTGGGACTAAGGCAGGATCAGTGGGAGAGATTGGGACTAAGGCAGGATCAGTGGGAGAGACTGGGACTAGGGCAGGATCAATGACAGAAAGTGAGACTGGGATGGGATCTGTGACAGAGACAGACTGGAGTGGGATCAGGGCAGAGATTGAGCTTGGAGTGGGATCAGGGGTATAGTCTGGAAGAGACCGAAACAGAAGCAGAACCTGATACTGGTGCAGGAACTGAGTCTGGGGCAGAGCAATAGAGGCAAAGCCTGAGTCTGGGGCAGGATCAGGAGCATGGACTAAAATTGTGAAGGGTTAGGGGCATAGACTAAAGCCAAGAAGAATCATATGCAGAGACTGGGATTGAGGTCAAAGCAAGGGACATACTCAGACTGTGACTGGAGAGTGGTAGACATTAAGATTGGAGCAAGTTCAGTGGCAGTTACTGGGGCAGGATCAGTTGGAAATAGTGAGACTGGGGTAGAAAGCAACTCACTCATTATACTAAATACCAAAATTTTTGACCATCACACCCATGTGTTCTTTTTGTGCCATTCCAGATTTTGTCCCACCTTTGCTTACCATCTCACCTGAAATTTATCTAAGCTAGGTGAGGCAGAATACAGGCCTTGGTCTATTCTCGGCATAGTAAAGTGTGACTCTGTACAGCTCTTCCCTGAGCCACCAGACTTTCTATGCCAGTGAAACACACCACATATATCACTGACAAGGTCTTTATTAGGATGAGTGAGCCAGAAGAGGTTGAAACTTTCAGTATTAAGAGTCAATGTGTAGAACTGTAGCAATGATAAAACATAAAATACAGAGAAAAGAGTAAATTTTGCAATGTGTGGGATTATAACACCTGTAAAACAAATTAGGCACACGTGACGTTTATGAGCAGAGGGCATGGCCAGGGTGAAGCTAAAACAAAAACTCATGAAAATAGAAAACAGAACTGTAAGCTTCTGTAAGAATAACTATAAATTCAACAGTATCCAAATGACAGTTTCACATCTGGAAACTTTGGAAGCTCATTTTCAGTTTACAGAACCTATTTTCAACCTATTTGCATATAGTCAAATAGACCTAAATGTGTTCATGCTAACCAAATGTCCTGGTAATAACAACAGACAGCAAAGACCAAAACAAGTGTAGGAGCTCCCAAGATTCCTGACATTCCCAGTCGGCAGAGGATTTTCTGTTTATTTGCAACAACAGACTGGAGAATCCGACCTCATGTTGAGCGGTCTCAGCGCCATGAGAGGAAACGGTGAACCAGAATTCTTTAATATGTGTGTGTGCAAGGATGTGTGTCTCCTTGTGTGAAATGTTTCTTGAGAACTTTGTTCCAACCAGACATGCCCCTCCAGCCTCACATAAACACCAATTACTGTTCCTTTGATATTAAGGTGGGGTATATGTATAAATATAATATTGCAAAGAATTCAGAAAGTAACAATGGACATACCCTTCTGTCTCGGAGGTTCTTTCCAGTATAATTCCAGTATAATTTTAAACATTGAATATTTATTTATTATTTCTTGAGGAATTTAGAGAAAATCCTGAGTGAATTCAGATTCTTCTGCAACAAACAGGTGGCTCAGGATGGCAAGTTCTCGCACAATATTAACATAGATTAATAGTGTGGCATGAGTATGAAACCATGACAGACATGTAAAAATGCATACTTGACATGTTTATTAAATGTTTATTTGCATAGAAGGGTTTATAGTGTCAGAGACAGGAGTTTTAGGAATGACTTTTTCTCTAGCCATGTAAGCTCAGAGTCAGAAAGTGGAAAATTAATAGCGTATTATACAAGAATTATACTGATTGCACTGGGTAAAAAGGGGGGGGGGCTTTATATACCCTTGATGAACACATAGCGTATAACTGAGGAAAAACCTCAGCATAATATTTCAGAAGGTGTTCTTATTAATGTTCACTCTTCCATCATTTCTACCACATTTTCAGGTTTAACAACGTAAGTAAAAACAAAGGTCTTTAAAAAAAAGTGAATGAATCTTCCTTGGTTGCGCTAATGAAATTTCATGTAGCAGCCAATCTGTTGTAATTACCAAAGTGTTTTACTAGTATTAATAAACTATTATTAATATTTAATAACATTAATGATGATTACAGCATATCAGTTTTTTGTTGCTGTTGTTGTTTTTTTTAAATTAGCCTTAGTATCTTTAATCAAGGGCGGCACGCAGGGGCAATTTCTCAGAGACAACAAGGGAAGCCGAACTTCCCCTAAAATTCTCTCCACAAACTGCGGCGTCTACGACGTTGAATTCTCATTAAAACAATAACTTGCATAACATAATATATGCCCAAGATTGTATTTATGTTCATAACTATCCCTATGTCATCCTGTAACTTATTTAATAATAATAATAATAATAATAATAATAATAATAATAAGTTAAATTTATATAGCGCCTTTCAAAAAACCCAAGGACGCTTTGCAATTATAGACAAGGAAAGAAAAAATAAATAAATAAATAAAAATATAATAAAAATATTTGAGTGATGTCTGACGAACTTGCAGTTTGCTATGAGAATCACCTTTGCTGGCAGCCGGGTATCCGTTGCAGTCTACGAGACGGCTCTGAACAGCCAATTTCGGCTAGTTGTTATTGGTTAAAATCGACAAAATCGTCACTTCCAGGGAAGCCGGGTATCTCTGGGGGTAAACGGGACATTGGGAGGGCCAGAAGCCGGGCTGATAAAGGATTATTGGAGGTGGTGTTTGAAAGACATGAGGAGGGCGGTCGCTGTACTTCGGCGAGGAGCACAGTAAGCATGATCAGTCAGTCCCTAGCAGATGTCGAGAAAGTATAGTCGTGTGCCAAAGTGCTGTCCGAATTTCTTTTCATATAAACGTTTCTTCTCATTGATGTCTCTGGGGTAAACGGGACATTGTGAGGGCCAAGAAGCCGGGCTGATAAAGGATTATTGGAGGTGGTGTTTGAAAGACATGAGGAGGGCGGTCGCTGTACTTCGGCGGCGTCGAGGAACACGGTAAGCATGATCAGTGTTGAGAAAATGTATGGTCATTTTTTTGATTTAGGGAGACTACAGTCTGAGCTGCAGGTTTGGTACAAAAACACTGACTTGCAGGGCACTCTGGGCAAGCTGAGTGATTCTCTGTTGTTTTTCAAAGACATGGAGCTGGACAGTTCAATGCCCCAGCTATACGAGCTGCTGTCTTTAGTTGCAACTATTGGCGCCACATCAGCTGGAGTAGAGCGTAGCTTCTCTTGTTTAAAAAGAGTGAAGTCTTTCACTCGAAATACAATGGGCCAACACCGTTTAAGTAGTCTTGCTCTGCTGGCCATTGAGAAGAAATTGGTGAAGTCTCTGGAAAGCACAACCAGCTGGTATGACAGGGTCACAGACCATTTTCTGGAAAAGGAGCGGAGGGCAGAATTTGTGTATAAATAGTGTGCATCAGGGGCGATTTCTCAGAGACAACAAGGGAAGCCGAGCTTCCCCTAAAATTCTCTCCCCAAACTGCGGCATCTACGACGTTGAATTCTCATTAAAACAATAACTTGCATAACATAATATATGCCCAAGATTGTATTTACGTTCATAACTATCCTGCTACTTATTTGAGTGATGTCTGACGAACTTGCAGTTCGCTACGAGACTCACCTTTGCTGCCAGGCTGTAACCAGCGTTGCCAGATACTGCTGACATTTTCCAGCCAAAATATGTTCAAAACCCGCCAAAATGCACTTAAAACCGCCCAATCTGGCAACACTGGCTGTAACCTTTCTTATTTCAATGGGCTCTATGGCTGGCAGCCAGGTATCCGTTGCAGTCTATGAGAGGGCTCTGAACAGCCAATTTCGGCTAGTTGTTATTGGCTAAAATCGACAAAATTGTCACTTCCAGGGAAGCCGGGCTTCTCTGGGACTAAACGAGACAGTGGGAGGGACAAGAAGCCGGGCTGATGAAGGATTATTGGAGGTACCGGTAGTGTTTGAAAGACATGAGGAGGGCGGGCTCTGTACTTCGGCGTCGGCAAGGAACACGGAAGTATGATCAGTCAGTCCCCAGCGGATGTCGAGAAAGTGTAGTCGTGTGCCAAAGTGCTGTCCGACTTTCTTTTCATATAAACGTTTCTTCTCATTGATGTCTCTGTACATTACTCTGTAAATAAATGTAAATATTACTCGTTGTGCTCCGTTAACTTTCATCCATTCTATCAGTTTGATCATTCGCGAATTCACTCGTTTATTTCATTTGTAGTTCAATCTGGTTGTAGGCTAGCTTGAGCCTTATTGGGATCTGCAGTGCTAGCTGCTAACAGAAATTGGTGAAGTCTCTGGAAAGCACAACCAGCTAGTATGACAGGGTCACAGACCATTTTCTGGAAAAGGAGCGGAGGGCAGAATTTGTGTATAAATAGTGTTCATGTTCATGAATCTGAAGTGTGTATATTGTTCAGTAATGTTAAGAGAATGGTGGGCTCTGTGTTATAGGTTATACCTGGGTATAATATTCAAGGTTCTGTGTGTTGCATAGCCTACCTGGTTATGAATTTCCAGACTGTGTTGCAGAAGATGTTCAAGGATGTGTTGCACAGCTGGGTGTTGTGTTAAAGACTCTGTGTTGCATATCAGGGTATGATGTTCAAGGCTCTTCGTTAAATAGCCAGTGATTTTTGGATGTTTGATATTTTTGATTAAGGATATGAGGCACTAGCCTAGCAAGCCAGACTATAACATGAAATGTACAAGCAAAAATACTTTCTGCCACTAGGTGGGGTTGTCTAGTTCACTATGCTAATGGGGCACACCTTTCTATGCTTTGATATCCAGCCTACAGGTTTTACAATGAATGCGTAAAATGGGCTTCCCCTGTTTTAAAAACCAGCAGCCGCCACTGGCGGCACGGTGGTGTAGTGGTTAGCGCTGTCGCCTCACAGCAAGAAGGTCTGGGTTCGAGTCCTGTGGCCAACGAGGGCCTTTCTTTGCGGAGTTTGCATGTTCTCCCTGTGTCCACGTGGGTTTCCTCTGGGTGCTCTGGTTTCCCCCACAGTCCAAAGACATGCAGCTTAGGTTAACTAGTGACTCTAAATTGACCGTAGGTGTGAATGTGAGTGTGAATGGTTGTCTGTGTCTATGTGTCAGCCCTGTGATGACCTGGCGACTTGTCCAGGGTGTACCCCGCCTTTCGCCCATAGTCAGCTGGGATAGGCTCCAGCTTGCCTGCGACTCTGTAGAAGGATAAAGTGGCTAGAGATAATGAGATGAGATCTTTAATCAGAGGCAATGAAATAGATTGCTAGAATAATGGAGTAATAATTTACTGTACCATTATAACAATCTATTTCATTGTATTAGATTAAAGACACTAAGAGGAGATCTTGTGCAGTAGTGTATGTGACCCTCAGATCTGAGCATATCCATTTATGTTGAGAGTAAACTTTGTGATTATTAATGGTGCAGTGACACCATAAATTTAGGCAGATCTGTAGAGGCATGTCTATCTGCACGCTGGAATTTTCCCATGGCAAACAAATACAAAAGTAACAGCAGTGTGCTGTGAACCGGGCAAATTAGACAATAATCCTTCAGATCCAGAGAGATCAACGACAGGATGTTGCTGGTTTCAGTATGAGCAATACGAATACATCACCTGGTGCAGTTCAGCTCACCACACGTTCACACTGGACTGGATATAAAACTGGATGGTTAATTTTCACTCTGAAATCAGATCTAATCATTACAGATAGCCTTAGGTGTGATCTCACAAGGGAGCAAATAATAGAGAAAATAAATTATTTAAAAAAAAGTTTGTTGTTGTCATTATTGTTGTTGTTGATGATGATGATGTTGATGTTGTTGCTCCAACAATTTCACCAACAGTAGAAAATATTACATTGAGTCAGAAGTGTTCAAATCAGCAGTGAGAGAAATTAAGCCAATAACTTCATGCAGTGAATACTTTTATCCAGCAGAGAGCAGACTTTCTTGGTGTTCAAAGGGCCAGCAGTAAATATCTGCATGAGCAAAATTTTTTCAAAATGCATTTTAGGAAAAGTGTAATAAAAGTGAACAGATACTATAAATATTCGCTACAGTAATCATCATAATTCAAAATCGCTTTGCTTTATCTAAATTTTAATTAGGAAGGAGTGGCACTGGGTGTGTGTGTGTGTGTGTGTGTGTGTGGAGAGAGAGAGAGGGGAGGCCAAAAGGCTAAGAATCTGTCTTCCTTCTTAGCATAGGATGAGAGAATTCACATCACAGACTCTGATAAAGGAACCTTTATCCCTGTGTATGTCCTCAAGTGCATGCAAAGGATTTTTTTTTTCAAAAAGAGATCGTGAGTATTTTGTGATCATTTCTAAGGGTGAAAAAATGACTAAAAACAAATTTAAACAAAGGTTTATTGTGTAATGAAGTCTTAAAACACTGATATCCACTGACATGAACGAATTTCACAATACACACAACGTAGCAATGTTCATTATGCTCGACAAGAATTCCTCACATTCTCAGTTGTGTTTTACCACTAAAGAATGCCATGGGACACATTTTACAATGTTAACACTTAGGTTTGATATAAGCTCATGTTCACGTTCCTGATGCCATAGCAGAAAGCAGTTGAGTTTGCTCATCGAGAGTGTGCGTGTAAGAGAGAGCAGAGCAGGATGGGAATATGAAAATGTGTGTGATTACGGATCATCCTGCCATGGTACTGGTGCAAAATGAACTCGGTGTACAAATATTAATTTCCACATTTTGAATTGTGAGTGTTATCTTGTCTGAAAGATGAATAGAACAATAAAGGTAAAAACACAAGCACATAGAACTATGTATTTTTGGTCTGGTTAGTGCATATGCAGTGGAAATCATTATATTATCTGCTAAGAAACAAAACATCACAATCACACTGTATTACACACACACACACACACACACACACACTGACTTGTGTAAAGCTTGCTTGTTTGCTTTAGACCAATGGGCCGGGTTAGCTACTAGGCAACCTGGCTCCTCCTCTGGGTGTGTGGGGAGTTTTTAAGCGGTGTGTCGGGAATGTTGTTGTGTTCAGGAGACGTTGTGGGAGGCAGCGAAGCACGTCCATGTGACAGAGCAACTGAAATAGAAGCAGCCAGGCTTTCTACACATCCACATAGAATTCACAGGTGAAGCAGGAGCCGTTACACCTCCATCTGAAACTTCAGCTCAGAAACCTTTTAAAATAGGAGCCAGACTTTGACCAAATCCTCCAAAATGTGTGAAGATGCTGCTCGAGCTGATCAAAGTTCATCCACCCTGCCTGCTCCAACAAACTCTGATTCCTTCACTGCTCCAGCGGTGGATGCCCAGGACCTCTTCCTCCCCAGTTCAAGTCCTACCTCCCCGACTCACACACTCACCCGCCTGAGTTCCAAAACTCCGACCAGCCCAGCAGGCACCGGAAACCAGGTGAGTGCCATCACTGTGGTGGCACTGCTTGACCAGCTGGTGGTGATGATTGAGGCTGTGCAGGAGAACCAACGGCGCATGGAGAAACGCCAGGCTGACCTGGAGGGCACTGTGCGGGCCGTGCAGGCTGACTTGACTCGCCTAAGCAAGAGCCATGCATCTACCTCTGGTGGTGTCAACAAGCTGCTCGAACGCTCACGCAAGACTGGCAACTACGTCAAAGAAGTGCGTGAACGTCTCGATCGCCAGAGTGGCCAGGTCAAGCGTCTGGAAACCAACCATGCACATCTGCTCAAGAGGAATCACTTCAAGGTGCTCATTTTCCAGGTAAGTTCTGGTTCCTACTCATTCGCATAACTCTGGGTATTCAGCTTATGGAAAGAAACACTCTCATGCTTGGGGATCTTCCTCATCGCAGATGTGAACAAGTACACAATTAGGAGTAGTGAAGGACATGGAGGCCATGTGAGAGAGACCAAAAAACTAATTATTACCTTAGCCAGACCAGTCCAAAATGCGTGTGATTTTCGTTTAACAGAGCAAAAGGGTTGGATGCGTGGTTGGTGCAGCAAAAAATCCATGTATAAGATAGCAGCAAAAGGAGAATATTTTATATGAATAAATTCATTTTATATAGGAATGTATTAAAAAAGCATAGATAGTGTTGACTGGTGTATAATACTGTGAGCAGCCTAAAATTAGCTTGGAAAGGTACAACCAACCAACAAATAAACAAACAAACAAATAGAAATTACAATTTAAAAAGAATTAAGTGGTAAAGGTTGAATGAACCAAAACGGATGGCTATATATGTGAACAGCAGCAGGTGTGTGTGTGTATGTGTGTGTGTCCAAGAGAATCGAATACAGTAGTGTGTATATGCGTTTGAGTCCCAAAGAGAGTTGATTACAGTAACAGCCTTTCCACAGCTCTCACATTCATCATCTTCATCTTTGCTAAAATGAATGAATAGCCATGGTGTGTTTGCGTTGCACTTTCTCTAACTGAAAATGACTAACTGAAATTGCAGATGTAAGGTGTGCTCCCTCAACCAGCTTAGCAGCATAATGGGTGTGTTTGGTTTGTCCTAACCCTTGTAATCCAAAAGAGAGGTGTGTTGTATGTTTAATGCACTATGTTTTTTTTTATGTGTTATACTATTTATCTTTATTTTAAAGGGTGGATTGTGTTGATCTGCACTGCAAACAGCAAGCTTTGCCTCTCCAGTCCATCCTACTGCCTTGGGGTTAGCTACTAGCTGATAAGCATGTTAACATAATGACTCTTTTTCATGTGGGAGCATGCAAGCGTTTTGAGCAGTACAAAAATATCCAGCAGCGTTGGAGTAGCTGTCAGTATGCACATTACATCACTGGCTCATACTTACACATTGTTTCATAAAAAATTTAATAGCATGATTTAGTTGCTTAAGGCTTATGCATGAAGCACCAGTTTAACCTTGATCTTACCAAAGAATGTTCCAGAAACTCACCATCTACTGTATTTCTTGAGTTGTTGTCTCAGGTGGTTGATGGTGTCTATTGTCTGAGTTTATCTAAGCTACTTTCTGTTGCTGTGATAATCACTGTTTTCTTCATTATTGCATACTCAAAGGTTTTTCTTGGTATTTAATTTCTCATTTCCAGAGTGAACGTAGTTTGCCTGTAAATTGCACCTAAACCTGGGTTTCAGAGTGTTTAAAAGTGGCAATCGTGCTAAATGCTATAATTCAATTCAGAAGGCGGGAAGCAAAGGGTGAGGTTGCTCACAGTTTATCACCCCTGGCGTTTATGAATTCCTGCACAGCTCTCTGTGAGAACAGATGGAGTTTCTAGAGCCTCTGATATTAAACGCATCCACTAACAGCCATGTTAGAGCCTGTATGGACATGCAGGAGCTGCATCGCTGCAGGCTGGAGTATTTGCACATTTCATGGATAATACAGCAGGAAATAAGATTCTGCAATTACTTAGAAATTATTATTTCAAGTCTTCTGCAAGTTTAGAAAATATTTACCAAATGTAATATAACCACCACCACTACCATATCTTTATGAACGCAATCTAAATTCTTTGCAGTTTATTGCCATGACTAGTCCATGTTCTTAGACTTAAGCTGATTTTAGTCAAGCTTAGATAACAGTGTGATAATGAGGGGAAGACTCCAAATGCACCAGGGAAATCAAGAAGCTCTTTCAGACCAAATAGTTTTAGGGACTTATTGAGAGGAACTGCCCACTGGGGATCTCCCCCAAGAACTACACACATTCTAGTGCTTTTTTTCCTGTTTGCATTCACATTACCAGTAGGATCACTGAAGTGACATAAGCTGGGTTACTAGTGTAATGTTAGCAGGAAATGCAAGTGAAGATTTTTATATTTCACTCAGATGCATCAAAATCACGCTGTACCTCATCTATCGCATATAATGTACACTCAACAAAGCCTGAACTTCTCTGTTGTTCCATTTGTCCATGTTTTTTTTTCTTCATTTTTTTAACACTAAGGTTAAGAGGTGTTGTTTACATGGCTAATGTTTGACATGGATTTTTTAAAATGGTGGCTGCACTGTGCTGCATTGGCTCGTGTTCAACCAATCGACATAGACTTACATCATTCATGGTTCCTCTTGCTACCTACCCTGAAGTAGAACCTAAAAAAGTCCTTCAAAACAGCTTTCTAAACACTGCGATCACTCTCAGTTCCTGCAATGTGGACACAAAAACAAGTGCAAATGTCCTCCAACAGTTCTAAGAACTATGAAAAAGTTCCTCCAGTCTGAAAGCACGAAAGGACACCCAGTACCTGTCCTGAACCCAGCGTCCATTTTGAGATTTTTTTTTAATTTCTCAAAAATTTCCAATTAAACTAATTAGTTAATTAGCAGTGGTATGCTACACTCTGGCTCTGCAGAACTGCAGTTGGACACCACTGCTGTAATGAAAGGTTTTATTCCCTACACCAACTGTGTTGGAGGAGGTTATGTCTTCACCTCCGTTTGGTTGGTTCCCAATGTAACTCAAAAAGTAGTGAATGGATTTTGATGAAATTTGGAGATAAGGTGAGCCATGGGCCAAGGAACAATTGATTATATTTTGGTGCAAATCCAGATACAGTGGTGCTTGAAAGCTTGTGAACCCTTTAGAATTTTCTATATTTCTGCATAAATATGACCTAAAACATCATCAGATTTTCACACGAGTCCAAAAAGTAGATAAAGAGAACCCAGTTAAACAAATGAGACAAAAATATTATACTTGGTCATTTATTTATTGAGGAAAATGATCCAATATTACATATCTGTGAGTGGCAAAAGTATGTGAACCTTTGCTTTCAGTATCTGGTGTGACCCCTTGCGCAGCAATAACTGCAAATAAATATTTCCGGTAACTGTTGATCAGTCCTGCACACCAGCTTGGAGGAATTTTAGCCCATTCCTCCGTACAGAACAGCTTCAACTCTGGGATGTTGGTGGGTTTCCTCACATGAACTGCTCGCTTCAGGTCTTTCCACAGCATTTCGATTGGATTAAGGTCAGGACTTTGACTTGACCATTCCAAAACATTAACTTTATTCTTCTTTAACCATTCTTTGGTAGAACAACTTAGGGTCATTGTCTTGCTGCATGACCCACCTTCTCTTGAGATTCAGTTCATGGACAGATGTCCTGACATTTTCCTTTAGAATTCGCTGGTATAATTCAGAATTCATTGTTCCATCAAGGATGGCAAGCCGTCCTGGCCCAGATGCAGCAAAACAGGCCCAAACCATGATACTACCCCCACCATGTTTCACAGATGGGATAAGGCTCTTATGCTGGAATGCAGTGTTTTCCTCTCTCCAACACATAATGCTTCTCATTTAAACCAAAAAGGTCTATTTTGGTCTCATCCGTCCACAAAACATTTTTCCAGTAGCCTTCTGGCTTGTCCACGTGATCTTTAGCAAACTGCAGACGAGCAGCAATGTTCTTTTTGGAGAGCAGTGGCTTTCTCCTTGCAACCCTGCCATGCACACCATTGTTGTTCAGTGTTCTCCTGATGGTGGACTCATGAACATTAACATTAGCCAATGTGAGAGAGGCCTTCAGTTGCTTAGAAGTTACCCTGGGGTCCTTTGTGACCTCGCCGACTATTACACACCTTGCTCTTGGAGTGATCTTTGTTGGTCAACTACTCCTGGGGAGGGTAGCAATAGTCTTGAATTTCCTCCATTTGTACACAATCTGACTGTGGACTGGTGGAGTCCAAATTCTTTAGAGATAGTTTTGTAACCTTTTCCAGCCTGATGAGCATCAACAACACTTTTTCTGAGGTCCTCAGAAATCTCCTTTGTTCATGAAGGAGGTTCATTTGAAGGTGAAATTAGAGTCAGGTGAATTAATTTCATTTGAAGGTGAAATTAGAGTCAGATGTTTTCAATCAATGGGATGACAATCAGGTGTGAGTGGGCACCCTGTTTTATTTAAAGAACAGGGATCTATCAAAGTCTGATCTTCACAACACGTTTGTACACTTCCACAAACATGTGTTGTGAAGATCAGACTTTGATAGATCCCTGTTCTTTAAATAAAACAGGGTGGCCACTCACACCTGATTGTCATCCCATTGATTGAAAACATCTGACTCTAATTTCACCTTCAAATTAACTGCTAATCCTAGAGGTTCACATACTTTTGCCACTCACAGATATGTAATATTGGATCATTTTCCTCAATAAATAAATGACCAAGTATAATATTTTTGTCTCATTTGTTTACCTGGGTTCTCTTTATCTAGTTTTAGGACTTGTGTGAAAATCTGATGATGTTTTAGGTCATAGTTTTGCAGAAATATAGAAAATTCTAAAGGGTTCACAAACTTTCAAGCACCACTGTATGTATGTGGAGTCAGGATTTTTTTTGTTTGTTTTTTGTTTTTCTCAACATAACTCAAAAAGTCATGAATGGATTTGGATGAAATTTGGTGGAAAGCTTTTGTATTATCCTCAGTTCAAGTGATTTGATTTTGATGTCGATAATACACTCTGTATGGGCAGCACGGTGGTGTAGTGGTTAGCACTGTTGCCTCACAGCAAGAAGGTCCTGGGTTCAAGCCCAGTGGCTGACGGGGGCCTTTCTGTGTGGAATTTGCATGTTCTCCTCATGTCTGTGTGCGTTTCTTTTGGGCGCTCTGGTCTCCCCCATAGTCCAAAGACATGCAGGTTAGGCTAATTGGTGGCTCTAAATTGACCGTAGGTGTGAATGTAAGTGTGAATGGTTGTTTGTCTCTATGTGTCAGCCCTGCGATGACCTGGCGACTTGTCCAGGGCATACCCCACCTCTCACCCATAGTCAACTGGGATAGGCTCCAGCTTTACCCTGCAAAGGATAAGCAGTTATGGATAATGGATGGATGGATAATATGCTATGTGGCTTAGTGGAGGTATGGACTCTCCCGAGTGCCTTTCTAGTTTAGTATCATAATATCATAGGCTTGGTCAGAGTTGGTGCTAAAGCCAACACTAGAGTCTAGTCAGAACAATGACCAGTGCTGGTAAAGGTTTCTAGATAGTTGTATCTCGTCAGTGTTGCATAAAAAAACTCAACATAATCTATCCAATATTTAATTATTCTTATGAACCAATTAGTTAATTACAAAACAGCATAACGTTGAAAGTCCATAAAAGCCATGTTGTAAAGCTCTGCTTGTCGTCACTGTTATCATTGGGGTGTGTCTTGAGCTACTGTACACAGTTGGGAAAACTGTGACTTGCATACACTTCTATTCTTGCAATACCAGACCAGGTGTGGCATTATCAGGTGTGTTAATGTCGCACTTGGTGAAAGACTACAAATGGAAATGGAAAGTCATGCACAGCAGTTTTGTGGCTTATCATACAGCAGGTTCATGTGTGTTCTGATTATATTTTATAAAATATTTGATGAAATTATGTCCAAACCAAACAACTGTCTCTGTCAGAACCACCATCCATCTGCACTGTAGAAGAGACACTTAAGACACAGTTAGACTTTTAACTGGAAGTCATTGTTCCTTGAAAATAAGCTGGTCTGAGATGTATTTTTGCACATAGTTGTGTTTTTCATTCAGCATCCAGTTTGTGCCTCAAAGAAATAAAGACTGCTGTGGTATTTTTTCCCATTTTCTTTGTGGCTAATGTAAGTATAGGTCAGTGTACTCTGCATGCACTTCGAGGTAGAATGTGAGTTTAAAACAAAAAGAAAGGGTGTGTGTGCACGCGCGAGTGTGTGTGTTGAGTGACAGGTCTGTCATTCTCATTAACATGCTCTAATGAGCCCTAAAGATTTGTTCAGAGTGTCACATCAAACTGGACCTTCATTTCTGTCTGTTTGTTCACATTTGTCCTGATAATCCTGCACGCTTGCTTCCTTCTTATATTTCTATTTTCTGTGTTTTGTGTGTTGAACACATCACTCTATTCTGCCTTTAAACATAAACATGCATCTGTTTCACTTTATGGTGGTCTGGGCTTGTAGTAGATCTGGAGTCTGTCCTCAGAATAATGGATGTAATACACCTGGATGCAACACCAGTCCATTTTGCACATTCAAATTATTGGTGATTTATAAGATGTTACTGCTTATATTATAGGATGTATAAATGAGTTACATTATTATTACATTATTCCAGCAAATTTGCATCATTTGAAAGAAAAGCACTAACCTGCAAAGATTAGTGCTTTTCTTTCAAATGATGCAAATTTGCTAGGTTTTTTTTTTTCATCACAGGTTATGGAATTAGGGCGGCACGGTGGTGTAGTGGTTAGCGCTGTCACCTCACAGCAAGAAGGTCCTGGGTTCGAGCCCCGTGGCCGGCGAGGGCCTTTCTGTGTGGAGTTTGCATGTTCTCCCCGTGTCCGCGTGGGTTTCCTCCGGGTGCTCCGGTTTCCCCCACAGTCCAAAGACATGCAGGTTAGGTTAACCGGTGACTCTAAATTGACCGTAGGTGTGAATGTGAGTGTGAATGGTTGTCTGTGCCTATGTGTCAGCCCTGTGATGACCTGGCGACTTGTCCAGGGTGTACCCCGCCTTTCGCCCGTAGTCAGCTGGGATAGGCTCCAGCTTGCCTGCGACCCTGTAGAAGGATAAAGCGGCTAGAGATAATGAGATGAGATGAGATGAGGTTATGGAATTAAGTGCAAACTGAATTCCATATCCTGTGATAAAAAAACTAGCAAAGCTTTACACATTGTAGTAGAACATTTACATTGTTACAGTGAGTGATGTTTTATTTTTTTACAACGTGTAAAATTTGAGAAAAACAAATGAGTGTTAATGACTATAGAAGGATTTTGTGTTTTTGTGTGCACTGAGTCCTGCAGTAAAGTCAAATATTGTGTCATTTTTGGAGTAAAACGCTTGCAGAAACACTACATTGGTCCAAAATGGTCCAAACAATGCAGTCAATCCCTAAACCGATTCATTAACTCAAAGGGTAAGATTTGACCTAAAGGTTCATCCATATGAAATTTCATAAAATCTGTCCACCTCACCCTCACATGATTGATTTTGTGTGATTTTTTTTTTTATTGAGATCATGTTGAAAAGTAATATAGAGTTCTTTTTCATTCATTTAATATACTTGATTACAAATTTTTGGTCTATTTTGCTATTTAAAAATGGCTAATCATGTATTTACAGGATAAAATGATCCACTCTATCCATTCATTACCTATAGCGCTTATCCATCAGGGTCGTGAGGAAGCTGGAGCCAATCCCAGCTGACTCTGGGTGAGAGGTGGGGTTCACCTTGGGCAGGTCACCAAACTATCACAGAGCTAACACAGAACAACCATCACATTCACACCTGTTGGGGATTTAGAGTAGGCAGTTGACCTAAACTGCATGTCTTTAGACTGTGGGAGGAAACCGGAGCACTTGGAGGAAACCCACACAGGTACGAGGAGGACATGCAAACTCCTTACAGCTGTAAGGTTTGAACCCAGAACCTTCTTGCTGTGAGGTGACAGTGACAACCCCGATCCACTCTTCGAGACAGAATAACACTTATAAACAGGGTGCGATTTGTCAAAAAAACAGAAGGGGGGATGTTTTTTTTTAAATCATGAAAGGTCACAAAATTAAGGTAACAATAGGCTAACAGCTCAATAACATCCGATGATATCAAATGAATAACACTAAATGAAAACGAACACTAAACCAGAGATTGTACAGTAAATTCATCTTCCTATCTCTCTGACTAAATACACGAACACTAACAACAAAGTTCGCATTGCTTGTCGCGTTGCTGTGATGTTTCTCTCCCTCCGGATTAAATGGACAGTGACTCGAAAATCACTAAAATACATGAATACTAAATGAACAGTTTGCTCTGATGGCGCAGTTCACATTGTGCGCAGCTTTCCAATTTAAACTGTTTTTTTTTTCTCATCCTTATACTTCCTGTTTCATGGACTGTAACGGATTTGCTTATTTAGTAATTTTAATATAGAATTTACTTTGAAATTATAATCAGACACTCCAACGCCCCCCCTAAAAAAAAAAATCGGCCGTGAAAAAGGCGACATCCGCCAAAAGGCGCGCTGTTTGCATCCCTGCAGATACATTGATACATTGTAGATAATAACAATATCTTTGCGTTCTATGAGAATGCAAATATATTGTTATTATCTACAATGTATCTATTTGCTGGAGACGTTTGTGAACATCAAAGCTGCCACTTCGGGTCATTTTGAAAGTGAGTGCAATGTAGACCATAGAAAACTGTGTCACAACATGCCTGTCATGTCAACTTTTTTTTTGGTTTGTTTGTTTGTTTGTTTGTTTGTTTTATTGACGGGGTTGTCCCCAAGGATTTTTTTTCAGCAGAGATAAAAACCAGAGGGGGGGGATGATCCCCCCATCCCCCCCAGCAAATCGCACCCAGCTTATAAACTTATAAGCTTTTGTAAATCACAGGTTTTTAGTTGAACAGTTACATTGCATGTTTTGTATTTAACCATTGTTGTGTCAAACTGCAACCTCTGGGACCAGCTGATCAGGTTGTTATGGTATGTTCTGTGGGTGTGTGTTGCCTTTGATGATAGTTTGTTGCTAGTTGTAATTTGACTGCTTGGCAATTAAGTCACAACGAAGGATGTAAATTGTGGGAATGTTGATGACTCCTCTGAGTCGCTATAAAAGGAAGTTCTCTGATAGCTTCTGTTTATGAGAACATCCTATCATGTCTGTTACTGCAACAAGGCAGAGACTATCAAAACACGTTCAGACGAGTCGACAAGTTTGTACAAAAACATGCAACGGCTGACCACGAAATGCACTCGAGCACACAGTATACTGTATTCTCATACAGTGAGAATTTGTAAGGGATACATCATTTTAAATGAAAAAATGTTCATTTTAAGTATGCAAGTCTGTTTTTGTTGCATGTTCAATTTGTTTAGCTTTACAGAACCCACAGTTAGAGTTAATGTTGGATTAAATTTCTCAGAACGCAGTACAGTTCAGCAGAGCATTACAACTTGGCATTTCAAATAACCTGCTAATCAAGATTTCTGGAATTGAACACAGATAGATGGATGGATGGATGGATGGATGGATGGATGGATGGATGGACAATATATGTTTCTTTCACTCGATCAGACTCTTTTGGAGTGTTGAAATTATACTGAGCTCTTTTGGTACCATTCATAATTCCAGGTTTTACATACAGGGTGTATGAGTGTTCATTTCTATGCTCTCAACAATTTGTTTGTGCTTGGCTACGTCTTATCTCACTCCCAGAGCTCCAAGGCAAAGCTGGGTTTCACCCTTGAGAGACAGAGACCGGGTGGGGGGAGGATGTTACTGTAAGTGGCTCCAGTGAAACGTTAAATGGAAAAAGAAAGCACACTCGGAAAGAAAAAAAAAACAAATTGATAGGAAGAGTTAAATAAAGAAACATGGAATGCTCTGTAGCACTAGGTGAAGATTAAGGAGAGTGTGAGTGTGCAGGAGCACTAAGGGAAGCGATAGATTGCAGAAGAGCATGCCAGATAGCTAAGGGGAGAGGCAAAAATCATGGAAAAAATAAAGTGGTGTAAAAAAAAAAGTCTCCCTGCTCAGACCTGATCTCATTTAACCGATTGAGATTCGTCAGCTCTTTTCCTTATCTCAGTCTTATCTCATGCCTTTCGGCAGTTAGGTAGAAAGATATCAAGTGAGAATACAACAAAGCAAACATTAATGCACATTGTGTGTTTATTCAGGGATCGATTATTAATCTAGAGGTCTATATTATGAGCGCTAGTCACGCATTTGCTAAAAGGCTGAAAACAGCCCTGTTTTTGTGATTTAGAGTTAAATTGGAGGTGAATTTTCAGACACGCTGAGATATTTTCGGTTGCTACAACGAGCTCGGGTTAAAGTGCATATCCGACAAATTTCTTTTTTTTATATGAAAGTATGTCCCTTTACACACTCATCCAGAAGGGTAATTTTGCACAAGGCCATCTGTCTACAGCAGAAAAAAATAAAATAACAAAACGCGTCTGGAAAAATCCCAAGGGAGTCTGGAGCCAGATTCGTGACATCACCTGCGGAACTGCCAGCAGGCTGAGAGAGCTTGCACGGTTTCAGTGCACAGCCTGTGTAGACCAAGTTTAGCAGCTAGCGATTTTGCATTGAAATATGGAATTGTCAGCTTCAGCTTCTAAACCCATGGATTCATGTATCAATGCTAATCTATCTATTGTTACATAAATCATATTTTTTCTAATTACTATTATGTATTTATATATTTCTTCATTTAGAAGAGTACTGGCTACTGTAGGAGAAATATTTCATAAGCTACACACATGGAATCGGCTAAGCAGGATTGTATATACATTTAATGTGTTTGACAGGTCCCAAGAGCTCAAGCTCTGACACGCAGATCTCTTGATACATGTGAAGTAAAATGGAAAGAAAATGTGACCTTGGGCTCTGTGTGAGACGGCTGCCTCTCCAGTAGCTCTGTAGTTTTTAGATCTTTAAACCTCTTTTTTTCCACCTTTTTACTTTTCTGCTCTTCTTACGAAGACATAGTGTGTTTTTCTTCATATCCCATGGATATTTTTAACTTTAACATGCAACCAGGAGCCAGTTTTCTTGCTTATTCAAGAGAGGAGCTGCTGGCCCTGAAAACAATGGGACAAGCCGGGATACGACACCTCATCCCGGCCGAGCTGAGGAGGAAACCCAGGGACTGCAAAGCCGGGGCTAAGCTAAAGGCTAGGCTAGCGGACAACCGGCGGCGCTACAAACCATCCATTCCCTCCGTTATCATGGAGAATGTGAACTTGCTGCCGAATAAGGTCGACGAGCTATCCGCACTGAACAACCAGCAGATTTAAATTTATTTATTTTTATGGAGACATGGCTAACACACCTTGTACTGAATGCTAACGTGGACCTGCGGGGATTCACTGCTGTGAGAGCCGACAGAGACACTAAAGCATGCGGGAAAGGCAAAGGTGGGGCACTCATCATTTACGTGAACAACCACTGGTGTAACCCGGGACATTCCTCCGTAAAGACAGTCTTATGTTGCCCAGACTTGGAGCTGCTAGCATCACCATCTGTGTTTACATCCCTCCAAGGGCAGATGCAGCCGCTGCATGTGAGGGGATTCACTCTGTCACAGCAAGGCTGCAGACACAGCACCCTGAGGCATTTATGATCATTTCTGGGGACTTTAAACACGCTACTTTGGCTGCTTTTTACCAGGCTGTGGACTGTATCTTTTTAATTTCCCTGAGGGAACCCTCCCAAAGGGATCAATAAAGTTCTATCTAATCTAATCTAATCTAATCTAATCTAATCTAAGTAAGTGTATTATCGCCCAGCACTTTCGTGTTGTTTACTTTTGTGTGTGTCAATAAATAACATTATCCATGTACCACACAAACACAGGAACACCTAATTTAGAGTATAGTCTCTCTTATTTCTTACCCTGGCAACAGTCAATTTGTGAATCGCCGATTTTCTTGGTCTTTTTCTCAGCTCTGCTTGGGTCCTCGGCTTCGGGGGCCTCACACGAAGCGTTCCCATTTCTCTCTCATTGTCCGGTCTTTTGGAAAACGATGAGTACTAATCCCATCAAGATTGGTGTTGCTACACCCTCCTACGATACATCTGTTAACCATTTTAATAATTACGTGATAACATTGAAGAAATTTGCAGAAAACCACCAGGTCGTTTTCTTATAAACAAACCAGTGCCAATGTAGGATTCAGAAGGAGGCGTTCCGCACGCGACGTCACGAAAATCAATGTTTGCCAGGAAATCCAAATGCCAAGTTTTTTCAGAGGCGGACGAATTCGCCTCAAATGGCTTGATTTCAACTGAATTTTTCTGGTATTGCACAAGGTAAAAAAAATTGCACAAAATGCAAAATGTGACAGATATTTGACCAAAGTTTAATATAAAATAGAAGAATTGCATTGATCTTGCTCCTGAATTTACCCATGATATGCACTTTAAACCCATGATCTCAATGCAACGTCACTGAAATCAGACATCACAATCATATTTTTATTTATTTATTTATTTATTTATTTTAAACAAACTGCTAGAATAATTTGTTATGATTACATCTTCAATATTTGGTGTATGGCTGACGTGATTTAATCGTTCCCTCTGGGCTGCTGGATGATTTTAATTTCATATAAAAGTCCTGAAAGTTGTAATCTATTAATAAGTTTATTTATTAAACACAATCAATACAGCAGTGTTTATCCAAAGTGATCTATAGCAAGGTTAATTTATTTCCAATAATTTGCTCAAAGCACCAAAAGAGCAGTATGTCAAACCACACACACACACACATACAAAGGTGACTTTCTTTGAGGTAGTGTAATTAGCATGACTCACTGTGTACTTAATATAGCCCAGCCTTTCAGCAGAGTGGCCAGAGAGAAGCTGGAGGATTCCTATCCTGCTCTGGAGATAGTGACTCAGCTGCCTGCCACCAATGGATTCGTAAATGAACAACCCTTTCCTTAAACATGACACAACACCATAAATCTAACTCATGCATTACCGTGTACAAATACCAAAACTGTGAAAACACATTTCGGTTGAGAGATAAAATAAAAATGAATCGGCTCCAAAACACAGCGGTTAAACCGTCTCAGTAGATAAAAAAGATACGAAGCTGTGACGCCTTTAGCATGTAGGAGCTTTCACCTGGAAAAGTGGGTGTATTGTGTATTTTAAGACTTATTTATAAGGCATAAGGCTTTAAAGAGCACTACTATATCACTCCAGGGATGTAATTTAGTCTTAATTTAATCTTTTATTCTGAGAGTGATGAATATGAAAACACTGACATTGTAGCAATTAAAAATTTTACATTGAAATGCAACTGATTTAAATTGAAAATTAAACAGTGTTTTAATGAAAATTGACAAATATGAATTAAGAACACACTATAATAACTGCTATGTAAGGAGTAATAGTTTTCACTATTTCATAGGAGTAGTTTTCACTTCCGTTTCCGGTTGAGAGTATTTTAATTAATAAAAATTAATTTATTTTCCCCCTTTTGTTGTTTTTTCTTTTTGTGTATATGTTTGGTTTTTTTGTTTGAATGTTTTGTTTACTGGTTGTGGCGTAGCTCCAGACCCAGTTTTGGGCCTCGGTTTTTTAAGGCCTTGGTCCACCATGGGTGATGCCTGTGCTCCTCGCTATGGACTGCAGTGAGCTCATTGCTCTTTTAACATCAGGGTTGTCCAATGCTCTGTGCAGCAGCGCTTCTGTGCTTGGCGCGTTGTTCCAAGCGATGTTGCCCAGTGGCATCGTGATGGCTGCGCAGGTGGTTTGGGACATACGACTGCTCTGTGTCGCGGTGCTTCTGTGCTCACTTTGTGGACCCATGGCACAGTGTTCCGAGTGATGTTGCCCAGTGGCGTCACAGCAGCTGTGCAGACCGTGTGGTATTTATCTTTGTGCGCCTTTTGGTGGGACTGTGGGTAGCTACGCCATTGGAATTACATCCTGATCCTCTTTTGGTGGACTCCTTTCTTTCCCCCTTAATTGTAAAGTGACCTTGGGTGTGAGAAAGGCGCTATATAAATTGAACTTATTATTATTATTATTATTATTAATTGACAGAGTGGTGTGAAGAGGAGTTACTGGTCCTCTTTTACATCCTGAAATTATTTATTTTTCTATTGCAGCACATCACCAAGTGTATTTTAATCACATTCCATGGCAATTTGTCAACACTTAACAATATTTTAGTTTCTTCGAAATCAACACTTCATACCCTTTATCCATTTACAGTTAATGTGGTGGAACATCCATCCTTTATCCATACATTTATCCATCAGGATTGTGGGTTGAACCTGGAGCCAATCCCAGCTAACTCCAGGTGAGAGGCGGGGCTCACCCTTGACAGGTCACCAATCTAACACAGAGACGAGCAACCATCACACTCACACCTATGAGTAGCCAGTTGACTAAGGCCCTGTCCACACGGCAACGGATTCAGGTGACTCCGATACAATTGCTTATCGTTTAGGCCTGGCGTCCACACGGCACCGGCGTTTTGGGTGCCCAAAACGCAATCTTTTTGAGAACGGGTTCCAGAGTGGAAAGATCTGGCAACGTTGCCATTGTGAAGTCGTCTGGATGAGTAGAACGGATTTGTTTACGATGATGTCACAACCACATGACTGTGAGTGCTTCACGCCGGGTAGAAGTGTAACGAACTCGATGCGAGTTGTCAACAAATCCTATAACTTGGTTCATGAAACGCGCTTACAAAATATTTTCACTGTGAATATTTATTGTGTAATGGTGCAAAGTGAGAGAGAGAGAGAGAGAGAGAGAGAGAGAGAGAGAGACTCTCCCCTTAGGGCAGAGTCAATCCCGCCAGCAAAAATAGGGAAAAAAAGGAGCGATCTCACCTCTTCAGATGTTGGTTTACAGTAAGTCCTACAATACATTCCTCAAAAAGGGCGTAGAAGAGCAAATTAATCCATCAATGTGTAGCATTCAATTTATTCCAGACCATTAAAGACGCCGCCTTCCGCGTAGAATCATACGTCATCCTCGCCGCCATATTGGATAGGTCAAAGCGGAGAATAAAGATTAGCTGCGTTTAACTGTACCGTCCAAACGAGATCACATGGGATTACCTTTCACAGGTGAGAAACAACAAATTAATCCATCAACGTGTAGCATTCAATTTATTCCGGACCATTAAAGACGCCGCCTTCCGCGTAGAATCATACGTCATCCTCGCTGCCATATTGGATAGGTCAAAGCGAAGAATAAAGATTAGCTGCGTTTAACTGTACCGTCCAAATGGGATCACATGGGATTACCTTTCACAGGTGAGACTGGAAAAATACTTTTCATTGTATTTGGTCATTATAATGTAATTTTACAAACAGATTTTCCTGACTTTGTGGCTAATATGAAGTCTCGCGCATAATAGTTTATGCGCATGCGTCCTTACTTCTTCTATTGTTCTGGTGTCTCCGAAGGGACCGTCTTACAGCGCCCCTAGAGGTGTGGCATGTGTATTGCATCGTTTTCAGCAAGCGTTGCGTTGCCATATGGACCTGATATTTTACTGATCGTTGCCCATTTGGACGCGATATATTTTTAAATAACATCTCGTTGCCGTTGTCGTGTGGATGTAGCCTAAGACTGGGACAAAGGTTCACATTCCAGCAGGACAATGACCCTAAACATACTGCTAAAGCTACACTGGAGTGGTTTAAAGGGAAACATTTAAATGTCTTGGAATGGCCTAATCAAAGCACAGACCTCAATCCAACTGAGAATCTGTGGCATAACTTGAAGATTGCTGTACACCAGCACAACCCATCTAACTTGAAGGAGTTGGGGCAGTTTTGCCTTGAGGAATGGGCAAAAATCCCAGTGGCTAAATGTGCTAAGCTAATAGAGACATACTCCAAGAGAATTGCAGCTGTAATTGCAGCAAAAGGTGGCTCTACAAAGTATTGATTTTTAGGAGGTCAGTACCTATGCACATTCTAGATTTCTGTTTTTTCATTTTAATTATTGTTTGTGTCACAATAAAACAACAATTTGCATCTTTAAAGTGGTAAGCATGTTGTGTAAATCAAATGGTGCTAACCCCCCAAAAATCCATTTTAATTCCAGTTTGTAATGCAACAAAACAGGACAAACACGAAGGGGGATGAATACTTTTGCAAGACACTGTATATGCTATATGTATATACAGTGTCTTGCAAAAGTATTCATCCCCCTTCGTGTTTGTCCTGTTTTGTTGCATTACAAACTGGAATTAATTGTACAGTATCAATTGTATCGGAGTCACCTGAATCCGTTGCCGTGTGGACAGGGCCTAAATCTGCATGACACAGAAATACCTCAATCGCCTGTGAGGTTCAAACCTAGACATTGCTGTGAGGCAACCCCTGCACCACTGCGCCATCCCCCATTTTGGAACACTTCCAACATAGCAGCTATAAACAGTCATCATCTCACCAACCTCTCTCTCTCTCTCTTTCTTGAAGGTAATAACATGGAAAAAACTGCAACTGATCATTTTATAGAGAAATCACAAGTGCAAAGTCCTTCATTCTGAAACAAAACAGCTTTACCTCTAAGTTTTATGAAGTGGCAACACTGGAGACTCCTTCCTTATATCACCATATCAATGATTATTCATTAAAAGTCACTTCATGTCTTAAAGTAATGATGGATGTAATTTCTCTTTACTTAGTTGAGTGGTTCTTTACATAATATGGATTACTACAGTTGTGGAATAGGGCTATTTACTGTATATTTATTATTTACTTTTTACTGCTTGATCTCAAATACATTAAGAAGGCAAGAAACTCGTCAACGAATTAACTTTTGACAAGGCACACCTCTTAATTGAAAAGCATTTTAGGTGACTACCTCATGAAGCTGGTTAAGATAATGCCAAGTGTCCAAAGTGTGATCAAGGTAAACGCTGGATGCTTCGAAGAATCTAAAATATGAAACAATATGAAACACTTTTTTGTTTAACACATAATTCCATATATGTTCCATATGTTATTTCATAGTTTTGATGTCTTCACTGTGTTTTTTTTTACAATGTAGAAAATAGTCTCAATACAGAAAAACCGATGAATGAGTAGAGTAAGGGTGTACAAACTTTTGACTTGTACTGTACAAGTGCATGGTAATACAAGCCCCAATGTTAATTGATATGACAGAAACAGTAACCTGTTAATTCATTAATACAAACCTGATATTTGAATGACAGTCAGATCTGCTGTTATAGGAAACTAATCAACACCTTCAAACGGCACAATGGAATAAAACGACAAAAATTTTGTCCCGGTATTTTAAATCACATTAAATGTTCCAGTCATTCATCAGGTCTCAGTTCAATAACAGATAAACGCTCTCTGGTTTCTTTTTGTGTCCAAATCCTGAAATGTCATCTGTGTGAGTAGAACATCATGTAAAAGGTCCGGGTCATGTCACCATGCTTGTCATTTCTTTCAATCTGTGGGGAGTCTACATCCTTCCTTCCTCACATCTGAGAACACATCATACATCCACACTATCCATTTTTTTTTGCATAGTTGTGACAAGCCTTCACTGGTGGCTTTGCAGTAGCCCTGTCCTGAGCTAAACTCCATGGCAATATCCGTTGACTAAATCCATGTGCTGTACACATGTTGAACTTGTTGTTTCCTGCAGGTTTAACACAATGATATTTCATGTGATTTTCCATTAAAACCAACAAACACAATAGTTTGAACTTTCGGTTAGTCAAACTACATGCAGATGAATCAGCATTGATTTCCAATTCAAATTTTACCAGGGAGAGGTTTTAATGTGCTAGGTTTTTGTTTTGTTTTGTTTTTTCCCCACAATGAGTGCATGTGCAGTGCAGAGAAAAAAATAATGATGATTTTGCATCAATACTGGGTATACATATGGTACATAATATAACAGAAATATATAACAATATAATATAACAAAATAGTAGCCTTTTTTTGACACGGGTCCAAAAGGCAGTTGAACATGCTCCTAAATATAGTAACTGACCTGTATGTAAACTTTGTGATCGCTTTTTGGATCCTCTAATACACACAAATACCAAATAATTAAAGTTTACAGTCAGTACTTTAACATAATGTGATGTTACGTTGACATTGATAACATGACAGTGTGCTCAAGTTCAGAGCCAAAGCTCTAGAAAATGCTCTTGTCCATTTATGTGCATACACTATATTACATTTTGTATATTATTCTACAAATCTGATAGACATTTATACATAAATCTTTTATACATAAATCTGAGACTCACGGCTTGTTGGTTTAAGGATAAACATTTGCACACAGAAAAACTGTCACACGTGGACATTTATGAATCTGTTTTTTTTTTCTTGCATTGACAAGTTGTGAAAGTCTGTTTCATCAGCTTATCAATACTTCAAAGGAATCTTGAGTTTCATCAGTACTTTAAGTGCAGAACTATAGTCACTGTAAAAACCTTTCCCTTTATTTGATCCTTCCTGTGGAACTGCCTTTAATGACATGTTCTCATATTGTTCTTTTACATTTGTCTTTCCTCTGCTTCGTTTCTGTATTTTTTTCCCTTTTCACTGCCATTGTCTTGTCCCACACAGTCTCACACACACACACACACACACACACACACACACACACACACACACACACACACACACACACACACACACACACGTATCCTTCTTCCACCCATGATGTTTCCACTCTAATAAGTCTGAGGCCTCCACTGGGTTGCATTAACTATCTTGGCTCTGATTACAGGGGTACAAGTGTGTGACATTATATTTTCAAAGACATACACTCTTTGTCTTGCGCTCACCACCTGCCCACCCATTTTCCATCTCACAGTCCTAGAGTGCACTTGCTTAAAGTTCAGAATCTAAATGGCAAATGCCTGAATTTATCAAACCAACAAACAGTTCATGAGGAGAGTGTAAGCTCAGATTCCTCAGGTGTATGCAAAATATGGATGTAGAACTTTGAAGAATTATGTTCTTGAGGGTGCGATTGAACCGTTCAACTAAACAGTCCATTTGTGGGTGATAAACGCTGGTGTGGATCGGCTTAATTCCCAATAACCCATACAGTTTGCGCAGTGTGCGTGACATAAACAAAGTGCCTTGATCAGTCAGAATCTCTTTGGGGATTCCGACTCGGGAGATGACGTGGAAGAGCACTTCCGCAATACTACGTGCTGAGATATTGCGAAGAGGCACTGCTTCCGGGTATCGCGTTGCATAGTCCACCAGGACTAAAATAAAGCGATACCCTCGTGTTGACCGATCTAATGGCCTGACGAGATCCATCCCAATTCTTTTGAACAGGGTCTCGATTAATGGTAGAGGGCGCAAAGGCGCTTTTGGAATGGCCGTTGGATTTACTAATTGGCATTCACACCGTACACCACCTATGGACATCGCCGCGAATCCCTGGCCAATAGAACCGGGCCATTATTCGGGCTAGTGTCTTATCCTGCCCCAAGTGTCCAGCCATGGGATTAAAGTGAGCTGCCTGGAATACCAATTCCCGGCGGCTCTTTAGAATCAAAAGTTGTGAGACCGTCTCCTTAGTCTGAGTGTCCTGCGTCACTCGGTATAATCTATCTCTCATAATGGAGAAATGGGGGAAGGACGGGGTGGTGTTTGACTGGAGCATTTGACCATCGATTACTCTCACTTGGTCAAATACATGCTGCAGAGTCTCGTCTCGCGACTGCTGTAACGGGAAATCCGCAAGGGATTCCCCGAGAGAGAGAGGAGGAGCCTGCTGCTCCTCACTGCAACACGGAGATGACGTAGACGGCTCTATGACAGCTGCTCCTGCCAATGCCACTCCAGGACCTCCCCCTGCTGTACTACGGCAGGACCCACTCTTCACTAAATGGGTCATTAATTCCCGAAATCCCGGCCAATCAGTCCCCAAAATTATTGGGTGGGTAAGGCAAGGATTAACCGCCGCTTTTACACTAAATTTCTCCCCTCGAAATAGAATGTGGGCCGACACTAAAGGGTAGCTGTGAACATCCCCGTGCACACACAACACCTTCACCAATTGTGCTCCCCCCAGTGCCTCGTCTTGCACCAGGCTTTGGTGGATTGAGGTCTGATTACAGCCAGAGTCCACCAAAGCCTGATATGTATCCCCTTGGACACTCACTGGTATGCGATATGCTCCGGCCCGATCGAGGGCGGTTCCTGGCATGTCAGGGATCTGGACCACCGTGCCCACCTCCATTACCGAGCACTGATGCTGGAGGTGCCCCAGCTCCCCGCAGCGCCAGCAAACCGGCCCGGGCTTTCTCTCTGCACCGGTGCTCTGGGGCTCACTCACCTGAGGGGGGAGAGAGACAGACACAGAAGCGGGAAACGGGAGGGCACCGTGGGTGCGGCGGGCCGGCTGGGGTGGAGCCGGCCCCCACCTCCGCGGTGGGGGAATGGGTCGAGGATGAGACACAGAAGGGGAGGGAGAGAGCAAGAGAGAGGAGAGAGGAGAAACGGAGATCTGCGATCCTGCCATGGGAACAGCCGCCAAATGATCCTCCGCCAACTCAATGGCCTGATCCAGCGACGCCAGGCGATGGCACTAGACCCACTCTGCTGTTCCTTCGGGAAGCCGGACGATGAATTGCTCCAGTGCCACCAGATCGACGATTCCCTCGGCGTCGCGGTTGTCAGCCCTCAGCCACCACTGGCAGGCGTCCCGGAGTTGCTGGCCAAATGCGAATGGCCGGCCGACCTCCTCTAGGCGTAGAGTGCGGAAGCGCTGGCGTTGTTGTTTGCATGTGCACCCCACACGCTGGAAGACGGCCCGGCGCAGGTCTGCGTAGGCCAGCCGGCTGTCGGCAGGGAGCTGTAGCGCGGCCAGCTACGCCTCGCCCGTTAGCAGGGCGAGGAGGCGCGCCGCGCATTGTTCCACCGGCCAGCCCCAGGCCTCTGCTGCTTGTTCGAATAGCGCAAGGAAGGCCTCGGGGTCGTCGTGCAGGCCCATCTTCGTTAGGGTGAGGTGGGCCCGCAGAGGTGGAGGTGGTGGACCCCGCCGATGTGAGGAGGTGCCGGAACGCCTGACGATCTTCCTGTTGCGCCAGCACCAGGGCCTCGAACCATTGCTCTTGCTCCTTTCGGAGGGCGACCAGCGCCTGGTGCTGGCTCTGTTGGGCCATGGCGAGGGCGTGGATCAGGTCTGCAAAGGGGGAGGACTCCATGGGGCTATTCTCCTCTGTGCTCCTCACGGGTTTCAGCACCACTGTAGAACTTTGAGCGGGTGGGTGGAGCACAGAAGTACGGCAGGCCAGAACTGAGTTTCCAAAAACTCTTTATTGTAACACTTTTCAGCATTTTCACTCTCCCAGACACTCAGACACACGCACACACACATCAGCCGTCTGGTTGGGGAGAGAGCTCTCTTCCTCTGCTCTCTCTCTCCTTATATAGGGCGCGGTCACTGGGAAGACACACAAACACAGGTTAATTGACATCAGGTATAGTGATTCTGCCACTTACCTTCCCTGACTCCGCCCTCCGATCACAGACCGACACTTGACCACGCCCCCGCTGCCACAATGGAGATGATATAAAATCCTCTAAAAGGAAAATAAATACAAATACTCAACACCCTAAGGCTAATTCCATTATCTGCTCAAGTACAGTCATCATAACAAATTAATTTGCTCAACACCAGTCAGCCATAAAATTAAAACCACTGACAGGTGAAGTGAATAATGTTGATTATCTCATTACAGTGGTACCTGTCAAGGGGTGGGATATATTAAGCAGCAAGAGAACAGTCAGTTCTTGAAGTTAATGTGTTGGAAGCAGGAAAAATGGGCAAGCATGAGGATCTAAGCAACTTTGACAGGGGCCAAATTGTGATGCTAGATGACTGGGTGTGAGCATCTCCAAAATGGCATATCTTGTGGGGCATTCCCAGTATGCAGTGGTTCGTACCTACCAAAAGAGGTCCAAGCAAGGACACCCGGGGAACTGGCAACAGGATCATGAGTGTTGAAGGCTCGTTGATTCTCATGGGGCATGAAGGCTAGCCCATATGGTCCACTCCCACAGAAGAGTGACTGTAGCACAAACTGTTAAAAAAGTTAATGCTGGCTAAAACAGAAAGGTGTCTGCATTAACTTTTTCAGCAGTTTGTGCTACAGTTAACCCTTACCCTAGGTACTAACCACTGCATACTGGGAACACCCCACAAGATGTGCCATTTTGGAGATGCTCAGAGTCAGTCATATAGCCATCACAATTTGGCCCTTGTCAAAGTTACTCAGATCCTTATGCTTGCCCATTTTATCTGCTTCCAACACATCAACTTCAAGAACTGACTGTTCTCTTGCTGCCTAATATATCCCACCCCTCAATAGGTGTCAATTTAATGAGATAATTAATGTTATTCACTTCACCTGTCAGTAGTCATAATGTTATGGCTAGTAGTCATAGTGTATAAGATCATGTGTTTTATTGATTCTACACATTCCTCTGCTGGAAGGTGAATTTAAAGGTTAAAAAATGGGAAATTCCATCCATTATATGTAGCCACTTATCCTGTGCAGGGTCGCAGGCAAGCTGGAGCCTATCCCAACTGACTATGGGCGAGAGGCAGGGTACACCCTGGACAAGTCACCAGGTCATCGCAGGCCTGACACATAGACATAAACAACTATTCACACTCACATTCACACCTACGGTCAATTTAGAACCACCAATTAGCCTAACCTGCATGTCTTTAGGGGAAACCAGAGCACCCAGAGGAAACCCACGCAGACACGGGGAGAGCATGCAAAATCCACACAGAAGGGCCCCCGCCAGCTACTGGGTTCGAACCCAGAACCTTCTTGCTATGAGGCAACAGTGCTAAACACTGCGTGCCGCCTGCTTGTCATGGAGATACAGTGGTGCTTGAAAGTTTGTGAACCCTTTAGAATTTTCTATATTTCTGCATAAATATGACCTAAAACATCATCAGATTTTCACACAAGTCCTAAAAGTAGATAAAGAGAACCCAGTTAAACAAATGAGACAAAAATATTATACTTGGTCATTTATTTATTGAGGAAAATAATCCAATATTTCCACAATATCGAAATGTTGTGGAAAGACCTGAAGTGAGCAGTTCATGTGAGGAAACCCACCAACATCCCAGAGTTGAAGCTGTTCTGTACAGAGGAATGGGCTAAAATTCCTCCAAGCTGGTGTGCAGGACTGATCAACAGTTACCGGAAACATTTAGTTGCAGTTATTGCTGCACAAGGGGGTCACACCAGATACCGAAAGCAAAGGTTCACATACTTTTGCTACTCACAGATATGTAATATTGGATCATTTTCCTCAATAAATAAATGACCAAGTATAATATTTGTTTAACTGGGTTCTCTTTATCTACTTTTTGGACTTGTGTAAAAATCTTATGATGTTTTAGGTCATATTTATGCAGAAATATAGAAAATTCTAAAGGTTCACAAACTTTCAAGCACCACTGTACATGGCTTAATGGGGGGGGGGGGGGGAATCAGGACTATAAATTAACTTGTAACTTCACAGTTGAGCACTACAGCTCAACTACAGTGTTTTTTATTTTCTGTAAAGTTTTCTCAAGCCCTTTTGACCAGTCATACACACATACATACAGCAGGTTCTACCAGAAATCTGGTCATTCAGCCACAGGCCTGTGTGCATCGTCAAGCTACAGTATCTGTGCTGAAAATATAATATTAACACCACATATCTATTTGAAATGGGGCATTTTTTATTGACTGTTAAAAATAGATCTGCAAAACAGGCATAGACCTGTGAGGGTAATAATGTTATGCTGCACAAATCCAGCCTGTACAGGAAGCTGGCACTTCAAAAACCATCTCACTTACACAATCCCCCCACCCCCAAAAAAGCATCTCAAGTATTTTGTGGAAAATGGTATTTTGCAAAGAAAAATCAAGCATTTTTAGCCCAAATGCGGAATGGTACATTTGGGGAAAATCTGATCCATCCAGTCCAAACCATGTAGCAGGCAACTGGCAGGGTGATATGTGGTGTTTGTCTTCAGCTCAAACTGCAGGGTCATTTGTCAGGATAGAAGTGAAGGCTGTAAGCAAAACAGATGCAAATTGTTGAAGAAATCTTGCAGAGCTGTGAGGTGAAACTGTACACTCACTGTATTATATTGATATGGTGCTGAGTGTCTTGTATAGAAGTACAGTTAGTTCTCAGCTTTTATGAAAAATTACATTTAGACCATTTAGAGAGATCTCATCTCATCTCATTATCTCTAGCCGCTTTATCCTGTTCTACAGGGTCGCAGGCAAGCTGGAGCCTATCCCAGCTGACTACGGGTGAAAGGCGGGGTACACCCTGGACAAGTCGCCAGGTCATCACAGGGCTGACACATAGACACAGACAACCATTCACACTCACATTCACACCTACGGTCAATTTAGAGTCACCAGTTAACCTAACCTGCATGTCTTTGGACTGTGGGGGAAACCGGAGCACCCGGAGGAAACCCACGCGGACACGGGGAGAACATGCAAACTCCACACAGAAGGGCCCTCGCCGGCCCTGGGGCTCGAACCCAGGACCTTCTTGCTGTGAGGCGACAGCGCTAACCACTACACCACCGTGCCGCCCCGACATCAAAACTATGAAATAATATATAGAACGTATACGGAATTATGTGGTAAACAAAAAAGTTTTTTAAAAAATTCTGTTTGATATTTTCAGTTCTTCAAAGCAGCCACCATTTATCTTGATGACGCTTTACATTATCTTAACCAGCTTCATGAGGTAGTCACCTGGAATGCTTTTCAATTAACAGGTATGCCTCCTCAAAAGTTAATTAGTGGACGAGTTTCTTGCCTTCTTAATGCATTTGATATCAAATAGTAAATAATAAAAATACAGTAAATAGCCCTATTCCATAACTGTTGTAATCCATCCATCCATTATCTGTAACCGCTTATTCTATGCAGGGTCGTGGGCACTGTTGTAATCCATACTGTGTTATGTCAAGAACTGCTCAACTACAGTAAGTAAAGAGACATGGCATCCATCATTACTTTAAGATATGAAGTGACTTTTAATTCATAAAAATAAAGAAAATCCATTGAATTAGAAGGTGTGTGCAAACTTTTGACTGGTACTATAATGTATTTAATATACAGTATACACAATATACATGATTACTGTAAATCCAGGATTTCCAAAGTGAAGTCCTGGGACACTCCTGTGTCTGTGAAGCATAGAAAGAGGGTTCTATATTTTTTAAGTGGTGGACTGACTGTCCCCACCACCCTCAAAGCTATTATGAGTTTTTATAGATATTAGCTGGTGTGACTGGTTACATGAATCAAATGGGTTTAATATAAATATAAATAACTTTAAAACAAACACTCCTGTAAATAATGTCAACTTGAACCAAATTAGTTCTGAGCTCTGTGGTTTTATAGTCTAGTGACTGGATTATGTACATACAACAAATCGGTACTGATGGGGGTCTGCGGAATTTCTTTCTTTCTAATGTTAAAGGGGTTCCTGAAAGGGAACCCATTCAAAGTGATGACATTCAATAGACAGCTGACAGTGTTTGCAAATGAATGGCATCTGGCTCAGTTGTGTGAAATATACACCAGTTCTACACTGAAATAACTGATATACTGTATTTAAAGACTCGGTGTGATTTTCTAGCTGGTGTACTGACTTTCCAGCTCTTTCCAATGGGTGGTGAAGTCCCAATTGTGCATCCTGGCCCACTCATATATCAACTACGTAGTAGCTCATTGTACCCTCTGGCTTTCAGGTTGAGGCCTGACTTGAAACCGTGTTTCATTTGGAGCCAGTCTTGCATTGTGTGAAATGTGACATTTAATACACACCTCCTCCTCCTCCTCTCTTGTTTTCTTCCTCTCTTGTTAAAACAAACCTTTTAATTTCTCATTCACCTCAGATGAGTGTGAACTTATAAATTGTGTAAAGCAGTTCTAAAGTATGCCATTCTTCAGCAGGTAGAAATTTTGAAATGTGCATGTTTCAGGTGTTTATTTCCACCGTGCATTTTTTTTTTAAGTTTAGCACTTTGAAAGGTAGTTTGGAAACAGTTGACTACACCAATCCTCAGCTCAGGTTTTATTTTCATCTTGTTTATGAGCCAGATGAGTGCCTCTATGTTGCTCAAAAGCCAGTGGCAGAGGAGAAAAACTGGTTTCCCCAGAATGCATGCTGGTTTGGACTGGAATTGAGTCTTTGGGGGATTGCACTTGTGGTGCAACAAGAGAATTCAAAAAGCTTTCAAACTATCCAGTGCATGAGTCTTCATCTGAGCAAAATATCTGCAATTTTTAAAGCAAGCACTGATACAAATGGCCAAGAAAGAATTTGAACTGTTTAAAGGATTTAAATTATCCACAACATGACAAAAAATTATTTAAAGTTCACAGTGGTGCCATAATAAACTCAGAGCTTGGAGAAGAAGTTATGTAAAGTTCCTTCACGATGTATCAGTTCTTGTTTTTGGCCCTGAATCTGCATGAGAGAAAAAATAAAGAACTGGATCATCTCTATCTTCATTTAAATGTGAATAACAAAAGCTGCATAAAAGCTGTAACAGATTGTTGTTTTAGGTTTGAATAACACATCCTTTAGCATGGATTATTTACACAGGTGTGCTTGTGCTGCTTTCATGCCTCATGCATAATGAAATAAAATATACACCAGTGCTTCAATTAGGTCATGGCTGGATACAACTCTTCTCTTTGTTCTAGAGAGTAAATGTCTTTCACCATATCTTGTAAAGCATCTTGTGATCTTGCAAAAATGCCTCTTAGAACTTTTAGAAAATGTTGAATGCTTAGTTTTACTTCTGGGGGAACCCTTGAAGGTTCAACCCAGTGGAACCATTAACCAATGGAACCTTTGTAGAACCATTAATTATGTCATGAATGTGTTTTCTAGCAGTGTACCAAGTTACAAGATACAGTAGTTTAGCTACATTTTAAAAGTCATGCATGTTCTAGGTTCAGTCAGGACCAATACGAAAAAATTCAGAGGTTGTACATCACACTTATCCGAGTAATACATACAGTCTAAGCAAAAAGGGGTTTTCAAAGATGGATTTACTTTACTGGATAATTAAAGGTTCTTAACTTCCAAAAATGTGTGTACAGTACGTTTTCAGAAACAAGAATAAATGCAACACATTTAATGGCACATAAACATTGCACGTGCTGTGTTGGAACAGTTTGCTGAGCGAGTTCTCAAAGTTCTGCACATGTTTAGACATGTTTGTGTGTGTGTAGTGAGGAGGTTGATTTAGTGAGCAGGTGAGATTAGTGCAGTTTTGCGCCACCTTACCCTCAGGCTCAATCCTGTTCCTGTTAAAGTGAATATCTCTCATGGCATCACCCACCATTTGTGTATTTCAATCTGGGGGTGAGAGATGCCGTGTTATGTGTGTATGTATACAAGTGTGAGAAAGCGCTGCAGGGTGCCAGAGTTGGTGCACGATGCCAATGCAAATAGAGTTTTAAAGCCAGAAAGAAACGGTCTGTACATGAAGCTTTGTGGCACACAATATAAGTATTGCCTCTCTAACATTTTTCTTCACTTTTTTCTTAGAAATATTTAGTGCCAGGTTGTAGGTATGACTTCCCATGGTTGAGTACACAGCATGCTGTAACAGAACCCCGTTTTATCACAAGACCTAGCCTGTACTGCATGAAGCTTGTTCACTCTGCTCCAATGTTTCACTTTCAGGCTATTCATTTAATCATGACATTCACACAAAAGTTAAAAAAAAAAGTGAAATACACCTTTCTCAGCATCAAGTACTAACATGACTTAATGCAGCCTCTTTAGAACTTCTCTCTGTTTCTATGTTTTCTTTTTGGTTCTACATTTGCTTCTTTCCAGGGAAACACCCACAAAGGTATTATATAACCATAAGGCAAGTCATAACAACCCACATTTAGGCACCTTGTGAGAAGGAATGTGTGGATCTGTGTGTACTCATAATGTTGATTCAGGGTCACTTTCTACCCTTCCAATACTGTTCAGGGTCATTAAGGGCCAGAAAAATCTAATCCAGCAATACAGTAACTTGAAGAAGAGACAAGAGTAGGTTGGAAGCAATAAAACAAGACCTGAAGTGGAATGCCAAGACGTGTTTCTGAACTATTGTAGAAATATCTTGATGATGACACACCAGTATGAACTTCATTCACAATTTACCTAATTTTTATCTAATATTTCCCTCATGCAGAACTTGTCTATGTTTTTCTTTTCCTTGCAGGAGGATAATGAGATCCCCACCACCTTGTTAACTAAGGAATCCACAGCAGATATTGCCTCAACCTCTGTTCAGGATGAGAAGCCTGCCTCTCCACGTGCTTCAGTGATTGATCCCAACCACTCCCATGAGGAAGGATTGCAGACCATCAGCCTTTCCTCTGATGAAGAGGAAGGAGCAGTGAGCCCCCCACTGGAGGGCAGCACAATGCTTGGAGAGGTGCCTGAGGATGAGTTCCCAGGCATGGGAAGTGATCATGTGGAGTGGTCTCGCACTGACAAGTTTAAGCGATCCAGTCTGAAGAAGGTAGACAGCCTAAAGAAGGCCTTCTCACGCAAAAGCATTGAGAAGAAAATCAATAAGATTGTGCCCCCGGAGCGGCGTGAAAAGATCAGGAAGAGCTTCTCTCCCACCCATCCTAAAAGCCCAACCAGTAAAAGCTCGTCCTTTCGCGTCTCACCCATGACTTTCACTGTCAAGAAGGTGCGAGATGGAGAAGGTGAGGCTACTCAGGCTGTGAGTGAAAATGCTACAGTGGAGGTGCCACCCATGGGGGGACTGGATGGTCAGCTACCAATGGCAGAGGTCCATAATGAAGAAGAAAAGATTAATGGAATGGAGCACAGTCCATCCCCCACAGGCAGTGGAGATGGGGGTGCCTCAGTTACAGAAGATGCAGAGTTTGATAATGGTCCTTCAGACAAGGTTGCAGAAGAAGAGGAGTTACAGGAGCCCAGTGAAGCTAATAATGCAGCTGATGCTCATGAGAATGGAGGTCATAATGTTGTAGATGAAGAGGAGGACAAGTCTGTGTCTGCACCTGAATCTCCCCCGTCAGCTGCAGTAGCTATCCAGCAAGCTTCTTAGATTTACTAGCATTCCATCTGTTGTGGAGATCTTGGCATGGGAGCAAACCATCTGTTCAAAGTCAGCTGTGTTATGTAAGAGCTTGTCTGATAGAAAACTTGTGTAAAAAGACTTTTTTTTGTCTTGAACTGAGCTTGACATGGTAATGGGTGAAAACTATTCAACAAACTGAATTATGTCTTACCACACTTGATATATTAAAATTTTTATAGCTATATCTTCTTGTATATAGTCTTAAACCTCTATTGCATGCCATCCTATACTTCAGATACTATCCTTCCCAATATACTGGACTACAACAGATAACCAAATCAAATGTGATTCCATAGAGTAATTAAGGGATTAAGAAATACAGATTGAGAAATGCCCTTTTTTATGAAAAATATGAGAGAAAATCAGTTGCTTATGCTGTATACTGTCTGACTTCCCCGATAATTGTTTACTGCTTTCAGAGCAAAATAGATTTTCAGCATAACTCATAACACTGAAAATTATTTTTAATAAAGTGATTATCGAAGATTGTGGAGTAAGTAGTATGTGTTTGTTCGAAACAATGCTTCTTCGCTTGCTTTACATATACTCACCAAAATATTAGTAAATCCTGTACAAGGCAGAGTGGTTTTCCCATTTGGTTATTTCCAACATTATTGCTTGTACACTTTGCCAAGTTGTAAAAATGACTTCTGTATTTATAAATAGAATTTATAAGCAGTACATAAACATGCCTACCTTGACAATTACAAGTAGCATAATAATGAATAAGCGGACTAAGTGCACACGTTAACAGCAATGTTAATTGTCCAAGGCTATCGTTTAAGATTTTATAGTGATTATTTAATTTAAACTCTCTAATATAATATAAAATATCCTTTATTTATCTAATTAATTAATCATTAAAAACAGTCTTGATTGACACAGAGCCCTGCCTGTGACTGGGACTCCTCCTTTTGGCAGGGGTGTGTGGGTGTGGGTGTGCGCGCGTACTCAGGTGAGTGTAAATAAGAGATGAAAGAAATTAGTCACTAATATCACCTTTATATCTGATTAACAAACACCAGTTATGTTAGTTTTAGCACTATGATCTGGTTATTCATTCATTTATTTATCTTCAGTAACTGCTTTACCCCGATCAGGGTCATGGTGGATGCCAATTAATCACAATTTAGTGTCATCAATCCACCAACCAGCAAGTTTCTGGGAGGTTTGAAGAAACTGGAGAATACAGAGGAAACCTGCCTGGTTCTTCTAACATCATCTTTGTAAGAAAAACTGCTCAATAAATAATTTTTTTTAAACTTACTTACCTCCTGGAAATAGATTTTCAAACCATGTTGAAGGTCTGATATACTGTATGTTCAGAGAAGAAGGATGCTAACCTCTGCAAAGAAGGGATGCTTCGTGGCTGGAGATGGGAAGCACCATTCCAAACCTGGCACAGACATGAACCAGGCAGAAAAAAAAAAATAAAGCACATTCCTGATCCTGATAGATCGATCCTCTACAGTGTATTTTCCACGGCTTGAAGATGTGAAAGGTGGGGTTTGTCTAGCCAAAGGGATTGATGGCATATTTTCCGCCAGGAGGTCGGGGTATGCAGGACCCTCATGCTCCACAGGTGTTCTGCCTCTAAGCTCTCTCAGCTGTTTGGCTCAGCAATGGTACGGTCAGATTCATCACTGTTCACATCACTAACCTTTGTTGAAGGTTAATTTTATCAATGCAGTAAATAATTTTTATGTTACAAATTATAACTCCATGATACAAATGCATAAACTATATATACAGTACTGTGGAAAAGTTTTAGGCACCCTTTTTTCATACAAACTTTGTTATAGATTTCTGTTTTATGACTTCTACATTATCAAGTCAGGATAAAAACATTTAGAGTTCTAAACGTTTGTTTTCCAGCACAAAATTAAATGTTACAGAAAAAAAAAAGTTTGTATCTGAGCAGCATATTCCATAAGAGAGCACTTTTCAGATTAAAAAAGAAAACATAATGAAGGCTACTGGGTTTTGCTGCAAAATGAGGAAGCAAGTGTGACAGTCAAAGTGCCCAGAAGAACTGTGGCTGGTTCTGCAAGATGCTCAGTAAAAACCTACAGCTCAGTTCCTTATAAAACTGCACTAACTGTACCTGAGACTGCTATTTTTGTTAAAAGCAAAAGGTTGTCTCACACCAAATACTGACTTTGTTTCATTTATTTTGGCTTACTGCTGGTTACAGTATTTTTTTTATGTTGAAACATTTCATTATTTTTAAGCCATTTTTGATCTACAGCATTTCTTTACATGGGCCTAAAACTTTTGCATAGTATTATACATATAAACAATATTGCTGTATAAATCATGATTAGAAATAATTATCTGTAATTATTCAAAATCAAACAGCAAATATTATAAAACAGTGTATATTATTGCAAAATAGTAATCCAATTACTGATGGATTTGGAGATATGGCACCAACACAGGGTTGGCTCTACACACACCTCATTTTTAACACCAACCACATGTGAGATGGCCTTGGAGTCTGGGTTTCTCTCTCTCTAGAGTTGCTGTTAGTGTCAATTTATACTTTTTTTTTACAAACTTTTGTGGTGGACATTAATAGGAGGAGTATTTATAGGAAGAATATTAGTTAGGTGATAAATGAATACATGCACTGTTTTTGATCAACACATCGATCATTTATGTAAAATTTTAACTCATTTGTAACTCATGTGGACTGAATGGTATCAAGTGTTTGTTGGGTCTGGTTGAGGATCACATTTGTAATGTTATTAAGCTGTATTTTTGAAGATAGGTCAAAATAAAAATAAAAGAATAGAGTATACGCATGTGAATACTTAATGCTGTGGAGAGAGTGGAGGAAAAGCACACAGACACAGTACATGCTGAGGTGGAAGATAAGCCTGTCAAAGCCCTAACTGCAGAAGGCGGACCTGAAAAATGTGCCTAATTAATTTTGAGTGACGTCTGACCAGTGAGATGTCACTGATAACCTGCATTTCTGGATTACAACATAATGAGAATATTATTCATAATGGCATAAACAGGCTCCACTTTGTGTAAAAAATTAAAGATGGTCTTTAAATTATATTCTTATAAAACCAATTTCACTAAGCCATAGAAAGAACATCGTTACTGGGGACAGCACCTGGAGGTCCGCTTATCTGAGGAATTTGCTCGGAACATCTCATCTCATTATCTCTAGCCGCTTTATCATCCTACAGGGTCGCAGGCAAGCTGGAGCCTATCCCAGCTGACTACAGGCGAAAGGCGGGGTACACCCTGGACAAGTCGCCAGGTCATCACAGGGCTGACACATAGACACAGACAACCATTCACACCTACGGGCAATTTAGAGTCACCAGTTAACCTAACCTGCATGTCTTTGGACTGTGGGGGAAACCAGAGCACCCGGAGGAAACCCACACGGACACGGGGAGAACATGCAAACTCTACACAGAAAGGCCCTTGCCGGCCCCGGGGCTCGAACCCAGGACCTTCTTGGTGTGAGGTGACAGCGCTAACCACTACACCACTGTGCCGCCCTGCTCGGAACATATTGAATATAATTAGATATGTTTTGTCTCAGCTTCAGGTATTAAGCATAGTGAGTCTGGTAATCAAGTGCAAAAGTTTGCATCCCCAAAGGAAAATGCATCTATATTTAATGTGAGAGAAGTTATGCCTGGGACAAGCTGTCATGAGTCATGTTGTTTACTGTTTATAATAAATGGGCTCCACCTGCTTTTTTTTTTTAGTTTTTACAATTTTTTCTTGTAACTAATCCTTTCCACAAAGCCACATAAAGAAGCGAAGGGCTTCAAAAAATTTTGTTGTTTTTTCAAATATACTACATGAATGTATGACAGCGTATTACTTTTTATAATAATACACAAAATGAGAATAATTACGTTAAGTGTATTAAAGGGCTGTTTATTCCCTTTTCCCACGAACGCAGAGCCGGATGGTGTAAAGTAGCAGGGTAACTGTCCTTCACTTTCAAGAGAAATAATGATAAAAATGCTAAATTTTTGTCATCCACCTCATCTAATTTACTGTTAAAAAAAATAACTTAACCAGACACACACACACACACACAGGGAGCGAGACAGACAGATAGGTAGTTAGATCAACAGAGAGAGAGACAGACAGACAGACAGATAGAGTAGCATGGTGGTGTAGTGGTTAGCACTGTTGCCTCACAGCAAGAAGGTTCTGGGTTCAAGCCCAGTGGCCAATGGGGGCCTTTCTGTGTGGAGTTTGCACTGTTGCCTCACAACAAGAAGGTTCTGGGTTCAAGCCCAGTGGCCGATAGGGGCCTTTCTGTGTGGAGTTTGCATGTTGTCTGCGTGGGTTTCCTCTGGGTGCTCCAGTTTCTCCCACAGTCCAAAGACATGCAGGTTAGGCTAATTGGTGGCTCTAAATTGACCGTAGGTGTGAATGGTTGTTTGTCTCTTTGTGTCAGCCCTGCAATGATCTGGTGACTTTTCCAGGGTGTACCCTGCCTCTTGCCCATAGTCAGCTGGGATAGGCTCCAGCTTGCCTGCAACCCTGCACAGGATAAGCAGTAATGGATGGATAGATATCTAGCAGATAGAGGAAGCGAGATAGAGATACAGCATATTGCAAAAGTATTCATCCTCCTTGAGGTTTGTCCCGTTTTGTCGCATTAGAAGCTGGAATTAAAATGGAGTTTTTTGGGGTTAGCACCATTTGATTTACACAACATGCCTACCACTTTAAAGGTGAAAACTGTTGGGGGGGGGGGGGTTCATTGTGACACAAACAATAATTAAGAAGAAAAAACAGAAATCTGGAGTGTGCACAGGTATTCACCCCCTTTCTTATGAAACTCATAAATAAGAGCTGGTCAAACCAATCAACTTCCTAAGTCACATAATTAGTTGATTAAGATCCACCTGTGTGCAATCAAAGTGTCACATGATCTGTCGCATGATGTCTGTATAAATCAATCTGTTCTGGAAGGACCCTGACTCTGCAACACTACTAAGCAAGCAACTTGAAAACCAAGGAGCCTCCAAACAGGTCAGAGACAAAATTGTGGAGAAGTATAGATCAGGGTTGGTTTATAAAAAATATCCCAAAGTTTGAATATCCCATAGAGCACCATTAAATCCATTATAGCAAAGTAGAAAGAATATGGCACCACTACAAACTTGACAAGAGAAGGCTGCCCACCAAAACTCACAGACTGGGTAAGAAGGGCATTAATGCAACAAAAGACACCAAAGATCATACTGAAGAAGCTGCAAAGATCCCCAGTGGAGATGAGAGTATCTGTCCATAGGACCACTTTAAGCCACACACTCCACAAAGCAGGGCTTTACTGAAGAGTGCCCAGAGAAAAGAAAAAAAACATTGCTTAAAAAAAGAAAAAAGAAAACACATTTGGAGTTTGCCCAACAGCATGTGGCAGACTTCCCAAACACATGGAAGAAGATTCTCTGGTCAGATGAGACTAAAATTGAACTTTTTGGCCATTATGGGAAATACCATGTGTGGCGTAAACCCAACACTTCCCATCACCCTGAGAACACCATTCCTACAGTGAAGCATTGTGGTGGCAGCATCATGCTGTGGAGATATTTTTCATCTGTAGGGACAGGAAAGCTGGTCAGGAGTGAAGGAAAGATGGATGGCACTAAATACAAGGCAATTCTGGAGGAAAACGTGTTTGAGTCGGCCAGAGGTTTGAGACTGGGACAAAGATTCACATTCCAGCAGGACAATGACCTTAAACATACTGCTAAAGCTACACTGGAGTGGTACTTATTTTAAGCAAAAGTAGTCGCATATTTCAAAAATCAAACTTTAATTTTTGGAGACCAAATAGTGTTAAAAAAAATGAATTTTCTTTAAAATGCCAGATGGGCTTGACATATGTAATAACATCAGGTAGCAATTGCTTGGAGCAACTCAGCTCTTTCTTTTCTCTTTTTACATCGTAGTTCTGTTAGCTTTACAAGTATGTTTCTGAATTTATCAGTTTTTAAATAAGTATGCCTCATTGTGTAGCATACTGTATAAATGCCACAATGATGCTAAAAAGAAAGCACAAGTTGGAAATAGACTGCATTTCTGCAAAGAAAATGCCAAGTGTGCTTGATCAACTGGAACAGAGTGTCACTGATAGAAACTGGATCAGACATGAGACCTTGTGCTGCAAAATCTTTTTTACATTATCTACATGGTGCTGGTTCTGGGTAGATTAATAGAGAGAGAAAGGGGGGGCAAAGTGTGTGTGTAGTGTGTGTGTGTGTATGTGTAGTGTGTATGGCTGCACACTCTAAACTCTCCGTTTAAAATGGCTCAACTCACAGCACGATATGACACATCATACACTAAAATCTATTTTTACATGATCTACAGCTGGTTCTGGGTAGATTAACAGAGAGTGTGGCATGGTTTAAAACAGAGATTTTAGAACACGATGCATGCAGCATGACATGACACTAAGTTTTTCTCCCGAAACTCCATTCATTTGAATGGGGAGAAAAATGAATGGAAGTGAATAGGAGAAAAAGGAATGAGCGAAAATAAAGGAAAAGATGAGTGTGGGTCAGAACCGATTGCATGTATGTGTCGGGGGAGTTGGCCTGAGGTATCACATGAAGTTGGATGAGTCTCCAATGAAGCGTGTTCAAGCAGGACAGTTTGATTCATGAACCTCATTCATTCTCTATGGGGAAAAAAATGGCAGGAAAACAACAAGAACTAGAGAACAGGTGCATCTATCCAAATGCTGTATACAAACACATTACACCGGTTCAGTCTGGATGTGTCAGAGTTGGACCATTGTTGATATCTTTTTTTAAGACAAAAATTTTTCATTTTATAGATCTCTTTACTATGCAGCTTACAGACAATTCACTTGGTGGACTCATAGCTACTTGGGGAAAACAGTAAGGAGAGTTATTAGTGTGCTTGCTCAACACAAAGCAGCATGAATCACACTATTGTTCTTCTTAAGTTTGCTTTATTATTATTATTATTATTATTATTATTATTTATTCACCCATTTTTTGGTACCACTACTCCTCCTACAGCTTTTGAGATATCAACAGCGTTCCAACTCTGACACGTCCATCCTGAACCATGCCACACACTCTCTGTTAAGCCTCACTCACAACCCGCCGTAAGTGCTTTGGACACGCACGGGTCGCAGGGTTTGGTAGCTTGCAGCCGTGCCGCAGGGTCGCGGTGAACCCGGGGGAAAGTTTGGGGGAGGAGTACGGGCAAAGTACTTGTCAAGTACAGGCTGCACACCTGACTTCCTCGAGGCATGTGAAAAATTGCACCGTTAGCCAGTGGAAAGCGTATATCTGACGCACATGATCAGTGTGTGTTCAGTGAATGTGGAGTGTGTGAGACTTGCATTTTACCAATTTCCTGTGCTACCAGTTCGGGTTGCACTTATGAAGCATGTGCGATGCATGTGATTAGCACGTTACAATCACTCATAACTTGCGTGTGATGCAAGTCAGGAGTGGGTATAAAACCAGCGTGTCTGCAGCATTCTGCATCTGTCTTTCGGCTGAAGCGCACTGGATATTTTGTGGGAAAAATTAAAAAATTTTCAGTTTAAAGTTTAGAAAATGGGACCCAAGAAGAAGCAAGCATAAGTGAAGTAACCCAGCCTGAAACAGCAGAGGGGGAGGAGAAGGAGGAAGAATTTGATGATGATGATGGTAGCAGCACCAGCAAGTCCTGCACGGACAGGGAGAAGTATGCCTTCAAGCCAGCAGAAGGCACAGCATCCCGCCAGAGGTATTTTCACAGGTAAATACTAATTAAACCTCTTGTTGTTAGGACTGGGGACTGTTTTGGCCTCTAGAGGCCGCTGTCATTGCTTTTTCTTGTCATGTTTGTTTTGGCCTCTAGAGGCCGCCACTGCTTCTGTGTTTTGTGTTTGTTTTGATTGCTTGTTTTCATGTGCTTTTTGCCTCACCTGGGGCTTCATGTACAAAGACCTGCGTGGATCTCCCACTAAATATGTGCGCACGTCAAAATCGGGAAATTTGCGTATGACCAAAAAAATCCGGATGTATCAATCAGTGCGTACGAAGGTTTCCACGCACTCTCCTGTTGTACATCCCAATCAACGTGGAATTCGGCGCACATGCACGAGCCCCGTTCCCCGCCCCGTCTCTTCCCTCAATTATTCCACACTGAATATGTTAATTAGTATAAATAGACCTGCAGTAAGGCCCGCATTAGGTAAAAGACATGGCAACTTTTACTAACGCGTTAATGTTAATTAAATGTTAGAAATCTCGCGTTAATCAAATTAACATTTAACATTTATTATTAACATTTAACATTAACATTTATTCGCGTTAATCCCTGCCTTTAGCACAGTGTAATAGAATTCACATACATCACTTAATTGTTCTGTCACCTCCAATTAAAGTGATGTTCAAAGTGTATGCTATGAGACATGCAACGGTCACTGATTGTATGCCACTGAATGTGAATGTAGCCTATACCAAGATAACGGTATGATTCGCATCGTCCGCAGTGCCTGCACCACAATGAGTGTCTATTTGAGTTACATGGGTTTTGAAAACAAAAAAACACCTTTAGTGCTCTAATGTGTACATTTTTTCGGGGACACCCTGTATTTGAGGAAATGTCTTCCTCTCTTAGTAGGCCCAATATTCCTCGCCACATGTAACCAGAAATAAAACATGTGCACATATTTTCCACAATAGGATTTTAATGACAAATGTATTCTAGCAGGGTGCCAGGGAACAACAGGAGGCCCCCAGTCCATCCCACCCTAGCAGGAAGAGGACCCCCAGCCGAGCGGATCCAGCGTCACTGTCACCTGCCCCCCTTCTCCACCGCCTGCCCCTGTTGCCGGGTCCACAGGCTGGGTGCTGACGCGCGCGGTCCTTGAGTCGCAGGGGGAAATTTTAAAGGGGATAGAGGCGATTAACGACAACCTCGAGGGAATCCGCGAGGAATTGAAGGAACTGAATAACACATTAAAAGAATATCTTAAAAAATGAATGGTGTCCCGTGTCCCGTCTGTCCTTACCTTTTCACATTGTGGCTATTAAGCGCTGCCGGGTTTGTATGCCATGTCGCTGTGGCACCTCGTTGTGAGGCCCAGGGTCTGGGTCCTCCGGCAGGTCTCGCTCCATTATTGGCACGCCGTGCCGCTGCGCCACATTGTGTAACACGCCACACACCGCGGTTGTGTCTGATTTGTACGCACTTGGAAATAGTTTCATATATTGATCTTGGTAATTATGTGATAAGGCTACCCCACGCAACATCAACTAATAATATTTCAGTCTGACACCTCGCGGCAAATGCGCGAGGAAGATCTATTAAAGGGATAGTTCGGGATTTTTGACATGAATCTGTATGGCATCCCCATCAATAGTGTCATGCAAACACACTGACTTACCCCTGACAGCATCCTGTGAGTCCAGTTCTTGTCCAGTTTTGGTCCAGACGAAAGTAGTCCGGCAAGTTTGTTGGGGTCACGAAAGTAAAATGTTTTTCGTCTCAAAACAGTATGTGTTCAAAAGAGTGATATATTTGCATCACAAAACCGTTGCCAAATAAAAAGTCAGACCTCGAAATCGCTTGGCACTATTTTCTCTCCCTTCTTATCACTGCGCGCTGCCGCCAGGTGACACGGCTGTTTCATTCATTGTTTACTAGTGATGGGAATTTCGGCTCTTTTGGCTCTTCTTACTATAAGGAGCCGGCTCTTTCAGAAGATTTTTTATAATTATTTCTCATGACTTGTACATTCACATCGAGTACACATATCAATGCAAATTAACACGAAGGGATTTACTAGACCAATTTATATCTGGAACTATTTTCAGCCACAGCACAGGCAAAGCACCACTGCAGGTGCAAAGACACCGCGCAGCGCCTGAAAACGGGTGCGCAGCGCCTGAAAACCTGTTTTCAGGCGCTGCACGGTGTCTTTGCGCCTTCCTTTTCCTACCTATTCCTTTAATTGCTGCAATTAACTAGTTAATTCTGATTCTATTTCTCCTCTCAGTTATAATCTTTCCTGCTTTTGAAAAGATCCTCTCTGGGGGGACAGATGCTGCCACTATACACATCTTCCATGCTATCACGTGTGTAAGCCGTGGATAGAGTGCAGCCTTGGTCTCCCACCAGCTTAGTGGGTCTGCGTTTCGCTGTCACCTGGCGGCAGCACGCAGTGATAAGAAGGGAGAGAAAATAGTGCCAAGCGATTTTGAGGTCTGACTTTTTATTTGACAACGGTTTTGTGATGCAAATATATCACTCTTTTGAACACATACTGTTTTGAGACGAAAAACGTTTTACTTTCGTGACCCCAACAAACTTGCCAGACTACTTTCATCTGGACCAAAACTGGACAAGAACTGGACTCACAGGATGCTGTCAGGGGTAAGTCAGTGTGTTTGCACGACACTATTGATGGAGATGCCATACAGATTCATGTCAAAAATCCTGAACTATCCCTTTAAGCTAGTTGCAATGCATGGTCCTGTATGTGCATTCTTTAATTTAATTAATTAACCAATAGTCAATGGGAATAATATCGAAATGATATTGCTGGGGTTTCTCATTTCCCGTAATTACAATATGGAAGGGATGGTTGATGGATCTGTTGGCATTTACCCAACAGTCTCGCATTATGTGTCTCGACAATGTTGTATGACTGACATACATTTCAATTCACGCATCCTGATGTTCCGATGCATTTTTGGATGCCTCTTATCGCCATGTCATGACTCTTGACTGAGTAGGCCTAAATGTAGTTGCGTTGCTCTGCCTCTAAGTGTCGCCAAGTACCAAGATGCACCAGAAATGTGCGTACGCCAGCCATGAGGTTTTCGTAGAGTACCGCACTTTTCCACGCCAAGTCAATCTTTGTGCATACGAATGTTTGCGCAGAAAGTGACGTATGTAGCTTTTTTGTGCATACGCAAGCTTTGTACATGAGGCCCCTGTTCCTTATTTCCTGCCCCGCCTAGTTTCTAATTTCCCTGTGTATATATACTTCCTCAGTTTGGTCCCTAGTCACGGAGTCTCTGTGCTGTTATGTTATCACCTGAGATCTCTGTTCCATGTTCTTTGTCTTTGTGGTCTTTTGTACTTTGTTTTCTTGTGAACATTTTGGACTTTGTGTTTACCATTTTGGGATCTTCTGAGCATTTGGATTTTTGCCTTTTCTTTTCTTATCTTTGGCTTTTTGTTTTTTACTTTGAACTTTTGTATTTTTTATTTTTTCTCGTATATCTTCTGAGAGTTGGGATTATACTTTTGTTTTTTGCCTTTTTGCATTGTAAATAAACTGTTTTTTTTCTACTCTACTTTCGTCTCACTCCTCTGCACTTGAGTCATTCCCCTGGTGGCCTAGTGGGGGTTTGCTGGATTACTACACCAGCAACCCGGGTTCGATTCCCAGCAAAACCCTAACAGAAAGACTCTGTCATGACCGACTCAGCAGAGGCTGCTTCAACTGTCTACCTGGCCAACCTTCAGGGAATTATGGCAGCTTTAACACGCTTCGGAGCGACCATGGACACTCATGGACGAACACTCGCAAGCCAACGTGAGGCCCTTGCTCGCCATGAGGTACTGCTTCAGCAAATTGGGAAAGCCCTGGCACAGCTGACTCCTATGCCTGCATCTCCTCCTCCTGATTCTGCTCCACCATCCGCTCCAGTGCCTCCTGCCACGCTGCCTCCTTCACCTCATGAACCCAGCCTTCCTGCACCACAGAGGCATGACGGCAAGCACAGTGAGTGCCGGGAGTTCCTTACCCAGTGCCAACTCACCTTTGAGCTCCAGCCTACCACCTACACTACGGATTGCCTTTGTGATAACCTTGTTAGCTGGTAAGGCACGAGCTTGGGCAACAGCCATCTGGCAGAGACAGGGACCTGAGTGCTCTGATTTCAAGCTGTTTATGGAAGAGATGCTTCGTGTCTTCGATCAGGCGGACATCAGTAAAGACGCAGCCAGAAAGCTCATGTCCATCCGGCAAGGAGGAAGCATCGCAGACTACGCCATCTCGTTCCGGACGCTCGCAGCAGTCAGCGGATGGAACAAGGCTGCCCTGGTTTCAGCCTTCCACCATGGTTTGTCTGACCCCATCAAAGACGGCCTGGCCTCTATCGGATGCCCAAGTGACCTCGAAACTCTGATCTCACATGCTATTCGTCTTGACAACAGGATTAGAGAGCGCCTCCAAGTCCTGAGCGTCCCCGGCCTCACTGCCTCAACATGGAGCCCGTCTACCTCCTCCAGTGACTGTCCAGAGCCCATGCAAGTGGGCTGTACTCGCCTCTCCGCATCTGAGAGGGAGCGCAGAAGGAGGGACAAGTGCTGCATCTACTGTGGCAAGCCTGGCCATTTCCGAGCATCATGTCCCGAGCTCTCGGGAAAAGGACCGCCCCGTCCAGCCGAGGGAGGGTTGTGACGGGGCCTACCCTCTCTCCCGAACTCCCTGGCCAAGGAGTCTACATCCCAGTCTCCATCTCCTGGGGTGAGTCCATCCACTCTTGTCAGGCCTTGCTAGACTCCAGGGCGGCGGGAAACTTTATGGATATCCACTTCGCCCAAAGAATCAATGTCCCTACTGCTCCTCTTGAAGTCCCGCTGTCTGTGTCTGCCCTCGATGGCCAAGCTTTAGGTGATGGAAGAGTCACCCAAGTTACTTCTCCAGTCTTTCTCCAGGCTCAAGGTCACAAAGAAGAAATTTCCCTGCACCTTATTCATTCGCCAGAGTTCCCAGTTATTCTAGGCCTTCCTTGGCTTACCCGCCACAACCCGCGCATAGACTGGGTAACAAGCCAGGTTGTGGAATGGGGTCCTGCATGCCATGCCTCTTGTCTGCTCTCTAGCTCTCCTGTGTCTCCTGCTGAGCCTCCTGATCTCACCGAGTTATCTCAAGTTCCCACAGAGTACTGGGATTTGAAAGAAGTGTTCAGCAAGATTAGGGCCACCATTCTTCCTCCGCACCGTGCCTACGACTGTGCCATCGATTTGCTCCCTGGGACTACCCCTCCTCGGGGCAGACTGTTTTCCCTCTCTCAGCCAGAACGCAAGGCCATGGAGGAATACATTAAGGACACCCTGGTCTCTGGGTTCATTCGACCCTCCACCTCACCTGCTGGCGCTGGCTTCTTCTTTGTTGGTAAAAAGGATGGAGGGCTCCGACCGTGTATGGACTACAGGGGCCTTAACAAAATCACAGTGCGCAACCGCTATCCCCTTCCGCTGATGTCCACAGCGTTCGACCTGCTCCAAGGTGCCACTGTCTTCACCAAGTTGGACTTATGGAACGCATACCACCTCATCCGTATCCGACAGGGAGATGAGTGGAAGACTGCCTTTAACACCCCGTCAGGGAACTATGAGTATCGAGTTATGCCCTTCGGACTCACCAACGCACCGGCAGTTTTTCAGACCCTAATCAACAACGTCTTGAGGGACATGATTAACCAGTACGTTTTCGTCTATCTCGAAGACATCTTGATATTCTCCAAGACCTTACAGGAGCACCGCCACCATGTCCGCCAAGTCCTCCAGAGACTTCTACAGAACAATCTGTTTGCTAAAGCCCAGAAATGCGAGTTTCATGTCCCCGAGGTCTCCTTCCTGGGTTTTATTGTACGGACTGGACAACTCCAAATGGACCCAGCCAAGACCTTGGCCGTCTGGGACTGGCCTACTCCCAAGTCCATTAGAGAAGTTCAGCGGTTCTTAGGATTCGCTAACTTCTACCGCAAGTTCATCAGGAACTTCAGTTCCATAGCAGCACCCATATCGGATCTCACCAAAAAGACTGGTGGATCTTATGTCTGGTCTCCTAGGGCAGAAAAGGCATTCAAGGACCTCAAGCACCGCTTTTGCACGGCACCCATTCTGGTCCTCCCGGACACTTCCCAACCGTTCATTGTGGAGGTGGACACCTCGGACAGTGGTGTCGGCGCGGTGGTCTCTCAATGCTCGGAAGGAAAGTTGCACCCCTGCGCTTACTTCTCCCACCGCCTGAGCCCTGCGGAGTCCCGGTACGATGTGGGGGATCGAGAACTGCTAGCGGTTAAACTGGCCCTTGAGGAGTGGAGGCACTGGCTGGAGGGAGCGCAACATCCATTCCTGGTTTGGATGGACCACAAGAACCTGGAGTACCTCCAGCAAGCCTGAACCTCCAGCAAGACTGAACCCACGACAGGCTAGGTGGGCCTTGTTTTTCAGTCGATTCAGTTGCACCCTATCGTACCACCCTGGCTCTAAGAACACCAAACCGGACGCTCTCTCTAGGCTATTCTCGCCCAACAACAGGGAGAGTGAAGTTGGGCCTATTATCCCGGTGTCCCGGATTGTGGCCCCTGTCCGCTGGGGTGTTGAGGAGGCCGTCCGACAAGCTCAATGCCAGGACCCCGGTCCTGGGACGGGGCCACCGGGCCTCCTGTACGTCCCTCGTCAAGCCCGGGCCAAGGTTCTCCAGTGGGGTCATTCATCCCCTCTCACCGCCCACCCGGGAGCTCGGAGGACCCTGGACTTCTTGAAAAGATGCTTCTGGTGGCCAAGCATGGAGAAGGAAGTGAGGTCATTCGTCCTGTCCTGTGAGGTGTGCACCAGAAGCAAGAACCCACAACAGCATCCCCAGGGCCTCCTGCATCCCCTGCCCATTCCCCGGCGTCCCTGGTCCCATGTGGCAGTCGACTTCATCATGGGTCTTCCTGACTCACAAGGTAACACTGTCATATTGGTCATTGTCGACAGATTCTCGAAGGCCTGCCGCTTCATACCACTGTGCAAACTCCCTTCTGCTCTTGAAACAGCCAAACTTATTTTTTTCTCATGTCTTCCGAGTCTTTGGTCTTCCACAGGACATCGTCTCAGACCAGGGGCCCCAGTTATCCTCCCAAGTGTGGTGCGGGTTCTGCAAACTCATCTGGGCCACTGCCAGCCTCTCCTCTGGGTTCCACCCCCAGTCTAATGGCCAGACGGAGAGGCTCAACCAGGACCTGGAAACCACCCTGCGAGGCCTGGTGATGGATAAGCCGACATCATGGAGCATCTGGCTGCCATGGGCGGAGTACACCCACAACACCCTGCAGTCATCGGCCACCAGGTTGTCGCCATTCCAGTGCCAATTCGGGTTCCAGCCACCTCTGTTTCCGGACCAGGAGGAGGATGCTGGGGTGCCCTCGGTCAACCAGTACGTGAGATGGTGTTGCAAGACCTGGAACAAGGTCAGGAGGACCCTCATCCAGACTTCCAGGTCCAACCAGACTCAGGCCAACCGCCATAGAAGGCCTGCCCACGTTTTCCGCCCTGGGCAGCGGGTTTGGCTGTCCGCCAAGGACCTTCCACTGCGGGTGGAGAACCACAAGCTTGCTCCTCGCTACATTGGCCCCTTCAAGGTTGTGCGCAGGGTGAACCCTGTCGCCTACCGGCTCCAGTTGCCCCGGACTCTAAGGATCAACCCCACATTCCATGTTTCCCTATTGCGGCCCGTACTATCGTCCATGTATGCCCCTGCCCCTAGGAATCCCCCGCCCCCCCGCATCTTCCATGGTCAGACTGTGTTCACTGTGCTCCGCCTGCTTGACTCCCGCTGGGTCCGTGGTGGGCTCCAATATCTAGTGGACTGGGAGGGCTATGACCCTGAAGAGCGCTGCTGGGTTCCCACTCGGGACGTTTTAGACAAGGATCTGTGTCGGGACTTCCATTCGGCCCATCCGGATCGCCCTGGGAACGTCAGGAGACGCTCCTTGAGAGGGGGGTCCTGTTAGGACTGGGAACTGTCTTGGCCTCTAGAGGCTGCTGTCATTGCTTTTTCTTGTCATGTTTGTTTTGGCCTCTAGAGGCCGCCACTGCTTCTGTGTTTTGTGTTTGTTTTGATTGCTTGTTTTCATGTGCTTTTTGCCTCACCTGTTCCTTATTTCCTGCCCCGCCTAGTTTCTAATTTCCCTGTGTATATATACTTCCTCAGTTTGGTCCCTAGTCATGGAGTCTCTGTGCTGTTATGTTATCACCTGAGATCTCTGTTCCATGTTCCTTGCCTTTGTCTTTGTGGTCTTTTGTACTTTGTTTTCTTGTGGACATTTTGGACTTTGTGTTTACCATTTTGGGATCTTCTGAGCATTTGGGTTTTTGCCTTTTCTTTTCTTATCTTTGGCTTTTTGTTTTTGACTTTGAACTTTTGGATTTTTTATTTTTTCTCGTATATCTTTTGAGCGTTGGGATTGTACTTTTGTTTTTTTGCCTTTTTGCATTGTAAATAAACTGTTTTTTTCTACTCTACTTTCGCCTTTACTTCTCTGCACTTGAGTCATTGGCCTAGTGGGGGTTTGCTGGATTACTACACCAGCGACCTGGGTTTGATTCCCAGCAAAACCTTAACACTTGTATTATAATACACATGCTTTAAACTTTCATTTAGGTATCTATATGCTTATGTAATTAATATTATATCTGCTGATTTTCAAGTATGTTTCAGCTAACGACGCCCAGAAGTGAGGACATTGCAATCCCATCATCACTGTCAGGCCATTGTGCCATGCTCAGTGATGAGGACAAGGACATCCCGACACCCCGTCCCACCACTCAGTAGGAGTAGGAGCAGGACAGCAGCTCGGAGTCAAAGTGTGTTTCAGTGCTCAAACCGTTGGGCTATTTAGTTGGGATTTTTTACAGTGTAATAAAATGCATTATTCCCTTATACTTGTGTTTTATTATTTGACATTTGCATGGTAAATTAAACATATACTCAAATAAAAACAGCAAATGTGAGGTGGTCTTCTTCCTTTCTACAATGCTATACACTACATAATTGGTTCCTTGGTTCCTCCCCAATATATATACCCAGAGTCTTGCCCCTTGTGTCGCGTGCAGGTCACGTGCGCTGCATGCACGCCACACATACGGGTAGAAAGTGAGATGTACTTCTGTCTTGCACGCTGCACAAATAGCAAGTGTGGATACTTGTGTTGTATTTCTGAGGCACGTCACTCATACAATGACTGTGCGTCACTCATGAGTCTTACTGTCATCGCAAAAAGCCCCTACTAGCCACGCTGCTGACTTGGTTCAGGTGTACAAAAGGAGTACAGGTCCCGTACATAGTGTATGTGTTCTTGATTTGTCAAAAGACCTGTAGAACTTGCATGTGCAGGACCAAAAGTCTCTACGGGCAGTCTGCGACTTTCTACGGGCCTGAGCACACGCAAGTGTTGTGCAAGTCTCAAGCACGGTTTTGCCAATTTTTTACCGTAGACCACCCGTAGCAGCATGTATGGCAGGTTCTGAGTGAGGCTTTAATATACCCAGCACCATGTAAATCATGTAAAATAAGATTTTAGAGCATGAAGTGTCATGTCGTGCTGTGAGGTGAGCCTTTTTAAATGGAGATTTTAGAGTACAGAATGCAGCCATACTCTCTCTCTCTCTCTCTCTCTCTCTCTCAATCTACCCAGAACCACCACTATGTAGATAATGTAAAAAAAAAAAAAAGATTTATAGCGTGAGGTCTCATGTCTGATCTAGTTTCTGTCAGTGACAATCTACTACAGCTGAGTAAGCACACTTTGCATTTTCTCTGTGGAAATGCAGTCTACTGTAGTTCCAGCTTGTGCTTTCTTTTTAGCATCATTGTGGCATTTACTGTATCTGCCACAACAATGAGGCATACTTATTTAAAAACTGATAAATTCAGTAACATACTTGTAAAACTAGCTACGATCTGAACAGAGAATATAAACAGGTGAGTTGCTTCAAGCGACCACTGAATGATGTCATCAAATACATCAAGCCCATCTGTCATTTTAAAGAGAATTAATTTTTCTCAAACACTATTTGGTCTCCGAAAATGAAAGTTTGATTTTTGAAATCTGCAACTACTCATCTCACCTCATTATCTCTAACCGCTTTATCCTTCTACAGGGTCGCAGGCAAGCTGGAGCCTATCCCAGCTGACTACGGGTGAAAGGCGGGGTACACCCTGGACAAGTCGCCAGGTTATCACAGGGCTGACACATAGACACAGACAACCATTCACACTCACATTCACACCTACGGTCAATTTAGAGTCACCAGTTAACCTAACCTGCATGTCTTTGGACTGTGGGGGAAACCGGAGCACCCGGAGGAAACCCACACGGACACAGGGAGAACATGCAAACTCCGCACAGAAAGGCCCTCGCCAGCTACGGAGCTCGAACCAGGACCTTCTTGCTGTGAGGCGACAGCGCTAACCACTACACCATCGTGCCGCGGCTGCCGCCCCATCTGCAACTACTTTTACTGAAAATAAATTTGAGAATAAATCCACTGGAGGATTCCTTTAAATGTCTTGGAATGACCAAGTCAAAGCCCAGACCTCAATCCAACTGAGAATCTGTGGCATAACTTGAAGATTGCTGTACACCAACGCAACCCATCTAACTTGAAGGAGTTGGAGCAGTTTTGCCTTGTGGACTGGGCAAAAATCCTAGTGGCTAGATGCACTAAGCTAATAGACACATACCCCAAGAGACTTGCAGCAAATTGTAATTGCAGCAAAAGGTGGCTCTACAAAGTACTGATTTTTTTTTTTTTTTTTTTGGGGGGGGGGGTAATACCTATGCACACTCCAGATTTTTTTTATCTTAATTCTTGTTTATGTCACAATAAAAAAAAAATGTGCACCTTTAAAGTGGTAAGCATGTTGTGTAAATCAAATGGTGCTAACCCCCCAAAAAATCAATTTTAATTCCAGCTTGTAATGCAACAAAACAGGACAAACACCAAGGGGGATGAATACTTTTGCAAGACACTGTAGATTAGGGTGACCAGACGTCTCTTTTTTCTGGGGACAGTCCCCATTTTTGGTGGCCTGTCCCTGGCTGGGGCTGTCCCTGGAAATGTCCCCATTTTTAACCATGACCAACAGACCTGGAAAAAAAAGACAGAAAAAAAATCCAGATTGAAACATCTACCAGATTTCAGCAGACGCCTTGCGTATTGTTTTGTGGGTCACTTTAAGACAGGCTCAGGCCAACAGCAGAGATGTTCTAGAACAGGGGTTCTCAACCTTTTCTGCTTTGACATCCATCTATTCATACTTGTAATGAGTTGGGGCCTATTAAAAACATCAATTATTTTGGCTCATCTATTCTATTAGAATCTAATAATCTATTGTAAAGTGTATTAATGGGATGCAACATCACTCCCTGTCACAGATGGGAGCCCAGGAATTAAATAAATGCAATAAAACAAACTGTTTTTAACTGTAGGTATTGTATTTAAAACTGCATGGATGTACCAGAAGCCAACATAAAACCATGCATACAGGGCATTCTCAGTCAAAAGGAATTAATGATCCAAAAGTGGAGTCTGGTCCATTAACACAAGAACTTATTGCCATGTTTGTGTACAGCAAACAAGCAAGTTATTAAAACTAGGAAATACACTCAAAAGAAGTGGATATAGAAACCACTCAGTGGGATAGATCCTTACACACTAACAAAGAAGGATTTTTCCTTTGAAATAAAAAATTACTAGCTAAATTTGACATTAGTAGAATACATTTTGATCCTATTGTAGCTGGAACTAAATACAAAGACAATAGTTATGCATACTATTAATTAACTTAATGTGAAGATAATTAACAGATGATCAACAGATTTTAAGGGTTTTTTAAAAGAATGTGTTTATTTTTAGTCTTTTGTATTTGTAATTATTTGTATCTGTACATGCACGACCCCACCAGCTCTGCTGATCAACTTATCGTGTTTAAATAAAGTCATTCATTCATTCATTCATTCATTCATTATGAGCTGGAAAATTATCCATCTGTTGAGCTCCCCGACATCTCAAACTACCTGGTGCTTCAGACATTGTTCTACATGGACAAACAAATGGAAACCTGGAAGAGCACAAAGGCATACAACTTTTTATATGGGGTTGGGTTCAAGATCTGGGGATCAAAAGATAAATGCAAGATAAATCCTGTATCATTTTTGCCTGGGCAAGGAGGAATTTCTGGGCTTTGTAGGTGTCTTTGCGATGGTTGCTAGGACGCTAAAAGTTTTTGTATCAGGTGTAAACAAACCACAGCTGCTCGATTCTCAATCCTCCCTGCTCTTCTCTTCCAGCAGGCATCACAGATCCATATTATTTACCCACTGCGCATGCACGCTCTGTGTGTGTGTGTGCATGCGTGCGTGTGCGCGTGCACATGCAAGCAGGGGGGTTAAATACAAAGGAGGAATGTGACAATAATTGTTCTTCTTAATTTACCCACAAATGTATTTATTCCACTTGAAAAGTGTTCGGCAAACCAGCTAGCCGATTTGGGACACTACGACATCCTGAACTATTTAGTATTTGGCTTCAAACTTGAAAAAAAAACTCGCAGCCCACTAGATGGCCCAGTGGTTGAGAAACACTGTTCTAGAACACTGGTGTGAATTTAAGGGGCTGCCCCCAGCGCACGCACCCCCATCAAAAAAAAAAAAGGTTTAGTATTGCTAGTATTGCAGATACTGAGATATGCCTGCCGGTTTTTATTTAATTAATAAGGTTTTTAAAAAATAAACAAAATAAATTATGTGAGATTGAGCTGGAGAGTTTATGGTATAAATTTATATGTAATAGTAGGTCCTATAGTTGAGATTTTTTCCCTCATGACCCGAATGCAGTGAAAAGCAAGATGGGCGAGTCCTGTTGGATTTTAACAAGGCATGAGAACTTCGTGCATTGACGTAACATCCTGTATTCCTGGACTGCACTGTAGACTACATGTAAAGGGTGTGCGCCATCCTTGTATGTTTATGGTATCGTTAACACGCATGTTCACAAGCCAAAATGATAAGACGCTGCAGCAGGCTTACTGCGTACACACACGGGTCGGCTGTCCGGCTACTGCTCGTATTCATTAATAGATATCCCTGTACTTACTATACCTTGTGTATGTACATGGTACACGTGCTATTTTGGGGGTGAACCTCACTTTGATTTTTATGACAGCAGCTGGATAGGTTGGTGAGAGATGTTTATTTTTGCAACGGCTCTGAAGAAAATCTGCTTGAAATCCCCTGAGTCTTGGGAACTAAGACTTATTATAGGACTTGTTTACATGCAACTCACACAATCATTGTATCGTTATCTCAATCTGTTAGACTCAGGAGCTCTGATTGCAGTTACTGACTTTGTATTACAGACATGCAACTCTTGCAGTCTTTGTTTATAGTTTTCTCGGTATTAAGCTCTGTCTTAAGTGGCCACTTACATTCCTTCAGTTTACCTGGGTATATTCACTGTCTTATATGTACATTGAATGTCCTAAGCAGGAGTTCAGATTGTAGTTGCTAAAATAGTAATAATTTATCGATATTAGGTGTTTTGTGGTCAGTGTACTACACTGTAGTGTCATGTGGTAATGCATTATATGACAATGCAACTTTCATAAATATTACTATCAGTTATATTACTATCAGTTATTATCAGTTGTAATTATGTTCTATGCATATCCCTGCAACTCCAACAATATCATTTTCAGTGACAAATAAAATGGTTTTGAAAGTTCCTACTTTTAAATAATATTTTTGATATGGTAATTTTCTTTAAGAGATCTCATTTACAACATGTCTCTGACAGCTCAAAAGGCATCTCCGGGCATTTAAAAACTGCTGGGCTTCTGGCAGCCCCCAGACCCCTGGTCTTACTGGGTTGAGCCCCCAGGAAGAGGATAACCTTTCCAATATTTTGATTGGTGGAACTGAGGAACAACTTTTTAGCAGAGCGCTAGAATCTTTGCCTAAACTAAAGTCATTCATTCAGCTCATTAACAGGTGAACCATAGTCTTTTCCTGTAGGCCTAGGTGACATATGTTATTTAGCCTTTAAAAGTGTAAGCTACATTTTGCGATGTTGTATACGACATAACATTGCTTGTCACACTGTACTGAGACGTAGCAGTTGACCTAACAAACCGTAGCCTACTGCAGCCAGTGCTAGCAGGAGAAAGTTCAGTGCAGCGCCAGTCAGCTGAAGTTGTTGCTAGATGTAGTCAAGTCAAGTTAACTTTGTCAAATATGCTATACATGCTCGACATACAGCACAGATGAAATTTCAGTCCTCTCTGACCCATTGTGCAAACAGGCAATGCAATAAATAAAAATAGAATAACTGAAATAAACAATATAAACAGTATAAACACTCTAGATAAAAAATAGACATAGACTAAACACTCACAGGTATACACACACACATACATACATACATACACACATACACACACACATATACATACATACACACACACATGTATACACACACACATATACACATACATATAAATTGGAGCAAAAGGACATAAAATAAACAGTCAAGGGCACTTAAGGTATAGCAGGTAAACATGAAATAAGCAGTATAAACAATAAACTAATAGCTGTTAAGGTGAGGTAGTGCGGAATAGTGCAAATGAGCGAGGTAAAGTGAAATGTGCAGTCCCTGAGTTCAGTGTGCGAATGAATGTTGAGAGTATGTGTGTGTGTGTGTGTGTGTGTGTGTGTGTGTGTGTGTGTGTGTGTTGGGGGGCACTGTGAGGGTGACATGATGTCAGATGCTGAAGGGGGGGCAGGGGGGTGTACGGGCAGAATCTGTGGCAGGGGACAGAGGGGGGAGGAGGGGCAGAACAGGGAGGGAGTTGAGCCTCCTGACTGCCTGGTGAAAGAAACTGTCCTTGAGCCTGCTGGTTTTGGCCCGGAGACTCCGCAGTCTCCTCCCCGACAGCAGCAGGCTGAAGAGGCTGTGAGATGGGTGGGTGGGTGGGGTCACCTGCAATCCTGATGGCTTTGCGGGTGAGGCGGGAGTTATAGATATTCATAAGAGAAGGGAGAGAGACACCAATGATCCTCTCAGCTGCTCTCATGATGCGCTGCAGAGTCTTGCAGCGTGACACGGTGCAGGCGCCATACCACACGGTGATGCAGCTGGTCAGGATGTTCTCGATGGTACCTCTGTAGAATATGTGCATGATGGGGGCCGGGGCTCTTGCTCTCCTCAGTTTGCGGAGGAAGTATAGATGCTGTTGGGCTTTTTTGGCCAGTGATGCGGTGTTGTTGCTCCAGAACAGGTCTTCAGAGATGTGCACACCCATGTAGCTTTGCTGTAACAGAAATCCAGCTGAGGTAAAATTGTAACAGTTCAACAGCATAAGCTAACTTTCAGACAAATTGGTGTGTTATCCCACAGAGTAGCTGGCTATGTAAAGCTGTAGGTTTATGGTAATGTTACCAAAGCGTCAGTAATTTGTATAATTTGTTGTGATGTGTAGTGGACTACACACTTTGATTAAGGCTACTCATTTAGGCTCGGTCATCAATTCAGCTATGGCTACAATTTAGGCTATGGGAGATCAGGAATCATTTGTATCCTCAATAATAATAATAATAATAATACCACCATACCTTGAAATTGCTTGGACTGAAGTAAATTGTTTATTTGAATTGTGTTGTGTGTTTTGGACATTTTTAAATGCAGTGTCCATTACTAGTGGCATATATGGTAATTAATTTAATATATTTACTTTCATGGGTCTAAAACATCTATTTCAGCTGGATAGATTACTAGAACAGCGGCTACAATTATCGACACCTTAACGATCTTTTGGTAATTGCAAAAGTAGAAAAGGCTTTGAATACATAAATTGTGCATGAATAATTACTCAAACTTCCACTGAAAAAACAAAGAATTGATTCCCGATTACTTAGCATATCCGATCACGTGACACTGTTCCACAAGTATTGACACCTTTGTCCACAGTTATCGACACCGTTCCACAATTATCAACACCTAGATGATTATTTATTAAAAAAAAATCATTGGTATGTGGTATTAACAAAACATAGTTTTTATTTAAATTTTGTTTTACATAGACTTGTATTTAGTACAAAATATCTTTTATATAAATATCTCGATGTCTGTGCTGACGTAAATGAGGAAGTAATTCTAACGTTTGTAAAGAAATTAACTGATAATGTTTAACCTTAATCTTTTTGTTCCACTTTCTACCCACTTTCTAAGTATTTTTGGAGATCACATTTTGTTAATCATTCATTGTTGTTTGTATGAATTTCTAGTTTTGTAGTTTACCAATAAATGTCAACAGGCAATTGACATTGTAACCACATGAAAATCCAGGTCAAAGGTCGATTTTTTAAATTGATATTTAAAATTTACATCTAAAAATATAAAATGTCTACTGATATTGTAATATGTGGTAGATATTTACAACAAACTGCAAAACAAATTCTGAAAGGAATAGAAAAATGCATGTAATATTTTATATATTAGGAATTTAATTCTGGTCTAATTCTATTTATTGCAATAGGATTTCAAATACTCTATAAACATTCCATTCTGTTATGAATCAGAAAAAATTATTATAAATCACAGTACTTTTATTTTTTTTAAGTACTTCATCTACTTCAACAATGTTACACAAAGATCGATCCATAACAGTTGTAAATGTCACTTAATTCCACAAGGTGTCGATAAAGGTGGACACCGGTGAAAGTGATCGCTATTATCGACACCTCACGTGACTTCTCAAACGCGTGTTTAGATACAAAATGGCGACTGTCAAATGAAAGAGTAAGAAACAAAGTAGGTTTCGACAAGAAGATCATGAAATATCGGTGAATTTGATAAGTAAAAACATGTCCATGATCTTTCCACCGTGCTTACCTGCAATGATAACATCTGGGTTTTCCTCAAATTGCTGATCGTGCTAAAAAAAATTCCATCTCGGGTAACGAGCTGTGTCTTCAGACGACAAGATCAAAGGGCGAAGGGGGGGGGTCTTCTGGTTGATTAATTAACCAATAATAACTGCTGTAACTGAAAGTCACTTTTGCAAAATTGGTTTTTATTGGTAAATCTGAAAAGGTGTCGATAATTATGGACTGTCAATAATTGTAGCCACCGCTCTAGTGGCATATATGATAATTAATTTAATGGGTCTAAAATATCTATTTCAGCTAGCCTGCAATTTAAGTCTACAAATCTAAACTATGTACCCATAACAGAGATTTTGTCTTTAATTAATCTTAACCTAAAGCAGTTGCAGAATTGGCCTACAGTGCACTGAGTGAGGAAAATCCCACTTTTAATGTAATACATGATCAAAATACATGAAAACCAGAACTGTCCCCTCTTTTTATTACAAAGATGAAAGCATTAGATGTTTTAATGATATTTTCACCGTCGAACCAAAAATGCCCCTGGTTTTCTTCTCAGAAATCTGGTCACCTTTCCAAAAGCCATAACCGCCCTGAACTCAGATATGCTCTGACTTTATAGTCTATTTACTTTACTATTTTACTATTTTCTAATTTATAATGTGCAGTACTTTATAAGGTGACTCTCTATGCAATACTTTTATAATTTGCAATACCTCACTCCATAATGTGAAACGCAACACATTCACCTCAGGACTGTGCACCTTACACACAGTACATACACCTCAGGACTGTGCACCTTACACACAGCACATACACCTCAGGACTGTGCACCTTACACACAGCACATACACCTCAGGACTGTGCACCTTACACACAGCACATACACCTCAGGACTGTGCACCTTACACACAGCACATACACCTCAGGACTGTGCACCTTACACACAGCACATACACCTCAGGACTTTGCACCTTACACACAACACATACACCTCAGGACTGTGCACCTTACACACAACACATACACCTCAAGTCTGTGCACCTTACCTTACCTTGCAATACTTCATAATGTGTAATATTTTATCTTATGTGACTCTCTCGTGCAATAATTTATCATGTGACTGTCTCTGTGCAATACTTTAGATGTGCAATACCTCACTCCATAATATGTAACACAACACATACACCTCAGACTGTGCACCTTACCCCCCCACGCTGTTTGCACTGTTATTGGAGATGCTTTAATCTCGTTGTACATGTGTATAGTGACAATAAAGACATTCTATTCTATTCTAGATAGAGACAGACGGAGAGAGAACAAGTCCTAATGAGACCATGTGTATGTGAAGCCTGATGTTTTACAGAAACTCATCTCTCCACCCCAACATGGACTCATTCAGGATTAAAAACTAAACTCGAAAAGCAGTTATTTTTAATCTTTCTTTCGGTTGCCCTCTGCTGATCACTTTATCACGCTGCTGAAACATGACTGAACAGCCAAATTCTTCTTCAGTTTACAGAGGCATGTCGGTGTGACACAAAACCTCCAGCGTTCTTCTTTCCGGAAGTCCGTTTATTTTTTTCACAGCCCATACTGTGGAGTTATTTCACCACTTATGTCGTCTGTCTGACGGGGACAGTGGATTGGTCATTGTTTTGAACTTTAGCTTTATTTAGGGGGCAATCTAGCTAAGAAAATAAACTGTAACTTAACTTTATTGAATTTTACTGCTAGGGTTGTTTTGGTTTGGTTTGTTTGTTTCTTTTGAGTGAACGCTAGCAACGGTTTAGCTAATGTCACTTGATGTAAATCTGCGGGGTACAATTTTATTAGCATGATTTATTCGCGTGGAACAGATTTACACCGTAATAACAATTTAATATCAATAACAATAATAAAATAAATAATTTTAATGATATTGAATAATTAAATTGTAACGTGATAATGGAGATCTTTTTCTATAAATAGCCGGTTGTCAGCGCACTTTCTCAGTGTCACGGTGGCCGAGAGGTTAAGGCGTTGGACTCGAAATCCAATGGGGTTTCCCCGCACAGGTTCGAATCCTGTTCGTGACGAGTTTACATTTACTTTTCACTGACACTATCAGGTTACTTATCATTTAAATAAATCAATAATTCAATTGCACCGTAAAACGGCATCATTACTGCAAACAGCAGACATAAGACAGAATAAAAAGATAACATAGCCAGGTTTGTCATCCAGCTCAGATCTCAAATTTTCTGCAGCCCTGCTCAAACAAAAAGATTTATTTTTACACATATTTATTGTAACATAATCAATATTTTTAATTGTTATATAAACATGCACCATTGTATTTGTTTACTAAAGCCATTACAGTGTATTATTCCTAAGTTTTCCAGCCAAACAACCCAAATCGGATACACTACTTACTTACTTACTTACTTACTTAAGGCAGCCTCAGCCAAGCTGCACGCCTCGAAGACCAATCTCTGCGGTCAGACATGCAGGTGGCGAGCTCAGCATTGTTGGCTGCCCCAACATCCATCATGAGTGTTTCGACTAGTGTAGTCGCTGGATGACCAGGATGGCGCGATCCATGCCTGGGCTCCCACAGAATGAGTTGACTTGAGGGGAGCTCATTGTGCCTGAGGCAGTGACCCGCCAGGCCAAGCCTCTTCCAAGCCACCTTGTCGGAGATCCTTGGGAGGTCACCATAGAGCTCTTTGTTTGGAATGTGGTCCTGCCAACTGATGTTTAAGGCAACACGCAGCATGCGGGTGTATGAGCCATCCAGCGACTTCTGGAGGGAGATGTTCAGGGCCCAGTACTCGCTACCATACAGGAGTATGGATTCCCCAGTTACACAGAACAGCTTGATCTTGAGTTCTCGTGACATGGTGGATTTCCAGACAGCTCTCATGTTGTTAAGGGCCTTCCACACAAGAGCCTTTCAGATCTTCATGTCATGTTCGGTGGAGCCAGTCCATGAGCCGAGATATTTAAAATCGCTCATGACTTCAAGGGGCTTTCCAGTTTTTGTCCTAGGTGAAGCTGTGAGGGGAACATTGCAGGTCATAACTTTGGTTTTCTGGTCGTTGACAAAAAGTCTGACTTCATTACACTCTTCTTCTACACGTAGCAGCAGTTCCTGGGTCTGCAGGATGTCATCAGAGAGCAAGGCAATGTCATCATCCAGATCTGTAAGCACCTTCACAGGGTACCTTCGTGATCTTTGGGGAGTGAGCGTAAGACCAAGCTCAGTTTCTTTCCCATCAATGGCTTTCCTGAGAGTGTAATCACTGCAGTCCCACTATAACGAACTCCTTGGGGGACATTGAAATTGTTCATTATACTGAAAAGTTTGTAAAACTGAAATGGACCTACTTGGCACACCAAACACTCATGTTACATGTGAAATTTTAGACACATTCTCCTTATCACAAATTTCTCCTTCCGAGTCACTATCGCAGTTCACTGACTGAGTTAAAGGATCACAATATGAGGCAATGATTCCTTCATCTGTTATGGAAATAACAACAACATTGTATCGTTGTCAATGTCCACCCACTGATTCGCTATGTTTTCTAAATTTTCCCCATTCAGTTCATTCATGTGTTGCAAGTCACCGATGATGTCATTTATATTGCACCGCAGGGTGGGGCAGGGGATATAAAAACACTGCCAGTACACCGTCGGTAACTAGGTGTTAAGTTTAACGGTATCAGCAGTCATTTTTTCTTTTTATTGCGCCTTTGAGCACCATTCCCAATAACTGTTAGTGATCAACACCTACATAAGACTTGTTAAGCCTTTGTTTTATGGTGTTGTGATGACCCCGCCTCTATTGGCTGCTGGGTTGGCTGCGTGTCTGTGTTTTTATGTTGCAGATGCCCAGTAGGTGTGGCTGATCTGTTATTGGGAACACCTGGGCCTGGTGTTCCTGGTATTTAAGAGCACACCACACTTGTACCCAGAGAAGAGAGAGAAAAGAAGAACCTCTGCTCCCCTACGCTCCTCACTCATGTTATTGTTTTTCCAAACCAACACCCTGCTTCACATTTTATCATCCATGCATGCATACTGATATTACTGATTTACTGACTGTCACACCTCATAACCTTTTTGATGTTTTGACTGTTGGAATTGCTTTTGAATAAATTATGATCTTTTGCTTTAATTACTTTTTGTACCTCCTGTGATTTGTCATGATTTTGAGCTGGTCATGACAGCATAAACACGTATTGTTAACTTGACTGTGGACTCTCTGATGGGAAGAGGAGTGCATGGCTCAGTGGACACTCTAACTGGCAAAAATCTGTGTCAAAGCAAACCGCTTGATTTTGCCAATGACAGGCTCATAATGTTATGATAAGTGTCTTATATATATTAGCCCTGCGATGACCTGGCAACAGTCAGCTGGGATAGGCTCCAGCTTGCCTGCAACCCTGTAGAACAGGATAAAGCGGGTAGAGATGATGAGATGAGATCTTCTCCCAGTCAACTGCATGCAATCAGTTGGTAACCTATGGTATCTCTACCAGAGTGCACACAGCAATGGGCCAATAACAATCAACAAAGAGCAAGAAAGTGTGGACTCTTAAGAAAATAATTTCTTGAACTGTTCGAAAGAATCACACAACAGCTGCAACAGCACAAGGATCAAGGATGGGAGGCTCAATACCACAGTATCAAAGTCCACTTTTCAAACTTGTATATTGTGGATTCTTCTTATTTTTTATTCTATGTACATAGCTACTTTTGCTTTGTCACTACTAAATTCTTCTATCTTAACTATTCAAGCACCAATCACCAAAGTAAATTCCTTGTATGTGGGAATGTACTTGGCAATAAACTTGATTCTGATTCTGATCAATACTTCTAATTCTGATGGTGCTGGATCCTAATAAATCTGAGATTGGATCTGTTTGCTAGCGTGCTTATGAATAAACTCTTTCTGTCCTTACATCTATCATTCAAATATATGACACCAACAAGCTAGTGGACTAATAAAACTGTTTTAACTAGTTTTATTTGAAACTTTCATAAATCCATCCATTATCTGTAGCTGCTTCTCCTGTACAGGGTCGCAGGCAAGCTGGAGTCTATCCCAGCTGACTGTGGGAGAGAAGCAGGGTACACCCTGGACATGTCACCAGGTCATTGCAGGGCTAACACATAGAGACAAACAACCATTCACAATCATGGTCAATTTAGAGCCACCAATTAGCCTAGCCTGCATGTCTTTGGACTGTGGGGGAAACCGGAGCACTCGGAGGAAACCCATGCAGACATGAACTCCACACAGAAAGGCTCTCTTTGGCCACTGGGCTCGAACTCAGGACCTTCTTGCTGTGAGGCAACAGTGCTCAACACTGCACCACCGTCATAAATATTTTTTTGTAAAATGTGTTAGTAAATAATCCCACATTATTTTTTTAAAAAGCAAATAAAAAATAAGTGCTGGATAAAAACCCATCTATCTTACATACAAAAAGATACAAATTTCATTGTCCAGCGGTCAAGTGTTTATGAGATACGTTGCCTTGCACTTGCACAAGGTTCCCTGTGGTGGTACACGTACTGTATGTCGTTCTTGCAGTTACAAAGGCCATCAAAAGTCAGGTCGATGCATTACCATATTCTCCTAAAGGAGAACTGAAGGCAAATTTTTTATTATCAAAATTCTATTTATCTCATTTTATTAAATGTAGGAATGCATTTTTGATAGCTATTTTGTCACTGCTATAGCAAGTTATGAGTGTTTGAAATATGCTATGTAATATATCAGTCCATATGTCAAAACAATGGCCGTAAACGAGATTCGTTGAGACCTGTGTGAGATATTGTAGGACGAAAGTAAAACGTAAAGCAGAAATCAAAGTGACCAACATCTGCCAACATAGTCAAAAGACGCACACGCCCTCTTTCGAATGCTGATGTAATCAAGCCGGAAGTTTTGTTTGTTTTTATAGCAATCAGGAATGTTTGAAAAAAGTAGGCAGTAATTGTCATTTAAACTCGTTTTTGTGCAATATTTCATTTGGAAAAGTTTTCAAAATGGCGGCACTGACACCTGGCTAAAACTTCACGTTTCGAAGTCTTGCACAAGTCTCGTGAAGATCGCGCGGATAAGTGACACCTGCCGTGGACCAAACGAACTAAATTCAACATGGCTAAAAACCAAATAGACCGATAAGTATAATATTTAATTGCAATTAGTTGCCAATACGAGTCACGATATAAGGTTACTAAAACCGAAAACGTAATTGAACAACACGTTAATTAAGAAATAAAGCAAGTTTAAAAATGACTTCAGTTCTCCTTTAAGCGCCGCTCCATGCAGGGAGCTCTGCTATTAAAGATTAAAACAGAATCGAGAAGTCTGATCTTTCATAGTTTTCATACTAGTGCCAAAGCTTTCAGGTACAATTTTAATGTCTGCATTTACCAATTTTCACTATAGAAATCACAAAGATTTCCTGAGTTTTGGGGGTCTTTTTTTGTGTGCATATGAAGACTTCTTTAAGTATCGTATCAATGTTGGTATCGGTATACTAGCCTTAGTATTAGTTGGTATCGCCCATCCCGAATACAGAAACAGGACGCATGCGCATTGCTGGGTATTTCCTTAACATGTGGACACAACGCGTCCTGTGACCAATCAGGTGTCGAGATCAAGGTAAGTACCATCGCCTTGCTTAAAGTCTTTAAACATGAGTAGGTCAGACATTTGTATTTGTTTAATGTTTTATGAAACGCATTGTATGATCTAATTCTCAGGATACGGATTTACACGGACAAATCAGGAAATGTAGTTGAACGTCACTCTGTACGTCCCCCCATTCAGCAGAATAATGGTATGACCCTGCTGGTATAAAAGACGCCGCGCACACACGTCGGCGTTGTTCTCAGGCTTTTGTTAGATAGGGAGAGGCAGGTTCAAATGCCACTGGGAAGAGAAATTTTTTTTTTTCCGCGGTCAGGTTTTTATGTAATTGTTCCACTGTAAATGTCTCACATATAGGAACCCATAGGTCACGGATTAAATCAGTTCACAGCGCCATTAGCGAGTTTAATATGTTATGATACTCATCATGGTAGAGTTATCACTAAAGAAAAGTTAGCTCGGTTAGCTCAGTGGGGTTTTCCGCAGTCAACCTAGGCGTTTATAAGATGTAAGATATAAGAGCTGGGATTTGGTATAAGGAGTGTTTTTGTGTAGCTTGACGTTAATTAATTAGTTCCTTCATATCCATCAGTGTGTAGATTCTGAGGTGATTAGCGGAAATAATAGCAGCGGTGTCCAGAATAAAACTAGACACCGGTAATAATGGTGGCACTAATTTGGTTTGTTTCAGAGCCTAAAATGGTGTCGTTTTCCCATTAAGAGTGACTAGCGTGATAAATCTCGGGATAAATCCTTTTACTTTTAATGATAAAGTGGACAGCCACTCGAGTGACTTGTTTCTAGGCTTAACTTCATTCACTTCCCCTGAGGAGACTCTTTATACACCGATTCAGGCTTTCAGACCCACTCTTACACTCGTTTGCAACCACTTTCAGTCGCTTTATTAGTATTACAGCTCCATTAATATACTGTATAAGTATAATGGGTTCGGCTAGCTTTGCGTGCTAGCTGCTCTAATACACTGTATTGTAGTTAGCCTCAGTGCTAGCGCCGCTAGCTTCTTTTTCATCTTCACTTCCATCTCCTGCGGCTCTTTTTTTTTTTTAAAGCGATGTCGAATATTAACAACGACGCCGTGAGCTTGATTAAAGACGTAAAACCAGGATCTAAAAACCTGCATATCGTCTTTATAGTTCTGGAAATAGGTAAGTAGTGCTGAAGAGTCCTGTCCTGATAACACTGTGCTAACAACGCGCTTCCTTATCTGGTGCGCAACACTGACTTCCGCTACTGTTAGCATTACGGTCAGGTCATGGTTAGCGCCTGCGTTACTTCGCACTGCCTCGCTGAAAACCCCGTCTGTGTGTTGCCTTGTGTGTTCCGTCAGAGGAAAACACCGAGTCGGTACTGTCACGAGCTCTTTTTTTTTCTCTCTTTTCTCTTCCAGGTCGCGTGACCAAGACAAAGGACGGACACGAAGTGCGGTCGTGTAAAGTCGCCGATAAAAGCGGAAGTATCGCCATCTCCGTGTGGGATGAGTTGGGCAGCCTGATCCAGCCTGGGGACATCATCCGCCTCACCCGAGGGTAAAACTACCTGCAAAACAGCCAAGGAGATCTTTAAGACCTTCATGAAAGGCTGGAGGTCTCCACAGAGAGGTGTGATGGAGCAGGAGGCTTTGGAGGCCCCTTAACTGTAATACTAATGCTCCTCTCTGCCTGTCCATCCATTAGGATCATCCATATCAGTATTGGCAACTAGGACAACATAGGCAAATTTGTATATTTGTTTATTCATCATGATCACTGGTATACCAAATTTAGGTACACGAGATTTTGCTTTGGAATATACGGAAGAGGATTAGGGCCACTGTGGGGGGGGGGAATGAGTTCTGACTTTTTAATCTCAGAATTCTGACTTTAATCTCAGAATTCTGAGAAGTCTAATCAGAACTCACTTTTTCCCTCACAGTGGCCCTAATCCTCTTCCGTACAAATAAAAGTAGTTATGCTTTTTTTTTTTTTTGTAGTGTCCTCTTTAGTCATGGCACCACACATTAAACTTGATGCATTTACAAAACTTTCTACCAAGAATGTCAACTAGAAGGCTTTGTGTCATGGAAACGTTACTGTCCAATGAAGTACTTTTTTACCTGAGGAAGTTGGGTTCAGAGTGTAGGGTCTGCCATGATGCAGTTTGAACCCCATTTTGATCCTAACCTGGGAAATCCTATGCTGCTTTGCACAATCGTTCTGATCTGAAAAGACAGCATGGAAACTATGGTCTAAGGCTCACCTGAGTTAGGGAGCCAATCAGAGAGTGGGGAGGGGTGGAAAGACGGTGACGCGTACTACTCGACAAATGGAAGCTTGTAGTTTATTTGGGACTGTTTACGGATCACATTTAACATGGCGGCGAGCGATACGAACCAAACTTTCGATCAAGCTTTAGACACTGTTCTGAATAGTTTAGAGCGAAAGTTTGTTTTAAAAAAAGAACGGCGTTTGGCGTTAGTCTATTTTTGTTTTGCCTTCTCTTTCCTTTTCTTCGCCTCTTCGTCGCTCTGTCACTGGGTACAACTGCCATGATTGGCCATGGGCTACGTATATGCCAAATGATAAACATTCGCAACGTCCAATAAACGGCCGTTGACAATCGTAAACCACACCTCCCCTACGAGAAATTCAATAGGCGGATTCCAGACCATATTTCACTTGTGATATGGTCTGGTGTTAACCAGACTATTTTGATCCCACATACAGGACTAATAACTAAAATGGATTCCCTGCAGTTTGTGGTTGGTCACACCAGACTGGTAACGATACCTATAGAGGTTTTCGACCCACGTGACCGTTGCCATGTCGACAAGTAGATGGTGCCATTTTGGTGGTCAAAACAATGGCGACTCCCGCTAGCCCAACATGTGGGTTATCGAGCGACATTACACTGTCGTGTACCGTACAGCATCTCGATGGTAAAAGTAAGAGCAGATATCGCGAAAAATTGATGGAGGCTGGTATACGTGACCCATACTCGTTACCTAATCACCTGTTTATGCCACTGCAACGGTGTAGTGTCGGTGATTTGCCAGACCTTCAGTACCTTGACATTTTGAATGGTTGCCATGACAACATATGCAAAGATTTCCAACAACATTTTGTGGCAAAAAAACTCCATAACAGTCTACTTCAACATGATGCCAAATAAAAGTAAATTCATTGCAGTTAGAAAAAGTGTCCAGGTAGAGAGTTACATTAATCATATAGGAAAATGCATAATATGTCTAGCATCGAATTCTAGTTTTGTCCATTGCATATTCACATCTAAAAAGTACAACCCACCCAACAACATGGCTCTGCCTCGTCTGAGGGCACCGTGTATGTTAAACCTAGACTACACGTAAGCCGCCCAAACACTAGTAAGAAGTCCAGTGCCACGTAGCCCCATTGATGAGGCAGAGCAGTCCCCGTCTCATGTATATAAAACCATGGATGTATAAAGAGAACCATTGTAGCCTGACTAGTGGGGCTAGGTGCCAGGTAGCCTGAACACCACCTAACAGGGCTTGCGTGTAGGCTAGGTGCTAGGCTACATGTATAATTTGTCATTTATCTCGCATACGATATCCTTAAACTTTTGGAAAAGTTACCTGAGACAAAATGTTCGCCACACAAACGCGTGTGTTCAGTGGGTTGCCAATTCTCTCGCCTGATCGCCGCGATCCACTTTTCGTGACGCTGTCGATCGGCCAGGAACCTATGGAACATTAATCCAGGTTTATCCCCTCTTCTGTTGTGGCAGCTAACTGCACAACACATCAGGCATTCTACGATAAAAGTAAACGATGAAGATGGATATTACAAGCGTTGTTTGCTGATAAGCATGGCTTTGTTTGACCTCCAAAATGGCGGCGTAAACAGTATCACGTGACCCTATGACGTCAGGTCGAAAACCTCTATAGCCTAAGACCCCGTTTACACGTAGCCGGGTATCTATAAAAATGGATATTTATGCGGTTGCACCCATTTACACGTAAACGGAGGTTTCAGTCACTGAAAACAGCTGCTTTCCAAAACTCCGGGCAAAGTGGAGATTTGTGAAGACTTCGTTTTCATGCCTGCGTGTAAATGGTGCAAAACGGAGTTTTCTCCATGTTATGGGGAAAATGGAGTTTTAGCATTGTGATCTGACGGTCCCTCCTTGGTTTTCAGATCTCTGGTTGGCTTTCTATTTGTTTGACGTTTTTGACAGCCTTCCCTGGCTGTTTTTGAGCATTGTGTAAACGGAATTATTTTCTAGTATGGGGAGATGTCCGTTTTCATAAATACCCGGCTACGTGTAAACGAAGTGTAAGCCTGGGTTTATCATTGATCTGGAGTGGGGGGGTCTGGTCTGATAACATCTGACCAATCAGATAATTGTTTACTTGTGATGTCTGAGCACATGTTTTTCCTGGGTGTGTCTGTCTATCCTTGTTGCATCATGGAGAAGCTGATAGTGTTGAAGAATCCCATGCTTTATGACACGCACGTTGTACAATGATGCAGTCAAAAAGGAAGGCGTATGGAAGATCAGCAGTAGAGTGGCTATGAATATCTTTTATCTGTAAACTTGGAACCATCTCCTTTTCCTTTGGCTTTGCCTTCTGTGCAAAATGAGCATCAAAAGCAGCTCTTCCTCACTGTCAGTAATTGTGTGCTGCCATGTGTACACAGTGCACAACTGCTATAACTTCCTGGAGTAAAAAAAAAAAAAAACCCACATTTATTTACCTGAGTGGCAGGACCAACTATTATAGTTGGGGTGTGACTGCTGTAGACTGGAACTAAATTCAGGCATAGGTGCAGCTGTAGTTGGTTGTGTTGTGGGACCAGGCCTTTAAAGCATTGAGTGTAGTTGTGGAAGGTGAGTAGCTGTAAATAAGCTTCCTTCACATTTATTACTTGGAAAGATCTCCAAGAACAAGATTTAAAACAAGGGGAAGGGTGTATGGGACACACTGGTGATTGGGTGAAAGAGCAACACCATCAGGCTTCACACTGGTGGTGTCAAGCGAAGGTAATCACTAAAGCAGTTTTAAAAAGTTGCCAAATTTGGTGACTGTCCCTCAGCCAGATTGTTTCAGGGGAAAGTAGCTAATGCATAAAAGCACCATATGTCAACCTGTTTCATGAAAACTTGCATAAAGGAAGACTTTTGAACACACTTGGAATAGTTTTACCAGATAAGTAAGATGTTGGTGATACAAGCTAACTAGTTACTATTTAACAATTATTCTCTGAAGGCAAAGTGAATAAGATGAAGTCAAGGTTATTATTCAGAGTCTGAGGTGGATGATTGTTTTAGTATAAATGCACTTTTTTTTTTTAAAAAGTAGGGTTTTTAACATTTCAAACTTCAAAACTGGCAGGCGAATGTAATAACTGCAGCGCAGACTTGTCATTTATCTACACCAAGTCACATAAAATGCATTGCTTTGAAATGGGTAAAATAAATCACAATTCCACCTTACCTTTGAATAGTTTTAGATCAAACTTTAGCATCTTTTAGTGCTTTTAGGAACAGCATTTTCTTTCATTTGTAGTTCTTCCTCACTTAATGGTGACCAAGCTGCCATTTTGCTGAGGTGATCAAGAAATAATCTGAATTTCTTGACCAATCAGCATGCACCAATTTTCTTTAATCACCTGTGGATTTGTACTTAAAAATAAGAATGCAAACCTTAGGATTAATCCAGGTTTGTTTCATCTGGCTAATTAAATGATTACAAGTCCATGTAATGGATACAAGACTCAAACAACCAGGTATTTAACTGGTGTATTGAGTGAGGGGTCTTTAAATGGGGAAATAACTTGGGTGAAATTGGAAAGCCCTGTTGTACATCTCTTTAGAACACTGTAATGTACAAGTACAATACACTTACTCACCTGATGCGAGCTGTGAAATCTCCACTGGTCTGGCTCTGCGAAAATCATTGACTACAAGACTGTGTATTTAGTGTGGAGTCTTCAGCCTTTAAATTGGTATCCCCTACCCCTTTTTTTTTTTTTTTGTAGATATGCCTCGATTTGGAAGGGGTGTCTTACCTTGTACACAGGCCGAGGTGGAGATCTGCAGAAAATTGGAGAGTGAGTAGTGTGTAAGCCTAATCTATCATCAGAACCGCTAGTGTTGTATGGTGCTGCCTTAAACACTTGTGCTGCATCTTGATCTGTAATATTTTTAATCAACTCAGGTTCTGCATGGTGTACTCAGAAGTTCCAAACTTCAGTGAGCCAAATCCTGACCTGCTAGCCCAAGCCAACCAGCAGAACAAAACGGTAAGGTGGTTAGACTAGGCAGGAGTGGGTTTTTTTTTTTTTTCTTTTTTAAATATAAGGATTCCTATTTCTAGGTGTTGGAACAGGTATAGTTTATTATAGATGTATAGTCCAAGAAAACCCCATGGATGTTGATCTTTAAAGTGTGGCTAGAAAACTAAAGCTGAGCTCACTCAAGCTAGACCCTGAACTGGGACGGAAGTTGTCTTTGCATAGATATTTAAAGTGGCTTTTCATCTTCTTTAAATAGGGTAAAGAACCGCATGGAAACTCCCCACCTAATCAAAATGCTGCACCTCCTGTCCAAGCAGGTATGCAAACCAGTCAGTCATGATGTACAGTGGTGCTTGAAAGTTTGTGAACCCTTTAGAATTTTCTATTTCTGCATAAATGACAAACATCAGATTTTCACACAAGTCCTAAAAGTAAAGAGAGCCCAGTTAAACAAATGAGAAATATTACACTTGGCCATTTCTTTATTGAGGAAAATGATCCAATATTACATATGAGTGGCAAAAGTATGTGAACCTTTGCTTTCAGTATCTGGTGTGACCCCCTTGTGCAGCAATAACTGCAACTAAACATTTCCGTTAACTGTTGATCAGTCCTGCACACCGGCTTGGAGGAATTTTAGCCCATTCCTCCGTACAGAACAGCTTCAACTGTGGGATGTTGGTGGGTTTCCTCACATGAACTGCTCGTTTCAGGTCCTTTCACAACATTTTGATTGGATTAAGGTCAGGACTTTGACTTGGCCATTCCAAAACATTAACTTTTATTCTTTAACCATTCTTTGGTGGAACGACTTGTGTGCTTAGGGTCGTTGTCTTGTTGCATGACCCACCTTCTCTTGAGATTCAATTCATGGACAGATATCCTGACATTTTTCCTTTAAAATCTGCTGGTAAAATTCAGAATTCATTGGTCCATCAATGATGGCAAGCTGTCCAGATGTAGCAAAACAGGCCCAAACCATGATCCTACCACCACCATGTTTCACAGATGGGATAAGGTTCTTGTGCTGGAATGCAGTGTTTTCCTTTCTCCAAACAGAACGCTTCTTATTTAAACCAAAGTTCTATTTTGGTCTCCTCTGTCCACAAAACATTTTTCCAATAGCCTTCTTGCTTGTCCATGTGATCTTTAGCAAACTGCAGATGAGCAGCAATATTCTTCTTGGAGAGCAGTGGCTTTCTCCTTGCAACTCTGCCATGCACACCATTGTTCAGTGTTTTCCTGATGCTGGACTCATGAACATTAGCCAATGTGAGAAAGGCCTTCAGTTGCTTAGAAGTTACCCTGGGGTCCTTTGTGACCAACTATTGCATGCCTTGCTCTTGGAGTGATCTTTGTTGGTCGACCACTCCTGGGGAGGGTAACAATGGTCCTGAATTTCCTGCATTTGTACACAATCTGACTGTGGACTGGTAGAGTCCAAATTCTTTAGAGATGGTTTTGTAACCTTTTCCAGCCTGATGAGCAGCAATGCTTTTTCTGAGGTCCTCAGAAATCTCCTTTGTGCCATGATCCACTTCCACAAACATTTTTTGTGAAGATCAGACTGATGGATCCCTGTTCTTTAAATAAAATGGTGCCCACTCACACCTGGTTGTCATCCCATTGATTGAAAACACCTGACTTGAATTTCATCTTCAAATTAACTGCTAATCCTAGAGGTTCACATACTTTTGCCACTCAGATATGTAATATTGGATGATTTTCCTCAAATTACCAAATATAATTTTCTTATTTGTTTAACTGGGTTCTTTTTATCTACTTTTAGGATTTGTGTGAATCTGATGTTTTAGGTCATTCATGCAGAAATATAGAAGATTCTAAAGGGTTCACAAACTTTCAAGCACCACTGTAATCTTCATGTGTAGGCTGTATGTACAAAGCCATTCAGACTAATACCATGCTCCAAGATGTGTTCTTGATCTTTTCACTAAGAGACCAGACTCATTTCAGTGTTTTTGAATGGCAGGAAATGGCACCATGCAGACGTATCCCAATAATGCCGCCCCCCTGCCAGCCAGTTTCCCAGCTCCCGGGAGAGCGAATGGCCGTGCTCCTGGAAATGGCCCGCCGCCAGTCACTGCAGGACAGCCTGCACCTTCAAAACCATCAGTCACCATCAGCAACGGCAGGGACCCTCGACGTGCTTCCAAGAGATAAAGCACACTCAAAGCTTGAATTTTTTTTTTTTTAAATAACTGCCAATCAAGAGACACAATCTAATATTACAGTGCCGTCAGCTGAGTGTTGGCTTTGTCCTCTTTGACGTAGGACTGTTAGAGTAGGGTTTTTTTGGAGAACAGTTGTTACCCCCTTTTTTAAATTTTATTTTAAGATCCCTTCCTTGCCCTTCTATTTAGTGCAGGTCTCGACACCTGCCCTCATGTGGAGTTTCAACAATCCACCCTTACTTGAACACTCGATGCACTTTCTTCGCTTAATTTATAATGACTTGCTGTTAGAGGAATTCAGTAATGGTTAACTGCTGTTGTAAACGTGCAGGCGGAAGCCCCTGGCTGCCTTTTTTTTGTGTGGAAGGGAGTATGCCCTTTAGCCAAATATATACCAAAAGTGACTGTGTGCAAAAGAGGTGAGGGTTTGATTCTGATGCTTAGGTTTATTTAATTAGAAATTAAATACTAAAATTAAAACTTGTCTCTTGAGCCTTTCTCTTGTTTTGCAGTTATGGTGGCTTTGGTGAGCTGCCTGTTACAACAGACTGTCACATTCACTCCACACAAAATGGCCCTTTATCACAATGGTCCCTGGCACCTTCTCAACCCATCCTTTTTGTCATTAAAACATGAGTCAAAAGGACTTGAGTCCACACCCCACTCAGATGTATCCTGCTGTAAAACAGTAGGAGTCACTGTCCTGCCTTCTTTCTCCTTCAAACACCAAGTGGCCAAGAAAGTTCACGATTCATGAAAAACCATACCACAACCAAGGTTGTGCTTGTGTTGAACCTGTGATAAGTCATAGTACCAGTCATGCTGGTAAGCCTTGTTCAGGTTCTATGATGAACCACAAATAAAGCAGAGGAAAAATGTCATTGTGTTTAACTGCCACACCCAGAAAAAAATTAACATTTTAATGTCAGTCACAAGAATAAAGATTTGCTCTTCCACACCCTTTCTAAATGTGATGCAAGTATTCTCTAGTTCTTATTTCTGTAGATATACACATTTTTAACAACTCCTTAGTGTTCTCAGAACATCTTTTACACTCTGTGTGCTTTGGAGAGAAATGGCGAAGGTTTATAATAGGGAATGCAAACTTTTGCAATTAACTATATAAACCTGAGTGTGTGTGCAGTTCATTCAGTGATAGTGTGAGGAGTCTGGATGGGTTTTATTTGAATGCAGTAAGAGAATTATCTTTACAGTAATACCAGGTCACCCTAAAGATGATAAATGATCAGCCCAGTCACATGTACAGCTCTATACATGATGGTGCTGTTTATTTTCCAAGGCCTGGGTTCACTGCTTAGCTGGAGTCAAAGCTCCAGGTCTACATGCGTATTTCGTGTAGCTTTTTCCAAAACTCTCCAACTGCCTGAGACAGCGCTTTCTCAGCCAGTCTCTTACACTCGAGCGGTGTGAACCCAACCAGTGCTGTTCCTCGTGTCATCACACCCTGGCATCCAGCCAGTTCTGTTACCCGAGTGGTGATCAGAGAGGCTGGAGCATGGCAGAATTCTTGACCACCAACCCTGAATGCTGGCCAGGATTCCCTTCCAGCAGCTGAAGCTGGTACACTTTCTACGTTGCAGGCAATTTCCACAGTACCTTCGTGAGGAAGAGCCATAACCTGCACCCCTGGGATTCCACCTGGACTGGACTCTCGGATGGCTGCGGCCACGCTCCGGCCTATCGATACATCCTGGGTATCGATGGTCACGTTGCAGTTCATTACATAAGGGCTTGCGCCGATGCCTTCAGGGAGAAAATAAAGTTCTGTTTCTCACATAAGGCTTCGACTTTCATGTTCTGTTTGCTCATTTAAAAAAGAGAACTAAATACTGTATGTACATTACTCATGGGAATTGCCATCCAAATTCCTCCATGCTGTTTGGATACTCTTGATTGCAGGTGGGAGTGTAATTATGAGTGAGGATTGATGTTCTGTTGCAGATTTACAAACACCATTTTTAACAGTTTCATTTCACCTTAGTCTGTGTCATATATGATTTTATAAATGATGATTCAGTGATCATGAAGTGTCATGTTAGGGGGAAAAAATTGTTCGGATTGTTGATTATTTCATGATCAAGAGTCTGATGAATGTTTTCAGAAACAATCCACTGCTTGGTAAAATGCATAACATGCTGATCACGTTTAATCAGGTCTTCAGGAGTATTTAATGTTTATGCTGTTATTAATTTCATCCTGACCCACCAAAGTCTATGGAGTCACTGCTGTCCAGGACAACTCTTTTCAAGTGTTCAGGATACACTCTGTTCTCACCTGTTAGTCCATATCGTCTCGTAGGCGGTGGTCCAACATCCGGCTGGACAGCAGCCATGTTGAGACCTTTCCGGAACCAGCCCAGCTCTTTCCTCCTGTGTGCAAGGCCACGATGCAGTGGTATATCTGCCAGTCCAAAGAAAAATGCACTGGTGCCTGGCACTCGCTCGGTCAGAGCAGTGGCTAAAGCTGAGCAGGGAGAACAGCATGAGGTTACAAACAAAATTTTTTTTCCAAAATTTCTTGGAGCAAATATCTCCAAGCAATTACCTTACCTTGCGCCTCTTTTCCACAATCCTCCAAGCTCACCTCCTCTCCTAGAGGGTAGAAGGGCACGAGATCCACAGCTCCCATGCAAGGGTGAATTCCTTCATGCGCCGTCATGTCGATCAATGAGAACGCCTGCTCAGATGCTGAGAGAACCACCTCCCCTGGAGCACACAAAGCCATCAAAAAACACAGTCCATTCACTCTATACTGCATTTTTATAAACAATTTCCCAAAGTATAATGTGAAATGCACAATGCATTGAAATAGGTCAAAGGAGAAAGAAGCCTTTAAAACAATCCAGAGTACTAAGACATTGTGAATTCACAAACAGCACTGCCAAATGATAGAAAACACAAGAAGAGGACTTTACTGATGAGCTCAATGCTGGTGACAATGGTGAGAACTGAACGGTTGTAGTCATGATCACTGAAGATGTTGAGGACAGTTGCATCTTTTCGTCTTCCTCCTAATACCACTCACACAGAGATTCAGCATAAAAAGGAGAAATATGTAAGGAATAAAACATTTGAGGCATGCGGTTATAGGAAAATAATCCAACACAATCCAATATTGTGGTGTGAGGCATCCAGAAAGAAAGTGGAGTCACAGTAAACACCCCAAAGTTGATCCTGAAATGTTTTACCACACAGTACAAGTGTCTTACGAGGATTTATACCACGGTGCAGTTGAAATCTTGACTCTGATTGGTCAGAAAGTGTTGATTAGTTTTCTTTAACAGCAGTTGTGCATTTGTTCTAATATGTTATTTTTATACACTTCAAAATGTGTAATTGTTGATACAGTGATGTTTTATTTAAGGGGATGTTTATTTAACATTTTTGGAAGGAGTCTCCAGTGTCAGTGTCTTTGTAATGTTTTCCGACATGGCCAAGTCTTCAGGACAGGACGTGCGTTTTAGTGATTTTGTTTTTAATCTTATTAACCTCAAAAGAGACTGGTGATGGACCAACTATTTATACCTTAGGGTGACCAGATGTCCCTATTTTTGGTGGCCTGTCCCCGGAAATGTCCGTTTTTAACCATGACCAACAGACCTGAAAAAAAAAAAAAAAAAAAACATCTACCAGATTTCAGCAGATGCCTCGCGTATTGTTTTGTGGATCACTTTAAGACGGGCTCAGGCCGATAGCAGAGATGTTCTATAATACCTCTGGCGATGGCCTTTCCAGTATTTTGACTGGTGGAGCTGAGGAACCACTCTTTAGCAGAGTGCTAGAATCTTTGTCTAAACTAAAGTCATTCATTCAGCTTTTGACAGATCGCTTCATCTGGTCCTGGACAGGTGAACCATAGTCTTTCCATGTAGGCCGAAATGACATTGTCATTTATGTTATTTAGCCTTTAAATGTGTAAGCTACATTTTGCGATGTTGTATATAACATAACATTGCTTGTCACACTGTACTGAGATGTAACGGTTGACCTAACAAACCATAGCCTACTGTGGCCAATGGTAGCAGGGGGAAGCTCAGTGCAGCGCCGATCAGTCAGCTGAAGTTGTTGCTAGATGTAGCTTTGCTGTAACAGAAATCCAGCTGAGGTAAAATTGTAACAGTTCAACAGCATAAGCTAACTTTCAGACAAATTGGTGTGTTATCCCACAGAGTAGCTGGCTATGTAAAGCTGTAGGTTTATGGTAATGTTACCAAAGTGTCAGTAATTTGTATAATTTGTTGTGATGTGTAGTGGACTACACATTTTGATTAAGGCTACTCATTTAGGCTCGGTCATCAATTCAGCTATGGCTGTGGGAGATCAGGAATCATTTGTATCCTCAATAATAATAATAATAAGAGAGAAGAAGGGGCGGCACGGTGGTGTAGTGGTTAGCACTGTCGCCTCACAGCAAGAAGGTCCGGGTTCGAGCCCCGTGGCCAGCGAGGGCCTTTCTGTGCGGAGTTTGCATGTTCTCCCCGTGTCCGCATGGGTTTCCTCTGGGTGCTCCGGTTTCCCCCCACAGTCCAAAGACATGCAGGTTAGGTTAACTGGTGACTCTAAATTGACCGTAGGTGTGAGTGTGAATGGTTGTCTGTGTCTATGTGTCAGCCCTGTGATGACCTGGCGACTTGTCCAAGGTGTACCCCGCCTTTCGCCCGTAGTCAGCTGGGATAGGCTCCAGCTTGCCTGCGACCCTGTAGAACAGGATAAAGCGGCTAGAGATAATGAGATGAGATGTTACCCTACCTTGAAATTGCTTGGATTGAAGTAAACTGTTTATTTAAATTGTGTTGTGTGTTTTGTATATTTTTAAATATACTGTCCATTACTAGTGGCATATATGGTAATTAATTTAATATATTTACTTTCATGGGTCTAAAACATCTATTTCAGCTAGCCTACAATTTAAGAGTCTATAAATCTAAACTATGTACCCATACCAGAGATTTTTACATTGTCTTTAATTAATGGTAACCTAAAGCAGTTGCAGAATCGGCCTGCGGCGCACTGAGTGAGGAAAATCCCACTTTTTGTGCAATGCATGATCAAAACACATGAAAAAAAGAAATGTCCCCCTTTTTTATTACAAAGATCAAAACAGATGTTTTAATGATATTTTCACTGCCAAACCGAAAATGTCCCTGGTTTTCTTCTCACAAATCTGGTCACCTTTATACCTTGTTAAGTGATGACAAGACCTTCTCTCACAGACATTCCACAACATTAGATGTAACTATACATGGTTTGAAGTATAAAGTAATTTATTTGTTAATTGATGATTGGAATTATCTGGAAATTGCTGTGGAGTAAGAGGAATAAAACACTTCAGGCATTATTAGGGGAGTAAAACATCATCTGGGTGGTAACAGTAATACCACCCTGTCACTGATTATTTTCAAGGGAAATCACTGACATGGAATGGACCAGGATTGGGAGCTACAGTGTGAAAGTTCACCATTCTGGTGGGTGATGGCTGCCTGTGCCACCTTCTCCACCACATCTCTCTCCCGAGCCTCAGAAATGTTCAGAAGACAAGCAACCAGGCGGCGCCCCAGGGCAGAGGTCATGCCTTCAAACAAGGAACAAGGTGATCTATTAGAAAAAACACATGAAAAAGTGTTATATGCTGTAGACAAACTTTACCCCAATCCTAATCTACCTTTTACTTAAGATACCTAATTAACTATCATTTCAACATTCTGTCACTATTAAGAGAAACTAAACCACGTCTGTGCTTCCTATTTCCAAGTATCACTTCACACTGTCGTAAACACTGTCGCAAAAAAAGCGTAAGACATTAAACTGTACTGTATTTTACAAAACATCGAATGCTCTCAAACTTATTAATATTCTCAGGGGAAATGCTGTCGCTTACTTGCTCTAAGATGTATGTATTTACATCCAGCCCTGTGACCAAAGTACAACTTTTAACTCTCGCGTCAGCTGTGAAAGGTCACTTCAGGACTGCTGATTTACAAAACAACAGTACGACAAAATATTTAAACTGAAGTTTAGTACATGTCTGAAAGATTAGTCTATTTGACTTCCGCAGAAAGGGTCCATACTTCCGTGTTTTCCTGCCAATCCTGAGTCATCGTTCGCGCATGCGTGATGTATTAACGCCGTGCAGGATATTTTATTTTGAGCTTTTGGTTGGTAATGTTGAAAATAATAATAATAGCTAGACATTGCTTAAAATAACTTTAATTGTAATAATTTTAAATGTAAAGTATTAGCATTGGAATGTGATGTCATTATGAATATATTTATATGTATGATGTGTAACACCTGCACCGTGTCAAAGATGGCGGATTAAGTACGGTAACTATGGTAACACTGTAGGGGTCATGCCTGTTTATATTTCTGTAGTGGTTTTGTACAACCTGCGTGTTGTGTTTGTATGATTTATGATTTGGAGGTGCAGGACTTTTCCAGCTCGGTGGCTGTGTTGTGTGGCGGTGATGAGCAGCAGTTGGGGAAGTGCGGGTGCGGGTCAGGCGTCGTCTCTCTACGGCCGCCTGCTGCGGCTCTCCGCGGTCCCAGGCTCCGAGCAGCACCGCCTTAACGATGTCTTACTCCTGCGGCCTGAGCCCAAAGACACGCAGGCGACCTGCAGTGAAAATAATGCACACGTCGTGTTTTTCCCCGGAGACATCCAGGTGAGTCTGAACCTTGAGCTGGAAAACAGAAACCTGTCTTCATCGTGTTTCTCCACAGCGAGTTAGCTCGATGCTGGTTCACTCACTGAACAGCTGAGGACATAAACCGACCATACAAGTCACTTTATAGGTGTATAATTACTGACCAGTGCTCTGTCCAATGTTCCCAACTCACTCACTTCAGGGGAAAGTAGCTCATGCATGCTCAGGAACGAGAGAGAATTCACCAAATGACGTCACAAACTTCTTTAGGGACTGTGTTCATTGATTTGCATATCAAAAGTGGAGACGGTTTTATCAGAATAGAAAACGAGATCGTCAGTAATGGCATAGTTCACTCCAGCCCTGTCTAGCCCAGAAGGAACGATTTAAAGTGTGCCACCTTGTGCAATAAATGTTACATAGAAGCTATAGACACCCTAGGAATACTTACCTATTTGCCAGAAATGGCGAGGAATTAATTTAATTTATTAGCTTTTTGCCATAGCAAGATCTATATATGTGGCAGATCACAGAATCCAGGGACACATGTCGGCCCGGGGGCATTTTGAGTTATTGACAGATTCAGAAAGGACAGTTTCTAAGCTTTCCAGTGATGCCTTCCATGTGGAGATCTGACAATATTTGAAGAATGTGTGGCCTTTTGAAAGTGTATACTTCTTAAAACAGAAAAGGGAGAAAATCGCCCTCAAAGTTTTCCATCTCAGCTACTCTGGGTGTAGGGCGGGCACATAATGGTGCTCATTTGCATGACATTAAGGAAAGCCCTACCCCCTACAAGCTAGCACGATGCTACTTTCATGTAAACAAAGATCACCACGTCAATTTTCCTTCCATGCAAAGTATGCCCAAAACAATTATGAAGTACAAAAATAAGTCCTAAAGTATACTTTAACGTTTTGTGGTTGAAAAATTACTCACACCATAAGAAAGAAAGATACCACGATGATGACACAACTAACACAACACTAGTTTCATGTAAAGCCTCGGTCACAACCGGCCGTACAGTACGCGCTCCTACGGCCGGTCTACACGCAAAAAACGCAAGAAACACACGGAGAGCGCGCGTGTGATGCGCTGATTTTCGAGCCGCAGACCGGCCACAGAGGTTCTTTGTCATGCCAAACAAACTCTACAGGCGCTTACGTTTTTTTTCAGGTTGCAAGACAAACTTGCGGCCAACGCGCATCTTTCTCCATGAACAAAAAAAAAAAAAAACGCAGCGATTTGGGAAACGCCAAAAATCACACGGCCAAAAAATCGTACGTCCGGTTGTGACCTAGGCTTAACCAAACCACAACACTCTCCGTTACATACAAAAATAACCACACAGCCTTAGATTAATAAACTTACCCCATCAGAAAGAGAAACGGTGCCTTGCACACACCAATGCCTCCGATGGAATGTAATCCTAAAACGGTCTGTGTATCATCCGATCATTCAAGTATTGCATTCAGTCTGGAAAATGAGGTTGCGGGGTTTTTTTGCTAGAAATGGTTATCTCCGATGTAAATACCGTGTGTCTGTTTGCTTCGCGGTGTTTGCTCCTCTGCGCTCTGTTTAGCTTCCTCATTCCATAGTGAAATTACATGCCTGTATGCAGTTAAGTAGCCATGCGCTCAGCCCGTATCATACAGCTGATTTGCAAAAAAAAAAGACTTAAATCATCATGTGAATGGCCCATATGGTAATTTACCCACATCCCCCAGCAGGCTACAGTCCTGACAAAAACGAGACAATTTGCAACAAAAAATGTATGCTTTTCCAACAAAACAATCTATTATCTGAAATACTGATTGCATTTTTCAAGATCTCAACTTGCACATGATGGAAAAAAACAAAAATCACAAATTTCGAAAAAAAAATGCTTCTTTTGCGATTATCTCGGATTCGTTTCGGCCAACATGCGTCCCTGGATTCGGTGAGGGGTCACATATGTACATACATTATGGCTGGGAAACCACTACAGCTTGTACCAATTACAGTGGTCCCATTGTACAATCTGCATGTCTTTGAACTGTGGGGGAAACCGGAGCACCCGGAGGAAACCCATGCGGACATGGGGAGAACATGCAAACTCCACACAGAAAGGCCCCTGTTGGCCGCGAAGTTCGAACCCGGAACCTTCTTGCTGTGAGGCGACAGTGATGACCACTACACCACCGTGCCACCCCAGAAGCGAGAAGAAGCGATTTTTGTTGAACTGCTCATTAAGGCTTAATTAGTCCATAACTTCATTAACAATTGTAATTAAACAAATCTGGGTCGACGTTATATGCACCCTAGGTATCCCTACCTTCATGCCAGAAAGAATCAAAATGGGTGAAGAATTGAGGGAGAAGAAGCAATTTGTGTGGAAACTGCTCATTAGAGCTTAATTATTCCGTATCTTCATTATTAATTGCAGTTATGCAAATTTGGGTAGAAGCTATATGCACTCCAGACAGACCCAACTTCCTGCCAAAAAGAATAAAAATCAGTAAAGGATTGTGAGAGAGAGCGAGAAGAAGCGTTTTCCGTGAAATGTGGACGACACCGGACGGACAATGGACAACACATGATGGCATAAGCTCATCGGCCTATTGGCCGGATGGGTTAAAAATAATTTAAAACTTAACAATATTTACAATACAGACTGTGTACATGTTAATACAGGAAATGGACATCAATGAAATGGTGACTGAGCTCTTATCCCCCCCCCCCAAACTCTGTCTGTCCCTCTGAGTTACATGTCAATCCTGAGATCGAGATGCTGACCTCTTCTGCTCCTCGGACCTGCCTGATCCATCCTGATGCCCTGTGTCTGGTTGGAGTCTCATCACATTGCTCCTGTGGAGGACGGCCCCATATGGACATTTGAAAATCACACTTGGAAGATGCTCTGGACACTTATGCCGCTTTTCCACTACAAACGCGGCTGAGTCGGGCTGAGCCGTGCCGGGCTGAGTTGGGCTGAGTCGAGCTGAGTGGGGCTATTGGAGTTGCATTTCGACTTGAACCGTGCTGGCTGGAAGTGGGTGGACACATTGGGTGGAGTTAGCAAAAGTGGGTGGACGTCACGTGATGTCGTTAAGCGGCGCAAACAGTGACATCAGTGATCTTTTAAGCGGTAGTCTCACGACCCGGATAGTAAACAATAAACATGGAGGACATGGAGTCGTTAGTGTTGCTGGTCTTGGTTCTGTGGCTTGTTGTCACCGACAACGCCAACAGATACTGGCAAGAGCGTATAGATGAGGCGAGGCGCATAAGGCTTCAGAAATTCTCGTAATTCGTAATTCTCCTTCTTCCGGGTTTACGGTGTTTACAGATCTCAGCGTGCTCGCGGGGCGTGTGTGGGCATGTGAGGACACTCTTCCTCACCAATCAGTGCACAGAGGAGTGTCTGCTCATGCCCCCAGCCTCACTCGGCTCGGTTTGGCTCGCTTCAGCCCCACTCCAAAACCTTGCGAGTTTTGGGTGCTAAGCAGGGGTGAAGCGAGCTGAGTCATGCTGTTCTAAGGTAGTCGAAACACGAGCCGTGTCGGGCTGAAGTGAGCTGAAAAAGGGTAGTGGAAAAGGGCCATTACAGTAATTTTTTTTATGGCTGAGGACGACCGTTGACTTGCTAACTTTAGGACTGCAGTTGTCCTGAACAGTTTTGCGCTCAAGTTTCCATCAATGAAGTTATAACGTCAACAAAACAGACTTCATGTTAAAAATGTTATCATGTTGTCTCTTATCACCCAAATGAGTATAGGTTCCCTTTTGAGTCTGGTTCCTCTCGAGGTTTCTTCCTCGTGTCGTCTGAGGGAGTGTTTCCTTGTCACTGTCACCACAGACTTGCTCATTGCGGATAGATTTGGGATAAAATTATCTCATGTTTAAAGTAATTAAAATTCTGTAAAACTGCTTTGTGACAATGTTTATTGTTAAAAGCACTATAAAAATAAACTTGACTTGAAACTTGATTACTAAAAATATATTTTTGAGCTGAAGAGGAAGCGGGCTTAGGCTGCGGTCTCATGACAGCTCGCAATGCTTTGTGATGGGCTATCGATGAAAATGAGGCGTTTTGGTCATGAATGTTCCCTGAGCTTCAGGAAATATTCCCAAACCCATGTGTGAGTATTTGCCACTTAGTTTGCTGATGAAAACATCACCACCAGATTTCAGTGCATGCACTGAAATTTTTTGTTGTGCTTTTGGAGGCACTCCAAAAAACAACCCGCGAAGCTCTGAGAACATTCCAGACTCAAAAGAGAACCCATCCTCATCCGGGTGATAACAGATAGCGTGATTTTATAAATAACTTTCTTGTATAACCGTGTTCTGTGTCATCACAAAGTACAGCTGTGTAACCTGGAGAGTCATGATAGTTTTAGCATGAAGTCTATTTTGTTGAAGTTAGCGACTGTTCATTGATGGAAACTTGAGTGTAAAACTGTTCATGAGTCTTAACAATGTTCATGAGTCTTAACAACTGTTCATGAGTCCAAACAACTGCAGTCTTAACAATATCATGGTGATTGTAATCCTCAGCCATCGTAGCAAAACTGTAAGCGTCCAGAGGCATCTTCTAAGTGCAACTTTTGACTGTCCATATGGGGCCGTCCTCCACAGGAGCAATGTGATGAAACTGCAGCCAGACATGGGGCATCAGGATGGATCAGGCAGGTCTGAGGAGCAGAGGTCAGGATGGACAAGTAACTTGGCAGGCAGACAGACAGACGGGGGGGACACAGGTTGTTAGGTATGCCCAATGTCACCTAAAGAGTAAGAACAGGATACGTTTTGCACTGAGACTGTGTCTGAGTCCCGAATACTACTTGGCAGGCTGTTCCATAACTGTGGGGCTTTGTAAGAAAAGGTTCTGCCCCCTGATGTAGCCTTCACTATATGAGGTACCAACAGATAGCTTGCACCTTTTGCTCCAAGTAGGCATGGTGGGTCAGAAAGGACCAGAAGTTCGCTCAAATACTGTGATGCAAGACCATTCAGTGCTTTAAACATCAATAGTAGTATTTTATAATCGATATGAAATTTGATTGGGAGCCAGTGCAATGTGGATAAGATGTGGTCATATCTTCTGGTTCTAGTAAGGACTGTTGTTGCTGCATTTTGAACTAACTGGAGCTTGGGCGGCACTGTTGCCTCACAGCAAGAAGGTTCTGGGTTCGAGCCCAGCAGCCGATGGGGGGCCTTTCTGATTGGGGTTTGCATGTTCTCCCCGTGTCTGCGTGGGTTTCCTCCAGGTGCTCTGGTTTCCTCCAGGTGCTCTGGTTTCCCCCACAGTCCAAAGACATGCAGTTAGGTTAACATGGGGCAGCCATGGTCTGAGGTTGGGCTGAAGTGCCCTTGTGCAAGGGCACCTAACCCACAACTGCTCCCCGGGTGCTGTAGCATAGCTGCCCACTGCTCTGGGTGTGTGCATGCGTGCTCATTGCTCACTTGTGTGTGTGTGTGTGTGTGTGTGTGTGTGTGTGTGTGTTCACTACTTCAGATGGGTTAAATACAGAGGTTAAATTTCGCTGTGTGCTTAATTCTGTGCTCGAGTGTACATGTGACAAAGGCTTCTTGGCGGCTTCTTTTTCTTAGCTTGTTTGTGCACTTTATTGGAACATCCAGACAGTAAGGCATTACAATAATCCAACTTGGAGGTAACAAAAGCATGCACTAGTTTTTCTATGTCATGTAATGACACTTATATTTCTTATCTTGGCAATATTTCTGAGATGAAAGAAAGCTATCTGGATAATGTTAACGATATGAGTTTCAAACGAAAGACTGGATTCGGTGTGATCACTGACGTCTTTTACTGCTGCACATGAAGTGACCATGAAGTGGTGGTCAGCTGAGCTCACTGTTCACAAAGCGTTACTGTCACTGGAGCGCCTTGCTAATCGTTAAAATGCTCTACGCTTGCGTTGTTTTGGGCTGCTTGAATCAAACAAACCGTGAAACTGATAAAAGTTTCTTCCGATTTCCCCACGAAGTGATAAAGGGTGAAAGGGCAAAGGATTTTACCAAAAGACGATGAGAAAGGTGGCTCTTGAACCTTTCACTGCGATGGAAGGGAGCAGAGTAGAAGAACGCTCAAGTTTGCAGTGATCACTTTGTAAAAGTTTTGTAAACGCCTCTGATTTATTTCGCTTAGATTTGAAAATCATTTCTCATCATTTTCCATTATTTTGTGATGTTTTGAAGTTCAGGAGATGCTTAAGTTCTCAGATAGACTTTTGTTTCCAGTTTGATCGTGGTTGCCATATTGTAAACTAACATGTATGTTTTCACTTTTATTTATCAGGGTGTCCTAGCAATCTTTACAAGGACAATGTAGATTGCGCTCCTACACTGAACTAGAGAGATGAGATAAGATAATCCACGTAAACACAAAAGCAGAGCTCACGAGTTAACAGCACGAAATTGCTTCCCTGGCCATGCAGTTACAGAGAGCCGTGTTAACTTCTTTGTCCTGTTTTACCAATACCCAGGTCTTTTAAAGGGGTTTCTATGGATCTTTTGAATGATTTACCTGGAAGAGAAGAGCAGGGAGGATTGAGGATTGACTGGCTATGGTTTGTTTACACCTGATATTAAAACTTGTAGTGTCCTAGCAACCACCACAATACAGAAAGCCCAAAAATGCTACTTACCCAGGCATAAAGGATACAGGATTTATCTTGTAGTGTCTTGATCCCCAGATCATTAACCCAGCCAGATATAAAAAGTTGTACGCCTCCATGATCTTCCAGGGTTTCATCTGTTTGTTCGTGTAGAATGATGTCTGCAGCACCAGGTAGATTGAGATGTTGGGGAGCTCAACAGATGGATAATTTTCCAAATCATAGGAAAAATCTTTCTTTACTAGCATGTAAGGATTTACCCCATCGCAAAGAGTAACTTTCTGAAGGTATCTTGACTGTGCATTGGCCTCTAAACTGCAAAAATAGTAGGAGACAGTTTCACTAGCTCTTTATGTAGTGGCAGCCATATTGATTTGTCTGACCACTACTTCATTCACCAGAAGTAAACGCGCAAGCAAAAGTCATGTGACTGTATACAACCTTTTGTGTGAGGTAAGGGTAAGGTGACCAGACTTCTGAGAAGAAAACCGGGGACGTTTTCGGTTCGGCGGTGAAAATATCATTAAAATATCTAATGTTTTCATCTTTGTAAGAAAAAGAGGGGGGGGGGACATTTCTGGTTTTCATGTATTTTGATCACGCATTGCATAAAAAGTGGGATTTTCCTCACTCAGCGCACTGTAGGCCGATTCTGCAACTGCTTTAGGTTAACGTTAATTAAAGACGATGTGAAAATCTCTGGTATGGGTAAATAGTTTAGGTTTATAAACTCTTAAATTGTCAGCCAGCTGAAATAGATGTTTTCGACCCATGAAAGTAAATATATTAAGTTAATTACCATATATGCCATTAGTAATGGACAATGTCTTTAAAACTGTCCAAAACACACAACACAATTCAAATACTTGGACTTAGAAAACTTTAATGTCCCCGAAAGGCAGTTTGTTGTACAGTACAGGCATATGACAGAACAGACATTTAGTAGACATCTGCAGCACTATTCATCTAACACATACAATGAAATGGAGTATATTGCACTTCCCTACAAGGCCTAATATCATAAAAGAATAATGCATAACATGCACACATCAATGAGTGGAATACAGTAAGGAGTAAGAAGGAGTATATTGCACTTGCCTAAGGGCCTAATATCATAATAAGCAAACTACTGTATAGTGTATTGCACCTCCATAAAAGGCCTAATGCCATAAATAAATAAAACTACTGTGCTGTACTACACCACTATTTATCAATACATAACACGCATCCTTAAATAGAATACAATAAGAAGTATATTGCACTTCCCCAGAAGGCCTAATATCGTAAATAAAGGAAAATACTACACAGTGCTACAGATATTCTTCTAATATAATTCTCCTTCTAAAATAAACAATTTACTTCAGTCCAAGCAATTTCAAGGTATGGTGGTATTATTATTATTATTATTATTATTATTGAGGGTACAAATGATTCCCAATCTCCCATAGCTTAAATTGTAGCCATAGCTGAATTGATGACCGAGCCTAAATGAGTAGCCTTAATCAAAATGTGTAGTCCACTACACATCACAACAAATTATACAAATTACTGACACTTTGGTAACATTACCATAAACCTACAGCTTTACATGGCCAGCTACTCTGTGGGATAACACGCCAATTTGTCTGAAAGTTAGCTTATGCTGTTGAACTGTTACAATTTCAGCTGGATTTCTGTTACAGTAACACTACATCTAGCAACAACTTCAGCTGACTGGTTTGGCGCTGCACTGAGCTTTCTCCTGCTACCATTGGCCACAGTAGGCTACGCTTTGTCAACTGCTACATCTCAATACAGTGTGACAAGCAATGTTATGTCATATACAACGTCGCAAAATGTAGCTTGCACGTTTAAAGGCGAAATAACATAGATGACAAACAGTGTCACTTAGGCCTACAAGGAAAGACTGTGGTTCATCTATCCAAGAGCAGATAAAGCAATCTGTCAAAGCTGAATCAATTACTTTAGTTTAGGCAAAGATTTTAGTGCAGGGGCAGATCTAGGGAAATGGGAGGGGGGAGCGCGTCAACCTAGTAAGGCCAGGGGCCTGGGGGCCTTCAGAGGCCCCCAGAACCTCTGCAGTTTTTAAATGCCCGGAGATGCATTTTGAGCTGACAGAGGCATGTTGTAAATGAAATCTCTTAAAGAAAATTACCATATCAAATATGTTTTAAAAGTAGGAACTTTCAAAACCATTTTATTAGTCACTGAAAATGATCTCGTCAGAGTCGCAGGTATATGCGTAGAACATAATTACAACTGATGTATGGTAATATTTATGAAAGTTGCACTGTCATATAATGCAGTGTAGTACACTGACCACAAAATACCTTTTTTTTTTTTTTAAAGTTTTTTTTGGGGCTTTTTGCACCTTTTATTGGATAGGACAGTGTAGAGACAGGAGAGAGAGAGAGACGGGGAGGGATCGGGAAATGACCTCGGGCTGGAATCGAACCCGGGTCCCCGGATTTATGGTATGGCGCCTTATCCACCTGAGCCACGACAGCATATAAACAAGTCCTATAATAAGTCTTGGTTCCCAAGACTCGGGGGATTTCAAGCAGATTTTCTTCAGAGCTGTTGCAAAAATCAACATCTCTCTCAGACCTATCCAGCTGCTGTCATAAAAATCAAAGTGAGGCTCACCCCCAAAATGGCACATGTCCCATGTGCATACACAGGGTATAGTAAGTACAGGGATACCCTGTTAATGAATGAGCACCACCATCACCAGCCTGGACTGTTGATATAGGGCAGGATGGATCCATGCTTTCATGTTGTTTATGCCAGATTCTGACCCTACCATCCAAATGTCGCAGCAGAAATCGAGAGTCATCAGACCAGGCAACATTTTTCCAATCTTCTATTGTCCAATTTTGGCGAGCCCGTGTGAATTGTAGCCTCAGTTTCCTGTTCTTAGCTGACAGGAGTGGCGCCCAATGTGGTCTTCTGCTGCTGTAGCCCATCTGCTTCAAGGTATGATGCGTTGTGTATTCAGAGATGGTCTTTTCTATACCTTGGTTGTAATGAGTGGTTATTTGAGTTACTGTTGCCTTTCGATCATCTCGAGCCAGTCTGGTCATTCTCCTCAGACTTCTGGCATCAGCAAAGCATTTTCGCTTCGAGAACTGCTGCTCACTGGATAATTTCTCTCTTTCAGACCATTCTCTGTAAACCCTAGTGATGGTTGTGTGTGAAAATCCCAATAGATCAGCAGTTTCTGAAATACTCCGACCAACCCGTCTGGCACGGACAACCATGCCACGTTCAGAGTCACTTAAACCGTCTTGCTTCCCCATTCTAATGCTCTGTTTGAACTTCAGCAGATTGTCTTGACCCTGTCTACATGCCTAAATGCTGCCATGTGATTGGCTGATTAGATATTTCTATTAAAGCAGTGGAACAGGTGTCCCTAATAAAGTGGCCAGTGAGAATGTATTTGTGTTTTGAGCTGCTTTGGGATACTGCTGCCAAAGGAAATTTCATTGTAAATTCTTTTACAGTGACCATAAAGAGTCTTCTCTTATACGGTGCCTTTGAATACTTGATTCTGATTGGTCAGTTACGGTATTCAGCGGTCTGTTATTTCTTGTTAAGTATAACAGACCGTTGCTATAGACCACATCATTAGCGGATGCAATAAAAATTTTTAAATCAATAAAATCCTTTCTAAATCAATATTCTGTCAAATTATTGATTTTCTTTAGGAAGTAGCCGTACTAAGCTGGATAATGACTGGCTCGCTGTACAGTCATTACTTGTCTTGTGGCGATCAGTGATGGGTTGAGAGGAACACTTGTGATCAGTGACTGTCGGGGGGGCTGATGGTGAGCGCCGGGCTGGTCATTGGGAACATCAATTTGTGCAGGAGCAACTTAGTCAGGTTTTAAACATTAGATATAGACTAGTCTCCATAACTGTTTTTGAAATTAAGTCACTAAAAGGGTTTTTAAAAAATTGCCAACTCGAACAACAAAGTTGCCAACACAGGCTCTATACAGGAGATACAGTACAGCAGTGACAGTGACATGATGGTGTATCTGATTCATTGCTATTTCAAACCCAAACCAAAAGATGCAGCCAGTAGCTTCCTGTGATCAGAAAGTGACCCCTATTAATGAGCAGAAAAACCCTTATGTAAATCTGTGCTGGAAAAAAAAAAAACGAGAGCAGAATCAAGCACACAGCAGACCAGGAAACTGATATTCAATCTTATGTGCACTAAAATCCCAAGAGGGCTACATTATATTATCTATTTTTTCAAATTTAATGAGCACTTTATCCTGCTAAGGTTTGTGGTGGAGCTGGAGGCGATCCTCAGAACATTGGGCATACGATGGGAATACATCCTGGATGGGTGCACATACATTCACGTGCATATTCGCAGGGGCATCTAATAAAGCCTAAAATGTTTTTGGAGTGTGTGAGGAACCTCCACAAAGCCTTTGCAGAAGAGTGGAGCTTATTCTAACAGAAAGGGAATAAATCAGTAATGACTTGCGGAAGTGATGTATATGATGGGTGGACCTGAGAAACTTGTAATATTTTGTCCATATTGTGCCACTGAAGTTCAGATTGGACTTTTGGCCTCAGTCATCAAAACTTTTATTGCACATGCAATTTGACTTCATCCTATCACAGCACACCCCATCATATTTTATATTCTCTCATCATACTTCCAAGGACTTCAGGAATTTAGTTTATGATGTTTATTATGCCTGAGGTATTTTAAAAATATACACCTTCATAATGTTTTCAGGTTCATTATTGTTCCATATTGTATTATTTGCAATTTAAACACCACAATGGTGATTGGACTTTTTTCTCTCTCTTTCATGTTTCCAGAACTTCCATCAAGAGATGGCTGTGCAGCCTGATGCGTCTCCATGGCTCTCATTTAGTCTAGAGCGAGTAGCTTTGGTGCTGGGAGCCCGTTTCCCAGGCCGACACGTGTGGCTGGTGCGCCCATCACGGCTCCATCTGCATAAGTTCAGCTGCTACACCAACTTTGTTTCATGTGATGTCTTTGGTGCACCTAAGCACTCACCTGACTATGGTGCGGTGCTCCACTTACGAGCCCTCTTGGGCCACGCCATGGAGCGAGCAGCCATTGCTGAACCTTTGCCACCACTAGGAGGTTCCTCAGTGCCTGCTCCCCTCCCTAAAGGCTTCTCTCTCATCTTAGTGGCCTTCAGCAAAGGCTGTGTGGTGCTCAATCAGGTAGTCCATGAGCTGGCGTCAGTCCGCACCAACCCAGAGCTGAGGCAGTTTCTGGACAGCATCTCTGATATGTACTGGCTGGACGGCGGACATCCAGGCACTGGAGACACATGGGTGACGGATAAGCAAGCGTTGGGCGAGTTGGCGTCTAGTGGAATAGCCGTGCACGCTCATGTCACTCCCTATGAAGTATGCGACCCAACGAGGGCGTGGGTGGGACGCGAGCATCGGTGCTTTGTGAAGACGCTGGGAGAACTTGGTGCCCGCATCTCACAAAACCTCCACTTTGAGGATGAGCCAGCATGCATCGCAAACCACTTCCGGGTCATCGAGGAGTTCTGAATGGCACAGAAATGTGTTCATGTTGCACGATTTGAGCTGCTTCTGACTACAAGCTTTAACACTTCATGTTTTTCAGTTTAAGTCTCTTTATTTGGCACATGATTAAGTCCTAAATGTTTGCCATTTTGTGTGAACAGGGAGTTTCTAAAGTGTTTACATGGACCGTTCCCCCCCGCCTTCTTTGGTTTGAGGTCATAGTTCCAGTTTCTTATGCTTGTCACAGGATACTTCTCAAGCAAAGACTAATAAAAGGAAAATATTTTGACCAAATGTGTGAACGTTCAGCTGTAACATGGAGAATATCTTATTGCATAATTGTAAACTGTGTCTCAAGTCATTTAACTATGTTTATTTACAATAATGCTTAGTGTGGTACACTGAGAAATATGAACATTATGCAGACATAGTGTAGTAAAAAGACCAGGATGCGAAACTGTACTAAACAAATGATGCGATTCAGCTGAATATTAGATTTTCTTCTTTTTGGAAAAATGTCTGAGTCAGGTGGCATTTGTTTTTTGTTTACATGTGGATTATGGTTATTGTAATAAAAATGAGCCACACCTGACAGATGATGTTCTAATCTAATTGACTAGGCTAAAAATTGGTAGCTAATGTAAAATAACTAGCTCGCTAAGTACATGTATACAGATCGTTATCCTCTTTTAACACTAATACAGACGGCATTGTTATATTTGTCCATTTATATTTGATGCGCTTTTGTCAAACATGCCAGTGTTTCAGTCTGGATATTCACAGCATGGTTAACTGCGAAGTGACCGTTATTCATGGGAGGAGGAATTGCATCACAGCTTTGTGCTGGATTTTCATTGTTTCCACACACCTGCGTTTTAACCATGCTGATAGATTTATTTTAAATGAATGTAAACAATGCTGTAACTTAAGATCATGCCTGAACCAATGTGTGTAGTGTAGCAGGTGGCAGGATTGGGTACAAGTTATAGTTGGAGCAGCAAACTGCTTCATGTGACTATTTTTCTTTTCAAATAAACTCACTGGCTACTTTAATAGGAACTTGTTTATTCTAAGATTCCTGATTAGAGAACTGCATAAAGCTGCAGGTGGATGGGTGTTCCTAATAAAGTGGACAGTGTGCATATAAATGAAATTTTTTGTTTGGTGAAAGTCAAGTAGTAGTGTCACCTTTTTCAGAGTGTTGAAGCGACTTATCCACTGAATGGCTACAAGTAAAATAACAGACACAAAATCTGCTTGGCCCAGGCTACTGGTTCATCCGCTGCTGTGCAACATGAATGTTTACAAATCGTTGACTATATGTCAATGAAGCAATGGCTCATGGGTTAACCTGCACCAATTCCAGTGAGATGAAATGTCTACTTGTGAAGTGCACTAGTGTGAAATGTTTCATGTGCAGGCTGAATGTTTCTGCTCTGCTGCAGTGACAGTCATGTTGCCATTCCGTGCTTTTATTTAAAAAAAAAAAGCTTTTCTTTGTTTACTTGATAATAAAGTAATGCATTAGGCCTGGTGTCCTCTGTTGTGTTACAAACCACGAGTAGTTGCTGTAAGGTTAAAAGTGAGTGAGAGATGGGACTGAAAATACAGCTCAGGTCCAGGTCAGACCTGAAAAAACCCCAGATATAACACTCCAGGACTAAACGGTCACGTTCATGTGATGAAGTTTCCAGTAAATGCTTTATCATGGTCAGTGTCACAGAGGTGTAAATGGATCATTTGTTTATAGCATAGCTTGTTTGTTACGTTTTACCAGCAGGAAGAAAAAGAAAAAAAAAACGCCTGAAGGAGAGGGTGGGGTTAAATGAACTCTCACTCACACCTTAAGCCTGAACTGGTGCATTGAGGTGAAATGGTGTTACATTTCATGACATTGTCTGTCATTGGTGTTAGAGCATAAAGCTGATTCTTACAAATATTTTGGTGGTAAAAGAAAAACAAAAATGCCCATCAGGAATGTGGAGGGCAGTATCGCTCACTGAACCTGTCTCAGTGCTGCTGCATATGTGGTATGTCGTTCACCAGGTTTATAAAATTATGCATTAAATGCTGCACATGTTGATCCCTGAATCAATTCAGGTGAGAAAAACAGTCCTTCGCTCCTTCCCTCTTACATCTCAGTGAAACAATACACTCGGTACACGCTGAAAGGGAATTTGATTATGTTTATTTGAAACCCATAGAATTTCATTCAGTCACTTTCACGTCACAAACCCGTATGTCACTTGTACAGGTCCGTTCTCAGGGCTGACGTGTGTGTAACTGCGTTAAAAACTCCTGCTCTTCATCCTGATTCCACACACTGCCTGTCCAACACTTAATAAATCTCTCTCGGTTAGCAAGAACAAAATTCTCCTTAGTATTACTTACATCACGACATATAAAAGGTAATAAGAGCTATACGTTTCTTTAAAAAATAAAGAACAGCTTGTCCGAGGACGTCCCTGAGATGCGTAGACCTGGTTGGAGATGAGAAACTACACTGGGTTCAGGTTGGGTGATTAGTGCGGGCAGGTGGAATCCTTTCAGCTCTCAAAATCAATATGATCATGGACAAGGTCTAGTCCAGTTTTGAGCACTTTCCTAACTTACAGTTTCCCAGCGTACAGTGTGCTAAAACACAGGACACCCAGTTTAAAGACAAGACGATGAGTCTTTCGTTTTTGAGGGCGAGTTGGTGATCTCGCCGCCAAGACAAACACGAAAACACATTCCTTAAACCTTCTTAAACCAACATAACATCTAGAACATTCGAAGCCCAAAAATAGCAACATTTCCAGTTCAAATCTCTCACATCAAGATGAGAGGAGATACTGCAGTATATTCTCGCTACGTATAAAATTCCTTACAGCCAATACTGTATGTTAATACTGCATCAACCAAACACCAGTTCCACTTAACCTCAGGCTGAGTTTTAACAATTCTTTATACCGACATCTCTTAACTCTTTCCTTCCCAACAATTCTCTCGCTCTCACTTATAACAATCACTTCATCTCCAACTACCACCACATCACAAATATCCAGTGACATCCCAAATTTACACTCTTCACTGATGCGCTTAATATGAAAGTAAACTATTTAAGAAAAATAAAAGTTTAAAAAAGTTATACTTGATCAAGTTTTGAGCACAGGATCATCGTGTCTGGTGAACAGAGACAAATGCATATATTCATGCACGTTTCATTTCATGTCATGTCAAGATTATGTGGCAAAATAATCTGACAAAGTATTTAATCTACTGCGATATAGAGGCATGAAAGTCTTGTACTGGCAAACTGTGAAGCTGACCCTGAGAAAAAAAAGGCACAGAATGGGTACACTATATAATCAGGGTTTTTTTTTTTCTGCAGAAAATATTAGATAATCTGATGTAACAAGTTGTGACAACGCCTGATCTAATCCAGATTAGTGCAGAGATTACAAAACCTGCTAGAAACAAGCTGTCCATAAATACAGCTGTGCATTTTCCTGCCTTCATTTGCTTGGGAGTTAAAAAAAAGACTACTTTTTTTTTTTTAAATAAGATCTACAAAAATATTTCTGTTTAAAAACAGCTCAGATTAAAATATTTTTTAATAAAAAGATTTTCCTCTCTTCCTTTCCCTTCATATCTCACCGAAGCACATAGACGGCAAGGGATTAAGTGCTTTATGGCAGCCCTCCAAATCTGTGACTAACAGGAAGTGCACACTGCAAAAAAGCCCGGCTCTGAATAATTCAGGGTGCGGTGTGCGAGTTATGTTGAGCAATATGCCCCAAATCACAGGGCAAACCGCACACACAGCATTGTTGGCAGGAATATTAACATTAACATGACAATCATTAATCTCTGACCTCCCTCAGACTAAACCCAACGAGCCCCACACTCCAATGCCCTGTTTATTGAGAAGAAGCTCATTCTAGTTTCCCCTGAAGTCCAGCATATCGTGATTTGGAGCACCAAAAAGTGATCAACAGCAATTAATCAGAAAAATGAAACCCAACGTCCCTACAATTAAAACATTGCTGGTTTAGAGGAACCACTGGCCTTATCTTCCTACTTTAAAATAACACACCTTACTGGAACTCTGTCAAATAAATAATTTAAAAAATAACAATAACAACAACAAAACATAGATAATAAAGCAAATAAAAAAAAACACAAATACAATAAAAGCACATACAAGAGAAAAAGAGCTGCTCGAATATCTGAGATGAAAGAAGACGACAGCAATCGAGCTCTAGGAACCTCATGTTATTGTGCAGCAGGAAGTCACTCTAGCGTTAGCAGATCATCTTTGGTGTGGCCCCAAAAGGAATTCAGAGGATTAGGATGGAAAATCTTGCCCTGATCAAATAAAGAATGTGATTACAGAACGTGTTTCGGATGCTGATCTACAAGCCATCTTCGAAGCGGGATCTTTTAGACTGCAGAATGTTCTCTTTGTCTTCGGGGTCCTTGGGCGGAGAGGCCCACTTGGCACCACTGCTGCGCTCTCGGGGGACACGTGGGGTTACTGGAGCAGGAGAGGGTTCAGCCCACAGGTACTGCTGACACAGCCACGGGTGACTCAGACACTCAGCGGCGCTCGGCCGGTCTCTGTGTTCACGAGACAGAGGAGAAGAGAGTGAGAGCACAGAAAGATTTAATGAGAAAGATCAAAAGTTTGTGGACACCTGATGATCACACCCCTATGTACCTGCTGAACATCCCAGTCCTGATTCCAGTTGACCCTTTGCTGTTATAATAATCTCTACTCTTCTTCTAGGAAGATTTCTAGAAGAATTTGTGATCATTCAGCTCATCTATAAGAGCATTAGTGAGATCAGACACTGATGATGGGATGTTGAGAAGGCTCCAATTCTGCTTCCAGTTCATCCCAAAGGGGTTGAGTTCAGTCAGGGCTCTGTGCAGGATATGAGTTCCACACATTCTGATGACAAACTCCCCCCCCCCCAAAAAAAAGCTGGGACTGGTACAGCACCACAAAATTGCTGGACCCGCTGATGGAAGGGGCTATGGAAGGGGCTACCGCAAGAAAATTGCCGCCTACTGTACCCATCGGCTGGAACACAATCGTCACCTGTTATGAATGCTGTTACCAGTCGCTACACGCAGGCAACCTTCAAATGCAAGACTTTAAAAGTAAATTTGTAAAAAAAAAAAGCAAAGCAGAATGTGGGCGAAAGCAGAACTGGCTCCGTGCCGGTGCGAAAGAGCTGTTAGAGCTATTAGTGCCAGTGAAGGGAAACTGTAAAGCTACAGAATACATAGATATTTTATCACTGTGTGCTTTAAAGGAGAACTGAAGGCAAATTTTTTTATCAAAATTCTATTTCTCATTTTATTAAATATAGGAATGCATTTTTGATCGCTATTTTGTCCCTGCTATAGCGAGTTATGAGTGTTTGAAATATGCTCTGTAATATATCAGTCCATATGTCAAAGCAATGGCCGCAAACGAGATTCGTTGAGACCTGTGTGAGACATCGTAGGACGGAAGTAAAACGTAAGGCGGAAATCAAAATGACCATCTGCCAACGTTGTCAAAAGACGCACACGCCCTCTTTCGAATGCTGATGTAATCAAGCTGGAAGTTTTGTTTGTTTTGATAGCAATCAGGAAAGTTTGAAAAAAGTAGGCAGTAATCGTCATTTAAACTCGTTTTTGTGCAATATTTTGTTTGGAAAACAGTTTTCAAAATGGCGGCACTGACACCTGGCTGACACTTCATGTTTCGAAGTCTTGCATAAGTCTCGTGAAGATCACGCGGATAAGCGACGCCTGCCGTGGACCAAACGAACTAAATTCAACATGGCTAAAAACCAAATAGGCTGATAAGTATAATATTTAATTGCAGTTAGTTGCCAATACGAGTCACAATATAAGGTTACTAAAACCGAAAACGTAATTGAATAACAAGTTAATTAAGAAATAAAGCAAGTTTAAAAATGACTTCAGTTCTCCTTTAAACACTGTGGCAACAGTTGGGGGAAGAGATGGTCAGGTGTCCAAATACTTATGGCTGTATAGGGTAACTTGTTCACGAGTGTGTTAAAGGAGTCAATACGAGTTATTAAGACAGGGCAGCAGTTAAGAGTGTGTGTGTCAAGCTAAAAGGAGCTAATGTCTTCCTATTACTACTAATCATAATATGTATGGCACATATATAAACCTACCTTTAGCTGCTGTAGTTGTTAGACCTTTTTTTTCTAATTTAATCTAATCTGCTTGAAAAGATCACTCAGAACAATCTACGCAGAGAAGACGTTCCAGCTTCAAGCTTTACAGCACTTTGGAGCCAATTAAATGTGTCAGGATTTGAACAATCTGCATACAGTGATATGATTGATCAGGGGCAGAAATACCTGGTATTCTAGATTACTTGACTTTCCTGAACTGTAAATGACTTTTAGGTTTTTTTTTTAAATATATACACACTACTTTGTTAATTGTGGAAACTTCAAATGAATTATGAATAATTAATTCTGAAATCGTAAAGCCACAGGCTTGCTCATTGGGGATAGATTAGGGATAAAATTAGCTCATGTTTTAAGTCGTTCAAATTCTGTAAAGCTGCTTTGCGACAATGTTTATTGTTAAAAGCGCTATACAAATAAACTTGACTTGACTTAAAGACATTCCTATTATCATCACAGATCTCATTCATTATGTACCGATTGTCTTTCCTCTTCTCCACCTGTATACAGTAAAGATTTATATCCCTCTATCCAGTGTCTCTGGTTCATCTCTCCCTCTCTCTAATGAGAGATTTAAAAATCTACATCTGGATTCCTACTGCTTTGTGAGTCTCTGTTACAAATAAAATAATCTTGACACGGACAGATGAACTCACTCTGGCACTTTGACCAGCAGTTTTCGGATGAAGTGGACGGCGAGCTCAGACACGCGGGAGAACGCTTCCTTGCTGTAGTCCACATTGATCTGTGAGACGTTCAGGAAGGTCTGCTGCTTGTCCTCGCCAGCGAACGGAGACTCTCCTGTGATCAGCATGTACGTGATCACGCCAACACTCCTGACATCCACACAGACACACAACGTGAGTGCAGGTCGGGATAACAATGCCACACACTCGTTGATCGTTATCAAAGAAATAAATCAATGTGCTTATGGGTGTATACTGGACCAGCTGTTAATCATTACTGGAATATTCAGCCATAAAGCATGATGTCAGTCATAAAAACATTTGTCCATCTGCATGCTCTCGCATGTTTCCATATCCCTGTGTGCTACATGATGGATGAAGCTGGATAGGAGCTAAACACCTTATAGACGTACCAGAGATCAGTGGCTGTCGTGATGGGCTCATAGTTCAGGATTTCTGGAGCTAGATATTTATTTAAAAACACACACAGAAAGTCATTTGGTATATACATGAAAATGAATAAAAAACAAATCAGTTACAATATAAACAAAATCGAAGAATTTGGTACATGCTTTTAGACTAATGTGCAGCTGTCTGGATTCCAGAAGACAAATCTTAAGCTCTTATTTTGGTCATTATAACGGTTAGCTGTATGCTGGTATTTTTTTTCCCCCCCAGGACAGTCTAGACTATCCAGATCTTCCATCATTTAATATGATATACTTGTACATTTTTATATTAGCCTTTATATCAAGGGGGGGAAAATTGTCTTATGAAATTATGTTTTTTACATGTTTCTCACGATAAAATGGTGTCAGCAGAGAGATCTTTTCAGAATTGTTTAGAGGAGATTGTCTAGAATCTAGCACCATGGTGGTGTGATATTCTCCGACTGAGCAATTAGTGCATAATGGACATAAATATCATTGTTTTTTTTTTTTTTGCTGTGAATTGAAATCCTGATTGCTCAGCAACGCTTTGCCATACAGAGAAACACCTAGTATCTCCAGAAAGGGGAAGTTCTGTGATTATTTTGATCTGTGGTACGCTGTGAAGCAATACAGACTTCCTGACATATTCGACTGAGAATCGGTGTATAAAAATGGATGAACAAATTAGTAAAGATACTGTATTACTTTGCACAAGTTTGATCCATTTCTCAACATGATCACTTCGGTATGTACAAACACTGTACAAATATGACTAATATCATTACAAAGCTGTGGTTCTGCGCTTTTTTGTGATGTGTGCCTGATATCTATGCAGTGATCAGTTCATGAATAATTATAACAAGAATAATGGGTGTGGAGATGGACACAGAGCTGTAACTCGTCGGCGTCACTGCCAAACCCAATCCGGGCTTGAGGTGAACCATGTTTGAGTGATGTGGCGCCACTTCTGTCGATTTCTAGTATCGCTCCAGAGCACACTTGCACCTTTGAGGTTGGGTTGAAAGTTGTGTAAGTAAATTCTTCTTTGACAACCTCAGGCTTTCTTTCCATCCTCTGAGGCACAACTCTTCTAGTCATCCTTTCCTTATGCAGTGTCCAATAAACTTGAGTTGGCGTCATTCAACTGTTGTCAAGAGTTTTTTTTTTTGGCTTGCACGTCAGAGAACTTGTTTGTATGATTAGATTTACAAATGAATAAGTTCTCAGACATGCAAGCCAAAAAAGACAACTCCTGACAACAGCTGAACGACGCCAACAAGTTTAATGGCTGTAACTGTTTAACTATCGGAGGAGCCATGGTCCTCCGATGCAGCTTTGGGACCAAAAGGTCACCGGTTCAATTCCCTGGACCAACACGAATGGTTGAAGTGCCCTTCAGCAAGGCACCGAACCCCCAGCTGCACCCCAGGCTGCTCTGAGTATGTTGTCTAGATAAGAGTGTCTGCTAATTGCCTGTAATGTATTTGATAAAATACATTCAAAATGACTTTTCTCGCTGTCACGTAGATAAGCAGCTAGAAAGGTTTGAAAGATCAATGCTTCATACAATGTGTGAAGCACCTGTCTGTGATGATGACTTCGTACGCAATTCAAGCAAGAAGAAGGGATGTGAATTTGCATCAGTCAGGTTCTAAGGGTTAATGTTTTGATTATAAAAATTCTCATGCACTGATGCGGTCATCTGCCATCTTTAAGTGAAGATGCCACCTTCACTGAAACCCCACAACCTGTACTGTACTGAACTACTACGTTATATGTGCACTCCGAGTCATTACTGCTACAGGCTGCCATTAATACTACTACACCTCACTGGCCAATTTTTGCACTAATTCAACATGTACATACTTTTTTTTTTATTGTCCTGTCTTGTACTTTTACTGTATCGAACCAAATTACCTAAAACAGATGCACTGAACGTGATGACAAGGACAAAAGGGTGATGTTGCGTGTAAACCAGGACATACCCACGTACTCAGGTGTACCCACGATCTCCCGCAGTTCTCCCATGGAACCGAGCCGACGTGCCAGCCCAAAGTCCACGATCTTAATGTCCCCCAGAGGACTCAGCCCGGTCAGTAGAATGTTCTGAGGCTGAAAAGATGATAAGAATCGTGTCAGGCTGTGAGCTCAGGTAGGCAGAGAGCTGACAACTGGGATTTAGCGTCTCCGAACCTGTTACGCAAATTGGACAGGAATTCAAAGATGCTTGGGACATGTTACTAGATTTGAAGGAAGGTTCATGCCTGGATTAGGTGAATATGCTGCATTTTGTCCTGGGTTAAATACTCATATGTAATACTCTCCATGTTCAACGTTGATGCTGTAAAATATTTTAGTTTAGCTAGTGAGTTCCTTACAGCAACAAGGAGCTCAGTGCCATGAAATTAGTTTTGCATGTAGCTTGAATTGTAATGGCTAGTAATGGCTGTGTGTTAGCGCTAGCATTAGCAAACCTTCAGGTCGAGGTGGACGATGTTGCTCTGGTGTAGCAGACTGATGCCTTCAAGAATCTGTCGGATTAAACGAATGATCTGGCCTTCAGACAGCAGCTCGTCAGACACGCAGTGGTCAAATATCTCACCACCTGCTGCACTGTAGAGAGCGCGCGCACACACACACACACAGACACACACGTGAACATTTGAACTATGCCAGATACTTCAAATCCACCCTCAGATTAACGGCAAGTGCCAATATGACCTGCAACGGAGGTGTCACTCACTATTCGAGCAGCAGGATGATGTCATGCTCGTTCTCGTAGGCTGCATGCAGGTTGATGATGCGGGGGTTACACTTGGCCACCTCCAGCACTGCCAGCTCATGGATCACCTCGGCTCGACAGTCACGACCTCGCCGCCGCTTCCGGACAAACTTCGCCGCAAACTCTTTACCCGTCGCCTTCTCCATGCATTTCTTCACCACTGCAAACTTCCCCCTGATGAAAGAGACACATTAATCTGTATGGCATGTGGAAATCAGCAGGTGGGGTTTGGTAGATAATTCTGTGTTCCGTTTCTAATCAGGGTTGTGTGTGTGGGTACAGCAATGAAAATTAGTAGTTCACTCCCTTACTCAAAACAGTCACTGTTTGGTGTCCAATTTTTTTTTTTTACAGATTTTTTCGTAACAATAGAACTCTCATGCACCTCATGCAAAATATTTTCCGTAACCATCTGTATCAAACCACATCCAGAACTGCTGATGTGGTTTAGGACACAGTGTGACTTTGTGTCAGATCATATCAAGCTGGAAGTGACGCTGTCATTCCAGATAAAACTGAACTCTTATGTAATGTACGGTAATTTTACGTAAATACAGACTCGCGCTGCCATTTCACACATTCTATTAAATCAATAAGAGAATAACTATGTTGCTTGTTTCATAGCAAAAGTTGTACAGTATGTAGCAGTACACTGACGAAGTATTTTGTCCAAACAGAAGGCAGATCTGTGACTTCCTCCACTGGCCATGTGACTCAGTAGTGCCAAACCACACCGTCATAAAGCCTAAATCAGTGGCATCATGAAAAACTTAACAGCACTCTGTCTGGCTCTGACTGTACAGAGGTCTGCAAGAGTAACCACTCAACCAGCAAGAATGTCCAAGTGAGCTTCATTCGCTTGTATCTCCTCTGAAAAACAAATACACTCACCGGCCACTTTAATAGGAACTTGTTCTTGATTCTAAGATTCCTGTTCTTGGCTGCAGGAGTGGAACCTAATGTGGTCTTCTGCTGTTGCATGCTGAGATGCTTTTCTGCTCAGCACAGTTGTAAAGAGTGATTATACAAGTTGCTATATCCTTCCTGGCAGATCGAACTAATCTGACCATTTTCCTCTGACCTCGCGTATCAACAAGGCGTTTGTTTCCTCCCACAGAACTGTCGCTCACTCAATGTTTTTTGTTTTTCGCACCATTCTGTGCAAACTCTAGAGACTGTTGTGTGTGAAAACCCCAGGAGATCAGCAGTTTCTGAAATACTCAAACCAGTCCATCTGGCACCAACACCCATACCATAGTGAAAGTCACAGAGATCACAATTTTTCCCATTCTGATGTTTGAAGTGAACATTATCTGAAGCTCTTGATTGGTATCTGCATGGATTTTATGCACTGTGCTGCTGTCAAGGCTGATTAGAGAACTGCAGAAAACAGCAGGTGGCTGGGTGTTCCTAATAAAGTGGCCAGTGTGCGTATATTACATATTCTCAGACGCTTGTATCACATGGAGTTTGTGCCAGGTTCTTACATGACAGAAAATGTTCACAATACAACTGTGACACACAGAGACAAATGAGCTGTGAAAAGAGCTTCCTGTATAAAGAAAAGAGTCCCTGCACTGCGACAAAGGCCTTTACAGAGGACACTTACGTAATACAATGAGAGCGAGAGAGCAAGTACCCATGTCACTTCTCTTTTCACAGAGCTCTCATGATGCTGCTTCCCACTTTAGTTTCCTTCCTTTTCACAACCACAGTAAAACGCGCGCGCGCGCGCGCACCCTGCCCCATGCCGGTGCTGAAAGCTATTAAAGCACGACCAGAAGACACTTAGCAATCTGTTTCTCAATCTGTGCTGTCAGAAACTCAGCAACTCAACAACCAGCATTTACAGCCAGCACTCGCCTGAACCCACATTAATGAGAATCGGCTCCAGTACAACAAGATCATATCCAATATCTTTATGAAATGCATTACGTGTCTATAAAAGCCTGATTTACTTACCCTTCTTTCACTTCTCCACCTCATTAAGTAATTTTTTTGAAGGCGTAAAAATTTTAGCACTTTCTTTGCAAATCTTTATACATATTGTGTGGTGTGAAAATGGCTTCAAGCATAGTGATATATTTTTCATTGTTTCTGACATTACTACATCCAAACATGTGAGTAAATACAGGAATAATCAATGGCTAGGATATCCGATTATTGCGCATCATCTTGCTGGTTGGACTGTTCCAGGATGATGCCGCCCACGTGAGCAGTGTGTCGTGTGTTCAGTCACTGAACACCTTTCTAACATACATTGTGATGGGTTTTTTTCTTCAAATGTGTCACCCATCCATGTAAAAATTCCCAAATCCTTTTCTTCCTTCAGACAGGTCACCAAAACATCAGAATCAAGTCAGACGAAGGGCTCTCTCGTTTCTCCACATGGAAGCGGTTTGGATGATAACTGATTTTCAATCATTTTCTTTTAAAAATGGACTTGGGACTGTTGATGTGAATAGTGTTAAAGAGCCAAATGAGTGTGTAATAATCTAGCAATGTAGCTTGCACAATGCTAATTGACGCTCTAGGCGTCTGCTGTTGTTGGCTATACACTCACCGGCCACTTTAACAGGAATGCGCTGTTGATTCTAAGATCCCTGTTCTTGGCTGCAGGAGTGGAATCCAATGTGGTCTTCTGCTGTTGCATGCTGAGATGCTTTTCTGCTCACCACGGTTGGAAAGAGTGATTACACAAGTTGCTATATGCTTCCTAGCAGCTCGAACCAATCTGACCATTTTCCTCTGACCTCGCTTATCAACAAGGTGTTTGTCGCTCACGCAATGTTTTTCACACCATTCTGTGCAAACTCTAGTGACTGTTGTCTATGAAAACCCCAGGAGATCAGCAGTTTCTGAAATACTCAAACCAGTCCATCTTGCACCAACACCCATGCCACAGTGAAAGTCACAGAGATCACAATTTTTCCCATTCTGATGTTTGAAGTGAACATTAACTGAAGCTCTTGATTTGTATCTGCATGATTCTATGCATTGTGCTGCTGTCAAGGGATTGGCTGAGTGACCAGTGAGTGTATTTGCCTCCAGTGCAGCAAAATGCAGACACTACATTTGTAGTGTAGCAGAAAATGTGTACACTGAAGTTTCAGCCAAATTGTTCTTCTGGAAGTGCAAATGCAAAGTTACGTCACAGATATAAATGCGGATGTTGTATGTAAACAGTGTGGGTGGAGGAAGAGTTACTTGGTTACTGTTGCCAAGTAAAGGCAGATTCATTTCCAACAACAGCATACCTTGAGACATTCCTCTTCAATGAAAGCAACTTGATAATTGTTTACAAAACCTGTAACTTGCTTTCCAGCTACAAGATTACCTGCACTGCTGTTACAGAAAATGACCAATCAGAATGCAGAACACATTCAACTGCACTGTTGTTTTATTCCACTACAAAAATACTCTCCAAACATACTTGTTCTTTAAAACACAAAAAAAAATGCATCAGTATTTATAATAAATTCCATTTTTATAAAAGCTACGTTAATAGTGTACATCGGAATATCAACAGTCTAAACTGTATCACAAGCCCAGATCCAACACTTGTACACTCAAAACAACTCAAACAAACCAAGGCTTACAACACACTGTACAACAAAGACACGACAAGGGATCTGTTTTTAAAGCCGAGTCATACTTTAAAAAATTATCATGACATAATGACACTATATTGCCAAAAGTATTTGCTCACCTGCCTTGACTCATATATGAGCTTAAGTGGCATCCCATTCCTAATCCATAGGGTTCAATATGACGTCGGTCCACCCTTTGCAGCTAGAACAGCTTCAACTCTTCTGGGAAGGCTGTCCACAAGGTTTAGCATACCTGCAAACTAGTCACCTTTCGGCGAAATTCGCCGTTTTGATCCCAAAATAGGTCACTTGTGTGAATCGTGTAGATCCGAAGAGTTTTTTTTTTTGGGGGGGGCGCGAGGCTACGTTGCCGAACATTTGGTTTCAATATACTACTACTTCAAAGTACTACTACTACTTTTCTCCTCACACCCACATTCAGACCATTTCCGCCTTCTTCATACTTCAAACATCTCTCTGATTGGATGACATTCCAACAAGCCAATAGTCTTACAGAACGCTGGACAGTATCCGCGAATTGTAACTGAATAGAGGCGGGGTTTTCTTGAATATGGGTGTGTATAGGAGGATGGCAGAGATCATCCAAACGCAATGCAGAACGGGACACTGAGTCTTGAAAACAGCTCACGGAATTATATTTTCTGATTTTTTCCGAAACTCTATATTACATCTGGAAACGGAAAAACATTTTTAGTATGCGGAGAAAGCTGTGTTACGATGAGTGCGATTTAAAGAGGCTTTAGGGTGTTTTTTTTGGTACCTGTGATTTGGTGGTCTGTGAGTCGCGTTTTATGACATAAGACGCAAGGGGCGGGGCTGTTACGTTTGAACCGAACGCGCGACACGGAAGATGTTTCTGTGGGCTGAAACAAAACAGAAAAAAAAATGTCAAATCAGTTTGAGTAAAGTCATTTTTTGTTGAACATAAGGATCTATAAACGCGTGTTTTGGGTAAGAGAAATCATTTTTATGTGAAACTACTGGTGGGATTGTCAAAATTATAACGTATAAGCGCATTTGTGAGGTCACACACTGATGTTGGACGAGAAGGCCTGGCTCTCAGTCTCTGCTCTAATTCATCCCAAAGGTGTTCTATCGGGTTGAGGTCAGGACTCTGTGCAGGCCAGTCAAGTTCATCCACACCAGACTCTGTCATCCATGTCTTTATGGACCTTGCTTTGTGCACTGGTGCACAGTCATGTTGGAAGAGGAAGGGGCCAGCTCCAAACTGTAAAAACAGACTGCATGCCTAGGTGCTTGATTTTATACACCTATGGCCATGGAAGTGATTGGAACACCTGATTCCGATAATTTGGATGGGTGAGCAAATACTTTTGGCAATATGGTGTATCTTTATTGGGGGCTCATCCACATGGCTGCTTTAATCATACTTTGTACAAGGAACAGCATGTTCATATGAGCTCCTGTAATTATAGAGTTGTGTCGTACAATTATCCTGAGTTTTATATACAAGTCTGAAGTTTGATATTGGTTTCCAGTCTCCAGAAGATCCCGAGTCTCACATGAAATGAAATAATGATGCCTTCAAGGGCTTCTCAATTTGTCCTATAACTTCCAGTGTTCATAATCAGGGTATATACACCAATCTTTGAGTCAATTTACTACCATTTAATACCTTTTTTTACTACCTTCAGATTTTTTTTACAACCGCCACGACATCGAATTGCACCAAGTATCAATCAGAAAGATTTTGTGACATGCACATAGATTTTGTCATCCAACACTTACTTACATCATTACCATTATCCAGGAGACTCGGTTGCATATTTCGCAACAGGGCATTAGTTACAGTAACAATGTGAGGTGGGGTGGTTTGCTTCATTTAAAGTGATGGAATGATACTGGATTTAAACTTACAACCTTCTTGAAGACTGACTTCCAACCATTCGGCGACAGCTACAAATACTACAAAAGAAGAGATTTGACGTACGGACTGCGGAATGACGTACGTCATTATAGAAACCCGAGAAAACCAGGCACTGTTCTTGTTTACATTTCAAATCCATCCGTTTCGGGCGCGTAAGAAAAATATCTCCGTAAACTCCGCTTTTCCGTTTAAAGAGCCGAAAACTCTAAGTCTAACAAATTGGCCAAGTGAATAAAGCGTGTGTAACAGAAAAGGCTTTCCGTTATGATGTCTGTCTCCACCTGCATGTGTTTGCGCTGACCGCAGTTAACCGGGTGCAGCTGAAGTGTCAATCACCAAATTAACAAGGGGCAGCGCAAACGCACGCAGGTGGAGACAGACATCATAACGGAAAGCCTTTTCTGTTACACGTGCGTAGACAAAAAAAAAAAAAATACCGTTTAGAAACATGGCGGACGGAGTAGAAAATGCCACCAAACTTCTTTATTTGAAAAATAAAACCCTTCGTTTTACCTTTATAAAAAGTGTGTAACTGATATATACCATGTGTGGAAATTATTGTTGTGTTTGGTGGTTAATTATTTTTTCATACTTATAACGTTTTGTTTTCTTAAGAACAATGGTCTCTTTTTCCAGTGTGAATTATTACTAATATGACCTCAACCGCATACGGACCCAGATAGCAAAAGGGCGTTGATTCGACATTGGAATCATCGTCATGTTCTCGGGCGTTAGCTTCGTTGATGGCTTGCGAGTAAAATATTTCCAATTGATTCCAATGGATTTTCGTGAATGTCACGACGTTGGTATAGCACTAGCACTAGTGCTAGCTGTCGAGGTGATAGACTGCTGCTGCCCACGACCGCGCATTCCCCTGACGTGTTTCTCCGACTTCATGTGCGACCTGAGCGCATTAGCCCCCATCCAATTAATATTAATGATTTTGAGGCATACTTTACAGTATGCCTGCCTGTCGTTCCCGACGACAGGCCTTATCCAAGCTTGGATCCCGGAGCCAGGATCGGGAAAACTTACATTTCCCCATTTCTAAACTTTTTGCCACCCGCTAGAATTCGATGATTGATATGACGTCAATATCAAGTTCATATCACACATTCATTTTTGAAGTAGCGGCGCAAGCAAGAAAGGATTTATTTTATTTTGCCTATTTCATCAAAATGAAACCAGTCATTGTCCAAAAGAAAAAAATAATACCTATTCTTTAAAAATAATACCTTTTGACCAAATTTATCACTTTTTAAAGCCATTAAATTTTGCGTTTTTGATTTATCACTTTTTAATACTTTTTAAAACCCCACGGACACCCTGATAATACCCGGTTGCCCAGTTGCGCCGTGCAACCGCATTTTGTTGTGCGCAACCTACTTACAAACCCAGGTAGTACAGCACGCTACCTAATTTTGTGGCAAAGACGCTTGCGGTACAGGTGGCGAATCACCCCCGGACTCTGACGAACCCCGAGCCTCGTTACAATATTTCAAGTTTTCTGGAACTTTCTCAAGAGTTTTGTGAACATGGCAAGTCAGTGCACTTTGTTCAAGTATTTTTCCAAGTCAGCTAGTCGAGGTGACGACAGTGAGACTGCTGCTACAAGTCAAAGTCCAGAAGAGCAAGGACAAGGAACATCCGGGACCGAAACGGAAGTACAGCAAGAGGAAAGGGCTAGTGAGCAGACAACGGTGGGGAAGTCTTCAAAACGTGTCCGTAGATACGTCTTTCAAGAGTCATGGCAAGCAGGACGCGCACACATCACGACACAGCAGAAGAGACCGAAAAGATGCTTTGTAACTGGTGCATAGAATTCAACAAGTCAGGAGGCAGAAATGCATTTGTCAGTGGTTGTAAAACAATGAAGATAACAAGCATCACTGTACATGGCGATGCACAAAGCGGCAGCAGGAGAAAAAAAAAAAAAGAGAATCTCATCACTGCCTGGTCAGGTTTGTAACTCTCGGTTATTTTCTTCAAATTTCATTGTAAATCTTAGTAGTGCCAGGGTAATTCCAAGACACTTGTATTTCCATTGTAATACACTGAAAACAATGTTGGTAGATCACTTTGAAAGCGTGGCCATTGTTTTGATTTTTAACCCTCTGGGGTCAAGAGCTTTGCTGGTGAAGCTCAGCAGGTTTAGAATGAGTAGGTCACGTATTTAGATAAATATCTTCGCAAGTTTTTGCAGAAATCAGGGACTTTGAAGTGGGGCAACCTAAAATGTTGATGGGCAACCTAACTTTTTGCCTCAGGTGGGCAACCTGGTTCAAAAAAGTATTTTGAACACTGACTTCTTACAATCTAGTGTAACATCTAATGTACATAATGTGACTAACAGGGAACTCTAAAGCTGGGCATACACTGTGCGATTTTTTTCAATCGCGGTATTCAGCTGCTGCTCACACTGCACGAGTGAATCGCAGGGGTAAACAGCACGCAGCTTACGATTCCTGTTCTCACAGTATACGATCCGATGCTCGGATGCGATGCTCGGATCCGATGCTCAGGATTTCAAACAGGTTTGATTTTCATCCGATCGATCGGGAGGAGGTCGTGAGGTGTTAATCGCTTGTCGTTACCCCATGTATACTACACGATCCGAGACGCACGATTGAGCCAAAACTCGGCCCGATCTCCAAAACAGTCGCACGAGTGAAAATCGTGTCAAAATCGGGCCAAAAATCGCACAGTGTATGCCCAGCTTAATGTAGATGGTAAAGGTTATTAACAAACCTTGGGGATCTAAACTCTTTCTGAAGTTTGCATTTGATGTGATCCTGACACTTCCTCTCACCCTCCAGACCTACCCGACTCATCCTCATCCTGCACTTGTGAGGCATGTTCTGCTCCTGTGGATGATCTGACGTGGATAACCAAAATATTTTCACTTCCCAAAAACAATCATCAAGAATTTGTGGTGCTTATACTGAACTTCCTTTCAATACACTTCCTAGTGTTTGGCTTTACAGTATACAGTAGTTGAAGTGTAATGATTCATAACATAACACTCCTATCTGGTGACACCCAGAAGAGGCTTGTATTAGAGTCTGGTTCCTCTCAAGGTTTCTTCCTCATGTCATCTCAAGGAGTTTTTCCTTGCCGCTCTCACCTCTCTCGTTTGTAAGGGATCTAAATACAAATCTACATCCGGATTTTTGTAAATCAGCTTTATAACAATAGCCAATGTTAAAAGTATATGAAATTTAAAAAAAACATACAATTTAAAGGTACACTGTAAAATTGTAGCCAATTTTCTTTTCAAGATTATACGCTAACTGTTAAGTAGGTAGGTGAGACGTTTGAATTTTTTTTTTTACTTCTTGAATCCAACACCACCAGCACCACCCAAACTCCTGTCTATATTTACAAAGCTCTGCCAACAGGATTTACGATGGCCAGTAGAGTAGAGCGTCAACAAAACGACTAATCAGAGGCCCATCCAAACTCAAACAAGTGACAAGAAGAAAGTTTTCCAAATGGGTTCTCTCAGCCATGTAATACTCCTGCCTTGGGTTTATCGGTTAAACCAGTATTTTTTTAAATCACATATTTCACTGATTGTGTGCACATACAAGACATTTAAAAAAAAAAAAACCTAATGAGTGCACCTTTAATTGAACACAAATTCACGACAACCCAGGGTGTACCTACTTTAAGGAAGCAACAAAAACAGACTTGGTGTGATAATTACAGAAGCCAAGAACAGATATGCTCGGGTTAGTTTATCTCATGATCTCAAGATAACAAAGCTCATGTTCTCATGATTAGTTCATTATTAATTAAATATTTAACTATACAATATAAGTATTTATTCACTTTGTTTTATGCAGTTATTTACTGACTGACTGAAGAAATGAAAGTCGCTTTTATTTCAAAATCAGTTTTTACACGCGCTTAACACAATTCATACCACAACAGTGGAGGCTGGCTTGACCGCAGTTCAAAATAAGCCCATCAATAATGCGCACTCATTGATCTGATATTTTCAGCTTCTAAATCAGTTCCTACAGTTGTCAAGATGCCATCCAGGCATGCTGGCATGACACTGCTGATCTCTGATAAACATAAGTAGACCTAATCAGTGGAAATGACCTTTTGATTTCTTGTGATAAGAAAATTAACTCGCTATTGCAAGAAAACGAGTTTTGGTATCTTGAGACAGGAAGATAAATTAACCTGCGATCCTGAGAAAGCACTATTAAAAAGTTACCGCAAGCACGGCTTTCATAGACAATAGACTCTTAATGAGATTTTTTTTTTTTTTTAAAGTTGGATGTCTGATTTGGTTTTGTTTGAAAAACATTTTTCTTCTGCACTGTACTGTATTTTAGCTAGAACTCTGTGTGTGCTAGCTCAAGAAGCAAGGAAGTAGACAGATCTACGGTGGCCTGTAGAGTACAGTACAGTGTCTATTATAACAACTAACAAGAGGCCCATTAAATCACACACAGGCTTCCGGACCAGACATCAGCTTTCCAAATGGGATTTTTCAGCCATGTAATAACTTGCTCATCAGGTTATTGGTTAAAACATCATTTTTATCATGGTTTATATGTTACTGGTTGTGTATGCAAGTAAGAAACTTTTTAAAAATCTTCTATTGTACCCTTCATTGAATCCAAATTCACCACAAAAAAAAAAGCTTGGTGCAACAACAGACTCGAGTTTACAGGTCCGTTTTAGTTTTATCCATTTCTTTTATATTTAACAATTATTCCACGAAATCGAGTCATACATTAGCTGATAGCCAATGAGCACCGACTCGGCTATAAGCCATGTACGACGAGATTGAGTGGAATAACTGTTTTATTATATCCACATTCACTGGATTTTGAGAAACAGAGCATTTTTATTTTTAGCAAATTTGATAAATAAAAACTTCATACAAAACGTCCGACAAAATCATTTCCCATTAGAATGTAAACAAACCAGCGAAATGATTGTAGCAATTTGTGAAAAATGCTATTATAATAATAATTAAAGCCGCTAGCGGCCTTGACGGGCCCTCGCACGTGTGGTCCTGCAACCCAGGACATTCCGCCACCCAACAAAACAGTCACGTCATATATTCATCAAATGTTGAAAGGTGATGTGCATGCTGCAAATGCCATGACTGCTTGACGGATGAGAGATAAGACAGACAAAGACTGTAAGTGTGTGTGTTTCTGTGGTGTGAAAATGTACATTTATATATGTACAAAACTATACGTGTCTCCTCCTTATCTCTATCTCACGCTGTATTCTTAAGTCATCTTAGCTTTCCTGTGTCTGCAGTGTGTGTGTGTGTGTGTGTGTGTACATGCAGAGTTTTCATATGTCTGCAACAGAATGCACAATTCTTGTACTGATCTAAGGGTTCTGAGTAAGGTTCTGAAGAGTTTTGTTTCAATTAGGGGGCGCTATGAAGTCCCTGGGCCATGGCCGGGGTCAAACGTCTGTGGCTGAGAAGCGGTTACAATGACTGATGCGTGTATCAAATTTAATAAGTTTTCGTGCATGGGAAATGCCTCAAATAAGGCCAAGCGCGACAGAATAATAATAATAATAATAATAATCCTTCGAAAAACAATAGGATCGTCGTACCGAACGGTGCTCGGGCCCTAATAATTATTGGAAAATTAAAAAAAAAAAAAAAAAAGATACGTTCTTACCATAAAAATTATTTTATTCCATATTTTGTTGCGCTTTTTTTTTTGTATTTTGGGGGGGTTTGTTTTTGAGTAGAGTTTTTATTTCGTCCTTGGTTGGTTCAGCAACACGCGCCGCCATCCAGTAAATGTGTTTAGAATAACTATAGATATTCGCCTGTAATATATTTGCTCTAAAGCCCAGTCTGTATTTGTTAAAAAGAGAGTCAGGAAGGCTCTCTCTCACCTGCCAAGTTCGCCGGTGATGTGGAAAAGTGAGTCCAGCGGCTCGCTCAGGATCGCAGTCTGGATGTCCGCCAGCAACCCGCCGCGAGCCTCCCACCGCCTCCGGGCCATCAGCCTGCACAGCACGGGGGGAAGAGGAGAGAAAAGTCCTCAAAACCCGGCAGATTTGAGAGATCTCGGAGTCTGAGTCAGCTTGTTGAAGCAGAAATGACTGCAGAGGAAGTGAACCAGCAGCATAAACAACAAACAACAAGACTCCGGAAATATTATTAGAGTATTAATGAGGATGAGAGCACTTCAGGGAGGGGTTATAAGACTTCCTGCATTATATAGTAATTATCTGTTGGTTTTGAGGAAAGAAGTGTGAACTTACCGAGAGAGAATGCTAACAGAAAGTAAATGTGCACTATATCCTCAGGTGCAGTGTAAACAGGAGCTCTTCGCCGTTCAAGCGCGTATCCACAACATTGTACATATCCACAAAATACCCAGCTTCCTTTCCACACACCGAACCTGAACACAACTCCAGCCCTGTCTCTGCTCGCTGACACTCAGTCCCTGTTCCGTCGCTCCTCCACCTCTCCGTGTTCTAACACGCATCTGTCCTTTACACTCACAGAGCTCCTCGGGTGCACTTTTCCACTTTGTAACTCATGTGATCCGTTTAAAGATTTTTTTTTTTGCCCTGTAAATATTCTCTGATATTATTACGAGCTCCCTTCCTGCTCACGGATTTGAAAAGTGCAGTCGTTTTTTTTTTTTTTTGGCACTGAGGACACATTCCCACTTCCGGGTCCGATTTGACGTCATGACGCACATTCCGACGTCCTCCAACAACACGCTGGACACGCAAGGGGATGTTTACACAGGTTCCTCAGCCTGGTCCTGGAGAACTCCCATATCCTACATGTTTTAGTGTTTTTTTTTTTCTGCTTGTACATTTGACTCTAATTTAATGCCTTTTACCTCTTCTGCTTTCCAGTGCAACCAGGAACATTCTACTTTGATCCCAGTGGTGAATAAAATATTTGTAAAGTAATTACTAATGATTCATTTCACGAATTGAAGAGATCTCATCCATTTGTATGAGTATAAAGCAGACTGGAATTCAGACATTTATCCTCGGATACTATTACACCTGTCACCCCACTGACATCAGATGTTTATCAGTCTGCTGGTCTGACACAACCCCGATTCCAAAAAAGTTGGGACAAAGTACAAATTGTAAATAAAAACGAAATGCAATGATGTGGAAGTTTCAAAATTCCATATTTTATTCAGAATAGAACATAGATGACATATCAAATGTTTAAACTGAGAAAATGTATCATTTAAAGAGAAAAATTAGGCGATTTTAAATTTCATGACAACAACACATCTCAAAAAAGTTGGGACAAGGCCATGTTTACCACTGTGAGACATCCCCTTTTCTCTTTACAACAGTCTGTAAACGTCTGGGGACTGAGGAGACAAGTTGCTCAAGTTTAGGAATAGGAATGTTAACCCATTCTTGTCTAATGTAGGATTCTAGTTGCTCAACTGTCTTAGGTCTTTTTTTGTCGTATCTTCCATTTTATGATGCACCAAATGTTTTCTATGGGTGAAAGATCTGGACTGCAAGCTGGCCAGTTCAGTACCCGGACCCTTCTTCTACACAGCCATGATGCTGTAATTGATGCAGTATGTGGTTTGGCATTGTCATGTTGGAAAATGCAAGGTCTTCCCTGAAAGAGACGTCGTCTGGATGGGAGCATATGTTGCTCTAGAACCTGGATATACCTTTCAGCATTGATGGTGTCTTTCCAGATGTGTAAGCTGCCCATGCCACATGCACTAATGCAACCCCATACCATCAGAGATGCAGGCTTCTGAACTGAGCGCTGATAACAACTTGGGTCGTCCTTCTCCTCTTTAGTCCGAATGACACTGATTTCCATAAAGAACTTCAAATTTTGATTCGTCTGACCACAGAACAGTTTTCCACTTTGCCACAGTCCATTTTAAATGAGCCTTGGCCCAGAGAAGACGTCTGTGCTTCTGGATCATGTTTAGATACGGCTTCTTCTTTGAACTATAGAGTTTTAGCTGGCAACGGCGGATGGCACGGTGAATTTTGTTCACAGATAATGTTCTCTGGAAATATTCCTGAGCCCATTTTGTGATTTCCAATACAGAAGCATGCCTGTATGTAATGCAGTGCCGTCTAAGGGCCCGAAGATCACGGGCACCCAGTATGGTTTTCCGGCCTTGACCCTTACGCACAGAGATTCTTCCAGATTCTCTGAATCTTTTTATGATATTATGCACTGTAGATGATGATATATTCAAACTCTTTGCAATTTTACACTGTCAAACTCATTTCTGATATTGCTCCACTATTTGTCAGCGCAGAATTAGGGGGATTGGTGATCCTCTTCCCATCTTTACTTCTGAGAGCCGCTGCCACTCCAAGATGCTCTTTTTATACCCAGTCATGTTAATGACCTATTGCCAATTGACCTAATGAGTTGCAATTTGGTCCTCCAGCTGTTTCTTTTTTGTACTTTTAACTTTTCCAGCCTCTTATTGCCCCTGTCCCAACTTTTTTGAGACGTGTTGTTGTCATGAAATTTCAAATGAGCTAATATTTGGCATGAAATTTCAAAATGTCTCACTTTCGACATTTGATATGTTGTCTATGTTCTATTGTGAATACAATATCAGTTTTTGAGATTTGTAAATTATTGCATTCCGTTTTTATTTACAATTTGTACTTTGTCCCAACTTTTTTGGAATCGGGGTTGTAGAAATGTTCAATGAAATTTTATCACTGACATTGAACAGACAGGGGTGAAAGCTATACTATCAGTCAGTGGAGTCTGCAAAATGCAGTGCAGTCAGTCAGACCCAAAGGCAATGCGACAATATAAGGATGACTGATTAAAAGCTTCTGTGCTGACAAAAAAAATACCATGGAACCAGTAACTAGACAAATAAAGGCAATCTAATAACATCACATTTCAGCTTACATTTCATATTTGAACACAGAAAATGATTTTATACCCCAATATTTGTTTTTGTACCATTATCAGCAACATGAGCCGAGCTACCAGAACTTCCCAGCACTTGGTAAAGGGGTGAATAGCCAACTCAGCACTACATGCCTTTTTGGCTATCAGCTCATGTATGACTTGAGTCCATAGAATAACTAAATAAATGAATGAATGAGGGTACTTCAAAAATTTCTCAGCCTCACCTAGAAACAAGGGCATAACTCTTATTTTGGGACATAACTGTATAACACCTTATATTACTGTCCACAAATATTCAAATGAAAGAAGCAATCAAAGAAAAAAGGAGAGGAACGCTTCAAGCTGGCATGCTGTTCCTCCACACAGCACAGGTAGCAGGGGCAGGAGCAATCAAATGAGGCTTTGAATTGTTGCCCCATGCACCTTATTCATGCACCCAAACTAACACCGTCTGACTTCAGTCTGTAGTCATCCAGATTCCTGTTAAGGAGTATCTTGGAGGCTCAAGATGTAACCTTCTTCCGTGAAAGGATAGTGATGCTTGAACATCAATGGACCAAGTGCACTGAAGTTAAAGGTCTGATGACACGTTTTTGACATCTTTGGAGATGTTTTATAACATAAAAAGTAAATCCCGATGATCCATATATTAATTCACGAAGGCGCCTATTTTACAAGTTATGATAAAAAACGTGGCTATTTGGGCAAATTTGACGGGGCTGCAGCACCCAGGAGACGAATGAGGAGGAGGGGTTATATGACGTCAGCGAAAGAATCTTCCTCCTCACTTACCAGTTTGTTGTTGATGCGACAGGTGTTCAGTTTGTCATTATTAGTATTATTATTATACATTATTATATATATATATATATATATATATATATATATATATATATATATAGTTATTATGCCTTCGCGTTGTGTTGCCGGCTTTTGCTCCAAAACCCACAAGGATGGGGTAAGTTTATTCAAGTTTCCCAGAGATCCCAAGCTGCATGCGAAGTGGGTGAAGCAAGTCAGGCGCACTTGTGACAAGTGGGAGCCCTCACCAACATCCGTCCTGTGCTCTGAACACTTCGATTTGGATTGTTTTGACACCCTTCCCAGCTTAAAAGAATCTCTTGGGTGTGCAGTTCAGCACAAACGTGTGTTACTACCATCAGCAGTGCCTACAGTATTCCGGAGGGGGTCTACTAGTAGCTATGCTGGATCCAGCAGTTGCCTGGGAAAGGGCGACTCCTCCAAAGACAGTCCTCCTGTCAGAACATGTGTTGAGAAACGACATAAGATAAAGGTACGTAGAGCTATAGAGTGCTCCGACATGATGCTAAAAATAGTAACACTGCGGTCTGCGCAGCCATTTTGGAAGTCACTCGCTCCAGAGCGCTCATAGAGTACACATCATAGAGTACACATTCATGATAATCATAAATGTAATCATAAAGTCGGCGTGATATCAGTCATGTATTTGCTTGTGAAAGCTTGCGGCTTTCATGTAACTGCCACCTAGCAACGAGAGGCAAAGGGTATCGTGACACTTGTGTGTTATATAGAACTGTATGTCTTATCAGGGGCGGCACGGTGGTGTAGTGGTTAGCGCTGTCGCCTCACAGCAAGAAGGTCCTGGGTTCGAGCCCCGGGGCCGGCGAGGGCCTTTCTGTGTGGAGTTTGCATGTTCTCCCTGTGTCCGCGTGGGTTTCCCCACAGTCCAAAGACATGCAGGTTAGGTTGACTGGTGACTCTAAATTGACCGTAGGTGTGAGTGTGAATGGTTGTCTGTGTCTATGTGTCAGCCCTGTGATGACCTGGCGACTTGTCCAGGGTGTACCCCGCCTTTCGCCCGTAGTCAGCTGGGATAGGCTCCAGCTTGCCTGCGACCCTGTAGAAGGATAAAGCGGCTAGAGATAATGAGATGAGATGAGATGTCTTATCAGCACATCGAGGATCTTCCACCGGAGGCTTTAGCAAGTACTCGTAGCAACACTACACTTTACCCTTTGCCATGCGTTGTTAGGGAACGGTAGCAAGTACCCTGATGACCGACTTCAAGAATATGTAGAAAAAATTAGAAATGATACTTTCCAAAAGTCATTTGAGCTTAGTGTATTGCATTTCCATTTATATTGTAGGTTCTTGCTGATGTTTTTGCGGAGTATGACGCAGCTGCTGAATCAGAAGCTGCAGAGTTTGTATGTACTAGTTGTGAGCATTCACATTATTATCAATCTCATTTATTTAAAATCAGATAAAATCATGCCATCATGATCACTGCTTAAAGTACCAGTATTTGGTTGTTCTTTTGTTCAGAGGAAGAGCTAGCACTAGAGAGTTCACCGGCGTTTTCATGCGCCATTTCCATTGAGTAGAACAGCCAGTGAACCGCAGCGTGTTCTTCCGCTGACGTCACAGCATGGCCGTGAGCCACGGACCCAGTTTTCTTGCGCTGTGCAATTAAAAGTTGGATATTCGCGTAACAACAGCTTCTTTTCACGTAATTATAACAGAAATCTAACATGTTTGCCATGTTGTATAGTTTATTTAAGAAATTGCATAGAGTCATGTTCGTGTCATCAGACCTTTAAATGAGACTATATTGAAAAATAATGCAAGAACAATCTTTCTCCTGGGAGGTTTTCTAAGTGAGGCCAAGAACCTTTTGAACTACCTTTGTACACACTAGTATATATGAATTCACAACATTTACTGTCCACATACCAATCATTATAATCAGAACAGTGTAATATCACTATGTAAACTCATCCTTAAAGTCGGAAAACACATTTTTTTTGTACTGCACTTTACCAAACTCAAACAGCATCTTTAAAAAAATGTTTTTCTTTTGGTGGGAGTGTTAAGCTTTTATTCATCACATATACATTAGAGCTCAGTGAAGTTCCTTCTCTGCATTTAACCCATCTGGGGATGTGAGCACACATACGGTACCTGGAGCAGTGGGCAGCTAGGTGCCTTGCTCAAGGGCACTTCAGCCATTCCTGCTGGTCTAGGGAATCAAACCAGCAACCTTTCAATCCCAAAGCTGCTTCTCTAACCATTAGGCCATGGTATCCCCTTACCCATGATATTTTTGCCCGGTTATGAACTGGGGACTTTTTGCATGTTAGGCGAATGTGATTAGTATAGTATAGTTGCTTGTCAGCATCAGTTTCTTTTTTTTTTTTACTGTGCAGACAAATCACTTCATAAGGTATGTATAAAAGATAAAGCTAGCATATCACACCTGCCACTTTATTAGGAACATCATAGTAACACTGGATAGGCCCCCCTGTTTCTCTCTGACCAGCCTCGATTCTTCATGACATGGACTTCCTACAGTGCTGACATGCTGTGACTTTTAAATGATGCTCAGTTCCTATTAAAATGCACAACCATTCATATCTATGGGCAATTTAGAGTAGCCAGTTATCCTAATCTGCACACCTTTAGAGTTGGAGGAAACCCACTCAAGAACAAGGAGAACATGCAAAGTCCACACAGGAGCGCTCTAGTCAGCTATGAGGTTCGAACCCAGAGTCTCCTTGCTGTGAAGCAACAGTGCACTGCACCACGCCGTAATTCAGGTCCATTGATTCATAACACTGAGTCTGAATTCTGACGATAGAATTGACATTTTGTGGCAGTAATCAAGATTCATCAGACCAGGCTACATTTTCTTTTCTTTTTTTCAATTTTCAGCGCTCCAGTTTTACTGATCCAGTAACTACTAAAGCATCAGATTCTTGTTTTTGGCTGACAGGAGTGGAATGTGAAGACACAAAAGTAGTCCTCTGGTGTTGTAGTCCATCTGCCTCAAAGTTTGATTTCTGAGATGCTTTTCTGATCACCACGGTTGTAAAGAGTGGGTATATGCATGATCATAGCTTTCCTGTCAGCTTAAACAGGAAGTCCGGTTGTCTGACCTCTGACATCATGAAGCCTGCAGAACTATCTGATGCTCACAGGATGTATGTATGTTTGTTTCTTTTTTCACATCATTCTGTGTAAACGCTATCGACTGATGTGTGTGAAAATCCCAGAGATCAGCAGTTTCTGAAATACTCAAACCAGCTCATCTGGCATCAACAGAGTCACTGAGATCACATTTCCCCCATTGTGATGTTTTTAACGTGAACATTAATGAATGAGCATGTGGCTGGTGAGGGCATATTCACCCTATATTAGCGAGAAAAAAAAAGTACATATTGGTCTTTCATAGCTGATGATATTGTGTAAGAATGTGTTCTTCATGAAGGGGAATTTTATTTCAGTTTCTATTTCTATTGGTTAGGGATTTTCCATTAACAGAATTTTTTATGAACTCCACAAGAAAATTTCGGCTGTGAAGCTTCCAGACTTTCAGAATGTAAAGGACAGAATTTACCACAAATCTCTCTGCCAAGGAGCTATAAAAGCCACCTTCAAGCAAAATGCAAACACAATAAAGGAGGTTTCAAAGGTAAAAGAGGTTATTTAGAAAATACTGCAGAATTATTTAAAAAGTAACTAGCTCTTGGCTGATCAAAACCTGCCATCATAAAACTAAAATTGAGAAATACAGGAGTTGCACAGTTGTGTTTTGACTCAAGTTCCTAATTTCCTTTCATCAACAGGAATTAGAAGACTTTAATCTTATTGGCTGAGTGACTGACGCGCCACTTGCTCTGATTGGATGAGGGAGAAGTGAGGTTCATTCTGATTGGTCCTTTATGGTTATACTCTGGGTGCGATTTGCTGGGGGGGGATCATCCCCCCCTCTGGTTTTTATCTCTGCTGAAAAAAAATCCTCGGGGACAACCCCGTCAATAAAACAAACAAACCAAAAAAAAAGTTGACATGACAGGCATGTTGTGACACAGTTTTCTATGGTCTACATTGCACTCACTTTCAAAATGACCCGAAGTGGCAGCTTTGATGTTCACGAACGTCCCCAGCAAATAGATACATTGTAGATAATAACAATATCTTTGCGTTCTATGCAGGGATGCAAACAGCGCGCCTTTTGGTGGATGCCGCCTTTTTCATGGCCGTTCTTTTTTTTTAGGGGGGACGTTGGAGTGTCTGATTATAATTTCAAAGTAAATTCTGTATTAAAATTACTAAATAAGCAAATCCGTTACAGTTCATGAAACAGGAAGTATAAGGATGAGAAAAAAACAGTTTAAATTGGAAAGCTGCGCACAATGTGAACTGCGCCATCAGAGCAAACTGTTCATTTAGTATTCATGTATTTTAGTGATTTTCGAGTCGCTGTCCATTTAATCCGGAGGGAGAGAAACATCACAGCAACGCGACAAGCAATGCGAACTTTGTTGTGTTAGTGTTCGTGTATTTAGTCAGAGAGATAGGAAGATGAATTTACTATCTCTGGTTTAGTGTTCGTTTTCATTTAGTGTTATTCATTTGATATCATCGGATGTTATTGAGCTGTTAGCCTATTGTTACCTTAATTTTGTGACGTTTCATGATTTAAAAAAAAAAAACATCCCCCCTTCTGGTTTTTTGATAAATCGCACCCTGGTTATACTCATCAAATAATCCAGCCTTCCTGCAGCTTGAACACAATTAGAACTCTGTCTCTAAAAACACAGGTATACACAAACACAAAAAAGATCACCCTAGCCCCCAAACCTTTGGTACATTCAGTGCAAAATATATTTTGAAACAAGACAGGCATCCATATAATACAACTATATACAAACATGGACATGATTGTGAACAACATGCATGATCTCCAGTTCACCAGATTGTTAGCAGGTGCTACAGACGTTCATGTACAACCTTTAACTTCGGTACATCAAACTCAAAATCAAAACAGGTCAACATGAGATAGGTGACTGTTGTTGGGTTTTTTTCTTCTTTAGCCCCATCCATTGTTAACGACAACTCCTCATGCAAATAAAACTAATCAGGACCGGCGTAGGGTCACTACTTCCAGCATGCAATATCAAGCTATGATACCTAAGGGTCAAACTCAGGTACTGCATTTTAAGACCCTGCATGCATTAGTTTAACCATAGATCAGTTTATACAGAGAAAAACAGCAATGCTGTTTGGGGACGTGAACACAACTCAGAAATGTGTTTGTGTTTGTATAGAGATGCAGCTGTTTGGATGTGTGGATTGAGTCTGGGTGGGTGGTGGGGTGGCAATACCATAAACATACATTGATGTGCCGTTCCTGTAAATGGGTTCATGAGGAATTCATTTTTTTCATGCACTTAATTTTCAGATTGTTGACAGTGTGACCCCAGGATGATGAGGTTTACACAGGCCTCTGGATGATGCCAATTGTTAACATTTTTTTTTTATTGTATGTAATTGTACATAAAGAAAAGTATTCTTAAAACAACTGACTTGATATTAAATTCCGACTGCCAGATGCCATGTTACTTTGTGTTCAACATGCTTCCTTTAGCAATTTCCTTTACAATTAAATATTCATTATTCAGACATTTATTTTGACTCGGATTTGTCCTCTACAGGCTCTACAAGCAATGATGAATTATGAATCTTTGACCAACAGAAAAACAAATTATTAATTAAATACACTATGCACCGAGAGGCTCTGGTTGAAATTATGGATTCCCTGAGGTGATTGGCATAGGACTATTTTGTGAGAGGCACAGCCCCGAAGAAAATAGTATTACGCCAGTTGCCAAAGAGAATCATAATTATCGGTGCCTCTCAGTGCATGGTATATTAGATTTATATCCCTCATCAAAAAATTCCAAACTAAAAGTGTTAAGATTGAATCTCGGCATAAATTCACTGGAGGCAGCCATGTTTGTTGTTTATATCAGCACGACCTTCAACCTGCGTGTGGCAGCGGGGGCGTGGTCTAGCATCGGTCTGTGACAGGAGGGCGGAGTCGGGGAAGTTAAGTGGCAGAATCACTACACCTGTTGTTAACTGATGTGTTTATGTGTCTTCCCAGTGACCGCGCCCTTCTTAAGGAGAGAGAGTGAGAGCAGAGGGAGTCTCTCCACAACCAGATGGCTGATGTGTGTGCGTGTGTCTGAGTGTGTGTTTGCAACTGAAAAGTGCAAATAAAAGAGAGTTTTGTTAAAACAGTTCTGTCCTGCCATCCTTCTGTGCTCCACCCACCTACATGGACTGCTACAGTGGTGCCGAAACCCGGGACTCGAGCACAGAAGACAACAGCCCCATGGAGTCCTCCACCTTCGCCGACCTGATCCATGCCCTTGCCACGGCCCAACAGAGCCAGCACCAGGCGCTGCTCGCCCTCCGAAAAGAGCAAGAACAACGGTTCGAGGCCCTGGTGCTGGCGCAACAGGAAGATCGTCGGGGGTTCCGGCACCTCCTCGCGTCGGCGGGGTCCACCATCTCCACCGCCGCGGGCCCTTCCCCCCTCACCCTCACGAAGATGGGCCCGCAGGACGACCCCGAGGCATTCTTCACGCTCTTTGAGCAGGTAGCAGAGACCTCGGGGTGGCCGGTGGAACAGCGCGCGGCGCGCCTCCTCCCCCTGCTAACGGGAGAGGCGCAGCTGGCCGTGCTACAGCTCCCCGCCGACCGGCCTACGCGGACCTTCGCCGGGCCGTCCTCCAGCGGGTGGGACGCACCCCGGAGCAACATCATCAGCGTTTCCGCGCTCTGCGCTTGGAGGAATTCAGCCGGCCGTTCGCGTTTGGCCAGCAACTCCGGGACGCCTGCTGGCAGTGGTTGAGGGCCGACAGCTGCGACGCCGCGGGACTCATCGACCAGGTGGTACTGGAACAGTTCGTCGCGCGTCTACCAGCGGGAACCGCAGAGTGGGTCCAGTGCCGCCGCCCGGCGTCACTGGATCAGGCAATCGAGCTGGCGGAGGATCATCTGGCGGCTGTCCCGATGGCAGGACAGCAGACGACCTCTTCTCTCCTCTCTCTCTCCCTCCCCTCCTCCTGTGTCTTCTCCTCGCCCCATTCCCCCACCGCGGAGACGGGGGCCGGCCCCACCTCAGCCGGCCCGCCGCACCCACGGTGCCCTTCCGTGTCTCCCTTCTGTGTCTGTCTCTCCCCCCCCTCAGGTGAGTGAGCCCCAGAGCACTAGTGCAGAGAGGAAGCCCGGGCCGGTTTGCTGGTGCTGCGGGGAACCGGGCCACCTCCAACAGCAATGCTCGATAATGGAGGTGGGAGCGGTGGTTCGGATCCCCAACGCGCCAGGAGCCGCCCTCGATCGGGCCGGAGCGTATCGCATACCGGTGAGTATCCAAGGGGATACATATCAGACGTTGGTGGATTCTGGCTGTAATCAGACCTCAATCCACCAAAACCTGGTGCAAGACGAGGCATTGGGGGGAGCACAATTGGTGAAGGTGTTGTGTGTGTGTGTGTGTGCGCGCGCGCACGGGGATGTTCACAACTACCCTTTAGTGTCGGTCCACATTATTTTCAGAGGGGAAAAATTTATAGTGAAGGCGGCGGTTAATCCTCGCCTTACCCACTCTTTAATTTTGGGGACTGATTGGCTGGGATTTCGGGGTTTAATGACACACTTAGTCAAGAATGGGTCCTGCCATTTGACAGGGGGAGGTCCCAGTGTCGCTTTGGCGGGAGCAGCTGTCACAGAGCCGTCTACGTCATCTCCGCGCCAGAGTGAGGAGCCGCTGGCTCCTCCTCTCTCTATTGGGGAATCCCTCGCGGATTTCCCATTAGAGCAATCGCGAGACGAGACTCTGCAGCATGCTTTTGACCAAGTGAGAGTAATCGATGGTCAAACGCTCCAGCCGAACGCCACCCCGTCCTTCCCCTACTTCGCGATTATGAAGGATAGATTATACCGAGTGACGCAGGACACTCAAACTAAAGAGCGAGTCACGCAGCTTTTAATTCCGAAGAGCCGCCGGGAATTGGTATTCCAGGTGGCTCACTTTAATCCCATGGCTGGACACTTAGGGCAGAATAAGACACTAGCCTGAATAATGGCCCAATTCTATTGGCTGGGGATTCGCGGCGATGTTCGTAGGTGGTGTACAGCATGCCGCGAATGCCAGTTAGTAAATCCAGTGGCCATTCCAAAAGTGCCTTTGCGCCCTCTACCGTTAATCGAGACCCCGTTCGAAAGAATTGGGATGGATCTCGTCGGGCCATTAGATCGGTCAACATGAGGGTACCGCTTTATATTAGTTCTGGTGGACTATGCAACGCGATACCCGGAAGCAGTGCCTCTTCACAATATCTCAGCACGCAGTATTGCGGAGGCGCTCTTCCGCGTCATCTCCCGAGTTGGAATCCCGAAAGAGATTCTGACTGATCAAGGCACCTCGTTTATGTCACGAACACTGAATGAACTATATGGGTTATTAGGTATTAAGCCGATCCACACCAGCGTGTATCACCCACAAACGGACGGCTTAGTGGAACGGTTTAATCGCACCCTTAAAAACATAATTAAGAAATTTGTAAGTGAGGACGCGCGTAACTGGGATAAATGGCTCGAACCCTTGCTCTTTGCAGTGCGAGAGGTCCCCCAAGCCTCCACGGGGTTCTCCCCATTTGAATTATTATATGGGCGTAAGCCGCGCGGCATTTTAGACGTGCTGCGAGAAAATTGGGAGGAGGGACCTTCACCAAGCAAAAATGAAATTCAATACGTTATTGACCTGCGCGCAAAACTCCACACACTCACACAACTAACCCAGGAGAATTTGCAGCAGGCCCAAGAATGGCAAACCCGCCTGTACGACAAGGGTACGCGCCTTAGAGAGTTTGCACCGGGAGAGAAAGTACTCGTACTGTTGCCCACATCGAGCTCTAAATTAGTCGCCAAGTGGCAAGGACCCTTTGAGGTCACACGGTGAGTCGGGGACGTCGACTATGAGGTGAAGCGAATGAACAGGGGTGGCGCGCTACAGATTTACCACCTCAACCTACTCAAACTCTGGAATGAGGAGGTCCCCGTGGCGTTGGTGTCGGTGGTTCCGGAGAAGGCGAAGCTGGGGCCGGAGGTTCAAAAAGGAACATTAGCATCACGTCCCTCTCTGGTCCCCTGTGGAGACCACCTCTCCCCGACCCAACTCGTGGAGGTTGCCCAGTTGCAGACCGAGTTTTCGGACGTGTTCTCACCCCTGCCCGGCCGCACTAACCTCATAGAGCACCACATTGAGACGCCCCCAGGGGTGGTAGTGTGTAGCCGCCCTTACAGGTTACCCAAACACAAGAACAGGGTCCTCCGCCCCCACGCCACCTATGCGGCCGCGTACTTGGACGATATCATTATTTATAGTAATGACTGGCCGCGGCACCTACAACACCTGAGGGCCGTCCTTAGGTCGCTGAGGCGGGCGGGTCTCACGGCCAACCCGAAGAAGTGTGCGATTGGGCGGGTGGAAGTACGGTATCTGGGCTTCCACTTGGGCAACGGGCAGGTGCGTCCCCAAATTAACAAGACTGCAGCGATTGCGGCCTGCCAGAGGCCCAAGACCAAAAAGGGGGTGAGACAGTTCCTGGGGCTGGCTGGCTATTATCGTAGGTTTATACCTAATTATTCGGACGTCACCAGCCCGCTGACTGATCTGACTAAAAAGGGGGCACCAGATCCGGTCCAGTGGACGGAGCAATGCCAGCGGGCTTTTTCTAAGGTTAAGGCTGCACTGTGTGGGGGGCCACTTTTACACTCCCCTGACTTTTCTCTCCCCTTTATATTGCAGATGGATGCGTCGGACAGAGGGCTGGGGGCCGTTTTGTCCCAGCAGGTGGAGGGAGAGGATCGCCCCGTCTTGTACATTAGTCGCAAGCTGTCGGTGCGTGAGGGGCGCTACAGTACCATCGAGAAGGAGTGCCTGGCGATCAAGTGGGCGGTCCTCACCCTCCGGTACTACCTGCTGGGACGCCCTTTCACCCTCTGTTCGGACCACGCGCCCCTCCAGTGGCTCCACCGCATGAAGGATGCCAATGCGCGGATCACCCGTTGGTATCTGGCACTCCAACCCTTTAACTTCAAGGTGATCCACAGGCCGGGGGCGCAGATGGTGGTGGCGGACTTCCTCTCCCGTCAAGGGGGGGGGGGGGGGGGGGGAGTTGGCTGCGGGCCGGACGGCTGCCCGGCCTGAGTCGGGCGGTGGGGGTATGTGGCAGTGGGGGCGTGGTCTAGCATCGGTCTGTGACAGGAGGGCGGAGTCGGGGAAGTTAAGTGGCAGAATCACTACACCTGTTGTTAATTGATGCGTTTGTGTGTCTTCCCAGTGACCGCGCCCTTCTTAAGGAGAGAGAGTGAGAGCAGAGGGAGTCTCTCCACAACCAGACGGCTGATGTGTGCGTGTGTCTGAGTGTGTGTTTGCAACTGAAAAGTGCAAATAAAAGAGAGTTTTGTTAAAACAGTTCTGTCCTGCCGTCCTTCTGTGCTCCACCCACCTACATGGACTGCTACACTGCGCATGTGTAATGTACCATGCTATCACCTGCCTCGCTAGGCATGATCATGATACATAGATCTGCACACACAGAAATGCTTGAGGAGCCACAGCTGTGACTGTTCATGGCATATCCAGGATATATCATGACTGACTCACACCATATCCATTTTTTTTTTTTTTGATGACACTAGATAAATTGCTTAATCAGGTGGAACTATTTTATGTCACGTGAACCATCCTTGGCCAATCCCCGCATGGGAATTTTTTAATGAGGGTTATAATTTATAATATTAAGTCTGTCTGTCTTCAGTCCCTGTAAGACCAGTTAGCTAGCAGCTCCAAGATATTCCCTAACTATCACTGAGTCGTGGCCTTGCACACAAAACACAACAAAGCACACTAAGACAAAGCTTGATACTGTATTTTTAATGCTTATTCCTCAATATCATGTCCATTTTCTCTGCTGATGAACTCTAATAGATGCCTTACAGAACCATATTCTTCCCTTTCACCTTAGAGCAGGATGTGGGAAAGTGGCTTATGTTACTTCCAGCACTGAGGCTTTGGAAAAACTTCTCCCTCAGACATCATCCAAAGGCCCCTGAAGTAATGCTGCTTTCCTCTCTGAACCACAAGCCACACATGAACAATTTACAACTATAACACTGCCATGCAGCTTCAGCATTAGGATATGAAAAATATTGGAAAATACTGCATTGGTCAGTGTCTGTGTGTGTGTGTGTAGTACAGCATAAATAAAGCATGGTATCTGTGCCACATTTAAATACAATCCATACAGTGTAAAAATGTCAAATGCCAAAATGGAAAGGAAAAACCTTGATTATACTATTTTCACAAAATCTCTTTTCTGAGAAACAATGAGCAGAGTTTTACCTAAAGGAAAAATCCAGCCTGAATAACACTGGTCAACCATTTTTCAGAAGTTGTCTGCTTCAGAGATGAAACTGGCTGTTTGTTATGAAATTTGGTGTGTTGAATTCAAATATGACAATTAAAACAGCTGATTGGCTACGGCTTCCAATATATTTAAGATTTTACATTTTATACTTATGTACATTGTGTAGATCGTAACATTTTAAGTATAAATTGTAAACCTAGGTCTCTTCATGTGTTTATGGCTGGTTTACATGATATTTCACTTGTTCTCTTTATGTAACACTAGAAAATCAGCAAAAAATTTATATAAATAAAATGTATTATGAACCAAATGGCAAAAAACAATTATGCATCAGTACTGAATAGATTTAGTCCTTACTCAGTGTGTACTCAGTTCCTTTTTGGCAGCTGGTCTCTTGTATTCATGAAACGGAGCATCTCTTGTCAAGCAAAGACTTAATCTCGAGTGCAATAGAACTGTATGATTTTTTTTTTTGAGCTGATACAGGGCAATTTGTTCAGCAGAGTGATGTAAGTTGACTTATGGTTAATATTTTTTTCCTTAGGTTTGAGATTGTTTATAAAACACTGTTGTAACTCTGTGAGCGAGTCAGCCTGCCACATTCTCATAGGAAGAATATAAACTCGGCACCAACCAACAAATTAGTACCAGAACTGCTCAGCATGTCATAAATAGTTCAATATAAACAGATTCATGTATTTTATGGTGGAGTTTTCCCTTTAAGCACACTACATAGCCAAAAGTATGCAGATACCCACATCACCTATCACACCCGTGACACTTCCCCAAACTGCCACCACAAAACTGGAAGCATACAATTGTATAGAATGTCTTTGTACACTGTAGCACTACATGACAACATCACAATGGTCCTGTACACAAAGTGAGCTCCATGAAGACCCAGTGTGTTAAAGTTGCAGTGAAGAACTCAAATGTCCTGCACAGAGCCTTGACTGAAGTTAACCCCACTGAACACCTTTATTTGGGATGAACTGGAACTGAGGCCTCCTCAATATCCCAACATCAGTGCCCGGTCTCACTAATGCTCTTGTAGCTGAACTGAATGAACACAAATCTGCATAGCCACCCCCCAAAATCTCATGGAAATCCCTCCCAGAAGAAGAGTACAGCTTATTATAATAGCAAACAGGGAATAAATCTGGAATGGGATGCTCAACAGGGACATATTGGTGTGATGGTCAGGTGTGCACAAACTTTTGGCCATATAGTGCAGTTCACTGCTTGTCAAGCAAACTTCAAATGTCTGTGAAGAAGTTAGAGAAGAATTTAACAACCCAAGGTTGAAAATAATGCAGGCAAATGTGAGCTTACATGTTGAAGTAAAAATGTGTTGAAGTTCTAGCAGATATCTGAGATGTTATGTGAAACTATGTAACCTCAGCCACGCCCCACCCCCCTTCCCCCGAGCCAAGTCGTGAGAGACTGTAATGATTGTAACGTGATTATATTTCATTATGGCATGCTGCTTCATCGTGTTGTAATGTAGCGCTGCTGGATTGCAACGTGATCAAGATAAGTCTGTAATAACATGTAATGAAGGTCTTGATATTTGGTTCTGGCTTGTTCGAGGCTGCACACAGTCAAACACAAAGCTGAAGGGATTATAGTTCAAGGTGGGTGGCATTCCATTCTGACACGAATTCCCCTAATTCGCTCTATGGAAGTACATCCTGGCTCATTGTTTTTCATTACACAGATCAAGCTATGTGAAAGCAGCACATAATTAAAGGTTCTCTCACCATTTTATCATAATCTACAAAGGTTATTCATTACAAGCAGTTCAAAATGTGTCTGGAATACTTGTAATTAAATATTGCACAGATTCCTCCCCCCCCAAATCCACAACAGTAAAATAAATCTAAGAACACTATCTACAAAAGTGTGTTACATTCCTTTTCTCTCCATTTACATGAGGAACAGCATCAGTGCTGAATGACTCGCTGGAACACAAATCAGTGTAATGTGAGAAATGTACATCAAGTGTATCCATCATGTCCATTTATTTTCTACATTGTGGGTTTGTCTTCTCTCTGGTGAAGTGGGTGAAAATACTATGTATTCTTACAGAGGATTTTAGTGTAACCATTATTTACCATGTTAGTAGGCTTTGTTTGTGTGTGTGAAGGAATTTCTGTATTAAAGACTAGCGAAGTGTTTATGTTCCTGCTCAAGATCTAATGCATTCACCATATGTTTGTATGTATGTGTGTGTTTGAAGACATAGAAGGACTAGGTCCCAAAAAGAGCGGTCATGCTTTCGTCACATAATCCTGGTTTCATAGCAGAGGAAAAAAGGGGTCCAGGAAACAAGGCCATTATTAAGACTGGAGATGAGGATTAGGGTACAGAAGAAAAGGCAAAAAAGGTTTCAGATTTTGAAGAACACAATAAATAATCAGTGAGGAGAGACTGTGCAGAGGTCTCACTCTAGACCAAACGTGCTCGTTTCCTCCACAGCAGTGAGCACCTTCTCGTAAAGCATGGAGAAGGAGTGGTAAGGGGGAAGATCCAAACGGTTAAAGCAGGTGTGAGCCCTGTTGAGACACATGGGGGGGGGGGGGGGGGGGGGGGGGGGGAGTGAAAAAAGCATTTGCAGATTTGAGTACAAGTTACTGGCTAACAGTCTCACCATATTACATAAACAAATTTATAAGTTCCGCCCTAAAAATTTTGATTGAAAAATGAAGGTGTCTGACGAGCTCTGTAGCAAAAATGGAACTCCAAGTTGGCTAAAATGACCAGTTTCTGTTGCCTCTTTCTTGGGTACTGTAGATCGTAGCAGCGCGGGGATGGTGTTGTTTGAAAGCTAGTGAAGAGCTCTTTTAACTTTTATAATGTAGTTATGTAAATGTAATCCAGAGTTATTGGTCACTTCACAAGTGCAGATGATCTCACAGGCTCTCCCTGAAAGAAATAATGCAATCATGTGACCATTTTAACTCTGTGGGATGCGCAGATTGGTATCTCTGGGATAAAAAACACTCCATTCCTAATTAATAGAATGCTGATATCACACATTTCCATTATCATAACATTTTTGCATCACAATGCATCATGAAACAATGTATCGTTGAACCCCCTAATCAATACCGATACTTATACCAAAATGAGTAACGTACTTCGCATTTATCAGGGACATCATGGTTAATTAAATATAGCTCTTTTTGTGTTGAGTTTTAAGATGTTATGATTTAAGCAGTATGCTAAAAAAGAGAGTCAGCGATCAGCTCAACTTAGTGTGCAGACCAGTGTCATCAAAAATCTGCTCATTAAAAATGAGAGCAAGTGCTCGTGAATACATTTGTATGCATGTAATTCATGACATCTTGCACTCATTTGCATCAAGATTTGTTAAAGATACTGTTCAAATGCCATAAAGAGAGTTTTATCAGGTTACTTGTATTGTAGGAAGATGCAGCAGGTCATCCTCTTGATAGTTTCAGCAGGTTCTAGTCTGCTTTGCTTTGCTTATTAATTGTGAAATACGTCCAGCTGGCGTTTTGTGTCGTCTGGTCATGAAAACGACAAAATACTACGCTTACATCACACATGGGATCAGATGTTGGTATTTTTTCCAATTACAAATAAACAGGCACAGTATTGGACCACTGCCATTTGAGCATAAAATAACAATTACACCTCAAACCTCATTCTTTTTCCAAACTTACTGTTTATGACAGTCTCTTTGCTTTAGCAGGAACTGACTTCACTTTGACCAGTGAAATGAGCTTAAAAAGTAATATTCATAATCCCTAAACTGCCAGGCATACCTTGGAAGGGAAGTAACTTTGCCCCATTTCTCGACGCAGAAGCGACGTGGCCCGTTGCTCCCCCGGAGAGAAGCGAAGCCTTCATATGGAACACTCGAAGTGCCTGTGACAAACTGCACAAAATATCCAACAATGTGAGTGTCAAAAAATGTAAAGAAATGTTATGACCACAAAGTAAAACTAGAGAAAAGGGAAAACATGTCCAGTCTAATTTAGCAAGAATAGCCGATCTGGTTTGGTGTACCTGAAGAAGTCTCAGTCTCTGCTCGTTGTTGAAACGCTCCACCGCCGCCCAGAACCATCGGATCACAATGTGACCATCATGATAACCTTCAGTGAAAGATAATTTTTTTTTAAGGAAATGCCAATTCAGTATGACCTGATCAACTCTTCCATTGCTTTACAAAGCCATTAATATTTAAGAATGAAGATATTTGAAATTTATGGGGGGGGTGGTCCTAAAAAAAAATTTCCATGATTAATTTCCTTTATACAGTCGTAGTTAGACTCACCATCCAATTTATTAGGAATACCCATCCACCTGCAGTTTTATGCGGTTCTCTAATCAGCCAATCCCTTGACAGCAGTACAATTCATAAAACCATGCAGATACAAATCTCACTCCAAACATCAGAATGGGAAAAATTGTGATCTCAAAGTGTGACTTTCACTGTGGCATGGGTGTTGGTGCCAGATGGACTGGTTTGAGTATTTCAGAAACTGCTGATCCCCTAGGGTATTCACATGCAACAGTCTCTCGAGTTTACACAGAATGGTGCAAAAAACAAAAAAACATTGAGTGAGTGACAGTTCTGCGGGAGGAAACAAACACCTTGCTGATAAGAGGTCAGAGGAAAATGGCCAGACTGGTTCGAGCTGCCAGGAATGACATAGTAATTCATATAAATCACTCTTTATAACCGTGGTGAGCAGAAAAGCATCTCAGCATGCAACAGCAGAAGACCACACTGGGTTCCACTCCTGCAGCCAAGAACAGGAATCTTAGAATCAAGGAAAAAGTTCCCATTAAAGTGGCCGGTGAGTGTATATTCTCAGGATAGCTACAATAGTCAAGTCAAGTTTATTTTTATAGCGCTTTTAACAATAGACATTGTCGCAAAGCAGCTTTACAGAATTTTAATAACTTGAAACATGAGCCAATTTTATCCCTAATCCCAATACAATCTACGAATTCCACGAAAATGAATTACTTTATTATTATACTCTACTTATCTCCACTCTTTTTTGTTATCTCAGTTTTCTCATGCTGAACTGCCAAATTAAAATAATTCCTACCTCCCCGATACTCTGTGTTGTTTCTCCAGTCAGCCAGGTCGATTTCTGCAGTTCCAGCAATGACGAGCTCCAGCTCGCGGGCATCAAACACAGAGACCAGCCGCACGTCCACAACCTGCACAGCCACGAGTAAGTGATAACATCTTAAAAGTCAGGAGCACATTTCATGAAATTTCACAAAATTTCACTTTGCGTCACATAGCTATCACTTTCTTCCATAACACTTTGCAGATGACTTTCATGACAGCTGTATGAAATTATATAGCTTTTTTTTTTTTTAAATCTAAGTAAATTGCCTTAAATGCCAGAAAATTTCATGAAAGGTTTCATTTGCGAATATATTTTGCACAATGTGACAAATTTCACATATTGCAGCTTTGATATCAACACTAGTATTATATTCAAAGATGATGTTCTACCTCATAGAAGCCTCGCACTAGGCTCTCGGTCTGCTGAGCCACACCTCTCTCAATGCGCCACTTCACCATGCGCTCAATGTACTCCTTCTTATTTTTCTCACACACTGGGACACCAGCTCCTCCAGGCTTCAGCTCCCGCTCTGTAATCTGCAGTGGAGAAAAGTAAAACACTTCCACATTACTCATTCTATATGAACAGCTGCAAGATAATAATAATACTAATACTACTACTACTACTACTAATAATAATAATAATAATAAGCTACGTAACACACTTGCAGAAGTTGGAGGCACATTTGCTCCAAACAACATTTGGAGACAAATTGGACCAGGGATGACCAAGTAAACAAACTATGAAATAAAATGATTGTCTTTCAGTTTTTGAAAAGAACAAATATGAACAGGGCTTTCCCAAAATTTAAAGGGCAAAACTAGAATTGAAATGAAAACACTTTGTAGCACGTCGCTTCATTTTCCAATTCCGGGATGCTAGGAACAGAATTGAAGTCAAATCATGCAACAATGCCATCTAGCGGCCAGCGCCGAGAATGTGGTTTAATGTCTCCCCCTCATCTCATTATCTCTAGCCGCTATCTATCCTATCCGATAATCTATCCTGTTCTACAGGGTCGCAGGCAAGCTGGAGCCTATCCCAGCTGACTACGGGCGAAAGGTGGGGTACACCCTGGACAAGTTGCCAGGTCATTACAGGGCTGACACATAGATACAGACAACCATTCACACTCACACCTACAGTCAATTTAGAGTCACCAGTTAACCTAACCTGCACGTCTTTGGACTGTGGGGGAAACCGGAGCACCCGGAGGAAACCCACGCGGACACGGGGAGAACATGCAAACTCCACACAGAAAGGCCCTCGCCGGCCACGGGGATCGAACCCGGACCTTCTTGCTGTGAGGCGACAGCGCTAACCACTACACCACCGTGCCGCCCGTGGTTTAAACGTATGGTTGCGAATGGCAGTCAGTGCATGCAGCAAAACCCTTTATTTTCACATCTGGGTTGAGTACCAGGAGAGTTTGGACTCTAGACGTATATATTACAATATCTTCATATTTGTATAGTTATTACTCATTTTCAGAGGGGAATAGGAGACATTTAGGTGCAGAAAGTATTCTGCATTGTATAATTTATGGTATTGATTTGTGTGTGTGCGCACAAGTGACAGTGCGGTGTTGATGTTGCACAGCGTGGCGGAGTGCCGCGTATCCGTGCTTTGGGGAAAGCCCTGATAAATTCCAACAAATACAGCAAAAATATGAATCTTATGCTAAAACTTATGTAAGTTATGATATAAAACTATAAGCACAGTTTGCATTTTGTGGCTATGATGAGAAAGGAATCCTAAACTAACCCTAAACCCATGGTGATCGCCGTTTTTTCCCTGTATGTGATTAATACAGATTGATGATGAACATTTACATACATCTAAAGATATTCAGTCTCTGCTTTCACAACTTCACACATTTCATATTACCATACATTTCTTCTAGCAAGTCAGTTATAGCACCTCTACTCTGTTAATATCAGAGGTCATTTTAAAGCAATTCATTAAATACAGATTTCTTTCAGCTTTAATTCAACTCCAATGTGACAAATGTTAATGTACACTAGGTTGACTGTCTTTTTAAACAGTCTGGAAGATTACAATAATAATGTAATTATTTTTAGAAGCTTCTGGCCAGCCACTTGTCATAGGAGTTAATTGGGAGCACATATATGGCTGTGTTTAAAGTCACAGCCTTTTTGCCCTTGATACTATAAGAAAATCCAATTACCTCAATCAAGACAACAAAAACTGTGGACCTCCAAAAGTCCAGTTCAACTGAACCCCAAAACAATGTCCTACATCACCATGGCCTTAAAGGCTGTCATGCAAGAAAGAAGCCACTACTCCAGCATAAAAAAGCCAGACTGAAGTGTGCAGAAAAGAACCAAGTAATTTTGGCAAAACAAACCAAAATCAAGACAAGGCTGTCACAGGGATACAGACTACGGAGAGAAAACAGAGCTTACAGTGAGACAGCCTTTCAATTTCATAAAATCGGTGAAACTATAGGGGGATCACACTTCTCAGCCTCCCCAGGAAAGCCTATGTTGGGGTGCTGGAGAGGAGTCCAGTCGACAGTCAAGCCTCGGATTCAGGAGAAACGATGCAGTTTTCGTCCTGGTTGTGGAACACTGGACCAGTTCTTTACCCTTGCAAGGGTGCTAGAGGGTGCATGGGAGTTTGCCCAACCAGTCTACATGTGTTTTGTGGACCTGGAGAAGGCCTATGACCATGTCCCTCATGGTGCCCTGTGGGGGGTTGCTTCGGGAGTATGGTGTTCATGGCCCACTGCTGCGGGCCATTCGGTCCCTGTATGACCGGAGCAGGAGTTTGGTTCGCATTGCTGGCAATCAGTCGGACTCATTCCCAGTGCATGCGGGACTCCGGCAGGGCTGCCCTTTGTTACCGGTTCTGTTCATAACTTTTATGGACAGAATTTCTAGGCACAGCCAAGGGGCGGAGGGTGTCCAGTTTGGTGGCCTCAGGATCACGTCTCTGCTTTTTGCGGATGATGTGGTCCTGTTGGTTTCATCAATCTGTGACCTCCAACAGGAGCTGGGACGATTTGCAGCTGAGTGTGAAGCGGCTGAGATGAGGATCAGCACCTCCAAGTCTGTGGCCATGGTGCTTAGCCGGAAACGGGTGGAGTGCCTACTTTGGGTCAGGAGGAGTTGCTGCCTCAAGTGGAGGAGTTGAAGTATCTCGGGGTCTTGTTCACGAGTGAGGGTAGGGGGGAGCGGGAGTTGGACAGATAGATCGGGGCAGCGTCAGCAGTGATGCAGACGCTAAACCAGTCTGTTGTGGTAAAGAGAGAGCTGAGCCAAAAGGCAAAGCTCTCAATTTACTGGTCCATCTATGTTCCCACCCTCACCTATGGTCATGAGCTATGGGTAGCGACCAAAAGAATGAGATCACGGATACAAGCGGTCGAAATGAGTTTTCTCCGCAGGGTGGCTGGGCTCTCCCTTAAAGACAGAGTGAGAAGCTCGGTCATTCGGGAGAATGTCAGAGTTGAACTGCTGCTCGTCCACATTGAAAGGAGTCAGTTGAGGTAGTTCAGGCACCTTGTTAGGATGCCCCCGGACGCCTCTTAGGGGAGGCTCTCTGGGCATGCCCCACCGGGAGGAGATCCCGGGGCAGACCCAGGACACGCTGGAAAGATTACATCTCTCGGCTGGCTTGGGAATGCCTTGGTATTCCCCCGGAAGAGCTGGTGGATGTGACTGGAGAGAGGGAAGTCTGAGCAGCTCTGCTTAGACTGCTACGCCCACAACCCAGACCCGGATAAGCGGCAGAAAATGGATGGTGGTGAAATTTAGTTCCCTCTGAAATGTGGTCATTGTGATATATGTTTATTTCTGTAATATCTTAAAAAAAAAAAAAAAACAGGCCATTCTGTGGCTGAGAAGTTATTTAATTTAAAGGGATTCCCTAGGAAATAACATGCATGAAATTGCTTGCTTTGCGCAGTCAAGCAGACAGAGGAAATCCATGTGCGCATGCGCAGGTTTACTTTCTTTTTCTTCTTCTTTTGGATTTTAGAGCAGCTGGTATCCAGTGTTGCATTACTGCCATCTATAGGTTTACCTTGACCGTGCACTGACAGTTACATCATTCTGTCGCTAAACGAACAGCTGATCACACTGAGGTGCTCGCTGACCACCAATATTTATTAGTTTGATCCTGTGTTTCCTTTCCTTCGCAATATAATGTCTTTTCTTCTCACTTTCTGTTACTATAGTCAGTCTTTCACGTTTCATTCACACACTCACATCCTCCATTTTTCTCTCCTGTTTCAAATTTGTATCCCACAATGCCTTGTGCAAATGGGGAAAGCCCACCACGTGATGTATGACGTAGTATCTTGAATTGGGTCATGGTGAAGTAGGAAAAAATAGCGGAGAATTTAGGGCCATGTGGCCCCAAGTTCATTAATTGTTCTATTTTAAAAAAAAAACTAATAAAATTGGAAATCTGTGATTTGAATTCAGTAGCTTTTGGTCCTACTGCTACTGCTGCTATCCAGTTTTACGTCATGGTTCCACCTCTGGGTGGGTTAGACGACGGACTGCCATAAAACCAAGGCACATTTTTATGGCTGGATGCCCTTCCTAATGCCAACCAGGATTCACAGTATCCAGAGGACTAGGTTCCAAAGTCTGCCATTGACCAGGGGGTATTAGATGAAGGCCAGCCAAAAATAAATAAATAAATAAAATAAAAAAGGCGCAGCACATTTTGTCCACTAAAAAATAATTGGGTGTCAGGGAAAATTCTTTTTATGACCTAAACTTGAAAAATCCAAAAGGCAGTCTACCTTTAAGTAGGGAAACTAATCAGGGGCAAGACAATGTGGGTGAGTCCTTTAGTGGTCTGGCGGAAATTGTCAATGATGGCTGTGACACAGCACAGGGTGGCATGGTGGTGCAGTGGTTAGCACTGTTGCCTCACAGCAAGAAGGTTCCAGGTTTGAATCTCACGGCCAATGGGGGCCTTTCTGTGTAGTGTGTGCATGTCCTCCCTGTGTCTGTGTAGGTTTCCTCTGGGTGCTCCGATTTCCCTCACAGTCCAAAGATACACAGATTAGGTAAAATACCCACCCCCTGGGGTTGCACGAGCCAGTGCATACTTGGTGCTGGTCCCAAGTCAGGATAGACTGGGGAGGGTTGCATCAGGAAGGGAATCCGGTGTAAAACCTATGCCAATTCAAATATGCAGAACAGAGCTGCTGTGGTGACCCGTAATGGAAGCAGCTGGAAGAAGAAGAAGCAGCTGGAAGAAGAAGGACCGTCTCCTGAAGCACCCAAAACTTAGGAATGCCTAGACCCCTCGCTAGCATGGTCTGTTTTCCCTACCAGTGCCGGGGGGAGCAATTACCACAGCGAGGCGGCACGGTGAGGGTGGCATGGTGGTGTAGTGGTTAGCACTGTTGCCTCACAGCAAGAAGGTTCTGGGTTCGAGCCCAGTGGCCAGCGGGGGCCTTTCTGTGTGAAGTTTGCATGTTCTCCCCATGTCTGTGTGGGTTTCCTCCAGGTGATCCGGTTTTCCCCACAGTCCAAAGACATGCAGTTAGGTTAGCATGGGGCGGCCTTGGGCTGAAGTGCCCTTGAGCAAGGTACCTAACCCCTGACTGTTCCCTGGGCGCTGTAGTGTGGCTGCCCACTGCTCTGGGTGGGTGTGCGTGTGTTCACTGCTTCAGATGGGTTAAATGCAGAGGATGAATTTCACTGTGCTTGAAGTGTGCATGTGACAAAGGTTTCTTCTTTCTTCTTCTTCTTAGCTGAGCAAGCAGGCAGTGTGACATCCAGGGAGGTGGAGCAACGTTCCCAACTGTGAAGCATGGTGGTGGCAGCATCACGTTGTGGGAATGTTTTGCTGGAAAGGGACTGGTGTACTTTATAAAACAGATGCCTCATGAGGATGATCTGGAACTACTGAAGCCACACCTCAAGACATCAGCCAGAAAGTAAACACTTGGTCAGAACTAGGTTCTACAACAGCACAATAATCCTAAGCATATACAGATCATAGTGTTCTGACCCCAACTTTCTAACATTTTATATATAACAAATAAAGTTGTCTTCTTGTGAAAGCTGAAATAAATCTGTTACTTAGCTATTATTTTGAAATGACCTCTTATGGAAATAAAGACTTGACTTACCACAGGAAATGTATGTTATTGTGAAATGAGGGGATTTGTGACTAAACTATAACATTGCTTGATATGATGATTGTATTATTTTAAATCTGGGCAGACTCAACTTATGGAAGCTAATCTAATTGTTGGCCAATATACAGTATTAGATGAATATGTATAGTCAAGCCAGAAAGTCTGCACAGACCTTTCACCTTCTCCACATTTTATTACATTACAGACTTATTCTACAATAGACTGAGTTCATTTTTTGTCACAAAATTCTACACAAAATAGCCCATAATGACAAAGTGAAAGCAGGTTTTTAGACATTTGTGCTAATTTATTAAAAATCAAAATGTAAAATATCATACCGGTATGTACACAAGTGTGCACACCCTTTGATATGACACCCAAAAGTGAGCAGAGGTGCATTTTGTTTCCACTGATACTGCTTGAGATGTTTCTCCAACTCAATTGGACTCCATCTGTGGTAAATTCAATTGATTGGACATGATTGGGGATTGCCAACACCTGCCTATATAAGGTCCCACAGTTGACAGTGCATGTCAGAGCAAACTCCAAGCCATGGGGTCAAAGGAATTATCTGCAGACCTCAGAAACAGGATTGTGTCAAGGCACAGATCTGGAGAAGGGTACAGAAAAAATTACTGCAACTTTACAGGTCCCAAAGCGCACAGTGGCCACCATCATTCATAAATGGAAGAAGTTTGGAACCACCAAGAATCTTCCTAGACCTGGTCGCCCAAACTGAGCAATCGGGAAAGACGGGCCTTGGCCAGGGAGGTGAGCAGGAACCCGAGGGTTACTCTGACAGAGCTCCAGCATATCCTTGTGGAGATGGGAGAACCTTCCAGAAGATCAACCATCCAGGCAGCACTCCACAAATTAGGGCTCTATGGTACAGTGGCCAGATAGAAGTCATTCCTTAATAAAAGGCACATGACAGCCCACTTGGTGTTTGTCAAAAGGCGTCTAGAGGACTCTCAAACCATGAGAAACAAGATTCTCTGGTCTGATGAAACCAAACTTGAACTTTTTGGCCTGAATACCAAGTGTCACGTCTGGAGGAAACCAGGCACCGCTCATCACCTGGCTAATGCCATCCCTACGGTGAAGCATGGCGGTGGCAGCATCATGCTGTGGGGATGTTTTTCAGCAGCGGGAACAGGGCAACTAGTCCTGATGGAGGGAAAAATTAATGCAATTAAGTACACCGAGATCCTTGAAGAAAACCTGCTCCAGAGCGCTCTGGACTTCAGACTGGGGCAAAGGTTTACCTTCCAACATGACAACGACCTGAAGCACACAGCCAAAAGAACAAAGAGTGGCTTTGGAGGAAGCCTGTGAAATGTCCTTGAGTGGCCCAGCCAGAGCCCAGACCTGAATCCAATTGAACATCTGTGGAAGGAGCTGAAAATGGCTGTGTACCAATGCTCCCCATCCAACCTGACGGAGCTTGCAAGTATATGCCAAGAGGAATGGGCAAAAATGTCCAGAAACAAGTGTGCCAAGCTTGTAACTTCTTTCCCAAGACACCTTGAAGCTGTAATTGCTGCCAAAGGTGCATCAACCAAGTATTAGGCCAAGGGTGTGTACAGATACAGTATGTAACCCCTAAATAACCTATTTTTGTCAATAAAATAAAATTGCATATTTTCTAAAACCCTGCTTTCACTTTGTCATTATGGGCTATTTTGTGTAGAATTTTGTGACAAAAAATGAACGAAATCTATTGTAGAATAAGTCTGTAACGCAATAAAACGTGGAGAAGGTGAAAGGGGTGTGCAGACTTTCTGGCTTGACTGTAAGAGCCCTGAGCACAGAACTGACCTGACCAAACACCTCCTCATTGACAGTGAAGGTGAGATCCAGCATGTTCTCAATGTCATTGTCTTTCATCCACTGCAGACTCTGATGAAACTCCTCATCCAGAAACTCCAAGTCACTCAAATCACATGGACTACAAAATAAAAGTCACATTAACATTCGTTTCAAGGACAGAGCTGATTTGTGTTTGAAGTCCTTGCTCATGGACTGAACAGTGACACACTGGTAGAAATGGGATCAGAACAAATAAAGTTTTAAAATCTCAGACAGACATTCTCGATTTCCTTGGGTATGGATTAAAAAAAATAAAAAAATTGTTTCCTAAATTATGATGGTGGAGACCAAGAACATGCACCTGATTGGTCAGAGGTTGTTGATTAATTTTCCATAAGAGCAGGATTATATTATACAGTATATAGTTGTAATGAAGTTATTCTTTCTATAGTCGCAGCTAACACAGGCATTTGTATGTAGGACACTGATACAATCTAGGACTAAAAATAACTAAAACAGGAAACAAATTTTTTTTTAAAGCATTTATGGAAGGAATCTCCAAGTATCAGTGCTTTGTAACAATCAGATGTAAAGCTGTAACTTTAAAATATAATGTATAATAATTCAACCATGGGACAGAGCATGATGCATTTTGCATCTTATTTTAGTAACTTTTTTTGTGTGTGTTTTTTTTTTTTAAATTATGTCTTATCTTACAGAGACGCTGGCGAGGGAGCAGGTGTTTACAGCCATTATAAAAAAAAGTGGTAAAAGGAATTAACTTTCACAGATGTTCCACAATGTTAAATGTAAATCTAAGCATTACTCTTCTCTTTAATTAAAAGAAACAAAATCGACAAATTGGACTGTAATCTGTTCTTAAATAAAATTTCATTTAGAATAAGTAAATTACACTGCCCAGCCAAAAAAAGTCACCATTTGGATTTAAATAAGCAAATACATAAGAGCCTTTGATTGGATAATTATGGCAGTGATTAATTAATTAGCTAGCAACAATTATTTTAATACTAACTGATGCAGTGAGTAACTTCTCATTTCTTTACCTCTTCCCGTGCTCATAGAAAAGATGTTACTGTGTTTCAGAAGGTCAAATTATTGGCCTGCATCAAGCAAAGAAAAATAACTAAGGAGATTTGAGCTGAAATGACTGGAACTGGGTTAAGAACTTACCAATGCATTATTAAAACCTGGGAGGATAGTGAGGAACCATCAACCTCATGGAAAAAATGTGGCTGGAAAAAGATCTTGACTGACCATGATCAGAGATCATTTAAAATCTTGAAGTCGAACAGTAAAAAACATTGGCATTAGAACTCACATCTATTTAGTGAAATTAAGACCATTTCCACACTCACAATGTGATGAGAACTCACAGCATTGGGACTAAACAGCTGTATGTCCATAAGAAAACCACTTGTTATTAAGACTAATCAGGAGAAAAGGCTTGAGTTTGCTACGGAGCATAAAGATTGGATTCTGGAACAATGGAAAAAGATAATGTGGTCTGATGAGTCCAGATTTAACCTATACCTGAGTGATTGGTATGTCAGGGTAAGAAGAGAAGCTTATGAAGTGATACACCCATCATGCATAGTAGCCATTGTACAAGCCTCTAGAGGCAGTGTGATGATCTGGGGTTGATTCAGGTGGTCAGGTCAAGACTCAATAACGTTATGGGACAATAAAATGAAGTCAGCTGATGACCTGAATGTACTGAATTACCAGGTTCACATCAGTGGGTTTTTTCTTCCTTGATGGCATGGGCATAAAATTAGGGCTCAGATTGTGAAAGAGTGGTTCAGGAAGCATGAGGAATCATTTTCATACATGAATTAACCACTACAGACTGCTGACCTTAACCCCATTGAGAATCTTTGCGATGCTGGATAAGACTTTACGCAGTGGTTCGACTCTCCCATCCTCAACACAAGATCTCAGTGAAAAATTAATACAACTCTGTACTGAAATAAATGTTGAAATAAGTTTGTTGAAACAATGCCACGATGAATACATGCTATAATTAAGCTAAAGGCGGTCCACCCAAATATATTCGAGTTTGCCACTTTTTTTTCTGGCAGGGCAGTGCTTGTGCTTAATATGGTAATTGGCTATTCTCACTAGTACATTTGGGACAAAAGAAAGTCTCACAAGTAGCCAAAAAAACTCTTCCTTGAGCAAGTACAATACAATAAAAGTTTCTTCTGTAAATGTCTGTAATCTAAAGGCTTCAAGTACAAGCAAGAGAGTGACTGTAGGACTAGAAAGAACACAAATCTCCAGCTCAATCACATACATTCTATCACATCAAGAGTGAACAAGGCCTCTGAAGCCCATTTCTCAAGAATATTTCTCACTTCTAATAAAGCTGAAGGAGTATTATTTCATTGAAACACATACAGTATCTCAGTAGAAAGACTCACATGCGCAGCAGGCCTTTATAGAACGGCCGAGTGAAGAAGGCATCCAGGAGGTACTGGTGAATCAGAGCGAGGCCCAAAATTCGTCCACTGAACCGGAACCTGAGTAACAAGTATCCTTTATCCATTATCCTTCCTATTTATTGACTTCAATAACACAGTGGGTTGATTGACTGCTTTTGTGTTTTGTGCTGACTCACCATTCATGGTGGTTGTCCACAAAGGCCGACATTGGGCTGATCTGCACAGTGTAGGTGTCATTGGCTGAGTACTCAAAGAGTCCATAATACGGGTTAAAGAGCTCACGGGACACCAAGAAGAAGAACTCCCTCGATGGGCCGCTGTAGTCCAACCTGATTGACAAAGAAAGACTCATAAGCAAGGAGAACTTTGCAAATCATCCTGATTCACTATTCAGATTGGGAAACAAAGCAGTTCTTAATTTGCAAGAGTGAAAACACTACAGTCTGTTTATCAACTCGGTGGTATGATGTACCAGGTCTCTTAGGGGAATACATAAATACAGTAGGACTAAGTTTTATTTAAGAATGTATTTAAAATTCTAGCAGTTTATTAAATAACTAAATATTTGTTACTGCAGTGTTACATAAGGAATAAAAGACTGTTAGAGGAAAATAATCCATGACGGAGTGCTGGGATGTTCTTAATAGCATCCTCTGATGCACACATTAGGACACATCATCAGTGTTGTTTCCTGGAGTCATTGGGCGTTTCAAGTCTTACAGCAGACACCCTCTTCCAGAAGACTTGACCAAGGCTGATCAGACCTCGGCCTGTGTCCTAGTGGCATTCTTCTGCCCCCACTGTTCCCCCCTCTTCAACCAGAGCCATCTGGCTGCTCTCTCTACTGCCTCCATGTTGTTACCAATGGCTCTTCTTCTGCTGGCACCAGTTATGCCCAGGGTACAGGGAGTGACCAACAAAATCCCCTACAGCCCACCTCCACTGGCATACATCTGGTCTGCCACCCATGGAATCAGTTACTGTTACCACCCCAGTGTGGATTATTTTCCAATAACAGTTTGTCCTCCAATGTTTTATTCCTCCTATACTGCAGCAATTTGCCAAAGATTAAAACATTTGTACAGATTATATGTTTTTAAACATTTATGGTTGTGGAACATCTGGGGAACTTGCAAATTCCTGAGATCACTTCATTTTTCAATAGTCATTCCATAATCAGTGTCACTTGATGTTAATAAGACCAAAAAAAAAAAAAAGGAGCTTGTCGTGTTACAGACACCACAAACTCTTCTGTTCTGAAGACTTTCCTGGGTTAGAAAACTTAATTGCAGCATTGTTTGGTGATAATGTTTACAGCATTGCTTGGAGATAAAAATGGTCTCCTCACAGAAAACTTCAGCACATCAGCGACAATCTGTTTTATTTGTTTAAAGATAACTTTTTTCTAAGTTTGTTCATGATGAGGCTTTGTCCTTGATACACTGATACTGTAAATGAAGTTACTATAGAAATAGTAATGTATTTGAACAACTAAATGAAGATAAACCTGTGATTTGCGGACAGTAGTATTGTCAGAGTTGTTGTTGTAGTAAATTAATCAAAACCCTCTAACCAATCAGAGTGAAGAATTCAACAGTGCTGTGGTATAAGTGGAATTTAATGCTCTGCTTTTAAAAAGACCTGTGATATCACGAGAGGCTGGCCGGCTCTCGGCAGGACCCTTCAATCAGTGCAAGGACACAAAGGTTAAAATAAATCAAGGCTTTTAATGTTATGCCAGGAAATTAAACAGAAAAGGTAACTCAAAGTCCAATGTTCAAACGAAGATGGACGAAGAGACATCACGGCAATTCACAGTCACTGGGCAGGTGGGGGGTGTCGATCTGGGGGCCCGTCTGCAGCCCCGACGAGTGATGCAAACAGCTGGGCGGATGGTGAGCTGGAGGATCCTGCAGTGGGCCTAGGCTCGTCCACTGGTTTCCCACACTGCCAAGACATGTGTCCCCTGCCCCCACACCAGAAGCATTATCGGATGTCACCATCACGGGGAATCCTAACCGGACCCGGCTGGCTTCTGGCTCCCCCTGGAACATAGCTGGTCCTGCTGTGGCTGGGCTGGACCCCTTGGATTTTTTGGGGTGGCCTCCCCCTGTCAGCAGTGGGGGTGCAGTCCTGGGGTCCTTCCTGGAGGCACAGAGCATTTCTGTTGTGGCCTGGTGCTTTTCCACAGCTTCAACCATCAGTTCAGCTGTGGTTAGGGCTTGTTGGCTGATGAAGCGCTTTGCCTCATATGGCAGGGCTCGAATGTAGTGATCCACGACAATGGCCTCCACTACTGCAGCCGCTGTGGTTTTCTTAGGTTCCAGCCATCTCCTCATGATTCTGGAAAAAGTTCGTGCATCTGCGCACGGGGAGCCTGGTCTGCTTGGAAGGTCCAGCTGTGGAAGGGTTGAGCCATACCGAACTTGGTGAGCCCATGTCTGCTGAAGATCTCAGTCTTCAGAGCATCATAGTTCGTAGTCTTGTCAGGGGGTAGGTCTCGGACAGCGTTCAACGATTCTCCCGTTAAAAATGGGGCTAACAGTCCAACCCACTGTGCCTTGGGCCATCCTTCCCTCGTGGCCGTGGCTTCAAAGGTGTGCAAGCATGCCTCAACATCATCTGTAACCCCCATTTTGGTGATAAAATCACTTGCCTTTATTGGGCCAACGCTCCAAACAGCCATCTTCTTCTGTAGCTGCAACTCCTCTGCCTTCAGTTGGTTGGCTTTCACTTGTTCCTCCAGGAGGGCCGTGCTCACCTGCATTTGGGCTTGCTGGTCTGCAATAAGGGCGTTCAAAATTTCCTCCATCTTGTTATGCAGAGGGCCTATGGTTAGCTGGGAAAGTTGAGCAATCAAATGTTCAGTGTCCTCCTCGTATATGCACTATTCTTGATGATTGAAATGCCCACATTCTCCACCATATGTGATATCACGAGAGGCTGGCTGGCTCTCGGCGGGACCCTTCAATCAATGCAAGGACACAAAGGTTAAAATAAATCAAGGCTTTTAATGTTATGCCAGGAAATTAAACAGAAAAGGTAACTCAAAGTCCAATGTTCAAACGAAGATGGATTCCCAAAAGTCAAACTCAAACAATGTCTCTGGCTCTAGAACAACAAAATTACAGGCAGGTTTCCTTCAGTCCAATATCCCGTTCTCAGAACAAACAAAATCTTCTGCCTTACTTTGAGTCCAGTCAACAATCCCTGTAGTCTTTAGCCCGGTGGCCGCCCAGTAGCAGGCATTCATAACACAGATAAGTCCTTCAGTGCAAAATCCTTCAGGTAAGAATTCCAGATAAGCTTTTCAACAAATACTCCGCCCAGCAGGTTCCACTCAGCAACGGGAGTCCATGAACCTCTCTCCTCTCCCCTCCACATTCACACTGGGAGTTTTGAGCTCTCACAAAGCCCTCTTACTCATTAGGCCCTCATTGGCCACAGGTGTGTTGTCGCGTTGGGTGCTGAGGGTGAAGTTTCCAACTCCACCACCAGATGGAGTTATAGCTGCCAGAAGTTGGAGCCATCTGCGTGTGACATAGCGCCCCTCAATGACGCAGCCTCTCGGGATATCACAGACCTGTACACAGGTATGATGTAGCAAAAACCCTGATACTGAGGTGTACTGTGAATTTATCATCTCTATTATTCTTACTTCCACCAACTTTGTTGGAGGAGGTTATGTTTTCGCTTCTGTTTGTTTGTCTGTTCCCAATGTAACTAAAGAAGTAGTGAACGGATTTTGATGAAATTTGGTGGAAAGGTGAGCCTTGAGCTAAGGAACAACTGCTTAGATTTTGATGCAATTCCAGATATGTACAGTATGTGAATCCAAGACTTTTTTTTTGTCTGTTCCCACCGTAAGTCAAAAAGTAGTGAACAGATTTGGATTTAGTATTATTCTCAGTTCAAGTGATTTGATTTTGAAGTTGATAATATGTGGCTTGGTGGAGGTATGAACTTTACTGAGTGCGTTTCTTCATCTTCTTTTTCTTAATAATAATAATAATAATAATAATAACCAGACCCCCACATAAGCTTTTCCTAGTCAAAGTCATTGTCATTTAAAAAGACATCAAGTCATTTACTAGTTTCCTACACGAGTCAATTTGAATGTCTGAACTTTTGTCAGCTCAAATACATCACTGAAGGTATCACTGATACATTACACATTACTGTAAAAATAAACTAACCAGCCCGATTTGTGCTAACTTTTCAGAAAATGTGGAGCTCTGCAGAAAATCTGAGATGAGTCATAAGTTAAAAAACCAAACATGAATCTGCAGGAAAAACAAAACCATAGAAATGTAATACTGTGGTTTACTCACCCCTCCTCCCCAACAAAGCTGACGTACAGTTTGCTTCTCTGCAGGTCCTTCCGTGAGTAGCACATTATCTGGTTAAAGGCATCTTCCAGTAGATGATCTCTGCGGATGATCAGTCTGGGAATGGGGCAATAAAGGCAGCAGGATATTATTAATGTCTAGTGTCTAATATTTAAATTCTTAGGACCCATTCAGTGCAACTTTTCTGCACTTAATTTTCTGAATCCACTAAACTACTTAATACTCAGGACTTTCCAATCATCCTGTACAAATGTTACATGCACAGTACAACTTCAGCTTGTTGTTACATTATTCAGCGCCTTAAAAAACAGATTAGGGTCTTAAGTGCTATCACACTTGAGTCTTTATGGTTCTGCTGGTTCCATATTTCTAATACTTAGTGCAGGTAATATTCTTATGTTATACTTCTTTTTTGAAAAAGTTGGATGCAGTGTATCATGCTGCTTTACTTTTGTGACAGATGCAAAAGCAAGAACACGTCACTGTAAACTGTATGAAATGGTTCAATGGACATCACTGTTGCTCAGAAGGAAAGGTCATGTTCTGATTTTTATAGTTAAAAGCATTGATTGTTAAATTACCACCCTATATCGGTAATCTGTTGTCACGTCAAACCAGTGCTTATAGCACAAGGTCATCAAATAAAATAATCTTGAACATCCCAACAACACGAACAGCGTTGGGCAAAACTGCCTTTAGCTCATTTGCACCATATGCCTGGAATGAACTTCAGAACATACTAAATTTTGAGTTATTGCCCTCTCTGAATGTATTTAAAAACCTTTTAAAAACAACTATTACAGAACAATGTCATTGTTTCTAACCTAGCTTCTCTGGTTCCTTAACACATCTTATCTGTACCCTCCTCTATGTCTTTTCTTTATTCTTTGTTTTCTTTTAAACTGAATGTTTTATTGTAGTGTGCGTCTTCTGTTATGGTCTTTGTATTTACTGGAACTTTTTGCCGCCTATCTTGGCCAGGACTCCATGGCAGAAGAGATATTGTATCTCAATGGGACCTTCCTGGAAAAATAAAGGCTAAATAAATAAATAAAAAAATAAATACTGGACATGGAATGTAACTCGAATGGCAGAAAAAGAATCACAGGCCACAGGTGAAAAACACAACTAATTAACATATCAATGATGGTACATAGAACAGACAAAGAATACAGATACTGTATTCTCTGTAAAAGTTTGTACACCCCTACTCTACTCATTCACAAGATTTTGTGTATTTTGACTATTTTCTACATTATAGAACAATACTGAAGACATCAAAAGTATGAAATAGCATATGGAACATATATGGAATTATGTGGTAAAGAAAAATGTGTTTAAAAAAACAAAAACAAAATATGTTTAATATTTTAGATTCTTCAAAGTGTCCAACATTTACCTTGATGACACTTTGCACACTACTGGAATTATCTTAACCAGTTTCACGAGGTAGTCACCTGGAATGCTTTTCAATTAACAGGTGTGCCTTGTCAAAAGTTAATCAGTGGATGAGTTTCTTGCCTTCTTAATGCGTTTGAGATCAAACAGTAAATATTAAATAATAAAAATACAGTAAATAGCCCTATTCCACAATTGTAGTAATCCATATTATGTCAAGAACCGCTCAACTAATTAAAGAGAAACGACATCCATCATTACTTTAAGTCATGAAGTGACTTTTAATTAATAAAAATAAAGAAAAAACATTGAATTAGAAGGTGTATCCAAATTTTTACACTGAGAAAATCCAAACTTACTTCACTTTTCCTGGGCCCTGCCCGTAACCCTTTGTCTCCAGTTTGCGGTAGAAGTTTCTTAGTTTAGCCTCAAAGTCACGTTTGTAAGGTGCAGGGGCGCGAGCATTTGCACGAGGAGTTCCTTCATTTGAGTGTGGGAGATTAAGAAGCAAAGATACAGAAGTGAGAGAATGGAAATATATTTTTAAAATAAAATTCTACAATTTAATGTTTTTGTCAATACATTGTATAATTAAATGTACTGTATGTAATTAAAAAATACATTAATTTCTGAAGCGCTTTAAAAATGTAGGCCAACATGCTTTATAAAAATACATGACAGTATATGTATATTAAACTCCAAATGTTAAATATGAATAAAAAAGAAAGAGAATGTTATTTTTTAAATTTTATTCATATTTAAAGAAACTACAAAACAAGACCTAGAAAATCGTATATATTTTTCAAGTAAAAGAATGATATGCAACATCAACTTCTGACACTGATACCACAGAAAATTGTGAAAGATATTGAGGGAAAGGAAAGGAGCCGTATGGAGTGAGAGCAGGTCATGTGACCTCTCACCAGGGGAGCTTTGTGGAGAGGCATGACAGTAACTGGGGTGTAGTAAGGCATGGGGCGGCACATACGACATCACTTCCTCTTCAAACAGACTGCAAGGAAAGATGGGCCATGTAACATACAAACAAGTCTGCCATACACACTATGGTGTAACACACACACACACACACACACACACATACACACACACACCTCAGCAGCATCACTAGGTCTGCATCACTAGAGAGTCGAGCCAATCCAGATGCACCTTCATTACGAATAAACTGGACTTTCTCTCTGCAAACACACACCTTTTTGGTTAATCTGCACTCTTCTCTTTAATCAGTTCCTTTTACAGATACTTTTCCCCACAGAAAATACTGAGCAGTGTAAACATAACTCATTTATTCATCATGTTATTGTAGAAGAGTGAAATCGTTCTTTGTTATTAGCTTGACTTTTACACTGTCACTGTTGAAATGAAGTGTGTTTGACAGAGAAGCAGACCTGAGGGAATGGTTTCTCACAAGCTCCGGTTGCCTCTCCTGTAAAATCTCTAAGATGTTTGGTTGCCGTAGGAATGCCACAATTTTTTCATTGTAAGCTGGAGAAAAACAGATGCATGTTTGTTTAAGTCAGTAAAAGAAGTGTTAAAGCACTTATTTAACATCTATCACACAGTACTCAGTACACATTGGTCAGGGATTAATAATATCTCAGTGTCAATGTACATTTGCCATTCCTAAAAATACCCATGTACAGTATGATATCTGAAGTAGCCAGAGAAGCCGGTGGCTTGAAAGAAGAGTAAAAGAAGCCATCTTCGTCAACCTGGAACGACCATCACTGAAGTGAGACACTACTTATCAGCCACCAACAATGCAGTCCTTGGCACACTTCCCAGAAAACTGAATACCTATCCACATCAAGACTCACTTGACTTCAAAGACTCACATGATGGCAGAGAGAGCGACGACCCACAGATCACCCTAACAACCGTCTAGGCTGCTAACACTGTTCACACCCAGGCTCCAGTGACCCTAACAACTATAGGATGACTGAGGCTACATCCACACGACAATGGCAGCGAGATTTTATTAAAAAAATATATCGTGTCCACATGGCAACGGATCAGTAAAATATCAGGTAAATATGGCAATGCAACGCTTGCTGAAAACGATGCAATACACATGCCACACCTCTAGGGGCGCTGTAAGACGGTCCCATCGGAGACACCAGAACAATAGAAGAAGTAGGACACATGCGCATAAACCCCTTCTTCTACCTGGTGTGAAGCACTCACAGGAACAAACACACAACAAGAAGAAGATGGCTGTGACTACGCGAGGAACTCGTGCCTTCTGTGTGTACAAATTAGTTTTATTAGTGTGCATAGTTTTATATAACTTAATTTTCTTATTGTGTGTGAACATTTTGAAAAGCATTTTTATATAATTTAGATAACTTTTTATATTGTGTGTGAACATTTTGAAAAGTCAAATCAAATCAAGTTTATTTGTATAGCGCTTTTAACAATAAACATTGTCGCAAAGCAGCCTTATCCAATAAAAAAAGAAATTCAAGAAATGGTTCAGTTACTTGTTTATTTAAAAGAAAAGCTGTATACAAAAGTGAATGCAATGCAGTGGTTCATACAAAACAGCGAGAGTGCTGCTTGTTCTAGTCATGTGGTTGTGACGTCATTGTAAACAAAGCCGTTCTACTCATCCAGATGACTTCGCAACGGCGCCGTTGCCAGATTTTTCCACTCTGGAACCCGTTCTCAAAAAATATCATTGTGGGGCACCCAAAACGCCGGTGCCGTGTGGATGCCAGGCCGAAATGATAAACAATTTTATCAGATTCACCTGAATCCGTTGCCGTGTGGACAGGGCCTGAGAGTGTCAATGACTTCAACGATTCTCCTTAGGTTTGCTTTTGGTCCACTAGAGGATAAATACCTGAAACTCCCCACGAGTCAGACAGAACTGAAGAAGCCCTTTGGATTGTAGGTGCTAAAAAAGGCAACTGGACTTGCTTGAAATTATTGAAGACATTTCACCTCTCATCCAAAAGGCTTCTTCAGCTCTGTCTGACTAGTGGGGAGTTCCAGATATTTATCCTCAATTTTTTAGCACCTACAGTTTACTATGACCTGGATGACTGAGAACCTTCACAGATATAGGAGGATAAATACATGGAACTCCCCACTAATCAGACAGAACTGAAGAAGCCTTTCGGATGAGAGTTGAAACGTCTTCAAGAATTTCAAGCAAATCCAGTTGCCTTTTTTAGCACCTACAATTTACTATGACCTGGATGACTGAGAACCTTCACAGACATACAAGCCTTCTGGATGAGAGGTGAAACATCAAGAATTTCAAGCAAGTCCAGCTGCCTTCTTTAGCACCTATGGTTTACGATCACCTGGATGACTGAGAACCTTCACTGACATTATCTGAAGTACCATTGTAACATTAATGGTACATGTCTGATAACTTAAATCAGTTTTCTCTTAGGTTGGGTCATACCAAAGACCATCATAAAAATGGTACCTACTGCCATCTGGGTGGCACGGTGGTGCAGTGGTTATCAACAGCAAGAAGATTCCGGATTTGAACTTCACAGCCGACAGGGGCTTTCCTGTGTGCAGTTTGAATGTTCTCCTTGTGTCTGTGTGGGTTTCCTCCAGGTGCTTTAGTTTCTCCCACAGTTCAAAGATGTGCAGGTTAGGTAAAAATACCCAATCACTAGGGTTGTACAAACCAGTGCATACTTAGTGCTGGTCCCAAGCCCGGATAGATTGGGGAGGGTTGCGTCAGGAAGAGCATCCAGTGTAAAAACCTTTGCCAAATCAAATATGCAGAACAGATTCGTTGTGGCGACCCCTAATGGGAACAGCTGGAAGAAGAAGACCGCCATCTGGTGAGGCACACTGCAATACAGATGTGAGTAAGGAGTCAAATTCTTCTGGTTACCAGAGGACCAGCCCCCCACTGTAACCCTAGCTACAGTGTCTTGCAAAAGTATTCATCCCCCTTGGTGTTTGTCCTGTTTTATCGCATTACAAACTGGAATTAAAATGGATTTTTGGAGGGTTAGCACGATTTGATTTACACAACATTCCTACCACTTTAAAGGTGCAAATTGTTTTTTTTCTTTTATTGTGACACAAACAATAATTAAGATGAAAAAACAGAAATCTGGAGTGCGCATAGGTATTCACCCCCCAAAGTCAATATTTTGTAAAAGCCACCTTTTGCTGCAATTACAGCTGCAAGTCTGGGTATGTCTCTATTAGCTTAGCACATATAGCCACTGGGATGTTTGCCCCCAGATAGCAAATGATGTTATTTCAATGTTGATATTTGGTCAAGATGGTTGATTTACAGTTATAGTTGAACACTGATGGTGGATCAACCATTAATCAACCACTGATAAAATAAAGTTGAAAAAATGTGTTCGAATCAATGTAATGGTTGAAGGAAACATTTGATCAGTGTTGAATACATGTTGATTTTGTTGTCATCATACACTGCACCACTGGACAGGAGCCTGGGGTGCACTCTGGGTGAGACCATTTTGGGGGGGGGGGGGGGGGGGGGGTTTCCTACATTTCATTGAATTTCATTTATTTAATTTAGAATTTTAATAGAGCACAAGGAACTATGAAGAATAGATTATTATTTATGGTTATGTGCAAATCTTGTGTGTGTGCAACATGTAAGGAAAAAACGAACAGAAAATTCTACCGTACCGGCCGCTATTTGGAATGGTCCAAATAACCGTCTCTCAGAAGAACTTTCAGAAGAGCTCGAGCTCCGTTGACGACGAGACTTGCGACCATAGACTGTCCGTGCTTGCGACTGAAGAAATTTGTTTCAACAACACTGGCCAGTTCTCCTCTTTGTGGTAGTGTGGTTAAAAATAGTGGTTAAGTGAACATGTGCTTGTACACATGGTACTCTGATGGACAAGAACCCCATCCCACCTCATGCCCAGTGTTCCTGGCATAGGCTCCAGATTCACCACCATACTGAGTAGGATAAAACAGTGACTGAGGATTACTATACAGACTTATTATGACATGTTATGTATTCTCATCTCATTATCTCTAGCCACTTTATCCTTCTACAGGGTTGCAGGCAAGCTGGAGCCTATCCCAGCTGACTATGGGCGAAAGGCGGGGTATCTACACCCTGGACAAGTCACCAGGTCATCACAGGACTGACACATAGACACAGACAACCATTCACACTCACATTCACACCTATGGTCAATTTAGAATCACCAGTTAACCTAACCTGCATGTCTTTGGACTGTGGGGGAAACTGGAGCAAATATTCAAATATTTTGTTAGTCAGGCAATTATTTGAATTGTACAGTAAGTTTAACTGCTAGTACTGTATTTAGGCAATATTTTATTTTCCAGGTAAAGACTGTATAATCCTTTCTGGTTCATATCATATCTGGTTCATGTCCACAGACAGGCCTTTCCATCATTGTGTACGGTGAAACATCAACATCAACCCAATTTCTCACGGTGATGCAGTGGTTAGCACGGTCGCCTCACAGCAAGAAGGTTCCAGGTTCGAACCCAGCGACCGGCGAGGGCCTTTCTGTGTGGAGTTTGCACGTTCTCCCCGTGTCTGTGTGGGTTTCCTCCACAGTCCAAAGATGTGCAGTTAGGTTGACGTGGGGTGGCCTTGGGCTGAGGTGCCCTTGAGCAATTCCCAGATAGCAAAAATCAGTTGAATCAACATTGAAATAGCGTTTGGCAGAAAACATTGAAATAATGTTGAAATGATATTGAAAGTGTCCCCTTGAATTTGGGTTGAATCAACGTTGAATTTTCAACCCTATCAGCATTGAATCAATAGTGATTGATTCATTGCTGATAGGGTTGAAAATTCAACGTTGATTCAACCCAAATTCAAGGGGACACTTTCAATATCATTTCAACATTATTTCAATGTTTTCTGCCAAACGCTATTTCAATGTTGATTCAACTGATTTTTGCTATCTGGGCCCATTCCTCAAGGCAAAACTCCTCCAACTCTTTCAAGTTAGATGGGTTGCATTGGTGTACAGCAATCTTCAAGTTATGCCACAGATTCTTAATTGGATTGAGGTTTGGGCTTTGATTAGGCCATTCCAAGACATTTAAATGTTTCCCTTTAAACCACTCCACTGTAGCTTTAGCAGTATGTTTAGGGTCCTTGTCCTTCCAGAATGTGAATGTTCATCCCAGTCTCAAACCTCTGGCTGACTCAAACAGGTTTTCCTCCAGAATTGCCCTGTGTTTAGTGCAACCATACTTCCTTCAGTCCTGACCAGCTTTCCTGTCCCTCCAGATGAAAACCATCCCCACAGCATGATGTTGCCACCACCATGCTTCACTGTAAGAATGGTATTCTCAGGGTGATGGGAAGTGTTAGGTTTGCACCACACATGGCATTTCCCATGATGGCCAAAAAGTTCAGTTTTAGTCTCATCTGACCAAAGAATCTTCTTCCATGTGTTTGGGGAGTCTGTCGCATGCTGTTGGGCAAACTCCAAATGTATTTTCTTATTTTTTTTCTTTAAGCAATGGCTGTTTTTCTGGCTACTCTTCTATAAAGCCCCACTCTGTGGAGTGTATGGCTTAAAGTGGTCCTATGGACAGGCACTCCCATCTCCACTGTGGATCTTTGCAGCTCCTTCAGTGTTATCTTCGGTGTCTTTGTTGCATTTCTGATTAATGTCCTCCCTGCCTGGTCTGTGAGTTTTGGTGAGCAGCCTTCTCTTGTCAGGTTTGTAGTGGTGCCATATTCTTTCCATTTTGCTATAATGGATTTAATGGTGCTCCATGGGATATTCAAAGTTTGGGATATTTTTTATAACCCAACCCTGATCCATACTTCTCCACAACTTTTTCTCTGACCTGTTTGGTGTGCTCCTTGGTTTTCATGTTGCTTGCTTAGTAGTGTTGCAGAGTCAGAGTCCTTCCAGAACAGGTTGATTTATACAGACATCATGTGACAGATCATGTGACACTTTGATTGCACACAGGTGGATCTTGATCAACTAATTATCTGACTTGTGAAGTGACGTTGAACCAGCTCTTATTAAGGGGTTTCATACAAAAAGGGGTGAATACCTATGCAGACTCCAGATTTCTGTTTTTTCATCATAATTATTGTTTGTGTCACAATGAACAAAAGATAATTTGTACCCGTGTAAATCAAATGGTGCTTCTTCTTCTTTTGGCTGCTCCTAATTAGGGGTCACCACAGCGGATCTTTCATCTCCATTGCTCCCTGTCTTCCGCATCCTTCTCTACCACACCTGCCACTTTCATGTCCTCTCTCACCACATCCATGTATCTCCTCTTTGGCCTTCCTCGTTTTCGTGTGCCTGGCAGCTCCATCCTCAACATTCTCCTTCCAACATGCTCTGCATCTCTTCTCAGGATGTGCCCATACCATCTCAGTCTCATCTCTCTTAGCTCAATTCCCAAGCTCTCCACATGTGCTGTCCCTCTGATGTGCTCGTTCCTTATCCTGTCCAACCTTGTCACTCCCATCTCAAACCTTAACATCCTCAACTCCGCCACCTCCAACTTTGCCTCCTGTCTCTTTGTTAAGGGTACGGTCTCCAATCCCTACACCATAGCTGGTTTCACTACTGTCTAATACATCTTATCTTTCACTTTTGCTGGGACTTTATCACAAATGACTCCTGAAATCCTTCTCCAACTGCTCCACCCTGCCTGCACTTTCTTTCTCACCTCACTATCGCAGCCCCCATTTTCCTGCACAGTTGACCCCAGGTACTTTAATTCACCAACTTTCTTTACGTCTACTCCTTGCATCATCACTACATTCTCATCCCCATTCTCATTGATGCACATGTATTCTGTTTTGCTACTGCTCACCTTCATTCCTCTTTGTTCCAATGCATACCTCCATCTCTCCAAACCCAGCTCAATGTCCTTTCTACTTTCACCACATACCACAATATCATCCGCAAACATCATGTTTCATGGTGACTCTTGCCTCACTTCGTCCGTCAAGCTATCCATCACTATGGCAAACAAGAAAGGACTCAAAGCAGATCCTTAATGAAGTCCCACCTTCACCTTGAACCATTCAGTCATTCCAACTGCACACCTCACTGCTGTTTCACTGTTCTCATACATGTCTTGCACCACTCTGATATACTTCTCATCCAATCCACACTTTCTCATACAATACCATAACTCATCTCTCGGCACTCTATCATATGCCTTCTCCAGGTCTACAAACAGACAACATAGCTTTCTCTGGCCTTCCCTGTACTTCTCCATTAACATTCTGTAAAACTTTGCGCAGGTGGGTGGAGCACAGAAGTATGGCAGGCCAGAACTGAGTTTCCAAAAACTCTTTATTTCAGCAGTTTTCAGTGTTTCACTCTCCCAGACACTCAGACACACGCACACACACATCAGTCGTCTGACTGGGGAGAGAGCCCTCTTCCTCTGCTCTCTCTCTCCTTATATAGGGCGTGGTTGCTGGGAAGACACACAAACACAGGTTAATTGACATCAGGTGTAGTGATTCTGCCATGTACCTTCCCTGACTCCGCCCTCTGGTCACAGCCCGATGCTTGACCACGCCCCGCTGCCACATACCCCCACCGCCCGACTCAGGCCGGGCAGCCGTCCGGCCTGCAGCCGACTCCCCCCCCCTTGACGAGAGAGGAAGTCCGCCACGACCATCTGTGCCCCCGGCCTGTGGATCACCTTGAGGTTAACGGGCTGGAGTGCCAGATACCAACGGGTGATCCGCGCGTTGGCATCCTTCATGCGGTGGAGCCACTGGAGGGGCGCGTGATCCGAACAGAGGGTGAAAGGGCATCCCAGCAGGTAGTAGCGGAGGGCGGGGACCGCCCACTTGATGGCCAGACACTCCTTTTTGATTGTGCTGTAGCGCCCCTCACGCACTGACAGCCTCCTGCTGATATACAGCATGGGGCGATCCTCCCCCTCCACCTCCTGGGACAAAACCGCCCCCAGTCCCCTGTCCGATGCGTCCGTCTGCAACATAAAGGGGAGAGAAAAGGCAGGGGAGTGTAACAGTGGCCCCCCACACAGTGCAGCCTTCACCTCAGAGAAAGCCTGCTGGCATTGCTCTGTCCACTGGACCGGATTTGGTGCCCCCTTTTTAGTGAGATCAGTCAGCGGGCTGGTGACGTCCGAATAATTAGGTATAAACCTACGATAGTAGCCAGCCAGACCCAGGAACAGTCTCACCCCCTTTTTGGTCTTGGGCCTCAGGCAGGCCGCAATCGCTGCTGTCTTATTAATTTGGGGACGCACCTGCCCATTGCCCAAGTGGAAGCTCAGATACCGTACTTCCACCTGCCCAATCGCAAACTTTTTCGGGTTGGCCGTGAGACCCGTTCGCCTCAGCGACCCAAGGACAGCCCTCAGGTGTTGCAAATGCCGGGGCCAGTCATTCCTATAGATTATTATATCGTCCAAGTATGCGGCCACGTAGGTGGCGTGGGGGCGGAGGACCCTGTCCATAAGCCGCTGAAATGTAGCGGGTGCCCCAAACAACCCAAAAGGAAGTGTGACAAATTGATGCAAGCCAAACGGTGTGGAAAAGGCCGTTTTTTCTCGGGATAATGGAGTCAAGGGGATCTGCCAATAACCCTTTGTCAAATCCAGTGTCGAATAAAAGCAAGCCGTGCCTAGTCGATCCAGCAACTCATCAATGCGAGGCATTGGGTACGCGTCGAATTTAGACACCGCGTTGACTTTTCTATAGTCCACACAGAACCGGACTGACCCATCGGCCTTGGGAACCAAGACCACCGGGCTGCTCCAGTCACTGTGGGACTCCTCGACGATGCCCATTTCGAGCATGGCCTCGAGTTCTTCCCAAACCACTTTTTTCTTGTGTTCGGGTAGCCAGTAAGGGCGGCTGCGCACTACCACCCCCGGGGGCATCTCAATGTGGTGTTCTATGAGGCGGGTGCGGCCGGGCAGGGGCGAGAACACATCCAAAAATTCGGTCTGCAACTAGGCAACCTCCGTGAGTTGGGTCGGGGAGAGGTGGTCTCCACAGGGGACCGGAACAGTAAGTGATGTCAATGTTCCTTTTTGAACCTCTGGCCCCAGCTCCGCCTTCTCCGGAACCACCGACACCAACGCCACGGGGACCTCCTCGTTCCCGAGTTTAAGCAGATTGAGGTGGTAAATCTGTAGCGCCCCACCCCTGTCCGTTCGCCTTATCTCATAGTCAACGTCCCCGACTCGCCATGTGACCTCAAAGGGTCCTTGCCACTTGGCGACCAATTTGGAGCTCGATGTGGGCAACAGTACGAGTACTTTATCTCCCGGTGCGAACGCCCTAAGGTGTGTGCCCCTGTCGTACAGGCGGATTTGCCATTCTTGGGCCTGTCGCAAATTCTCCTGGGTTAGATGTGTGAGCGCGTGGAGTTTTGTGTGCAGGTCAATAATGTACTGAATTTCGTTTTTGCTTGGTGAAGGTCCCTCCTCCCAATTTTCCTGCAGTACATCCCGTGCGGCTTACGCCCATATAATAATTCGAACGGGGAGAACCCCGTGGAGGCTTGTGGGACCTCTTGCACTGCGAATAACAGGGGTTTGAGCCATTTATCCCAATTGCGTGCGTCCTCGCTTACGAAGTTTTAAATTATATTCTTGAGTGTGCAGTTGAACCGTTCGACTAAACCATCCATTTGTGGGTGATAAATGCTGGTGCAGATCGGCTTAATTCCCAATAACCCATACAGTTCGCGCAGTGTGTGTGACATAAACGAAGTGCCTTGATCAGTCAGAATCTCTTTGGGGATTCCGACTTGGGAGATGACGTGGAAGAGCGCTTCCACAATACTGAGTGCTGAGATATTGCGAAGAGGCACTGCTTCCGGGTATCGCGTTGCATAGTCCACCAGGACTAAAATAAAGCGATACCCTCATGTTGACCGATCTAATGGCCCGACGAGATTCATCCCAATTCTTTCGAACGGGGTCTCGATTAATGGTAGAGGGCGCAAAGGCGCATTTGGAATGGCCGCTGGATTTACTAACTGGCATTCGCGGCATGCCGTACACCACCTATGGACATTGCCGCGAATCCCTGGCCAATAGAACCGGGCCATTATTCGGGCTAGTGTCTTATCCTGCCCCAAGTGTCCAGCCATGGGATTAAAGTGAGCCGCCTAGAATACGAATTCCCGGTGGCTCTTGGGAATCAAAAGTTGTGAGACCGTCTCCTTAGTCTGAGTGTCCTGCGTCACTCGGTATAATCTATCCCGCATAATGGAGAAATAGGGGAAGGATGGGGTGGCGTTTGGCTGGAGCGTTTGACCATCGACTCACTTGGTCAAACACATGCCGCAGAGTCTCGTCTCGCGACTGCTCTAACGGGAAATCCGCGAGGGATTCCCCGAGAGAGGGAGGAGGAGCCTGCTGCTCCCACTTGGGCAAATTATCAAGAACAATTCAATTTTATATCACTGCTATGCAGATGATACCCAAATTTATCTTGCTCTATCACCTAATGATTATGCCCCCCTTGAATGTCTCTACCAGTGTATTGATCAAATCAACAACTGGATGTCACAAAATTTTCTTCAGCTGAACACAGATAAAACAGAAGTAATTCTATTTGGAAAAAAAGATGAAAGACTCAGGATTACAACTATTCTTGACACAAAGGGGATTAAAACAAAATAAATGGTTAAAAATCTTGGTGTTTTCATTGACAGCGAGCTAAACTTTGACAGGCACATGAAAGCAATCACTAAAACGGCATTTTATCACCTAAAAAACATTTCCAAACTAAGAGGACTTATGTCAAAAAATGATCTGGAAAAACTTATACATGCCTTCATCTCTAGTAGGGTTGATTACTGCAATGGCCTTTTCACAGGCCTGCCAAAAAAACACCATCAAACGACTTCAGCTGGTTCAAAATGCAGCAGCTAGGGTTCTCACACGAACAAAAAGAACAGAACACATTACTCCAATTCTAAGGTCCCTTCACTGGCTTCCAGTAAGCTACAGAATTGACTTTAAAGCATTACTGCTGGTGTACAAATCTCTAAATGGTACAGGGCCCAATTACCTCTCTGATATGTTGCAGCGGCCTAACCCAATCAGATCTACCAGATCGCAGCAGAAAAATTTACTGTTAAAACCTGTTGTTAAAACAAAGTGTGGTGAAGCAGCTTTTAGCTACTATGCAGTACAGCTATGGAACCAACTGCCAGAGGACATCAAAAATGCTCCTGCTGTTGGCAGCTTCAAATCTAGACTAAAGACCAAGCTGTTTTCAGATGCTTTCTGCTAAATTATTAATATTGCCATCTCTACATGTTTTAAACTCTTTACTTTTACAGTCACTCCATGTTTTAAATTTTACTTAACTTTTATTCTATTTTATTCTGCTTTTTTTTAAATTGAACTCTCATTATTATTTTATTTCTACTATTGTTTAATTCTTATTAATTTTCTTCCCCATTTATTTTATGTAATTTTATTTTCTATTGTTTACTGTTTTGCTTTTACTTCTGTAAAGCACATTGAACTGCCACTGTGTATGAAATGTGCTATATAAATAAACTTGCCTTGCTCCTCACTCTGACGCGGAGATGACGTAGATGGCTCTGTGACAGCTGCTTCCGCCAATGCCACACCGGGACCTCCCCCTGCTGAACTACGGCAGGACCCACTCTTCACTAAGTGAGTCATTAACTCCCGAAATCCCGGCCAATCAGTCCCCAAAATTATCGAGTGGGTAAGGCGAGGATTAGCCGCCACCTTTACACTAAATTTCTCCCCTCGAAATAGAATGTGGACCGACACTAAAGGGTAGTTGTGAACATCACTGTGCACACACACACACACACACAACACCTTCACCAACTGTGCTCCTCCCAATGCCTCGTCTTGCACCAGGCTTTGGTGGATTGAGGTCTGATTACAGCCAGAGTCCACCAAAGCCTGATACGTATCCCCTTGGACACTCACCGTTATGCGATACGCTCCGGCCCAATCGAGGGCGGTTCCTGGCGCGTCAGGGATCCGGACCACCGCGCCCACCTCCATTACCGAGCACTGATGCTGGAGGTGCCCCGGCTCCCCGCAGTGCCAGCAAACCGGCCCGGGCTTTCTCTCTGCACCGGCGCTCTGGGGCTCACTCACCTGGGGGGGGGACAGACACGGAAGCGGGAAACGGGAGGGCACCGCGAGTGCGGCAGGCCGGCTGGGGTGGAGCCGGCCCCCGCCTCCGCAGTGGGGGAACGGGGCGAGGATGAGACAGAGAGAGAGAGAGAGAGGAGATCTGCGATCCTGCTGTGGGAACAGCCGCCAAATGATCCTCCGCCAACTCGATGGCCTGATCCAGCGACGCCGGGCAATGGCACTGGACCCACTCCGCTGTTCCTTCGGGAAGCTGGACGATGAACTGCTCCAGTGCCACCAGATCAATGGTTCCGTCAGCGTCACGGATGTCAGCCCTCAGCCACTGCCGGCAAGCGTCCCGGAGTTGCTGGCCAAACGCGAACGGCCGGCTGACCTCCTCCAGACATAGAGCGTGAAAGCGCTGGTGTTGTTGTTCGGGGGTGCGCCCCACACGCTGGAGGACGGCCCGGCACAGGTCTGCGCAGACCAGCTGGCTGTCGGCAGGAAGCTGTAGCGCAGCCAGCTGCGCCTCGCCCGTTAGCAAGGGGAGGAGGCGCGCCGTGCATTGTTCCACCGGCCAGCCCGAGGCCTCTGCTGCTTGTTCAAGTAGTGCGAGGAAGGCCTCGGGGTCATCGTGCAGGCTCATCTTTGTTAGGGTGAGGTGGGGTGGGCCCGCGGTGGTGGACCCTGCCGACGCGAGGAGGTGCCAGAATGCCTGACGATCTTCCTGTTGCACCATCATCAGGGCCTCGAACCGTTGTTCTTGCTCCTTTCGGAGGGCGAGCAGCGCCTGGTGCTGGCTCTGTTGGGCCGTGGCGAGGGCGTGGATCAGGTCTGCAAAGGGGGAGGACTCCATGGGGCTGTTCTCCTCTGTGCTCCCCCGGGTTTCGGCACCACTGTAAAACTTTGCGCGGGTGGGTGGAGCACAGAAGTACAGCAGGCCAGAACTGAGTTTCCAAAAACTCTTTATTTCAGCACTTTTCAGTGTTTCACTCTCCCAGACACTCAGACACGCACACACACATCAGTCGTCTGGTTGGGGAGAGAGCGCTGTTCCTCTGCACTCTCTCTCCTTATATAGGGCGTGGTCGCTGGGAAGACACACAAACACAGGTTAATTGACATCAGATGTAGTGATTCTGCCACTTACCTTCCCTGACTCTGCCCTCCGGTCACAGACCGACGCTTGACCATGCCCCCGCTGCCACACATTCTTAAAGCAAAAACTGCATCCCGTACTGCTGTTCACAGATTGCTACACCTCTTCTCAATCTCGCCTCCAATACCCTTTCCCATAACTTCATGGTGTGGCTCATCAATTTTATCCCTCTGTAATTACTGCAGCTCTGTACATCTCCCTTATTCTTGTATATTGAGACTAGCACACTCTTTCTCCATTCATCTGGCATTTTCTCATTCTCTAGGAGCTTATTCAACAATCTCATAAGGAACTCCACAGCCGTCTCACACAAACATCTCCAAGCCTCAATCGGGATACCATCTGGTCCGACTGCTTTCCCAGTCTTCATTCTTTTCATGGCTGCCCTCACCTCATCCTTACTAACCAACTCTACTTCCTGATTTGCTGTCTCCAACGAATCTGACCTTTTCTCTCTTGGATTCTCCTCATTTAATAAATCCTCAAAGCACTCTTTCCACCTTCTTAATACACTCTCTTTGTTTGTCAGCACATTTCCATTTACATCTTTCATCACTCTTACCCGCTGTACATCACTCGCTTCCCTGTTTCTCTGCCTAGCTAGTCTGTACAGGTCTTTCTTTCCTTCTTTGGTCTCCAGTCTTTCATACAACTCCTGATATGCATCTGCTTTCGCCTTCACTACAGCTCTTTTTGCCTTCTGTCTCGTCTTTCTGTATAACTGCCTGCTTTCCTCGTCTCTCTGATCGTCCCAATTCTTCTTTGCTTTGCTTCTCTTTTATAATTTCTTGCACTTCTTTGTTCCACCATGTCTCCTTGTCTTCCTTCCTCCTTCCCGATGACCACCCTAGCACCTTCCTTGCTGCCTCTCTTACTAGTACAGCAGTAGTATCCCAATCTTCTGGCAGACTTCCATTACCACTCAATGCTCATCTCATTTCTTCCCTAAACTCCTTCTGATGATCAACCTCTTTTAGTTTCCACCACTTAATCTTTGGCTCCACTAATTCACGCTTCCTCTTTTTCACTTTCAAGCTCATCCTGCACATAACCACTCGATGCTGTCTAGCTACACTCTCTCCTGCCATCACTTTACAGTCTCCAATCTCCTTCAGGTTACCCCTTCTGCAGAGTATGTAGTCCACCTGTGTAGATCTTCCTCCACTCTTAAACATCACCCAGTGCTGCTCTTTCTTCTCGAAGTATGTATTGACTATTGCCAAATTCATCCTCTTTTTGAAAAATCAACCACCATTTGCCCTTCCACATTTCTCTCTCTTACACCATATTTGCCCATCACGCCCTCATCTCCTCTGTTTCCCTTGCCAACATGTCCATTGAAATCTGCTCCTATCAGCATGCGCTCCTCCCTTGGTATACTTTCTACCACTTCATCCATCTTTTCCCAGAAAGACTCTTTCTCTTCATTCACACATCCAATCTGTGGGGTATACACGCACACAACATTGATTACCACTCCTTGAATCTCCAACTTCATGCCTATCACTCTGACACCCTCTTCACATCAATCACGCTGTTGACCAATTCTCCCCTCAAAACAATACCAACACCATTTCTCTTTCCATCGACTCCATAATAAAACAACTTGCCTCCACCTCCAATGTTCTTGGCCTTGCTTCCTTTCCACCTCATCTCCTGCACACACAAAATGTCCAACTTCCTTCTTGCCATCATATCTGCTAACTCTCTCGCTCTGCCAGTCAATGTTCCCACATTCAGTGTTCCTAACCTCAATTCTAAGCTCCTTCCCTTCCATCTTTCATGCTCTCTCCTAACACACCTCCCCCCTCTCTTTCTCCTTCTCTGTTTTGATGCAACAGTAGCATACTTTCCACCGGCACCCTGTTGACCAATAGTACCGGAGGCAGTCGTTGTTAACCCAGGCCCCGACCGATCCGGTATGGTATTTCTCTTTTCAATCCACATGTTAGATTTGGCACGGTTTTATACCGGATGCCCTTCCTGACGCAACCCTCTCCAATTTATCCGGGCTTGGGACCAGCACCAAGAGTATGCTTATGCACCTCCAGTGGCTGAAATGGTGCTAACCTCCCAAAAATCCATTTTAATTCCAGCTTGTCAAGTCAAGTTTATTTGTATAGCGCTTTTAACAATAAACATTGTCACAAAGCAGCTTTACAGAATTTGAATGACTTAAAACATGAGCTAATTTTATTTCTAATCTATCCCCAGTGAGCAAGCCTGTGGTGACGGTGGCAAGGAAAAGCTCCCTCAGACAACATGAGGAAGAAATCTCGAGAGGAACCAGACTCAAAAGGGAACCCATCCTCATTTGAGCAACAACCGACAACATGACTATAACATTAACAGTTTTAACATGAAGTCAGTTTCGTTGATGTTATAAACTCTTCATTGATGGAAACTTGAGTGTAAAACTGTTCATGACGACTGCAGTCCTAAAGTTAGCAAGTCAACTGTAGGCCTCAGCCATAAAATAATTACTGTAAGTGTCCAGAGCATCTTCCAAGTGTGACTTTCAACTGTCCATATGGGGCCGTCCTCTACAAGAACGATGTGATGAGACTCCGACCAGACATAGGGCATCAGGATGGATCAGGAAGGTCCAAGGAGCAGAAGAGGTCAGCATCTCGATCCCAGGACCGACATGTAACTCAGAGGGACAGATGGGGAGAGGGGAGGGAGAGAAAACACAGGTTGTTAGGTATGCCCAATGTCACTTGAATAAGTAGGAACAGTATACATATTGCACGGAGTACAAGCAGGGACTCCGGCAAAACTAACTATGACAGTATAACTAAAAGGGGAGAGCCAGAAGGTAACACAGGCATGAGGGAGCTCCAGGACATAAAGCAGCCAGCCACTACACCGTCAACAAACTCGAGTGAGCAAGCGAGTGGGGGACTGACAGCATCCATACATCCCAGTTTACCAAAACACTGTATGCCTGAGGGCCCTCCAGATCTACACGTTTACCTCATAAACACCATTAACAAAAGGCTTGAATAAACAGATATGTTTTCAGCCTAGACTTAAATGCTGAGACTGTGTCTGATTCCCGAACACTACTTGGAAGGCTGTTCCATAACTATGGGGCTTTGTAAGAAAAGGCTCTGCCCCCGATGTAGCCTTCACTATACGAGGTACCAGCAGATAGTCTGCACCTTTTGATCCAAGTAGGCGTGGAGGGTCATAGAGGACCAGAAGTTCACTCAGGTACTGTGGTGTGAGACCATTCAGTGCTTTAAAGGTCAAAAGTAGTATTTAATAATTAATACGAAATTTGATTGGGAGCCAATGCAGTGTGGATAAGACAGGGGTGATGTGGTCATATTTTCTAGTTCTAGTAAGGACTCTTGCTGCTGCATTTTGAACTAACTGGAGCTTGTTTATGCACTTATTGGAACATCCAGACAGTAAGGCATTACAATAATCCAACCTGGAGGTAACGAAAGCATGAACTAGTTTTTCTGCGTCATGTAGTAACATTAAATTTCTTATCTTAGCAATATTTCTGAGATGAAAGAAAGCTATCCGGGTAATGTTATCAATGTGAGTTTCGAATGAAAGACTGGGGTCAATAATCACCCTGAGGTCTTTTACTGCTGCATGTGAAGAAACAGAAAGGCCATCCAGAGTTACTGTGTAATCAGAAAACTTACTTCTAGCTGCATGTGGTCCTAGTACAAGTACTTCAGTCTTGTCAGAGTTAAGCAGAAGGAAGTTAATAAGCATCCAGTGTCTAATGTCCTTCACACATTCCTCAATTCTATTAATCTGATGTCTCATCAGGTTTTGCAGAAACATACAACTGTGTGTCATCAGCATAACAGTGGAAACTAATACAATGTCTATGAATAATATCACCCAGAGGTAGCATATATAAAGAATAAAGCAGTGGACCCAAGACAGAACCCTGTGGAACACCAAACTTTACCTCAGTATGTCTAGAAAAATCACCATTTACATCAACATACTGAGAGTGATCAGTTAAATAAGACCTGAGCCAGGAGAGGGCCATTCCCTTAACTCCCACAACATTTTCTAGTCTATCCAGGAGAATGGAATGATCAATGGTATCAAATGCTGCACTAAGGTCAAGCAACACAAGCAGCAAGACACAGCCCTGATCAGATGCCAACAGTAGGTCGTTTACTACTTTAACCAGAGCTGTCTCTGTGCTATAATGAGGTCTAAATCCTGGCTGATACATTCATGGATGTTATTCCTATGTAAATATAAGCATAACTGTTGTGCCACAGCTTTTTCAAGGATCTTGGAGATAAAGGGGAGGTTTGATATTGGCCGATAATTGGACAGCTAACAGGGATCAAGGTCAGGTTTTTTAATCAGAGGTTTGATAACTGCTAGTTTAAAGGATTTGGGTACATAGCCAATCATAAGAGAAGAATTTATTATTTTTAGAAGCGGTTCAATTACTTCAGGTATTATCTGTTTGAATAGACATGTAGGTAAGGGATCTAGTACACAAGTTAAGCTTGTAATGCAACAAAACAGGACAAACACCAAGGGGGATGAATACTTTTGCAAGACACTGTATATAATAGGTGAGAGGCAGAGGGCTATGGAAACGGAGATTGATGCCGCCCAATGCACCTTAACTGCCTGGTTATTACTTGGACGGGAGACTGCCTGCCTGGGAAGACCAAGTCCTGGGACAGGAGGGACTTTGACCCTAATATTATGAAGTCATTTATCCACTACATCTGATTCCCCTTTGGATTTTTTTGTCCATCTTCAGCACCAGCAGGTCTTATTGGGATAGAGGGTTATGTTAAAGCTGTAGTCAAGACTCCCTTTGACAAGTCCAAGAAAAGTTCAAGACCAAGAGTAGTTGAGATTGAATCAACACTGAGCCTTAAGGGAGTTGAGGCCAAGACAAGATCGAGTCCGATGAAAGTGAGACTGAGTCAAGATTAAGCCTGAAATCCTTTTCAAGGACAAGCCTTACTTTAACCAGTTGGCTTCATGTGTGTATTTTTCCAATGATTATGCTATATTTTCTCAAAGGAATTATGTCGTCAAAATTTGTCCATGCAAACACATCTCGGGGTAGACAAAAGCCATATTTTGTGAGAGCAACACCCAAGTCTGAGACAAGTCTAAGAACAAACAGAAAACTTCTTGAGTCCTGCTCTATTCCTAGGTTACAGCACCAATGTAACCCACAATGGATTAAAACCTACTCTCAAATGAGGTCTCAATAACTAGGGCGCTACTCAGTAGGACAAATTCTTTCCCAAGAAGCATGCATGTAGGACTGGGAGTAAGGATTTTTCCTCCCACTTACCCATAGGTACCAGGTCTTGGTACTGGTTACGACTGGAGCCAGCAAAAGTGCTTGAGGGTCGAGGTTGCATGGGTGGGCTTGGGGAGCGAGAGTCATCTGCCACCTGAAGCACAAAGAAAATCAAGTATGTACACTATTCATCTGAGAATGAGAAAGACACAATAAAACATGGCAGTGAAGGCAGAGGCCTGTACCTGTACCTCTCCAGCGCTGTGGCTCCTCTGGCGGCTCAGATGCTGTCGATGGGCCAGGAGGCCGCTGGAGCGTGAGCTCTGTAGGGGCAGCCGTGGGTCGATGAACGTTGTGGCACGGCAGTTGTGATCCACAAAGAAGAGCTAGTGAGAGAGAATGCACAGGTAACACTTCAGGTGTCAGTTTGATCAGCGTTGTTAACATATTTTATATACAAAATATGGAGTAAGTAATAAACATTACAAGATGGTGTGATGCGTTTTTTTTTTTAATTTGGTTAACCAAATTGCTGTGATTTAAACAAACACACACACACACACACACACACACGGGAAAAAAGGATGTACTTTTGCAAGATCTAGCAAAATCTTTCTTGCAAAGTTTTTCATTTAGGTCAGTGTACTTCCGGGTCAGTTCAGGAACATGGAAACAAAGCTGTCACTGAGGCTAAACGCATGTAAAATACACCTATTATGTTTATGCTGGGACGAAGAGTGAAGCTTTCTAGCTGTTCATCTTCACTGTGTCCCGAACATGTCCCGTTGATTATGAAATGAAAACTCATAATCTTGGTTGCAATATAAGCTACAGAGACCCTGAAGGGACATGGAGGGGGGGAAATATGTATTTTTTTAAGTTTCCACAAAGTTTTTCATTTTCTGAAATAACAAGTAAAAACCTCTAAATACGTGGTATTTAGAGTTAACACACATTTAAAATTTGCTAGAGATAGAAATTCCTATTGATTTACCAGCACAAATCATAGTATATTCAAAATTGTGATGCATTATCAGCATTTACGGTATCTAGACTGTGTGACCAATCATATCGTCACTTGCTAGATGGTATGCACGTGACATCACTGTATGCAGAAGTCACTGAGTGGCAGAATGCCTCACTTACTGAGTGGCAGCATTAGCATTCAACTCGAATGCCAAAAAACCGCACAAAAAACACATCTGCAAAGTGGATTTAATGTCTTTATATTTGAGGACAATCTCAAAACGTCTCCCGCTGGTGTGTGCTCTCCATTGTTGTGGGTTCCATGTTGGTGAACTGACCCGGAAATACAATGACCTTAATAGAAAACTTTGTGGAAAGTTATAAAGTACATCCCCCGCCCCCATGTCCCCTGTAGCTTATATCACAGTACAGATTATGATTTTTTTAAATTTCATAATCAACAGGACATGTTCAGGACACAGTGAAGATGAGCAGCGAGAAAGCCTCACTCTTCGTCCCAGCACTTTTATTGAAAGGGTAAAATGTGAGCTGATTTTTTCACAGCATACTATCAATCACAGCAGACATTTCCATCTCTCCAAGGGCTTTTAAAAGCCTATAAAAGTTTAATAGAATGTCAGCAAAAGGTCATTACAATTACATATTTGCTTTTCTATTAGATGCTACTGTTATTATACCTCTCATTATATCCACTGTCTTTAAACCAGTTACAATCAACTTATTATACACTTTATGCTGCTGCCCCCATACTTGGTAAACATTGTATTAGTTTCCACTGTTATACTGATGACACACAGTTGTACGTTTCTGCAAAACCAGATGAGAAACACCAGCTTAATAGAACCGAGGAATGTGCAAAGGACATTAGACACTGGATGCTTATTAACTTCCTTCTGCTTAACTCTGACAAGACTGAAGTACTTGTACTAGGACCACATGCAGCTAGAAGTAAGTTTTCTGATTACACAGCAACTCTGGATGGCCTTTCTGTTTCTTCACGTGCAGCAGTAAAAGACCTCAGGGTGATTATTGACCCCAGTCTTTCATTCAAAACTCACATTGATAACATTACCCGGATAGCTTTCTTTCATCTCAGAAATATTGCTAAGATAAGACATTTAATTTCACTGCACAACGCAGAAAAACTAGTTCATGCTTTTGTTACCTCTAGGTTTGATTATTGTAATGCCTTACTGTCTGGATGTTCCAATAAGTGCATAAACAAGCTCCAGTTAGTTCAAAATGCAGCAGCAAGAGTCCTTACTAGAACTAGAAAATATGTCCACATCACCCCTGTCTTATCCACACTGCATTGGCTCCCAATCAAATTTCATATTGATTATAAAATACTACTATTGATCTTTAAAGCACTGAATGGTCTCGCGCCACAGTACCTGAGCGAACTTCTCGTCCTTTATGACCTGCCATGCCTACTGAGATCAAAAGGTGCAGGCTATCTGCTGGTACCTTGTATAGTGAAGGCTACATCAGGGGGCAGAGCCTTTTCTTACAAAGCCCCACAGTTATGGAACAGCCTTCCAAGTAGCGTTCGGAAATCAGACACAGTCTCAGCGTTTAAGTCTGGGCTTATCTGTTTAGTCAAGCCTTTTGTTAATAGTGTTTATGAGGTAAAAGAGTAGATGTGGAGGGTCCTCAGACAGAGTGTTTTGGTAAACTGGGATGTATGGATGCTGTCAGTCCCCCACTCGTCTGCTCACTCAAGTTTGTTGACGGTGTAGTGGCTGGCTGCTTTATGTCCTGGGGCTCCCTCATGCCTGTGTTACCTTCTGGCTCTCCCCTTTTAGTTATGCTGTCATAGTTAGTTTTGCCGGAGTCCCTGCTTGCACTCAGCGCAAAATGTATACTGTTTCTACTTATTCAGGTGACACTGGGCATACCTAACAACCTGTGTTTTTTTTCTCTCTCTGTCTCTCCCCCCCAACTCTATCTGTCCCTCTGAGTTACATGTCAATCCTGAGATCAAGATGCTGACCTCTTCTGCTCCTCGGACCTGCCTGATCCATCCTGATGCCCTATGTCTGGTCGGAGTCTCATCACATCGCTCCTGTGGAGGATGGCCCCATATGGATAGTTGAAAGTCACACTTGGAAGATGCTCTGGACACTTACAGTAATTCTTTTATGGCTGAGGCCTACAGTTGACTTGCTAACTTTAGGACTACAGTTGTCATGAATAGTTTTGCACTCAAGTTTCCATCAATAAAGAGTTTATAACATCAACAAAACAGACTTCATGTTAAAACTCATCTCATCTCATTATCTCTAGCTGCTTTATCCTGTTCTACAGGGTCGCAGGCAAGCTGGAGCCTATCCCAGCTGACTACGGGCAAAAGGCGGGGTACACCCTGGACAAGTCGCCAGGTCATCACAGGGCTGACACAGACACAGACAACCATTCATACTCACATTCACACCTACAGTCAAATTAGAGTCACCAGTTAACCTAACCTGCATGTCTTTGGACTGTGGGGGAAAGCGGAGCACCCGGAGGAAACCCATGCGGACACGGGGAGAACATGCAAACTCCACACAGAAAGGCCCTCGCCGGCCACGGGGCTCAAACCCGGACCTTCTTGCTGCGAGGCGACAGCGCTAACCACTACACCACCGTGCCGCCCTCATGTTAAAACTGTTAATGTTATAGTCATGTTGTCTGTTGTCGCCCAAATGAGGATGGGTTCCCTTTTGAGTCTGGTTCCTCTCGAGATTTCTTCCTCATGTCGTCTAAGAAAGTAATCTCAGAAATCTCGTTTTTCCTTGCCGCCATCGCCACAGGCTTGCTCATTGGGGATAGATTAGGGATAAAATTAGCTCATGTTTAAAGTCATTCAAATTCTGTAAAGCTGCTTTGCGACAATGTCTCTTGTTAAAAGCACTATAGAAATAAACTTGACTTGACTTCCTGTTACTTATGATATAATTTCCAGTTTTGCTGAGTTTCTGCACAGTCACACCACATAGCTCATGCTCATGATATTCAGGATTAAATCAGAAACAAAGGCGCAAATCAAATTCAGAGATTCAATATCACAGTGTATCACTATTAAACAAGACTCGCCCAGCATATGCTTCTGTTCATTATGGTATTTCTCCCACACACACCTTGCCAGTGTGGTCATGTTTCATCTCCCAGCCACGTGGCAGCTCAAGCTGCTTGTTAGTAAACAAGTTGAGGAAGGTGACCAAGTCTCGGTTGTGCTGGTAGCGTTCAAAATGCTGCACATCCCGCCGAACTCTACTGATCATGTGCTTCAGACACGTGTTGCTTGTAAACATGCGATAGGCACTCTGAAAGACAATGGAAAACTCTGATCAAAAGGTTTTTCCTTTCTGAGCTATTAATAGACCTGTTTGAGACTTTTTATGTAACTGAAATGATTAATACTGATTAGCAGGCACTGAGATAGGCTCTTTAGTACTAAGCTTTTATACAACATTCAAGATGAATTATATCCTACTCACATGATGTAATGTACAATCATGATACAAAGGCAGCAGTCAAATGCTCAAATCACTGCTAGAAATGTGCTGAAAAGATGAGGGCATTATTCAGTAAAGAAGGTCTAGGGGAATTCAAATCCAAAATGATGCAATGTAGTCTTTAAAATACCCACTGCACCACCATTCTGCCCAAGCAATAGGTCTTGTGTCTTATTTATCTATTGATCATGAGTAATAACAATTCGTAGATTTTAAAACTGTCCATCTTTCCTTTAAAAATGACAATAAATCCAACAAATACATAAAGTACACCCGACAGAATAACAAGAAAAGAAGAAAAATCTTTATTCCTCTTAGATCACTGCTTTGTTCTGGAAACCGCACTACTTTATCAGCATTTTGCATTTTATTAGAACAATGTGTTCTCAGAATTTGAGTGCATTATCCAAAGAGTAGAGAGGTGTGTGTGCGCGCGCGCATGTGTGTGTGTGTGTGAGAGCTGCACTTACAGGGTTGGAATGCAGCACAGTGAAGAAGTCAGGACTGGAGAGAAACTTGGCTCCAGGAGATTGAAGCAGCAGGGTGAGACGGGAGTGAGAGCTGGTCTGAGCCAAAGAACCATCTCTACGGTAGTCTGGCAAGAAGATATACACACAGAGCAATTAGATTTGAGTGTTGGCAAAATGTCCTGGGCTCAATCCACAATGCCAGGTCTTAAAGTTTAGTGATGTATCTTTGGAACTTGAGAGAAAAAAAAAAAAACCTCAGTAGAACATAATTTAAAAATTGCATTACCATACAACATCCTGAATGTTTCCTCTGAGCTTCACTTACGACAATAAACCTTTTCTCTTTGCACAAAAGTTCATGGGCCAAAAAGGAAAACATTATTGACACCAGGCTGGTGTAATGCCATAACTCACCAGAGATGGAGTGGGACAACATGTCCATATCATCAACAGGAGGAAAGTCTACGCTTTGCTCCTCTGAGCTCCTCTCGCTGGTCATGGTTCTACGGATGCTCTGGTACCTGATGGAACACCAGACGCAACCTCGTGTTTAGAAATAATATTCCAAAAAATTTACAACATTAACAGATCAGCATTGGGAAATCTCACTAAGGACCTGCTATACACTCACTGGCCACTTTATTAGGAACACCCATACACCTGCTGTTTTATGCGGTTCTCTAATCAGCCAATCCCTTGACAGCAGCACAATGCATAAACTCATGCAGATACAAATCAAAAGCTTCAGTTAAAGTTAGACTGCCTTTCAGATTTTTCAAGAGAATTTTACCTGACACCCAATTACGTATTTTTGTTTAGTGGACCAAAACTACTGAATTCGAATCACAGACTTCCAATTTTATTAGTTTTTTTTTAAATAAAACAATTAATGAACTTATATTCTTCACTATTTTTTCCTGCTTCACCATGACCCAATTCAATATACTACAACCCCGATTCCAAAAAAGTTGGGACAAAGTACAAATTGTAAATAAAAACGAAATGCAATGATGTGGAAGTTTCAAAATTCCATATTTTATTCAGAATAGAACATAGATGACATATCAAATGTTTAAACTGAGAAAATGTATCATTTAAAGAGAAAAATTAGGTGATTTTAAATTTCATGACAACAACACATCTCAAAAAAGTTGGGACAAGGCCATGTTTACCACTGTGAGACATCCCCTTTTCTCTTTACAACATTCTGTAAACATCTGGGGACTGAAGAGACAAGTTGCTCAAGTTTAGGGATAAGAATGTTAACCCATTCTTGTCTAATGTAGGATTCTAGTTGTTCAACTGTCTTAGGTCTTTTTTGTCGTATCTTCCGTTTTATGATGCGCCAAATGTTTTCTATGGGTGAAAGATCTGGACTGCAAGCTGGCCAGTTCAGCACCCGGACCCTTCTTCTACGCAGCCATGATGCTGTAATTGATGCAGTATGTGGTTTGGCATTGTCATGTTGGAAAATGCAAGGTCTTCCCTGAAAGAGACGTCGTCTGGATGGGAGCATATGTTGCTCTAGAACCTGGATATACCTTTCAGCATTGATGGTGTCTTTCCAGATGTGTAAGCTGCCCATGCCACTCGCACTAATGCAACCCCATACCATCAGAGATGCAGGCTTCTGAACTGAGCGCTGATAACAACTTGGGTCGTCCTTCTCCTCTTTAGTCCGAATGGCACGGCGTCCCTGATTTCCATAAAGAACTTCAAATTTTGATTCGTCTGACCACAGAACAGTTTTCCACTTTGTCACAGTCCATTTTAAATGAGCCTTGGCTCAGAGAAGACGTCTGCGCTTCTGGATCATGTTTAGATACGGCTTCTTCTTTGAACTATAGAGTCTTAGCTGGCAACAGCGGATGGCACGGTGAATTGTGTTCACAGATAATGTTCTCTGGAAATATTCCTGAGCCCATTTTGTGATTTCCAATACAGAAGCATGCCTGTATGTGATGCAGTGCCGTCTAAGGGCCCGAAGATCACGGGCACCCAGTATGGTTTTCCGGTCGTGACCCTTACGCACAGAGATTCTTCCAGATTCTCTGAATCTTTTGATGATATTATGCACTGTAGATGATGATATGTTTAAACTCTTTGCAATTTTACACTGTCAAACTCCTTTCTGATATTGCTCCACTATTTGTTGGCGCAGAATTAGGAGGATTGGTGATCCTCTTCCCATCTTTACTTCTGAGAGCCGCTGCCACTCCAAGATGCTCTTTTTATACCCAGTCATGTTAATGACCTATTGCCAGTTGACCTAATGAGTTGCAGTTTGGTCCTCCAGCTGTTCCTTTTTTGTACCTTTAACTTTTCCAGCCTCTTATTGCCCCGGTCCCAACTTTTTTGAGATGTGTTGCTGTCATGAAATTTCAAATGAGCCAATATTTGGCATGAAATTTCAGAATGTCTCACTTTCGACATTTGATATGTTGCCTATGTTCTACTGTGAATACAATATCAGTTTTTGAGATTTGTAAATTATTGCATTCCGTTTTTATTTACAATTTGTACTTTGTCCCAACTTTTTTGGAATCGGGGTTGTACATCATGCATCACGTGATGGGCTTTCCCTGTTTGCGCAAGGCATTGTGGGATACAAATTTGAAACAGGAAAGAAAAATGGAGGACATGAGTGTGCGAATGAAACGTGAAAGACCAACTACAGTAACAGAAAGCGAGAAGAAAAGACGTTATGTTGCAAAGGAAAGGAAACAAAGGACCAAACTAATAAATATTGGCAGTCAGCAAGCACTTTGGTCTGATCAGCTGTTTGTTTAGCGACAGAATGATGTAACTGTCAGTGCATGGTCAAGGTAAACCTGTAGATGGCAGTAATGCAACACTGGATGCCAGCTGCCATAAAACCCAAAAGATAAAGAAGAAGAAGACACCGAAGGTAAGCGTGCACATGCATACACGAACCTCCTCTGTCTGCTTGACTGCGCAAAGTGAGCAATTTCATGCACATTATTTGCTAGGGAATTCCCTCAAATTAAATAACTTCCCAGCCACAGAATGGCCTGGTTTTTTTTTTTTTAGATATTACAGAAATAAACATATTTCACAATGACCAAATTTCAGAGGGAACTAAATTTCACCGATTTTATGAAATCGAAAGGCTGTCTACTTTTAATGTTCACTTCAAACATCAGAATGGGAAAAATTGTGATCTCAAAGTGTGACTTTCATTGTGGCATGAGTGCTGGTGCCAGATGGACTGGTTTGAGTATTTCAGAAACTGCTGGTCTCCTGGGGTTTTCACACGCAACAGTCTCTAGTGTTTACATAGAATGGTGGGAAAAACAAGACTTTGAGTGAGCGACAGTTCTGTGGGTGGAAACAAACACCTTGTTGATAAGAAAGGTCAGAGGAAAATGGCCAGATTGGTTCGAGCTGCCAGGAAGGATATAGTAACTCATATAATCACTCTTTACAACCATGGTGAGCAGAAAAGCATCTCAGCATGCAACAGTAGAAGACCACATTGGGTTACAGTCCTGCAGCCAAGAACAGGAATCTTAGAATCAAGAACAAGTTCCTATTAAAGTGGCCGGTGAGTGTATTTTAACAATGAGAGAGCTAGAAGAAATGGAAGAAATTAAATTGGCTCATGGCTAAATTGAACCACGATACACTTTAAATAGTACAATAACTAAATAAAGCAATAAGCCATGAGAGGTCATGGGTTACAGTGATTTTATCACATCCCCGGTAAGGGTATCTTTGGCATGACAACAAAAAATAGGATAAATAAATCATTTTATTTATTATTAATAATGTTCATGATAAATAATTCTTCTGCTATACAATATTGTCTGTTAACAGTATGTACTGGCTGATAAGCAACATAACAGGTAATTTTCTATGGATAGAATAGGTAGTTTGACGGTTTTATTGGTTTAAAACCTGGCTTCACTCTTACAGCTCCTACACCACAAATCTGAGCAAACTCTTCTTGTATCTTCAGCAGATTTGAGTTATGGATTTGATGATGATGTAGTTCTGACCTGCGATTGAGCTGCTCCATCTGCTGGATGGAGCTAGAGCGGGTTAGGCCCTGAGGAGCAGGAGGGCCTGTGGGTCTCTGCCACGTGGTGGTCCGGTTCACATGATCCACAAAGAAGATACGGCCGTGACTGTCGATCCGAGCCTCCCAGTCTGCAGGGAAAAGGTAGACAGAGTGAGAAAAATGGTTGGCGTTTTGTCAGAAGGCTTTAGTTGACACAAAGATACCAGCAAATCTCCTGGTGATAAACTGGTCTAGTCAAGCAAAGTCTGAGTATTTTAAAACGGGTGTGTGAATGTAGTCTGAACAGTACATACAAGTACATGGACAAAAAAATAATCAAACTACATGTTTTCAGTTTTGCAAGCAAATTACTTTTTAACTTTAGCATTTACAGAAATAATGTTTGTTACATTGAAAACTTTTGTATTAGTTTCTTGAATTTAACACTGGTTGATACTATTACTTCTGTTCTATAATACTAACAATGCTCAAAATACAGTAAAAAATTAAATAATAATTCAATTTGTCTTAATAAACAATGAATTTTGCATATGCATGCATATAAAGACACAAATGTACACAGTTGTAAGGTAACAGATACACACATGACAATGCTAACAGTGCACATGCAGACAAACATAAACACATACACACACTCACTGGGTGGAAGCGGCTCGTCCACACGCTGGTACCGATGGATGTCTTGTCTTACAGAAGGAAGCGAATGAACCTGCTGATGCCCATTTAGCTGAGTGGGACCTGTACAACAGTTACACTCATACACTCAGTATCATTTATTAAAAAAAAAAAAGGCAACCAGATAAAAATGGTTCAAAGTACAAAATACAACCCCAAATCAGAAATAGTTGGGACAGGATGCTGAAATGTAAATTAAAACTGAAAACAGTGATTTGTAAATAATCTTTGACCTGTATTGCACTCAAAACAATACAACAGCATATTATTTGATGTTTTACCTTATTAATTTGATTGTTTTTACAAAATAAACACTTTGCCATTCCTTCTCACAACACTTAAAAGATGTTTATGGACTGAAGACACTGAGTGATGAAATGTTTCAGGTGTTACTTTGTCCCATTCTTCCTGCTAACAGGTCTTAAAGGTGTGCAACAGTACAGGGTCGTCGTTGTCATATTTTTCGTTTCAAAATCCTCCACACATTCTCTATTGGGGACAGAGGGGACAGGCACCCTCTTCTTTCACAGCCACGCCTTTGTGTGGCATGTACTTTTCTGCGTCAATGCTCCATCACAGAAGTGTAAGTTACCTTTGCCAAAGGCACTGACACAACCCCATACCATGACACACCCTGGCTTTTGGACTTGTTCCTGGTAACAGTCTGGATGGTCCTTTTCCTCTTTGGTTCGAAACACTTGGCATCAATTTTTCCAAAAAAGACATGGAATACTGACCCATCTGACTACAATACACATTTCCACTGTGTGATGGTCCATCCCAGATGCCTCTGAGCCCAGAGAAGTCAATGGTGCTTCAGGACACAGTTAAGATAAAGCTTCCTTTTTGCACAGTAAAGTTTTAAATGCCATTTGTGGATGTAACTCCATATTGTAGATCCTGACAAAGGTTTTCCAAAGTAATCCTGAGCCCATGTGGTTATCTCAGCCATAGAGGAATGACGGTTCTTGATGCAGTGCCGTCTGAGGGATCAGAGATCATGGGTGTTCAGATTAGGCTTGTGCCCTTGCCCTTTATACACCAAAATTCCTTGAGAGTCCTTGAATCATTTAGTGATATTATGCACCATAAATGGTGAAATATCCAAATCCCTTCATATCGTTCTTTGAGGAACATTGTTTTTAAACGTTTCAATAATTTTCTCATGCATTTGTTGACAAACTGGAGATCCTCGGCCCATCTTTGCTCCTCAAAGACTAGGCCTTTCCTGGATACTTATTTTGTACCAAATCATGATTACAATCACCTGTCTGTTGACGTCACCTGTTTCTAATCACATCATTATTTAATTATTTTATCTCATTACTCGCCCTAAATTGCCCCTGTCCCAACTTTTTTGGAATGTGTTGCAGGTCTGAAACGCAGGAATGGATGAATATTAACAAATAAAATGGAGTCGACCAACAAAACATGAAATATCTTGGGTTCATTCTGTCTGCAATGAAATACAAGCCAAAGTAAATGCAGGAATCACTGCTTTCTTTTTTTATTTGCATTTTCCATACCATCCCAATTTGTTCTGATTTGAGGTTGTATTACAAAGTAGTTTTTCCAATTAATATTTTGACTTCCAAAAACAGGAGCTGAAGTCTAAAAAGCCAATATTTGAATAATTTAATTCGTTTTTTGCAGTTTTTCATTCTTTTTTCCATTTTCATCATCCTCCACCGGATATCTGCTATGCTTCAAATGCTCAAAGTACAGCAACCAGATGGAAATCTTTTGCTTTTCAAGTAAAACATGACTGTTTATCACATAGTACACTTGTTCAACTCTTTAATCTACATATTTGAAAGCCATTGTTTTGAAAATCCAAAATTATCTCTTCAAACCTAAAACTCAAAACAAAGTTTCCACCGTTGACCCAAAGCTTAAAACCATGCCCTCCTTTCTCTCATATCTCTATGATTTTGATATCCTTGAATCTTTGTCCTTATTGGTCAAATAATTAACATACAAAAATTTATATAGCTGTGAAATTCTGTACTCAAGTTGGGTAGGATTCAAAGTTTCAAGGTTTTTTTTTTTTTTTTTGAGCAAACTAATGATTTTACCTAGATCTGTGTTTGTATCTGTTGCAAAAGTCTCAGAGTCCACAGACCCGCCCTCCCCTGAATGCATTAGCTCCTCCCCCTCGTCCTCCTCCTGCGACACGCCCGCTGTTGCCTCCAGACTCCACCTTCGGGACATGGTGTCCTCCTCCACCTCATCTTCATCCTCATTGGCCAGTAACTCTGGAGGTGGTGTGTGCAGTTCAAACTCATCTGTCAGAGGAGGTTCACCTCCAGCATCAATGACCTCATAGGTTGTGGGCGGGTCATCTGAGAGATCTCCTCCCCCTGGATCTATTGCTGTCTCCGCCCCTTGTTCTGCTTCCTTGTATGAGCAATCATGGAAACAGTTGAAGACTATTAGTTCTTCTACCGTATACCATATATGTACCATTTGTTTTTAGATTGTTTTACAAGGCAATTTGAAATACCTTTAACAATTTCACTTGAGGATTTAGACCAATAAAGGTACAAATAAAAGTCTAAAATCCTGATTCCACCAGAAATAATTATTTTTATTTCTTCACTTTTTAAATTAACGCATTTGAAACAAGTTCACAAACTAGACCTGTTCTTTAGATCCATTCTACGTGTTGGACGCAGACTTTTGTAACTTGACTTTATTTGTAAAAAAATTCACCTGAGCAGCAGATATAGGCATGGGGCCACAGTCAGATGCCATGGAGGAGATATCCACCTCTGTGGCCAACTCCTCACTGGGTCCCAATCCTTCTTCTTCCTCTTCCCCTTCATCCTGTCTCTCCAACAGACTTGCTGTCTCTATTTGTGGAGCCACAGAACTGGGAAGAACCTCTGGCTCCAGAACCACCTCAGGCCCTAAACTCAAAGTCTCCACTTCTGACTCTAGCCCAACTTCTTCTGGTGGCTCACTCAGTTCCTCAGGTTCTTCAGGAGGTTTGTGGATAATTACTGGACATCTGGTGAGACCGTTCAGAGCAGGCAGTATGGGATCAATACCAATAGACCTCTCCTCATCTTCATCAGAGTCGATGTGGAGTATATCACTGAGGCGGGTGTGGGTGGGGAAGCTGGAGCTCAGTTTTGGAGACGCTGCACCCATGGGACGCTCACCTGGACCTTTGGGAGCCTCAATGGCATCAAGCTGCTCACTAAAGGTTCTTTGAAGTATGCTGAGGGAAGGTAGACTGTCTTCATCCAAAGCACCAGAGCAGATCTCGGTATCAGGTGATAGAGCACCACAGCTTTCACCATTTCGACGAAAGCTCTGGGAGCGGGTGGGGTACAAAACACCAGAAGGGAGAGGAAGATGATGGGGCAACTCTTCATCATCTGAAGGGGTACCAGGGGGTCCATTAAAGGCTGCTGCTCCAAGGATTGACTCAGGGGTGACATCTAGGATATGAAAATATTCATAGTCATTTAAAAGTTAATATAACTCATGCAGTCACACTATCCCTATGTGAGTATTTTTGATTTGTGATCTTAATGGCAAAGTGGCACTGGAAATATAAACCCACACAGCGGAATCTAATTTGGTAAGCACGTCACTGAAGTCAAACCTCTGTGTTTGTGTGTGTATGTATGTGTGTGTGTGTGTGTGTGTGTGTGTGTGTGTGTGTGTGTGTGTGTGTGTGTTATCTCACCATCCTGGTTTGTCGAGGTGATATCCACTTTAAATTGCAGCTGACCACTTACATTATCAGCAGGCAAGCGACGGCAGAGAGAGAAGCTCAGTGATTGGTTCCTGCGAGAATTCCATATGCAGATTAAAACTATTCTGATAATACCCTCCTGCTTAAGCATGTTGTATCATGTTGTGGATAAAAATTAGAATAATTAGCAGGGGAAAAAGCTGCACTGACCCTGATGCATGTCTTTCCAGCAGCCTCTGAACAGGAATGTTGAGCTGGCCCAGGAAGCGTTTAATGATTGGCCGACTTTTAGCAAACTTGTCCTTAACCTCGATGATGAGGACATCAGTTATCAGGGCCACAAATGTGTGTCTCTGCATGGAACATAGCATAAAATGGCAAAACCTGTCAAAAGATGCAAGTTTGTCCATTTCCAGCTGTGTGTATATGAGTCTGACTGTTTTTTCTGTATTCGCATGTAGCATATGAGAATAAGAGTGTAATAACGACTGAATGACTGCAACTTCATCTATTTTACACAATAAAAAACTTACTTTATTTCATCAGGAAGTAAAAAAACTTCATTTATTAATGAATGAATACTTAAAATCCACCTGTGTGCAATCAAAGTGTCACATGATCTGTCCCATGATGTCTGTATCAATCAACCTGTTCTGGAAGGACCCTGATTCTGCAACATTACTAAGCAAGCAACATGAGAACCAAGGAGCACTCCAAACAGGTCAGAGACAAAGTTGTGGAGAAGTATAGATCAGGGTTGGGTCATAAAAAATATCCCAAACTTTGAATATCCCAGGGAGCACCATTAAATCCATTATAGCAAAATGGAAAGAATATGGCACCACTACAAACCTGACAAGAGAAGGCCACCCACCAAAACTCACAGACCGGGCAAGGAGGGGCATTAATCAGAGACACAACAAAGACACCAACAATAATGCTGAGGGAGCTGCAAAGATCCCCAGTGGAGATGGGAGTATCTGTCCATAGGACCACTTTAAGCCATACACTCCACAGAGCGGGGCTTTATGGAAGAGTGGCCAGAAAAGTCATTGCTTAAAAAACTCATGTTTGGAGTTTGCCCAACAGCATGTGGCAGACTCCCCAAAGACATGGAAGAAGATTCTCTGGTCAAATGGGACTAAAATTGAACTTTTTGGCCATTATGGGAAATGCCATGTGTGGCGCAAACCCAACACCCTGCGAAAACCATCCCTACAATGAAGCATGGTGGTGGCAGCATCATGCTGTGGGGATGTTTTTCATCTACAGGAACAGGAAAGCTGGTCAGGACTGAAGGAAAGATGGATGGAACTAAATACAGGGCAATTCTGGAAGAAAACCTGTTTGAGTTGGCCAGAGGTTTGAGACTGGGATGAAGGTTCATAGTCTAGCAGGACAATGACCCTAAACATACTGCTAAAGCTACACTGGAGTGGTTTAAAGGGAAACATTTAAATGTCTTGGAATGGCCTAATCAAAGCTCAGACCTCAATCCAATTGAGAATCTGTGGCATAACTTGAAGATTGCTGTACACCAGGGGTGTCCAAACTGGTCCATAAAGGGCCGTGTGGCTGCAGGTTTTCATTCCAGCCATGCAGCAGCACACCTGATTTGGCTTATTCAATCAACTGACACACCCACCCGTTAATCAAGGGTGGGTGTGGCTGCAAGTATTTGACTGTGTGAAGACAGTTCAGTTGATTGAATGAGCCAAGTCAGGTGTGCTGCTGCATGGCTGGAATGAAAACCTGTAGCCACACGGCCCTTTATGGATCAGTTTGGACTCCCCTGCTGTACACCAACGCAACCCATCTAACTTGAAGGAGTTGGAGCAGTTTTGCCTTGAGGAATGGGCAAAAATCCCAGTGGCTAGATGTGCTAAGCTAATAGAGACATACCCCAAGAGAATTGCAGCTGTAATTGCAGCAAAAGGTGGCTCTATAAAGTATTGACTTGGGGGGGGGATACTTATGCACACTCCAGATTTCTATTTTTTCATCTTAATTATTGTTTGTGTCATAATTAAAAAAATGTGCACCTTTAAAGTGGTAGGCATGTTGTGTAAATCAAATGGTGCTAATCCCCCAAAAATTCATTTTAATTCCAGCTTGTAATGCAACAAAACAGGACAAACACCAAGGAGGATGAATACTTTTGCAAGGCACTGTATCTGATATATCATGAAAAAGCCATTATTATTATTATTATTATTATTATACATACATATTCAATGTAACAATTATAGATTTTACAAAAAGTTAAGAACAGGGGTGTAACTTACCAATACTGAATGCTGATTCTGATCGAATGTAATTCAATGTTCTGTCAATCCAATGTACATGTACAAAGTCAAAGTTCTAACAATAAAAATGGTACAAGTCAGGGCAGGAATTTCACGAGGGCCATGGCCCTCGTGCCCTCTCAATTTGGCCTTGTGCCCTTGGAAAAAAATATCTGCCGTAAGGACACAGTGGCCTTGATGCCCTGCGGTTTTGTAGTCTGCCTTGTGACTGCCAATCAGTGATGGGAATAACGGCGTTAGAAATAAACAGCGTTACTAACGGCGTTACTTTTTTAGTAACGAGTAATCTAACTAATTACTTTTTACATCGTTATAACGCCGTTCCCGTTACTTACAATAAAATACTATGCGTTACTTTATTAAAGCTGTTCTCATCTGGCACGCTGCTCATTCAGCCTTTCTTTACTCTGCTTTCGTGTGGGGCGGGGAGACGCGAGACAACGGCACAGTAAGCCAATCAGAGTAGATTTGGACAACATACGTAGGTAGGCCACGCCTACTGCACTGCGCACTCTTTCAATCGGAAGAGCCAGCGATGGCGAGCGGTCAGCCCAGCACTGCGCTTTCACACTGGAAATACAGCCAGGACTTTTCATTACTTGAAATAAAAGGCAAGAGTGTTTACGTACAATGCACATTATGTCGAGGAACAAAGCGTTTGTCCTCGTCAGTGGCCAGAAATTAGTAACATAATTTTAATAACTACAAAAATATATTCCATTTGATAGATGTCTTATCTCACATTGTCCCACAAAAATATTAATATAGTGTAGATAACATTACTAATTGGTTCTGTTAAGTGTCCATTTCAGTCATTAAACACATTTAACATTCACTTTTATTATGATTACACTAATTGAATTTGATTTTTTTTTTGAGGGGGAACAAAATGTAACGGATTAATTACTTTCCCTGGTAATTAGTTACTTTTATGACAAAGTAACTCCGTTACTAACTCAGTTACTTTTTGGGAAAAGTAACTATAACTAATTACTTTTTGAAAGTAACGTGCCCAACACTGCTGCCAATAGGCTTTAACATCACCTGCGTCTATTGAGAAAAAAATACATCTTTTGATGACATTCTGGATTCTTATTGGGCAACTCATCAGTGGTGGATCGGACTCGAGCCTGGCATGAACCGCTCCGACGTACTACCGTATAATGACACCAATCTATCACCAGCCACCCAGGAGACTTAATCAAACGCATCCCCCGCCCACTTGTGTCCATGTCTGAGACGTTGAATTTTCACAGAAGGAAGGAAGAAGTTGACTGAGGTAAGACTGTGTGATAAATTAACGAATGAATAAGATAGGAGGGGCGGCACGGTGGTGTAGTGGTTAGCGCTGTCGCCTCACAGCAAGAAGGTCCTGGGTTTGAGCCCCAGGGCTGGCGAGGGCCTTTCCGTGCGGAGTTTGCATGTTCTCCCCGTGTCCGCGTGGGTTTCCTCCGGGTGCTCCGGTTTCCCCCACAGTCCAAAGACATGCAGGTTAGGTTAACTGGTGACTCTAAATTGAGCGTAGGTGTGAATGTGAGTGTGAATGGTTGTCTGTGTCTATGTGTCAGCCCTGTGATGACCTGGCGACTTGTCCAGGGTGTACCCCGCCTTTCGCCCGTAGTCAGCTGGGATAGGCTCCAGCTTGCCTGCGACCCTGTAGAAGGATAAAGCGGCTAGAGATAATGAATGAATGAATGAATGAATAAGATAGGAATTTCAACATGTAGGGCTTAAGTTTGTTACCATTAAATAAGCATTGCTTGTACAGTAACGTTACAACGTTGACCCACTTTTAACGTGCCGAGTACCAACTGTAGCCGGTAACAAATGCTAATTAGCTTGCTGTCAAGTTTTTCCTTTGTCGAGCTTTAAGCGTAAGGTCATGGATGTTACTACTGCTTGTTCCTGCCGTAATATGATACGTGATATGTGCTGTTGTCTGTTCATAGCCACTTTTTTAATCTATGTAGTTAGCATTGTTTTGTTACTAGTATTGTATGTTTCTTTTTGCTGTTTAACTGAAGTGTAACTGCTGCCATCTTGACGAGATCACCATCACAAGAGATTTTATCTCACTGTTAAAAACAGAAAAATGCAGGCATATTGTCCAACGAGCATGCAAAGTGCAAAGACCTTAAATTGCTCTGTGTAAATTAGAAAATGGCACAACTTCCTCTGTAGCCGTCAACGGACAAGCACAGACTTGTCTTGAGTTTTGAGCCGGTCACAACAGGGCAGCACTGTGGCCCGAGGTAAAACATGATAGTTTAAGTTTGTTTAAATTACAAAAATGAGTAAACCCAATGACTGTCTCATATACTCTTCATATAGACCCCTTCGCATGTTTGTAAACAAACCGACCGTTGCCAGGATGCGCGCGCAGCCTGGACCCAGAAACAATGGCGCTGCCCATAGACCGGCATTATGAGCTGTCAGATTATGCAAAACAATTGTCGTTACAAGATCGAGAATGCTACATAAATAAGTTAACTCTAACAAGTGGACATCGCCTACTGGATCCGCATTTAATTAAAGAGTGTACGGACGGTGCTAGTAAGTTCCCTGGTATACAATGGCCAGATATATACTCGTACCTTATTGACAAGACTTCAGTGTACACCCATGAAAAACTTCGTGGCTACAAGTCTTTAGACGCATATGATTATGTTATGTGCGGGCATGTACAACTTGATTAACAATGGGACATTCATATTCATTTTGTTTTAATCAAATTATGCCAGTGATGTGATGGCAATGTGGCTTTAGCTACAACAGCAAATACCAACACTAAACAGCAATTTGCAGAAGGTAATGGCATGAAAGGAATGATAGTGTAAAGAGTGCAGCTAAGAGAAATCAGAGCTGCGTAAAAAGCGAGGCAGAGACCAGAAATGAAACTGAACGGGGCGGGAGCTAGGTTAGAGCAGTCAACATAAGTTGGCATTTAGAGTGAGGGCACACAATTTTACCTTTCCATCCTTGCTTTAAAATTGTGATTTTCGGCATACACAAATAATGATGGCACAAAATCTGGACTGCTTGAGTCAAGCAAGACCTCTCCTACAAACAAAATTGCATGCAAAACTAAGTTAACATGCTAACAATATTCATTACATTGTGTAACTATGACCCAGCTAATCAGACAAACGTTACCAAAGTATTTTGCTACATCAATAAACGAAGACTAGAAAGAATAAAAAAGAAAGATTTAATAAATAGCCTGATCTTACCTGTGATGAAGTGGGCGCTGCAAACCCGTGCATTTTTGATGGTGCTTTCATCCCAGTCTACACGTTTGATGGCTTGTAGTCATAGACGTCGGCGATTTTTTTGGAATGGGTGAGATCCTGCTGGAATTCTGAACATTTTAACCCCATCACTGCTACGATTCTGACACCCGAAAACACAACAACTAGGCATTTCTGAGTCTTTTTTGGGTCCAGGCTGCACGCGCAATTTCCGCTTACGTATGAATGACGTTTACTGCGAAGGGGTCTATACTCATACTGTTTAAGTAATGCAATAAAACTAATCTTTAAAAGTGGTATTTACTCAAACTGTTTGCATAGAATGAACTTTTGGGTTAACAGTGTAATAGTGTTGCAGTGTTCTGCAAATTTGCAATTTAATATTTCAGATCGTGAGACATGAAAGTGCTATTTTAAAAAATAAAAGGTCAGAAATGTTTTCTTTGTTGTCTATTTAGTTCATTTTATTTCCTCAATAATTTTCCTTGATTGAGAAATCGGTCTGGGCTCTTATGGGTTAATCAGTAGCCTGCATGCTAGTATATGTTCCATTTACAGTCAAACATTTTGATGTGCTCCAGGCTTAATTTTGATTAATCAAAAATCTGCGTAGTAGTACAGTCTGAAGATGCTCTTGCACATTCGGTGTCAATTGAACAAAAATTATGGGAGGATATAGGTTTGATAAGTTTTACAATTTTTGAAGTGAGTGATGGATTGATAAGTTTAGATGTGTTCAATATTTTCTTATCTTCAGACATAATATTGTAGATGTTTCTTTACCTGCTTGATAGTTTTGACTGAGACTCCAATCTTCCTCAGAAGAGTCATTAGTCCTTAAATTAAATTCATTATAGACATGAACTTAAAATCATTGTTTTATTTTATGGCCTTGGTGCCCTGGCTTTTGGCCTTCATGCCCTCAAAAAATTGACAGCACAAAAGGCCAAGTGGCCTTGCCCCTAAAATGACGAAATTCCAGGCCTGGTACAAGTTCAAAAAGCCTGAACAACCACCCAACTTATATACAAGCTAAATACAGGTTGACAGTTCAAGTTCAAAGTTACTTTTGGTTGTAGTTAATTGTTACATTGCAGTTATTCAAAACAAAAGGACTTTGCTGAGTGAAGTCCATAAGTGAAGCTCTCTTGTAAAAGTCTCCGTCACTTTTCCTGACCTCCAAGTTAAACTTTATATTTCTGCTATTGCACTCTTTTCCAGTTTTTCGATATCCATTGGTATGTTTTTCTCTTGTAAATATGCATGAAGAATATCCAGTTAAGTTTTTGTAGCCTTTCTGGTGTTCAGCGCGTCTGGCTCTTTAAATCTTCCGCTTTTAATGAAGCAAATCTCACAGCCATTTTTGTTTATAAACTGTTACAGTCACTCATGAGTGTGGAAGTTTTATGTCTCCGATGTGCGTCTTTTCCATTTTTTCCATATATTTAATGCGGAAGATTAAATGCGTGAAGAATATCCAGGGAAGTTTTGGTAGCCTTTCAGGTGTTCAGTGTGTCTTTCTTTTTAAATCATCCGTTTTAATGAAGCAAACCTCATGGTCATGTTTGTGAACAACACTAGCGCAGAAGTTTTACATTTCTGTCATTAGATTAGATTAGATTAGATTAGATTAGATTAGATTAGATTAGATTAGATTAGATTAGATTAGATTAGATTAGATTAGATTAGATTAGATTAGATTAGATTAGATAAAACTTTATTGATCCCTTTGGGAGGGTTCCCTCAGGGAAATTAAGATTCCAGCAGCATCATTACAGATAAACAGAGAAAAGAAATAGAGGAAAACTTCTAGATAAATTAAAATAAATTAAGTATTTGCATATACAAATATAAAAAGAATAAGATATGGGGAAGAGAGGAATGGGGGAGAGAGGGGGGAAGGAGGAAAAAAAGGGGGGGGCAGGAGAGATATTGCACTTTGTATTGCACATTGTCCGGTATTGCTTATTGTTAGGCTAGGCTACTGCTTCTTCCCATCCTCTGTCCTCCTGTTACCCCTCCTCCCCCCCAGAGAGGAGTTGTCTCTTTTCCAGTTTTTTTGATGTCCATTGGTATGTTTTTCTCTTGTAAATATGCGTGCAGAATATATAATGAAATTTTGGTAGCCTTTCGGGTGTTCAGTGCATCTTTAGTTTCAATTTATTTATTTAGTGCTTAATCCGAGCACTGAATTAACCCTGTCTTCTCTCTCTCTCCTGGCTGACAAAGAAATGATTGTGCGCAACAGAAAAGTTATAACAATATTGCACGCTCATTCTCCATTGGGGAGACTGGCGTAATACATGGAGGATAAGCGATATGATAACAATATTGCATGGCATCAATAAAACCGTTAGAAGGGAACAGAATACATGTTTTTATTCCATGGAAAAAGTGGCCCGTATGTATAATAATTAAAGAATGTTGGCTGGCACTGAGTGGTATATCAGATTTATTCCATTCAGGTAGCATAATATTGAACAAGTCAAAGACGAGTTCAATATCATGCTAGCTGAATGGAATATATCTGATTCTGAATATTTTCTTAACATTTTTTTAAAGCAAGTAACAGTTTTTGGACCATCTTAATTTCAAAGCGATTTTGAAAGAAAATTAATCCTGTCTTAAGAATTCATTCATTAATAAACCAAGGTTTTTTTTTTTACTTCCTGATGAAATAAAGTAAGTTATTATGTAAAATGGATGAAGTTGCAGTCATTCAGTCATTATTACACTCTTATTCACATATGCTACATGCGAATACAGAAAAAAAAAGTCAGACTAGGATACACAAAGCTGGAAATGGACAAACTTACATCTTTTGACAGGTTTTGTCATTTTATCCTGTGTTCCATGCAGAGACACATACAAAAAAAGCCAGGCATTATTATTATTATTATTATTATTATTATTATTATTATTATACATACACATTCCTTTCGGATGTTCAACGCATCTTTCTCTTTCAAAATTCTCTCAAAATCTTGCGTATTTAACGAAGCAAATCTGGCGGCCATGTTTGTTTACAAATTGTTGCAGTCACTCACTAGTGTGGAAGTTTTACTTCTCCGACGTGTGACGTCATGTTGTCCTGACAACCATGCAATATCATAAACCATATTCAATGTTCATTCTCCACTGGGTAGAGTGACATAATACACGTAGGATAAGCGATATGCTAACAATATTGCATGCTATCGAACCAAATGAATGAAACCCGCTAGAAGGGAACAGAATACATGTTTTTATTCCACTGGAAAAGTGTCCTGTATGTATAATAATATACTATATTGTGCTATTTATTTCCTGTCAACAAGAACACTCATCTTTCAAACATTACCGTATTCACTAATTCATTAACAGTGTGTGTGTGTGTGTGTGTGTGTGTGTGTGTGTCCCACCTCTCCATGCCACACAGGGTTTATAGTATTGGTTGTAATGCCAGATCGTCTCTCTTGGCCGTGGTGGGAGAAGGTGGGAAAGCTGTTCCTTTTCCCTGGGTGAATGCTCATCTTTAGATAGGGGTCAGGATTAAAAAACATGCCTTTCTTCAATCCCACAGCTCGAATATCTACAAAAAGTACAGCACAGTCACAATAGTGGATGCTTACATATATGAGTAAGAGCCAAAAGCCTGAGTCAGCTATCACAAGTTGTTTCTTTTACATCTTCCAAATTAATACACAATTTATCTTTATATACAGTATATCATTTTATTTCATATATTTTTTATTAAAATATATTTTAGATTTGAAAGCTGAGATTGAATTATTAAAGCTTTTAGAGAAATCCTTGTAGCCTGAGGATCCTTTAGATACAGTGTTACAACCAATACCCAAGACTGACTCAATAATAACAAATATACGTATAAACAAAGTAAAAATGACATTACTGAAGCGTGACATTATGATCAAGCAATATTATGTTATGCCATAAGAGACGTTTAATAAAACACTTCTGATATATCTTTTAATAAATATAACATACTAGAATATTACAATGGTGTATTAGGGCCATTGAAGGTTAAAGAAAAAAAAAAGAAATACAGAGCTGATGGAGGGGCGAATATTTTGAGAAATAAACTAAAAAATTTTCCAAGATTAAAGTTATGAATTTTACAAGAAATCCCCAGATATTCTCTGGGATTATAAAGTCATACATTTGCAAGAAAAAAATCTCAGAAAAATAGTGGTCTTTTGTGCATTACAAAGCTAAGGGTGTGTGTGTGTGTGTGTGTGTGTGTGTGTGTGTGTGTGTGTGTGTGTGTGTGTGTGTGTAATATTCTGAGAAAAAAATGAGAATTTCCGAGACTGCCAGAGATGCAGGTGACAGCTAGATGCAACTGTGACAAAGAGTTTAATAAAACACAGGCTGGTAAACAGATCCAAATTGTCAGGCAAAAAACAGAGTCAAAAATAGGCAAGGGTCAGGTGAGGTACAGACAAAGGGCAAAATCCAAAACAGAAAAGAGAGTCAAAACCAGAATAGCTCTGTAAACAAATAGATTAATATGAGCAGACACTAGGTACTGATCCATACTTCACACTGTGTGTGTGGAGAGAGTCCTTATATACTGTGCGGTGATGGGGCAGTGATGTTGAACAGCTGTGTGTGTGATAATCAGTATTCTGGAGACGGAGAGGTACGTGGGGCCATGTTTGAAAATCACTGCAAATTCTGGGAAGTGGAGTTTTGAGTGTGAGCAGGAGCAGACATGACAAAGACTAAAAAGTCACAAATTTATGAAATAAATACTCAGAAACTTCCAGATTAAAAAGTCAAAAATTTACTAAAAATTTTTTTAGAAAAATAGCGTTGTTTTCAAGGAACCACATTACAGGCATTTAGCAGACACTCTTATCCAGAGCGACATACAAGTTAAAATTGTTTTTACCTAATCTGCATGTCTTTGAAGTGGGAGGAAACCCATGCAGACATGGGGAGAACATGCAAACTCCACAGAGAAAGGCCCTCACTGGCCGTGAGGTTTGAATCCAGAACCTTCTTGCTATGAGGCAGCAGTGTTAACCACTACACCACCATGCTGCATTGTTTCACTTTGCAAGGTTGGATCAACGTGTTTCCTCCTCCATGTTTCTCTCAAGTCTTTTAATAACTATAAAATAATAAATGAGATTTTCAACTACATTTCCCAGAATGCACTGCAGCCAGGAAGCATGTGATTGTTGTCTCAGAGAATATACGAGGGTTTTTTTGTTTGTTTGTTTTTTCCTCAGAAATTTGTGACTTTTTAATCTTGGAATTTGAGGGGTTTTTTGAAATATTACTCCCTCCCTCATCTCTGTTTTTTTTCCCCTACAATGGTCCAAATACACCATCAGAGAGAACTGTATTCTTGTGAATAACTGATTAAATAAAGAGTTCTAGGCTCAGACTTTTGGACTCTATTGCAAACAGCCAGTCAGACATGGATTCCGCTGACCTGACAGGGTGAAGCTGAGCAGTTTTCGGCTCGTATCTGAAGTCAGCTGTCCTTCTCCTTGGCTGTCGGCCTGAACAACACACTGAAATCAATTTCTGAACCTCTCTCTCTCGCTGTCTTCTTCTCCTCTCTCTCTTTCTGTCTTTTCTTTCTCTTTTCCACACACATTCATGTATTAATACTATTTATCTCACTGTGCATCATAGTAAACAAATCTGCACATCTGGTTGTTGGAAGCAGAAATATAATGTAAGATATTAATATCATTAAAAGGTTCTCTATTGCTATGAATTTGTAAATATACGAGTTTGTAAATGGCAGCAATACAGGATAAAGTTCAATGCTTTTCTTAGTTAGCATGACTGCATACTATATAAATAAAAAATGTCTACATGTATATACAATACTGTACATCTAGAAATGCCTTTTAAACACAAGTTCTATAAACATTAATACTTTAACTAAAAGGACTGACTGAAAATCGAGGATTCTTGACAGTGATGCATGGCGTTGTGGCTCTCAAGGCTCCAGTTAAGCCATGATAGTATTTGAAGCAGATTCTGGTCTCAGCTAGAAGTCAAAACAGGAGAATTCTGGGATAGTTCATATTTTTTAAAGGATAGTTAAAATATCCTTAACAAAGAACAAATAAAATGTGATCAAACTGCAGCCATACTGACCATCCAGGAAGTAAGGGCCAGCCTCCAGTCTCCAGACAATCTGTCCACACTGCGTACCATTCACACCACGATTTTTGCAGTCCCACACATTTGATGGACAGGTCTCATCTAACGGAGAGAAAAAACAAACAAAAAAAAAAATCACGTGTCCACATGCTGACTTTATATATGTTGACTTTCATAATTCCTGGAAAGACGATTCGAATTTGCCCAAATACAGTCAGATCATCTGTATTCAGTCAGAACGTCTGTATTTCAGAACATCTATGACTGTCAGGAAGATTAGACTTAGAAATCAGGGATAACATCCAGAAAAGTTTTCTGAATTTTGACAAACTTGTGAATTACACAAAGCCTGTTTAACTGAATAAACAGAACAAAACCACATCAATGAACATGTGAGAAATATTCATTTAATGTACTTTTAGTAATATCAATGAAATCGATCCCAATATAGAGACTTGAGGTACAGTACCAGTCAAAAATTTGCACACACCTTCAAAAAGACTCTGCATTAAAGTAATGATGGATGCCATTTCTGTTTACTTAGTTGTTTGGTTCTTGACGTAATGTGGATTACTCCAGTTGTGGAATAGGGCTATTTACTGTATTTTTATTATTTACTGATCTCAAACACATTAAGAAGGCAAGAAATTGCATAAATTAACTTTTGATGAGGCACAGCTGTTAACTGAAAAGCATTCCAGGTGACTACCTCATGAATCTGGTTAAAATAATGCCAATAGTGTGTAAAGTGTCATCAAGGTAAATGCTGGCTACTTTGAAAAATCTAAAATATCAAACATATTTAGTTTTTTTAAAACACTTTTTTTGTTTCGTACATAATTCCATATGTTATTTCATAGTTCTGATGTGTTCAGTATTGTTCTACAATGTAGAAGATACAAAATACAGACAAACTTATTTACCAATTCCAGAAAAGCATTCACTGAGTCAGTGATCACAATATTTTTTGATTGATCCTTCTGAGATAAGGGTATAGGTTTTAAAAGCAAAATTATGGGATATTTTATTTGCTTGGTCCCTTATATTAAAAAAAACAAAAAACCTTGGCTTCTCAGCTTAGTGGGTATATAAAGTAATACTGCCCAATGGCATGTTCCTTAATGAATAAAAAAGCAGACCAAACTATCCAAACCTGTCAATTGGAAAAGAGTAAATCCCAGCTTTCCATATTCCTTATTTGTTTGGTAACATTAACCTTTTTCCAATTACAGTGATGTAATTTTGTGATACAATGTTCTATCCCCTGTAGAAAAACTTTTTTTTTTTTGGTATTGTCTTTTATGTAAGGATAACATAATACTAGTTAGTTAGACCTAGACTCTGCAGAACCTACAGTTTTCATTGACGAAAATCTGCTCAGTTTTGGTCAACTAAAACTGCTATGACTGTACGACTATAAAATGACTAAAACAGTCCAAATAGCTATCTCCAAGCAATGTGATTAAAGAAGAATAGTAAAGAAAAATCAACCATATAGTACAGTATGCATAAGTAATAGACATGCAAATGTAACTAACATATACTGGGTACATAATACAAATAACACACTTCTTACACTTTGTCATCCTCACACATGCTTATTTAAGTCCTGTTTTAATGCTAAAGTAAGAGGCACATCACACTGACGCCATCATTGAATGTCTGCTTAGTTGTGGAAATGTAGAGCACCCCAGGGAGGAGCCCGTTGTGAAGGTAATGAAGTACTGAGGCCTCCAGGTCAATAACTCAAGGCAAGGTGCCCAGATGGATCGTTTTTCCCACTCTTTTTTTTTTTTTTTTTGCATGATGTTAGTGATTGAGATTGTAGTATATAAAGGGAGGGATGGGAAAGTATCTGCTATGTATGTCTTCAGCTTGTGTTGTGTCAGAATTATAAAAACAGAACAACTTTTATTTGAAACCATGCTTTTTAGACATAAGGAATGAGTCTTTAAATCCTCCTCCTGTGAGGAAACGTTGGTTAAATGGCATCAGGAGAATGGAAGCTTTGTCTCCCATGATTGGAATTGAAAGGCTTGAGTTTCAGCACTGAGGCTCCAGGATCTCAGACCGATTGATAGGGTTTTTTCACCGATGTCACAGATTTTTGTTTTTCACACAGTGTCTGCCATATTGCCAGGCAAACAAAGAAACAGCTGCGATAGTTTATGAAAATCGAGACAACTGCAGTCAGTACAATCTCTCTAGTTTGATTAAAAATTATTTTTATACCAGCAGATCATGTTACATCCAAAAGCTGAAACACGCAGCAATCACAGATCCATACAGTTTACCCACAAATGCATTTATTTATTTATTATTTATTCTGCACAATGCTCTTCGTATGTGTGTGTGCTCATTGCTCACTTGTGCACGTCTGTGTGTTCACAGCTTCAGATGGGTTAAATGCAGAGGAGGAATTTCGCTGTGCTTGAATATACATGTGATAAAAATAAAGGCTTCATCTTCTTAATTTACCCACAAATGTATTTATTCCACTTGAAAAGCTCCCAGATTTGGGATACTATGACATCCTGAACTCTTTAGTATTTGGACTTCTAAATACACTGGCAATGTGAAAGTACAGATGCCTACCGATATTTCGAGGCAGGTTTCATGCATGCTGGAATGTTATGGAAAATTCCCGATAAAGAAAAATACCTTATTATGACAAAGGTAAGCTTGAACATTACATTACTGGCATTTAGCAGACGCTTTTATCCAGAACGACGTACAACAAACCCAGAGCAGACTGGGGAGCAGTTGGGGGTTAGGTGCCTTGCTCAAACATGGACTTCTAATAGTAATAAACAAGCCAGGGCTGAGATCTAACATATGTTATGGTGTTTAGCCGAATCTACAGTATCAGTACATAACAAACATGCTGCTAGTCTCGCCAAACATTAGGTCTAATAAAATATATCATGTCCAAAGCTCACATTCAGATATAGATTTTAAAGTTGCACAGAGCTTTCATACTAACCTGATATAAAATGTTCTCCATACACACGGGAATGCTTTATCATTCAGTCTTCCTTTTTAACTGCAGCTCGCCATTTTTCTTGTCTTTCTGGGTTCGCCGGGAAGTGGTGAAAAGTTAAACCAGGCCTATCTCCACATCTGTTATTCCATCCAAAAACACTACAGGTCTCTGACATTGTTCTTTTACATGTAACTTCTACAAGCTTATTTGTAGATGTACTGAATTGGGCTTACAATCACTCGTACACTTGTATCGGTCGTTGTCAAACACAAAGCTCACCAGGCAACATGGCCACATAAACAAATCCACAGTTATGATGATGTCATGTGAAAGGCCCCAATAGCCTGATCTGATACTGAACCGCCGGAGTCAAAGTACTACACTATAGGTGAAGCAATGTGACCAAGGTTATGAGTCAATTTTAATCAAATTATTAATTACAGTCAAAGATCCCTCCTGTGTCAGGACTTGGTCTTCCCAGACAGTTTCCCATCCTAGTACTAACCCTTAAAGCATATACGCAGAGCCATGGACTCACTTTCGTTTATAAATGCCTTGAGACCTCAAGAATAGCACAGGAATAGTTTTAAGCATTAACAATGAATCTAATATAGTAATTTTTATGATTAAAGTGATTTATATAGGTAGCGGTCTGAGTGAATGACCTTGATGTCCGTAACGTCACAACAGGAAGTCTATTGGTCTCACCGCCATTTCCGCTATACTAAAACACAGACCTGACTGCAACTCTGATCCTCTATTTTGAGCTAATTTATCACCATGCCACGTAGATGTGTTACTGGCCAGTGAAGCAACATGACAGAAGGTGGATTTACATTGCATTCATGGCCCAAGAATGTTCAAACTGCAAAGATTTGGACACATTTTGCGAGAAGTTCACGGGCACATTGGGTACCCATGAAGTGGTCTCTCCTCTGCACATTTTACTGAAGACTTGTACGAGACCTCTGATCTGTTGAGGAGCGTTGGCTATAAGCCTGTATTGAAAGAGGGTGCAGTAACAACAATTAAAGAAAAGAAGTATTTATTTATTCATTATTTTAAAATTAAAGTCAGTTCAGTTGCACCAGTCCTCCCGGAGTGAGCCGAGGGTTGTTGCTAAAACCTGGGACGGAACAGGACGAGACATATTGCTCGGGCAGTGACCTACTCACAGTTGTTGCTAAAACCGGTGATATCCCGTTCCGTCCCGGGTTTCAGTAATTGCCTGAGCCCAGCAGTAATGGCGGAATACTCAGTATGAAGAAAAGTGAATGAGTGGAGCAGCCATCTTATTTCTAAACTGGATATTGCTGCCATATCGCCCTTATGTAGAAGAAGCGAATGAACGGAGAACTGAACGAACAACTGAAAGTCAGATTGTTTCAAAAACAATCGGCCACAAGATCGGCCTTCAAGAACCAAGAACACAGACAGGTAAGCTCCAATTCTCATTTGGATAAAAAAACAACACGTTGTTTACCTGCATTTAGATAAATACATGTAACTTGTATTGTGTGTTTAAGTTACCGGTATAAGATTATTTAATTTGATTCAAAATGTGATTTGTCTCAGTTCATCTGATTATTTAATTAGCCTTTTACGCTTTATCAGTGAAAATGCATGCATGTACATGTATGTTGCATAAGTTATAACACCTATCCTTTTTTAATGAGAGTCAACCCACAATCAGTGAAGTCAAATCAGTCTTAGTTGAGCAAGTCGGTAATGGTATTTCTTACTTTCACCATAAATTTTTATTTATATGACTTTGGTCTATAGCTGTTTTAAGGCCTCGGCCTTAAAACCGGTTCCTGCTGTGATGTCATGCACTCAGGCATGGCTAGCTCAGCGGGGCAGCTCAAATGCCAACTTTGCAGTCGATTTTAACTCTCAAAAATATATATATTTTTTTTTATTCCCATTTATGCAGCATACAAGAGTCAAGGATGGAGATACTATCCACTCAGAAATTTATTTAAAAATAAAGGCTCTGCGTATCTCCTTTAAGGTGCATTAGGCAGCACTGATTTCCTTTTCTATAGCCCTCAGCCTCTCACGTATTACATAGCGAGTAACGGCTGGTCCTCTGGTAACTGTGAGAGTATGACTCCCTACTCACGTCTGTATTGCAGTGCCTCACCAGAAGGCAGTAGGTACCAATTTTATGATGATCTTTGGTATGATCTGACCATGAGTAGAACTCACAATCTCCTGGTCGAGAGGCAGACACGCTAACCATTTGGCCAACTCGCAGTCTTAATTACAGTAAACTGTCAAAAAAATTCAGCAGAACAGCTGATCACTATTACACTGTGGAGAATGCCAAAGGCCTCCAATCATTCATCAGGTTTCCTAAAAATGCCATTTCATTAATGTAGTTACTTAGGAATTCTTTTGCTTTTATGGTTTTATCACATACTCCTTGAAGATTCAGTTGGTAGAAATCAGATTCTGCTATGTTATGAACCTGAGGATCAAGAAACAGCTCATCAACTCTTACCTATGTGATAGAGGCCAATCCAATCAGTAGCATCGACCTCCTCCTTGATGTCCCAGGAGAGGACTAGGTTCTGTCCACGCCCGAGGGTGAACTCCAGTGTAGAGGCTGTGAGGGAAGAGCGACCCTGTGAACTGACCAGGTCTGTGTCACTGTTAGCTCTAGTGAGTCCTGCTGTTCCACCTGCTGCCGTTTCAGTGCCACCACGCTCGGCTAGGCTCCTCAGATTTTCAGGGCTCAGTGTATGGCGAAGATGAGGGCTTCGTCTTCGTGCACCCTGTTGCTGCTCCCGTGCCACCAGGTGTTCCCGCCCCTGGGGCGCCATGCCAGGCGCCTGGTGGGAGCGGGGCCTGGATGGCAGGACCGCTGTGGCAAGAGATGGCCGAATGGTTGCTGCTGGTATGGAGGCAGGACCAGGAAATGTCTGGTATTTTCAAAAAGGATTATTGGTAGGTTATTTGTCTATGAGGGTAATATTCTAAGCCTGTACTTGAGGTTATGGATCCTGAATGAAAGACAAGGCACAGACTAGAACAACTGTTAAACTTGGACCAGCAATGCAGCTCACAGTAAGCAGCCACAACCTGAAAGTGAAGCGAGAGAGAGAGAGAGAGAGAGATGGAGATATTAGTATTTGTGGCATGTGTCAGCAGCAAGAGCGTCAAATTACTTCAGCCAAAGAAAGGAATCTCTGAATTGGCAGCCATCATTAGAAAGGACAGGAGCATTGCCCTCGAAAGTCAAACTGTTCAAATACAATACAGTAAATAACCTCACTTCTGGGGAGGACATCACCCCACATGCCCATAGTTACTCAATGTCTTTTTTTTTTAATCATTTTTTTTGTCAGAGTGACTGAAGACAGTCATACCAGTACCATTAAAATCCTCTCTTTTTTTTTTTAATCATACACCCAGGATGGGGTGCGCACACACACACACACAGACACACACACACACACACACACACACACACACACACACACACACACACAATTTATCACAGCCAATCTACCCACAAGCATGTTTTTGAATCATGGTAAGAAACTGGAGAGCCCAGAGGAAGTTCATGCAAACACAGAGAAAATATGCAGTAACCTGAGCTCAGGATCAAACCCGGGACCCTGGAGCTGTGAGGGAGCAGTGCTACATTCAGCTGGTAAACTGTATGTGATCTTATTTTTATTTATTTATTTGTTTATTTGCACATGATAAAAGAGATTTACAAGAAAACATAAATGGAACAAAAACAGAAAACATGCTGGGGGAAGAAAAAAAGCACAATGGCTTGTTCTAAGTCTTCCCCCATTTAAATTAACAAGTAATTAATACAAATTTAACAAATTAGAATAACAACTATATTAACAATAGTAAATAATAACAAATAATAACAAAGATAATGGGGCGGCACGGTGGTGTAGTGGTTAGTGCTGTCGCCTCACAGCAAGAAGGTCCTGGGTTCGAGCCCCGGGGCCGGCGAGGGCCTTTCTGTGTGGAGTTTGCATGTTCTCCCTGTGTCCGCGTGGGTTTCCTCCGGGTGCTCCGGTTTCCCCCACAGTCCAAAGACATGCAGGTTAGGTTAACTGGTGACTCTAAATTGACCGTAGGTGTGAATGTGAGTGTGAATGGTTGTCTGTGTCTATGTGTCAGCCCTGTGATGACCTGGCGACTTGTCCAGGGTGTACCCCGCCTTTCGCCCGTAGTCAGCTGGGATAGGCTCCAGCTTGCCTGCGACCCTGTAGAAGGATAAAGCGGCTAGAGATAATGAGATGAGATGAGATGAACAAAGATAATAATATAATAATTGGTAACAAAATTATACATTAAACTGTAACTGGTATCATAACTGAAATAAATATAAACAATGTCAATTGCAGATAACAAAATATAAGTTAATGAGTGAAAATAAGAAACGAATAAAATGTAACCTAGGATCTATACATAAAGTAAAAAAAGTATAATTGATTGATTTCGAATGGTGAATAAATGTTGTACTAATAACAGAAGCCTGGTGCATGGTGTAGTGTAATATTTTACAATTTGATCCAAGACTGAACTATATTTAAAGATAAAGGTCAAGTGTGGCTGGGGAATGAAAGTAGGTGGTTTTTGAGATTACGTTTAAAACTAATCATGGATGTAAAACTTTTAAGGCGGAGGGGGAGGTTATTCCATTCAATTACACATTTGTATTGAACGCTCTTTTGACCTAGGGATGTTCGCACTAGGGGGATATGTAGTTGGTCGCTTTGTCGAGTTTGGTAAGCATGAAATTGGGAATTAAGATTTAAAAAACTATCAAACGTGTCTGGAAGAGAATTTCTAAGAAATTGGAAAGTGAAGATATTTAGCTGAAGTCTATTGATATCAATAATATTTAAAATCTTAAGCTTCGTAAATAGAGGTAAAGAATGGGCATAAAAACTGGATCCGGCGGCCATACGAACAAATCTTTCTTGGAGTAGTATTAGGTGCTGTAGTGTAGTTTTGTAGGCATATCCCCATACAATATTTCCGTAGGTCAGATATGGGTATATTAAGCTATTATATATGGTGATAATGGTTTGTTGAGTGAGAAGATGTTTGATTTTTCCCATAAGTCCAATAGTTTTAGATATTTTATTACATAACATGGCTATATGTGGTTTCCAGGTCAGTTTGTCATCTATTATTACGCCTAAGAATTTAGCTTGACACTCTTGAGAAAGGGGCATACTTTTTAGTAAGATTTTTGTGTTATTTCTATTGTAGGTTTTATTTTTATTACAGAAAATAAGGAAGTATGTTTTTTTGGCATTGACATATAATTTGTTAGCCTCGAACCAGATAACAACTTTTTCTAATTCTTGATTAGCTAGTTTTAAAGTTTGAGTGTGAAAGGAAAAGATTGGAGTCATCTGCAAATAAGATAAAGAAGATGACTGTGGAAGCTTGTGCAAGGTCATTGATGTAAATTAGAAATAGTAAAGGTCCTAAAATTGATCCCTGTGGTACTCCGCATTGTACTGTTTTAAGTGTAGATTTAGTGTTGTTAATTGTTACATATTGTTGTCTGTCAGATAGATAAGAAGAGAACCATTTTAATGCAGAGTCATTTATGCCATATCGTTTTAGTTTGCTTAGTAGAATAGAATGACTTACTGTGTCGAATGCTTTAGATAAATCGAGAAAAATCCCAATGGTGTACTCTATTGTTTATAGCTGAGGAAATTTTGTCCATTAACTGAATCAGTGCCATAGAGGTGGAATAGCCCTTTCTGAAGCCTTTCTGGTGTTTGTATAGGATGTCATTATGATCTAAATGTTTCAGAAGACGGTTATATATTAGTTTTTCGAGCACTTTAGATATACAGGGGAGGACAGATATGGGTCGATAATTGTTGATATTAAGTGGATCACTACTTTTAAAGATGGGAGTTACCTTTGCAACTTTTAGTGAGTGAGGAACAACTCCATTTTGCAAGGAAAGAGTAAGAATGTGTGTAAGAGGGGCAATGATATAGGGCAGGGAAAGTTTTAGAACTTTAGCACTTATTTCATCATGCCCAGCAGCTGAATCTTTTAGGTTTTTGACGATGTCTGTGATTTCGGCATTAATTGATGGTATAAAGGTCGATAAATTAGATTCTACTTGTAAGGTAATGTAGTTCAGAGGGTCCTGTGGTCGTTTTTGTATTTTGCTTTCTAGTGAAGGCCCAATAGACCCCTTCACAGTAAACGTCATTCATACGTAAGCGGAAATTGCGCGTGCAGCCTGGACCCAAAAAAGACTCAGAAATGCCTAGTTGTTGTGTTTTCGGGTGTCAGAATCATAGCAGTGATGGGGTTAAAATGTTCAGAATTCCAGCAGGATCTCACCCATTCAAAAAAAAAATCGCCGACGTCTATGACTACAAGCCATCAAACGTGTAGACTGGGATGAAAGCACTATCAAAAATGTGCGGGTTTGCAGCGCCCACTTCATCACAGGTAAGATCAGGCTATTTATTAAATCTTTCTTTTTTATTCTTTCTAGTCTTCGTTTATTGATGTAGCAAAATACTTTGGTAACGTTTGTCTGATTAGCTGGGTCATAGTTACACAATGTAATGAATATTGTTAGCATGTTAACTTAGCTTTGCATGCAATTTTGTTTGTAGGAGAGGTCTCGCTTGACTCAAGCAGTCCAGATTTTGTGCCATCATTATTTGTGTATGCCGAAAATCACAATTTTAAAGCAAGGATGGAAAGGTAAAATTGTGTGCCCTCACTCTAAATGCCAACTTACGTTGACTGCTCTAACCTAGCTCCCGCCCCGTTCAGTTTCATTTCTGGTCTCTGCCTCTCGCTTTTTACGCAGCTCTGATTTCTCTTAGCTGCACTCTTTACACTATCATTCCTTTCATGCCATTACCTCCTGCAAATTGCTGTTTAGTGTTGGTATTTGCTGTTGTAGCTAAAGCCACATTGCCATCACATCACTGGCATAATTTGATTAAAACAAAATGAATATGAATGTCCCATTGTTAATCAAGTTGTACATGCCCGCACATAATCATATGCGTCTAAAGACTTGTAGGCACGAAGTTTTTCGCGGGTGTACACTGAAGTCTTGTCAATAAGGTACGAGTATATATCTGGCCATTGTATACCAGGGAACTTACTAACATCGTCCGTCCACTCTTTTATTAAATGCGGATCCGGTAGGCGATGTCCACTTGTTAGAGTTAACTTATTTATGTAGCATTCTCAATCTTGTAACGACAATTGTTTTGCATAATCTGACAGCTCATAATGCCGGTCTATGGGCAGCGCCATTGTTTCTGGGTCCAGGCTGCGCGCGCATCCTGGCAACGGTCGGTTTGTTTACAAACATGTGAAGGGGTCTATATTGACAAAAAAAATCAATGAATTCATCACATAGTTTTCTTTATTTTCGATAGTTTTATTTCCAATTTGAATCTTGTTTGGACTGGGTGTTTTTATTTTGTCACGATTTAAGACGTCATTTATCATTCTCCATGTTTGTTTTATATTAGAAGCGGCTTCAGTAAACTTTCTGTGATAGTATTCTTTCTTTGCAGTTCTAAGGAGATGATTTAGCTGATTTCGGTACTTTTTGTAGACATTGTGGTTAAGTGGTGTAGGGTTCTTGACGTACTTAGCATAAAGTTTGTTTTTTCTGCGTATTGATTTTAATATTCCACTACTTAACCAAGGTTTTTTTCGAGAATGGTTGAAAATTTTTGCGTTTTTCTTAGGAAAAATTTTCATATAAAGATCTGTACGTTTCAAGAAACTGATTGTAAGTTTTCTCTGTGTCCGCCTCGCTAAGTATGTTGTCCCAAACTATACCTGATAGGGATTCTGTAAATCTCTGAATGTTTGTCATGTTAATGAGACAGTAAGATATTTTGTCTGTCTTCCTAGTTGGTTCCACTAAATCAGATATAAGGAATATAGGAAAGTGATCTGATATATCTGTTACCATAATCCCAGCCGTGTAGTCGATGTTAAGTGTGTTTGTGTATATGTTATCAATTAAGGTAGCAGAGTGTGGGGTAATCCTGGTAGGCTTGTATACAAGAGGGAAAAAGGAGTTAGAGAAAATGTTATTAATGTGATCAGTAGTAGGGAAATGCAAGGTTTTAAGTAAGTCTATGTTATAGTCTCCAAGAATGTAGCAAGTACTCTTTTCTTTGTTGATGTTATTCAGGCATTCTGTCAATTGGTTATTAATTGTTGAATGTCTGTATTAGGAGGATGGTATATGCAGCCAATGACGATTTTTTTCCCCTCATTACCATTTGAAAACAGTTCAACAAAAATACACTGCGTGCCCGATTCATCGATTATAAATTCCAAGTCGTTTCTTTCTATATAAGATAAATCATTTCTTATGTATAGAGAAACCCCCCCACCTACCTTGTTCAGTCTACAGTGATGAATGCTTTTATACCCGGGTATGTTATAATTGTGGATTGTATTTTCAGTTAGCCAAGACTCTGTGAGAGCAATTACTGAGAACCTATGTTTTATAGAGTATAGGTATTCAGTGAGCTCCTCGAAGTGGCGCGAAAGGCTCCTTACATTTAAATGAAACAGAGAGAATTGCTTTTTCTTGATTTGCGTGTACTGATGAATGAGTCAGTGTTGTAATACTGTGTGGTGCTCTTAGAAGAACTATAGTAGTTATTAAAGAAATTTAAATCAGGGTTGAGAGATGAAAAGTGTGATTCATAAACATTTTCATTTAAGTCAAATGGATTAAAAACTAGGGTACTTAAGTCACTGTTACTTATTTGTGAAGGTAGAGATGGCTGTTTTTCAGTAGTGGAGAGCATGAGGTTTGATTACCGGCGATGACTTAGTCGAGTCTTGTTTCTTCGTGTGTTGGCCCTCCTTGGTGTGTCTCTCGATGGGTGCACGACCAGCCGATCGTACCGTAAGTATGCCACGTTTCCTCTCTCTCTTGCTGCCCGCATTTCCGGGAGGAGTTCTTTCCTCTTTTGGCGTACTGCTTCTGAGAAGTCTTCATTGATGTAGATGTTCGATCCTTTGAGGTACTTTGCTCTCTGCATGATGGCTTCTTTGTCTTTGTATCGGAGAAGTTTCGCAACAATGGGTCGTGGCCGGCCGTCTTCCTGGAATTTTCCATTACGATGAGAACGTTCGATTTCAATCTTAAGTGGGTCGAGCTTGAGTTTGTCCTTGAGAATTTCTCTGACTTTCTGTTCACATTGGTACCAGTTCTCTTGTTTGTTGTCAGGGACACCGTTGATCAGAATGTTATTACGACGAGACTGGTTCTCCAAGTAATCGGATTTATGAAGGATCATGTTGATGTCAGCTCCTAGACGATCTATTTTCGTCTCAACTTCCTTGATATTGTGGCCCTGGTCATGTTGTTTTGCTTTACCGTTTTGGATTTCCGCCTGGGAGAATTGTAGACTGTCCTTTATTTCCTGCACCTCGCGGATGAGACTGTCCATTCTTTTGTTGTTAGTATCCATTACTGTTGCGATGAAAGACTGAAAGGTGGATTGTTGTCTCATCAACAGGTCCTCATATTTTGCCCTTTGTTGATCTAGCATTTCTTTCAGGGTACCAAGAGTGACTACGTCCTCATCATTTAGTTGTTTTTGTCCTCGAGTAGGCATGGTATCGACGGTATGTGGGAATTTAGAGATCACACAATTCCTACCTGGGTAGATCTAATTAGTGGAATCCGATGTAAATTTGGCGGGAGTGGGGATGGACACACCGCGCCGCGGGGGCTCCTTTTAAGCCCGCTATGGTTAATCCGCGTGAAACAGAAGTGTAGACAACTCGCTGCCGGGCTCGCCAGGCCGAGCTTATGCCATTAAAGAGGATTTTTCAAGATAATATAGTTTTAAAAAATGCTACACAGGATTACTGCTGGGGAAAAAAAAAGCACACGTTGGACACCAGGTTGCCGAAAACTATTATGCTAGGATATGTCCTTTAAAGATTAAATTACACCACAAACATATGCATCTGTTGAGAAAGGGGTTCTGTGGTCTGATGAGACCAAAACAAACCAAGTCTTTTAGACAAAACTGGTAGCTTTTTTATAGCGGAGGCAAGACAGGTACAATAGCATATTTTGCATGTCTGCGTGTGTGTTTATAAACTACTGAGGAACACGGGTGATTGCTCTGACAACGAGGGAGGCTCAGCCTCCTCTAAAAATGATGAACATCGTGTAGGATGAATTGCGCTAGGCTTATGTTATAGCCGACCTTATAACATTGCTATTTCAGATCCAGAATCATAGAAATATATGTGCTCAACCCAACTACAGTGCGAAATCATTCCGTTTTAACTTTCCCCAGTTCGCCTAATGTGTGCGTGAGTTTTTCCCCCTCGTGACAGCGCGATGCAGCCCAGCCTCAGTGGACTTCAATGGCATTTGGGAGCTATGCGCTTTCAATCTCAAAATGCAAGACGGTTATTGGACAAATACTGCGAAAACGCCCGCCCACGGAGTCTCACGGACTCCCAGCCTCAGTGGACTTCAACGGCATTTGGGAGCTATGCGCTTTTCAATCTCAAAATACAAGATGGTTATTGGACAAATACTGCGAAAATGCCCGCCTACGGACTCCCAGCCTCACATGGGAGGGATATGGCAGTTTCCACGAGGAAACTAGTGATTGGTGAAAGCGGCCGGATATTTTCTTTGATTGACAGCTCGTTTCAACTATAGACAGGCAGCAGTGAATCTCAGTTCAGTCCCATGCGGATTCGCAAGTGTTGTGGTGTATTGTAAGAGATCAGCTTGCATTTCGATTTCATTCATTACATACAGTTTCTACCAGCTTTTTTAGTTTGTATATATTTTCATTGTAAATAAAGTGTAAATATAGTGTTGTCAAGTTTGCTATCTTAGTTACAGAAATTTTGTTTATTTGAGTGACTGAACTTGAACTTGAGGGGGCTAGTCAGCTAGCAAGAAAGCTGCGCACGGATGCCAAGCATTGCTGATTTAATTTTGGCGAAGCCATTTGCCAGTCTTCCTTTCGAGGAAAAAATTAAAGAGCAGGGTAGACCAACGCCTCAAATTGACTTGGTGAAAAAGGTAGGGAATAATACTCGTTCCTTTCAGCTCTCCTGGTACGAGAAAGTGAATTGGCTAACAGCAAGTGACCCACATCAACAACAGTAAATAGGCTACTTTGGTAATATGTCATGGATGGACCAAAAATATAGAATCTATTTAAAATGTTTATGCTGAGTATATTATATTGGAATATATATTTTTCTGGATATGAATTAAACACAGCTACAATTTGGAAAACATTTTTAAACAAAAACACAGCCGAGAACATTTCACACTACAGACCCGGATTAAAAGTGAAGGGTTATCAAAATTGTCAATAAAACATTTCTCAGTCAAAATAAGTAAAATATAGGGAAAGTGACATTGAATGAAATGTGTGGCACCCAGCTCTATGTTTGGCTCCCCAAGGTCAGTGCTTGTGCCTATTCCAGAACACTCTGCTGTTACTGCTGAGGTTCCTGACAAAGAGCTGCTTTCAATAATGATCAATTTTTAAACAACATGCCACAATTTTACAATATAAAATGTTAAAATATACCCCCCCCAACACCACCATCATGTATATTGGACAGTAGGCTAATGGGCCAAAAGAACCTGTTATTTCACAGTTTGTGACCCTGCCAACAATCAGCCAGATCAGAGGCAAGAGTATGGGCAAAATTGATGTGTTTTTTCTTTTAAAATCTGGAAATATTGTAACCGACCAGCCTCCCCTGTTTGAAAGACTACCAGCCGCCACTGATGAGGAACAAATGTCCCCACAAGGATAGTAAAATCTGACAATTTCGACCTTGTCTAACATTTGGACATTTGTATGGTCCTTACAAGGAAATTGCTGCTGTTGTGTTTTTTAAACAAAAATTTACATAAAATAAAATAAATGACCCAAAACGTTTCCTTTTCATTACTGAGGTTAAGGATAGGTTTAGGTGCAAGCACAGTATTAATTAACTGCAATAATAATTATGTCAATGGAAGGTCCTCACAAGGACAGTGAGACAAATGTGTGTGTGTGTGGTGAGTTTACACAAATTTCTGAAAAAGTAACATCAACAATCACCAATAAATATTATCTTACTTGACCCTTGCTCGCTTGTGAAGCAATATCAAGTTAAATAAAGCCTATATTTCTATAATAAATGAATCTGTAGCCCAGGATTCTGCTGTTTGGTTGTCAGTTAAATGTTGCAGAGTCTTGGTATACTAATGTCCCCATGCGCACTTTATAAACGGGTTAATCTGGAAAAAATACAGCTTGCCCCTTACTAAGAAAAGAGGACTTTATCAGAATCACAGCTGGGTACGAAGTTTGTAGGTAACAACTGTTTGAGTGAAAGTGACATCAGTTATGGAAAAAGGTTTTTTGCTTTTTCGTCTCCACATATTTATGCACAATGAGTCAAGATGATCATTTGAGATTACTGCTGCAAACTGGAGATGCATTTCTGCAAGAAAATGCAGGTGTGATTGTTCCGCAGTGCAAAAAAAAAACAAAAAAACAAAACAACAAAAAAACAACTATGGTTCATGGACAGATGTGTGTGTGTGTGTGTGTGTGTGGGGGGGGGGGGGGGGGGGGGGGGCATGTTTGGTTGCTCTCTGATGAAGCGTGTCCAAGCAGAAAGACTTTGGCTCCAAAACTCCATGTATTTCTAAGGGGCCAAAAATCCACTGTAGTCAATGGGAGAAAAACGTAGGGATGAAAAGCAAGAAAAAGATGAGTGTAGGTCGTAGCTGATTTCATGGATGTGCTGGGTGAGCTGTCCTGAGATGTCATATTAGCCTAAGTTTGATGACTCTCTGATGGAGCAGGACTGAGCAGGAAGACTTTGATTCTGATACTCCATTCATTTCAATGGGGGAAAAAAACAGAACAGGACGGACAAGTTGGAATTGGTTTGGGGTAAATATCTCAAAAACCACAGGAGAAGAAACGTGAAAAAAGGTAGCCTGACGAATAAGAATAGTGTGATGATTGCTTGTGCAATTGCACCAATTATTAACTGGAAAATCTTGTGATGATCTAATCCTTTTCCCAATCGCACAAAAAATATTTAGATGTGTTGATGTTTTAATAGCATCATACTGTGGTATAGTATCATATACGTACAAATCTGTGATTGATCGGTGAGCACAGGAATTTTTTTTTTCATGATGCGATCTGCGAGCATAACCACAGCAAATCTGAGTGTGTGTAGCTGTGGAGTGGTGTTGTTGTGCCAGTAGGGAGCTCCCTGTTATGCACCGGTGGACATTATTGCAGCACTCTGCTGCCTGACAGAATGGGCACCTTGGGGAGCTGGCACTCAAAATGGCACTGGGGTCTCTCTTTGTTCCAAGGTGTGGGTGTGTGTCTGTCTCTGTCTCACACTCACATGCACAAAGCAAGATAAACAGTACTCATGTCATACACTCAAACTCACTTCCACTCAGCTGAAAGCCCAGATACACTACTATGTCGTACCAAATAAATACAACCCCAGATCAGAAGAAGTTGGGATGGTATGGAAAATGCAAATAAAAAAAGAAAGCAGTGATTTCTAAATTTACTTTGTCTTGTATTTCATCAATTCCAACATTTCAGACCAACAACACGTTCCAAAAAAATTGGGATGGGCTAGTAATGAGGTAAAACAATTAAATAATGATGCAATTTGAAACAGGTCATATAAACAGGTGACCGTAATCATGATTTGGTACAAAATCAGTATCCAGGAAAGACCTAGTCTTTGAGGAGCAAAGATGGGCAGAGGATCTCCAGTTTGTCAACAAATGCATGAGAAAATTATTGAAATGTTTAAAAACAAATGTTCCTCAAAGAAAGATAAGAAGGGATTTGGATATTTCACCCTCTATGGTGCATAATATCATTAAACAATTCAAGGAATCTGGATGAATTTCAGCACATAAGGGCAAGGACTCAAGCCTAAGCTAAACACCCGTGATCTCCGATCCCTCAGACAGCACTGCATCAAGAACCATCATTCATCTATAGCTGATAGAACCACATGGGCTCGAGATTACTTTGGCAAACCTTTGTCAGGTGCTACAATGCGGAGTTACATCCACAAACATCAGTTAAAACTTTACTGTGCAGAAAGAAAGCCTTATGTTAACTGTGCCTAGAAGCACCGTCAACTTCTCTGGTCTCAGAGGCATATGGGATGGACCATCACACAGTGGAAATGTGTATTGTGTTCAGACAAATCAGTATTCCAGGTCTTTTTTGGAAGAAATTGATGCCGAGTGTTTCAGACCAAAGAGGAAAAGGACCTCTTACCAGACTGTTACCAGGAACAAGTCCAAAAAGCCAGGGTCTGTCATGGTATGGGGTTATGTCAGTGCCCTTGGCAAAGGTAACTTACAGTTCTATGATGGAGCATTAATGCAGAAAAGTACACTGAGATTTTGGAGCTAGAGGCCTGCACTCCCGCGGGAGTCCCGTGGGACTCGCAGGACCCGCCGCAAAGCAGTGCGGCGCGGGACAAATTTTGAAAGCTCATTGCAGGTGCGGGCGGGAGCAGGAGTGCACATATGCGGGCGCGGGCGGGAGCGGGAGTGCACATATGTGGGCGCGGACGGGAGCGGTGATAAGCTGCAGTCTCGCTAACTAAAAACGTGTTTAAAATAAAATTTATAAATTATTAATTTATGTCTATCATATATAATTTGTGCTGGATATTTTATTTGGCATTAATAAAAACATTTTAAGATGCCTAAATTTGCAGAGAGAGTCAGATTGCCAGATTGAGTGAGGAATGGCATCTTAAATTTGCCATTGATCACCCTAATGACTCGCCGTTCACACCCAGCCTCCAGTGACCCACACTAAGATGATGCCTCAATGACACCTTAGATGAGCTGGTCATCAGAATTCTGATTCTGATCCAGGAGAGGATAAATAACTCTCGTACGTTTCCGATTCCTTTCCTCTTCCGTGTTTGAGATCTCCGATCATGGCAGAAGAGCAGAGCTCCTTTACTGAAGCTCACAGTGCTTCAAAAGTAAGTGCTGCTTTAAAAAGAGGTACATTTACCGTTAAAAAGTCAAGAGTCCTGAAATCGGACATTTTAGTTAGAAATGCTTTACAAATGTAAACTGGGTTAGCCTAATGTTTTGTATGGCTGAACAATAAATATACCAAATTTCCACTTGGAATTACGTGCTCGCCTGTCTTTTTTTTATTGTTTATTATTATTATTATTATTATTATTATAGACACTGACGAAGGCAACAGCTGAAACGTTTGTCTCCTGCTGCTGCTAAAAACAACTGAAAAGAAATGTAACTAAAAGAATAAGTTCAAGAGTGCGATCCATCTCTCCTTTCACACTAATTATTCATAGGAGACGCACCACGGGAGAGCGCATACTTAAATGATTAGCCTACTTAAATAATTATTATTATTAGGTCTACATGCTGCCATTTCAACATTCCGAATTCAGAAACAAGGTAAATAATAACAAACGTGAACGTGAGCTGTAGATATTTATGCTCAAATCCACTCAAAGTAGGGGGCGGGGCACCATCACGCTGTGTCAAGACAAGAACTTTCCTGAGAAATAATGTGAACGTCTGCATCATGCAGGATTTGCGGGCGGGAGCGGGACTGAAAATCATAATTCTTTGCGGGCGGGAGCGGGACTGAAAAATCATAATTCTTTGCGGGCGCGGGCGGGACTGAAAAATCCGACCCGCGCAGACCTCTATTTGGAGCAACATATGCTGACTTCAAGACGACATCTTTTCCAGGGAGATTTCAACAAGATAAGGCCAAAAAAATGTGTGTGTTTCCAGTTACCCGACCGACCCTAATCCGTACCGCCCGACCCTAAACTTTTTTTTCGTTTTTTTCCCAGTCGCGACTTTTACATATAACCCAACCGCATGAACCGGAAGTTTTTGTCACTCACTGGGAAAATCAGGGCTTTCCACAAGCACCATACAGCCGACTACACAATTAAGTCCAGCCGGCTACTTTAATGACTTATTTTTGTAGCCCACAGGCTCTAAATATTAATTTTCGATTTTAATAAAATTAAATGTTTATCGAACAGACTGACAATAATGTCAAACTGAACCGCACTCATTTAAGTTGTGATTCGCGCTGTTTGAACCGATAATAACCACAAATTCCCCGCCGACTTCGTTGATCAGGGAGAGTAACTCATCCGCGGCCCCGACATGCGGTGTGTGCGCGTGCACTCAGCGGAGGCAGTAGTGTGTCGGGGCCGTCGGAGGGAACAGAAGCAGAGATAACGCTTATTTTGTCTTTCACCTAGAGACATGATTCAAACTTTAAAACGGAGACAAAATTCTCCTGTGTGGATCTGGCATTCAACTTTTTTGCTAGGTTCTATACTTTTTGATCAGTCACAGATCAAACACCATGAGCAAATCTGGAGAAATTCAGACTTTATAATGGGTGTCTATTGCGTTACACACCAGTGGAGCTCAGGAGTTGAGTGTAGGCTGCTTGAAAAAAAAAGCTCTAACTTTCTCATTTAAACTGTTTTCTCAGCCACAATTTTCACTCTACACACACAACTTTCTCAAAAGTTGTAGTCACACATTGTGTGAATCAAGACAAGTGTCTACCTGAGTGACAGGATTTACAGTTTTTGAATGGGAAGCCTGAAAGTAAGGAGAGGACAGCCGCGCTCTCCCATAGACTCACATTATAAACGTGGCAGCGCTTTTACTGCAAAATCAGAAAAGTCACTTGTTTTTAACTCGCTCTAGTGTCCACATTTTTTACACTAGGGACAAAAAAATTTACATTAATGTGTTCATGGGAGCCTTGTAGCACTCAATGTGAAAGAATTTTGTGAATAGCTCCTTCCATTTCCGTGTAAATCAGCGATGTTCGAGGAGAGGGAACTCTGAGGTGGGGTTTACATTAGACCGTATCAGCGGATCATCAGATTAACGTTTTTAAAACGATTAGCGTGCACACAGCAACGCCAATACACGATTCGCGTGCACACAGCAACGCCAATACACGGATACGCTCGGCTCCGCAGGCATCCTGCGCTCCAAATCACTCCGCCCTGAACAGAGAATGCCCTCTGGAGGGTGCGCACTCCGGCCCTGCGCAGCTCACAGAGCGCGCGAGTGAAGTGCACAAGCAGTGATTCGGGACTGAGCCGCTGTGTGTGTGATCTCAGTGCATATCGTCCATGCGCGTCACTTACCACTTGCAAGTGGAAGGATGGCAAGCCTAAAGACAATCATAACTACACAATGGGCAGTATTTGCATCAGTATTTGCAGTATTTTCATACTTTTATACTCTTTAATGAAAGGCGATACAAGGCGGAAGTCTGCGCCGTTTTTCAGCAGTCGCGTCACATGACCAACGCCAGCTAATCAGGAAGGTGGATGTCACAGTGACGTTGTCCAATGACAATGCCAGCTAGAGCTCAGCACAGCGTATCCACGTATACTCAATGTTTACACAGCACCGGACCAGACACGATCTGGATTGAATACGTGGACCCTGGCGGATTCCCGTTTCCCGGCGTTTCCAGGCGTTTTAATGTAAACGGACAGTGCATCCGCGAAGAAAACGAGACAGATACGGTCTAATGTAAACTTGGCCTGAGAAAAAGCGCTCTTTGCTTGTTATATTGTGTCTTTTCCCTGCACCGTTACCAAGGCGACGAGCTCCACTCAGGGAGCAGAGAGGGGCGGGGCTGCTCTCTCTCTCTCTCTCTCATGGTGTATTGAGCTGTTATATTTACAGAAAAATTCATGTTAAAAGGTGTCTCATGCTGCATCAGATTCATCAGAAGGTGGTAACTCAGGTGACCTGCAAAGAAATTCATTATATTTTGTGAAATTATTCCTGTCTAAATATAGGTTATGGCAGCCATCTTGAAAAAAAAATTAAAAAAAAAAAAATGCCTGCCTACCGACCCTAGTTTTGAAATCTACGTAACCGGAAACACACATCTTTTTTTTTTTGGCCTAATGCAAAATCACATTCTGCACACATTACAAAGGTGTGGCTGTGGAAGAAGAGGGTGCCTGTCCCCTCTGTCCCCAATAGAGTATGTGTGGAGAATTTAGAATTGAAAAATATGACAACGGCGACCCCGTACTGTTGCACACCTTAAAACCTGTTTACAGGAAGAATGGGACAAAATAACACCTGAAACGCTTCATCACTCTGTGTCTTCAGTACATAAACATCTTTTAAGTGTTGTGAGAAGTAATGTCAATGTTATAAAGTGGTAAATGCTTTACTGTCCCAACTTTTTTTTAAATGTGTTGCAAGAATCAAAATTGAAATCTCATCTCATTATCTCAAGCTGCTTTATCCTTCTACAGGGTCGCAGGCAAGCTGGAGCCTATCCCAGCTGACTGCAGGCGAAAGGCGGGGTACACCCTGGACAAGTCGCCAGGTCATCACAGGGCTGACACATAGACACAGACAACCATTCACACTCACATTCACACCTACGGTCAATTTAGAGTCACCAGTTAACCTAACTTGCATGTCTTTGGACTGTGGGGGAAACCGGAGCACCCAGAGGAAACCCACGCGGACATGGGGAGAACATGCAAACTCCACACAGAAAGGCCCTCGCCGGCCCCGGGGCTCGAACCCAGGACCTTCTTGCTGTGAGGCGACAGCGCTAACCACTACACCACCGTGCCGCCCAAAATTGAAATATGCATTTATTTTAAAAAAATTCATGAGGTAAAACATCAAATAATGCGCTGTTGTATTGTCTTGTTCGATGTCAAATATTATTTACAAATTATTGTTTTCAGTTTTAATTTACATTAACATACCATCCCAACTTCTTCTGATTTGGGGTTGTAACTTTGACTATGCACCTTTCATTATTTATCATTATGACATACTATAATACTTCATTTATGGCAGCTGAATTAATTTAGCCAATAATTGGTCAACTTTAACTACAGTACAGTGGACGTTTCCCTACTCCTAAAGTTCACAGTGAAAACAGCAGCATTTTAGCAAATAAGCTGAACACCATGTTTTAAAGAAAATGTTATGTTGCCTTTTATTTATTTGCATTCGTGTGCATGTTGTGAATGCCGACCTGTCGTCAGCTTAAACGGTTAGAAAAGCCGAATCAGTACAAACAATCAGTGAGACAGCTTCAAGTATCAAACATTTGGGTTTTACTTCCCCCATTTTCAGATTTGGATAATTTCAGTTAGATCTTTATTAATCACAGAAATTGTTCCAGGATGTTTCTTTCCATACTTTGAAGACTGACACTGACTGCTCAGTACTGCATTTAGATTAATACAGGCCTTGATTCAGGCTTTGGGGGAGAATTTTGTTTTACAATTTTACAACCCCAATTCCAAAGAAGTTGGGACAAAGTACAAATTGTAAATAAAAACGGAATGCAATAATTTACAAATCTCAAAAACTGATATTGTATTCACAATAGAACATAGACAACATATCGTCAAAAGTGAGACATTTTGAAATTTCACGCCAAATATTGGCTCATTTGAAATTTCATGACAGCAATACATCTCAAAAAAGTTGGGACAGGGGCAATAAGAGGCTGGAAAAGTTAAAGGTACAAAAAAGGAACAGCTGGAGGACCAAATTGCAACTCATTAGGTCAATTGGCAATAGGTCATTAACATGACTGGGTATAAAAAGAGCATCTCAGAGCGGCAGCGGCTCTCAGAAGTAAAGATGGGAAGAGGATCACCAATCCCCCTAATTCTGCGCCGACAAATAGTGGAGCAATATCAGAAATGAGTTTGACAGTGTAAAATTGCAAAGAGTTTGAACATATCATCTACAGTGTATAATATCATCAAAAGATTCAGAGAATCTGGAAGAATCTCTGTGCGTAAGGGTCAAGGCCGGAAAACCATACTGGGTGCCCGTGATCTTCGGGTCCTTAGACGGCACTGCATCACATACAGGCATGCTTCTGTATTGGAAATCACAAAATGGGTTCAGGAATATTTCCAGAGAACATTATCTGTGAACACAATTCACCGTGCCACCCGCCGTTGCCAGCTAAAACTCTATAGTTCAAAGAAGAAGCCGTATCTAAACATGATCCAGAAGCACAGACGTCTTCTCTGGGCCAAGGCTCATTTAAAATGGACTGTGGCAAAGTGGAAAACTGAATCAAAATTTGAAGTTCTTTATGGAAATCAGGGACGCCGTGTCATTCAGACTAAAGAGGAGAAGGACGACCCAAGTTGTTATCAGCGCTCAGTTCAGAAGTCTGCATCTCTGATGGTATGGGGTTGCATTAGTGCGTGTGGCATGGGCAGCTTACACATCTGGAAAGACACCATCAATGCTGAAAGGTATATCCAGGTTCTAGAGCAACATATGCTCCCATCCAGACGACGTCTCTTTCAGGGAAGACCTTGCATTTTCCAACATGACAATGCCAAACCACATACTGCATCAATTAAGCATTCTACTGCATAGAAGAAGGGTCCGGGTACTGAACTGGCCAGCCTGCAGTCCAGATCTTTCACCCACAAAAAACATTTGGCGCATCATAAAACGGAAGATACGACAAAAAAGACCTAAGACAGTTGAGCAACTAGAATCCTACATTAGACAAGAATGGGTTAACATTCCTATCCCTAAACTTGAGCAACTTGTCTCCTCAGTCCCCAGACGTTTACAAACTGTTGTAAAGAGAAAAGGGGATGTCTCACAGTGGTAAACATGGCCTTGTCCCAACTTTTTTGAGATGTGTTGTTGTCATGAAATTTAAAATCACCTAATTTTTCTCTTTAAATGATATATTTTCTCAGTTTAAACATTTGATATGTCATCTATGTTCTATTTTGAATAAAATATGGAATTTTGAAACTTCCACATCATTGCATTCCGTTTCTATTTACAATTTGTACTTTGTCCCAACTTTTTTGGAATCAGGGTTGTATAGCTATCAAATGCTGATGGAGTTTTACTTCTTCTAGCTTTGTCTTGGAGCAGAAAGAATTTAAATGGATTGTGTTCAATGGCTTGACTTTAACCTAGAGATGGTACCGATCCCAATACCCGGCATCGGTATCAGTATCAGGCCAATACCAGCAACAATAACAACAAAAAATGGTGGATTGGACATCAGATCCCTCAACAAACAGTGAAATTTGGAATTTGTTTTGGAAAGGATTTTTTTTTTTTATTGGAAATGATTAAATATAAAGATCTGTAATACTTCATGATATTTTTTACAATGCAAGTGATTTTTGTGTGAATGAGTTTTGCACTGTGAAGAGCTTCCATGTTTAAAAAAAAATAATACTTAGTAGGTTTTAAAGAAAACAATTTAAAATACATATCGATATTGGCTGGACACTCAAGTTTTCAGTATCAGAAAAAGAAAACATGGTATTTTGCCATTTCTACTTTAAATTTCACTCAAACTGTTTTGAAAGTCTGATGTTTTTTTTTTATCTTCACTCGAGTTACTGCTGGTTCCAATTGGATTCTCTGGTAGCACCTGGCTAGTGTGATATGGCCGCACAAACTCCATCGCCAACCATCAAAACAAATGCACAACAATTTCGTTTTTTCCAATAACAACTAGATGTCTTGCATGTTTGGGCAGATGTTTTCCAACGAATATTCTTAGAATTTAGATAACATTTGAGAAATGCATTATGTTTTTAACAGCATCTTTCCCTCTAAATTCAACTCAGGATTTGAACTCACAATCTCTAGATGATGGGGTGTTCTTAACGTTTTTTTTTTTTAATTGAACCCTGGCATCTTGGCAATTGTTGAACTACTACTTTTTGGCACTTTTAATATCTATGATCCAATCTGATTTAGTTTTTGAGTTGACCATATAAAGTAAAAATACAGTATACAATAATTAAACTTTTCCAAACAATAGGAAAAAGTACGTTTTTAAAAATGTATGAAAACATGGTCTGAAATAAAGTGGGACATCCACATGCACAAGAATAAAAAGGAGCTTCAAGTATTCCTCATGGAGTGCTCTCAGTTCTGCAAGTCTCTCCAGAGCAAGAGTCAGAAAAATATTGCAGCACTAGAAATTTTTCCTTTACAACTATGTAATGCCTGAGCTCAACACATCACTTCTTGCATGTGATATTATTTTCAAATATTATCACATTTTCTTCATTTTGTATTAATAGCTCACTAACTTTATTACAAAAGCCCTGAACCAACAGTTGGGAGGAAAAAGTAGACATGTTCTGGAATTATTTTGATTTCTTCCATTACTTTGATGCATTATATAGTTCAATTTAATATTTACTCCGTTTCTCCCCACAGTTGTACACACTCACCAGCCACTTTAACAGGAACTTGTTCTTGATTCTAAGATAAGCTTTTCTGCTCACCACGGTTGTAAAGAGTTACTATAGCCTTCCTAGCAGGTCGAACCAACCTGTGCTGTTTCCCAAAAGCATCGTAGCACAAAGATAATCATTAAAGGGTAGAGCTCCATGAAGACATGGTGCTAAAGGTTGGACTGGAAGAACATCCGGCTTACTTACTATCTGGGGAACAGCACAGTAATAAGAGTTATAAGATAATAAGACTTATAATATCTAATAAATTAGTCTTATTTACAGATTGTGGTGTATTAAATCAAAATAATGAGATATCCACTAGAAATAATGATGCTGTCTTGAAATAAGTTAGTAATTAAATATATAAATTGAACTGACACTTGCGGTTCAGGAGATTCAAAATTTATACACATTTCATCTGTTGAAGACATAATCATCCAAATAGATGGGTTTTACTGAACAGTAGAAAACAGTGGAAGCACACAGTAGTAAAGTAAAATAGGTTTAGTTACAATCTAAGATCCCATTTGCATGAAATGAGAAATGGTTACCTGGATATCAGTATCATGGTCATGACCAACCTGAACCAGATTTTGTATTTATAACATGCAGTATTTGTATTTTTTCAATGCACGGTCATATGAGCCAGATTACCTCAGGAAGTGGTCTATCTGATCTGACCTGACATTGTTACAAACATATTTACTCAAATAAGTGTTAATGCTGCCTTCGCATGCACTTTCCCACTTCAGAATCCTTTAGAGAGCTAAACCAGTGGGTTCTATTTAGAGTAACAAATAATTTATTTACTATCAGCCAATGAAACTGTTCTTTCCTCTGCTATTATAAAAAGATAACGGAACATAAATTATATTTGTAATTAAAACTCAAAGAGATGTTCATGTAATGTTCTGGTAGAGATGCCAGAAAAGGCAGCAAATGAGATCTATAGCAAGTGTGTGTGTTGTTCTGTCCATACCATGGAGACCTCTTTCAAATACATTTACATGTGACCCAAATTTTATTTTGGAGTGGGGAAAGTAGGGGAAAAAGTGCTTTAAATGCACATGACCTGACACTGTGTTTGTGTTTTGTTCATGTGTGTGTAAGGAACGCAGGTCTAATCATATACTTTAAATATCCTGACTTATTTTACTTTACTGGCATGTTACTTTCATCCTTTTGGGTGCTTAACACAAGTTTCCACTAGATCCCAGTGTTTGGTTGGATTCTTATGCAGGAATTTGGAAAGAAGCTAGCATTTGGGTCAGTTTTCTTGCTGTAATGTTCCCATAGCGGCAAAATATATCCATGATTGAATAACACAATCAGCCACCATGACGCTGTACTGAGAGGAATTTATTGCCCTGTTCTTTACTGAGGAGTTCATGCATTTTGTCATTTTCATTGATTTATTCCCACCTTGTGGTCAGGCTTCCTGGGACTGGCTCCAGATCCACCGTGACCCTGATTGGGATAAAGCGCTTGCTGAAAATGGAATAACGAATCACTGGCTTGTCAAATTCTGTGGTGTTATATCCATCCATCCATCCATCATCTGTAGCTGCTTATCCTGTACAGGGTCGCAGGCAAGCTGGAGCCTATCCCAGCTGACTATGGGCGAGAGGCGGGGTACACCCTGGACAAGTCACCAGGTCATCGCAGGGCTGACATATACATACATACACATAAATGTGTGTGTGTGTGTGTGTGTGTGTGTGTGTATAGATAGATAGATAGATAGATAGATAGATAGATAGATAGATAGATAGATAGATAGATAGACACACACACACACACACATTATATATATATATATATATATATATATATATATATATATATATATATATATATATACACACATACACACACGTTTGTTTAACAGTCCCATGTCCTGTTTTCAAATCCTGTGTCTGGGTCATAAATACAACCACCCACAAATAATAATAATAATAATAATAATAATAATAATAATAATAGAAGCTCTGTGAGCACAAAGACGGTATGAATGTAGAAGTAAAAGCTGTAAAGGTGTAGTGAAACCCAGCAGTGACTGGCACTGTATAACGTCATAAGCAAAGTGAACCGGTGATCTGATCCTCCTTCATAAGAAGCTCATAACGCGACATCACACACACACGAGCGTTAACATCACAAACCCGATTTCTGCGTATTATTTTCTCCACACGCGCATGTGCAGCTGTGCACTGGGAATTCCCAATCCTGTTTACTGCTGCATCACTGAGCACAATCCAGTCCTGTCATGATAAACATCTGTCCTGCCCAGGATCCTTCTCCAGGTCCCACACACACACACACACCCCTCCTGATGCAGTGCCACGCTGCAGAGATCTGCTTAGTCACAGTAAGAAAACGTGATCGGTTCCGTGCATGTGTTAGAAATGAGGCGCGAGCAGAACGCGGCTTACCTGGTGCGCGTCGGTGAAGTGATGACGGGGAGAAAGTGTGCAGTGTGCACAAGAAACAGGAAAACGGAAATCCAAACGCAACACTATTGTCAGTGTCAGTCAGGTAGCAGTGGAGAGGAAGGCAGGAGTCCTTCCCTGGCCCTGCTATCACGACACGACTGGCGGATTCACCGAACCAAGCCGAGCTCCTCCGGCCAGTGGGTGTGTTACTCTGTCTCTCCGCCTGCGCGCGAGCGCACGCCGACTGTCATGAGCGGAATGTTAATGCAGGACAGAGGGACCCCACTGAGTCTGGCGCTTCCTCCTGTCCCATCATTATCATCATCATCATCCCCTGCAGTGGCAGCTCACAGCGTGCGCGCACACGCGCGTGTCTCTGTGTGTGTGTGTGGGGGGAGGGGGGAATAAAAAAATGTTCATCATCTTGTGGAGGAAAAAATAAGGTGACCAGATTTCTGAGAAGAAAACCAGGGACATTTTCGGTTCGGCGGTGAAAATATTAAAACATCTAATGTTTTCATCTTTGAAATAAAAAAGGGGACATATCTGGTTTTCATGTATTTTGATCACGCATTGCATAAAAAGTGGGATTTTCCTCACTCAGTGGTGCATTGTAGGCCGATTCTGCAACTGCTTTAGGTTAACATTGATTAAAGACAATGTGAAAATCTCTGGTATGGGTACATAGTTGGGCGGCACGGTGGTGTAGTGGTTAGCGCTGTCGCCTCACAGCAAGAAGGTCCGGGTTCGAGCCCCGTGGCCGGCGAGGGCCTTTCTGTGCGGAGTTTGCATGTTCTCCCCGTGTCCAGGGTGTACCCCGCCTTTCGCCCGTAGTCAGCTGGGATAGGCTCCAGCTTGCCTGCGACCCTGTAGAACAGGATAAAGCGGCTACAGATAACGAGATGAGATGCATCTCATTATCTGTAGCCGCTTTATCCTGTTCTACAGGGTCGCAGGCAAGCTGGAGCTGACTACGGCGAAAGGCGGGGTACACCCTGGACAAGTCGCCAGGTCATCACAGGGCTGACACATAGACACAGACAACCATTCACACTCACATTCACACCTACGGTCAATTTAGAGTCACCAGTTAACCTAACCTGCATGTCTTTGGACTGTGGGGGAAACCGGAGCACCCGGAGGAAACCCACGCAGACACGGGGAGAACATGCAAACTCCGCACAGAAAGGCCCTCGCCGGCCACGGGGCTCGAACCCGGACCTTCTTGCTGTGAGGCGACAGCGCTAACCACTACACCACCGTGCCACCACCCATGAAAGTAAATATATTAAATTAATAATTACCATATATGCCACTAGTAATGGACAACGTATTTAAAAATATACAAAACACGCAACACAATATTTAAATAAACAGTTTACTTCAAGCAATTTCAAGGTAGGGTAACATTATTATTATTATTATTATTATTTTTTTTTTAATGTGGCAGCAGGGGCGTGGCCAAGCGTCAGTTTGTGAATGGAGGACAGGGTCGGGGAAGGTGAGTGGCCAAGTCGTTATACCTGTTGTCAATTAACGTGTGCGTTTGTTACAGTGATGGTGGAGCATAAAAGGAGGGGAAGTGCAGAGAAGAGAGTCCCTGGGACCAGAACACAACTGTTCGTGTGTCCTAGAGTGAGCAAGTGAAGCTGAAAAGCTTAAATAAATGTGTGTGTAAACATTATGTCTCGCATGCCGTACTTCTGTACTCCATCCACATCAGGGAAACTGTTACAGTGGTGCTGAAACCCGGGACTACCGAAGGGAGCTAGCCCCATGGAGTCCTTGCCGTTCAAGGACCTTGTCCATGCCCTCACTACCGCTCAGCAGTACCAGCATCAAGTGCTAACGGCCCTCCAGAAGGAGCAGGAACAAAACTTCGAAGCCTTGGTACTGGCCCAGCAGGAAGATCGCCAGACGTTCCAGCACCTGTGTGCATCGGCGGGGTCCTCGACTGCCACCGCAGCGGACCCTCTCCACCTCACCCTTATGAAGATAGGCCCAGATGATGATCTGGAAGCCTTCCTAGCACTCTTTGAGCAAACAGCTGAAGCGTGGGGGTGGCCAGTCGAGCAGTGTGCCTACTTCAGCTGTTGACTGGCGAGGCACAGCTCGCTACGCAGCAGCTCCCTGCCGACAGCTGGCTCATATACGCTGACATGAAGCAAGCCATCCTCCAGCGTGTTGGCCATTCCCTGGAACAACAGCGTCAGTGCTTCTGGACGCTGAAGTTGGAGGAGGTCGGCCGGCCATTTGCGTTCAGCCAACAACTCTGGGACGCCTGCCGGCGGTGGCCCACCTCTCACCAGTCCAACTCACAGAGGTGGCCAAGTTGCAGAAGGAATTTTCCAACATGTTCTCACCCCTTCCCAGCTACACCCACCTCATAGAACACCACATTAAGACACCCCCGGGGTGGTGGTGCGTAGCTGCCCTTACCGCTTGCCTGAACACACACAAAAAAAAGGTGGTTCAGGATGAACTCAAGGCCATGCTCAAAATGGGCATAATCGAGGAGTCCCACAGTGACTGGAGCAGCCTGGTGGTCCTGGTTCCCAAGACCAAAGGGTCGGTCCGGTTCTGTGTGGACTATAGAAAAGTCAATGCAGTGTCTAAATTTGATGCATACCCAATGCCTCACATTGATGAGTTGCTCGATCGGTTAGGCACTGCTCACTTTTACTCAACACTGGATCTAATGAAGGGATATTGGCAGATCCCCTTGACTCCTCTATCCTGAGAGAAAACGGCCTTTTCCACACCGTTTGGGTTACAGTGTAACCCAACAGAACATGACTGTGCATGTGTACATGCATGTGTCCTAGAGTGAGCAAATTGAAGCTGAAAAGCTTTATTGAAGCTGAAAGCTTAAATAAATGTGTGTGTAAACATTATGTCCCACTTGCTGGACTTTTGTACTCCACCTACATCAGGGAAACTGTTAATAATAATAGTAATAATAATAATAATAATTATTATTATTATTATTAAGGATACAAATGATTCCTGCTCTCCCATAGCCTAAATTGTAGCTATAGCTGAATTGACTACCTAGCCTAAATGAGTAGCTATAATCAAAATGTATAGTCCACACCACAACAAATTATTCAAATTACTGACACTTTGGTAACATTACCATAAGCCTGCAGCTTTACATGCCAGCTACTCTGTGGGATGACACACCAATTTGTGTGCAAGTTAGCTTCTACCGTTGAACTGTTACAGTTTTACCTCAGCTGGATTTCTGTTACAGCAATACTACATCTAGCAACAATTTCAGCGGACTAATTGGCGCTATACTGAGCTTTCTCCGGCTAGCATTGGCTGCAGTAGGCTATGATTTGTTAGGTCAATTGCTACATCTCAGTACAGTGTGACAAGCAATGTTATATCAGATACAACATCGCAAAATGTAGCTTACACATTTAAAGGCTAAATAACATAGATGACAAGCAATGTCACTTAGGGCCTACAAGAAGACTATGGTTCACCTGTCCAGGAGCAGATGAAGCGATCTGTCAAAGCTGAATGAATGACTTTAGTTAAGGCAAAGATTCTAGCGCTCTGCTAAAAAGTTGTTCCTCGGCTCCACCAATTAAAATACTGGAAAGGCTATTGCCAGAGGTGTCTTAGAACATCTTTGCTATCAGCCTGAGCCCGTCTTAAAGCAATCCACAAAACAATATGCAAGGTGTCTGCTAAAATCTGGTAGATGTTGTGTGTCTGTTTCAGCGATGGCCGATGGCTGATAAGGAGAGGGAGTGCGGAGAGGTGGCTGTCTCCTGACTAGAGCATGTGTGTGCAGAGGAAAGTGACACTGGAAAGCTATTTCCAGAATAAAAAGAACTGGGTTGAAACATCATTACCCACCTTTCTGCACTTGAGTATTCCACCCACTTCAGGGACTTACTACAGTGGTGCTAAAACCTAGGAATACTGAAGGGAATCACCCATGGAGTCCTTCCCACTCAAAGACCTCATCAATGCCCTCGCCGTCACCCAACAAAGCCAGCACCAAGCACTGACCACCCTCCACAATGAACAAGAGCAGCACTCTGAAGCCTTGCTGCTGGCCCAACAGGAAGACTTCCAGGCATTCAAGCACCTACTCACGTCAGTGGGGTCTTCAACTACCACGGCTGCAGACCCTCCCACATTACCTTAGCAAAGATGCAGCCGCACGATGTCACAGAAGCCTTCATTGCATTCTTTGAGCAAGCAGCAGAGACATGGGGGTGGCCGGTCGAGCAATATGCGGCTTGTCTGCTGCCACTCCTGTCTGGAGAAGCCCAGCTCACCATGCAACAGCTCCCCATCGACAATTGGCTCAACTACAACAACTTGAAGCAAGCCATCATATGCAGCACATTGGCCGCACCCTGGAACAACACTGTCAGCGCTTCTACATGCTGAAATTGGAGGAAATTGGCTGGCTGTTTGCGTTTGACCAACAGCTCCAGGATGCCTGCCAATGGTGGCTGAGGGCAGAATACCACAATGCCAAAGGGATTGTTGATGTGGTGACATTGGAGCAGTTTATTGCGTGGCTGCCAAAATGGACAGTGGAGTGGGTCCAGTGCCACTGCCTGGTATCACTGGATAATGTGGTAGTTGGCAGAGGACCATTTGGCAGCAGTTCCAGTGGCAAGCAGACATCTTGCCAACCCTCTCTCTCTCTCTCTCTCTCTCTCTCTCTCCCTGTCCTGTTCCCCCCACAACTCTCCTACAGCCAGCTCGCCAAGACCATGGTGCCCCCCCTCCCTCCTTTCACTTCTGTATCTGTGTCTTCTTCCCCTCAGGTGAGTGATCCCCAAAATGCTGGTGCAGAGGTGAAGCCTGGGCCAGTATGCTGGTGTTGCAGGGAACCTGGGCTTCTCCAGGGCCAGTGCTCTGCAATGGAGGTGGGAGCCGTGGTCCAGATCCCTGACAAACCAGAGACTGCCCTCATTCGGGACGGAGCATATCGCATAATGATAGATTCAAGGGGATACAGATCACATGTTGGTGGATTCTTGCAGTAATCAGACCTCAATCCACCAAAGCCCAGTTCAAGGTGAGGCACTGGGGGGGAGCACAAGTGGTTTTGTGTGTACACAGGGATGTTCACAAATATCCACTAGTGTCCATCCACATTCTATTTTGGGGAGAATAACAGTGTAGAGGTGGCAGTTAGCCCGCACCTCACCCACCCAGTAATTCTGGGACAAATTGGTCAGGGTTTAAAGGTTTAATGGAGCATGTAGTAGTGGGCATATCCTGCGGTAACATGTCACAGGGGGATTCCGATGTGGCATTGACTGGGGAAGCCATCTCAGAGCCATCCACATCAACACCGTGTCAGAGCAATACGAGGAGAGGGGAGCGGCCCGCCTCTCCTCTCACTCTCTCTCAGGGATTCCCTCAAGGATTTCCCTTTAGAACAAATATGAGATGAGACTCTGCATCATGCTTTTGACCAAGTGAGACTAGCCGATGGTCACGTTCTCCAGCCAAATGCAACACTCTCCTTCCTGTACTTTGCCATTATTAAAGATATATATTATTCCGGTTATAACATGTGACACAGGACACTCAAACTCGTGAGCAAATAACCCAATTGTTCATTCCAATGAGCCATAGGGAACTTGTATTCCATGTGGCTCACTTTAACCCTATAGCCAGACACTTAGGTCAGGATAAGACACTAGCCCAAATAATGGCCTGGTTCTATTGGTCAGAGATTTGCGGGGACGTCCATAGGTGGTGTGCAGCGTGCCGCAAATGCCAGCTGGTGAATCCAACGGCCACTCCAAAAGCCCCCTTGCATCCTCTCCCCTGATCTCGTCGGGCCATTAGATCGGTCAGCATGAGGATATTGCTTTATTTTAGTCCTAGTGGACTATGCAACACGATACCTGGAGGCAGTCCCACTGCATACTAAAGTGATCTCACCTCTTGTTAATTGATATACATGTGTGTGTGTTTTAGTGATGGCTGAAGGTTGATAAGGAGAGGGAGTGTGGAGAGGTGGCTGTCTTCCGACGAGAGTGTGTGCGCATATGTGTGTAGAGGAAAGTGATGGGACATTCCACCGAATGGGTGCCATTTGCTTTTTGTACCACTCCCAAATTAAACTTAATTTGTTATATCTTTTCAACACTGATTATAATAACACACATATTTAACTATTCAAAATGTGTATTGGTCAACCTCAGGCTACGTTACAAAGTTTGGAAGTCAAAGATGGCTGCATTTTTTTCAGTCCTGTTACCAAAACTCTGAAAGTAACAGGACTGAGTTTTTAACCTAGGATTAGCTAATACATGGAATTAAGCCACATGGCGTCATCGCTAATAGCATGACCACACTTAGCACATTCTAGTGATTTACCAAAAATCTGTATTTTTAAAATAAACGAATATCATCTAAGAAATAATTTAAGTAACAGGACAGTATGTTGACATTGACCTTATCAGTCAAAGTTAAAAAAAATCATCAAATATACAGAAAAGTAAATGAGAGAACTAACATTTGGTCTTCCCATGGTCTTCAGAAGACACAACTGATGTAACTTCCTGTTGAGCATGTGATTTATGGAATGTTCCAAATTTGTCAGATGGGGTAATATGTTTGGGTAACAGGACTGAGTGAAAACCTAGGGACACGACTAAAATGTGTATTTTAACTAAGTTATTGTGGATTTCTTATGAAAAAATATATTTAAACCATGGATAGGATATGGAGTCACACAACAGTGCAAAAGAAATACTGTTTCTGAAGGATTTTAATCATAATATTTCATACTTAAGTATAAAGTTAGAGTGTGGGGACAGGTAACACATGCTATTTTTCAGTGTTTTAGGTAGTTTTTATTAATCCTTACAATTATATATCTTAATTTTGAAATCAGATCAATGTGCAGGACATTCTGCGTAATAAGGAAATGTATTTTAAAGTACATTTTTATGTGCATTTATACATATAATTTTCTAGGGACGGAAATAGCACCGATTCGGTGGAATGGCTCTGATGCTGAAAAGCTATTTTCAAAATAAAAAGAACTGGGTTTAAACATCATTTAAACCTGTCTGTACTTCAGTATTCCACCCACATCAGGGACTTACTACAGCGGCTTTACAGAAATCTGGGTGTAGATTTATATTTAGATCCTTAAAGAACAAAAGAAACACAACAGTGGCAAGGGAAAAACTTCAAGACGACATGAGGAAGAAACCGTGAGAAGAACTAGAATCAAAAGTAAACCCATCATCATCTGGGAGACATGGGATAATAAATCATTATCCTTCTACACCTGGATACTGTACAGTCAAACAGTACTAATGAGAGTCCTGGGATGAGCACAGGGAAGTCTTTATGATTACAACAGCACTTTTGTCTGTAGGAACAAGTCTACATGTGTCGAAGAAAGTGTGAGACTTGGGTACAAACACATTCACATGGGACCATCCACAGCAGGAGAAAGTGGATCACGAGTGGAGAAACTCCAGGTGTTTCTGTTCATAGATCCCCCAGCATGTTTTGCTGTCTCTGACCTGCCCAGTGAAATTCGTTACCATTACAGTAGACTAATGACATCATCTGTTTACTCCATGGTGAAATGCTCTCTCGAATCTTGACATAATATCCGTCAGTTCACTTTGAGAAATTCGACCCTTTTCCATCTCCTCTGTAGTTGTCACTTATGACAACCAGAACCTTGCTGAGTTGGTTTTAAGAGGTCATCTCTCCTCATTTAACTGAAAATTTCAAAATCCAATTGGTTCTGCGGCTACAAGGGATACACTACAAGCTCCATAAACATTTAAACTGGTTATGTTTATCTCTGTATGTTTTAGAAGAATGCATGAAGCATGTAACCTGGCATTCCTCTAAACAAACAATTTTTTTGTTGTATTATTCACCAATTTGTTGCCATTCCATTTCAAGTACTGCTTGCCACCACTGTAAAGAATAACTTGTTTGTAATGAGTTTTTGTCTGATTACAGTTCTCCAGGTGAGAATACTTATCGATTCAGTAGCATTTCCCAATTCAGTATCCACAGCTTCAAGCCTGGTGCCCAAGAACACCACCCCTCTCCAATGGACCCTTTTCACGTGACGTCACGACAAACGCGGCCGCCATTTTGGACATGTACTACCAGTAGTTTACCACAGCCAACATTGAGGAACGGCAGCAAAGAAAGTTTTTACTTTCAGCAAGACTTCCATCATGCCACTATATTGTTGTGCACCTGGATGTAGTAACCATCAACAAACAAGGCAAGGGTTATCATTTTATCGGATCCCAACGGAGAAGATGGATAGCGGCCATTAACAGATTGGCAGCCCTCGGCATACCAACGCTTGTGTAGTGACCACTTTGTTGGAGGTAAGACGAATAAAATTAGCCAGAAAAGGCATTACATTGCTGTTAACATTCTGTGGCGGCGAGTGTGTAACCAAATAGGCTAAAATAACCCATTGTAACCTCTTTGTTCTTCTGTAGTAGCTATTGTTGACTAGCTAATGTCAACAAGTAGCTGGTATGTTACTGTAGCAATGTTTACATTCAGTCATTTGGATGACTGTTAAAACCTTTCAGTCTCAAGTTTTTCCCTTTACTGTATTTACTAGTTTACTGTAATTATGATCCGGTAGCTATTTACACCGGATCCAGTATAAATAGCTGCCGGAGCCAATGTCCGAGGTTCCGGAGCGCGCTCCGGCTTGCTCTCCCTCAAATTAAGCAGCGCACGCCGGCTTGCTCTCCCTCAAATTAAGCAGCGCGCGCCGGCTTGCTCCCAGAGTGCTTCGGCCGAGGTTCCCCTCAAATTAAGCAGCGCGCGCCGGCTTGCTCCAGGAGTGCTCCGGCCGAGGTTCCCCTCAAATTAAGCAGCGCGCGCCGGCTTGCTCCAGGAGTGCTCCGGCCGAGGTTCCCCTCAAATTAAGCAGCGCGCGCCGGCTTGCTCCGGAGCAAGCCGGAGCGCACTCCGTAACCTCGGCTGGAGCACTCCTGGAGCAAGCCGGAGCGCGCTCCGGAACCTCGGCCGGAGCACTCCTGGAGCAAGCCAGAGCGCGCTCCGGAACCTTGGCCGGAGCACTCCTGGAGCAAGCCAGAGCGCGCTCCGGAACCTCGGACGTTGGCGTGTATGTGTATGGCGATGGGTTTTTAATGACATAGGTATACAGATCATGTGGGCTGAAGTCAGGTAAAGATGAGGGCTTCGTGTACTTCTGTACATCAGTGAACAATCCTGGTGGAAGCAGGTAAACATCGTTCTCTAAGCCTGCTAACCTAAATTTTTGCAAATACCTCTCCCTCTGCTCGCCCTGTAAATGCCCTACGTTGCTGGATAGTGAAGATGTTTTCTGCATCTCGCTCCTTTTTCTTTTATGTTTTTCGTTTGTCGCCTTCCTCGCATTCAAACTGATTCGAGCCGAAGTCCACTACATGTCCAAAATGGCAGTCGCGTTTACGAAGGTCACGTGACTGAAAAGGGTCCATAGCAGGCCTCGCTCCTGCCCTTCCCTGGCTCTGTCTGTATACATTAACCCTCTTCCTTGGTCCTCTGCATAACAAAGCCACCCATGGGGCATCAGTCGGCCTCTCAGGACCCTTTACCTCTCCAGAACAATGGCACATACCCCAGCTCCTCTCCAATTTTCAATCACACCGTTCTGTCTCAGCTCTCCCATAGGCACTTTCTGAACTCTCACTGGTTAATTACTAATAGATTTTTCAACAGTCTCGTTTCCTAAAACATTCAACATTTGTTTTGTTAGCGAGTTGTTTTATGTCCTGCAATTTTCCACTGTACATTACTAAGCTGTGTTTTTACCTTTCTTCATCACTAGTTGACCTTCATTCTGCCCTTGGAAAAAGGTTATCTTGTTAATATTTGGAAACCAAAACTGAAGCACGCTAAATGTAGTTAGTTTAACATAAAATCTAAATTAACTGACTCATGAACTAGCATTAGCTTCACATCTCTGCTCAAAAAGCTCAATAGCAAGAAACAAGTTTTTGAAGTTTTTGAAGTATTCAGGAGCATTCCTTAAAATAACACAGGAGAAATAAAAACCATGTACAAGTTTTTTAATCTTCCTCTCATTAGTTGCTCTGTACTTTGTACCTGACAGATAGTGGTACTTTGCAGTGAAGCTGCAAAGATCCACAGCAAAAATGGGAGTATCTGTCCATAGGATCACTTTAAGCCATACACTACACAGAGTGGGGCTTTATGAAAGAGTGGCCAGAAAAAAAGCCATTGCTTAAGAACACACATTTGGAGTTTTCCAGCAGCATGTGGCAGACTCCCCAAACACATGGAAGATTCTCTGGTAAAATGAGACTAAAATTGACCTTTTTGGCCATCATGGGAAATGCCATGTGTGGTGCAAACCCAACACCCTGAGAACACTATTCCTACAATGAAGCATGTTGGAGGCAGCATCATGCTGTGGGGATATTTTTCATCTGCAGGGACAGGAAAGCCGGTCAGGATTGAAGGAAAGATGGATGGCACTAAATACAGGGCAATTCTGAAACAAAACCTGTTTGAGTCAGCCAGAGATTTAAGACTGGGACAAAGGTTCACATTCCAGCAGGACAATGACCCTAAACATACTGCTAAAGCTACACTGGAGTGGTTTAAAGGGAAACATTTAAATGTCTTGGAATGGCCTAATCAAAGCACAGACCTCAATCCAACTGAGAATCTGTGGCATAACTTGAAGATTGCTGTACACCAGCACAACCCATCTAACTTGAAGGAGTTGGGGCAGTTTTGCCTTGAGGAATGGGCAAAAATCCCAGTGGCTAGATGTGCTAAGCTAATAGAGACATACTCCAAGAGAATTGCAGCTATAATTGCAGCAAAAGATGGCTCTACAAAGTATTGATTTTTAGGAGGTCAGTGCCTATGCACATTCTAGATTTCTGTTTTTTCATTTTAATTATTGTTTGTGTCACAATAAAACAATTTGCATCTTTAAAGTGGTAAGCATGTTGTGTAAATCAAATGGTGCTAACCCCCCAAAAATCCATTTTAATTCCAGTTTGTAATGCAACAAAACAGGACAAACACGAAGGGGGATGAATACTTTTGCAAGACACTGTATATGCTTGACTAATCCTATTCTTTGTTTGCACATAACATCGTAGCTAATTATGCATGAGGCTTTGAACCGGAAGTGGGCCACGTTGGAGTATTTACACAAACTTACGCAGTGCTTATTTACTATAGAAGATATGCTTGAGAGGTTGTTGCACTTAAGAATTCCTTTTGTTTCTTCGCTATGCCTACTCTGTGTTGTAATTGGATGCGGGCACAACTCCATTCAAAACAAGGGGACTTATAAGTTCTTTAGAATTCCAGCAATTATAAATAATCAAGGAGAAAAAACAAGAGAGTTGTCCATGGAGCATAGACGTCAATGGCTATCCAACATAAACTGAGCTGATCTAAGTGATGAGACAGCAAAAACCACGAGTCTGCAGTGAACATTTTATCAATGGTAAGTGCTACAAACTAGTTATTAATGAAAGCTCATAATATATATAAACTATTGGATCATTTAATAGCCTGGTCGTGCAGAAACTCGCCGCTGTCAAACGTGACAAAGCCATGATTCTCGAGTGTGTGAGCCAACAATCAAAGGCTTCTATGATTTTCATTTTAAAAAGACTTGTATATAATTTTTGATGCTGCTACTTTTATTTTGCTTTTTCTTTCCATTAGGAAAACCAGCTGATCTCTACAATTTTACGGATCCAGACTAGGCTCCAACACAAAATATGGGCCACAACAAAATCAAAGATGGTACTAAAGCAGTAGCTTGAAATGCTAGGCTTACAGAGCACAGAAAGAAATGCAAAATTACTGAAGAATCTTCCGAAAGGATCACAGAAGCAACCGAACAAGATTCATGTCAATCCACTACCTCAAATACTGCAGCTTCCTCACTTACTAAATATGTTATTGAGGCAGCGGGGGTGTGGCCAAGTGTCGGTTTCTGAATGGAGGGCAGGGCCAGGAAAGATGAGTGGCAAAGTCAGTACACCTGTTGGCAATTAATGTTGTGTTTGTGTGTGTTTTGCAGTGAGGGTGGAGGGTAGAAAAGAGGGGGAGAGCAACGAGGGAGAGGATCTCTCCCAACCCAAGCACGTGTGTATGAACAAATAAATGAGATTAATACAGCTGAAAAGCAAGTACGAAAAGCAAAAATAAAAGGTCTGTGTTAACATCATTTCCTGCCTGCTGCGCTTCAGTATTCCCACCTACATCAGGGATTCACAACAGTGGTGCCGAAAGCTGGGATACTGAAGGGAACCACCCCATGGAGTCCTCCCCACTGAAGGATCTAATCCATGTCCTCACTGCCACCCAACAGAGCCAGCACCAAGCACTGACCACCCTCCGGAAGGAGCATCAACAATGCTTTGAAGCCTTGCTGCTAGCCCAGCGGGAAGATCGCCAAGCATTCTGGCACCTGCTCATGTCAGCGGTGTCCTTGACCGCCACCGCAGTGGATCTACCCCGCATCACCCTGACAAAAATGGGATGCACAACGACCCCGAGACATTCATTGCCCTTTTCAAACAAGTGGCCAAAGCATGGGGGTGGCCAGTTGAGCAATGCACAGCGCGTCTACTCCCACTGCTGACTAGGAAAGCACAGCTCGCCGTGCAACAGCTCCCCGCTGACAGTCATCTACACTGACTTGAAGTGTGTCGGACGCTCCCCAGAACAACACTGCCAATGCTTCCACACACTGATGTTGCAGGAAGTCCAGGACACCTGCTGGAGGTGGCTGAGGGCAGAGGACTGCAATGCCTCATCGACTTGGTGACACTGGAACAGTTCATCGCCCGGCTTCCGGAAAGAACGGCGAAGTGGGTCCAGTGCCACCTCCTGGCATCGCTGGATCAGGCCATCGAGTTGGTGGAGTACTATTTGGCAGTGGTTCTGGTGGCAGTGGGATGGTTCTGGTGGCAGGGGGATGGTTCCGCCTCCTCTCTCTCTCTCTCTCTCTCTCTCTCCCCCACTTCCTCCCCTCTCCCAGACCCCACCCCATTCCCCCACCATAGAGGCAGGGGCCAGATCCCCCCCCAGCTGGCCTGCCGCACCCGTGGTGTCCCCCCCCAGGTGATTGACTGTCATATTGCCAGTGCAGAGATGAAGCATGGGCCGGTATGCTGGCACTGCAGGGAGCCTAGGCATCTCCAGGGCCAGTGCTCTGTGATGGAGGTGGGAGCTGTGGTCTGAATCCCTAACGCACCCACCCTTGATCAGGCCAGAGTGTATTGTATACCAGTGAGTGTTCTGGCTGTAATCAGACCTCAATCCACCAAAGCCTGGTGCAAGGTGAGGCATTGGAGAAAGCACAAGTGTTGAAAGTTGTGTGCGCGCACAGGGATGTTCACAAATATCCACTAGTATCCATCCACATTCTATTTTGGGGGCAAAAGCATAGCATAAAGGGGGCGGTTAACCTACGTCTCACCCACCCGCTGATTCTGGGAACTGATTGGCTGGGGTTTAGAGGCTTAATAGAGCAGGTAGTGGTGGGTGGGTCCTGCGATAATACATCATGGGGGGATCCCTGTGTGGCATTGACTGGGGAAGCTGTCTCAGAGCTGTCTACATCAGCACTGCATCAGGGCAATACAAGGAGTGGGGAGCAGCTCACGCCTCCTCCCTCTCTTGGGGATTCCCTCGAGGATTTCCCATTAGAACAGACGTGAGACGAGACTCCATGCCATGCATTTGACCAAGTGAGAGTAATCGATGGTCAACCCCTCCAGCCAAATGTGACACCTTCCTTTCCGTACATTACTATCATTAAAGTTGGGCTATACCGAGTGATGCAGGACACTCAAACTGGCGAACAGTTAACCCAATTATTAGTCCCAAAGAGCTGTAGAGAACTTGTATTCCACATGGCTCACTTTAATCCGATGGTCAGACATTTAAGCCAGGATAAAACACTAGTTCTACTGGTCAGGGATTTGTGGGGATGTCCATCAGTGGTGTGTGGCATGCCGCATATGCCAACTAGTAAATCCAGTGGCCACCCCAAAAGTGCCTTTGTGCCCTCTCCCTCTAATCGAGACCCCCTTTGAGAGAATTGGTATGGATCTTGTCAGGCCATTAGATTAGTTCGCACAGGGATATCTCTTTTAGTCCTGGAGAACTATGCAAGGCAATGTCTGGAGGCGGTGCCTCTCTGCAATATTTCAGCATGCAGTATCGTGGAGGCGCTCTTCCGTGTTATCTCCTGAGTCAGGATTCCCAAAGAAATCCTGACTGACCAAGGCATTATATTTACAGTATGTCACACACACTTCACGAACTGTATGGGTTATTGGGGATTAAATTGATCTGCACCAGCATCCATCACCCACAAACAGATGACTTGGTGGAATGATTCAATCAGACACTTAAAAATTTCATTCGGAAGTTTGTAAGTGAAGATGCATGAAATTGGGATAAACGGCTTGAGCCCTCATTATTCGTAGTAAGAGAGGTCCCACAAGCCTCCCTGTTCAAAGTGTTATATGGGCATAAGCCTTGTGGCATTTTGGACGTGCTGTGGGAAAATTGGGAGGAGGGACCTTCACCTAGTAAAAATGAGATTCAATACATTCTCGACCTGCACGCAAAGCTATACACCCTCACGCACTTAACTCAGGAGAATTTGCGGCAGGCACAAGAATGCCAAACCCGGCTGTACAACAGGGGCGTGCGCCTTAGAGAGTTCATCCCGGGAGATAAAGTACCCATGTTACTGCCCACTTCAAGCTCCAAATTAGTCACCAAGTGGCAAGGGCCCTTCAAGGTCACACAACGAATCAGGGACATTGACTATGAGGTGAGGCAAACAGATAGGAGCGGGGCACTGCAAATTTACCACCTCAACCTGTTAAAGCATTGGAATGAGGGGGTCCCTGTGGCGTTGGTAGTTCCAGAGAAGGCGAAGCTGAAGCCGGAGGTAAAAATGAAAGTTACGATTCAAACTGCTCCAGTCCCCTGTAGAGACCACCTCTCACTGGCCCAACTCACAGAGGTTGCCAGGTAGCAATAGGAATTTTCCAATGTGTTCTCACTCCTTCCTGGCCACACCCACCTCATAGAACACCACGTTGAAATGCCCCCAGGAGTGGTGGTGCGTAGCCGCCCAGTGTTCCTGGTTCCCAAGACAGATAGGTTAGTCTGGTTCTGTGTGGACTACAGAAAAGTCAATGCAGTATCTAAATTTGACACCTCGCATTGATGAGTTGCTCGATCAATTAGGTGCTGCTTGCTTTTATTTGACACTGGACTTGACAAACAGATATTGGCAGGTCCCCTTGACTTCTCTGTCCCAAGAGAAAACAACCTTTTCCACACCTTTTGGATTACACCAATTTGTCATGCTTCCTTTTTTTATAACCAAATTTTATTCAACATTAAACCATTACAGAAAACAGAGACAAGAAAATACGTACATTTATCAACAGCAACAACAACAACAACTAATAATGATAATAAAATAATAATAACAATAATAATACTAAATTTAAAAAAAACACACAGAAAAGGACATCATGATATACTGTCAGCATGTACTTCCTGGGTCTCTAGTGAGACGTTAAACATCATGTCATATTTTTAGTTCAGTGCAACTGATTGCATTCTTTGGAAGTGAGAGATGAGAGGTTGCCAACATCTGTAGAATTTGTCTGTTGAACCACGAATGGTGTGTTTGATTTTTTCCAGTTTTAAAAAAGATAACAGGTCTTGCAGCCAGGATGTGTTTGAAGGAGGTAAGTGACTCTTCCAGAGGAGGAGAATTCGACGACGGGCAATTAGTGAGGCATAAGATAGAACATTAAGGCCCTGTCCACACGGCAATGGATTCAGGTGACTCCGATACAATTGCTTATCGTTTAGGCCTGGCGTCCACACGGCACCGGTGTTTTGGGTGCCCAAAACGCAATCTTTTTGAGAACGGGTTCCAGAGTGGAAAGATCTGGCAACGTTGCCGTTGTGAAGTCGTCTGGATGAGTAGAACGGATTTGTTTACGATGACGTCACAACCACATGACTGTGAGTGCTTCACGCCGGGTAGAAGTGTAACGAACTCGATGCGAGTTGTCAACAAATCCTATAACTTGGTTCATGAAACGCGCTTACAAAATATTTTCACTGTGAATATGTATTGTGTAATGGTGCAAAGTGAGAGAGAGAGAGACTCTGCCCTTAGGGCAGAGTCAATCCCACCAGCAAAAATAGGGAAAAAAAGGAGCGATCTCACCTCTTCAGATGTTGGTTTAAATCCTACAATACATTCCTCAAAAAGGGCGTAGAAGAGCAAATTAATCCATCAATGTGTAGCATTCAATTTATTCCGGACCATTAAAGACGCCGCCTTCCGCGTAGAATCATACGTCATCCTCGCCGCCATATTGGATAGGTCAAAGCGGAGAATAGAGATTCATGTGCTGCGTTTAACTGTACCAACAGGTTTACCGTCCAAACGAGATCACATGGGATTACCTTTCACAGGTGAGAAACAACAAATTAATCCATCAACGTGTAGCATTCAATTTATTCTGGACCATTAAAGACGCTGCCTTCCGCGTAGAATCATACGTCATCCTCGCCGCCATATTGGATAGGTCAAAGCGGAGAATAAAGATTAGCTGCGTTTAACTGTACCAACAGGTTTGCCGTCCAAACGAGATCACATGGGATTACCTTTCACAGGTGAGACTGGAAAAATACTTTTCATTGTATTTGGTCATTATAATGTAATTTTACGAACAGATTTTCCTGACTTTGTGGCTAATATGAAGTCTCGCGCATAGTAGTTTATGCGCATGCATCCTTACTTCTTCTATTGTTCTGGTGTCTCCGAAGGGACCGTCTTACAGCGCCCCTAGAGGTGTGGCATGTGTATTGCATTGTTTTCAGCAAGCGTTGCGTTGCCATATGGACCTGATATTTTACTGATCGTTGCCCATTTGGACGCGATATATTTTTAAATAACATCTCGTTGCCGTTGTCGTGTGGATGTAGCCTAAGTTGTTTAGCAGTCATTTTGGCCCCCTCCTCAGGAATTCCAAAAATAGCAATTTGAGGTGATGGGACTAATGTTAGTTGTAGTACCTCTGACATACAATCAAAGAAGGACTTCCAGTACTCCACCAAGCCCGGGCAGGACCAGAACATATGAGCTAGGTCTGCTGGTGCCTGAGAGCATCTATCACAAATGTCAGAAAGGTTCGGGTAAATCTTTGATAATCTGGTCTTGCTATAATGAACCCTATGCAGAACCATAAAGTGAATGAGGGTAAGCCTCGCACAGGAGGAAGATGAATTTATTGCATATAGTGCATCGTCCCACCACCCATCAGTCAAGGTGATGCCCAGTTCAGTCTCCCAACTAGTCCTGATCTTATGAAGGGCTGGAGGTGGGGTTGTTGATGATAAAAGGTTATAGATAAAGGAAATGTGTCCCTTCAATAAGCTACCAACTGGAAGAAGATGGTCGACGCCCGAGGCCGGTGGAGCCTGTGGAAAAGTTGAGAAGTTGGATTTGACAAAGTTGCGAATTTGAAAGTATCTAAACAAATTGGACTGCTGAAGGTTAAATGTGGAGCAGAACTGTGAAAAGCTAGCAAAAAGGCCATTAACATATAGGTCACCAAGACAGGACAGGCCTTGTCTGCTCCAGGAATCAGAGGAGTGGTCAGAGTTAACTATAGAGGAGTACTCAACTGATTTTACAAAGGGGAGTAGAGTCTCGTCTATAAAAAAGTAATCTATATGCGAATAAGAATTGTGGGCATGCAAATAAAAGGAATATTGTCTGTCAGTTGGGTGAGAGATTCTCCAGGGGTCGACACTGCCACACTGAGCCATAAAAGCAGCCAGAGCCTGTGACATCTTGGATTGGGTGGCTGTTCTAGAGCTAGACCTATCTAGACAAGGGTCCATCACACAATTTATGTCCCCTCCAAATATTAGTTTGTAACGACGTAGATCAGGGATTAATGATATAAATTTCTTAATGAATTCTATATCGTCCCAGTTTGGGGCATATACAGACACTAGAGCAACTGGAATTTGACGGAGAAAGCCAGTAACTATAATAAATCAGCCATTGGGATCACACAGAGTGCTGGAGTGAACAAAGTTAACTTTTTTATTCATCAGAATGGCTGTGCCTCTCGTTTTTAAATTGAACGTTGAATGAAAAATATGAGATATCCAGGGTTTACTAAGTCGTTTGTGGTCTGTAGTGCGCAGGTGAGTTTCTTGTAGGAATATGATATCTGCATTTAAATGTTTCAGGTGAGAAAACACTCTAGCCCGTTTCACAGGGCCATTCAGGCCCCCCACATTCCAGGAAATAATCTTGACAGAGCCTCTTCTACTCATTACTCCATTTCGATTATTTGTCATAAAGTTAAGTAGTAAAATAATTTGCCATGAGCAAGACTAGTTCAATGTTGCAGAAGAAGTAAGCATGCTGACTTGAATGCAAAACTAAGAGATAAAAACTAAAAGGAGCACAAGGACACTTAACATGAGGAACAAAAACAAACCACAACAAGCAAGAACCATCCCTTCCAACCTCCCTATCCTCCCACCCCCCACCTACCGGTATGCTCATCTTCCTACCTATGATGAGCTGCAGGTAAAACTACTTACCGGTACCTACTTCCGGAATAACTAAGTGAAAGCACTAAACTTCTATCCCTAAAATAGAGAGTGCTGCTGAGCTTGTATATGAACCATTTAAACACACCAATAGGAACACTAGAATGTCTATAAAAAAAATAAGAAACTGAAATGAAGTAAATAGCAGAACAATCAGGACACAGTTATCTTACTTACTTAGTTCAACCAGCATGAAACAACATAAATCGTTGGGTTAATTATAAAATCAAAAGAGAACTTGTGATGTATGTATGCACAGCTATGCTCTTACAGTAACACACACCGCACCGTTACCTTAGAGTCCTTTCATCCGGATCCTGGCATGAACACAGTTTGGGAAATGTCATGAATTCCAAAGCGGGATACAGTCTGTAAATAAAGTAATCAGCATGTAAACATGCGCCGCTGTAGCCATGTCCAAGATCCGATGACAGACCCCCGCGTGCATAAAACAAAAGAGGCACGATGGTTATAGTCCACAATCACAAGTTAGTGCTGTTGCAAAGAGTTTGATGCGGGTCACAGGAGCCGACACGTATGCTCATGTCATCTCATCTCATTATCTCTAGCCGCTTTATCCTGTTCTACAGGGTCGCAGGCAAGCTGGAGAGCCTATCCCAGCTGACTACGGGCGAAAGGCGGGGTACACCCTGGACAAGTCGCCAGGTCATCACAGGGCCGACACATAGACACAGACAACCATTCACACTCACACCTACGGTCAATTTAGAGTCACCAGTTAACCTAACCTGCGTGTCTTTGGACTGTGGGGGAAACCAGAGCACCCGGAGGAAACCCACGCGGACACGGGGAGAACATGCAAACTCCACACAGAAAGGCCCTCGCCGGCCACGGGGCTCAAACCCAGACCTTTTTGCTGTGAGGCGACAGCGCTAACCACTACACCACCATGCCGCCCCACGTACGATCAATAAATCAAAATATCCATCCCATTTTCTCATGACCGCTTATTTTGCCAGGTGTTGGTTGTAGAATTCTTCGGCCTCCTCTGCTGTATAAAACTTGTGCTCGGTGTTCTGATGCCAGACTGCGAGTGTAGCTGGGTGGCGAAGTGTGAATTTGCAGCCTTTCTTGTACAGTTTGGATTTAATTTCCTTAAACGCGGTGCGCTTCTTGGCCAGGTCAGTGCTCATGTCTGGGAAGATGAAGATCCTGTGGCCCTGGTAAACAAGTTGTTCTCATTTCCTCGCTATGGCAAGCACCTGTTCCCTCTGTTTGTAGCGCAAAAAGTGGATGATCATGGGCCGGGGCCGCTCACCTGTGCCCGGCTTCTGTCTCAGCGTGCGGTGCGCCCTGTCTAGCTCCGGCAGAGAGGTGAACGAGTTGTCTTGCAGTACGTCAACAAGGAATTTAGACATGATATCTGCAGCTGAACGTCCCTCGCAGTCCTCGGGTAGGCCAACCACTCTCAGATTGTTACGACGAGAGCAATTTTCTAAGTCTTCTGCTTTGCTTTTAAGCTGACTGTTCTCAGCGTGGAGTTGTTTCACTTGCACTTCAAGGCTGGTCAGCCTGTCACTGTGGTCGGAGAGTGTATTTTCCATTTCAGTTATACAGGGACCCAAATCCTCCACTTTGAGTCAAACCATGTCTAAAGTTGTTTGGATTGGAGACAGCGAGGTTTGTATCTCAGATGCGATCGCTGTTCTACTCTTCTCCAATTCCGCCACCAAGTCGCTGATGGTCAAAGTCTCTACATGCTCCACACGGTTAGCTGGGGTGGCCATTGTTGTTAGCTTAGCTACTGGAATTCTGCTAGGGTTAGCAACGGGATTTTTTCCTTTCTGATTCTGGTTGCAGGGTTTTCTGGGCATTACAAGTCGCCGTCTGTTATTGCCACGCCAAATTAAGTATAACTGAGGATCATTATCGGTGTAATAATCAGGGGTTGAAGAAATCACTCAGGAGCTACTCTCACTGCGTCTGCTTCACTTGGCCGACATACCAGAAGCTGTCATGCTTCCTTTTGGGTTATTTGGGGCTCCTGCTACGTTCCAGCGGCTCATGGACAAGATCCTCTGCCCCCATGCCACCTATGCGGCAACTTACCTTGATGACATTATATACAGCAACGATTGACCGTGACACCTAGAACACCTTTGGGCCATCCTAGAGTCACTGAGGTGGGCAGGTGTCATGGCTAACCCAAAAAAGTATGCGATTGGAAGTACGGCATCTGGGTTTCCACTTGGGTCATGGACAGGTGCATCCTCAAATTGACAAGACTGCAGTGAGTGTGGCCTGCCTGAGGCCTAAGACCAAAAAGGGGGTGAGACAGTTCCTGGGGCTGTTATTATTCGGATGTCACCAGCCCACTGATTGGTCTCACTAAAAAGGAGGACCAGATCTGGTCTAGTGGACAGAGCAGTGCCAACAGGCCTTCATCAAGGTAAAAGCTGCACTCCCCTGACTTCTCTCTCCTTTTCATTTTGCAGACTGACACATTGGACAGAGAGCTGGGGCCCGTTTTGTCCCAGAAAGTGGAGGGCAAGGAATGTCCAGTGCTGTGCATCGGTCACAAGCTCTTGATGCGTGAAAGCAAGTACAGCACCATCAAGAAGGAGTGACTGGCCATCAAGTGGGCAGTCCTCACCCTCTGATACTCCCTGGTGGGGTGCCATTTCACCCTTTGTTCGGACCATGCACCCCTCCAGTGGCTCCACCGCATGAAGGATGCAATGCGCGGATCACCCATTGGTATGTCACCCTCTAGCCATTTAAATTTGAGGTGGTCCACAGGCTAGGGGTGTAGATGGCGGGGTGTCCACTGCAGGCCGGATGGCTCCCTGGGCTGAGCTGGACGGTGGGGGTATATGGCAGCGGGGGTGGGGCCAAGCATCAGTTTGTGAATGGAGGGCCGGGCCAGGGAAGGTGAGTGGCAAAGTCAGTACACCTCTTTGCAATTAATGCTGTCTGTGTGTCTTGCAGTGAGGATGGAGGGTAGAAAGAAAGGAGAGAGTGACGAGAGAGGATCTCTCCCAACCCGAGCATATATACATTTGTGTGTGTGTGAGCAAATAAATGAGATGAGTAAAGTTGAAAAACAAGTAGAAAGGTCTGTGTTAACATAATTTCCTGCCTGCCATGTTTCAGTATTCTACCCACATCAGGAATTCACAACAGTTATATAGTGTGTGAGACACACAGAATGAACAAGCTTTTGGCAGAATTCTGGTTGGATATTTCACAACTCTTCATGGTAGAATCGGTAGAGTTCAATTCAAATTTTTTTTTCTTGGCATGGACTCAACTTATAAGCACAGTCCATATATTTTCAATAGGGTTGAAGTCAGGACTTGTTTTAAGCTTAATGTTAGCCTGCTTTGTGCAATGAACCAGTTCCACTGGCAGCAAAACAGCCCCAGAGCATGATGATGCTACCACCACCACCAGCTGGTACAGTGTCCCTCTGTACATGGTGGTCATTGTGGCCAAACAACTCAATCTTTGTCTCATCTGACCATACAGCTATCCTACAGAAGGCTTTTTACTTTGTCCCTGTGGTCAGCTTCAAACTTTAGTTAAGCTTGAAGGTGTCAATTTTGGAGCAGGGAGTTATTTCTTGGATAGCAGCCTCTTAGTCCATGGTGATGTAAAATTTACTGAACTGTAGACAGTGATCCATCAGCTTCCAGGTCATGGCAGGGCTGTGCCATGGTGGTTCCCAGGTTGTTCGTGACCATCCAACCAAGGGTGACAGTTTGGGTTTTCTTGAAGCAAAGTGGCTTGGCAAAGTGACTACACCTCACAATAACTTGCATACAATTGTTTGAACTGATCTTGGAATTTGCAGTTGTTTAGAAATGGCTCCAAGAAACATTCCAGATTTGTGTACATCTGCAATCTTATTTCTCAGATCTGCACTGAATGTGTGTTGTGTTGTTCAATCCAATGAGTGCTGTAAACAAACCCTTTTTAAGAAGGCATAGAGAAGCTACCAACTGTAGTCAATCATGATCACGAACAGGAAGTTAAGAGACCTTGGCAAGATAAAAGACATTTTGGAAGATTCAGCACTTCTGAATTAATAATCTAAGTGAGTGTATGTAAATTTTTTACCTGTGTTGATTTCAGTAAACCCAAAGAAAATTTAAACTTGTGCACCAAATTCTAGTGTTTTTTTAATAAAAGATGTATGCTATACAATAATTTTACCACAGAAAAAGAACACTTAAAAGAAATTACTGAAAGCCCAAATATTGCCATGACATTCATATCCAAGATGATATTCATGTCACTGTATGTAAACTTCTGACCACAACTGTGTACACACACACGTGTGCAGTGTGTGTGCATATATATATATATATATATATATATATATATATATATATATATATATATATATATATACATACACACACACACACACACATATATATATATAC